>NW_024467122.1:4130000-5390000 GCF_017591425.1 Ochotona curzoniae | reverse complement strand
CCGAGAAAAGCAAAGCCTTCTCATGGCATGGTTAATCCAATGGCCCCCTTATAGCCATTGAATCTGCCCAGTGGCTCATCCTTCTGGGTCAGACATAATATTTCGTGGACAGAGATGCCTTCTGGAACCAAACATCTCATCATGCAATCATTCCATGCAGATAATTGCCATTGAATTGGTATGAATTCCTGAGAAATATCTGGGGAAAATGTGGGCTGGTTAGATAAGGTAGGCAAGGTCCTCATAGAATGCTGTTGCAGACTCTGATGTAGACAAATCAGAAATGTAAGACAACTTTCTGAGAACAATTCTACATTCATCTCATTGGTAAGAGACTCAAAAACATAATTATACCAGGTATTAGCAAAAATGTGAAGCAATGGAACTCTTACCAAGCACCGATTTCAGCTATTTGAACATTTTGTCATCCAGTAAAGTATAAGATGTTTGTATTTGTTCTTGAGAAACTCCAATACATACATAATGTCTTACAAGACATGAAAAGAATGTTCAAAGTAACATTATTTATAAAGTCATGAAACAGAAAACTCTAACAAATTAAACAGAAGAATGGGAAAGAATTGTTGTGTGTTCACAAAATAATACTGTAATGCCTGAAAATAAACTAGAGTCACATTAGAAGCATAAATACCGAAAAAGCAAAATAACAACTGGCATAAGAGAATGGAAAATAAACAGGGAGGTGATATCTATATCCATATCTATATATCTATTTCTATATCTATATCCAATATTTACAAAGTGCTGTGATTTGAATAGTGGCAATCAAAACAAATGGTAGTTGAACTACTTCCGTGGCCTTGCCGAAACACACTTGCCAGTGTCAGCCCTGTCCATGTGCTAGGGTTGTGTCATGTGCCACAACGACCCCCACAGCATGACAAGAATTCCCAGTCCTGGTAGTTCAGTATAGAGTGGGCACCACTTACGCATTACAGTGATTCGTCTGAGAGTGTAGCAAGTTCTGCATCTAGTTATTGCTCAGCTCTGCTAGTCAGCACTCCGCTCTGCAAGTCTGGCCGTTCGCTGTGTAACCTATACTTCACCGACATCCTTTTACACTCAGCAGGGGCAAGGAAGCCTTTGTCAGCAGTCTGATTTGCGACTCAGGACACGAAATCCCATAGGATGAATAACACTGATGTAGCTTTTATCTAGACATGTACATATGTGTTTCCCTTCTGTAAGAGAAATGTACTATTGCATATGCGGTAAATTCTAACTGAAGACATGGTTTCAAGTATCAATAATTACTTTACTTTTTTTGACTTCTGTTGGGTTTGAACTCCTCTGTTTGAGATGAGAAATCCCCATTGCACCACTTATGTCTAAGATCACTCTTGGCCGGCGAACGGAGGAACAGATGAATTGGTGAGTGCAGGTATTCAAAGTAAAAGGAGTACATTTCTATGACATCTGGATTCACTTGATTTGTTTCCAAGTTGAAAACCAAGAAAGATGCCGCAAAAGTATTCCAAACCTCACCATCATCATGGACGGAACCAAGCAACTTGATTAACAATATCATGTTATTTACTTGCATTTTTTATGACTAGGAACCGATGTTGTGATATATAAAGCTGTTGTCTGGAATGCTGGTATCACATTTGGATGCCAGTTTGAGTCCTAGATTCTCCGTTTCTGATCCAGCTTCCTTACAGTTTGGAAAAAGCAGCAGATGGCCCAAGCGTTTGAGCACCGACCATCCAATTGGAAGACCCAGATGCAGCTACTGGCTTTGGCCTGGCCAATGCTGGACGTTGTGGCTATCATGGCAGTTAACCAGTAGATTGAAGATCTATTCCTCTCTGTGTCTCCCTCTCTATAACTCTGGATTCCAACATAGATAAATAGATAAGATAAAAATGCAGGTAGACTACCCTCAAATCATAAAATGACAAACTCCTTCTATTATTGTAAAGGGGATTTTTCTTTTGTTGATAAAGTTCTTATACTTTTTATCATAAACACATGAGTATCAACAACTGTCAATTCAGTAATTGATATGGTAAAAAGGAATCCAGTAACATTACTTCTTTCAATACACAACAATGTGCACCAAGAGTAGGATATCCATTGTAAGCCAAAGACGGTGCACTGAATGCCTGCCATGCTTTTGTACAGTTTCCATCAGGTTTAATGAAACAGGATTGTAGCACAAGTAGGTCTGAGAGTTAAAAAGGAGAGAATATAATATTTGAGAAAACTAAGCTAGAGAAGACACAACTGGACCTGGGAAAAGGAAGCAGGGCTTAAACAGCCAAGTGTGTTTCAGAATCTTTCCTGCTGAAATGTCGGCCAAGAAACAGCAACTTGACTTTGCATCAGTTTAAAGAAGAAAACAAATAAATGAAGACAATCTTGACCTAAATGTTAGAATTGGCACACAAAGATTGAAAATAGATTTCAAAGCTATGAATAATTGAACTACGGAAGTATACTTATCATGAGCTACAGTGTAGTGCAGAAGAAAACTCTAGTTATGAAAAAAAAAAACAGTATGTAAAGGATGTGGAGAAAATTAGTAGAAGCAGAATGGACTTAACCAAAGAGAGATGATGGAAAAAATCCAGTGAATGTGAAGAAAAGTCAGGGAGATGTACTCAAGCTGCAATAGAGAGAGCTACATCAAAAAAAAAAAAAAATGAGTTAATAGAACTTCACAAAGCTGTGGGAGCTCCGAAAACCCTAAACTCTGCAATGCATGCTCTGACAGGAAAAAAACAGAGATGAACAGGGAAAAAATATTTTTTTAAATATTGTTTCAGATTTTCCAACTTTTCTAAACTTTGGGCTCTGCAGGTTCAAGGATTCTTGTGCATCGTAAACACAAACAGCATCACAACTTTCCATTTCAGCATTGAACTACTGAACTCTAGACAAAGACCTTGAACACCGAGGGAGAATGCATCATCCCAGTTACAGAAAACAAACAAGCAAAAACTCAAGTTTTCATTTATGTAGAAATAATGCAAGCCAGAAAGTAATAGAAAATATCTTAAACATTTAAAAACTAAACAGAAAAACATATGCAGTGCAATTACTTCACAATGGTCATGAAAACTAAATTAAAATATGCATTTGTTGTAATACAAACTGAAATTCACACATACTTTCATAATAATAATTTTCATGAATTTTATAAAGATCACATGTATCTCAAAAAAGTAATTTGTAATCAGTGAAATCACTCTGTAAGAGCAAAAATAGGACTGTGTGACGCCTTATTGGTGAAAGTCTTTTCCTTACATGCGTCAGGATCCTGTGTGGGTCCCGATTCATGTTCCGGATGCTCCACTTCCCATTCAGCTCCCTGCATGTAACCTGGGAAGGTGGTGGGGGACAGCCCAAAACTTTGGGACCCTGCACCCACGTGGGAGAGCTGGAGGAGGCTCCTGGCTCCTGCTTCAGGTTGGCTCAGCTCCAGCTGTTGCAGCCACTTGAAGAGTGAACCAGCAGACCGAGGATACATCCCTCTGTTTCTCTTTCTCTCTATAAATTCAACTTTCCAATAAAAAGTAAAATAAAGACATTTCTGAGCCAGAAGAGCCTAAGAAGATTGATTATCATCATAAGGTTGTATAAACATCTTTAAAATACTTAGTCTGAAAGAATAACACAATAGGAAAATGGATATTTTTAAACTGAGAAAAAAGAAGAAACTTAAAAAATTGAAAATAAATAAGTGAAATGGCAATGTGATAGGCTGGGGAAATCAGTAATGATTTTTAAAAGTATAAACATGAGTTTTTCGGTGGGTTTATTTTTCAGTTAGCTCCAAGAGACCATAAAATAAGTTTTAAAAACCATATCATAGTACAATTAAACAAATATAAAAGAACTTGCAAGGAGAAATAGAATTAGAATGATAATGTGCAGCAAAATTTCATTGTACTTGATATAGTAGTGTGTTTGTACATGCTTGATGGAGCCATTTAGGGATTTGTGTATAGCTTCAAGTTTTATTGTGGAAGAGAGTTCAGCCATCTTGTTTTGTAACTAAGTTCTCAGTGTGAACTTGTATAGATCTGAGAAGAAGGTGTTCTGAAAAATGAAAAGTGGGTATCAAATCATAGCCATCTGTTACTGATTGGCTCATTATTATAGGTCATGGGAAATAGTAGAAATTTATTTGTCCAGATCAAAATTTGTTTCTTAGAAGACACAGCATTCCATTGTTTAGCTTGTGCAAGTTCTGAGATAGATTCTTTATATTGCTTTTACCTCTCTCTTACTTTGTTTTGCAAAAGAGACAAAGTCACAAAAGGATGTGAACTTACTTAGTATTGCAGTGTGTGTGTGTGTGTGTGTGTAGGGAATTACTTTAAATCTTTATATAATCCAGGACAACAAATGTAAGATATCAGATAGTTAAATTTCCTAAGGTGCAGAATAGCGCTAAACGTTTTTAAATTCCTGGTGCTGATGCAGTGCCTGCCAATAAGAAAGCCCATGTATGCGCATATATAGGTATGTGTGACTTATAGGTACTCCTGTTTGGGGAAAAATAATTCTCAAATTACAATATGTGGATTACAATAATGCATTCTTAGTCTTGCTGTTCTCTCTACTAAGACTGTATTTACAGAAGGTGGCACGTACAACAGAGTCTATTAATAGACCAGGAAGGAAAAAGAAGAGCAATGAGAAGAATCCTATCAATGATTTTTTGGAAAGTTGAGAAGCTACTTGAAAGCTAAAAATCAATCTTGCAAATTAATTCTCGGGTGATAACACAAGCGAAAACATTTCCTCAGAGTTCCGAAGCAGCGCAGAAGCAGGAGAGAGGCAGTGACAGAGGCCGCCCTTTGAGAACGCCGGGGAGGATTTTAGAACAAACGGGGCTCCCAATGCAACTGCTCCCGAAGTCTTGGGCCCTCGTTATGCACAGCTATGGAACACTCGGACGCATTAATACTAAAGATCAGTGTGGCCTTCTGGGGAAAAATACACTCTGGCTTTAATTAACTTATTTTTAAATCAAATTGACTGATAAACTTTTCTACTTTTTTTAAACTTACAATTGTTTTATGCATTGGCCCAGAGCGGAATTTTTTAGGGGTGGGGGGACTTCTCACTTGGTGTTTTTTTTTAAATGTTGTACTTGCACCGTGGTTCAGAAATATCACAACCACAAGGCAGAAGTAGTAAAGGGAAGAAGACTCACACAACTCATGGCAAGAAAATGTCTATTCTCCAAGACAACCAGGGCTGTAACACTTCGTTAAAGCAGGGAAGAATAGTTACAGCTGACCAGAAAGCTTGACTAACATAAACTATGCAGTTTGTCCACACGCCTGGAGCAGGATTCTGCTGCATATCTGAAGGAATGCTTTCTCTGCATGTGTGTGTGTGTGTGTGTGTGTGTGTGTGTGTTTACACCCTTATTTATTTCTTAACTCTTGTTGTTTATAAACTGGCTGCCTCTTTCAGCAGCATCTCCAAGTCCATGAGATGCTTGAATTACTTACATCTGAGGCAGTGTTGAGAACCCGGTACTAGAGTAAAATCATCTAGCATGAACAGCAAGGTGCAAAAGCATTCAAGACATTTGCATATCAATATTTTCTGCAAATCTAGGATGAGCTTCATCTGATTCACATTATTATTATTATTATTTTAAAAGCAGAGAGGGAAAGGGAAAAAGAGAGAGAGAGAGAGAGAGAGGAAGGCCACCCTCCCCCGTCACTTCCCTCTCAAACAAGGCCTACAGCAATAGTGCTAGGGAAGCCCAAGTCAAGAACCCAACATTCAAGTTGGTGTCCCCTGGGGAGGCAGGAACTGGATTACTTGAGTCAATACCTGGGAACTCTCTGGCTGTGCACCATAGAGAAGCTAAAATTGGATATGGATCTGGGACTTGAAGCAAGGCAGCCTGTTACAAGATGTGAGTTCCCAAATAGCATCTTAACTGCTGGATGTTGTTTCTGGGGGTCTACTCATGCCCAGATGGGCTAGTGTGTGTTCATTCACTGTACCCTTTCATTTTTTTCCCATGGTATCTGTTCAAAGAATACGGACTTGAATAGTAAATTAAGATCATGATGCATACCAGTACATTGGGATTCAAAGTCCTTTCCAGTTCAATTTTGAAAAGGAAAACCCAAGTTGATATGAGACAAAGAATAGTTGTAATTATTTGGCCAGATGAGTTTCCACTAAAAGCTAGGGGATTACTGTTTTGCAGAGTAGTGTGGTATTTTGGATTTTATTCATTGGTGTCACTGCGGGCTGGTGACCATCTTTATGTAAGTTTACTCTATAAACCAGTTCAAGTGTGGGAAATTTGCTCAAAGGGTACGTCTTTTTAGTGCAGAATTCACTCTCACCATCCTTCGGCAGACATAGAGAATTTCCACTTACGTACGCAAAGTAAAACAACATTGGAGAGCGTATCTGCATAATTTGCAGGGATGCCTTGATCAATTGACCAACGTTGAGTGTCTCTGTGGGTCAAGTCCTTTTCATTATTACTGTATCTCTGATGTACCTGATGGTATGCCACATATATTTGTCTCTGATGACGAAGCACTTCTATTTCACCCCTGAAACCTCGTGTTTCTGTCATCTTCGTTGAATTCTAATAACCCAGTTTGATGGCAGCACTTGTTACTCTTATTTTTGCCCAGCAAGGGATAATCAACCAAAAGCTCATTAGGGTGTTGTCATTCTGCTCACAAATGGATTTGTCCAAGCTTTGATGATGGAAATGTTCTCTGATTGCTTTTAGGAGAACAAAATTTTGGAATGAGTAAGTAGGCAGCACATAATAGATCTTCTCATATTTGACCTCCATTCAATGGCACTTGTGGTTCAATGTTACAACCAAAGCAGCAAACAGACCACAAGACGGGTCTGAGTCATTCTGCCAAGGGCAGTCACATGTACAAATCAGGCATTCTTTTCCTTCATTCTGACTCAGCCACTGTGGAGTTCATTTGTACAGATGCATTCAGGATGTTTCAATGAAACTGGAAGCTCATATACTGGTTCCTTGGGATAAAACTCTGAATGGTACGGTTATGGATCCAGCATGGTGCGGGAGAATTTAGTTAGGTCTTAAGAGCTCAGCAGTCATCTTCAAGACACCTACTGCATAATGGCCATCTTCCAAAAAGAGAATGGACTTATAAGGAAGAAGAAAGGTTGCTTTCACAGGAAAAGGAATCGGCTGCACCCCAAAATATTTTCAGGGTCTCATTCCTTCTGACTTAATCAGAGGCCAAATATTAATGTAAGACTTTATGTTAGTTTCATTTCCAATGTAATTCAATTGCATGCAGAAATAGACTTTCAGCTAATTCTTCTGAGTTTGGAGTCTGTGGATTTTCAAGTTCTCTTTTTCCTCTAGGAAGAGTCGATTAAAACATTGCCATCATTGCATTGACTGTACCATGGCAGTAGTTACTCGATCACCTCAAATTGTACCTTCTAAAGCCACTTGATTTCAGGTGTTTGTTCATGGTGATTTAGCTAAATTACTGTTCATGGCTGACATTTGTCTTATTTAGCCCCTGGAAGTATAATTATTAATTTCTTTCAATTCAGTCAAGCCAGAGAACCAGTTTCAATTCTATCACAGTCAATCTGAAGAGCCTGTCCTGCAACTTTTTCAGGACCAATAACTGCCAGGGTATCAGAGAGCACCTAGGCAGGCAAGTTACAGGTCATATGAGTAATTAAATTCATCCAGGGAAATAGAATTTATGTAGTTGGGGGAAAAGCTATATAAATAAATTTATGAAAGTAGTAAAAAAAAAGAAAGAAAGAAAAGCTAACTGATCCAGAAAAATTAAAGATACACTGGTGAAGGATTTTAAGGAAAACCTTTGCATCTTTGTCTAATGTTGTTCCCACAAGCACAGGATATGATTTGGAGAGCAAATGGAGTATCAGGAAGAAAGCTGGGAGCAAAATCTAAGCAGCAATTCAGACGATGGAAATTCTCTCTCTCTCTCTCTCTCTCTCTCTCCCCCCCCAGAAAGGTAACCCACATCCCAATTCTGCTGTTCAGTACGTCTCACTCTAACGATGTAGATGACCTGTTGCACATGCTGTTTTCTGTCCCCATAGTCTGGGACTTGGGGAAGCAGGTAAGGCTTTCTGTAGTGACCCCGATCACTGCTGAATGCTAGTGCAGCTGACAGCAGCTCAGACACAGTGGCTGGAGTCCCTCAATGATCTCCCACATGCACAAACTTAAGCAAAAATATCTTTTGAGTTGACATAAAGGATTTATTTTGTAGCAAAGCAACATCTAGAGAATGCCACAGACAGCCTTAGAATGTCTTCAGTACTGTATATAAAGTGAAAATTGCTCACAATGACAACGCTGTGAGATACCAATGTATTTTATGAACCTAGGGCAGATTTTACTCAGGATGGATTTACTCCAAATCTAGACCCCAGACTCAATATTCTGATATTTTATTGGTCAGAATAACAGTCTACACAAACATAAAAACTTACTCATACTACTCATCTCGTATATCTACAAATAAATATTTTAAACTCTAATTCTTGGTTCAAGTTGTAAATTAAACTAATTAAATATAATTCTAAACAAAAATGAGTTTTCTACACTTGCACAAAGTCAAATATACAGTGAGGCAATTGTACAAGTGCTCATTGTATGGTTACAAGGATGCTAATACTCTTTTTTATTTTTAGCTTTTTTTTAATTGAAAAGTCAGATTTACAGAGAGGAGAGACAAAGATAGATCTTCCATCACTGGTTCACTCCCAAGAGCTGAGCTGATCTGAAGCCAGGAGCCAGGGTCTTCTTCCAGGTCTCCCATGTGGGTGCAGGGTTCCAAGGCTTTGGGCTGTCCTCTACCGCTTTCCCAGGTCACAATCAGAGAGCTGGATGGAAAGTGGAACATCTGGGACTTGAACTGGCACCCATGTGTGAACCTGGTGCAATCAAGGAGAGGACTTTAGCCACAAGTCTAGCGCGCTAAGCCAGTAACACCGCTACACAAGTGTTTATGAACATATTCTACATTGATTTTGCTTTTTCTTTTATTAATCTGAAAGAAACAGAAATCAGTTTTTAAAAGATTTGTTTTATTTTTACCGGAAAGTCAGATCTACAGAGAAAAGGAAAGACAGAGAGAAAGATCTTCCATTGGCTGGTTCACTCCCCAAATGACTGCAACACCTAGAGCTGAGCCTGTCTGAATCTGGAAGCCAAGGGCTTCTTCAGGTTCTCCCACATGGCTGCAGGTCCCAAGGTTTTAGGCCGTCCTCTACTGCTTTCCCAATTTTCAAGCAAGGAGCTGGATGGGAAGTGGAGCAGCTGGCACGTGAACCAAGACTCATGTGGGGTACTGGTGGTTGCAAAGAGAGGATTTAGCCATTAGGATATGCAATGGGTTCGGAAGCAAAAATCTTGGGGGTAACGTTGGGGATAGTAGGAGAGTTGGAGAGATACTGGTTGAAGATATAAAATTTTAGTTAAGAATAAGTTTGGGTGACCACTGTAGTGTAACAGGTGCAGCCTCCACTTGTGATGCTGATATTACTTGTAAGTTTTAATTGCTTTGCTTCAAAACCAGCTCTCTGCTAAAGGCATGGGAATGGCAGCAGAGAATGACCCAAGTGTTTGGGCCTCTGCCACTCACAAGGGAGACAGCATGAAGCTCCTGGCTCCTGGCTTCAGATGTGCCAGCCACTGACCATCACGACTACCTGAGCAGACCGGCAGGTGCTTCTGGAACTCTGCCTTTTAAACAAACATACAAAGCAAAAAAGGAACAAATCCAAAAAACATACGGCACGTTGTGGTTAGTATGCTTTGTAACAATGTATTTTGTACTTTAAAATTCCTTGTAGTAGGCTTTTTAGATGATTTGTTTATTTGTAAAGTATGGTTACAGAGAGAGAAAGGGAGACACAGAGAGACAAAAATACTTCCTCTGCTGCTTACTCCGCAAACATTCCAGGCCAGGGCTAGCACGTGTAGAAGCCAGGAGTCAGGAGCTTCAGCCAGGTCTCCCACACGGGTGGGAGGAGCCTGGGCTCTTAGCCATCTCCTGCTGCGTTTTTGAGCACCTTGGCATGGAGATGGAGAATAGCTAGAACAGCCAAGGACAGTAACTGGAACTCATGATGAAGGCCAAGATTACAGGAGGCTTAACCTGCAACGTTGGTCACTGAGAGCACAAATTTTTAAATGTTCTCACCACAGAATGAATGATTAGCACGCAAGTTCATGCTTCTGTTAGTTACTCTACAATTCATATAAATACCAAAATATCACATTGAATAGTCACATGTATATGAAATTTTCATTTGCTCACTAAAATTAATCAAATTAAAACTAATTAATTAACTAAAATTAAATATTGTAAATCTTAAAGGCCTTGTAAAGCATCAACTCTAATGAATGAAGGAGTACATGTTTTAAAAAGCATTTAATCTCAGTCCACGCATAAAAATAATTCTGGTAGAACTCTTTCCAATTATACATTTATTTTATTTTTATTATTCGCTTATTGCAGACGTATTTACTTATTTGAAAGACAGAGTTACATAGAGGGCAGAAGAGGCAGCCAGGGAGAGAGAGAGAGAAAGAGAGAAAGACAGACTCTACCTCCCCACTTCATCCTCCATGTAACTGTAACAGCTAGTGACTACCTAGACTGCTCCATCTGGTCTACCACATTGGTAGCAGGGGCCCAAGCACTTGTACCATCTCCCACTGCTTTTCCCAAGCCATCAGTAGAACGTGATACTTGCATTTTGGACATAGTATGCAAATAGGATTTGTACTCTATTTTGCATGATGGTAAAGTTTAATCAGAATAAATTTACAGATAGAATTCAAAATTCTGAAAAACCTACTAACCTGCATGATCCCTTCTCAGTGCCAATACTGTTTATTCAACAGCTAATGTATATCAAATAGTTCATGAGTGTTGAGAGAAGATGTAGAATAATACTACTATGTATTTCAATTTCTATCTTTATTTCAATACTTTTGGAAAATTGAGCTCATAATTTTCAACCGTCAAATGACACAAAGCCCAACCAGCCCTCACCCACACTAATTTTTGCTTGCTCCAGAATCACTCCCACTGGAGAGTGTGAGTTGGGATGGGAGCAAACCAGATCAGGCAAGGCTACAACACCTGTGGGCCTCATATGGACTACATTAGGGAAAGGTCAGGTTGGGCTGAGTGTTCCGACTGCTGCAAGCAAAAATTAGAGTGCGTGAGGGTTGGTTGGGCTTAGCTGCAGCATCAGCTGGCAGAGGCTGGCAAGTAGGGGCTAAATCTGTCAAGTTAATCTCCAGAACTACCTGGAGCGTGCATAATCCAGAATGCAAGTGGCCTAGGAAGGAAATAGTGGGCACCTCCCTCTTGCATTACCACTCCCACTAGAAAGCATGAAAACCAGGACAGGGGCAGGGGTGACTAGACAGAAATGCACCCGCCAGTATGTGTGTGGGCTGGATAGTAGGGTTGGTTGGGTTGAACTAGGCTTCAATGCCTACTGACATGTACAAGAGCTAAATGGTATGTGGGCAAGTCTGTGGTGCATACTGGCAAGCGTGGGAACCAGGACAGGAGGCAGGCCTGGCGGGGTTATAGGGAATTCACCTCAACTAGGCTGCAGCTGCCACTGGTTTGTATGAGGGCCAAGTGTGAAGTGGGCAGAATCGAGCTGGACTGCAACACCCATTGGTTCGATGGAAGACAGGGCTGGAAACATTGCAATGATCAGCATGTGCATAAGTTGATTGGGGTGACAGACTGTGCCAGACCCTGTACTGGCAAGCACACACAAGAATCAGGTCTGGCATCACTTCAGAATAAGTTTCTTTGGAGATCCTTCCAACTGAACTGCTGATCTCAAAACCCCAACCATAAAGAGACTATGTCAGTCATTGGATTCTGAGTAGATTTCATTGCGATTGGAATGGCAAGATTGGCAGCAATTCAGAACTGTTGAACTATCGAAACTGCTTGAGCAGGACCCATGGAGCATACCTCACATCCGGGACCTGGGATGGGTGGGAGGCTGGGTGAGGCTTCTCTCTTTGTTTCTCCCCTGACCCCCGATACAGGGGGAAAAATGATAAAAAAAAAAAATCAAATGTCCATATACATTATAGTTATTCACCTGTGATATTCTTGTTGAGTCCAGTCTTTGTGGTTTGAGAACATAAATTACCCAATGGTTTATACTTTGCATTTTAAATCTTGCATTTTCATTTCATCTAAAACTTTTTGGCATTATCCTTTTAGTGTGTTTTGGAAGTGATTGTCCCTAGTACACTTTGCAATGGCATATTTGCTTTTGAAGGCAAGGGTCTACTCCAAATCTGTTTCCCCAACATATGTCACTGGAGCAAACCCTAAGAGAAGACTGGGAAAAACATTAAGGCTTCAAAGACTTAGGATTGCAAATCATTCAGTATTCTTTGTCATTTGCAAGGATTTCATTTATCCTGGAATGAAGACACACTATCTCATCAGACTCTCACTTCTTTCACTCTGTTGTTGAAGAAGACATAGGACTGAAGCATGTATATGGGGGAAGGTATCCCGAAAGAAATGCTTTGTTAAGACAAGTTAATGTCTTAAGGTAAGAATTCTAAAAGAACAATGAATAAATTATGCATATGGAAAATATCTTAGTTTTTGTCAGGTAACTGAAACCGCTTTGGTAATTCTCTGGTCTCTTAGAAAATCCTTTCTACCTAGCTATTTCCAAGTCACTGGCATAGGACTCTGTGCATCACTGCTCCCGTTATTGCCTGCAGTGGCACTGGCTCCGACTCTTTAATGTAGAAAGCCCCACAGAATGTAGTCAGGCAAGATTAAAGGTCTCTCCTGACGTGGAATGAAGGAGAATTATACAGTTTGCAAAAGAAAAGATAATCAAGTCCATAGACATACTTTGATGAATTATATAGAGGCAATTTTCTGACATTAGTAATGTAGGGCAGAAGACAATGTTTCTGATATATAGATGTAAATTCATCATCCAGAGTCCATTAAAGAGAACTACAAAAGATCCGTTGACTTGGGTATTGCTTACAGGAGCTATCAGGTAATGTTAGCAGGCCCTGTGCATGAAACCCTGGCACTGCACTGCAGTAGGTGGACACTCATTCGGATGAAATGGTCACCTTTGTGAGAATTATAAATAGTAAGAAGCCTCATGGCAAAGGTCAGTCATCTGCAGCTGTGCATGTAACACCAGACTGGAGGTTTGGTATTACAAGCTAAAATGAGAATTTCACAATCACTGCTTTGAACTACTGAATTATTCTGTGCTACAGTGAAAGGCATTGGTTATATGTTAAAGACTCCTTGAAAAACTTGTCCCGAGAAACAAGATGTCAAACGCTTTCCTCCATAACTCGTTCCAGAGAAAGATCATTCTTGTTAGAAATTATATTTTATGCTTGGAATTCTAGGCAATGTTGACCTACCAGAGTGTTCTAGCATCATGTGTGAGATGAACATATTATCTGCTTCTGTGCTAAATAGTGAAGACTTCTATGTCCACTTACGTGGGATTTGACTCCAGGAGGTTTAGTCCCTTCCACTCCCAACTTTCTGGCTAACCCGAGTCCTCTCAGTGGCTTAAAAGGAGTGGCGGATGGCATGCCCGAATGCACAAGCGGGATGGCAGTCCATTGAGGCAGAGGGCATCTGGTACCAGCACAGAAGAAGGAGGGCAGAACAAATTGGTCAACTACCTCTGCCAAGCATCGACAGCACAAATCTGGGCAAATGGGGACTCTAAGGTAAACTATGTCGGTCAATGGACCTTGGAAGGATTCCTCTTCCTTGGAGTAGCAAGATCTACATTTAAGAATTATCAAAATCACCTGAGCAGAACTCTCGGCGCATGCTGTACATTGAGGACTCTGGGATGATGTTGCACGGCCGCTTCCCATCCCTGGGTAGTGAGGCGGTTGGGAGGCAGCCCCTCCCATCTTCTGCCTTCTCTCAGACACAGAAAGAAGAAAAATGAACAAAGCTTTTGGTTTTTCTATATATTCACTGATATCTAATATTTATTTGCCTTTCTAAACTGGCCATCTCAATGGCTAAAGCAGTATCTTATTGTGTTTTTAATTTGCCCATGATCCATGATATTAATATCCTTTAGTATCCTCATTGCTCATTTATAAATCTTTGGAGAACTGTCTGATAAAATTCTCTGCCCCAAAATGGACAGACTTAAATATAGGAGCTAACCTTAAAACTTAGAAAAAAAGCCTGTATAGAGTACAAAGACAACCTATGGAAAATTAAAAAAAGAAAAAAAAAAGTTATTTGCAAATCACGTTCTGGTAAAATACAATACTAAATTCTGTTTCAGATCCTATGATTGAGAATAATTATCAGAATATTTAAATATTCTCTTTTACAGCAGATGTTTAGTTTTCTTTAACCTTTTCACTCAGTTTACACTCTAGTGTGAATTATCCTGAAGGAACGTGTTGGTGGGCTCTAATATTTTAAGGCCAAAAGTATTGAAGGGCCTGCTAGAGTGACTAAGTTGGTTTCCTTTAGTTTTTTGTTTGCTGTTTGTTTCACATCATCTCTCCAGCACACAAAAGTAATGGCCTTTGGTACTTACAAGTGTGTTTTAGAGATAGAGAATTCATTGTCATTAGCTACACAGTCAACTGTTACAGCAGAGAAATCAGAAAAAAAAAAAAAAAAAACCAACAAAATCCAACAAAAGCTCCTTCGAATAAAGAGCCATTACAAAGGAGATGACTGAAGCGTTTAGTCCTAAACACCTGCTCTTCTCATGCTAACACTGTGTGGATAAAGCTGATAAGCATAACCAAATATGCTCCTCCAGGGAAGCAGAATTTGGCATCCATATCAGTAGGACCACAGCGAAATGCACCTGAGAAAGTGAACACAATTCAGCAGGATTGGTAAATGACGTAAGAGCAATGATGATTCGATGGCCCACCCCTCACTCTAATCGTGGTTGATCCTTTGAAACCACAGCCCTAGCTACATGTCTATCCTCTCCTACCATTGTTGTATGTCTCCCAGGGAAAGCCTCATAAAATATTCCTCCTACATAATCAACCGGTATTCATCTATCACAGTATAAAATGTTGCCATTGGCTCATCTGTCTATTCAGTTAATAAGCCATTCTGGGAGGAAAATTAATGAAGCAATGGAAAACCTGGATCTCAGATCAATAATTGCCTTGCTCTGTGACAAAGAGGTAGAGGATGCTTGGTGGGTTAACAAACCACTTGAATTCATGTTTGATCCTTTCCCTCTTTTAAGTTTTCATCCTCACATAGAAGTAAATTGTCTAACAAGCAAATGAAGATGAATATCTAATGTTATGTTTTCACCTTTTAAAGTTTCAAACTAAATTTTCACTCCAGTGAGTCAGAGAAGTTTCAAAACCTACATTGTCTCCTTACCTTTCAGTGCTATTTATAACCAAAATAAACATAAAACAACATAGATAGCCTATATTTTTAAAAATAATTACCCTGATGGCATTTCTGATTATTCTCTCCTAGTAAGACAACTGAAGGCTACACCAGTTCAAAAGATGTGCCCTTTTTGCTTTTTCAATGGACGATTAAGGGTGATGTGTGTGTCCTTGAGGAAGAGATTCTCTTTGCCACCGAGTTGGTGTTAATTTCCTGTTCAAAGTGACACTTCAATCAGCCACCACTGTAACTGGGAAATGCCGACTTCACAATCAGTGTCAATGTGCTTCATGTCATCTCGGTACTTCGTAGTCATTTTGCTTCAGAAGTGTGTGAGGAGGGTCAATACATTTCATTAGTTTGTTTTATCTGAAGCAGAGTACAACATGAGAACTTTGATTCAATTATAGGAAGCGCCTTAATATGACACCGACTCCCTGATTGTGCAACACCAAGCATCCAAGTGCTTAAGGACAACCGAATGTTCCTCATCCAAACGTTCAACCAGACACCACCAGCAAAACGAGCAGCAAGTGAGAGAAAGGAGGATTCAACTCAAAATGCTCTCCGAGTGAAACTGCCATCACAAATGCATTATAAAACAAAATGAACGCTCGTGAAAAGGAAGAATTCGTTTTCACTATCTAATTGTCGCAGTAAAAATATTTATGGCTCTAAAATGTAAGAGTTACTTTCCTGGCACCGCCACATAATTAACTGCAATAGAATGGTTATGCATTTTTCTCAATGAACTTTATAACTTCATGATTGTGAAATGAATTGAAGCAATTGTATCACTCCCTTCTAATCTTTTATTTTATAATTCTGTGATGGCGCTCCTATCCAACATCTCCTGCCATTTACATTGTCCTCTGACCACTTTCTAGGATGAGGAAGCCACCACTCAGTTCATGGACAGTGGATTTTATAGAACACTTATTCACTTCAATTTCATTATAGGATTTGTTAGAAATTCCCTTGTATCTTTCTCTTCAAAAATCTTAAGTATCTGTACTCGTTCTAAGAATAACATCAAGTCAGAGTCTGAAGAATTATCAGTAGAATGCATTTCTCTTTTTGTAAAGTTGATTTTTTTTATAATGGAGTTCCGTAAGCTCAGGTGTATTCTCTTCCCCCGTTCCCATTCCCCATGCCCTCCTAACTGATTTATATCATTACAATAGTATATTCTTTCAACAACAGTCACAAGTCCATCATTCTGCTATTTAAGTGTGTCCTGATATTGTGGGTATACACAATGGTAGAAAGTACAGCATCCTATTGTCAAGATATACTAACATTTTCATTGGTATGTACATATATTTATTTAGAAGAACTGTATCATGGAGACTGTTACATGAAGAAGTGAAGAAACATTGCCGTATGCATCTCTATTCCAGAACAAAAGATAGACTCCCGAGAATGCGTTTCCTTTTAAAGTCAACGTGTTAAGGATCGATTTCTTCTTAGGATGACTGTACTCTGGCTGCAGTCTGGCAGGATTGCCAGCCATATAGTCACCTACAAATCAAATTATTCTCTCTAAACTTCTGGTAAGTGCCTCCTTCAAACTCAGTCAGAGCCCGGCTACTCTTGTTTCTTGGAAAAATCCCAAAGTTACTCTCCATTGCGTTTGCGACTGACTTGTTGCTGAGCTCAAACTCTTTCTCTCAATGTTTAGATAAATCTTCTTTACAACAGTTCTTGTTTTATGTGATATAATGAACAGCACTTATCCAGAACTTCTGGCCAAACCCGCTGTTCAAGATCCTTCAGTAGTGTCTCAGAATCGAGGAGAGAACTCAGATACCCCTCCACTAAAATTATATATTTTTTACTATCATCTTTAACCTTCTGTTGAGACAAAACTCATGAAAAAATATATTGCTGTTTTTCTTTATAGAGACCATGAAATGTTATTAACCTTCAGGAATAATTTTTCCAAATTATAAAAAGAAAAGTATATAGTTAATTTTAAGGTTACTCATGCATTATTATTACAAAACACAACTGTAAAAAACATCATTAAATTTTCTTAATTTCCTCATCACTATGATACCACAAAGTAAATCAACACTGCTGGGAAATGAGGATGATGTAAAAATGAAATTTCATTAATAATATGTTATTTCCATCAAAATATGCATATAAATTCCATAGTATCTTATAAAAATCATTAGGAATCCCTTTTGTATTTTTATCACATTGTCTAAAAACATATCTTTTCCTGGTATGTATGATTAGACAAGAGCAACCAAGTTAGTTCTTAGGGCACCTTGTGGCAAAATGTGTATTGAAAACAAATTAAACTTTATGACAGGAAGCCCCACCGAAGGCATCCACACGGTCAGTGGGAACTCAGGAACTTGCACCATTTTCTGCTTCCCCACCCCAGGGGCAATAGCAGGAAGCTGGATTCATGGTGGAGCCACACCTGAAACAAGGCATTAAGATATGATGTGGAGACATCCCAGGCAGTGACAACCTGCTGCCCCACAAGACTTGCTGCTGTTATGGTTAGCTTGAGAGGAAAATAGATAGAAGAGACTCACAGTGCCAGTAACCATGAAGTCATGACAACTTTTGACTCTGCAAGATCAAAGAAGGATGCAACCAGATCATGACTAACTCTCAGTAGTGCCAACTCAGTGTGGCCCGTTGCCATCGGGGAGCAAGAAACAGAGGTAACACATTTGTAAGGGACTTCTCTCTAATGTCTTTAGAAGGGAGCTGACTCACGTTTGTATATCTAAGTAGAGATCTGGGTTGTTGTATGGTTCAGTTTTTGAGACATTGCATTCAACACAAGGGTTCCTGGGTTCCAGTCCAGCTCTGTTTTAATCTAACCACATATTAATTCATACCCTGGGAAGCAGTATACGAGGGCTGGAGAACTTGGGTCCATTGCACCCGTGTGTTAAACCTGAATGAGAGCTCAGCTCCTGGGCTAGGCCTGGTCCAGCTCTAACTGTTTTGAGAATTTGACGGAGTGATCAAAAAGTTGTGAAAGTTCTCCATGTCTCTGTCACTCTTGGTTATTCTGTTCTTCAAATAAATAATAGATAAAATGTTAAATAGAAAAAGAAAAGAAAAAAACAGTGGTAAAAGACACATGTAATAATCATGATAATAATTCAATTTAGAAAAATTAGCCTGAGTGGTTTGTACCATGATAGTATGACTTCAGGTTACAACATTTACATGCTTGATGAAGTACCAGAATATTGGAGGACAAGGTCCCAACCACAGGGAAATGTTGTGTTTAAAGAGCTGTAAATGTTTGTTGTTTGTTATTTTTTGAACCTGTCATTGATACTGTCTCAACCCAGATGTTTCGAAGAATGGAAATTGCATTATTTTTAACATATTGTTTACCCAATACTATGTCAATTAATTCCGTAATGTTGTATATTGATACTGAGATTTTGTTGGGGCTTTTAACTGACCGGATCTTTACTCTGTTAGCCCTACCTTCAGGCCAGAGAAGGTCTCCCCAAGAGGCCACTGAACTTAACTGGACAATAAGACGCTGAACTTTAACCTAGGCATGTGTTTGCAAGCAATGAATCTCAACTGAACTTGAACTATGGTTATGCAACAAGGTGGAGGAATCCACCATGGGGGGAGGGGTGGGGGGAATCCCCAGAGCCTATAAAACTGTACCACATAATACAATGTAAACAACAATAAAAAAAAAAGAAAAAAAAGAAAAAAAAAGAGCTGTAAATGTTAATTAGTGATTTGACAATAACACATTATATGCATGTACACATTGTATACATATATTGAATTACCACATTGTGCCCCATAAAAAATATGTAGCATTTGAAAAGAACAAAATAGTCATCAATTTAAATTCAGAAGGCAAAAAATGAGCTATTAAACTATTACACTAGAAAAAAGGCAATTTTTATCATTCTTAGTTGATTAACGTTTCACAGAAACTCATTAGTCTGTCTATAAAATAACTAATCACGCCTGTGGATAAATATTTGGGTTACAGTTCTCTTCTCTCTCCTTTCCCCACCCCGTCTCCACTTTCCCTCTCACCCATCATTTCCCCTCTTCTGATTTATTTTTTTAATTATTAAATCAGGAGGAAATTCTAGGCAAATTCATTTTGAAGTTGGTCATCATGGTCAGTTTGTTGTTGTTGTTTTGTTTTGTTTTTTTTTAAAAAACTTCCAGGTCTTTTTGTTTCTGGAAGTTACCCTAGCTATAAACTTAACATACACAGATATTTTTGTCGGAAGAAACAATAACTCTTAAGAAATGTCATTCAAACCCTAGGAGTTCAAATCCGAGATCAGACACAACTTTCACCATCAATGGAACTTCCTAGGCATATCCAGTTTGAAGATTCTGCCAAGAAACTTGAGCTCTGCTCAAAGTTTTAGCTGTCTTTTCATCAGGGGATCCTGGAATTTTAACAGTTTAAACAAAAAGGATTCTTCAGTTATCTTTCCCACTGGGAATACTCTTCCAAATCCTTATAATCTCGTATCACAATATATCCTCCAGGAGCTCATTCATTATTGTTTCCAACAGATAGTATGTTTAAATGTGTGTACATTTTCCATGTGACACATATTTTATTGTAGCAAGAATATGTTTAATGAGGGCCCAGGGTAGTGGACTAGCAGCTAAAGTCCTCGCCTTGAACGTGCTGGCATCCCACATGGACACTGATTCTAATCCTGACAGTCCTGTTTCCGTCTAGTCCCCTCCTTTTGGCCTGGGAAAGTAGTTGAGGTTGACCAAAGCCTTGGAACCCTGCACCCCTGTGCACCTGGAAGAGCTCCTGGCTCCTGGCTTCGGATTGGCTCAGTTCCAGCTGTTGCAGCAGCTTGCGTCATCGGACAGAAGATCTTCCTCTCTGTCTCTTCTCTTCTCTGTATATCTGATTTTTCAATAAAAATAAATAAAATCTTTTTAAAAAAAGAATATGCTTAATGCAAACAATGAAATGAGAATATATAATGGCTATATCATTCTGTAATTATTGCTTAAATGTTGATTAATGTGTCAAATCTCTTTGATCCCCTAATCCAACTCCCGGTTTCACAACTCTACATTCAACAGGATCCTGAAGCCTGAGAAAAAAATCTTTGCACAGTTTCTGTGAGTAGCAGAAGTAATTTAATTGACTCAAATATTGACCTCTCAACTAGGGCTGTGAGATTGAGTCGAAGTCAAGTAGCAGCCTTCTGAAAATCCCTTACAGCCTCAAACAGGCACCGGGTCTCCTGGTGCCCACGTTGTCCCACGGGCCACCCTTGGGTTACTTACTTGCTAGGACATAAATGTGAAGAATTGTTCAGCTGGGTGAGGAAGTCGGTGAACACAGAGTGCTGTCACACCAACTTCTTCCGTCACAGTCAATAGGGCTGTGTCTGCAATTTAACGGGGGTGGGGTGAGAGCCGTTTTCTTGGAGAAACTTCAAAGTTAAGTTGCATTGCTAGAGAAAAGTGGATTTATTATTTCTTCATGGGCCTAAACTTAGGATGAAATGGAGTAGTTAATAAGCTTTCCTGCTTAGAAATAAGGGACGAGGGGAATTATTTAAGGAGTTACAAAAATCCCATCTGTATCCAGAATTTCAGAGTACATGGTTCTCATTAATAAATTAAGGACTCAGAAATTAGTTTTCGTGACAAATATGAGATACTGATGGACGTGGTATGTAAGGCTCATGATGGAGTTTATAGGATTACTTATTTGAAATGAGCTATGCAGTCATTTGATACAGGATATACATCCAAACGATGTATTTTGTACATCAAATGGTTTAATTCATCATTATGAAGATTGCTACTTGAGCATAAGAGTGAATGGTATACAATGCAGATTAATTGATTACCTTGATTTTAACAAGCTCACACTCTCACAGGCCCACCCTAGCATGAGGGATCATTTTCCTTTATGATGTTTTGAGTTCTGAAAGGAGAGGAACGTGGAAATCCAAGGTCAGTTTTTATTCTAGTTGTTATCACTGCAAAAAGCCAATCAGTCAAAATAGGTTAGTCTGAGTTTTCAGTTTAAGCGAGTCATCTAAAATTCATTCTTGCTTAACCATTTGTGGTTTAGACCTGCCTTGGATATATTAATCCTTTTACCTTCTGTAGATTACACGGACAAAAACCAGAGTATTAAAAATGATTTATTGCCTTATAAAGGCTTTGTTTTTCACAATGAATGGAGTAATATTGAATAAAATAAAATAAGCAGGAATTGAGCACACACATTCTCTCCAGTCAGGTAATTAGTTGGCTTTGGGATCTTGAGTGTTTCCTATGGTGTGACTCCATTTTCTCTGCCCTCGGTCTGAGAGCGTGTCCTGCCTTGTTCACTGGCTGCAGCTGTCAGGAGACTGCCTCATGCAAGGAGCAGATACACACCTGGCTCTGCAGATAGCACTGTGGTAACGTGGAAGACCCTGCGGTTAAAGCAGACTGAATTAGCTATATACCAAACCTAGATTACGCCCTAAGGGGACTTGGAGTTTGGTTCATTTTCAGTAGTTCTTTACCGCAATATTAAATTTTTGATAAGTTCCATCTGTTACCTAAACTAATAATTTGAACATTGTATGTACTGATGATCAATGCTTTACTTTGCTTTGTTTTTTTAACATTTCTTTGGTTGCCATATAGTGAGCACCTTCTATATTCTAGATGTTACATGTTACACAAATCGTCTGCAATATCTACCCTCAATGGGAAATCAGCAAGAATCCTAATGTCTTGCTTCTGATCAACAGTTTCGAACTTTCTTCTTGTTCTTTCATTATAACGAGGGGGCAGTGAGACTCTATTAAAGAATCACTCTGCATTTCCTCTCACACCTTCCAGAAAGTTTCCTAGTTTTAGAATGCTAAGCTATTAGAATAAACAACAATGAAAGATAATCTTTTTGAAAAACAAACTAGAGTGGCATGGTGGTATAGCACGCTTGCCTGCTGCCTGCAAAGCCAACATAATGATATGGAGGACAGTACATGTCTTGGCTGCTCTGCTTCCAATCCAGCTTTTGGCTGATGGCCTAGGGGAAGCAGCTCAGGTTGGTCCAAATATTTGTCAACCTGATGCCTCTGTGTTAGTCCTGAAGGAAGCACCTGACTCCTGGACTCAGCTTCCACTTGTCCCAGACCTGGCCGCTGTAGCCCTCTGGAAAGTAAACCAGCGAATGCAAGGTTTCTCTATTTTTCTTTCTGTAGCTGACTTCTTAATAAATACACCTTAAAAGAAAAGTTCAAATGGGGAACCTGCTCGTGGTATGAGTGTATGTCATTGCCAAAGACAAAAGTGAATTTTGTATGACTTGGGTTGCTATCTTTCTCCTTGGTAAGGAGAGAGAGGGGAGAGAGAGGAAGAAAAAAGAAAAAGAGAAAGAAAGAAAGAAACAAAGAAAGAAGGAAAATGAAAGCAAAGAACTACAAAATATACCAAACTTTTGAATCCTGTCTCCTCAGGCGCATACATGCAAACGACAGTGCTAATGTCGCATGGCCGGGGAAAATCCATCATAAGGAGATACGATTTAGAAGACAACACTTGAATGTTGCACAACCAGAGAACATATTCTGGATCGACGCCCATGAGGATGGAATCAGAGACCTGAAGAAGTGAACGCGTTTAGATGCGAAGGTTTGGTGGCGGCAGGGAAGAAACGCTTGGGGAAGACTGATGGATCTTGTGTGCTGCTCATGGGAGTGTAACAGTAGCGGGATATTCAGAATTTGAAGCAGGAATTAATGTAATTGATTTTAAAGATTCCAGTATATGGAATGCATGGGAAAATATAACTTAATAATAAAAGGCCTAACCTAAACCAGTGTTAAGGCTTTACCTGAGTGTAGTGATGAGACGTGGTGGTTTGTTTGCCCTACAGAATGAGGAGCCCTGCTAAGACTATGTGCCGTGGGATAATGATTCAAATGCTGGGCAACGGCATTATTAGTAATAACAAAAGGAAGGACAAAGAAGAACGTGTTTCTTGTGCACTTAGAAAGTTCATTTGAAGTGCACAGGAAATAACTAGAAATAACTGGATCTCTAAGAAGTGATGGCTCACAAAGACGTGTTCATCAAGAGGGTCAGATAGGAACAAACGTGATGGACGACTCAGGCATCACTCCATGGTCAGCTGTTTCAACCTACAGAGTGCATAGTTTCCGTGTTTCTTCTGCATTCTCCCATCCATGGTGGCTTCCTAATGTTAGTCACAGGCAGGGGGATGCTCTCTCCTGGTGCTCAACAGCAGCAGGGAATGGCAACTTTCAATCTTGGAAAAAGATTCAAAAGAAGAAGAAAACAATCTCTTCATACTAACAAATAATCCAAAGTAAAATGTGGCCTTAAAAGAAATCTCAGCAGATATCTCACCTAGACACACTGATGATAAGAAAGCACACGAGTGAAATATTTTGAACATCAAAAGCAATCAAGCACTTTGTAACTGAAATAAAAATTAAATTTCGCTGATTGTTAGTTGAGTGGTCTGGATTGAAATTATTAGTACGAATGTAGGAGAAGCATGGAGCAATGGGAACTCACTCTAAGTTGTGGCATCTTGGAACACAATCTTGTGGACGCTTAGAAAACCAGTCACGCTTTTACATGCTGGTGCAACATCTATGCTCCCTGATATTTACCCGAATATGTCGGGAACAATTGGCCACTCAAACACCTGAGCAAGGGTATCTGCGGCAGCTTTCATGATTGATGAATCTTACAAGCAACCAAGGTACTTTTGGTAGATAAATGGCAGGAAAAAACAAACCTGTAGTTTGCACAACAATGGAAAACATATCTTTCAAACATAAAAGAGGAAACTATTACGCCATGAAAAATCATGAAATAAGCTTATACATATACTTTAAAAACAGAACACCTATTTTCTGTATGATGTTGGTAATGTGGCTTTATGAAAAAATGCAAAATTATGAATACAATAAAAGGTCACTCTTTGCCAGGAATTGGTGTGAGAAAGGCCACACATGATTTTCAGGGTAGTAAAAGTATTCTGTTTGATACTACAGTGTCCACATGTCATAACAAATGTGTCCAAACCCACAGGATGCATGCCACTAAAGGTAAGTATATATTACATTCTGGAACCTTGGTGGTACTGTTAAGCTAATGCAAGTTCACCCATTGTAACAAATACCCTGGTCTGGTAGGCAAGGCTTGGTAGGCAGGGAGACATGCGATATTTAAGAACTCTCCGTATTTTCAACTCAATGTTGTTATGAATCTGAAGCTGTTCTTGGAAACAGAGTTAGTAATTGCAAAAATTGCATCGTTGGAACTTTATTTATGTTCTCATGAATACCATTTTATACTAAGAAATGCAAATAAAAAAGGCCATATACAGAGGGAAAAACAGTTGTAAAGCTCAGCTTCTTATACCTTGTTTCTGAACTAAGACCCTAACAGGAGAGACACTTAAACAGGGAGTACATACCTAGTCATTTCCAAACTCTCCAATTACAGGTCTCCAAGACAATCCTTTCCTAAAACAGACACAGCATAAACAGTCAACATGAGTTCAACAGACTATAGCATATGTGTTCCAAATTGCTGGATTTAGGTCATTATATTTTTTCAGACAGCTAATTTTCTCCTTTGAAGTGCTCACAGAAGGTCAGAAGCAGTTTAAGCATCAAAGTGTTATGAATTAAACAGTTTCCTTGTGAAGAGCAGGAGGCGACCTCTTGCACCAACACTATTGTGAGGATCTTGGACTAACCTTCAGCTAGGATGCATTGCACAATAGAGATCAATGGCCTGCTGATGCCCAAAGCAGACGGCCAGGCTGAGGACAGCCGAGCCCTTAGATCAAACGCTCACGCTCTCAGCTCAGCAATGCACCAACTATTTCATTTCTCTCACTGATTATTTTGCAGAAAGACACAGTGGTAGAGAAGGTTAAGACAAGTGTGAATGAAAAATCTTACGTGATTTTTTTCAAATAATTACACACACATACTGCAAAAATTTTTAAGTGTATTTGTTTACATGAAAGGCAGAGTTACAGGGACTGAAGGACACAAACACACACACTCTGAGACAGAGAGAGAGAGAGAGAGAGAGAGAGAGAGAGAGAGAGACTCCCACACACTGACTCAAATCCTCAAGTGCCTGTGGCTATGCCAGGTCCAAGCCAGAACCAGGAATTCCATTGCTTCTCCCACGTTGGCGGCAGGAACCCAAGCACTTCATGAATTAATTGTTGTCAGGACTTATGTAAGCACATCAGCAGGGAGCTGAAGCACAAGTTTGAAGTGGCTAGGACTTAAACCAAGCTCTCGTTATGGGATGAGGACATTTCAAGTGGTTCTTTACTCACTCACTGTATCGCAATACCTGGACGCACACTGTAAACTCCTGTGAGTCCATGGAGCATATTCTCTTTAATGGGTCTAGCTGATTATAATACATTCACCTTCTTTTTGGTTATAAGTGTTGATCTCCAACAATAAGCCTTGTTATTCCTTGTTGATAATTCTAACTTTAAGCATCTAATAAGTGCATATGATGGTTTCCATATAATGAATGCATTGGATTAAAATCCAATATTTTTTCTTATTTTAGTTGGTTAAATGTGCATCACATATTAACTCGTGTTGTTTAATAATGGAGGGAGAAATCAAGCCTATATACAATTAGTTATCATCATATGATTTATTTTTGTTCCAGGTTTAATTTGGAGCCCTGGTTGAGTCTGTGCATCTCAGCTCTGCCTCCCAAAATGAATGCTTCCTGATAATATCCTCATGTTGGAATAGTTCACAGAACTTGAAGAAACACACGTTGTTATGGATTCACTGGGTGTAGTGAACTCCAACCAGGATAAACCTAAGAAGTATATGCTGAAACACAAAACTAAATTGTATAAATCTAACATCAGGGACCAGCACCATGGCTTGGTAGGCTCAGCCTCCACCTGTGGTGCTGCATCCCATGTGGGCACTCTTTGCAGTCCCAGCTGTTCCGCATTTGATCCAGGTCTCTGTTTATGGCCTGTGAAAGCAGCAGAGGATGGTTCAAATCCTTGGTCCCGTGTGCCCACAAGGGAGACTAGAAAAAAGCTTCCAGCTCCTCGTTGTGGGAGTGAACCAGCAGATAGAGGGCCCTTTCTGTGTCTCACCTTGTGTCTTTAACTCTGAATTTCAATAAAAATAAAATAAATATTTAAAAAATGAATGAAATAAAAGATGCATGCTTGAAAGCAGCCTGGCAGAGCAATGCAGCAATGACAAGGAAACCAGAGCTCAAGAACAGCAGTTTTCTCATCAGAAAACAGTGACACAAGATGTCTCAAGTCTAAGCATAACAGCATTGTCAATGCACAGCACTGTGTGACAATGTCATTAACAGAGGAAAGGGAAATGAGGATATCCTGAGATTAACCAAAATGTAGGAAGATGAAAAATATGGTGCCAACAGACTTGCTTTGAAAGAATTACCATATCAAAATTATCAGGCAACCAATCAATCAATAAAAAGAAAACACAAAAGCTTCTTTGGTAAAATGATGTCACCCTGTGATCCATGAGCCAACAATGAAGTTGACAAAAGAAAAGAAACTATTTGGAAGAAATGAAAATGAAAGCAAAAACATCAAAACACATGAGATGCAGGAAAAATAGTGTGGAAGGGGTTACTGAACTTACAATATGCACGACGGCTTCCTTGCATTACAGAAAGCATACGGCATTTGTCTTTTTAGGATTGACATTTCACTGAGCACCATGGTTTCTAGTTGGACCATCTAGTTGCAAATGGTATAATTTCATTCCTTTTAATGGTTGAGTAATATTCCATGGAGTATATGTACCACAGTTTTTTTAAATACTCCTCTGTAGATGGGCATCTGGAATGTTTCCATGTTATATAAAAAAAAGTTAATGCAAATCCCCACACTTGCTCCAGCAATAACCAAAGTTCCAGAGACTTGGCAGCTAGGGGAGGAAAACTGGCAAGGCGCAGAGTTCCAGAACATTCCTTTCCATTAGTTTCTGTCTTGTGTAATGAATGTGTCATGTCATTAGTGCAAACTTCAATGCTTGCTACACACGTCCCTAGGATTTGTATGTACAGAAGTCTTTTTAAAACCAGTAGAAATCCTTTAAACATGGATGCCCCGACCAGAATCCATAGGAACAATTTCAGGCCAGCAGGGCATCTGGAGCTGCACAGCAGTCTCTCTCTCTCTCTCTCATATTAAGTTATTTTTAGGGTATCAGTAGCTGCAAATCATTTTTCAACTTTTTCTGTAATTGGCTGTTTTCTTCACCTCAAACCCTCCTGCATTTACTGACAATTTTTTTTTCCCCGATGAAACTAGATCATCCTTTGGTACGACATCTTGTTGAGTAATCTCAGAGCCAGAGAAGAATACAAGGATTTTCTACTCAAAAAAAGAAATGACAGAGGAAAACTTTAGCACGAATCAAGCTTAATCAACGAAAATACCTGTATCTATACACATGTTACACACGATTAAGAAATTGTATACACACTTTCCATTCATTTTTATAACTAAGTAAAATGACATTAAAATATAGTCATCTATATATTGCTAATATATGTGCATGACCAATGTAACAGACATAGATTCCTAGCACTTTTCCATGGTGTTTGAAATTTGAAGTCTGGAAATGAAAATTGGGGTATTGCTGTGTTTTTAAAATCTTTTCCAAGTAGTGCTTAAGATGTGTGTGGGAGTCAGGAATCCAACGTCTGTGCCCTCCATCGGAAGCATCCCTAAGAGTGGACTACAACATGCCAGGTACGTGTGAGTGTTTTGTAATTTGAAAAGACAGAGAGAGAAAGATGCTGAGGACAGAGAAAGGAGAGAAAGAGAAACAGAATGTCACAGTAAGTTTAATCAGCCCAACGGGACTCAGAAATAAATAATAATAATAGGGGCAAACAAGTAGAAAATACATAGTGAATTTGTACATTGAAATCCCAATTTATTAATAATTGTATTAATGCCTTATTTATAACAAAGATAGGGATGATTTTAAAGAAAAGAACCCAATTGGAAGCTCAATTCCAATAAAAACACAAAACAAGTCAAATATAAATGAATGGAGAATGGTATATTATACCAACATGAATGTAAAATAAATTTAGGATGATTATATCAATGTCATAAAGCAAGTTTTATAAAATAGAGAGATTGTGATTAAGTTGCCATTTTAAGTCATAAGCATCAAACAGAATTATTTCCACGTACATGAATCAAAAATGAAACATGTATCAGGAATCACAGAAAAATTGTTTAGACAGAAAACCATCCATGATATGGAGAAACTGAACTGTATTCCACCACCAATCACCGAAACGCATTTGAAACATTACAGCTAAATACGTATTGTTTTTAAGACCACATGAAATGTTTATCAAAACAGACCCTTTAAGAGTACCATAGAAGTTGTAAAGTGTACATATTTATTTGAGAAGCAGGGAGGGATAGAGAAGGGAGAAGGAGAGAGAGGGAGATCTTCCACCTGCTTGTTCATTTCTCGCCTAGCCGCAACAGGCAGAGCTGAGCAAGGCCAAAGCTAGTAGAAGCAACTCGATCCAGTGCAGCAGCCCAAGCGCTCAGATCACATCCCACTGCTCCCAAGCACATTAGCTGGCAGCTGGATCACAGAGTGGCCATGCCCTGAATTGAGTCCTTATGGGGCATCGGGGCTGCAGTCAGTGGCTAAACTCACCAGGCTACAACACCAAGCCTATGAGACCCAAAATATTTAACATATCAAAAATAACTAAAATAAGATCAAGGAGCAAATTACATTTAATAGGATTAAATAAGATAAAAATGAAAGAGAAAATCTTCCAACAATTAGAATTGGCATGTACCAAAACAATATAAGAAAATATTAAGACAAGCTAGCAAAATTATATAAAATCGAATTAACAGTAAAAGGAGGAGTCTCAACTCAGCGCCTGCTATTTTTTGACTTTCCTTCAGCCTATGTTAGTTTCATTTTTAAAATCAATTACATAAGTACTGTGATGAAAACAAGAACACTGAAAACCTAAAGCCCTTGGATGCAGGTAATGCAATGCGATGAGGGAAATGCATAGAGCAAGAAGCTTCTGTCATGTCCACAGGATTCTAAATCGGATTTCCAATAACAATTCAAATAGAAGGAAGGCTGTAACCAAGAAACAAGCACCGGAGATCAAAATCAATCCCAAGGAAATAAAAGACAAGATGTTCTGGCAGCAACCTGTGGCAGGGAAAGCAGAAGTATCGCAAGTACCACAAGTGGGGCATGAAGTTACGTTGCAGAGCCCTAGAACGTTAACAGGGTTGTAAAAGTTAAATAATTCCATGTGCCTAACTGAAACTTAAAAGAAATAGGCAGACGCTTTCAAACCACAAGTTATCGTAACTTAACTACAATTAAATGGATCAACTGAACATGTTCATGAGTAGTAAAATAATTGAATTTTTAAGTGAGCATAATCAAAATAAGAAATTGTTTGACCCATTGTTCCACTTGCAAATATAGCCAGACACATAAAGTAGAAGCAGCATCAATTTTATATAACGCCTTCAGAGAACAGAAGAAGAAATACGTCTCATTTTCTGGGGTTAGTATGCCTTGACACTCAACTCAGACAAAAACAGCCCCAAACAGAAAAAAAAAAGTGTAAAACAGTCAAATCAGTGACTCATATGTAAAGAGGGAGGAAATTATTTTTAAAATATAAAAAAGTCCAATAATGCATGAGGATAGAAATGAATAATGCAGGTTAATCAAAAGTATTTGTTTCAACAATGCAATATTAGTTCAGTGTTTGAAGCTCAATACATTTGATCATACTCAATTTAGAGGAAAAAAAATCAAGATAATCACTAATTCAGAGAATGTACTGACAAATTCAGCAAATACCCCCAACTCACTGCTGTAAGGCAAAGCCTAACATAGTATAAATGCAGAGGAATTTTTGCATCTTCTAAAGAGGACTTTTAAACTATTTTGTTTTAAAGATTTTATTAATACATAATGCTTGGACATTCTTATGGGGCAAAGTGCAATAGTTCATATATCAACAGTAATCAAACTGAATTAGAACACTAGACTTTTGCTAAAATTTACCAATGTTATAAATGATAATGGGAATATTTTAATGCTTTCCTTTATCAGAAAAAAAGGCAAAGCTACTCACCCTCTTCAGTCCCACTTAACACAATATTGAGCATTCCAGCAGATAGAATAAGACAAGGAAAAATTATGAAACGCTTTCATTGGAATGGAAGAAAAAAATATCTGTATTTGCAGAAGATTTGGTTTTATTATAGGAAGAAAATCATTAAGAACCTAACTAAAGCTCTTAGAACTGACAAAGGGGCACACACCAACACACACACATACAAAAGAACCTGTTTCATGTCTATGCAGTTCCACCAACGAAGATTTAGTCTCTCTCACACACACGCACACACACACAATGCAGGCTTTTTACAACAGCTCCAAAAATAACAGAATCAAACACAAATATAACAAGATATAAAAAGTGTCTACATGCTGAATATCAAACATGCTCATAAAAAGAAATAAAATGAGAACACAAAAATATTGGGAGCCATTGAATTCATGGCTTTGAAGAAACATAAAATGTGAGTTCTCTCCAAATCTATCTGTTAGTTTAATTCAAGTCGCATCTGAATCCCGGCAGGATTCTTTTGTCAACTCCATGACGTTGACTCTAAAGACTCTATGAAAGGCAAATGAATTAAAGAATAAAACTTGTTTTGAGAAGAGTACTTGTATACTTCATGTAGGCCTTAAGTAACCAAGCAAAAGCGATTTTAGTAGAAGGCTGGACACGCGGATCAATGGAAAAGCATAGGAAGCTGGAAACAGATCTATATAACCACATACCTTTGCCAAAGAAACTCAATAAAAAGAAACAGTGTCGTCTTTTCAACACATGGGGCGGGATAAAAGGGATATCTGCTGGTGAGAAAAGCAAGCTTCACTCAGCACGGTGATTTGTTGAGCACGTATCACAAACGCACATGTAAGAGCACTTGTGTTGTGCAAAAGACATTGCTATGAGAATGAAAAGGTAAGCCATGTATTGGGAGAAAATTTTTCAATTTTCCAGAAATTTCCTGTTCCATAATGAATGAACGTGCCTCTGAACTGAGTTGTAGGAAGTAAATTCAATATTAAAATAAACCAACTACTTACGTATTTCACTATAAAGTATTGTGGTAGTAGTGACAAATAAAATATGGATGAATGTCAGCACTATTACCATAAGTTAAATGCAACATTACTACCAGAAGTTACCAGGACACTCAAAATATGGTGATAAGAACCCATTCTCTCTCTCTCTCTCTCTCTCTCACACACACACACACACACTTGGACCAGCATTTTATTGGATATGAGCAACACTTCAGAGGCTTGCCGCTCTCCCCTTGAGCCTCCCTGAATTTGCACCCGCAGAGGCTAAAACACTGCTTTAACCTCCATCTCCACTGACCCCCTGGATGAGTTTCACCTTTGGAAGGTGGAGATCAGAAATCCCACTGTGATAATGTCACTCTTCAGGCTGTTGACAATCACCGTAAAATGCACTTGTAGTAGGGCACGTGACAGCAGGACACAGGCCCTGGAGTGGCTCACCCCTAAATGATGGATTCCAGAACGCAGTCGGGTGGAGCGTGTCAGAAGTGAGTGGCTGCACTTTGATACAGCGACTCAATGCCTGTTACACATCTGCAGGTTTTGCTCTTGTGAATATGATAGGACTAATATCATTGTCCCCCTAGTACTGACACTTGCATTTGCAAAAAGTTGTTGGAAGAAATTAAAAAAAAAAAAACCTCATCTGTACACTGAAACGAGGATAAGTTTTGTATTTCAGCAGAGCTTAAATGCAAGTCAAAGTCATGAAACAGGATTACTGAGGACGCAAAAGAGAGAGGAAAAGTATGAGGCATATTTATATGGATACAGATTTATGGGAAAAGCGAAAAAAGATCCATGTGAGAAAATTGAGTCACAAAGGTAAAATAAGTTAGTCCCTCTCATTTGAGTGCTTGTATACGCAGAAAGATAGGCATAAACAATATTATTTCAATCATCTTCTGGTATTGAGGTAAGCAAGTTCACCAGTTAAACAGATACTACAATGTGTGTCAATGTGTGTGCACGTGCAAATTACTGTTGACAGGGAAAGAGTTAGGGAAGGCATCTGACATGTGCCTCGAAAGACCCAGTGGGATTGACTCACGTGACGAGCAGAGAGTATGTCATGCGTGAGCGTACGGGGTGAAGCAGAGGACAGTAACAGGAAACAGAAGAATTCAATTTGGCTGGAGCATAGGGCATGGCAAGGGCAGAGGTCTGAGGTTAGGAATTCAAATCATGATTACTGCATGCAATAGTAAAAAGGCTTTGAAATTTCATAAACCTCAGATTGGTCTAATCAGAGTAGAGATTGGAACGTATTTTAGAAGGAAGAAGAGGGGCTGGCAGCACTGATAAATGGTAAAAATGTCATTGCAGTAGCCTTGATGAACAGTAAGCGGATTTTATTTGAAGTGTGTAAGTATGTTGTGGAGGGTTGGGTGGGAGAGAGAGAGAGATCGTTCATTCACTGCAACATTTCTAAATGCCCACCAGAGCCAGCTAGGCCAGGCTGGACAGGAGCCTAGATGCCTTTCAATCTCCATGTGAGTGACAGGAACCCAAATATTTGAGAAATCACCCACAGCCTCCCACAGACATCAAGACGCTGGTCCAGAAGTGAAGTCTCTGGGACTTGAACCAGAGACTCATAGACGTGGAGTTCCGAGTACTCCCTTAACCACTGTGCCAGATGTCTCCTCCCAGTAAGGACACTGTGAATTTAGTATGGGCCGTGTGTGATGGAGTCCATGTAGGGACATGTAAGGTGACATTTAGCTAAAGTTTCTACAGATTCACAGAAGTTGGGAATGACAAAACATGAGTCAGGCTTAGAGAGCCTCCCTGACAGGTGTTTGAGGCTCTTTGTCCCTTGATGACCACAGGGTTGAAGCACATTGCAGTTAGGTTCTTGAGGAAGATGTTTTGTGGGTTTGTCTCAACTCTACTTCCAGTCTGGTGAATAGCGCTGAGTGAATTATGATTTGAATTTTCTTGCTGCATGGCATGGGATTGCTCTATTCTGAAACTTAATATTTGGGAGCTAAAATCAATAAAGAGTTCTTGACAATGTCAAAACAATGACCCGGGAGTTGCTGAAATAATAAATGTGTTATATAACCAGTGAGAATATAATTACTTACACTCACTCCTTATTTCCATTGCCTATATCTATGCATTATGTTGCTGTAGGTTTTAGAACTGAATATGCCAAAACAGAATAGAGGAAAATGAACAGTCTTGTCAAAAATTTCTTTGTCTAAGTGATTATTTTCTTAATTCAATATTAATTTCCTTTTTTTTTATTAATTGCATTGCATTATGTGACACAGTGTTATAGGCACTGGGATTCCCTCTACCCCTCCCCGAACCCTCTCCCCATGGTAGATTTCTCCACCTTGTTGCATTATCACAGTTCAAATTCAATTGAGGTTCTTTCATTGGAAGTGTTTACCAAGCATAAAGTCCTGCATCTTATTATCCTAGTGAGTTCAACGATTTCTTGGTGAGACCATCTCTGGTCTGAAGGTAAAGCTGGCAAAGTATCATCCCAATCAATTAAAAGCCCCAACATAACATCACAACATTATGGCATTGACATGGTATTGATTAACGAATATGTTAATAGGGAAATGCAGGTTCTTGACTACATCCTGTGACTTCTTCCTAGACATTTCAATTTTGGTTTATATTCAACCGGGTTCTATACACCTCAAAATGGCTATAGATTACTATTCAGCTGTCTCGTGTCTATTTTCATTTTAGTATTGCTAATGTGTCTCTCAAACTTGGTGTAAATAAATAAAATGAATAGCAATACCAAAAACTACCATGTATTGAAGTCTACAATTACGGCAACTATGATTTATTATTCCTTCGCAAAGTTATAGGCCACTTTCTGGAAACTTCATGGAGATTGGGTAGTTTAACCTTCAGAACAATCCTTTGGTGCGTTTTGGTGTATACAGTGATTTGACTATATTTTTAACTATAATCGCTGTCTATAAAATATATATGTAGATAGATAAAGATATTTATTGTTGTGTTTGTATTGTATATGCATATAATTGTATATGTGTTATTTTTACATGTGTAAGAATCTGGTTATCTCTATATAGATAGATTATGATTCTATTTCAGATATGAGAAAACTAGTACTTATGAAAAGTGTGTCACACCAAGTTACACAGCTCCTGCAACAGCAGAGTACCAAATGGGTGCTTGTTCAAGCCCTACATGTTCCACTTTTGTCATTGCTAATATGCTTGAGAAGGGAGCTGAAGATGATATAAACGCTTGGCTTGGTCCCTGGGAACCACCCTGCCAACTCCACAGGAGTCAGTTGGAGTCCAGGGTTCCTGGCTTTTGGCCTAACCAAGCCCTTGCATTGTGAATCAGGAGATAAAAGTTGTGTCTCCTTTTTATCTGTCTCTCCTTTTTTCTGTAACCCTGATATTCAAATAAATATAATATGAAAGGCTGACTTACTGACGCAACTAGTATTTAAAGATGGTATCTGGAAGAAGTGATGTTTAAGACCAAAGAGTCAGTGTAAATCCATAATGATAACTACCGTTGACTCCAGCTGGTCACTTCTGGCTTACATCTCTGCTGGATTTGAAGAGACATATTGCTGTTCCTGTCTGGGATTCCCCTCCACTTAGCGACCACAAAGCCCCAAGGCATATGAAAGTCCTGAAAGGAGATTTTAAGCACATCTTCCAAGTCACGCAGTCATCTCTGTGAAGGAGATCCAGAGGGTACCACAGACAGTGCTCCCGCTCTGCTCTGCACTTCTCCGAGAGCACGGACACGCACACTCAGGCTCTCTGTTGGCACCGCCTGCCTTCCTGGCTGTTGAGAGCGCCTTTCTCCTCCTCTGGGCTATCTTTTGTCTGCTCACCCCCATGGAGATCCTTCCTGTTGGGTAGTTACCAGATCGCTCGAAGAAGTTATGCTATATTTAGAGGTACCAGAAATTTTTTTCCTAAAACCTAATGCCCTTTACTAAGAAATAAGATGTAATTGGGGTCAAATATTTGTGTATGCGATACATGCCAAGAATTCCCCAGCGAAAAACAAGCAACCCTTTCTGGTTTTATTTCATCCAGCGATCCTCAGAGTTATCTGACTGTGGAACCCTTAGCCCAAAATCTTTTCCTGACTAATTCCTACCAGAAAGGCTTGCCTTGAAGCTGGCACCCAACATTCCTGGAAAGCAGTGATCTGCACAAACCAATGACAACATGCTTTCCCTTCTACTCCTAAGATTAGCAAGGAATTTAAGAGATCTTGTCTTTCACTGGGAGTAGAAGAAAAGCTACATTGAAAATATTCAGTATGTGATTAGATTTATGCCCAGTGAACACTTGAATAGAGACAGAGAAATGCAGACAGGGAGCAAATACAGTAGATTCAAAATTTCAGTCACACTCATTTCACATACATTGTGGGAAGTCTTGGCTGACTCAACCAAATAAAGACACATCAGTCATAAAAGTTTATAGCTCTTAAGTTCCAAATTATTTACATATTTCAAAAGATGACACTAGAAGATCTGCTAATCTACCTTCTCTGACTCATTGTCATCTCTTCTTCCTCCATTGTCTACTTTATGTGAAATGATTGGTTTCTTTTGCTTTATACTTACCAAACTGGAACATGTGCACCATCTGGTATACGTAAAGTCCTTCAGCTGAAGACGTAAAACAACCTGCAGTCAGCACACCTTTTTAAATATATTTATGTAGTTTCTATTAACTTTCTTCAGTTGCCATTAGCTAAAAGTGCATTACGACCAATACATCTTGTATATTTTAATGAATGAGTAACTACAACTTCATAAAATTGATGAAAATTTGCCATAAGCTTCCTTAATGATGATGTGTTACTCAATTTTGTGCTTGACCTAGGCATTCATTAACAACTTCCTAAAATCGGAAGATACAGCTATTATTGTAACGATGCTTTAATGAACATCTATTCATAAGAATGTGCTGTTCTTATTTGAATTTTTTATCTTCCTTTCACTTTCAGCTGGTGTTCTACACTTAGTGCTACTGCAGATTAAAAACAAAATCCAAGTACACCACCATTTTATTGAATTGTTGCATGGTACTATAATTTTTAATTATACATCAAAATGGATGTGGACTAAAATACGTATTTTTCTTAATAACTGAACTGTCTTTTACATTGAACCTTGAGTCTACAAGAAAACTCAAAAACAAAAATTCTAGTACAATTTGGACAAATGTTGCCTAATGTGAAAGTGTGAATGGACCTTCAGGCAGACATTCCATGACTCCGGTGATCTGCTAGATTCTTCTGCTCTCTCCAAGTAGTGTTTAAGAGACTCTGGTGTTTGTGGCCTTGTTGTATCCCAGAGAAGGAAAAGATAAAGGGATGTTGGGCTCGGACTCACTACATCCCTGGAAGGCTGATCTAGATCACTGCTTAGCACGAGTAGACAAGAACTTTTGCTCTATTCAGACTTTCAGGACCACGTGCCTCCGTGAACTGTTGAGAACTACAGCCTTGGTCACTTGACTGCTGGTATGGGGTCCTACAGTTTTCCTAGGGTCATAGTCCATTGTGCGCCACTTTTGAGGCTTCGTAGGTCCTTGGTGGGTTACACAGGCATCTGCTGGTGCTGAGAGCCAAGAAAGGAGCACAAAATACTAGGAGCATTCTCTGAAGCACGGCTGTTTATGTTTCTCAAAGTCTCATGCACCGTTTCTGCATTGTTTGGGGAAGCTGCGTGGAACTGCCTCTTCAAAACATTGACTTCAACCTGCCATTATCCCTATGTCCAGACAAGGAGGCTTGGGAGTCAAACAAGATCCATTGTTCTCATGTTGTGACTTTGTGTCATTTCCCTTTTATTCATATCCTCCGTTTCCAGTATGCTTGGTGAAGGACATTCATTTCCTGTGTTCTTTCTTTCTTTTTCTCTGAATACTCAGTGAATCACATGACTGTGTCTGTGAAATGCCCTTTGTCCAAGTGAGAACGAATAAAATGTCTTTTTTTTTTCCTTTTTTTGTGACTAAGTGAATTTTTCTAGCACATTATCCTAAAAATCCATTTGGGATGCAAAACAAGAGATGTGAACCATTTCTATTCTCATTCCTGTTATAACAAGCTACTGTCTTTCACCTCAGGCTGGCAGATAACCCAAACTAATTAGGGAAGAAGTGAAGTCACAGAGCAGTGTGAGAGAACCACATCAGGAAAATGTTGGAGAATATCACGACCATGTAGTCAACCCTAATGTGTTCCCAGAAGATGTTGCCTACTCATTGAACGCCATGCTTTGCCGTTGCAGGCCCTCTATGCCTCAAGCATCACATGTTGAAAAATGATGCTTGCTGGGGCTGGTACAATGTTTCTACCAGCTAATCTTCCAACTCCAAGGGCCAGCAACCCATTTATGCACCTGTTTGTGTCTCAGCTGCTCTGCTTCTCAGCCAACTCTCTGCTTATGGTCTGGGGAAACTGTGGAAAGAGCTTCAAAGCCTCAGGACCCTGCAACCATGTGGGAGACCCAGAGAGGCTCTTGACTTCAAATTGGCTCAGTTCTGGTCATTGTGGCTACTTGGGGAATGAACCAATGGATGGAACATTTTTCTCTCTTTCTCTCCTTATGTCTATGTCTGCCTTTCCAACAAAAATTAAAAATAAATCAGAGATGCTTTCTGCTTCTGCATCTTGTTTTCTCATCAGCTCTTCTGCCTAGAACATCCTTTCTTCTTCAGTATGGCTTCCTCATGTGCACTTGCATTTTATCCATGAGATGGTCTCAAGAGGCTCTAAGTGCGCCTGACATTTACTTCAGTTTAAGTAGAAGCATTCCTTATCTTACAATGGACATCTTGCAGATAAACCCATGAATAGAAAAATGTCAACTCAACACACTAGCTTAGCGTAGACTATCTTAAGTATATTCAGAACACTAATATACCAATACAGTTGGATATAATCAAGTAACACAAAGTCTGTTTTGTAATAAAGTACTGAACATATGCAATTTGTTAAATACTGCGCTGAATATGGAAACAAAAATGGTTGCGTGAACACACTCTTACATTCTCACGCCAGTATAAAGATGAAAAATCTTGAGTTAAACCATCCTAATTTGGGTGCCTTCTGTGCATAATACTATAATGTCATACTTAATTGCACTTATTTTAATGAAGTTTTCTTTCTTCTGAGAGCCCCTGGAACACAAGAACCAGACCTTGTTCATCTGTGTACTCAACACATTTTCAGGGATGTACTAATCATCTGTTAAATGAGTAAATAAGATACACACTGGGTGTGGCAGAAGCAGAATCCTAAATGAGGGCTGACTGTGGTGTTGTCCTGTGTGCTGACACTTTGGGGTGGTGTTCTAAACACCTCTACAATGATACCAGAGAACTCGGAAAAGACAACAAAGAGTGTACAAGCTGCCACACGCCCCCATGCAAACAATGCCTCAGGCCAACCATGCTCACGACGAGGGTGCATGAACTTGCCTGAACCATTCCAGCCCATCTCTAATGGAAATCTAATGGAAATCATAAATTACCGGAACAGGTCCACAGGTGCTGAAATTTACCACTGGGTGGACTGCTGGCAAGGTCTGAAACCGAGAAACAACGCACGCACGATGTGCTACAAAAATGAAATATTTATTACCTTCATATTCTCCCTCAAGCTTTTTATAAAGCTTTTGTCTTGATGGCAAAATAACAAAGCACCAGAATTTCAAGACAAACCAATTTGCACTGGCAGTTTTAGAAATTTTATTAAATAATTCTCTTTAATGGTTCAAAGCTTTTTTAGCACAGACACAACTTCATGAATTCTAAACAAACCTCAAAGCCAAACAGAGCAGGATGGGAATGCGATATCTCAGAGCTTAATCTCCACCTTGCTGATCACCAGACACCATGCTTGGGGCTTCCGCCTCAGCAGCTCCTCACCTCTCAAAGACAAATTAGTCACCAAGGATTAGAATACACTTAGCTGGGAGGTCACAGTAACATGCATGAGGTGCCCATGACCTGTACAAGTCTAGCACACAGACAGGGACATCATGGAGTGGGAGCAGCAACAAATGTGTGAGAAGGAAAGAATGCATGCAATGCCTGATTACAGAGCCCAGGTGAGAAGGAGCCCAGGAGGTGTGGACGGCTCGCTCCAGGACACTTGCTGCATTGTAGGGATTCAGACATCACCAGCTAAAGCCCATGCTGCCTTCTTTGCTAAGACTGGATTAACACAGCTTCCCAAAATGTGAGAATGCAGAAAATGGGACCATAAAAATGAAAACAAATGATACACAGATGAAGCCTTCAATCGGTGATAAATTGCCAAATAAAAAGCAATTCCACATAGAAAGGTGTTACCCGGGGAACAAGCTGTGAATGCCAGTGTTTTAATCTTTCCATTATGCTGTTTTATTAACAAATAGAGACCTTAACCTCGGAGTCTTAGTCATGCCAAAATATATAGTACAATTTTATATGTAGTTTTTATGCCACTGCATTTACAATTAAAATGATAGTTTTTCATTTCATTAATCACATGAATATTTTTAAGGATTTTAAATATGACAGAAAGCATCAACACACCACATATACCACATTCAATACACCTTTAAATAAATAAAAATAGACATGGTATTGAGACAGAAAAACCATGATTGATCCTGTAAGGAAAAAAAAAAAGGAAAAGAAGCATTTTTGAATGTACATCTGTGTTTGCTCTCCGGGGCAGGATGGCGACCGAGCCGAGACACAAGACGGCAACAACCTCCACCCTGCCGACAAGGAGACACAGCTGGCCAGGCTCTCATTTCCTGAACTGGGCCAGCACTGAAGACGTAATCGGATCCAAGACTTATACCTGAGACCCAATCTCTCAGCTGAGGGTCAGGCTCTTAAAAGAGCTGTTAGCCCTATTGTGAACTGGACCTCAGTGAAGTTATTCACAAGCAACAGATGGAAACCACATGGAAAGAGAAAGCACAATAAAATGGGGTGTTGGGGATCTGATGACCCTCCAGCCCATTGGTTTCTGGGTGCTCCTTTGCTGGGATCTTCCCACTTCTCACTTTTAAATTATTACTATTAACAATAGTAGCAATAATTCCATTTGCTTTGTCATCAGCTGCGATACACATACAGTGGTGATGTAAATCAATCACATTGAGAAAACGGGTAGACAGGAAAGTTCTCCTGTGAAGATAAGAGATGCTACACTAATTTTCATCAATGAACACTAGCAAACACTTCAGATGAATTGAGATTATTTAACAATGCATTTAAATATGATTGTAAATAATGCAAGATCTTAGGCAACACTGGAGTAACAAGTAGAGAATCAAAGTAAATGACACATCTGAAAATCTCTTCTACCCTGAGAAAATCAGCATGACTACCATGCCCAGGGTGGATTTGCTGATTGAAGCCACTATTTTAGTGAAAACTGAGAATAATATAATGGAAATTTCTGTATTCCGTTTGCATGGTATTCCTCACCTGAGCATGGTTGTAGAAGCAAAGGTCAACAGTTTAAAAAGTCTCATGCTGAAAGATTCAGGAATAAAATTAAAATAAAAATAAATAAAATAAAATGAAATGCAAACAGTGTTAAATTAATACATTGGCTAAACATTAACTATTACTCGTACATTATTGACTGGTGTAAGAAAAGATCTCCAAATGAAAAAAAAAATTATTTGACAACTTGAAATACACCAAGTACATATGTGAACGATTTTAAATACAATCTTCAATGATCAAAGAAATGTTCTATGGAGAAGAGCACCTAAATATTGGGGTGACACAGGTCAGTTGATCAGGAACATTCTCAAAATAGTTTTCTTCTATCTGTTTCAGTTTGGTTGCAGGGTTGACTCGTGGGTGTTAGTGAAAGAAACTCAAGAGAAGTGGCAAAAGTTTTCCAGATTCCGAGGATGGAGCTATGCCATGATCTAGAGAAATCAGCTCGCTACTATGTTAAGATAGTGACAACCAGTTTAGGCTTTGTTCTTTCTGGGCACCCCAAAGGGCCCTCTGAGGCCCGTACTCTGATGAGAACTTCCCATCACACCCTGTAGCAGTGCTTTTCACACAGATTTCTGACTTGGCTGTGTATCTGGTGCCACGTGAGAGGAGCAGAATTGTAACCAACAGAAATCTTGACATCTCAGTGTCTGTCCTTCATCTTCTGAAGCTGACACAGAACAAACAGACCTGTCGTTCTGAATGAAAGCATGAATCAGGAAGTAGACAAGACTGGACTCATCGTAATGGCAGTCAGCGTGGTCCAGCCAGCCCTGGCTCCAGACTGACCAAGGGCAGGGGAGAAAGAGAAGCCAAGTTCAACGCATCCAGTCTAGACTAATGCTGCACCTGCTGGCCTGGGGTGCCTGTGAAGTCAGGAATGAATGTTTTAAACCACTAAGCTTTGGAGCTGCTTTCAGTGCACCTAAAAAGCAAACATCAATATCCAGACCATTATTTTGCCACAATCGTCTTAAATATGACTTTGTGTATTGTAGAAATGCCACAAGAAGGAAAAGATAATGTGTGGAGTTGTTGTCAATGTGCAGTAACCTTGACATTAAACAGATTCATTTACGATGAATTTTGACTTTTATTTCTATCACTTTTAGTCCCTGAATTATCCAGGAGCTGTACCTAAGAAATTTTATGTAGTCAACTGCTGGGGACTGTTTTTGTGAGTGTGTGTTTTCATCATTATTGTCGTTTCCTTCTTCTGCACTTATTTGCATTAACCAAATTCAGCTCCTAATCATCCCAGTTCAGGACATAACAACATACTTCCAGACTGTGATCATGTTTCAATTTAATGCTCTGTAAAGAATCAAAAATCTTGGGATTTTTGTTTAATTGGAAAGGCAGATATATAAAGAAGAGAGAAAAATTTTCTGTCTGCTGGTTCACTCTCCAAGTGGCCCTCAATGGGCAGAGCTGAGCCAATCCAAAGCCAAAAGGCAGCAGTTTCTTCTGGGTCTCCCACATGGGAAAGAGTGCTAAGGCTTTGGGCCGTCCCCTACTGCTTTCCCAGGCCACAAGCAAGAAGCTGAAGGGAAGTAGAGCTGCCAGGATATGAACTGGCACCCATATGGGGTCCCAGTGCATGCAAGCTAAGTATTTTACTACTAGGCTACCATGTCAGGCACTTTGAATGTTTGATCATTTCCGTGCCCTTCCATGTTTATTCTCCAACACATCATTATCAATTGAACCGTGATAAACTATATGCTTCTCAGGGAATATTTGGGGTTGCCTCAATAATATTACTCTAGCAATGGAGTGTTTGGTCTTCTTGCTTGTGTGTGAAGCACTAGCACAAGAGAAACCTCTATTAATAAAATATGTTCTCAAAGGCTAATAATAAATTCCTTCAAGTAAATAAATGTGTACCTTTTATGTTTCTATATAAAGATATATTTTCAAATTTATTTTTAAGGCGAATATATTTCTAAAACATTCAAGTGTTCTGGTGTTGGTGCAGTGACTCAACAGGCTAATCCTGCACCGCAAGCTCAGGCGTACCGTACTGAAGTCTGGTCACAAGCTCAGGCATACCGTACTGAAGTCTGGTTGTGTCCTGCGTGCTCCACTTGCAATTCCTTTCTCGGCCTGGGAAAGCAGCAAAGGATGCCCTAAGGCCTTGGGACTTGGTACCCATACAGGACACCTGGGAGAAACTCCAGGCTTCAGATTGGCTCAACTCCTGCCACTGTAACCATTTGGGAAGTGAGCCTGGGAGTGAGAGGTAGTTCTCCCTGTGCTTCTCTGTAAATCTTCCATTTGAATGAAAATAAAACATTTTTTTTAAAAAAAATCAAGAATCTGTATACAAATAGTGATCTGTAGAATAGGCTAATATTTTATCTTAAAAACATCAGGAGTAGAAAACGTGTGCATATGAATGTGTTTGTGTTTATGTTTAATATGAGGGAAACTTCATATTTAAAGATTTATCATGTATAGTAGTGTGATTAAAAGACAGAGGGAGAGAAAGACACACAGAAAGAGACAGAAAGAGAGAGAAATCTTCCACTTGCTGGTTCACTTGTCACGTGGACACAATGCCTACATCAGCCCCAGGCCCAGGCCAGTTGCTTGGAACTCCATCAGGTCCCCCATTGGCTCAGCTATGTGGGTGGTCACCTTTTGCTGTCTGCTCTGGGAAGTCCCAGAAAGCCTTGCACATGTGGGACATCAGTTTTATAGGTAGCAGCTTGATCTGATGAAGTACAATGCTGGCCCCAACAAAGATCTTTTTAAATGAATTTATGTTTAATCATTTGGAAACAATGAAAGAATTAGCTTAACTCAGTATGAAATTAAATGAGTCATATAAATGAAAATATTAAGTAAGAAACAATGTGCCAAGTGTAGAAAAACAATATTACAGGAGGATCAGTGTTTAAAAAAGTGACGGAAAAGACGAGGTGCAGACCCGACTCCCTCAGAGTCACTGACTTAACTACCATAGACAGCTGAGAACTAGACCACTGCAATCTAACGGGTACACTAACATTCAAGACAGCTGTATCAAAATGAGAAAGAAAAGTCATCTCTTATTTACATCAGGTTCTCTCCAGCCTGCAAGACTGGGAAAATAAACTTCCAAAGAACGGGTTAACACAGATTATAGAAAAGCTACTGATGAACATATAATGCTACATGAAGGTGAAGTACAAAGAGAAAGGTAACTTCATTTTTACATTAAAAAATAATAATCAGATCATAGCAAAACATGTGAAAAAGCAGGGGAATGTGACTCAAAGGAACAAACTAAGACTCTAGAAACCAAATCTAAAAGTAAAATGGACATCTATGAATTTGCTGTTGCAGGATTCAAAACTTAAACGAACTCAATGGGCTACGGTAGAAAGCATAATGAAATCAGGAAAATGGGCAGAGAGAAAATAAAAACACCAAAGAGATGCAAAAAGTAACAATGAACAAAAACGAAAAAACAAAAACGAATGTCTGCAGTTGAATAATGGAGTAACTGGAGTTAAGCAGATGAAAACCAGCACAGACCACTGAGAAGAATTTTTCAAAGATAAATCATTTTAAGCAACAAAAAAAAAGAAAAGAAAAATAAAGAAAGTCTAATTAAGGTAAAGCAGACCAATGCCTGTGAACATCAGAAAGAGGACAGGAAAGAGGAGAGAAAAAATAGTATTGAAGTAGATTTTGCTTAAAGACACAGTGGCCAAAATTATCCCAACTCTAAGACAGAAAGTGAGCATGAAATTCGAAACTTTCAATTTATCTAGCTAAGGTGAACTCAATTCAGGGAAGACCAAAATACACCGTAATTAAACAAGTAGAGAGTGAAACTCTTTTCTTTCTTGAAAGCAATTGAGAGCAAACTTGTGACATAAAAACTGGACTCTGAAAGATTAGCTGTGAATTCCTTTTTTTTAAAGATTGATTTATTTTTATTGCAAAGTCAGATATATACACATAGAAGAAGAGAGACAAAGATCTTCCATATGTTGGCTCACTCCCCAAGTGACCACAATGGAGCTGAACCAATCTGAAGCCAGGAGCCAGGAGCTTCTTCCAGGTGTCCCACACAGGTGCAGGGTCCAAGGCTTTGGGCCAACCTCCACTGCTTTCCCCATCCACAAGCAGGGAGCTGGATGGGAAGTGGGGCCGCCGGGATTAGAACTGGTGCCCACATGGGATCCCAGCACGTTCGAGGCGAGGACTTTAGCCACTAGGCCACTGTGCCTGGCCCGATTTACTGAATTTCTCAGGAAATATGTGAAGAGCAGGGCCTGCCTTGTGGTGCCGTGAGTGCAGCCACCTGAGACCAGCTTTCCAGATAAGCACTAGACACAGATCTGAAGGTTTCACCTTAGATGCAGCTTCCTGCCCATGCACCTGGGAAAGCAGCAATAACTGGTTCAGCTGTCTGTGTATTGCCACCTGTGTATGAGACCTGCAAGGGGCTCCAGGCTGTCGCAGCCACTTGTGGAGTGAACCAATGGATGGAATACATGTTTCTTTCTCTCCGTGTCTCTGTAATTCTGCCTTTAAACAGATAAAGCATCAAAATGTAAAGACCAAAAGGTAGTGGAATTAAATATACAAGCAGATGAATCAACCTACCACATAGGGAACTACCTCTGGCAATACTGCTGTTCATGAATGAAGAATAAATATTTTCCCAGATAAGCAAAAGCCGAGGGAGTATGTCACCAATAAAGCTGTTTTCTAAACTCCACTGAAGTGAGTCTTTAAAGCTGTAATGAAATTATGTTAGATAACAGCATAAAAGCATAGGAAAATACAAGTCGTTTCTAATAAGTAAAAGCTTTGTAGAATTTTATGATACTGTAATAGTAATGCATAAATTACTTTTCATTCAAGTGTGAATAGTGAGAATAAAATATAAGTGTAACTGTAAAAATGAAGGCAATGTATACAGTATATAATAATGTAATGTGTGGCATTAATAACAATATATTTCTGGATATGATGTAAAAGAAAATTTTACATGATTGAAATTGTTTAGAAACAGATTGTTATGATTTATGTGATTGTATAATAAACTAACTCTGAAATTTGCACAAAAAATAAAGGCATGACCTACAGAAGTCAGTGAACACCAGGATGTCACAGAGGAAAAACGCAAAGACTTCCACCCAAGACACGTGATCTCCAGAAAACATTCAACACAGCAGTGATGTCCTCACCCACGCTCACTCTATATGTAAAGACTGAACTCCACAACCAGAGACATAGGAGCAGCTGGGCAGATTACAGAGACCCATCCCTCTGCTGTTTAGAAGAGTCCTTGGATTTAAGACCTTCCTAGGATGCAACTAAAACGATAGGCTTTTCATGCAAGTTGCATGAAAAGAGAGCATAGGTGGTCATATCAGAGAAAGAGACTTTACATCAAAAGGTGTCAAAACCATGTGAATTCTGATGTGTGTCTATGTCATACCTGTAGACAGCTAAAAGCACTCATATGCCAGGAAGACATAAGAATTATAAATATCTGGCATGTAATAACAAGACACTCAAATTTTTAAAGCAAACTCTGACAGAACAGAAGAGTGAAAAAGAGAGGTACATATAATCTAAGGAGACTTTATTTAAAGAAAAGGAGCAGGGAAGCAAAGGACCCTAACAACATCATAGACCATCTGCACTAAAGACATATGTAACACTCCTTCCCAAATAATAACTCCCAAAGATAGCAAAGAAAAAACAGTGTTGAAAAAGCTCAATAGAGAACACAAATAAATCCTTGGAGCTGAAAGCTTGTTCTTTATAAGGATTGAAAAGAATCAATGAAATTTTGCTTAGACTGAAGGAAAAAAGGCTCAATTATTAAGTCAGAAATAACAACGATGACTAATTCCAAAAAGGAAAAAGACCATGAAACTACTAAGAAAATTCATATGTCAACAGCTTGGACAATCTAGAGGGGTAAGTTTCTAGATACATACAACTCATCAAAATTGAATCATGAAGAAATAAAGAATATGAACATACCCATAGAAATTAGGAAAGTGAAGCAGTAATTGATCTGTAATCAAACACTTGAAAACACAGACAAGTCCAGGACCAGATGCCTTCATTATATTCAGTGAAGTTCAAGGATGCGAATCAATACTCAAAAATGTTACATTTTTAGACTTAACAAGAAACAATCTTAAAAGGAAAATTAGGGGAAAAAATCCACTTAACACACCAACAATCAGGAAAAAATAATAAAAAAAATGTAACCAAAGAAGCAAAACGCACTGATACTGAAACTGCAAAACGTTAACTAAGAAGAAATTAAAGATACAAACAGAAAGTCACACTACACGCACTGGTTGTGAGACAATTGTTGAGATTTTCATGCTAACTTGAGGTGCGCTGTTGACTCAAAGCAACCTCTAGCGTGATATCAACGAATTTTCTCATAGAAATAGAAAAAAAAAAGTCAAAGAACATCAAGAAATCAAAACAGTACTGAGTCAGAAAATAAACCATTAAAACAAAATATAGTACAAAGCTCAATATTCAAAATAGCATGGCACTGGCATAAAGATAGGTAAGAATAGAGTAGAAAAATCAATAATGAACTTTTATGTGCATAAACACACAACTTATTTGAAATTTTATTTCTTTTTAAAAAGATTTTATCTTTATTGGAAAGACACGTTTTCAGAGAGAAGTAAAGACAGAAGGATCTTCCATCCAGGAGTTCATTCCCCATATGGACGCAATGACCACAGCTGAGCTCATCCAAAGTCAGGAACCAGAAGCTTCTTTGAGGTCCTCCACACGGCTGCAGAGTTCCAAGGACTTGGGGCATCCTATGCTGCATTCCCAGGCAATAATCAAGGAGTTGGATAGGAACCAAAGCAGCTGGAACATGAATTGGCGCCCGGATGGGATCGCAGTACTTGGAGTTGGAGGGTTAGCTAATTGAGACATCATCCAGTCCATTATTTTTTTTTTATTTTTCAGGAATTTGTTTTTAGCACATTGGAATCCAAGTGTCATAGGGAATGCCTTACACTTACTACAGCAAAATTGTCATTGCTATCAAATTAGTGCAAAGAGAATAAGTTCCGACTCGTTTATAAATGTAGTTCCAAGAACACAGTAATCTCTGGAAAATGTGCTAAATATCAATGTGAAAGTGGAAATTATGTAAATCATTGAAGAAAAAGGAGAAAAAAACAACTTTCTCGACCTTAGCCTTGGAAATGATTTCTCGGTTAAAACAACAAAAATATTGGCAGCATGGGCAAAAAACCAACAGTTGAATACATCAAAATTTAAGAATAAAACTTATGAAGGAAAGAAACATTCAACAGAATGGATAACCTATAGAATAAGAGAAAAATATTTGCAAACTGCATGCCTAACAAGGGAACAATACCAAGAAAATTTGAACTCAGTGTAAACACAAAACTATCAATTTAAATGGGTGAAAGACTTAAAAGGCATGCATTCAAAGAAGACCAAATTTGAGGGAAAATGCAAGTCAAACCTGAAACATACAGCGTTAGACTTGTTTACAAGCCACTATAAAGACAAAACAAAATGTATGCTGTTGATATCACAGATTAGTCAGAGCACAGTTCCTCAGTATTGATGGGGGTGTGAAATGGTGTCACTCTGTGGAAATTCCTCAACAATTTAAAAAGATTTATTCATTTATTATTAGAAAGATTTACAGAGAGGAGACAAAGATCTTCCATCCATTGGTTCACTCCCCAAATGATCACAACAGCTGGAGCTGAGGTGATCTGGAGCCAGGAGCTTCCTCCTGGTCTCCCACATGCGTGCAGGGTTCCAACGTTTTGAATCGTTATCATTTGCTTCCCAGATCATAAACAGGGAGCTGTATCAGAAGAGGAGCAGGGGCTGGTGGGAATGGCTTGATCAGCTAGTCCTTCTCTTGAAAGCGCTGGGATCGCATATAAGTGCTGGTTCCTAATAGCATATGATCCAGAGGCAGCAACCCCACGAGCAGCTGAAGTTAGTGTATCAGAAATATAAACACATGAAGTTAGTGTATCAGAAATATAGCAGTCCCATCATGCTTACAGCATTATTGCTCACCACTGCCAAAATACACAATTAACCAAGGTGTCCATCACCAGGTTAAAGTTAAGGGAATTGTAGTATATATAAACAACAATATAGGGTTCAGCTATAAAAAAAGTCTACCAGTTGTAGCAAAATGGATAGACTTGGTGGAATTATTTTAAGTGAGTGGGTGTGTTGTACTGAAATCGGTATGGAGGATTCCTTATATTACCTTGTATTACTGCCACACACAGTTTGGGTAAGTTTAAAACTATTCTGAAATAAAATCTTAAAGGTGAAACTAAATAAAACTTTTGAAAATTCCATAGAAACTGGTAAGATAGAGGCCATCCCTGACGCTCCCCGCCCTTGCTAAGAAGTGACAGCCGCAGTTGCTTTACCTGTGACAACACTGATGGCTCAACTTTCACGATGGGCTCTTGCAGCATCAGCAGGGATTACAGAGGCCGCTTCTTGGACCAGAAACCAGTTAGTGTTGTGTGCTGTTTGATCACCATATTTCCAGCGATGACATCAAAGTGCCTCCTCTTGATTCCTGCACTCTTAGTGCCCCAGCGTTTCAACTTGGCATAGTGCATTCAACTCTTCCTTAAGTACCAGCTAAGAAATGGTTGCTCCAGCCATTTCAACAGCTTCAAAAGTGCAGAAACCTCTCCCTCTTCAAATGATCAAAACATCCATTGCCTGCATGAAAATCTCAGATATCAGCACTCAAGGCTTGCATACAGGCATCTAAGACATTGTTCTAAAGTACATGCATTTTACAAAACGTACAGTTATTTCATCTTGAAATTGCACCAGAGATCCAGTTCAAAATACAGCAGCTACTGCACATTCCATTTAGAGAGAAAGACATCTGAGGAGTTCTTTAGTAGAGAAAAGTCATTCATTTTATTTTATTTCCAGGCTTACATAAAATATATCAAAATATAGTAGTATTTCAATGATAGCATAAAACTGATAAATATTGGTTTATGATGGCAAACTAATGATAGACCTGAAACCAGGTTCTGAGGACCCAATATCAACATTTTTTAATGACTTGGAAAATGTGCTGGTAAGAATTTAAAGAAAATGAAGTGATCTATTATAATTTGTTTTACATTGTTATCTCAAGTGATGCACTTACGTAGTATTGACTTACTTACAAGTCCTTTCCATTAAAGAGTTCATAAACATCTGCACAATTCATTTCTTTAAAGAAGATGACACCCTAAGACTTAGAATATTATATTTTGATTGTGTTGTTTCTAACATTAAATTTTTAAAACTAGACAGATAGTATAGTGTTATATGCACCTTGCCACTCTTGCACAATCATTTTCTTTAAATGCTTCGATCAATACAGCAAGAATATACTACGAAAGTTGATTTTTATTAACATTTGAATTTTAGGGAAAACATTTACATAAAATATTTGCTTATGTAGAAATGAATTGGAGAATAAAAACAGTAGCTTTCCAAGTTCATAATGACTTTAGTGCATCAGTATTAAATACATCTGCCTAGCTTATAAAAGCACTGGGTTTTGTGGTAATATTTTCACATATATTAAAATTGGAGTAAGAAAATCCAAAGCACTACATGCAAATTGGACCTATACTTTTCAACTGTAAAGTCACTAACCCAAAAACAATTATAGTTTTTGATTAAATGGGATAAATGGTAATGGCAACTATTTTTGCACTACCTTGGTCCGTGTTGCCGAATCACCTCTAACAAGAAAATCTGTGGTTTGCTTATCCGTATTTGAATTTTCCCACGTATATAATGGAATCAATAACCTTGCCCATGTTATAGAACATTTGCAGGAACTAAGTGGGACAAACACAAGCATGTTTAATATAATGCCTGGTGTATAGTCAGATTATGAGTTATTGCTAAGATACTGTTACTGAGAGGTTTCTGTAACACTTACTTTAGACAGTGTGTGGTTGGCTAGCAGAGGAATTAGGCATACAGGGTCTGAGATAGATGACAGGAGAGCAGCATTGAGGAGCTGCAACTAACGGCATGCAGTGAGATCTTTCATAAACTACCTCACTTCTTTTATGATGTGTCTTCTAGCCAACACAGCACAATTAGATGTAGCAATGGTTCCAGGGTTGCTAAAAGAAGTGCGAGTGCAAATACATTGAAATTGTTTAAAGTGCTGCCGGTGCAGGCGACTAGTCTGCAAACACTGGTCCCTGTTACTCACTGTGCATCAAGAACATTTCCTATAGTTTCATGTTTCCTAATATTATTAATTAAAAATACCTGTTGCCTTTTTAGTCCCCTAAAAACTCTTCAAAATCTGTAAGAAGTGTAATGAGTAGAAACTTATCTTTGGGGAAGCATCTGAATCCTTCAGAATCCAGAACTGCAAGTCCAAATGAAGGGCCGTGAATGTGTGAGCATTCCCAGAGCAGTTCTGGTGGTCTAGCTCTCACTTCCTGCATTCTTCTCCTGGGTTTCCAACGTGCTTGCAGACCTCCAAGAGCTTTGCTGAGCCATCTACATCAGCTTCTTTTCTTTGATCCCCTGAGTACTCAGGAAGACTGTAATATCAGCCCAGCACTTTCTGAACACAGTGCTTCAATTCACTCCAGTAAATGAGCACCTCAGAACACACACGCACTGGTGATGTGAAAGGAGACAAAAGCCCACACTGCTCGTGTGGAAAGTTTGGCCCTCTGGTGCTCAGGAACGTGCTACTCCAGCTGTTTCAACCTTGGAGACTGACGCTATCACCAACATTACAGAACTCTCCAGCTTCGGCAAAGAGCCACAGTGCCTTTTCATTGCTTGCAGGAAAACAGAGTGCTTATTAACAGAGTGCTTCAAGACTCCTGTCTGTTTGCCCTAATTTATCCTCCTGTCTATAATAATATCTGCTGAAAGAAGTTAAGATTTTCCTGTCTGAGGGTCTAAAAAAGAATCAAAATCTTGATGTCTGAGTATTCTAAAAAAAATTGATCTGTAAATTTCTGTGATTAACAGAACACACCTATATCGTGTTCATGGCTCCGGCAGAACCTGAGATCCATCTGATTTTACCTAACTCCTCTTTTTCCAACATAAGCCATCCAATGCCAAGCTTCTGAAATGCCACCTTTTGATGAGATGTTGTGTCATAAGAAACAATGGATTTTATTAGACTGATTCATTTTCTGTCCTTTGAGATAACGGGTACCGACTCCCAGCTCCCGTGTGTGTGAAGGTCCTGTGCTTTCCCTGCTGGGCGCAATCCACTCCTTTCCTCCCCCCCCCGCCCAGGTGATGTCTTTCCTCGCTCCTGTACCACCCGTTGGCTTGATTGCTCCGTTCTGTCTCCCCACAGCTCTGCGTTGCTGTGACTGGCAGACAGCAAGTTTCTCCGGGAGCACGGCCTCAGCCCTCATGACGCAGAGGGAGCACCAAAAGGTCCCTGAGACGGCAGGTTAGGAAACTGCAGTAAAACAAATGTGCTTTAATTTGTTAAAGTTTTTCACAAACTTTTAAAATGTCCTTTGGATGTCTAGCATCTCATAATTTATCAGCATTTGCATTTAAAAATCCACAGCCTAAATTTCTTAAAGGAAACAGTGCTTGGTAAATAATAATATCAATTTTATAAGCAGGCAGGTGGATGAAGGGTCACGGCCCAAACTTGCCCCTCTGGAGTCTAGACAAGTGTGAGTCTTTTCTTCAGAAATGCGATGGTATTGTTGCATTAACCAAAAAGACTTACTCTACAGGTCAGCCACATGGTATAGCTGGTACAGCTGCCACCAGCAGTGTTGGCATCCCATGTAAGCACCTATTAGAATCCAGGCTGCTTTAGTTCCAATCCAGCTTGCTGCTAATATCCAGGATAATGCAAGTGGTTGGGCCCCTGCACCCACGGGGAGATTGAGAAGCTCCTGGGTTCCCCGACTGCCTGAGTCCAGCAATTGTGCCCATTTGGAGAGTGAGCCCATGGGTGGAGGATCTCTGCCTCTTTGTAACTCTGTCTTTCAAATAAATAAACACTTATTTTAAAAAAATTTACTCTCTGTATAAAGAGAGACCCTCGATGTGCATGTGGTATCTGGCATACACGAGGCACTCAATAAATTCAGTAGGGTGGCCTTGCTCCCCTGGTCCTTGCCTTTTATGATTATAGACTAATTACCATCACCTGCTTAACTAGTGTAAAGATGCCGACTGCTGTCTGAAAGACTGAAAGTTCTTCAGTGATCTCATTAGCAGCCCTGCAAGCAGCAGGTTCAGGCGATGCAGTGGTGATGGTGGGGGTGAGTGAGGGCGAGGGCCTGCAAGAGGAGGTGTGAGAGGGGAGGCTCAGAGGTGGTGGACTGGTGAACAAAGGGCTTTGAGAGCTTGAGGTGCCCATTCAGAAGGCACATGGCTATTGCTCTGCCCAAGTACCCCCAGAAAGAAAGCACAGAACATTCTCTTCTTTTCTAAGGCTTCCCCGCTTTTGACAGAGCTCAGAGAGCATGCTGGTCTCCCAGCACAGAAAGCAAAGGGGAGGGCCGATCACTTTGTGAAAACTAGCCTATCTTGCAATTTTCATAACTCGGATGGCCATTTGAAAGCTCCAGCATAGAATCTCCATGAGAAAATAGGGGTCCTCGCGGGGGCGTTCCGCACAGGCGAGCCATTGTTTTACTTGCGCCGTTTCTTTGCACGTGGATATAGAAGCAATAAATTTCCAGGGAAATGAAACTCACTTATCAGATTTCCCAGCATCAAGTTTCATATTAGGGATGAGAAGTCAGTCTAACTGGACTCAATACAGCTGTAAACCAATATATTGGAGCCGTATCAAAGATTAGACTTACTATCGCATGCATTCCATTGCTGGCTGTGAGGAATAGCAATTTTCCTAGCTGTTATTTAATGATGTAAAGTATTGCTTAGGACAAGAATTCAAATCAATTTAAGCAACACTCAAAAAGCTTTTTTTTTTCCAAAGAAAAACATGAAAAATTTTAGGACATTTGTCCTTTATAATATACGATGATGTCCTAAGCGTTAGAAATAGTGGTGTTTTTGAGGTTTTGATTTAGCACAAAGTTCTACTCCAAAGCATTTCTTTTATTTGACATCATTTTAATCAATATAGGTTGCTTGATATTGCTTGAATTTACTACCCAGCGCTTCATTTAAATGAATACAGAATTTTTTGTTATATTGACGTGAAAATGATCATCAATCAGCATGTGTCTTGGACGCTGTCAGTGAGTGCTCGCTGAGATGCAATGCGGGCATCCAATCTTTGCGCTTGTATTTTTGTAAACATGCACATTCCAGCACAGTACACACATTTAATGTGTGTATCACTGACTACATATACCATGTATGCTTAAAATTCTAATTACAGCCGTTAGTTATGACTCTCATTTAGCAGCATGCAAAGTGAGTAATTATGCTTGTTGAAAGAAGCCAGGAAACATTGCGTTAGCAACTGTGAAAGAGCATCTGTGGGATCTGCAACCTCTCAGCCCAGAGCAAGCTGGGAAAGGAGGAAAGCCCCAAAGTGCAGAGGAAACGCAGCTGCCGGCTCCCGCGGCTGCCTCCGCAAGGGTGCGGCTGGGCACTGTTGGTTTGTGATGTTTCTGATTTATACAACCAGAGGTCTCATGTCCTTCCGTGAAATGCACACGCCTACATATTCATTTTTAACTAAAGTTTTCAACGATGCAAGATACGACAAACGTCACAGGAACATCTTCAGTTCAGATCATCTGTACAGCGCTTCGTTTGAACATTTGGAAGAACAACTTCTGAAACTCCTGTTTAAGAGAAAACTTGGCGTAGAGAAGCACATAAGATTTGCACAAAGGTACTGCTTACAGGCATTTATATGCTTACAGCTTTGAAAAGTGTGGTTAGCTCAAACAAAAGTAGAACGGTTTTATAAATCAGAAAAAAAACAGGAAATAGTAAGAAGAAAACCCAAGGCAACATACTTGCTGTGGCCTGCGAGAGACAGCAGAGAGGCCTGTGTTCTAAGTCGTTCTACGTGGCTGCGCACTTAAGAGCTCCGTGTTGTTGAATGGCTTGGGTCTGGAGCTGTGTTGATTACATTTTATATGACAAGTCGGCTGTTTCTCAATCTCCTTCTCATCTGGTTAGACTGCCAGACCTGATTGCAATGTTGTATCAATTTATTGCCCTATTCAGGCTAAGTTATCATGCACCAACTCACTACTGCGTCTCCTTCTATGCCTGCTTTCTGCAAACTTTTCTTTACCTATAGCATTTCTGCATCTGCCCAGATCTCCAAATGAAGTTGAAAAAGTGCTTGCCCAGTGCGGTTTCAACTATGTCTCTTTCTGAGCTCCAACACTAGGAGGCACTGCAGCCTGTTTTATGACGAGCGTGAAATCTGGCGAAGTGAATATTCCACACAACTATGGCTGTGGTGTCATTCCCTATTTAATGGCTGTCAGTGAGGGGGAAAGACAACGTGGCGGGTAATTAAAACCAAATTGCAGGCAGGAGATGACTGCACAAGAATGATATTGTCATTAATACTGATTTAACATGCACCTGGGTAAGGTGAGGGAGTGCAGCAAGGGATTTCACACGAAGCCAGGGTTGCCTGATTTAAAGATGCAGTGTTTCCAGCTGAAGCAGGTTAAAAATGGAATAAAACCATCATATTATGACAGCAGAAATAAAACAGAAACAAATGTTCTACATATGTCTGTAAGAAAAAAAAAAAAGTCTTCCATTTCTCCCTGCTTTGTGGACCAAGCATGCCTTTTTTCCTCTGAAGTTCAAAAGTATTTTTGCAGAAGGCTTTCACCCCTGCTGAATTCTTTGGTGTGGGTTTGTGATCTCTCCGTTCAGGTTCCAGTTTTTTCCCAAGGCTTTGGAAATGGAGCAAAGGATCGAAAGAAAACCATTGATTTGGGGGAAGTATTTGTAGTCCAGCAACATTTTAGGAAACATACTTGGCCCCTGGGGATCAGGGATCTCCCAGCCACGATGAGGACAGCTTCTAGAGCCCTTGAATGTTTGGACTGAAACCTGGGAAGTGGTGGTAAGCCACACACAGAATGGGGACACAGGAAGGCTGAGAGGAGCCCCGAAGAGCACATGGGATGGCGTACTAGGGCTCCTCAATGACCCAGGTTTTATTATTGCTAATGATAAACAGCAAAGCCTAATCACCAGCCGGCATTCAAATTAATAAGTCTATTTTGTTTAAGATATGTGAAATAATTCACTAAGGACTTCATATTATAACTAAGCTTAGAAAATTACATCTGTTCCTCAGTAGAAGAAAAAAAATGAGTGGTTTGGATTCTGTACAAATTAAATGTAACCTCTTCTTGTAAAGGTTTCTGGGGGCATTTCAGGCAGAAAGTATGCCAAACTTACATGCCTTTATGGAGAGTGGGAGGTGGTGATGGTTGGGCTGGTGTCTGAAGACCTTGCGCTGACTGATAAACGTCCCTCGCCGTCACCCTGGATGAAATGTGTGTGTATAGAAATGGTTATCCTTCTGCACAGTGCCAAAAGGGATGAATCATTAGGGATGTCATGAAGATTTATAATCTATCATAGAGAAAGTAAATTCAAAGAGTATTCTTCGGCAATTTAAGAGCCTATCATACGGAAAGCCCACTAACCAAGACCAGTTATGAAAAATGATCAAGTGTCATGGCTACTGGATCCAGACAATGAGATCTGTGTCGGTGCCTGGCGAGGGATTACAGAATGTCCATAGGCTCCTCGCACTTTTGGTTTTATTTTCACACAAATCTCCACTATCGACGTTTTTATCTTACTTGACATTAATGCAACTTTTTACTTATATATTTATTGGTTGTTTTTTTGTTTCTAGCACTTGGATTCTAGAGCTATTCAATGTGCAAAAATGTACACACAAAGTTAATAACATTCCAAACATGGGTGAATGCTTGTGGTTCTTCACATGGTGGAGGAACAAACATACCCTGTCATATCATGGATCCGTTTTTGGCTGCTGACATTTTCAGTCACCAAGTGGGAAAAGCAACAGGAAAGAACTTGATTTCTCGCCCTTTGTAACATGCTGAAGAAACTGCCCTCCCAGACGCACGGTGAAGCGGCCCGTTCTTCAGCGACCAAACCTGCCAAGTCCAGGGCGACAGCACGTTGACCAGGAGACACTGCCCGACAGAATTTCACGTTGAGATTCTGTTCTCGCATTTGAACTGAAACGTCAGAGGTGCTGCAAATTTTTCTAGGATCACTGGCTTTTATAAAAGAAGAAGAAACGAGCCTCGTGGTCTCAGACCAGAAATAAATGTGGAGATGACACGTATCCTTACATTTCAGGCTGTGCAAAAAGGGTCTAGCATTGCAAAGCCCAGTTGTTAAGGGAACTTACTGACATGAGTGAAAGGGACAATTATTTGGAGGGAGGAGTATGCTTTGTTATAATGAATATTGACTTAAGAACAGCTACATGTGGCAGGTCCTCTTGTTCTGAATGGTCTGTCCCAGGGCGCACGTGTCGGGGACACGCACAGTGACTACAAGACCAACCTGAGGCTCTCTTTCCCATTTTCACCCCATTTACTTTGGATGGAACCTGGCACTCAGAAGCTCTTGAACGGTTCGCCCAGGTTGCTGGTGTAACAAATATAATTTTTCAGCAAGATGGCTGCTGCCAGAAGCAGGCTCAGAAACGTCCATTTTAATTAAACATTTTACTTTCAATTACATTTCACAGTTTGCACATGGTGTCACAGGCTTTCATCACCGACTTTCAGACTGCAGCATCCGTACTGCTTTCCAAGGCAGGAGGATTTGTGCTAGTGAAAAGGACTCAAAGATGAAAAGCTCATTGTTTCTTTTCACTCGCTACATAAGAAGTTATTTTTGAAACTGTAGGGTCAGTTTCTTACTGTACACTTTTGAGTAACATATGATACTGATAAGTTTTTACAGGGAATGGTGCAATTTTGCAAAAATTTAGCATGAAAAACTTGAGTAGGACAATTGCAGTTTCATTGCCTTATCCCATCTTTGGTCTGGAGCTACCACCTGCTCTCTCCCAGTTCTTTATACAGTACGTAAAACATACTTGTGAAATATGTCCTCCTCATGGCTTGCTGAAGCAGTGGAATTGTTATTTCAATGTGACTGTATTTTGTGCCTGCTACCCAGTCTTCCTCAACCTACACCCCCTTCTTGGCCACCAACTATCACTACTTCTTCAAGTTCAGGTCCATAGCTTCTACAATGAGAGGATATGCACAGCGTTTGTTTTCTAAAGTAATTTCCAAAATAGAAAATAGTAGCGGTATCTTTAGACATCAGTTCTAATTTCAGGGAGTCCAGGAACAGGGAGAATCCAAAATTGATAAATCATAAAATGAATTTAAGTAATAACCACCTGTATTTGATATATTTGCCAGTAGTCACAGAGGTACAAGAAAAATATCAGTTGCCATGCAATTTGACTGATGTTTCTGTGCCAAGATAAGTTATAAAACTACAATTTTCACCAAAAACTACCCCCAAATGCACAATGTGTTCATCAATTCCAGGAGAGCAGATTTGATGCCAACTCACTAGTAGGCTCTGAACTAGGTTTATGCTCATGTAGATATGCATCTTGTTTCAACACGATACAGGAGCATGCCCTTCAAGAACACTCTTAGAGGTTTCCAGAGTAGAAAATCATCCTTCCTGCAGCAAGAGTGGGTACCCTTTGCGGCCCTTTTCTGGAGCAGACCCGGAAGTACTTTGGCATCCAGGGCTGCAGGGAGGATGTTGGCTCAGTATTCAGGCTGTACATTGTTTGATGCTCAGTAGCAGAGTTACAGGAGCAGGGCGGTCCAGGCACCACGTTACACACGCTTCTGAAGCAGGTTGCTGGGGAGAAATGAGCCAGCAGGCAGAGTTAATGACGCAAAAATGTCTAGTGCTTGGCTGGTGTACCCCCAAGTCTGGTTTCTCACTGGAAGGCGAACAGGCCATAGACAATCGCTCTACCTATGGACTCTCCAAAACAATAGATTCTGTGGAAGTTTCCAGGTTTAAGCCAACTGACAGCTATCTGACAGGTACCTCAAAAATATCATAGGAGAGTGGAATTAATGAATTTTTGTGTAAAAACAGATTTACCATAGTATGCTTTTTTCTAGTACCTTTTTGAAGAACGATGGGAAAGAAGAGATTTAATCTGCTTATCACTGAAATTTCATTTTAAAAATTATGTTTCATTATCTCTTCTGAATAAGAGATCACTCTATATTTTAGGTTAATTTGTTTAATCTAATAAGTAATTTGAGAATAATTACTCTAGGCTATATTGTCTGTTTTCATTCTCTTTATCTTCAGAAGCAGAAATTTAGGGTTTTGATGAAGTCAAATTTATCACTCTTCTGTGTAGTAAAATCTTAGTGCCATATCTGGGGAATCTTGAAATTGATAGTGAGGAAGTCATTGTTTGAAAATTTTTATGCTACATTTGATCTTATCCAAAAGGCAGAAAAGCTCCAAACTTTTTATCCAGAACTTTTATTGGCTATTCTTTACATTTAGACTTGTGGTCCATTTGATTTACTTTTTGCGTACAATGTATACACAAGTCAAGTGCAGGAGTCAGCAATGTGGTCTAGTAGACTATCGCTGCCTATAAGGCCAGCATCCAACAGGGGGCCAAGCTTGGGTCCCAGCTGCTGCACTTCTCATCCAGACCCTGGTTTATGCCCAGAGAAGACAGTGAGGCAGCATGCAGATCCTCGGGGCCCCTGCATCCGTGTGGAAGACCTGGTTCCAGCTTCTGGTTTCTGGCCACTCAGCTCTCACTCTTGCGAACATTTGGGGAGTGACCCACTTTTCTTCTTCTTGCTCTGTAACTCTTTCAAATAAAAATAAATAAATCTTAGGAAAAAAAATCCAGTTCATTTGTATATGCAGCATCTGTTTATCAGCACTATTTGCTAGAAATACAAATTTTTACTGAATGATGTATTTGCACACCTGTGTTACAAAAAAACAAACAAACAAAAATCGTAAATATAAAGGTTTAGTTAAGGAACTTCAAATCTGTCCCACTATGCTAAAGGCTTCCATTTGCATGATGACAGCATATATTCCTGGCTGTAAGTAGTGTATTTATATGAGCAGCAATGTACAAAATCCTAAAATGGCCTCCTACAATTACTGCTCTAATTCCTGAAAGTATAAAGTAGATGAAATACCATGCCCCAATTCTGAATTGTAATATTTGGCAAATGCAACTTTGCAAATGAAGGTTACTAAGCAGCTGACTTAACTGAAGAGGGATCTGTTCACTGCAATGATGTTTTTTTGTTTGCTTTTAATCTCTGTATCCCTGATCCCAAAGGGGAAAAAAAAAACAAATTAAAGAAAAAATTTAGAGCTGACTTATCAAGCTCCTTACTCAAAGAGGCTTGTATGATTGGTGACAATTGATACATTAATTTGGGTAGATATTCGATCCACCAGACTGAATATACTTCCATTTGTTTAAACATTTTCTCACTCTCCATTTGTGGTTTGTCTTAATATGTAAGTCATGCTGCCGTTCTCTCTACCAACAATGTCAGTGTATAGTTACAGCAGAGTGACAGATTGGTGACTGCATTTTAGGAACTACATTATTGTGATGTCATAGAAGAAATCAGCGATGGAAGATGGGAAATAGGGATTGTAGGAGGAAAATTCCTGAGCCTATGGAACTGTATCATAAAAAACAAATAAACATTCAACTATTCTACTTCTTTTGAGTTGTTGTATGTGGGTTCAAAGAAATTGATTTCTGAATGATGCATCTTTATCTTCTGCTCTTGCAAATAGGTTTTCATTCTAATATTGTTGGAATGGATTCCTTATGAATTTTTACCACAAAATAAAGTCATGCACACACACACACACACACACACACACACACACACACAATGGCAGAAGTTTTAATTTAACTGTATCATTTAATATGTATTTTCAAACAGTTTCTCAGGGCTGGCATTTGGCATAGTGGTTGAAGCCATCACCTTCTATGCAAACATGCTGTATCTAATGCAAGTTTAAGACCCAGATGATCTGCTTTGCATCCAGCTTCCTAGGAACAAGCCTGGGAAGGCAGGGATCTACGGCCTGTGTGCTTAGCACCCTGCCAGCTCTGTGGCTTCAGCTTGGCCCTGTCATGGCTGTCACAGTCATTTGGGGGGTAAATAGGTGGAAGGTCTTCTCTGTGCGTGTCTCTCCCTTTCTCCTTGTCACTCTGTTTTCCAAATATATATATTTGATTTACTTCACTAGATTGACTCTCTAGGAGTCTGCGGAATAGATATGGTAAAGGCAGGCATCATCATTGTATTCCAAGTCTTGGGGAACACTTTAGTCTTCGGCCATCAAGTTAATATGAACTATGGATTTGTTGTGTTAGTCTCAACCAGTTGAGTAGTTTCATCACACTTGCATCTCTGGATGTGCTACTTGTGTCCTCATTATTTTTTGTGTTTGTTGTGTGATTTGTCTAATTTATTTAAAAGTAGACTGACAAAGAGACAGAACGAAGTATCCTGTTTGTTGGTCCGCTGGACAAATGGCTGCAGCACCTGGGACTAAAGGAAGCTGAGGGCAACAGCCAGTGACTCCACCCTGTTTTGCCCCTTTGGTTGGCAGACCCAGGGACTAAGACATCGTAAACTGCCGCCTCTCGGGGAAACGGGCAAGAGCCTGGACCTGAACTGCAGCAACGTGCACTCAAACCTGCACTCCCATAGGCGATGTTTCCAGCTGCGTTACCATGACAACCTGGTTTTATTTTTTTCTTTTATCATTATGGCACATTACCCTAATTGAAGTCTTTTATTTTCTTTCTGGATGCTGAGCTAAGCTTGCATTTCTTAGGATTACACTCACTTGCTGTGATGTACGTAGGCTGTTCCATTGACTTCACTGACTTCACAGTTCATGTTTGGTCGGATACCTATCTCTGCTCATCAAAGATGCTGGCCTGTCCGTAGTTGTCTTTCCTTCACATGTCAGGCCTCTCTTCTGGAGTCCTACAGCCTCGTACAACAATTAGGACATGCTCTTTCTATCAGTATTTTCTGAAAAAGCTCAAGAAAGTCTAGTAAGGTTTGAATATTTCACTGTAGACACCAAAGACCCTCTGTGTCTGAACCTTCGTTTATAGAAGTGTTTTTAATCACACATTTAATTTCCTCACCCACTGTTTATTTATTCAATTATTTTATTCTTATTCTGATTACTGATTTTAATTGGGTAATTTCTTGCCCAAACTAAAATTGCTTTCCATGTCTAACAAAATACAGTATTTGAAGCAACAATATATCAATGTAAAAATTTTCTATTTAGTTGTAGTTTCTTAAAAATTCTCTTGGAACTTCTGGACACTAGGGTTTACATATCAACGAGTGATGTCTTCTGGAGTCATTTGTTGATAAGGAGATATTAAAATGATCTATTCATTTGCTATGATATGGGTTGCATCATGGGTCATGCTGCTTATTCACAAGTTTGGAGATGCCAGAAATTGTCACTTGCCTAAGTTATAATGAAAACGCTATATTTATCAAGGGGAGTAGTCCAGCAGGAGCTTTCAGAAAAAAGAATAGTTTAGTGTAATAAAAATATTTCATTCTTATGAAAAATCTTATCAAATTTTTATCATTATATGTGCAAACTCAATCATAGCCACAGTCTATTAGTTATGTTATTTTTCTCATTCTTTAATTTTTGTGATCAGCTGTTCAGGCATTAAAAAACTGAACAGCTTGAGTTTAGCATTCACGATGTTAGAAAAGGTGAACTCTCAAATGTCATATTATACTTTGGCTATTTATCCATAATCAAATGTACAGTAATTAAGTAAGATTCATAAGGATTTTAAATCCATCTTTCAAAATAATCTAATTTATACATATAACTTCATAATTATATTATATACAAATAATTACCAGGATCATACAAATCAAGAACGAACAACAGATTAAAGATAGATTTTCATCTTTTCCTTCGTTATTTGATCTTACTAATTATATACTTAATAACGATCAATTATAAGTTAATGTCCATAATTGTTTTATTAAATCTAAATCACAGTTAAACATTTATTTAATAATCCAAGTTACTATTGCCCTTTAATCACTTTCAATAAATTAGAGCCACATTTACTCATCTGAAAGTTTAGGTTTTAAATTATCTGCTCTTGTTCCTTCTGCCTGTTAGTCTTGAATTTAGTGTGAACCAACCTAACTTCTTCTCACCAGTAAATCAAATCAGAACACTCACGTTGTACTTTAAGGTTTGTTGGAACACTGTAGCTGAGCAAATAGGTTTAACCTGGAGTGACAGAATAGTAACTTCAAGAAGAGCAGGTAACTTTCCCTTAGCCAAAAGGTCCACCTAGGTTCAACCCGGAAGCAGAAGTGCTGCATCACTGTCCCCCAGGAAGAGGAAATGGACCTTTCCCAAGGTCAGACAGGAAGACTGTAGGGCTCTCATCCCTGGAGCCCGTTTTCCAGCCACTCTTCTCTGTCCCATGCTGTCCTTACTCTTTTCACTTCAGAAGAAGGTGAGCACTGAGAAATGCCAATGTGCCACTTCCATAAAGTATTATCCTAATGGGAAAGTTACAAGTGATTTCTTGTTAAAAGAACTGTTTCTAATTAAGACAAATGACAGGCGATTTTATATTTGTTAAGTTACATGTAATGTTCGAGTTCTGTTTAGATTATATCATAAATTCATCAGAGTAACATGAATCACTGAAAACAGAAGATTCTAATACGTGGATGTGTGTGCATACTTCTCTGCAATTGGAAAGAACAATAGCAACTGCTTTTTTAAGCACAGAAAACAGCAAATGTACACATAACTTATAGTGATGACAAAATACATTAAAGAAGCTGTTCTTTAAAAAGCTATTTTTACAGTCTATAGAAAAGTAAGCCAAGATTTTCAAATATTTCTTTTTTTTATTTTTATTGGAAAGTCAGATATATAGAGAGGAGGAGAGACAGAAAGAAAGATCTTCTGTCCGATGAGTCACTCCCTAAGTGGCCACAACGGCCAGAGCTGCGCTAATCCAAAGCCAGGAGCCAGGAGCTTCCTCAGGATATCCCATGCTGGTGAAGGATCCTAAGGCCTCAGGCCATCCTCAACAGCCTTCCCAGGCCACAAGCAAGGAGCTGGATGGGAAACGGGGTTGCCAGGATTAGAACTGGCACCCATACGGGATCCCAGCTCATGCTAGGCAAGGAGTTGAACCCCACTAGGCCATGGCACCGGCCTTCATGTATTTCTTATTTCCACATATTGGACCTGGCACAGTACATTCATTCGCATCTAATTTTCCTGATGACAAATAAAGGAAGCAGTGTAACATTTTAAAGTGGAGGGATCTATGACTCAGAGAAATTCCGACAAGCTAGCAAAAAGTTGTCTATCCTTATTGGAGACAAGACTTTGTCTAAAGTTCAAATACATTTTCTTGCTGCTTCTTAAGACTTCCGTGGATTCAAAGAAATCTAAAGGTTAAAATTGTCATAGAGGCTTGCAATTTTGTTTTTTGTCACCCTTTATTTCCTGTATGACTTATTTATATTGAATAACATATGTGAGTAGGAATATGTTAAGCATGGAACAACTGTGCTGTGCTCTGCTCTCTCGTCCGATGAAACAGGTACTACATTAACAAGTGAGCAGTGCTGTTTTCTAAGAATCTTCACATCCGGGGTAAAAATAAATCAAAAGTCGGTGTCAAGTGAAACAAATTTTGCAATGATGTCTGTATTTATTTCAAAATCTAGTAATTTATAACATGGACATAAAACATTTAAATGTCAACAGTTTTCTAAAAATCCATGAATGTATGAGTTGACCTGAAAGTGAAGTTGGCCGATCTTAGTTAAGATGAAAAAAAAAATGAGATTTCATCTTCAAATATTACACATTTTAAAAATGTTTAAAATTATCACTACACTTTAGAAAGGAGTCATAAATAGAAATGTAGACAGATGTACAAAACGAAACATTTCATGGAAGAGATCACATTTGACAGAATCACTCAAATTCACTTCGGGGAAAAGCATTTTTACCTTTAGCAAACCTGGACTTATGATATCAGCTCCCTTCAAAGCAATGCCTTCCAGAAGGTCTCCAATTTAGTTCACCTCTCAAGGCCTGGAGACTCGGCCTCCTGTGAAAAACATTGGCTCATTTTGCTTCCTTGCTTAATATCTTCTCTGGGAGGCAGGCTGGAGAGATGGTGTCTAGAAGATGATTTGGGGAAAATGGTGGTAATTTAGCAGCAATTTTTTGTGGCATCTATACCCCAGTGGGAGTCATTCTGTTCCCTCGAAAGTAAGAGCTTTGATCAAACATCCAAGTGGGGAGGCTCATGTGCTCAACATGGAGTTAAGTTGAAGAAATGGGTAAAACACACAGAGCTGATTCCAACCTAACAGGCAACACGGAGCACAAGATGGGATGTGGGTGTACACTGAGCCAGAACTGCGGAGAGGGCTCAGATTAAATCATGCATGCTGCCGCCACCAGGGTCCTCTCTTTGTTTCTTTCCTATTTGGGGAAGAGCTTATAAGCAGGCATGAGAACAGAATGACGAGTGAGACAAGTGATGAACAAAGACAGAGAAAACACAATGGAGCACTCTTCCGTGCCATCCCTCATTGTTGGGATTCGAAAAGCTGAAACACATTGACACCCAGAGCCAAATGATAGGAAGTTCACATTTTCATATGAGAATTTGGTAACTAATTAAAAGTTCTTTTGGAGGATACATACAAAAACAATTTTTAAGCTGTCTTTTAGAGTACAGGGAAGATGGAGATAAACCTTAGTGAAAACACGATCACAATGAGTGGAAGTCGACGTCACGAACACTCCAAAAGTTACCTGTGCTTCACTCATTGATTAACATGCTTCTTTAGTAAGCCAAGCTTAATGAGTACATACCTGGCGTAGCTATGGCTTCAATAATGAGAACACAAATTCAGACATAAAAATAAACGGAGGAGATGTTAGCGTGGGTGGGGCTCAGGATGCTTCAGGGTTTCCCTGGTACAAGACTTCTCAAACTCTGGGGAAGGGCTCAACAAAGTGTTTGAAATTTACAGAAAATACTTAAGGTGCGATGTGTTATCACTTTGCAATACTTACATCTTTCTCTTCATTGTATTTGCACAAGTCATTTGAGTCACTCAAGTGTTCCTGGAGACTTTGGGCATCTTGTTAAAGAGTTCAGTCAAGAGTGCGTTGTGCTTCTGTCTCCAGGCATGTGTGTAATTTGCAGCTACCTCTTGGTCTAGGTGGAGATGTTCCATGGGAGCAATTTCTGAGGATACTGTTGTTCAATGTCAATGCATCCGCTATGGAACACATGGCAATGTGGTAGGCACATCTTTATACAAACCTGCCTGATGGCTTGTAAACTATGCGGTTGGGACAAAGACACTGGGTTTGAGATGTCCAATGCCAGAAACTAATCCTTGGGAAGTTGTTTTAGTCTGTAAATAGATGTATAACTGTGAATAGATTTTGTTCTGATGTATACATGGATTTCCACCCTGTCAGACAGCGGATAACAGTGCATATATTTCTAAATACAGTAAAGATTGTTTTGTTTTGAAGGACACTTCCACACAGTGATGCACACCAGAATCCTGGTGTTTGCAACACTAACACAAGATTTTAGTAGAACTTTTCCAATATTGACTACATTCCTACTTGATGTGACCAAGAACAATTTAGAAAGCTGAAAATCGTTTTCTATCTATAAAATCCCATTATTTGTCAAACATGCCGAAAGTATATATAAATTATTTCTGTACTGCTTTCTCAGAAAATAAAGTGAAATGATGCTTTCCATATGAAGAAAAGGCTGAAAAAATTCACATATTAATGAAGAAAATGCATATTAAAAGAGGTATCAAAAAGTTAGTTTAGGGAATGTTGTTGCGGCTCCATCGCTTTAACCACTGCTACTCAGCATCTCACACAAGCTCTGTTTCAACTTCTAGCTGCTCTACTTCTCATCCTTGCCAATGTAGCTAGGGAAATAACAAAACTATCGCTCAAGTACTTCCATTGCAGCCATTCACGTAAAGACATGGATGAAATTCCATCTCCAGGTTTCAGCTTGGCCCAGCCCTGGCTTTTGCAGCCAGTTGGAGAGTGAGCCAAGGACGTAACATCTCTTTCTGTCTTTGTCTGTCTCTCCTTCCATCTCTGTAATTCTGACTTTCAAGCTAACATATCTTTTTAAATAAGTTCAATATAAAGATTCTGGTTTATCTATTTAACTTTGTGATGTTTGCAATATTTCCCAACTTTATAAAATTCTTAAATCATTATGGTTTCTATTTGAAAAACATTTTTACTTTTTGTAAATTTTCAAATTCATAAAAGTAGATTCTTTTTCCTAAATGTGATTTTCCGAACAAACCTAGAAATTAGGACTCAAGAATAATATAGAACTGTGGAATCCATAATTACATTATTCTCTGCCCTCTATCATGAAGATATAAAGCAATATCCCCCAAATTCACCATGTAGGAAGCCATGTGCTATTAAAGTCTCATTTTTAATATTGAAAATTCTATTACCATGCTGATAAACAATAGTATTCACCTCCTCCTAGCCCCAAGGGTTTCTGTTTGTTTGTTCATTTTATTCAAATCATTCTAGCTATGAAGATAATGTAATGATCAAACACTCAGCCAAACATGCCTAAAATTCTAAAACCAAACAGGGCCCAGCACCATGGCTCAGTGGTCAAATCCTCACCTTGCAAGTGCCAAGATCCCATTTGGGCAGCACTGCAGAACCTGGTTGCTCCACCTCCCTTTCATCTTCCTGCTTATGTCCTGAAAATGCAGCAGAAGATGGCCCAAAGTCCTCGGGCTCTGCACCCACATGGGAGATGTGTAACAGGCCCTGGCTCCCGACTCCTGGCTTCTGATGGGCTCTGCTCCATCTGTTCTGGCATTTTCCAGCATGAGCCAGTAAAGGGAAGACTCTCTATCTCTCCTTTTCTCCATAAATCTGATCTGCCTTTCCAATAAAAATAAATGAATCTTTTAAAAAAGTGAAACGACCATTGGCATGTATCAAACAATACATTTCTTTAAATAATTATGGGTTGTTTTTTGTTTGTTTGTTGTTGTTGCTACAAAGGCAGAGAGCAATCTTCCATCTGTAAGTTGATTCTCCCAGTGTTCACCAGTGAGGTCTGCGCAGAAATCACGAGGCTGGAACTCCACTTGGGTCTCCCATTTGGATGGCAGGGGCTCACAGACTTGAGCTGTGCCCTGCAGCCTCCCAAGGTGCGCCTTAGCAGGAAGCTGGGATAGGAAGTGGAGCTGGGACTTGAGTTGGGCACTCCAGTGTGTGATGCACGAGGCCAAGCAGCTGCCTCTTAGACCAGGTGGAAATTCTCTGAGGACGTGCCAAATGCCTGCTTCAAATGACACATATTCTTGACCAAAATGAAATCAAGCATTTGGAGATTGTGCTGTTTTACCCATAGTTATTTAAATGAAACTTACTTATATAAAAATCTGTTTTAAAATGACAAAACTCAATTCTATGTTGGACCTGGGCAACTAAAAATAAATACACAAATAAGAATGAAACCTGCATTCCCTAGTGGAGCTTGGGATCATGACTGTAGGAAATTGTTCCTGGCAACAGAACGAGCGCTCTATGGGACAGAGGACACGTGTGAATGAAATAGCAGAATTGACAGTTGATGATGTGGCAGGGTCATCCTGAAAAGTATACGTAGCTAACATTTAAAAATCTTACATATGACTCATCTTATGGAAAACTGTCATGTATGTTTTGAAGAAGCCTGTTATATACAAGGAAAATTGGAAAAAAGCAGTAAAAATATGTCTTCCAAACTCAAGACACCTTTGTGAGTCCACGGCACCCAGAGACTGTGATGGACCCTGTAAAATCCTGCATCGTTGTGCACACAGCAGGAGGTAGATGTTTATGCTTCCTGAGGACCCTCAGAGCCTTCACAAACAGGCCATTTTCTGTTTTTTCCTCAATATTGAATGACAAACCATGCAGTTTCCACCACTGTGAAAAAGTCAGTCTGAATCGCTCTGCTGTGTGACTAGTCTCAGCTCCTGACTTTCTTTTCTATAACTTTTAAAATTTGGTATAAAGAGGATCAATTTCGTGGATTTTGCCAGACAGATGCAGGAGCAGAGCCGTCCTTCCTGCCAGCATTCCCCATTCAATCTTCTCCTTCTTTCATTTTTCCTAATTTTTTACAATGGCATATTTTCGTTTCACTTTCTAATCACAGACCCAACGCTCCATTAGGTAAAGATACCACAGTAAGTAGCAAAAAAGCCCCAAACAGCAACCTATTATTTTTTGTTACTAAAGCTTGTAACAATGATCAGATTCCAGGATGTCAGTCTCACTCGTGTATAGATTAGTTTCTTAAATAATTTATTCATTCATTCCTCTATTATTTCATTCATAATTCAACCAAAAAGCTATCTCTACTGATTATACGGTGTTGGAAACCAAGAATTAAACTTTTAAGAACATACAGAGATTCTTGCTGCCAATATTGTTAACTAGAACAGATAGCAATTTATTCTCAACAAAATAAAAAAAAACTACTAAGTGTAAGTTCTAAAGAGTAAATAAAAGAAGATGAATATTTGAGAAAAGACACAAAAATGATTGCTTTATTATTTTATGAATTTTCATCTTGGGGGAGATTCATGAAAATGCAACCAAAGAGAGGGACTCTGTGGCAATGACAGACTGCGAAAATCACTAGGTGACAGGGAACTGGGGAGGATACTGCAGGGGGAAGTTACAGAAGCTGATGACAAAGACGTCTGCATGAAGAACTGTCCAGCTCCTTGGTTGATGTCTGAATCACACACATAGAGACCCACGCTGAAATTTCACCTGCCATCTTCCCAGAGAAAAGAGTTTGGGTTGAGATCAGCCAAATTAACTGATTGCCTAAGTTAAAAATACAGTCCTTTCCAAAGGGAAGCAACACTTCTACAAATATCCTCCAAGATGTCCAGTACTCTGAATTCAGAATTGCTCAACATCCAAAAATAGAAAATTAATTTATAGTTCGTTCTTGGGGGAAGACAATAAATAGACACAACGCTGAGATGATCCAGATATTTAAGCTAGCGTAAAGGACTGCACAGCAGTTACAATACTCTGTGAAGTAAAACAAAGCATTACCATTATAAAAGATAAATTTCACCAAAAACGATCTGTGAGTTTTAGAAGTGTAAATTATCAGAGCCTGACGACTTGAGCAATCTCCTGCTTCCCTCCCAGGCCATAACCAGGGAGCTACATCAAAAGTTCAGCAGACGTTAGACTTAGGAGAGGAGACTTCTCTGGTCCTTACTTAGTTCCAGTTCTGGCTCCCCATCCTCCCTTGCACTGACCATCAGGGTCACTCGGGAGCCCCCAAATTAGCTCAGATAGACACACAGAGTGTAATATAGAAAATTTTGAATAGACAGGAAGAAATCAGCTGGCCCATAATTGCTCAGCCTGTACCTTACTGTCAGGCTCCCTACGTGGCTTTTCTTACATCTCACGAGGTACGATGCAGCATGTAGAGTTCAGTTATTTCTGAATTGCTAAAATTTGGAGATTTCTCTGCTCACCTGCCTAAGACTGTTCTACTCTCAATTGTCAATATATGGCTTGTTAGAGTTACAACATTCTTGTTTTGATTGCCCTAAAATGCATGAAGTTCTGTAAAATCTTGCTTGAATACAATAAACTGCTAAGTTAAAAAAAAAAAAAACTTTAGAAATTTTCTGTTTAATGTAACATTGCTACTTTAACTGTATTGTAACTGGGGTGGTGTTGTAACAGGGGAATGGGGAGTTAAGAAGTGACTATTTTGTTTGTGACCACTCACTAATTTGGGGGAAATAATTACTATATAACAAAACAAAATTGAGATAATTACTCCTCTGTAAAAAAAAATGAACCCAAATAAACATGAAATTGACAAAAAGTTCAGCAGTCAGAGCTTAAACTGGCACCCAGACGGGATGCTGATGTCGAACACAGAATCTTTGCCCATAACGTTATTTTCTAAAATTCTGGTTCTTCATGATGATTTTATGCCCATATGAACCTTAGAAGTATCCTGTCAAGTTTTGCAATAAATTATAACAGGGATTTTAGTGATAATAGGATTTTAGATGAGTCTTTCGAAAGTGCCATATATAATCCTTGAGCATGGAGTGTACTATTTATTGGAGCCTTTTCAGTTTGTTCAATGTTTATACGTTAAATCTTTATAAGCTAAAATGTTTTCTTCTATTTCTTTGATTTCATTCCATTATTTTGCTATTTTTGGATTGCTTATTATCAAAATATGGAAACGGTCTTAATTTTGCCATGTTGATGCTCTCTGGGTGACCTGGCTGAGTTTGCTTGATGGTTCTAATGCTTTACTGGATTTCTTAAAATTTTCTACAAAAAAAGGCAATATCACATGTTATGAAAAATACATTAGACCTCTGTGAAAGAGTGGGATTCTTCCTTGAAGACTTCCCTGCCTCGTGTACTCAGTGGGATGATCCCATTGTTAACTCTGCATATTTACTTTTTAAAAATCTATTCGCATTTTCTATTCCTTTGTGAGGCACTTTGCTCGTTTATGTTTAAGATACCGATTTCATCTAGCAGTTCTATTTCATTGGTGTACAACAGTTAACAAGAAAACCTGGTGATTTTTTATTTTTTCTGTTAAGACGAGCACTAATACTCTCACTTCCAATTTGAAGGCCGCCCTTCTTCCTTTGACAGTCTGACCGAATCTCCATCAGTTACCAGTCTCCTCATAAAATCGACATTTGGCTTCTCGTACTTGCTATTGTTATTCTCTCTTCTGTGTTTTGTCAATTTCCACTTGAGCGTTTTGGGTTGTGGTTGTTGTTATGGGTCATAACTGGTGATTTATATGCTGGCACTTAGCATCGGAATCTTGGGGTCCAGTTCCTGGCTCTGATTCGTCACTCTGGCTTCTTACAGATGTGGAGAGAAAGGGGATTCTGCTCCATTAACTGGGATCCTGACACCTCGTAGGAGTGCTGGATTGTAGAGACAGATCCAAGTGGGCTGAGCATTTTGTAGGCATTTAGGTAGCAGATCATTAAATCATAGCAATCTCATCTCTCCCTCTCAAATAAATAAATAAAATATTAACTATCTCCTTAAGTTTACTTGCTTTCCACTTAGTTTGCTCTTTTTTTCTTTCCCTCTTATATTCTGTGGTAGAAGTTTTATTTAAAATTTGAGCTATTTTGGGCCCAGCACGGTGGCCCAGTGGCTAAAGTCCTTTCCTTGAACACACTGAGATCCCAAATAAGTGCCAGTTCTAATCCCAGCAGCCCCATTTCCCATCCAGCTCCCTGCTTGTGACCTGGGAAAGCAACAGAGGATGGCCCAAAGCCTTGAGACCCTGCGCCCACATGGGAGACTTAGAAGAAGATCCTGACTGCTGGCTTTGCATTGGCTCAGCTCCAGCCATTGTGGCCATTTGGGCAGTGAATCAGCAGATGGAAGATCTTTCTCTCTGTCTCTCCTCCTCTCTGTATATCTGACTTTGCAATAAAAATAAATAAATCTTTTTAAAATATTGAGACATTTGTTTTTAACATAGACATTTGGAGGCATGAATTTGCCTCTTAGCACTGTCTTACCTCCATCCCATAGTGTTGACTTGCTGTGTTTTTTTTATTCATACTAAAAGTTTTTGAAGCTTTCATTTATTATGTTTCTTTATTATTTGTTATTTATGATTGTTATTTACTTCCAAATAAGTCACAGAAGAGTATGCTTTCTGTTTCGTTGTATGTAGGTTGCTTCATTATCTCCTCCATGATTTAAAGTCAGATTTTAGTGTATGACTATTAACTGTTATATGTTTTCACTAAGATTCTGAGAGTTTGGCTTCATGTTTTTATCCACCTATCATAAAAGAACACTTTATCTTTGCTACTCAAATTTTTGTAAGGGTTACTTAGAATCAACACTACCCATGCGATTTGGACCAGATAAAATTTTCTTAAACAAGATGCAAAAGGTAATGTATAGAAAAGGAGGAAAATTGATATTTCACTAAAATTGGAAAGCTCTGGTCATTGTAGGATATCATTAAGAAATTGAATCCAGGTAGAGATTTCAACAAAATGCTTGTCAACCATGTATAGACACACTAGGAGTTACATAGCTTATTACTGTAACTCAGTCTTAAGGAAGCAGATATTCTAATTAAAGGAACAAACGTAACAGAAACCTCATAATGGAACGATACATGAAACTAAGGTGAGTTAGAGTCATTGTTCATAAAAGATTGTCCAATTAAAATTATGTAAAAATATTTGAGGGCAGAGTCATAATAATTTTCAGCATTTAAAAATTCAGGGTAAGCACTTTACAAGGTATTCAGAATCCACGCAGGTTCCCTTATCTCACATCAAATTACCTGGGACGGAGCTGGGTTCCTGCCACCCACGTGGCAGAGCTGTGGCTGGCTCCTCAGCTTAGCTACTCGTGTGGGTTTTGAGGGTTAATCTATGAATGAAAAATCATCATTTGTCTCTCTGCCTGTCAAATAATTAAAAATTCAAATTTACAATAAACTTTACAGCAAGAATACAAAATGATGGAAAGTGTGTGAAGCAATGGACCTCTCCTTTATCATTGGTAAGAGTCCATTTATAGAATCATTGTAAATAAGCCCCTCACCTACACCAGGACCGACAGTAGCATCTCCACTCATTTCTCTAGAATTAAGCAAGAGAAGATGCACTCCATGAGAAAACTACTTAAAGGAAGCTAATTCTGCTTATTTCATACTAACTTAAACCATAAAGAGTTTTGAATTCCTCCATCATGAGAACAAATAAAGAAACACACATGCAATATTATACCTCATGGGGCCCGGCACGGTGGCGCAGTGGTTAAAGGTCCTTGCCTTGCACGCCTGGGATCCCATATGGGCGCCGGTTCTATCCCAGCAGCCCTGCTTCCCTTCCAGCTCCCTGCCTGTGGCCCGGGAAGGCAGTTGAGGACGGCCCAAAGCTTTGGGACCCTGCACCCGCCTGGGAGACCCGGAAGAGGCTCCTGGCTTCGGATCGGCATGGTATCAGCCCGTTGTGCTCACTTGGGGAGTGAATCATCGGACGGAAGATCTTCCTCTCTGTCTCTCCTCTCTGTATATCCGCCTTTCCAATGAAAAAATAATAAAAATAAATCTTTAAAAAAAAATTATACCTCATGACACCAGAAGATTAAGCTGATATGTGCTACATAAAGTGACATGGAAAAAAAAAAAATCTCAGACAGGAAGCGACAAGACAGCAACATAAAGAGATTCCACTGTGTGACGCTCTTAAATCGAAAAACAAAAATTACTTTTGTCAAAGAAAGGAAGATGAGTGGCTTCTGAAGGTGACGAGAAGTGGTGTTAGGGAAATTCCTCTCTGCATTATGGCTCATTGATTTGCATAAATGGATGTATTGGAACTGATCAAAGAGTCTACTGAAGATTGCTGACTTTACAAAAAAATATATGCTAGTTTTACTTCAAAGGGAAAAAAATATTACAAAAACATGCAATTCCTGATGTTTTTCACGTGGGTTGAAGTTTACTTTCTGAAATTTGCAGTAATAAGCATGAAAATAACCAAATGATTGATGAATTAAAGGATGGACAGATGCCTAAGTAACTGATAAAGCAACTACATTAAAATGGCAATGCACTTTCCAATTCTTTTGACTTTTCTGGAAGTTCCAGTGTGGTCACAATAGAAGCAGGGGGGTGGCGCACACAAGAAAATATGGACTCATTCACCAAGGTCACAGTGTGGAAAGATAAACTTCCAAATAAGTCACAGAAGAGCAAGTGAAAGTAGAGCTAAAGTGTTTTGATTCTTTATCCTCTGATGAAGCAGAGACAGAGTAAGCCTACAACACATCCCAAACATTCTCTTTCCCACGAGGGCAGACATGACTGTGAAGGCCACATCATCCTGCAGTCATTCGTATTTGTTGTGCAATGAGTGCTACACGCTGGATTATCTGAGGCTTCCAGATGAAGCCAGCCATTTCTTCTGGAACACACTAATTCACACTTCTCGTAAGTGCAGCTTATCCAGCCACAATCAGCCAGATGACCGCCTTGCATGAGGAACAGGGCAAGAGATTATTGCTTTAGTTCCCTGGGTTTTTATTTTAATGGTAATCAGGAAGACATACCATTGATAATATGTCTTTAAACCAAGTGAGCCAATTTAGAAAGGAAACACATTTTTACCATATTGCACAAAGTATAATATACACAAATAAATTTCAGGATGACAATGTGGGCTATCAGATGGCCCTGGTGGGATATGAGTTACTCAGATGTTAATCAGGCATAAACACCCAAATGCAAGTTTTAAGATTAAGCTGTTTTTTTCCGTTTTTCAGAAGTTGAGGAGAACTCAGAGGAGATGGTGTTTGGCATACTTACCTCTTTTCGGAAGAATGGTGATGAGTGTGATCGCCATGATTAATTTTCAGGTGACCAAAGGAAGTGGTGAAGGATAAATCCCAGGAAGAACCTTACCATGCAGAACACTGTTTCTGGACAATTTCAGATGACATGCACAGGCTGCACAGGCAGACACGAGCTTTCAGCATCTTTGGCAATGTTGGGAGGACTCATGCAGGTGCATAGTGTAGTTGCTATATTCCCGTGCAGCCTACCAGTGCTTTCCCATGTCCCTTTGAGTTTCTGAATAAATTCATTACAATGCCAAGTTAAAACAAAATGTAAAATGACAATTCCCATTCATGATTTAGTAAATTGTTACCACAAATATGTGGTTTCTCTAAAAAATATGGAATGCCACTTCTACTTTAATAAAAGTATGGAAGGAATGGAAGCGGTTCTAACCCCCTAGAAATCTAAGCAGACACTAGACCGATGCTAAGACTGCAGGCCTCGGTAATGTGTCTTCCCTCATAGAGTGCTTCCTACATCTATACTGGGGAGTGAGTCATTTGCCATGAGCAAGAAACAAACGCAACCATTTTCACACTGACATATAGTGCCTGCTACACTATAGATTTTTCAAAGGAAATAGATTCACGCTCTATCAGATTGAAAGCTTAGGAAATAATAATCACAGATTCTTCTCTTTAAAGCCATTTGTCCTCCTGCTCCTGATTTTCATCAATTCTCTGTAATTTTCACCCACTCAGTCTCAGGATCATGAGTTATCATTGGTTGCCACTGGAACACTCTGGGGCAATTTGTCTTATTGAAACATGGGCTGGCCTCATGGCTGTGAATAATCATTCAGTCTCTAATATATCATACATTCTCTAAAATCCTCTTCTCTCCTGGCGAGGACATGCTCTTGATCCTAGAGCTGATAGGCCCAGAAATTAATTGTTTTCTTGTGGTTTGAGAAGGGCGGTAGTTCTTAAAACATATGCATTTTAAAAATTGGCACCCGATTGAAGGCATTTCTTGGAGAACAGTTAACCATGACCTTCTGTGTGAGTGAAAAACACTGTGGCTTACAAAAGCAGCCAGGCCCTGGAGCAGGTGAAGCTCTCTGTCCATACATACTTTCCTCCCTACTCTCCATGGCCTTTTTGCTAAGTTATATTAGGTTTTTGGAGAAGGAGTTCACTTGAAGATCGGAAGCTAATCTGGTAATAATGCTACATTCGAAAAACTTTATACTAGAAATACCAATAGGATTCAAAATTTTATATTTTATTTCAGCATGTATATTTTTTGTTCGGTGAATTCAAAACTACTTTGAAATTAAATGTCTCAAACATATTTACCAGCAATTATAATTAAAGATTTATTTTTTATTATTTATTTATTGGAAAGGTGGATATACAGAGAGGAGAGACAGAGAGGAAGATCTTCTGTCCGATGATTCACTCCCCAAGTGAGCGCAACAGCCGATACCATGCTGGTCCAAAGCCAGGAGCCTCTTCTGGGTCTCCCACGTGGGTGCAGGGTCCCAAAGCTTTGGGCCGTCCTCAACTGCTTTCCTGGGACACAGGCAGGGAGCTGGATGGGAAGAGGGGCCGCCGGGATTAGAACCGGCGCCCATATGGGATCCCAGGCGTGCAAGGCGAGGACCTTAACCACTGCGCCACTGCGCCGGGCCCCAGCGATTATAATTAAATACTAATAAGACTGAGAGGCAATGGGGGAAGGAACATGCAATCTTGAGGTTGACTGTAAAACTTTGATGAAGCACTTACAGTGATTTTTTTCACAATTATTTTGTACATTAATGTTTTAGCAGGGAGAAAATCATATACAAGCTGTGTTTAAGGGCTTTTGGACATCGATACACATTCTGTGGAGCAATAATTTTGTGAGCCAAGTGCAAGCACTTCAGAAACGAACACATTATTCTTTTAAGCACAGATAGGATCAAGAATTTTGAAAGTCACGTTAGAAAAACTAAAAGTTTGCCCAACGCCAAATTTTAGAAAAATAGTGTGACTTATTTTCTGCAACACCAATTACTTGACAACAGTGACAGTGCCCGTTCTGATGATGAGGCTCTGACAGAAGGCAAGTCCCTTCCTAGCATTGGTTTCCCCAAGGTTCCATACTTACCAGATTTAGCTATTGGTCTCATGCCAGTAAAATCCTTTATTCCTAACAAGAGCCACCAATAGGATTGTCGGGCCACAGTAAGCATTATAATATGCATTGAGCAGAGAAGTCCTCTAGCTTCTCTTATCATCAGGCCCTTAATCTTCCTTCATATTGAGGGATGTATAGAGACTAAAGAAGTGTTCAACATTAATGAATACTTCCTGATGGAGTAACCAAACATGGAGATAAGCGAATGTGCTTTTGTAAACAGCACTGCACATAATAGCATATAGGATTAAGTTTTATAAAAATGTTGATCTAGCAATCAAGCAATGTTGACTGTCACTGTGAAATGCTTAGAACCAGGCTTGTGGAATAGAAACAAAGCCACACTCCAAGTCCTCTGGTTTTGCTTGATGCCAAATAAGGCTACTAATCAACACAGAAAATGCTTTTGCAAAATTTAGTGTTGGCCTTTGGGCTGTGCCTAGGAAGGTGCTGCTGGAGTCCTCAGCCAATTGTTACTTCAGTCATTATCTAAACTGAATTCCCGGGTGTTTAAAGTAGTAAACTGGGGTGGTTTCTTAGTGCAGTGGCCAAGACATCACTTTGGTTGCATGCCATCCCGTGTCACAGAGCAGAGGTTCAAATCTTCCCACACGTCCTGTCCAGTTCTCTGCTGATGTACAGCCGCAGAGGCAGTAAGTGATGGCTCAAGTAGCTGTGTCTCTGCCACCTGCGCGAAAGAACTGGAACAGGTTTTAGGGTCATAGCTTTGGCCTGATCCATATTTGGCAGTTGGGGCAGTTGGGGCAGTGAAGCTGAGGACAAACTTTCTATTCTCACCTTTCTTTGCCTTTAAAACACATGAGTAAATATTTTAAAAATAAAATGTCTAAAATCATTCAAATTATCAATTAATAATCTCCTATTAATATAGCAACCATCAATCTAATATTAGTATTACCTATATTGTGTAGATTGCCACAAGGCAAAGTTATTTAAATGACTCAGGCTTTTGAGACTGCTTAAAATTATTTCAGCATTTTCTAATCAGATCTGTTTTCAAATTTTCACTTTAGTAGTTTTGGTCTTCAGCCCCTCCCATCAAATGAGTACATATTTCACTTGTTAAGAAATCATCAATTCAAATAAGCCTTTAGTTTCTCTAGTGCAACATATGCAAAACACACATCCACTCAGAAGCACAATGCCCTGTGCTTCTGTTTAGTTTCTATCTTTTCACCACTTAAACAGTTGTTGACGGTGATTTCCAATATACGTGAACAGAGGTGAGAAGAGGCTTATGTTTCCAACCAGGATTCATATGACTCCAATATTATTGTCATGCTTAGTTTTGAGACATAGGTAAAGAAATTTTCTGCAGGAAATTTTCAACACGCAAGAGGTTTTACGAGGGAATTATACAGGGGTTGTCTCTAAACTTTTTGTAGTATTCTTTCTTTTCTGAAACGCTCTGGTGTACAAAAGAGTTTTGCTATAAGGCGGTTGTTTTATCGTTTTCAGAAGGGAAGAAAGGCGGTGAGTGAGTGAAAATGACATCTTAGAATGTTTTCTCCTTTACTCAATTGGCAACCAATTGATTTAGATGCAATTGCATTGAATACAAAAATGAACTGAGTCTAACATGGCTCATAGAAGCACATTTTACACAAATGTGTCTCAGTGTGCTGAAAACCTTTTAGTGCAAGGTAGGGGGTTCTCAGCCCTTTGCAAACCATGACCCTACATTCAGACACACTTAGCCAGTCCTCTTCAGATGTGCCGAAGAATCTTTTTGTTTTCTCTGCTCTTCCAAAGACCTGCTCACAGATTCCTACCGTGAGATACAGAGCATGTCATGGGAATTAGCACAAAGGTTATGGGGTGCTCCTGACACATGGAGGGGTCCTCTCTGCACGTGACAGGGAATGTCAGTCTCTGGGAATAAATTTCTATGACACCCCAGTCCCTGGCTAGCAGTAGTCTGGGGACCCTGAGGTGAGAACCCTTTGCCACTGGCACCAGCTCCTGGGCTCTGGTGCTTTTGAAGGTCCCACTGCATGCATTTAATTGCTGTTCAAGTAATACAGAGTGTGTGGGGTGACTCCCTATACTGCTGTATGCACTCTCCTGACATTTTAAAAGAAAATGGGCTTGGGTTGCCGATGAGTAAGCCCTGGGTATACAATTTACACCTGATTGACCAGGCTGAGTGTGTATTTGGTTTCCTGCCTTCATTTATTTATTCATTAATTCATTTTTAATTCATTCATCCATTCATTTTATCACTAAATGGGATTTCTCCTGAGAGCTAAGTTTAGCAACTGCAGAGTCTCAGCATTTCAAATGGATGTGTTAGAGTGAACAGAAATCAGGCAGTGGATGTGGAGGGTTAGCACTCAATGTTTCTCCCTGGCACTCACCTGTAACCCAGTCATTATTTTTCCTTGCTACTGGCGGTATTTACAGGAGTGAAAAAGCGAGCTTCTACGTAAACCAACACACCTACAGCACAGCCCGTCTCTGTTCATTTCCAGGAAAGTCATCACTTGGTTTATAACCAAATTCGTTTTCTGTATAGTTAATTATACTCAGTGTAACACACTCATTTTTATTTTCACAATGATTTAATGTATTTTCTATCCCTAGAAATGATGACTAACAGTTTCCGTAATTACTGACATGTATGCCTGGAACAAACCCACTTTCTAAAATCCTAAAAGTTTCAGCCAAATATGACAGCAGGCATCACTGGCTCTTGTAATAAGGAGTTATTCTCTTCACTCTGTAGCTCTGGGAGTATTTCTTGTAGTGATTTCCCTAAAACTTTTTATCTCAAGAAGTGAGCTTGAGAGTTTTTTTTTTTAAGCATGCTACCAAATGACTAACATGTCTCTGGAGAAATGAAAAAGGAAGTCAAGAATCTTCTTGAACAAAATGATGGACTTGTGACTATTCATAACAAACTACACTATTGTAATAACATAGGGGAAGTTGATGCGTGGGGGAGGGGTTAGAGAGGGAGATAAGGGAACTCCCAGAGCCTACGCAGCTGTATCATCAAATAATAATAATAGTAAGGGACGGGAAAAAGAGTTAAACACGGCTGCCACTACAATCCACAATGCCTCTCCCACTACCCACCCTGTGAAAACACACACAGATCGAAAAATACAGCCATTCAAACTGAGCTGCTTGCTAAAGGCTAACACCGAAGAATCCCCAAATTGACCAATATCTCTGTGCTTTCCTGTATAACAAACAACATAATATCCTATGCTGAGTAAACTTTCAGATATCTCTATCTATCTCGATCTCTCTATCTCTATCTCGATCTATATCTCTATCTATATCTATATCTATCTGTATCTATCTATATCACTTCCTCCTTCCTGATGATTTCTTGAGAATGAAAATATTAGAGATGTTCACTCCAACACAGACACAACAGGCAACATATATTTACTCATGTTTAAACATGTGACCATGTTTCCCACTTGCTTCCTCTATGAATACCTGTGTTATCAGCACAGCAAAAGCCACCACTGTAGAGGACCACGTGGAGTCTTAAATAAGACAAAGAAATGCACCAATGAAGAGATTATTGTGGTACCAGGAGGAGTATTCAGCATCTGAAAGCAAAGGATTTCTAAGGGACACCTTTGATTTTATGGTTTGCTATTGGTGTTCACATTATAACTGCCTTCACATATTTTTATAGTGTCGTTCTCTTCTATCTCAGGAAATATGGGACACTTACTGTGGTTTATATGTCATGTTGAATCAGGCAAAAACATTGCTGTCCTCACTGAGACATGCAACATGGCGAGACGATTCTTCAGACTGGCCAGGTTTGCTGGCACTGAGAGCTCCAGGTGAGGACACTGGGGTTAAAGAGCCTGAACTGGAGAAGCATTGATCCTGCAGGAGAGCTTTGATCTACAATCAGGACTGAGCAAAGAGGCATTTACAAAGATTAGGGAGAACTGCATGGGGACCCTTCTGTATCCATCAGCCAGGCTGCACAATAGGTGGAGTATTAAACAAATCTCTACTCAGTTATGAGGAAAATTTATCCAGACTGGCTAAAACTATGATCCCCCATCAAAAATATTAAAATAAAGAACTTCAAGGACCTGAATGAATGAAAAAATAGCTATCCAACACAAAGCTCCAAAGGTTTCACAAAAATTAAAAAAAATCAAGCTATAATGAACATAAATTTCATAAGTTCTGGCATTCAACAAGGTACACCAGTCACATTAAGAAACAGAAAAATATGACCATGTCATGAGAAACAAACCAACTTAAACCAAACAAGCAATGATACAGACACTAGAATTTGCAGAAAATCTAAAGCCATCACTGTAATTCTATTTTGCATGCAGAAATAAGAAAAAAAAAATCCAAATTCAACTTCTGGAAGTAAATAGCAAAATAATCCTAGTTAATGTTATAATAGATAATATTAAGGATTAGACAATGCAGAAAGAAAAAAAAACTAATGAACTTGAAGAATCACTAACGGGGAACACAGAGCACAGAGAACTGCTTTAAGAGGATCATCAGCTTTGTGCCACCTTAAAAGTTTAATAAAAAAGGACTGGAAAGCCATGAAGGAAAGGAAAGGTTCCAAAGAGACATCCAAAGGGAAAATGGCAGGACATTTTGTAAATGTAGCAGACATTCGGAACAGACAGATTCAAGGAGCTCCAAGAACACAAAACATGGAAGAAAATCAAACCAGACCATGAAACAAAGTACTGAAAATGAACAATGAAAAGAAAAAGCGCTCATAAAAATACCCAGACAGAAATTTAACTTCCTGAGTTATTGAAGAGAGTATTTCCTTTGAAAAGTATGTAAGTAAATTAATGGTGGAGAAACGAAGTAATAAAAGGTTAAATAAAAGCAAAGCGAAATCTTTAAATATATTTCCAGAGTTAACAATAGTAAGCTGAAAAATAAAAGTAGTAAAATAAAAAATGCATAAACTGTACAAAAGAAAGCAAGGAAGAAAAAAAGGGCCAGGGGCAGGGAGAAAGAGATGACACAAGTAGAAAAGAGATAGTAAGACAGATAACAAATTAATCTAAATGTGTTGATAATTCTATGGATGTCTAACTATAGCCATTAACAGGGTGAAGGCGGGTGTTTGTCCTCCTGTTGGGATGCTTTCTCAGGTATCCAACCCTATGTCCGAGTGCCTGGCTTTCGGTCTTGGCTCCTCTGGAAATGCAAAAGCCCTTGCCTAATTACGAGTCATTTAGAATTAAAGTCCATAGGAGTTTGATGCAACCCTCACTACAATGAACTGGGACGAATTAACATCACTGTGGCAAGGATTTGGTGCAGGACATTTGATACCACCGGGCTGCCCACATTTCCACAGGAATGCCTGGATTTGAGACCTGACTTGGCTCTCAATACTAATTTCCTGCTAAGGTGTGCTGGGGAAGCAGGAGGTAAGCTAATCAATGAGTTCCTGGAAGTTCCATGGGAGTCCTGGATTGAATTCCAGTATCCTGGCTTTTGTCTGGCCCAGTCTGAACTGTTGCAGGTGTTTGTACAATTAAGAAGTCACAGGATGTGGTTCAGAACTTGCATTTTTTTCTAACATATTGGTTACTCAATACTATGTCAATTAATTCCATAACTTTATAAATTGTTGCTGATTTTATGTTGGGGCTTTTAATTGATCGGGATGATATTCTGCTGGCTCTACCTTCAGACCAGAGATGGTCTCCCCAAGAAGCCGTTGAACTTATCTGGACAATAAGATGCTGGACTCTATGCTTGGTATATGCTTGCAATGAAAGAATCTCAACTGAACTTGAACTGTGGTAATGCAGCAAGGTGGAGGAATCCACCATGGGGGGAGGGTTTGGGGAGGGGTGGGGGGAATCCCAGTACCTATAAAACTGTGTCACATAATGCAATGTAATTAATAAAAAAAAAAGAATTGAATGCAAGATCTTCTTTGTCGCTATACCATTTAAATAGATAAAATAAATAAATGTTTTTCAAAAGGAACCTTATGGTAATTGCAGATATGTATACAAATCTGAGTTCTTGACAGCTTTATAAATTTCATACGTTTCTTAGAAACTGAGCTTTCTGTTCTTACCTAAAAAATGAAGCTGTAGAACATATCTCAGGCAATTTCCCTGAGAATTGTGTAAGTATGGCTTACATTAAAAAAAAGCAGAAGTAAAACATACATACCCCATCTGTTAGGGCTGCAATGACATGACAGCACAGAACTTACGGTTTAAAGGAACATGTTTTTCCATGATTGGGGAGGCTAAAGTTGAACATCACGGTTTGGGGCTGTTTATCCCCTCCTGGGGTACCACTCCTTGCTGGCAATCTTGTTGCACGTTCCCACAACTTCGCTCCAGGAATTTGAATGTCCCTGATAGTTCCTCCTCTGCCATTATGACATTGGACAGGGCCCGGTGTGGTAGCCTAGCGGCTAAAAACCTTGCCTGGCACACACCAGGATCCAAGTGTCCTGGCGACCCCATCTCCCATCCAGCTACCTGCCTTTGGCTTGGGAGAGTAATGGAGATTGCGCCAAAGCCTTGGGAACCTGCACCCATGCATGAGACCCGGAAGAGGCTACTGGCTCCTGGCTTGGATCAGCTCAGCTCTGGTCCTTGCAGCCACTTGTGGAGTGAAACAGCAGACAGAAGGACTTCCTCTCTGTCTCTCCTCCTCTCTGTATATATGACTTTCAAATTTAAAAAAAAAAAAGAAAAGAAAAAACTGGACAAACTAGATTCCATTGTTTGATTGAGTTAACCTGAATTTCCTCTCCGAAGCCTCAGATTTGAAATGTAGTGACACTGGGGACTGAAGGACCAAAGGCCGTCCGGGGGAGCACCCTGTGTCCGTTATATTATGCAACCGTGAAAATCGTGTCAAGTGCATCTTGTCTTCATGTTTTCCTTTGCCCCAAGACCATTATTAACTCCTAGTTCTGTGCTAACATCCCGTGCAGACCACTGCTGACTCTTATTCAAGTTACTGCAACTTGCTGCTGACTTACAGAGAGTGAATTCTGACATTTTTCAGACTTTAATCAATCCTCAACTTTTGATCCAGTGGACAAAGCAAGTGAGACGAGGTGAATGTAAAAGTATTGAATTAATTGGCAGTGGTTCCACACAACAGAAGTAAAGAAAATTGTGTGGTCTACTTTGAGATCACAGAGCTCACAGGCTGAGCTAGTCATGCACTCATTAACTCAGATGTTCCCCGTACAGTCTCTGCTTTGATCAGTTTCCCAACCAGCTGCCATAGTTCTGCTCAAGCCGTTGTTGGAGTTCTGGGGTGGCTGGGGTTTGTGATGCGCTATCAAATGATTACTGTTCTGCTTGTAAGCACTTTTTGTATGTATCATTTCTTGTGTTGAGCAGCGGGGAAACAAGCCAAAGATGGGGAACTAACACCTTCATGGTCAAATGACCCTTCTTGTTTTGGTCAAGCTGACTATGTGTTCCCAAGAAAGGAACACACATTACGATGCCATAACCTATTCTGCTCACATAGCCAATATCCAAATCATGTTATCTTTGCTCTACTTCCATGTTTCTGTCATTTATTTCAGCTCTAAATAACATTGTTTTCTCTCTTCAGTCTTGTAACAATCATAGATTTCCCAATTCCATCAATGTAACTTCTTCAAATTCCTGTAGAGAAGTTGGCAGCTGGGAAGACTAAACATCCCACTGTCCTCCACTGACCCTAGAGGCTTCAGCTTTTTCAGCTCAGAGTAACAAGAGAGTGTTCAACAAGAAAGTAACTTTGAGAAGTACATTCTTGGATGTGAATTTCCAATTTTATAAAAGATGTCAGGAAAAAAATATCACAGACTGAAAGCCGCTATGGAATTCTTTTCTTACTGTAATTTCTCTGTAGAATGGTTCATGTGAAAACAGATTTGCTCTTTCTATATAAAATTTAACAGAGAAAATGCATCAAGGTTTAGATAAGCAGCAATACTGATCATTGATTCTAATTTAAAACTTTATATATATATATGAAGTAAGCGACTCTGCCAATGTCTAGTATTAAAAACAGGTAAGTTCTAAAAATCACAATTCCTGCTGTGGTTACATGGTGAAGATTTGACAACTAACATTAAGAAGACAGCCTGTGGATCATACGCACCACTCAAGTCTTCAACTGTATCTTTTCATAACTATTTACTAAAGATATTATTAGTCATTATAGATCGATGTGATTAAGTGAAAAATCAAAGTCTGGCGAGATGACCTAGCGGCTCAAGTCCTCACCTCGAACACACTGGGATCCCATATGGGTGCCAGTTCTAATCCCAGCAGCTCCACTTCCCATCCAGTTCCCTGCCCTGTGACCTGGGAAAGCAGTCGAGGATGGCCCAAAGCGTTGGGACCCTGCACCTGCATGAGAGACCTGGAAGAGCTCCTGGCTTTGGATTGGTGCAGTACTGGCTGTTGTGGTCACTTGGGGAGTGAATCATTGGACGGAAGATCTTCCTCTGTCTTTCCTCCTCTGTATAACTGACTTTCTGATAAAATATAGATAAATCTTTAATAATGAAGAATTATATTATATTGCCTAACTAAATAGAAATTTAATATCCTTTTTTTAATATTTGATTTAAGGTGTATGATAGTAAAAATCTCAGGGAAAAAGCATGTAAGCTGTAAACCTTCACATTCCTCTTGGAATCATAGTTACGTGTGTTATTACATGGACACTCTAAAATATTGCAGATTCAGTTAAAGATTCCTTATTTAAAAATTGCATATTGCAGTAAAATGAGTCACATGAAATTTTGGTGTCCCAGCACATTTAAAAATTGTGTTTACCCTATACTATAGTCTACTTAACGCGAAATAGAATTATAAATAAAAATGTACATTCATTAATTCCAAAACATTTTATAGCTAGAGAGCTAGCAGTCTTGTGAGCTGTAAGAAAATGGCTGCAGCTTTTTCACGCGGTTACCCACAATCTTAATTCATAATTAGCCTGATCTTTATGACGCACCAAAAATGAAACAGAATACAAGCTATGTATTTATAGATTTACTTACTTTTTTTTCTTTTTCTTCTCCCCAATTTAGTAATTGAATATGTGTTTAAGAAAATGCTCTCTGTTTAAGAAAGGAAGTTCCATGATAAATTTGAAATCCAGAATGGAATCAGGGAAGTAAGAGCAGAGTGTGTGGTACTGTGCTTTCATGTAAACGCCTGTAGCCGGCACAAGTTGAGATCTGAGGAGTGTCGGACTGATCGTAAAGGCTCCAAGTGCTTATCCCAGGGAGACGGCAAGCAGCAAAGTCTGATGGCCTTTGGATTGACAGCTCCCCGCTTGCTGCAAGCAGTCCGCTGCCATAAAAACCTCTAAGTGTTCCTTCTCCATCAATGACATCTTCCCAATCAAAGCCATATTTACCAAACCTGGTTATTTCCAAGCAGAAATGCCAATTACTTCACCTAAAGCTAGTGGGTAGATAACCCTTAGCGAGAATCCCAAGAAACTCAACTCTGCTCTCTGGCCGTTTGGTAAGCTGACCCACGTCTGTGTTTCCGTTACTGAAGCACAGTGACCAGGAGTCGTGTCGTGAGAATGGAGGAGGAGTGGTGAATGAGAAGAACACAGCTACAGCGTGCTCTCTGCTTGTTTCACAGAGTTATGCTCATCACTGAACAGTTGTGGGATGGGAGGACTTGCCCATTCAACAGTAAAGCCTCAAAGGGGGAAAAACATGTAAAACCACAAATTAATCATTCAAATAAATAAACACTTAAGCTGCATGATTCTGTATGACAATAAAAATGTATTTACAGCATCCCCCCAAATAACTTTCATCTGCCCGTTCTAACCCTAACTTACTGTTCAGAAGCAGAATGCTATGTCATTGAATTAGCAAAGATTTCATGTGCTTGGAAATCAAATCAGTACATCACCCCATCATTCCCTACTCTCATTTTACCTACCTCAAATTTCATCACCATGTGATACAAAAGGTATTGCTGACACAAGTTGCTATGATGCCAGTTTACCAAAGAGATTTAAAAAAGTTGGTTAGCAAGTGTAGACACTTTTACAAACATAAATGCACACCAGAGAAAATTCTAACAGCTTTTAATTTCCATGCTTTTCAGTTTTATTGTTGTAAATGCAACTGTTTATAGGACTAATGGCACAGGCTGGCTCTGTTGAGTCAATTACACCAGTAGGCAGTTGGATCGGATTCTTTTATTCATGTTCCATTTATACTGCGTGGATGTCTGATAGTCGACTCAATTGAATTGCACCAGAGTGCCTTGGTGCTTTGCATCCTCTGCATCTCTGTGTGCTTCACAGAACAAAGAGATGCTAGATGCAGAGTGGTGACTGCACACAAACACATGTGGCCCTGGTTACCCAGTGAACAACAGCCAGCCAACAGTCTGGCCATTCCACAAGGTACTTCAACAATGGCAATGTTCCACGGGAGGATGCTGTAAGACCTCTGTGTCTGGGTGTATGCTGCACTGGGCGTCGGCACTTAGTTTAGTTTTCCATCGAATAAAAGAGGTCAATGAAGAGTGCAAAGGGGTTGATTTGTGACCTCGAATGCTCATGTCAGCAGTGGCAACACAGGATCATCTGGACTCGGTAACATGAAAGCAGCTGCTGAGCAGGCTCCCCTCTCACTTCCAAATGCCAGAGTGCTTCTCTGCTGGCCCACCACTAAACATGCAATTCCGGTAATGAGCCACCCAGTGTGCAGAGATCTTGATGGTTCCAGTGTGTTGCACTGTGGGAAGATGCAACCTGAAGGGGGGAGTTTGCTTGCAGCTTGTTTGTGGTTTGCTCAATGATTTCCCTCAGAACATAAACCAATACGGTGGGCATCTATGTGCTCCTTTGAACCAGACATTGTGTGTAAATAATCTCATCTAATTTCAGCAGCCAACCCCCCACCAAAGGCAATAACATTTACTGTCAGACAGATATAAATACTTGGACACTCCAAGGCGTAGATCTGCCAACACTAGAAAACCTCGTTTTTGTGTTTGAACTCAGATCTGTCAAAATCCAAACTTTTTCTTTTCTGTTAATTCATAGAGATCTTCCAAGAAGCATATCATTCATTCAAATTTGGCAGGGACCAAGGCCCAGAACCTTTAGGAAGATTTTACTGCTGCTTTTAAAGAAATATTTACTATATGCACAACTTTAGCATTTTAACGATTACAGCATCCATATCTTAAAGCATACTGTCAAAAGAGTAAATAGTTAAGCAGGCTAACATATACTTGTCTCTTGACATATCTTGGAAAAAATTAGAAAATATAGCCTCAGTAGAAAAGATTCTCTTTGGAAGCTAAATGCCAATGTCTAGTTAAAATTTCATATTACGGATTGGAAGAAATAAGTTGTTCCATACACTGAGCTTTGAAATCTTTTGTTAATACCCTGGTCCGTGATCGTAAGTGACAAGCGCTGGAGCACATGGCCCAATATGTACAGATGACTTCATTTCGGGGTATAAGTGTAACTACTACTTTGAGCTAATCCAAGATAGACAAAATATTTTGCTTATACACAGAAGAAAACCACTAATTAATTTGCTTCTGGCTCAGCTCTCTCATGTGCCTTCATAGCTTCCCACAGGCACATCCTAAGAAAACTGCAGAGAAGATAAAGTGCCGAGGTCAGGAGGGACTTTGCACCTGTGTTTCCACGGTGATCCTGGAGGACGCTCCTTACCACCATAATATATGAACGTGAGTGAGGTCGAGTAATCTCATTCTTTGCTCATCACTCAGCATTGAAGGATAGCTGCGAGTAGAAACACTGTAGTTCAGGTGAGTGAACATTGCTCTATTCTTAAACCAGTATTTGTTTAACATTTTTGATAGACATAAAATTATACGTTATGGGATGCTGTGCTACCGTTTGATACACTTACACCTTCCATGATATTCAACTAGGACAGGTGTGTCTGTCTCCTCAAATACTCAACTTTTTATCTGAAAATATCTAAAATCCCATTTTTATATAGAGTAATACACAGCAAATCAACATTATCCATTACGCAATGGAACACAAGAATGCTTATCTGTATCTAGTTGTAACTTGGCACACTTTAATCAGCTCTGCCCACCTCACCCTTCCATTTTCCCTCCTCAGCCTTCAGTTACCACCATTATCCTTCTGACTTCCACCAGATCACCTTTCGCTTACACTCCACCTATGAGCAAGATCATATGATACTTGTTTTTCAAGGCTCAGCTTATCTTGCTTAACATAATGACCTCCATTCTCATCTATGTTGTTATAAATAACAAAATTTTACTCTTTTATGTCTAAATAACAGTTAATGATATACAGGCCTCATGTTCTCTTTATTCAGTTGTCAACATATAGACAATAAAAATCTCTTAGAAAGTCATGGCTGCGAGTGTTTTCTGTGCCCCCACTGTGAGGAAAATGCTGGTGGTTGTTCAATACAGCTAACAGAGATGCTGAGTGAAAAGGCATTGGATTTCCGCACAAGTCAAGGGTGTGGTGAATAGTGTTAGAGAGAGACTCGGAAATTCTCACCACTAAAATTCCATGACATGTAATTGTGTGGTTTGACTTAACTGCTTGCTCCAAGTTCAAGTTAGCTATTGTACAAAGCACAGAAAAACTATTTGAATTTTGGAGTTGGAGTGGTGTCTCAATAGATTAGTCCTCTCTCCACCAGCACTGGCATCCTATATAGGTACTGGTTCTATTCCAACTGCTCTACTGCTGATTCAGGTCTTTGCTTATGGACAGTGAAGGCAGCAGAGGATGGCTTATGTCCTTGGGTACCTGCACCCACGTGGGAGAACTAGAGGTAGTGCCTAGCTTTGGACTAGCTTAGCACTGACATTTGCAGCCATATTGGGAAGTGAATCAGTGGATGAGTTCTCCATGTGTCTCCATCTCTCTGTAAATCTGCCTTTTAAATAAAACTAAACACATCATTAAAATAAAAAGGTCTTTGAATTTTAATCTTTTGTAGCAGATTGTTGAGAGAATTTGAACTTTAACTCTGTTTATTTTATCTTCTTCACTTAACACAGTGCTTTGATACCTCATTGTAGATAAAAAAAAAAAATTCTAGCAAAAATGTACAAAGATAATATATTAAACGTATTGCTTATAGGCCTTAAGATTTGATGTTTTTAATACTTGCCTTATAAATTAAAATAGGAGATGGCATTGTGGCGCTGGTGGCAAAGCTGCCATCTATAATTTTGGCATCTCACATGGGTACCAACTTGAGTCCCCAGTGCTCCATTCCTGTTTCAAATTCTGTTAATGTGCCTGGGAAAGCAAGGGAGGATGGTCTAATTGCTTGGCCTCCACACCCATATGAGACACCAGGCAGAATCGACTGGCTTCTGGCCTTGAATCAGCTCAGCTCTGGCCATTGCAGCCGTTTTGGGGAGTGAACCAGCAGATGCAACATCTCTGTCTCCCTCTCTACACTGCAGCTCTAAGTTTCAAACAAACAATTCTACAAGAGATTCAAACAGAAAACATACTCAGAAATTTCTTGCAGCATGGTAATGATTGTGAATATCAGAAATTTAATTGTATGAATTTTGAATTCAATAAGTGAAAGCAGTTAGACTCACGGGAGATGTGAATGAATCGTTAAAAACTGCCCTGTGTTCACAGAAGCAAATATGGGTTAGCAATGGCAACATTAATATGATAGCAGTTTTCCAATATATTCAACTCTTGCCTGGAAGTGAACATCCTGCCATCACAAACATGAGAGATAAACACTGCATCTATTTGTACAAAACAAGAAATCAGTTTAGGGATGCAAAGTACCTTCTCCAATGCTGATGAGAAAGCTTGTGGGAAATAATCGGTCTTTTTCATTCCAAAACTTTTATCTTTGCATTGATACAATCCTCAAACAAAATTCATCTTCTATATAAAAAACATGTCAAACACTTTATTGTATTTCAAAAAGCAAATAAACAAGCTGTGTGCATCAGCTACTGACCACATTTGGCTCACTGATATCTCTCTATTTGCTAAGAGTCGAGGCATAGTGCATGATTGCTCTGTGCAATAAACTGAGGACAGCACTGGTCGGATGAGGCCATGAAGTGCTGAGTTCAGATTTCTTGAATCAAGTGTATGTTACAGCACTTATAGCCTGGGTCATGTTGACATGGTGACTAACCTTTCCGGGCTTGGATCAGCATAAAACAGAGGTCATAACAGTTTTCTACCCATCAGGGTACTATTTGTATTGGGTGAATTAAACACACACACACACACACACACACACACACACACACACACACACACAGTAACCACTCAGTGAATGCCAGTTAAGATAATCATGAAATCAACAGTTGAACAAACAGGGACAGATGCATTAACAAGAAAAATCCCCATTTCCGTGTTTTCTTCTTACATTCTAGCAGAAATTCATGGTTTATATTTTATGAATCCACCTCATTCAGCCATTTCAGTTTTGGATGCATCATTGCGATGATTCTTCTCCCTCAAAAGGTAGCAAAAACAATATTCAAAATAGATTTGCCTGTTGACTCTGTACAACAGGGAGTGTCAGCCAATTGCCCTTGGAAGAAATCAAAGTACTATTTGGCACAACATCTTCACTAGAGCAAATGGCAGCCCTTTCCTGCCACAGTACAATCACTTTTGTCACCAGGTGAGCCGATAATTTGAGGGAATTTCACTCGTCTGATCTGCCATTATTACTGCTTCCCAAACCAGAGCCTGTGCTATTCTTTGCAAGACGATGACCCTGTTCTAAGAGGTTATGGATCATGGTCCTGGCGAGCAGGTGAAGGAGTGAGACACAACAGGAATTTGTGAAGTTTAATCTCTAGAATAATATAAGATTTTTTTAAATGTCAGTGACACATGAGTTAAATATAACAGATAATCTAACTTGAGACACACAACCACTTAAGAAATCCTTGTTTGAAAGGACTAGTGTTTCATACACATTTCCAGGCATATGTACATTAGTAAAGGGGCCTTTGGAGTAGGTAAGGCATCAGGACAATGAAAACTGGATAGGTGGAGATGGGAAAATCATAATATTGGCTTCCAAATGGCTATTTGGAATGGGGGTGCTATTGAGAAGTATAAGATGCTGTCATGGAACCATCACCATCACTGGGCAGTCAAGCTACTGCCCAGCCCCAACTAGAACAAAACACTTGGTTAAAATGCTTCTGCATCGTCCTCCCCTGTTCCACTATAAAGAACCCCCATACCATCTTGGCATCTTCTTCAGGGACATGGGCTGCCGTTATGTCTCCTCTCTTTAATAGTTCAAGGTTTGGAACGCTGCTACCTGTGCCTCTCGACTAAATGTCCAGGTTTTTCAGGACCAACAGATGGGAGGCTTAAGGGTAGAAATTGGCACCTGCCAACCTCAGTTCCTCAACCATCTGAACAGAGAACCAAGGATTTGAACCAAGGACTCATAATAAAAGACTTTCCAAGCATGCACACTAGATTTGAAGGCTGCCGCTTGCCTCTTGGCTCTAAGGGGCCTCTCTGTGGCCTTCCCTCTTCGTCCTTACCATCTGTCAGCAGGGCTCAAAGGTCTGTTAAGGATCTTCCATTTTTCTCCTCACTTGCTTAATGCATTTACATTTATTTTTAGAGTCAAGAACAGCCTGTGCAGTTTTGAAATTAGGCATCTAGCTGGCATGGAAGGTTGTGGTACCATGTTGTATAACCTAGAAGGTACAGAGCTCCATTAGACAGACGTTGCCTTTCCACAGCTGATGTTTGGATGATCCTGTTATCTGTAGTGCCAGGCTTTATGTTGCCCAGGACTCAGATGAAGCCAGGAGTATTCAGAAGCAGAGTTAGGGAAACAAAGTCTCCAGTCTGGGAGACAACCACTAACTCCTTGTGATGGACACAAACTGAACTGGATCTCCCCGCTACGTTCTCTCTGCAGTTCTGTCAGCCGCATCTGCAGCCCCACACGTCTGTAACCCTATGCTTTCACTACCAAAACATGTAGTGTGTCATTCCTCTCTGCCTTCCTCTTTTTTCTTCCTGTCTTTATTTCCATGTGCACTTATTTTTCTTTCCTCTCTCCATCATCTGCTGACGCTGTCTCTCTACTTCTCAATACCCAGAATGGCTGCGGTGTTGGTTTGCCCCATACCTCACAGAGTTGCAACAGAGACGGTTCTGTTTCTCATCTTAAAGAAGCATCAGTTTGTGAGCAGAACATCCTCCATGGTAGCAGGGTCAGGAGAAACTTCCAAATCTGGCCCACCTTGATTGCAAGCAGGCAAAGCACCACCCGTCAGATAATGTCATTTCTATTCACAGCCCGGCAGCCTGCACTTCACTATCAGAAAACTGAGTTCATTAATGAGTGGGGAATCAAAACAGTTTCTATCATGGAAACTGTGTTTATGGATCCCATGTCACTGCAGTTCCCTTTAACAGTGGGAGGTATCTGAGGGCAGCATGGTTCTGGGTTCTGAAGGCTTTTCTCTGCAGCTCTCAGGCCTGCTGGCAGAGCTGAGCCTGGCCACCTCCAGAGGGGGGCTGGCCACTATTGCCCTGTAACAGGATAAGCCAGCTGAGCTCTCTCTTCTAACACATACTTCTCCCTCACCCTTTCCTCCAGGCTTGCCTTCAGAGCTCTCCCGAGGAAGAAGGGAAGCTGTAGGTCCCCTTCTGAGAAGAAGGGATGCCGTAAAGTCTCAGCCTGGAGGAAGAGCAGGTGGCCTGGCCGGGGGGATTGAGGAGGCAAGACCATTTGCTGCATTGGCTAAGCTGAGAGGTGACCGACCTGATGAGAAAGTGTATTTATTACATTCCCACCCATGGAGACATTCTGTTAATTTTACTGGAGGCAAATATTGATTTTTCTTAATGTGGCCTTGCATTTGTTTAGATACAATAATGCTGTTTTACTATTGAAACCATAATTGAAACTGCTCACCTAAGCCGGAATATTAAGCATGAAGCCCAAGATGGCTATGTCTACACTAATTTTTTTTTTCTTGTTAAATTAACGGCTGATTTTTCGGGACTTTATGAATCTTTGCCAATCTTTATAATTTAGCAAAATGAATACCTTAAAAATCAAGAAAGTATGCCTTAAACTCTGAAGGTGTGGTGAGGTGTTTTTTGTTTGTTTGCTTGGGTAAATATAGGATCTAGTTAAACACTGGGTTTGAGTTAATTGTTCAGAAGTTGAAGTGATAATCCATGAGAGATTGCGGTTAGCAATACACATTTTTCTCCATTTTTAAAAGCAGGGATTAAAGAATGCACAATTTTTCCTTTTCTAGACCTTCCAAATTTTATTTGCTAGTTTTAACTTCCAATATCTGGAACTGCAGAAGTAGCTGAGCTGTTCATCCTGTTTTGCCAGGAGAGGATGCAGTTCTTTGAGGTGGATGAGAATAAAGCACACGGAAGTAAATGCCCACTCCTAAATCCTGGCATTTGTTGGCAGTGCCATAAAACTCCACCACCACCTCTCCAAAGGGTTAACGACACCGCTATCCAGGGGACAATTCATTCTGCTGCTAAACGCAGTGACAAATAACCATTATTCTTTCCAACTGCACTGATAATCGAGACAGCTTAAACATTTTTGCCGGTATAAGTGAAACCATTAATCCTCTTGGATTTCATGATAAGTGGTGACTGTGAAATAATGACTGTGTCATTGTAGGCAAGAAAAAATGTTAACAATTAAAACAAGTTAGCCATTATCTTACCGGCTACTGAATCGCTTTCACATTTCATTAGCAATATTGTAAATGATATGTACCTTATTAAAAAGCTCTTATTATCCAAGAAACCTAATTAGTCAAAAATTCTCAGTCACCACTATAATTTTCTAATGATATAAATGCTGCAGAGGATATTGCCATGCGCGTGGGGAGGTGGTGTTTCTGTTTATCCACACAAAAGATCCATGCACGCGATGTAATTGCTTACCCAGGAATAGTTCAGAGAATAGGTAGAACTCATTGTTTTGGGAGATAATGACATTTTCTTTCAAGTGACACACCTGTTACTGAACAAAATGCAGAACCTCTCCCTGGCTAGCACTGTTTGCAAGCCAAGCATTCAACTTCCCACCAAAAGATGAGCAAAATCCAGGACAAGAACAGTTATGACTTTGTGCAGCAGGGGGGTGCTCTGTGTCTCTTCATTCTGCAATTTCAGCTTCTTGTAAAATGAAGCACATGAATCGATCACCGTGGAGGTGGTTTCCTACACTTCTGACGGGGAACAAGTTCAAACCCCAGAGCATCGTGCTTCAAAAAGTCTGAAAATAACACTCATTTGTGTTAAGAGTATGAATTCAGATACTGTGTCTAGATACTGTTTTCCTGTTTATTAGAAAGAGACAAACTGGTCCCAGCGCAATAGCCTTGTGTTTAAATCTTTGCCTTGCATGCTCTGGGATCCATATGGGTACTGGTTGGTGTCCCAGCTGCTCCACTTCCTATCCAGCTCCCCGCTTGTGGTCTGGGAAAGCAGTCAAGGACAGCCAAAGCCTTGGCACCTTGTACCCACTTGGGAGACCCGGGAGAAGCTCCTGACTACTGGCTTTGGATTGGCTCACCTCCGGCTGTCGCAGCCGCTTAGGGAGTGAACCGGAGAACAGAAAACCTTTCTGTACCTCCTCTCTCTGAATCTGGCTTGCAATGAAAATAAATGATTCTGAAGCAAAAAAAAAAAGGGGGGGGGCGGAATGAGTCAAACTTTACCTGTCAGGATAATTCACCATATGATCACGTGATCACACGTACAACGTGTCTTTCCCGAAGTGCACTTGCAAAGAGATCGGCATGGGCACAGTAACTCTGGGAGGATACACAGCAGCGTGCTCGAACACATCTAATGCTTGCTGAGACGCCAAGCGCATAGACTCCCTGGCATCTGTATGTGTCCAATACATAGCAGCTGTTTTAGAATCATCTCCATGTCTTTCTACTCAGGGACACCAGGGGGGAACACCTGTGTTTCTATGAATGAGATTCAGCACATCATACGCATCGCAATAAAAAAGACACAAAGCAGCACCCTTCTGTTTGGATGCGGAATCTGTGACACAGTATCAGCTCTTACGTCACAGAATTTCGCTGCTGTCTTTACTTCCTTCATTTTGAATTGCTTGTTCACTTAGGGCTTTGTGCCCAGCCCTGTGCTTGGCACCGGAGCTATGGGAAACTAGAATCAGCCTCACGCACAGTACTCACCCTGGCAACTTGGTCGTGATTCCATGGGCAGCCTCTGCATATCGTGCTTACCAAGAGCTTTGCATGTTGTGAAAATGTTTTAAAATCACACACACTTACTTCTATATAGTATTATGTCATCTATATGTAAATTGTAGATATATTTAGCTCTGTAGTAAATAGCTGAAACCATTGAGTGCTACAACAGGAAGCCTGCAGAAGATAGGAATAATGGGTAATGAGAATAGGAAGAGAGGAGGTTAGGGAGAGGGGAAGCATTTGAGCCCAGGCTCTGTGCTGGTGTCTGTGCCTGCGCTGTCCGGCTTGGTCCTTCCGGTTGTTCCAAAGTACAATCATTATCCCTATTTTACTGTATTAACAATGTTTTAAAATTGGCAGTTTTGTCTTATTCCATTGGTTTCTTATCCGTCAGTCTGAGATAATAGTGTTCCTCAGGTCTTATTAAAGACTCAACAGATTGGGAAGTTCTTTGAGCAGAAGGGCATGGCCATGCAGGGAGAATAGGAATTTGAGGATACTTTAATAAAGCAGTGAGAAGGGCTGGTGCTCTGGTGTAGCGTGCTAAGCCTCTTCTTGAAGTCCCTGTTCAAGTCCAAGTTGTTCCACTTTGAATGAATTTCCGTGCTAAAATCTCTGGGAAAGGCATAGAGGATAGCTCAAGCACCGGGATTCCTCCACTGCTCTGGAAGACCCCAAAGAAGTTTCTAGTTTTAGCCTGACCCAGTGAACCCTCCAATGGAAAACATCTCTAATTGCCTTTCCTTCTCACTGTAACTGATTTCTAAATGAATAAAATTAAATTAGATTTAAAAGTGTATAAAAATTGGATTAAGATAAATCTATTTTTCATGTAAAGGTTTCTTTTTTGAAGTCCAAGCATATTTCTTTTATTCTTTTAAAATTTATTTATATAATGGAAACTGATTTCATGTGTTTCAGATGCAATTATAAGCACATATTGATATTTCCCACCATTGTACTTCTTCCTTTCTTATATTTCCTTGAATTTCTACTGTGATATATAATTTAATTTACTTATAATCACAATCGTAATCATTCACAAAATAAAGAATTCAACAAATGGTAAGTAGAAAGATTGCCATTCCTCGGTCGTTTAGACAAACCAATAAACAATAAACAAATCTTAAAATTTCAATTTTACTCATATGTACTGAATTTCTGTGCTCTGTGTATTAGCAACCACAAACTGGAGGAAACATCAAATATTTGTCCTGGAACACGTCTCCAGTTACATCTCTTCTGCTGTAAAAAACAGACGGGGTTTCATTCGTATTCATGGTTTGGAAGTAATGTTGTATCCGTAGTGGGACCATCGATGGCCCACTAAGGGCCACCTGTTCCTAGCAATCCCTGTGCATACCTTAACTAACATAAAACCAGAGGTCACTGAAATGTGCTCATGTTTGAGATTTAAGTCAGCTCTTATAAAAGCACACGCACAGTCCTATGGAGCAGGCATTTTCAGTGGGCTAACCAGTGGGCACACACGTATTTGTCACACCTTTTCCTCCACCCTAAGCATTTCTTCTGCTAGGGGCTGGCTGCACTGCATGCCTTTCTGTGGTATCCCTGTCTGCCCCACTTCCGTTCCTCAGCACTTCCAGGGAAAGCCATGCACTTGTTCTCACATTCTGTTTTTCTTCAGGCAATCCTTGTGCAGGTCACCTCTCCTGCTTTCTCTCCTGCCTCACCAAGCTGGGACAAAGGTGTGCCAACCCGAAGAACATGCTTGATGCTCTGCATCCCTGGCACTCTGGGCAAGGCCGTTGGAGTACTCAGTCTTCCATTAGGTTGGTCTGGTTTTAGTTTTCAAAAGTTAGACTTCCACTTTCTAATTTAGTTTTAAGAATATGTAATCCACGGAGATCATTTCTATATTGAAACTGCCAACAGACGTCTGTTGAATGTAATTGTTGTAAAATCTTGAGTGGAAACTCAGGATTTATTTGATATGTTTAGGTATCTGTAAAGCTTTGTCCAAACCTGTGGGTAGGAAAGCAAGGCCAGATTAGTAGAAATCCTAAATATTAAATTGCACAAAACAGGACCTGTATTGACATCAAACTTGTTAACATTTGTAAAACGTGTACCTCCATCACTCTGCCACTTGTAATGCAACCAGATTCTCACCGTGCCGTGTTCCTATCACATTCTCCTCTTATTTGGGCAGCCAGGATCAAACGCTTTCCTACACAAAAATATCCCACTCTCTAAGGGAATCAGCCTGTGAGCTTTAACAGCAAACAGCTACTTCACTGATAAAGATTCGCCATGAAATCCTTTCTTCTTAGATACATCTGTGATTTAAAGGGCCTGAGATCATGCAGCAGTCTCACCATAAATCCTGCTAATGGCTTCATCCCCTGGAGAACCGTGGAACTGTGTTTCTTCTCCTGCCACCCACAAGAAGGTCTGACAGTGACTGCTTTCTGGAGCCATAACTTGCTGGCCTCTGCAGGATCCAGCAACTCGCTACATCCCTAATCCAGAGATGACACATGGTGGCTCCATGGCTCACTACCATGAATCCCATTTGTGCACTGCCCTGTCCTTGCCACAGAGGTTTCCTTGTGTGTTCATTTAGCCAACTGGGCAGAGCCCCCTCGAGAAGTTCCCCATGCCACAGATTATCACAGTTCTCTCTTCATCTTCTTACTAGATTTCATGTTTGGAAGACGTTTGTATTTTTTTCCTTTTAAATTTAATTGTTTGGACTTCCTTTAATTTTGGATAACATCAAAATTGTGCCAAATAATGGTGCACAATGTTAGTTTTGATTCATGTAGATGTTTAATACATGCATAGCCTCATGTGTCTGCCTGCGCTTTGTGGGGAGGCAGTCTTAATTCCCTTTGCCAGCAATGGTTTCATGTACATTACATTAGCACCGACCACAATCCCCCTGCCATACAACATAGCACCTTGCTCCTACTCAACTGTAACTTTGTACTGGCTGCTCGTATCCTCTTGCCCCATCATTTTCAGATGACCCTTAGTCATTTGTAAGTTTGGTCATGTAAAATTTCAAGGAAGCATACTTTTCTATGTCAGCACAGTGATGTGAAGACACTAAAATGTTCTCAAACACTGTGTTTCACCTAACACAACTGTGCATGAGAAAGAAAACCAAGGTGTGAGCCACAGGTGGGGAACGTTTGTACTTCCAAGGGCCATTTGAACATTTATAGCATCATTCCCAGGCCCTGCAAAGCCATGCACGTAAACATTAGCCTACTGCTGATTTCGTTCGTTTTGAGTCTTGCCTCTGGTTGCTTGGCAAGAACAGATCAAATGATTTCCTAAGGCTTATGTGATGCATGAGGAGGCCACACTCCACCATGGATATAAAGCATTTCACAAATGGTAAGGGGTGAAACTTTGTAGCAAACTCGGCACTTTGAATCTAGTTTTAGCTTTCTTATTAGTAAATCCTTTGTCTAGTTGCCCAAGGAAATTCAAGGAGAGGACCACAAAAGAGTGCTGAAAGAGACTCTTAGTAAAGGATGTTCCTGGTGAATCATTCGCTTTGGACATGTCTGCCATGAAGTTTTAATAGGTCTGTGAAGTAAAGATTACCATTGCGTTTTCTGCTTATCTGTTAACTTGCTTACTGAAACTATCAATTAGTCTGGGCAGCTGAAATTTTCAGTCTCTGGCGGAAAAGCATGCATCAACCCTAAGAACTTCCTGCCAAGTCCATGTCAGACTCAGCCGAAATAAGAAGTTACAGAGCAACAAACACAAATGTATACAGCAGGGCTGACTTACCTAGTAATATGCATGTGAAAGCGCAACAAAGTATATGTGAACTTGCCAATTCATAGTAGAGACATGACACTCTCAAGAGCTTTAATGCAACACAACCATCTGCAAGGTGCAGTGGGAGACCTTAACTGTGCAATCTTCGAAATATCCCAAGGAAAAAATGTGCTGGATTTTTCCTACTTTACCCCTTGCAAGTCCTCCATTGCATGCAATCAATTTGCTGTTGCCTTCTTACTCCGAAGGGTGAAGGATACATGCATGCACTATTTTCCTTGAGGGTAGACTGCTCACAGCACAATAAGCAGCGATTCCTACATAAGCAGTCCCAAGCAAAACAAACATTGGGAGAGGACTTTCACTGGAGCCACAGTGCTGTGAGTGGCAAGCCGATGTGCTGCTCCAGGATGGGTGGATCAGGGTGAGAGTCAGTGCGTGGCATTGCCTCCGAGTCACAAGTTCATCAGAGTCTGCCTGGGGTCATTATTGCCGAGGTGACCGTCTTGTAGCTAAGCAGAGGCTACAGCTACGCAAGGCCTGTCGTGTTCCATCTACTCTCCAGGCCTCAGCCTGCGTCTGCAGGTGTTTCTCTGTATTGAAGCTCCCTGGGGAATCCTTGGCTTCACAGCAAAAGCCGGCTGAAGTGAAAGTGATTTGATTTGGATCCTATTACAGGCACTTTACCTCTTCTATTTCCGTGATAATAGCAGATTGGAGTCGATTATTGTACTGGGAGGGGAGTTAATGTGATGTCGAGAAACATTGAGAAAACTGGCACAGGGAAAGAGGGATAGATAAAAAAAAGTTTAGGGCAGATTGAAATCTGCAGCACAGTCCAATGCAAAAAGCAGTTAAACATCCAGCAGAGTTACCGTGTGCTTTGCAAAGGGTTGAGGCCACTTCCTTTCTTGGTGCTGGCTGAGGGACAGAGGCTGCTGTGGTTACTCATGTTGGCTGAACCAATCTCTTGGCCATGCATAATCCTTTGGCCTTTTTCTATGCAGCTCTCCTCAGGCCATTCTGTCAACAGAGGGGTTACTGGACTGACAAATACTGGCCCACTGCATGTCCTTTTCTTAGGAGAGCTGAAGATGTCACTGTTAACCAACTCACCCAAGCCACGGGACATCTGGGCTCACTTTAAATTAACTACTCCACATTGCCTTGCAAAGAAGGCGGGGAAGAATAAAATAATTCTGAGCCCAGTGTGCGCTGGGATCCCATATGGGCAGCAATTCATGCCCTGGCTCCTCTACTTCCAAATCAGCTTCCTGATTGTGGTTTGGGAAAGCAGTGGAGTATGGTCCAAAGCCTTGGGATCCTACACTCACTTAGGAGACCAAGAAGAAGCTCCTGGATCCTGGCTTCAGATTGGCTTAGCTCTGGCCATTGCAGGCCACTTGGGAAGTGAACCAGTGGATGTAAGATCCTTCTTACCATCTTTCTTTCTTTCCAACAACAACAACTACAAAAATAAATCTTTAAAAAATGATAAAGTCCCAAGGACACGTAATAAGAACCCATAACCCATTCTACATCTGTAAGTTTCCTGTCAGACCTCTGCCATTAGGTTCCCCAGGCTGTGTGTCCAGCATTGAAACATGAATCTGTTAGAAAAATGTAATTCAACAGAGAAGATAGCCTAACAGGATAAGAAACTGACATGGGACTGTCCCAAATTTGAACTTATTGAAAGTAAGCAAATATCACAGTGTGATTTGTCCTTGCATCCCAATGATGTATACACACCTTGCTAGTCCTTGTAGCATAATGGTAAGTCACTATTGCGGGAAAGATGAACACGGTCAAGTATATTGTCTTTGACCAGAACGTTAGCTTTCTTAATGTGCATAGCTTCTGCTCCTGTCTTCAGAATGCATTAATGTTGTCCTATTAAGATAGACATATTATGCATTTCAGGTGAGAATTGAAGTTTCTTTGCACTTTTATAAAATAGATTCAGGAAAAGTATTATTTCAAAGATGATAGAGCATGGTGCAGACAGATTTTTTTTTAACTTTTTTCTGACTTTCAGGTGTCATAGAGAAGAACAGGTGTGGTGCAGCCATTCACCAGACATCCCCAGGCTGCACATTCAGCTAAGTTGCTCACTATTTACATTGGGTTTCTCACCGACGGATTTGTAGGAATTCTGCAGATAATCTGCCTATCATTTCTCTGTACAGATAACGGACTGCACTTCTACTCTCCCACTGGTGCACTTCCGTCCACGGCTTTAACTGTGACCTTTGTTTATAGAAGTTCTTGATCTTAGCATAATATTATCAATGAAGCGTCACCTTTATGGCTTCACATTGTGCTCTGTATAAGAAAGTTTTGTCTATTCTTAAAGGTCATGCTTCTCGATAGCATGTCTTTGAGCAATGCATCCGTTTTTGTGGATACTGATTGGATTTTTGTTGTTGACTATGCCACCATCCAGTTTCATCAGGACAATCAATTTCAAAGACTTTCTACAAGGTGTGTACCTTTTTACTCATTCTGAAGTCAACAGAATGGCAAAACTATTAGCAGATTTTTGCAATACAGAAATAAGGAAATCAGTCTTGTTTCAAACCCTGCACTGAATACAGTCCAAATTACATACAAATGGTTATACTGAGTGCTTATCTGATACTCAATAATTTTCAACTAACTCACTTGTAAAAAAGAGTACTAAAAGTAATAATTATCCTGTTGGATTATCATATGAATTAAATGAGAGAATTCCTAGCATTTCATAAGGTTGCTGCTTTAAGTAAACTACCTTATAGATAGAAATTAAGATGGAGGGTAATGACTTCACTTAAAAATATTATGACTCAATCTTTGTGAAGATTTAGAGATTTATAATTCCTTCTGAGGATAAACAGTTTATGTACTGGCATATTTTGTTATTCAATATTTTCTATGAAATAGAAAATAGTTGGAGCTAATGTGAAACTGATGGTACTCTGATTTTACAAGCCCTAAACTTTTTGTGTAACTTTGATTGAAGAAACAGGTGTGTGTTGCCATGCAGTGTGTTTTGCTGTGTTACCACATATGTAGCTTTCCTGGAAAGGTGGAGGCTAAGCAGTGGAATCTACCAGTCCTGAGCCTTGAGGAGCGCTAGAACTCACAAGACAGATGTGCTTATAATTACAGAAAGAATACGTTGTGAAAGAGCATAATCACCACGATTGTACAAAGCTGCTGGACCTGGAAACAAGGATGATTTTGTTTTCTCTCTTCTCTAAGAATTTGAGAAGTGAAAAAAAACTTACAGCCAGACAGCTATTTGGGAAATAGTGCAGCAGGCATACATGGGGAAGATAATTTGAAGCTGAGAAATGGAGATGGAAAACATTTAAGTAACACAAGTAGTTTGAAAAGGAACAGAAGGCTGTTGGTTGCTTATTGTTGAAGTGGTCGTGTCTTAGTTTCAAATTCTCTTTCCAGTGTCCTCTCTGTGACAGTGGGTTTCTTCTTTGACGTTGACCTCCTTCCGGGTTTTGGTAATGGAGTACTGAAGGATGACTAAGAATTAGAAGCAAAGAAAGAGCCTTGACTTTTCTATTTGCTTCTTGTTCTCCTTAGTACTTCAGCAGCAAGAACCCTGTACCATGAAAATACCATTTGATGCGAATCCTATCCAGTGTCTGAGCATCAGAAGCAGCCATATTTAGAGGAACCCACAAAATGAGGAGTTCCCTCCTTTCAGACAAAGAAATTCCAGCTCTGGGTGCGTCACTGGTATCTCAACTATGACAGGCCCTTCCTGTTTGGGAATTTCCTGCCACTAGAATATTTGTAGTATTTCATGCTTTGTTTAGACTCATTCAACAACTCCTCCTCCAACACCAACACCTGTGTAGCTCGTCTAAAATGGTGCCTGTTGAAATGTCTAATGTGCTCTTTGTTTCTCGGATTGGAATTGGAGTGATAGCCTTTTGGGCCCAAGAAATGTGAAGCATCAGGCACGTCTCCAGGGAGAGGCAGAGTGAGGGAAGAGAAGTGTTGGGGCAGGAATTAAAGGGATACAGACCTCCAAGGTCATGATTAGATGTTGTTGGTTGCAGTTTCCTCATATGATATAGGGGCGGGATTAACTGATTCAGTTCCACAAGAACAACTACAAGTCAGAAAATGAAGGAAGGAAGCAGAGAGAGGCACTGCCTAAGGTGATGAAGTTGGAATCTTGTGCAAAAGGAATGCCTGGTTGCACATGGAAGCATGTCTTTGTTCCTCCCTTGGTGTTGCAGATTCCAGGAAGGTCCCTGGAGGAGGGGACAATGGCCGGGGAGGGAAGGGGGAGGCAATGAAGAGACAGCAATGGGACACAGGCCCGCTCAAGGCCAATTCATCACGAGGAGACGATTAAAAGGACATGTTGGCAAATGCCTACGTGGGGCTTTCCTATGCTCCTGAGATAATGAATGGCTGGGGATGACTCTACAGGACTTCTCAAAATTAATTCATCTGTCCAGGATGAGGCGGGGTGATGTAAGCTGTAACTGGGGTAATTGATGGGATTTGGGAGAGTTTTTAGCTTGATTCTTCAGTAATATCAGTAGCGAGGTCAAGGACAAAAACTCTGCACATGTAATTTTTAAAATTAAATGGTTTCTTAAAAAGGCAGATGTGTACAGTTGTTATAAATCAGCTGAAGAATATATTGGCATGATGCGGGGTGCCACCGAGGGCGTATAAATAAATGTGCTGAAATCCGTGCTTAAGTTCTGACCAGATCGGTAGAGTACACCAGCATTGCGACTAAAGCTCTGTTGAGGAATAAACCCTCCTAAAACTTCTGTCACTGGTTTTCTTTTTCTTTCAAAGTAGCTGCCTACCTGCAATATTTAAGGTACAACTGCATTATATAATTATGTTCTAACAGCATAGTAGAGAACCGAGAGCTTTGCTGTCATGTGTACAGCATCTGGCATGCATTGTGGGAGATCGTCTCTGAGTCTCTGCTTGCCTACACCGTTTGGGAGACTGTGAGCGCACGGCACATGGCTTCCCTGAGGGGACCCCTGGATGGGAGGCTCATCCACCTGAGACTCCAATGTGGCCTGTTCACTGCGTTGCAGCAGGAGCAATGGCCTGCATCCCCGTCTCCCTTCTCTGCCTCTTTAACAAGGTGTGTTAGGACCTCCTTGGTAAACGATGCTAGGAAGTCCAAAGTTACATTCATCCTGCTTTTCATCAGGTGAGGAGTCTGTCCTGACACAGCTTCCCGTGCTCCTGGACCTTCAGCTTTAGTGGAAGGTCTAAAGAGATAGATCTACCTATTAGCCTGGCACAATGCTGTTGTTGGGGGAAGTACTGTAGGGACACCCTTCTTCCTGCCCTCTTTTCCTACTCGATATAAGCCTGTGACTTTCAGATAAGCAGGCATTCCTTCAGTTTTGTCTCTGGTGGTTTTGTTGCGAAAGAGCACTGTAATCTGACCTCTCGATCTCAGAGCCTGTTGGACAGAAGACGCCCTATGACATCTACAAGGAGTAAAACGAAGGCGCATATGACAAATTTTTGGAATCACTAATGATGTTCAGTTCTTAGAGTTCTAGAGATGGGAGAAGGAAGGGAAGGAAACACACGGTGTAAGACAATCCCCCCTCCATTATTCCATCTTCAACAGAACCTGTCTTCAAGGTTAACAACCACACATCATTGGCCATCCAAGGACACGGATAACTGTTGTCTCTGAGAAACAAGATGACTTTTATTTAGTAGAGAGCCCTTGATTTGTGTGTTTCAAGAGGACAGTCAAGTATGTGCAAAGCATACACCAGAAGACAGAATGCTGCAATGCGCTTGGTTGCTGAGCCGGGCAGGTGCAGGCACTGAGAGGAGATGCACGGTGAGGAACAGGAACAGCCACAGTCACACCAGAGCGACCTGGAGCAAGAGGCAGACCACGTGGCTCCTGGCTGCAGTGGGTCCTGGTAGGGAGAGAAGGTGATGCCATGGACTGTCATGGGAGGAGGCACGTGTCAAGGAGCAGGAGGCGTATTGGCTGCTAGACTGGATAACCGCCATAAACAGGATAGGGGTTTAGAATGCTTCCAGATGATTTTGTCCAAAGCAACCGGACAGTGACGGTGCATTTTGTCAAAGAAGATACCAACTGAGAGTGAAACACATTACCTGAGGGAAATTTAAAAAATCCACTTTGGATATGGAAGCTTGCAGCACCTATTGGATGGATATTAGTGGGAAGACTAGATTCAGACCTGGGGATCATCGGCTTTTCTGTGGCATTTAAAGACACAGAAAGCAAGAATTTCTTCCAGCAGGGAGAAGGAGCTGAGCTCTCTGTGCCTGTAGAGCCGCGGGAAAGGCTAGGACTTGCAGCCCCACACTGGAGTACAGGAGTCCTCAGGAAAAAAGTATCTATTTTTTTAAGATTTTTATTTTATTTTAATGGAAAAGTGAGATATACAGAGAGGAGGAGAGACAGAGAGGAAGATCTTCTGTCCGCTGATTCACTGCCCAATCTGCCACAACTGCTGAAGATGTGCCAATTCTGACTCCTAAGCCTCTCTGGGTCTCCCATGTGAGTGCAGGGTCCTGAGGCCTTGAGCTGTCCTCCACTGCTTTCCCAGGCCACAGGGAGGGATCTAGACAGCAGGCAGGGCTGCAGGGATTAGAACTGGTGCCCATATGTGATCCTGGAGCTTGCGAGGTGGGGACTTTAGCTGCTAGGGTACCAGATTGGGCCAAAAAATAACAGTTTTGAGAAGCCTTTTTAGAAAGGCAAATAAAAGTTTATCCATCAGCAATTAAAGTAAGTGAGTAGAGTATATAGCACCAAAAAAGAAACTCAGTATCGGAAGGAGTAACTTAACGGAAGTTTTCCCATGAAGGCTAAACTCATCCTCTCCAGCTTCAAATCCAAACCCTTTCCTTCTGGGCTCTGGAGTTTTAGTGCTGATGGAGGAAAGCCAGAGGCTGTAGCAGACAGGGCGTGAGCCAATCAGAGAAGAGGATGAAAAGATGCGGGTGGCAATGTAAATGTTCCCTCAGATGCCCTACAGCCCTAGGGCAGTGAGTTCAGTGTGGCCTTTGGTGATGGGGACAGAGAACTGAAGGGTGTTACCTGGGAAAGAGCCTGTGGTTTCCTATGCCACTTGAGCAAAGCCAATTCTGGACTGCTCCAGACTGATGAGTAGTCCCCATTAATTTTTTCTTTGTTTTGGGGAATTCCAACTACCTCCTTTATGTACCACACAAAATGAAATTAATCAAATGCTAGGGATAAGAGGCAATCGAACTTCTTACCTTTCCACAAGACAGACATAAGAATAAAAAGGAAGCAAAGCCAATAAAAATGATCGCACTAAAAACAGATGGGGCCCAGCACAACAGCCTAGTGGCTAAAAGTCCTCGCCCTCTATTCACCGGAATCTCCTATAGGCAGTTTCTAATCCCAGTGGCCCCGCTTCATATCCAGCTTTTTGCTTGTGGCTTGGGAAAGCAGCCGAGGACAGCTCAAAACCTTGGGGAAAAGTTTCTGGCTCCTGGCTTCGGTCAGCTCAGCTCTGGCTGTTGCAGTCACTTGGGGAGTGAATCATCAGAAGGAAGATCTCTCTCTCTTCCTCTCTGTATATCTGACATTCTGATAAAAATAAATCTTTTAAAACAAGTGAAAAGAGCTGAATCAGAGCTAGGGCATTAAACATTTCAGCTGAGATAAGAAGAGAGTTAACCAAACCAAACAAAACGAGAACAAATAAACTAAAAAAGGCCCCAAAACAGAGAAATGAGTGTTTGAAACACCTGCGTGAGAACTGAGGTCCCAGGACTCAATGACCATCCCAAATTGGGCAAAAGAAAGACACCTGCGGGTGGACAGAGCCATTGATTAGAACAATAAATCCCTTTAAAATGAGAAGGCCGGGAAAGACTGAATGAAGCCTGGGGAACGATTTTGATGAAGAGAGATTATTGAAGTCTATTGAAAAATCTCACCTCTGATTACAGCAAGGAAGTGAAAAACGACACTCCTGGAAAAGGCAGCAACACCTTGCCTGCATGACGGGTGTGGAGATGAGCTGCCCGCGCAAGTGCCGGACGAGGAACGCGTGGTGTCTTACGCAACCTTCTGAACTAACGCGCAGTCTGAAGCTGCGCCGAGAGAAACAACGTGCCAATCCAAATGTGAATGATTCTATTCTCACAGCACTGCGTCATTCATATTAAAGATTAGAATAAAAACATATTTTTGTAATTTCACCGAGTATATTCTTTAGCCCTGTAATATGGGTAGGATGGTGCTAAATTCAGATGTTAATGTTAAATTTTAATTAGGGGAGATTTTGAATTAATAAGGGCTCAGATGTTAAAGTCTTGCATCGGCGAGTGTTTGCTCTATGACTGTAACAAAGCAAGCCAACTTATATACAGTAAAGGTAAAATATGAGAAACTCACTATTTAGCAAAACCCCTTCAGCTGCATTGTGTGTGTCCTGCAACGTGTCATAGCATTTTCCCCTGCTACTTTGTTTATTTTTTTTTTCAAATATTAAGATGGTGACAGTTGGAGAAGCTGGGGTTAAAAATCACATGGCGGATTTTCAATTCAACTAGCCGAAGAACAAGATGGATATAGCACAAATCACGATGTACAATTTACGGCAGGGGTAAAGGTAATTTAATATTATTATGAAAAATACCTGTATAATGGAATCATTTGGGCTATTATCGCAGGTCTAGAAATATAAAATAACGCGAATAAAGGATGACCTACTGGTGCAGCCTCCCGTGCCAGAGACGGTGCTGTGCCCCGTGCGGTCCTTCCATCAAGCAGGATTTGACTAGTGGATCAGACATAATATACTCATTCATTACCACAGACAAAGAATCGGAAAAATTACTGCGAAACTAAACAGCAACAACAAACTGGGTTGATTCAAGAGAAGTTTTTAAATGTATTCCTGGGTAATACAGGCTTTGTCATTGGAATTTCTAGATTCGTTCTGAACACATTCGCTTCAGGGGTTCTCTGTAACCAAGGTGCAATTACAAAGCAGCGACTTGTCCTAAATCCTATTGTTACTAATTTTTCCCAAAAGTTCATTCTTTTAGCATTTTTTGTCAAGATAAAACAAATGTCAGGTAGTTTGTACGAAACTACCAAGAATGCTGTGAGAATGCCTGCGTTCTGCCCTCCTTAAATTACCTCCCTCCTCTCTACTTTCAATTTTTTGATAACGTATTTTTAATTATCGACTTTATAACCACCGTCTTAATGCTCCACTGAAGAGCTCACAAGCAAAAAGAGGAAAATCCACTGCTCTGGAAGAAAATGGACAACGGTTACAATCAGTATTTATATCCCAACATGTGACTCATAGACACTAAGGGGTTTTGTATTCTGTACATCAGCTACCACCAATCACAGGACACATGTAATGTTTGTATCTAGACATTCTATATGCATGGTCTTTTTATCTTTTCTCATTTTTCACTACTTACGACAATTTTGTTAGTATAAAAAGAATAGATTTCATTAATATTTACTATCTTTAGCTAACATGTACTTCAATTCATAGTATAGTCAAAGGGTTAGCAATTCTACTAAATGCTTAGTTCAACAAGTTAAAAGTAAGACCATGGTTCTTCAGAAAAATAGGAAAGAGCTATAAACATTAAGGACAGTGTAAATGTACATGTGCCTCTATATTCTCATACAAATATTTATACTACACAAATTTCAGTATAAAGAAAATGGTTTCATGTGCTTGTATTTACACAACATGTTAGTAAGAGCAGGGCATTTGTCGGCATCAGTGTTTCAAATGCCTGAGACATGTCTATTTTTCATGCTATCTGAATATTTTACAATAGTTTCCTCTTTCTGCCATTAACTGATATTTTGTTATTTGGGACTCTGCACAGTTTACAGAAGCCTGGCAGAAAAGTGGATCTGCCCGTGGGGCTCAAGGATAGGCCCGCTTCCAGTAACAAGTGTGCAGCAGCAATGGGGCTGGAGTTGAAGTGCTGGCACGCTCTCTATCTCTCAGCAGAGAAGATTCCAGAGCTCTGCAGGGGCTCCCACAGAGGCCTGGCTTCCCCTGTTATGGGAACTGTTCCTCACAAAGAAAACCCAGAGTGGCAGCTCCTGAAGCTTGCTGCTTGCCAGCCTTCCCTGACAGCGGAAGAGGTTTGAGAAGAGTTCAGTTCTCCTGAAGCAGAGCAAAAGGACCAAGAGGAATGCCGGGTGCCCTTGAACTTCCACCCCTGCAGAACTATGAGCGAATTATTTATTGCAATGGCATGAGGGTAATGTGCCACTCACGTATTGCTTAGAAGGACGTTACGGATCTAGTGAAATTGGATAAAAGTGCACCTGTCCCACTCTCTAACTCTGCTGTAGATGGACACCATGAGTCCCTCGGGCGCCTTCCTGACTTCTGACGCTTTGCTGTATCTACAGAACCTCCTGACACATTCATTATCTTCATATCGCTTCTCATTCACTTTTCTCCTCAAGTCCCACTGACCTGACAATAAAATACAAAAAAAAGGAAAGATTCTTAAAATTGTTGATTTTGATGTAGTTTTTTTTTTACCATATGCTAACTCAGCTGACCACATGCTCCTCTTATAATCGACAATTTCATCATTTTTGGATGAAAAATTTCCTGATGTGACCAATTTGCTTTCTGCAGCACATCTAATGATTTTGTTTTTATCTAAATCTATTACATAATAATGATTATGGTTTTAGAAATGGATGTATTTGCTTTTTCGGGTCTGACAATAATGTTTTATTAACAATGCCTGGAGAGAAACTGAATTTATTAGCAAACACTCACTGCCTCTGCAATAATTCAAGCTTACAACAATCTTCCAATATCTGATTCCATCCACTCATACTATCCACAAGAAAACTAAAACTTAGCGTTCACACCATAGAGTACCTAAAGTTGATCATTTTCAATGAGGCCAAGGAAAAAGGCATTTCATCTATAGCATTTTGCATGTGTCACCTCCACTCTGAAACCACAGATGTATGATGGATGCTCAGTATGATTTGGGTTATTAGAGGGTTCCAGCACTGGGCTCTCCCCCGTATTTCTTGAGCTAATTTTCATCCTGAATCCGTTTCTTTTTAACCTACTTCATGAGCCACCTCCTCCATGTCACATACTGTATCAAGTGCTAAAAACACAGCAGTGAATGCATTCCTCTCAAATTTGCAGATCTTCCTGCTGGAAGAGACATTAAGCAAGCACAGAACACAATTATTCACAAAAACAAAATATTTGCGTAAGAAATCGAAGAAGCAATTAGTCCATGAGGTATGAAAGAAGTTAAGTCAGGTTTGTGAGAGACCACAGCAAGAACCAGGGTGTGAGCCAGCAAATCATACCACACTTCAACCAGAAGAGCATCTGAGCCACAGACCACCGCAACGTTCCAGTGTCAGGTGGTCAGCACCCGCAGTGGTACCCAAGGAGGAGGAGAAGATCGGACTTGGGAGAACGAAGCCAACTAAAATGCCGTTTTTGCTTGCTTATCAGACAAAACAACCACAGTAGGACAGGAGAAATACGGAGGCTTACACGTGTTTAGACAAAGTTTGAGTTTCCACTTAGTGAGGTGCAATGTGTTGAGTGACATGCTGCAGTGGTGGTCCTGCAAATGGGAGGGCTGACAACGAGCAGAACAGGAAAACAGCACTGTGTCCTGCTGTTCAGCACATGAGGGGTCTACAGTTAGAAAAGGAAGTGGAAACAGCACTCCGTGTCCTGCTGTTCAGCAGATGGGTGGACCGCAGTTAGGAAAGGATGTTTGGTTCGATGAGAAAACATGCAGCCTTTTTCTAGTGGTGATGCAGAGCAAGTCATGATTCTCAGGAATCAGGGGTCAAACCCGCATGAATCCAAAACGCTGGGGGAGACCAGGCTGAAAAGAAGAGGCTTGGGCACCATGCCGATGGTAGCTGCCGCCTGGAGAGGGATGGAAAACCTCCACTCACTTTCTTACTGTCCAGCAGCCATGTTTCCTCAATAAGGAAATGCGTTTCTCATTCCTAAAACACCCTCTTCTTCCTCAACCCGCCACAAAAGTAAGAACATGAATGATGCCCCTTCATTGGCACATCAGAACTGCACCCCAATAGCTACAAAGTTGCGGAATAGAGTGTTGTTGTTGCTGTTGGTGGTGGTGGTGGTGGGGTGTGTGTGTGTGTGTGTGTGTATTTAGTCCTCATATGGAATGTTAGAAAGTTTTGCAGTCTTATCTCTGCTGTAACGGCCCAGCATCCTTGCAGTTGTAGTTTACTTCCCTAGCTCCTCCGTGTGTTCGTCAGGTTCATTCACCCCACCTCCTTTCTAAAATACAGAGCTTCATTCTTTGTCCTCATCTCACACTGTTTTATATCCCTAAACAGATTCATCCAAGTCTAGGAAAGCTGTGATTGAAACTTTAAATACCAACACCTCACAGTGTTAAGAACGTATCAAAAGCTCTTTGGGTTGTCTTTAGATCCAAATATACAACTATTTTCACTTCATATGCATTTAAATTGCACAATGTCATTCAAAAGTGACATAAAAATGCAATCTTTTCTCAATGTTCAGTGAGTGACACCCCCATAGTCTGATTATACAAGTCTGCAACTCGCTTTTAACTCCCCACCCTTTACAGCAGGACTATCCAATGTATAACCCCATCCTTTCCATCTTATCTGTAAAATACATCTCAAACCCATTTATTTTCCATATCCACATTATCATTTTCAACTTGCCATCTTTATTTTCTGCCATACATATCTCTTTTAACCCACTATTCCCATAGCAGCCCAAATAATCTTTTTTTTTTCCAAATGACAAATCTGATTTTGTCACATCTATGTTTGAAACTATTAAAAAGTTTCCCACCACACATAGTAGAAATAATGTCTTCAAGGAAGCACTTCAGTGCCTGGCACTGGTCTTTCCAGCTGTCTCCCTCTGCCTCATTCTTTCCAGCCCCACTAGCTCTCTTTCTCTCTTTTCCTAATAATCAGATCTTGTAGCCACTCTTGTGCCTTCATACACAGTGTTCCCTGGGCTGCCACACACCCTCTAATCCCACCTACACTTGCCAGGCACCTGGAGCTACCTGGAGCCTCCTTGGAATCTCCTGGCCCTCAACTTTTATCCTGTGTCTTCACTGTGTCTTCCTAGCGGGTAGTTTTCCTACCTGCCTTCCAATGCCCCACACTGTGTTAATGTGCTGGCAGTGTGCTTCCTTCTCCAGAGCGTGGCTCTTGTGGAAATGAAAAGTTTTCTTCTTTTTCTTACAACTGAATCTGAAACACTTTGCTCTTCATTAGCTCAAAGTATATACTTATTAAACATTAAAAAAATGAATGAATAATGAAAAAATGAATAATGGCACAAGTGTTTTAAAAAGGGGTTGTATAGAATTTTTCAAGAATAATAAATGTTTTGTGAAGTTATGCAGGATTCCATAAATAAGCATTAGCACATGGACTTAATTTTTTAAAAAAGATTTATTTCTTTTTATTTTCAAAGCAAAGTTAAAGAGAAAAGGAGAGACAGAAATACAAATCTTCCATCTACTGGTTCACTCCCCAAATGGACGCAACAGCTGGAGGTGGGCAGATCTGAAATCAGGAACCATGAGCTTCTTGCGACACGGGTGCAGGAACTCAAGGACTTGAGCCATTCTCTGCTGTTTTTTCCAAGCCGTAAGAAATGAGCTGGGTCAGAGGTGGAGCAGCCAGGGCATGAACCAAGGCCTATATGGGGTGCTGACACTGTAGGCAGAGACTTACCCTACTGTATCATGTGTCTGGCCCCAACAGAAAATTAATTTTTGAGAATTAAGTGTTAACCTTGAGTGTTAGAAATTCCTGTGAATGTTTCAAGCTTCTTAACTGTAAGAACAGGTGTAGGATCTGTGTGATTTGTTCAAGCCTGAGGCAACAACATCCTTGTCTCCAGACACAAACTCTATCTTTGCTGATTCTCTGAGTCACAAGTATCTGGCATGCTCCTTCTTCTAATCCTTTACTTTAGATCTGTCCTGGATATGTTGGCCTCCAACTTTTAGGTCTTAAGGAATATACCGACCAGATGGCCCATGTGGGCATTCAGAGTGGAAAGACAGACAGGAAAAGATTCCATTGGTTTATAACGTTTAGGTGCCCTACCTTCCTCCTGCATGCCCCATGAACAGAAGTGACTGAGCATATTCCAATACCAGCTATAAAACCTTCTACTGTGTTTATTCTTGAGAGGTTCTTAATGCACATCTCTTGAATAACAAGCTAATGTATAATACAACATGCCCCTCAGACATACAAAGAATGAAATACTTTATCATATGAATAATCCATGCATGCCTCCAAAGGTACGGAATTCATGGAAATCCTACTGTACTCTCCCTACCTTCTTTGGTTGCTTTTGTACTCATGATGTTCCCATTAAGTAGAACATTTATTCCCATTTTTACGGGTAGAAATTGAGATTTGGAGAGTTTACAATAACACATAACTGAATTGGAAAGTGGAAATTGTGTCAGGGCTCCTAACTAGAACAATGAAATGATGCTATCAGGAAAAAAGAGAGAGAGAGAGAGAGAAGGAAGTATAAGCAGGAGGATGCCTTGCGTTCATGACTTTTCTCCAGAAGAGGAAAAAGATGTGATTGTGTGTTACCTAGCTTATGGCAACTAAAAGTGAATGAGTCTTCACAGTAATATTGAATAGCTTTGTGTGGATCAGTCGGACTGGGGAGCTCACGTACCTCAAATGGAAAGTGGATCTACACAGATCTCAGCCTAGCTTCGTAGATGCCGCATGGACTAACAGCTGTGAAATGGTGCAATTCTCACTCTGAGAATAGGAGAAGCATGATTTGACTAGAAAGTTCCACTAAATATTATATAGGAACATATACATGCATATGCATAGCTCTGTAATATTTTATTATTGTACATATTTGAGGGAGAAAAATGCAACTTTAATCTCAAAGACCATTATTAGATATGGTGCGCTTGTCTCATCATCCAAAGAAAGAGCTTAATTCTCCAGGCATTTGACCATCTGTGAATGTTAAACCTTCTGCAACACACTTCACAAATCTGGCCTTTTTTGTCCCCCAAGCCCACTCTCTTTGCCTGAAATGCAGAGGCAGGCTACATGCACAGCTCTGCAGAACTGAGGATTCAAAGTGGCTATGGGAAAGCAGCCTGCAAAAACACTTAGTGAAAAAAGCATTAAGTCCAGTCTTGAAAATGAATGTTAACTTCAGATGTTCAGATTTGAGTGGGGAAGGCTCTGGTCTACTTCACACAGGATTCAGTTATCTCACTTAATAACACAGTTGTAAATCTGAATAAAATTAAAAAGAGATCAAACCCCTTAGACAAATGCCTTGGCTAAATGCCCTCTCTTGTGATCTGAATACCAACTACTGTGTTGTATGGTCATTTATAAAGGAGCTCGGAGGTAGGCAATAGTGGGGGAAAGGGTCATTAATTTCAGCCCACCCAGAAAGGTGTTAACTATGCCCCATCCTTCTGGCAAAATGATGATTAAGCTGCCTCTTTTGTGCCTCCCAGAGGAGGCACATATACTGTATTACTGCATGACATAGTGCAGTGTGCCCGCACTGAATCACAGCTTGTTTATCCTAAGGATGGGGCGGGCTTGCCCAGCTAGGAGTTTGATTTTTAATTGGGGTTCGCAACACACTGAACACCCTCTTAACTGAAAATTCTTGATGGCTCTTGGGCACATTTCTTTAACTCCTTCCCTACCAGTGCCAAATGGCACTCCCCAGTGTTGCTGAATAGCAACCACAGAAAGATTGCTTCTCACAAAAGCTCTAGCAAGTTTCTCATGCTGCCGGGATTCTCACATCTTTCTGAAGAGGTTGCAATGTCTGCAGGAGATGATTTGTTCAGCCTTCATGGATTAATTTTATAGTCTTGAGTCATGAATCCATAGCTGGAATCTAAAGCTACATTCAGCATTTCTCACATGTATTTTGCACACTGTCTGAGGCCTGGAGACTCTTCTGATTGGTGCAGTTTCAGAGGTCAGTTAATTGCAAAGCAAAGGGTAGGTCATCCCCTGCATGTGAGCTGGGAGAATTCAGTTTCTGCCCAGGTAACCTCTGGGCAATTATTCTGGGTAAAGTGGAAAAGCATGTCATGGGTTTCATATAATTTTGGCCGAAGCCACTATCTGGCCTTTCGGTATTTTCCAAGTGGGTGTCTTTTTTCTGCTGATAGATGCTGTTTACTTTGGTCCTAAGGGCAATGAAATGCAGAATAAAACATGAGCAATTACACGGTTTAGAAAATCTACCCTTGCAGCCATCTGGAGAATATCCCAGATCATTGCGAACGTCAGTGCTCTTTAGCTGAGTGGCGAACTAGAACGGTAAGAACTATTGGAAATCAAATTGCATTTGTCTCCTCTAAAACTTAGTTTCCACTTTGTGGCAAAATTAAAATAAAATATAATTTTTCATCCTGCAGTGTAGGCTCAAATAATAATAACAAAGGAACAGAAATGACCGTTATACAGTAGAACATTTGTTAGTGTAACTTCTTTTTCATAGTTCTCTTTTCCTTGCAGAAAAGTCTATGTATTGCTCCTTATCCATCAACAAGCATTTCGAAGGCAAAAGTGTGATAAATTCAACTTTGATGAATTCCAGCATGAAGATCAATGTGTATTTAGGAAATTCATGTTAGCATTGTGAATTTGTGCATTCAACATTTCACTGGGAGCAAGAGATGGCCAGAACATGTCAGGCACTGAATCACAACCAAAGCCAAAGCACAGAGGTCACTTATGGAAACAGAGTGAGCCGGTTGTGCTTCAGGTCTTACGGCCGAAGGACTAACTGGAAAGGCAATGGTGGCTGTTCATCGTTACGGAACAGGTGATGTTCTGGGACTGACCATGGAGAGAATCCTAAAATTTGGATTGGAACAAAATGGATGGCCTGGTCTTCCTTTTCTGCAGGAGAAACATTGGTCAAACATGTGAGGGAGTAGTTATTTGTGAGACTAATGCAAAAGAAACTGATATTCAGTTGGGCTATGGAGGAAAGTGGTTGGTTCAAGTCCAGTCAGTGTCATGATCTGCATCTCAGAGAGAAGGTAGTTCTGATGTTCCTACAGGAACATGAAATGCCTGGCAACACACTCAACACATCCTCACTTCAACTGGACTTAGGAAATGCCTGTTTAAGTAACTCAAATATTTCAAGGGGGTAGAGTGCAGAGGTCATTAAGACTGAAGAAGAAGGTTCTAGAATCCTCACCACTCCCTCTTCATTCCCTCTCAATCAGATTCCCACGTGTCTCCTTTTGTCCCCCATCACACTTGGCATTTATGTCAGTTTTCATCAGGGAACACACGTACTTGTTTTTAAAAAGCCAGATAATGAAGATGCCTGAATGTGAATAAAGAATGTAAACCTCTGCTCGTGAGTGATAATGTTTGAATTCTCAGCTTGGCATTTGTAAAAATTAAACCCTTTGATCTACCTGGCTGATTTCAAAATATGTACATTTGAGAAAGCATCAACAACCACAAAACCTCTTCAGAGACAAGAGAGAAATAGCTCATTCAGATCTCATGGCCAGTGCCACTTTGGGTTACGTGCTACCTGACACTGGGCATTAATATTTCAGATTGAAGGGAGGAACTTAGGCGTCCAATAGAGAGGTGGCAGTCGGGCAGTCACAAGCTGAATGCTTGGAGGAAGTGAATGACGGACAGGAGACAGGAAGAGTCAACCCTAAGGCTAGCTCAAAATTTAACTGGCAATAAAGGAATAGAAACATGTCTATGTAGAACAATTCAAACCTTAGAAGAAATTATGAAAATAAATGTAAAGGAAATTATTATTTTTACATATAGCACACCAGCAGCCTGCTTGCAGAAGGAATCACGTGTCTTTGATTTAATTCTTCTACAATGCATATGAAAATATGTTCTTCAGTTCTATTTAAGAAAAACAGCAAAAACAGAGACAACAAATATCAAGAGTAAGAATTAGAATACATATGTAAGTAGCGTCAACTCTCTACTTTATTCAGCACGTTCATTTCTGCAAGTCCCAATCACATCTAACCATAATTAAGCCCGAGATGAAGATGTGCCCAGATAAGCAAAGAAGCCGGCATGTTCATTTGCCAAAGGTAGACATGCAATATCTCTCTCTGTAACTCTGCCTTTCAAGCTATATATATATGTATATATGTATATATAAAAGTATTTAGACCAATAATCTCCAGAACAAGTTTTTCAAGCAAATTTACTGTTGTAGTAAATACACACAGCATAGAGTGAAATGTGCCTTGTTATTCATGCGAAAATGCACCATTCAGCTGTCATCATTGTTGTCTGGGCTCTTTTCATCTTCCAAACTCTGCCACTGAAGTGTTCCTATCCCTGTCGCTACAGGCCCTTGTGAACACAGTCACCTGGTCTGTGTCCTTGAATGTGACGGTGTTGGGGACTGCCTGCAAATGGGAGTTGGAGCCATTTTGTCTTCCCTGATGTGTTGTTCCATATAACACTGTGTCTTCACGGTACATTCATGTTGGCGCAAAACAGTCATAACTTTCTTCCTTTGCAATTAGAAAAATACCCTGTTATGTGTACATGCCATACTAATCTATTGATTTGTTCATTGGGGGGCATTTGTCCAATACACGTGTTGAATGGGATTATGGCTGGAAAAAAATGAAGAGAAATGCAAGGGAGTCAGTGGTGTAGAAAGGAAGGAAGGAGGCAACAGGCCCACATTAAGGCCGCCTCTGGCATTGTCAGTCCACAAAAGCAAGCAAAGGATCACATTTTCTTATATATCTTACAACTTTGTCTGAAAAAAAAAATAGGAGATACATGCAATAAAGAAATTAAGCAACACACATCCAGTCACGCTTCCGCTGCCCAGGACCACCATGAGCAGAGTTGGACAATCCCTCTTGGCTATTTGAATTGAGGAGAACACTTGGAATGTGATCCCTAAAGTGCATCCCATTCCCTTTAACAAGCCTCACCCCAAAGAGAAAATAAGCAAGCTGTAGGCAATTTGCATCAATTAGCATTTCACTTACTAAAATCAAACATACCAGTATTGACTTGTTATTTCCAGTCTGTGGTGTGCTTGCAGTTGGATGAGCTCAGGTGAATGAATATGCCTGTGTCTTGAAACTGTGCAGCCTAGCATGTTAGTCCAGGAAAGTCAAGGGTCACGGACAGTGGACACGGCATCCCTGCGGTACCCAGGAGTTTTTTGTTACCGCCCTTCATGCTCCCCAGGTGTCTGTGCCTGGATTTTTAGGGAATTTTGTACCCAGGGTCATGTTGTCTTTGTGGCCTAAATCTGTGTCTATTGATCAAAATGCAGCTGGTTATTTTTCCCCCCACCGAACTCGAGCAGAAGACCTTTAAGTAGCCAAGGTGTGGCTGTATTTCTCCTCTGACTCAAGTTGGCCATATCCTCCCAAGTAGGGTGGACAAGTCAAGTGCCTTAGGTTTGCAGGCAGACAGAACATTGCTGGGGAAGGCAAAAGCGCCAGCTACCTCAGTTTCCAAATATGTCAAACAGAGTACTGGCCTTTCATGCAACAAGTGCTCCGCTGCAGGCTGATGAAGGATTGTCTGAGAGCAGCCATATTTCCTCTTATTCTTACTTTGTCATCAGTGATCACCAAAGCCCTCAAGCGTTTGATGTGGTTGCCTAGAAGCAGCCTCCGCAGTCCCTGCTTGAAAGGGGTCGACAGTGTGTAAGTAGTTAACCCTTGCCCTGCTGAGCAGCCCAGGATGATCACACACATACAAATCTTTCTGTGTGCCTACCAGCAAAGAGGAGCTGCTATTTTTGCTTGCGGGTGTTGGGGGTCAGGTCAACTCTACCTAAAAATCAAAGCCTCACGGATACTATAGGTGAAAATACCTTAGAGAAAATAAAGCTGAACTACAAAGCTGATCTCAGTGGCCATGATCATTCAGGCCCCGTCCTTTGAAAGGCTGGTGAATGGTGCTGGCTTCCAAATCACCATTCATTTGGGTACTGACCAACTCACCGTGGTCATTTTGATCCTGTTACCCTGGGGAAGTACAAGCATGAAGTTCAGCATCCCTGAGTCCCGAGGCAGGTTCAGAAGCCCACCACCACCTGCTTTGATTTCGGTTTCTGTGTCCAGCTGTCCTTAAGGCCAGGCAACACATACGCACATCTCTGTTTTTGATGTTTAATCTAGGGAATGGCCAAGCATGACTCGCCAGCCAGCCCTGCCCAGTTTATGCTCACATTCTCCTCTCCGCTGACTAACGGTGGCCGCTATGCTGCTAATAAATGCTATTCTTAAGTTACGCATTACAAATCAAATGAATAAGGAGAAACCAGGAATTCTAAAAAGGCTGCAAAAAATGAGCAAACCAAATAGTAAATTTGCTATACTTACAGCAGAAGACCCTTGGGACTTATAAATATGAGTGGAGAGAACGTATATTCACATTTGTGGTTTTTGTTTTCTTTTATATTTTACAGCTTAGTAGTAAAAACCAAATATTCAATTATTTGGGGATGGGGTTGAATGGTTTTCAGAGAAAAGGCATTGATAATTTAGTAATTGCAGAAATAAAAGATGCCTTTGTACCCTGGCATTAAAAATCTCTAATAAAATAGGGAAAATGAAGGTCTGCGATGACCGTCTTTATCAAAGTGTTTATAGAGACATTATATGTTCCTGTAATTGTTTAGGCCAGTGAATTAATGAATCCTCACGGTAAGTCTCCATCTGAAATGATTTTGATGGTGTCTGCAGCCCGGCTGCTTTGGAAACGCTTGTTGTCTGCAGCCTGCGAGAAGGGCCTTGAACCCTGCCATTCAATCCCTCTCGGCCCATCAGCTGAGTCTAATTGCCAGAAAGCACAGGAGACCCCTGAGCCTGATTGTTCCTCGACCCCCTTTGAGGTTTGGACGCCTGAAAAGCAAAAGGGAAAAAAGAGCTCCCTTTTGATCTTCTCTTTCTTCCTCTCCCCCTCTCCCTCTCCCTCTCTCTTCCTTTTTTTGTCTGCCCACTCCTACTCTAAGAATGACACAGTTCTTTATCAGGCTTCTTCTCCTTCTTATAAGGACAATAATTAATAAGGCCTTTATAAAATGAGGCTTGAATCGGTGTCACCTCAGGGGTGGTCCGGGGCTGTGAAGTGAAACCTCGGTGGGCCCCCGCCTTGTCTGGCTCTGCGCAGGTCAGCTTTAAATACCCTGACCCCAATTTTCAGTCTCTTTCCTTAATGAGGCGATTCGCACAAGGATACAAAATTATATGAGGAGGGAAAAGAGACAAAAGACCCAAGGTGTAGCTGACATCACACCAGCCACATTTTTATTATTATCTTTGTGCCTGTGACATCACAGCTGTGGATGGTCCTCCAGCCAGCCGTCTAACCCGGCTCCTTTGAGCTGCTCCAGGGACGAACTCCACCCCGGCGCACCCCAGCGCACCCGCTGCCTGCTGCTTGACAAGCTCCAGCAGTAACGTCAGGGCCAGGGACGCTGGCTGCCCATCCCTGCTGCAGTCGCAGGAGCGTTGCTGGAGGGCCTTGGGAAATTTCTGCGCCCCCAGCGCCTGCCAGTCGCTTGAGTACAATGGCATTATTTGTATCCGTATGATTTTACAGGCCTTATCTTGTTGACATCAAGAGTTTAAAATGCTCCTATGTGCGTGTTATCTGTCCTAAATCTGACTAAAAGCGGGCTGGCTTTGAACGGCTCAGGAAGAGAATACAGCCTATTGCACAAATGTCTAAAAGGCTTTTAAGATAACTGAGTAACCTTAGTAAATTACATGGGTACTTTGTCCCAGAGTTGCTAATAGGGTAGACGACCTGGATGAATTCTGTCTTTTTGGCTCGTAACCCTTTTTTCCCACGCATAAAATGATATGATTTGAGGCAAAGGAATACAGCAAATTGGGAGTTTTGCAGAACGTATTAAGAATAAATCTCTTTTCCTTTTCAGTATGACTTCTTATTGCATCTGACACATTTCCATTAATTTTAGGAGGACTTTCTATTCAGGAAAAAAAATAGGACAGTAAACAGAAAAGAAAAACCTACATTAAGAGAATCTGATGGAAAATTTCTAGTCAAGTTTCAAATGCAGCACCAACTTCAGCAAAAAAAAAATAAAGTAATCCAGTTATATAACAGGAAATGAAATGGCACATTTCCTTTTTAAAATTTTATTTTTCTGTTTAGTTACATGGGTGGACCTCTTTAACTCCTGCTCAGAAAAAAAACATGATATCAAATATCAGCTCAAGAATCATCATTTCAGGAGCACCAGTATTCAGGGATATTTCACAAATATGGGTCATTAAAATAAGGCCAGTGTGCCTGAATGCCGTAGCAAAGAAGATGTAGTATCAGTGTTGATTTGATCGCTGCAGGGCTGATCTCCAACAGCCTTTTCTCTTAGCTCGTGCAGGCTATCCATCCACTCGGGTTCAATTGCTTTCATCGCAGAAATCTGTTGAATGGCGCCACAATGGCCTCGGATTTTTTTGAGTTTCAAATAAAAAGAAATGTCAATGAAGTTAAGGACAAGTTATTTGAGAAACATGAATGTGAAGCAGTAAATAGAAAGGTAGAAAGAGAGGCCGTGCTCCTGCCTCCCAAGCACGAATTGGGAACAAAGCTCCTGGCCCCGGGGTGAGGCTGTGGCACAGTGTGTGATGTACTGGCCGATGGCTCTGGGCAGCGTGACGCAAGGATCACACACATCACTGCAGGCTCTGTCTCAGGTGGCTCTGTCCCATCCCCGGGTCTCTGCAGAGCATCTCTGTCCCACTGCAAGCAGCTGGAGCAAGAAGGGACCTTCGCCGTTTCCAGTCATTCGTCCCGAGAGCTGTAGATTTTGTGACTTGACCTGTGTCCCGGACAGAGCCAATAAAAGAAAGATGTGAATGCTGCCTGAAATAGGTTAGTTTTTCTTACAGCTCGACATTCTGAATGCCCTTCAAAGCTCTGGAAGCCTCAGTGAAGGCTAAGAGATGTCAACTGATGAGGCTTGTTTGAGCTAAACATGGGTTGCCTAATGGCATAGGATACAGAGAATAGCAAAAGAAAGAAAAGGTCCACAAAGTTTTTCAAGGACTCATTTGGTTCCTTTTGCTTGTTTCATTCTGCTTTCAGAAAATATTGAAGTTGAGGTTCTACCAACGAACATATTTTATAAACAATATGATCCTGTGGTTAGCAGAATAAAATCCAGTTGCTCAAAATGGAAACACCTGAGTGAGAGATATCAGATAACACGTGGAAATTATGGGACAGTGGAGAGAGGTAAAATCTGCAACAACTAAATGATCTGTTGTTTCAATGAGAAATAACAATTGAATTCAGCAGTAGAGAAATCGTATTTGTACTTTAAATTCAGTCTTTCTGATGACTGGTTTTGTTTTGTTGGTTTTGTTTTTACCTCTAAGACTTGAATTGTTTTGGACAAAGTGTCTTCAATATACATCAAATATTATGAAATGTATTTCCTTTAAAAACTTTGAAATAAATTTGTGAAGTTACTTTATAATGCAAAGATTTTCTTAATGGAGATTAATTCCATCATGTGGCTTCAGCACACCCCTAAATTTCTCCGGACCTCAGCATTTCCCCTTTGGAATGCTGGAAATTTTTTGATGGGTGGGTGTACCAAGACCCCACAGAGAAACAGCTTTCACACAACTGGAAATGGTTACAAACACGAAGAGAGTCAGTTCTACCATTAGGTCTGAATTCCTGAGTCCAGGACCAGCAAGTTGCAGCCAGAGGTGTACATACAAATACATATGGAGAGAAAAACTCAGAAGTGTTCAAAGTCACTTTAGTAATACCCAGAAGGTGCCCAGTGCCTTTTGGAGCTAAGGAGTTGAAAGCAATCCTTGCTTATCTTGGCTGCTCCTGAGTCTTGCTGATTGGAAATATATATCTACTCTGTTAGAAAATTTAAGTCTGTTAAATCGCAATAGGTTTGTATCCCACTTCACTTTCTCACATGGCCTGGAAAGCCAAGAATTTTCAATAATCAAATCCCTTTTCTGCACTTTTGTTGTGTACATAGCAAGCTAAAGGAAGCTTGACTGTTGGCCCTGCGGGTCTAGAACCAACCCAACGAATCAGCAACTCTGAGTACACCTTCGTAACCACACGCCATGCAGTGCGTCCTGCTGCAATCCATCCCACTCTTCCCCAACTTTTGAACCAAGATTGCGGTATTGGTTATCATTTCAGGTTACAGAAGAGTTTCCTGAGCCATGTAGGAGTGGTGGAATCAAATCATGCTCTCAAAATAACTCATTTATATTCGTAATTCCATTGTAACCCAGTTTCATATTTGAGAACAAAATTCTTAAGCCTCCAGATATCTTATGCCTTCAATATTTTACTATGATCTATTATGGTCCCTGGGTGTGGCACTAGCTTTTTAAGGTGTGCATATGTTTCATCCAAGCATATCATCAAAATGCAGATCTGCCTTAGAAGTTCTGAGGTCATCGGGAAATTCCACATTTGTACCCAGCACCTGGTTGATAACGATGCCACTGGTACCCAGAGAACTCTTGAAGCAGCCAAGGCTTAGGAACACTCACAACATTCATGAGATATGGATTGACCCGGTGAGTGAGCCTCATGACATGCACCTTCCCAGTTTGAGAAAACACGTGTACAAACAAAAACATAGCTCATTTGTAAATACATAGCAGTGCAGTCAAACAACATTCGAGATTATTGATCCTAGCGGTACTTTCCCATGATAACTCAGAAAAGAGCTGTGAAAAAATGAAACGTTAAAGCAATGGAAGAGGATTTGGGAGAGTAGCACTTAACCACCAAAACACAGAACTGTGCACCTAGCCTTTTAGCCCTTCTCTTCACATAACCTCAAGAGAACAAGTAATTCCAAGGAAAATAAAGCTATTATCTCAACAACAGCCCACGTGCAGGCTGGACTGCTCTACTAGCCAACATCTCAGAGGTCAATAAAGTGAAACAAGCAGTCACTGCACTGCACAGACTATACTCAAAACCATCACAAAATGGTGGGAAAGCCTACTTGTAAGCATCAACAGTGAGGCAAGAAGGTGGGCTTCCTGTACTATTGTAATAATATAGGGAAAGTCAGGGGAGAAGGGGAATAGAGATGGAGGGAAAGGAAGACCCTGAGCCCATTGAACTGTGTCACCAATAATAAAATCAATAAAATTGAAAAATAAAGCTGGGAAAGAAAAAAGAAGATGGTCCTCTCTGCCATGCATCAACGGAGAGCTAGCAAAGATGGGCAGGCCAATAAACACGAGGCTCAAATTAGTGAGTAAGTGATTGAACTGCTTGCCTGTGGTCGTTTGCCTCAAATCTTGGAACAAGGCGTGTTCTGTCTTATAGTTTTTAGGCTTTAACAAAATCCAGCCCCGGTTGATGTCATGGCATTCAAGAGCAGCCTTGACTTTCCCCTCAATATCCACCACGGTAATTTTAATACAAATGAATGGATGTTCAAAATAACTGGGCTGACTATCGCCCGGAAAGCAGCCTTGTGACAATCCAGGCCAAGATTTGCTGTTAAATATGTTATGCAGAAATAACAATGTAGATTTGAAACTATCTGGATGCTGGGATTGTCACGGGGGGATTACACATCTTCATTGATTAAGTGGCACAGATACTGATTCCCAGACTCCACGCGCTATGAGATCTACATGTTAGTAGCCTCCTAGAACATTTCAGAGAACAGATTATGATTATGATTATGTATGCTGTTAGTGTTTAAGTCTTAAAAGTCTCTCTGAGACATAATGAAGAAGAGATATGACAATGGTGATAACCAGATTCCCACAGCAAATGAATCATACCAGTGCTGGCAAAGGCCCCTAAGGAATCCCTCCCCAACCTCAGAGAGATGCGCATAGGTCTGAACAAACTCTCACGTGTCCTGTGTGTAGGAGAAGGCAATATCAACGCAAAGCCTCTTTTCTCCTCTATCACAGCTTATGTGCTTCCTACTCTGTCACCTGGACGAGACAGGGCAGGAGAGGGGGTTTCCATTTTACGGATATGTATACTTTATTGAAGTGTATTTTGCATACGATATAATGGGAAGGAATGTTTTTATAAGATCATTCATCTTCACTACCACAAATTCACATCTTAGACACACCATTTCAACCTCATGCTTGAATGGACTCTGTCAATCTTATCTGTAAATTTGAAAAACTCTTCTGATACACTTTGTGGTTATCTCAGGTTTATTAGTTTAAAACACATTCTTTTATTGGGTTTGCCACATGATGTACTTGGTTTGCAGTTCAGGGCACACTTGACCACACATGGTGGATGAGTCTCGGGTCCTCTTTGTTCGTGCAGTGCCCCAGGTGTGCGCACACATGCGTGTGAGTGTGTACATGTCTGTAAGGCAGTCTTGAACAAGCATTGTTAAACATATTTGCTTTGTGCTACAAAATCAGGGAAGGGATTAAAAGGCAACTGTGGGTGAAAGATTGGAGAGGTGTGAAGAACTATTAAGATTTTAAATAAACTTCTCTTGGTTCTATGTAAATGAATCCCCTGGTATAAGGTTATAGCTTTTATTTTTTTTTTAACAGACAGAAATCTCCCTAGTGTCAAAAAACTAACTTTATAATTCTCTTTTCACCCTTGCCGACTCCTGGCAACAGTGTCAAACTTAATTAACTTGTGGCTTAACCACGTTCGCCATGTTCTTGAGCCTGCTTCTATTAAACAAGTGACTCAAAGCAGGGGTCAAGGCTATTTTCCCCCCCAGGTGAGTCACAAAAGTACTTTCCTGTGTAGGTGGACAGAAAATCAGTGAAAATACGCAAAGTCACTGGGTTGGTAAGCAATTCTCTCTTAAAAGAAAGATTTTAAAAATGAGTTTTCTCTTTTTGCATTTCCCGTATGAATATTGGAAAATGACAACTCATGTAGGTTGGAAGCGAGGCCAACTTTGCACAGCACTTCTTTTCATGAACTGTGCTTGTTAGCAACTTATCAGAGACAACAGGTGCTGTGTGGTGTTAGCCTAGCCTTTAAGTGCTTACATGAAAGGTGTACTTGGTGGAACATGTTGTCATTATTTCATTTAGGATAAAATTTCAAGTAAACAGTAAATATGTAACTGTACAGTGTTTGCTTTTGGCCATGAAATTGGTATGATGACAAGTAAGAAAACATTTATGGACATCACAACGAGCATACGAACATGTATCCGTATGACATGTAATTCCCATGTAGGGAAACTTAAACAATTCTGATTACTCTCACAGAAATAAAACTTCTTATGACGAAAGAAAGCATCTGGCACTCTCTGTAGGGTACTTGGGAAATTTCCATTACTTTGCAGGACAATGTTATTGGGTTTCCCATGGCAGGAGTTGAATTAGAGAATTAATATCTGCCCGTGACCAGAGTTGAAAGCAGACTAGGAGATATTATAAATAGAATCGCAGCAAGAACCAAATTCCCAGATTCTTTTTTTTTTCACAATATGTAGATGAAAGGAATTCACAACTTTAAAAATGTTATACTGGTTTACCCTAGTGAAGCGGCTAACTGCCAGGCAGCACTAGCTGGTTCTCTGGACTACAGATTAAAATGTCCTGAAATTAAGCATCCGTTAATTGCTCTGAAGGTTCAGCACTCTACACTGAAGGGAGAGGCACAGGGAAACGCGCAGGATGCTTTGTTTCCCGAGTAGGGTTTGGAACGCAGTCGGCCTACCCTCCAGTAAACACGAGGCCCAAGAGCCGGAGAACCCGCAGTACCGTGCGTCTCCTTGTGAGGTCACCCACCGCTAATGAGCGCAGTAATGAGCGCCGCGGTTCTCTGGCATCAGCCCGTTAATGCCTGCCCGCCAGGGTCCCTCCAGGGAAGCTGCTTAGACCAGAGCCTAATAAAGACATCTGTGCTTGTCTCCTGAAGCAGCACTCACTCGGAAGGCTTGCCACATGCCATAACGCTCTCGCACAGCACAAAAATGTCCAAGTGCTTATAGGTTAAAATATTTGAACATTATATTGTCCAGGATGGGCCATTACTGCTTTGATTCCTGGACTGCTCATTCAATTCTCTCATGGATTCTCTTTATATAATGTGAAATGCTTGTTTCTCTCCGCTAAGTGGTATTTAAGCAGGTAGGCATGTCCCTCAACTCTGATTACATGCATAAGCAGAAAATAAAACGGTCTGTAATACCATTGAGCAGCTAGACTCAAAAACGCAGGCTGGGATGCCCAACTTGCTTTTGGACGTGGGAAATGGCCTTAACTATTGCACAGCATCGGAGGCTGACTCCCTCCCATGGCAGTGTTCGGGAAAAGCCAGAGGAGACAATACCACTTCTGCTGCGTAGGCGGGGGAATGTTTGGACACCTCTTCATGAAACACATACTTGCACAAAAGCTCACCTCTAACTAATCACCGTCATGTGCAAGTACACAGAGTTTATTTCAATGAAATTACACAATGCTTCATTGAGATGAGTAGATTTTTATTTATTTTTTTCAGCCTAGGTCATGATTGAACACAATAGAAACACAGGTGCATTTCCCCTAAGTTCAGCGGTCAGTCTTCACGTGGCACCGGAAACTGCTCAAGTGCAGTACAGGGGCAGAGAATTCGCCAGCCCTGCGCTTACCCTCTAACGGAAATGAAAGGCAAATTTAAAAAAAATGAATATGAAAGCAGGGATTCCCCTCTTCTGAACGTTTACAATAACAGACTAATAAGTACAAACAGAATATTATATCTGACCCTGAGAACTTTAGAAATGCAAGACTTTTAATAAATGTTTCACCAAGTGGCCAGAAAGGGGGCTTACTCACCACATAAAATGACATTTCTTAAAAAAAAAATTATCTTGGACCCAGTGCAGTAGCCTAGTGGCTAAATCTTCACCTCATATGTGTCAGGTCCCATATGGGTGCCGGTTTGTGCCCTGGCTGCTTAACGTGCCAAGCGGCTCTCTGCTGATGGCCTGGGAAAGCAGTCGAGGATGGCTCAACTTTCTAGGACACTAAACTTGTCTTGGAAACACAGAGAAGCTCCTGGCTTTGAATCGGCTCAACTCTGGCCATTACGGCCACGTGTGGGGTGAACCAGTGGACAGAAGACCTTTCTCTCTGCCTCACCTTCTTTCTATAAATCTGTCTTTCCAATAAAAAAGTATGTTTTTATTCTTTATCTTTTCTTCTCCCCAAATATACACTCCAGGTGATGTTGCAAGTCACTCAAGCCTTCAGAAACTCCATCCATCGCCTCCATTCAGCCTTATCCGAGTTCTACTCTGCCTCTTTGTTCCGTTCTGGCCTCTTCCGTCTTCTCAGCAGGCTGACTGTGCTCCATGTGGATCATTTTTCCCTGATTTCTTCTTCAATCATCCATCCCTAGTTTTCACCACGATGAATCCAACAGCCCACAGCATTACAAGAAGCAAGGAGAGGCCGTCAGCTCAACCGAAGTCAGCGTGTGTCACTCACATGGTAAAACACACTTTTGAGACGTACATCTTGCTGAGTTTTGATACAGCAGTCATATAAGACCTACGTCATCCATTGGTCCTACGTCATCCTGAGAAGCTGCTCACACTCCTGGCACTAAAGCCGCTGGTGTCCATTCTACTGGGGGAAAAACACCTGTCCAATTTCATTTTGTTTTTCCAGAAATCTTTTAATCAATTTTCCAGCTTTGCCATAACAAAACATCACAAACTGTGCAACTCAAACAAGAGAAAAGCGTTTCCTTTGACGTGGAAACTTGAAGCCAGAAATCGTGGTTGCCACAGTGTGAGCAGGGCCTCTTTCGCCTCTGCTGTAATGTGTTCGTGGATTTCTTCTCCCCTTCTCTTTATGTTGTTTTCTTTCTGTTGTGTCTGTCTTTTCACAAATTCTCACGTTGGAAATTTTTTTTAATTTCATTTTATAACACAGTTCCATAGGCTGTGGGATTCCCCCACCCCTTCCCAAGCCCTCCCCACATGGTGATTTCCTCCATATTATTACAGCAGCACAGCTCGTAACCAGTCATAATTCCATCATTGTGGGAATGGACCATGCAGGGAGTCCAGCACCTTATTGTCCAGATAAATTCTGTTTCATTGGGAGACCATTCTTGATCTGAAAGTAGAGCTGGCAATATATCATCCCCTCCAATGAAAAGCCACATGCAGATTCAAGAACAGGAAGAAACATGGAAGTTTACAACATCATGAATTCAATTAACATGGCACCGAGTGACCGATGTGTTAGAAAATGAAGTTCTTAACCACATCCTGTAACTACTTCATTGACATCTCAATTTTAGGTTACAGACAACCGACTGCTATACACCTTAAAAAGGTTATAGGGTATTATTCAGCTGTCTCTTGTCTTTTTTTTCCTTTTTTTTCTTTACATTTATATTCAGCAGCTTATAGTACTCAAGAGTGATTTTTACTGAGCTTCATGAATTTTGGGATAGTCAAAAAGGCCCATAACTCTAACAAGCCATATGTTAACAATTGAGGAGCGAAACAGTTTTAGGAGGGGTGTGCAGAGCAGACTTTGGAAATGTTAACAATGGCATAGGGTTAGGAACCATGTAATGATATCATTAAACTGGATATCCTCTATTTTTCAAAGACCTTCTCTCTAAAAATTATCGCATTTTAAAAGGGACTGGGAATAAAGATTTCAACATGGAATGTGGGGGTACAATTCAATTCAGTATGTCTGACAAGTGAAGCATAATATGACAATTAGCCTATCTTTTCTTCTGTCCTGTGATATTTCACTTGGGAAAATACCATTATGTTGCACATATCAGAATTTTTCTCTTTTTGTTGCTAAATAATATTTCAGTTTATGGATGTACCACTCTTTCATGAATGAAATATCACTCTGCACTATGCAAACACACCTACTGAAAGGATAAAACTAAGGCAATTGACAATGCAGAATGCTAATGAAGACTTGGACCACGAGAGCATCCTTATATTGCCATTGGGAATGTAAAAATAACACACTTTGTTCTTTTTTTCTATTACTTTTTGAAAAGCTGTTTGTACCAGCATCCCACTGTCATGGCTCCTTCATTCCAGCCATGTCATCTTCCCCACCTTTGGCCACGTTTTGAGCTCTCTTGGGAGACCCTGCCCTCCAAAACCAGTGAAATCCCATTGAATTGCCTTGTCCCTGACCACAATATTTGAATAGTTATCCCAACTTGGTTCTGCTTCTGGTAAGATTCTTACAGAAATGTGATTTCCATCCTGTTTTCAGCTGCTACAGACACTTATAAAGCACTTCCCCATCGTATCTTAACAGAGAGTTAGTGATGTTTGTAATAATTCGGATGGCTGAACTTTTCTTGTTTCCACTAAAATCAGCATTGAAACTTGAGCTATCTTAACTGAAACACTCCTTTAGTTCTCGGGCTCTCTTCCTCCTTGCTCTTTCTCTCTCTCACCCTCTCTCTCATACGCAACACTCTCAGTCAAATCTCCAGACGGAAGTTCACTCCACATGGAGCGGCTCACGGATATCAGAAGAGTCACAAGCCTTCCTTTCATCCTTAATATCTTTACTTCAGAAATGCTAGAAGGTCAGTAGTTTCTGCTATACATCACTTTCCTTCAAAGATTTCATTAAACTTCCCTGGTCTTTTACAAGAAAGAAACGTATTCTCCAACAGGAACAGTCTTGAAAACACAACTTTTCCAAATCAGAATTATATATCTATATACACATACATACATATATGTAGGTCATTAAAGTTCAGAAGGTCCATGAAGTATGCCATCTTGTCCAAGCAAGAGCAATAATATCTCTGTATGTTTCTGATGACAGAAGACACACAGCAGACTATAGACCATATCCATCAAACCTGTGGTATTAGGTGCATGTGGTAGATTATACAACGAAGTGGAAGTTAATTACATGGCATTGGAGGCTAGCAAGATGGAGATGATCACGTGTGTTTGATGCAGACATTAGTTCTTTTTAAAATTAATTTATTTTTATTGGAATGGCAGGTTTATAGAGAGAAGGAAGGACAGAGAGAGAGAGATCTTCCATATGCTGCTTTATTCCCTAAGTGGCCACAATGGCCAGAGTGAGCTGATCTGAAGCCAGGAGCTTCTTCTGGGTCTCCCACACAGTGCAGGGTCCCAAGGCGTTGGGCCTTCCTCTACTGCTTTCCCATGTCACCAGCAAGGAGCTGGATGGGAAGTGGAGCAGCCGTGACTCGAACTGGTGCCCAGGTGGGACCCTGTGTTTGCAAGACCAGGATTTAGTCACTGAGCCATGATGCTGGTCAGAGAGAGTAGTCCTATGCCCCATGTTAGGCACTAGGACGTCAAACGCACGGGGATTCTACCCCTCTACCTCTGAATAAACCCCTTACATTCTCTGAGGTAGGCCAAAAGGAAAATGCTCACAGGCCTGTGAGGTGTGGGAGGCAGGGCAGTGCAGACGACAGTAACCATTCCACAAAGAGCAGAGTAGGTGATAAGCAGGCTGCGTCCTGCGGTGTGGTTAATGGAGGGCCTGGTGGGCCGACTTGAGCATTGCTGTAGAGCATTCAATATGGAGAAAATGAGATTTAGGGAGGAGTCCTTATGCTTCAAGGTGACATTTTTTAAATATTAATTGTATTGACTTTCAAACCTTTTATTCTTAATGGAAGATTAAGCTTGTGATTATCAAGCAAATTGAAAATATGTTGCTGTAAAGAGAAAAATAGGGAAAGAGGGAGGGGAGTGAAGGAGCAAGGGAGGGCAGAATTGAAAGTATATTATGTTCATATATATATAATACTTGAAAATCTTTGCTTTATATACTCTAAAAAAGCAAAACACAAATGCCTCCCTCTGAATCACTGAGGGGTAATGAACATTATCCGAAATGCACACAAGAGCCATCTAAACTTGTTACATAACTCAAGAACTTTAAATGCACTAGATGACAATGCAATCATCTTACTTCTATGATTGGTTAAGAAATATCTGAAGTGCAGACAAGCATATATATATATATATATATATATATGTTTTACTTTGTTGCTATTCACAATGGGAAAAAAGATATATTTATAGAGAGAGATAGATTAAAAAGATATAGATATATATGTTTATGTAGAGAAATCTATCTCTCTGTATATACATATATATCTTAAATGTTAAATGGTCCATAATAATGCAATGGCTAAATTTGTTGCAATTCGGTCACAAAATAAAATATCACATGTATTTTAACATTGTTAGCAAAAAAAATGGTTATAAATATATTTACTCAGTCACTGCTCATTTTTGGCTTATATAAACTTGAATTATTTCTGCTTTGTTCTATACTATCCATGTACACATACATATTTGCTTGTGTGTATGTAAAGTATTTCCAAAGGTTACTTAACTATTACTATTATAAGTTATACAAAAGAAGTTCTATAAAATAAGCAAAATCTGAGTTTCATATGTTAAACTTGGAAGTGCCACCTTAAACACGTTCTAGCATTTACCCAGCGTGTGTTATGATTCCATGGCAATGCGAAAGCATACCAGGCATTCTGGATAGTCACACAGCCTTGTGAGTGATGTAATCTTACTTTAAAATTTCATCCATTTTGTCACATATGTTTACTATACCACATCTGTCTACTCCCTAGACTCGACAAATGGTAACAAAATAAATGCTCAGAACCACTTCAAACTGGAGTGAACACAAATGATTTAAATTTTTTTCTACATAAAGAGAAATAGTGAAGAATACTTCAAATGGCAAATGTAAATGCTTTTTGCAAAGTTATGGATTAAGAATTTTAAATGTTTGCTAACAATGAGACTCAATTACCAAATGTATCACAGATAGATTAACTTGTATGATGTGCAGTTCCTTGCCATGAATATCTTTTGTTCATATTAATTAGATTTTCTTATATTTCTTAGTGACATGATGCATGTAATCAATATACTTTTGAGATCAAATTAGCAAAACATTCATTTTATTAAGAAAGGTTATGTTATATATTTTTAAATTTAATCATTATGTATTTCTTGTTTCTCATTTGTAAATCTTATGATTGCTTTGTTTAATATAGCCAAAGGTCAAAGTGAAAGACCCATGAAATTATTCATGCAGAATGTGTACGCCACAGAGGATTTTCATAGAATTAGACTTAGAGTCAGGAGATAATGAACTGGATTTCATTCCTTACCATGGTGCCAATTTTAATATAGCTCACTAAATATTTTTCAGAAAGTTTGTTCTCATTAAGAAATCACTGGGTGTTTTATTTTTCCATAGGGTGAAAATGTCAGAGAACAAAAAAGGGAAAGAAAGGAAAAAAAGACTTCTCAAAACATGATGCAATGAATGTGGCTTCCCATAATCCCAAGTTTCCTAAAAACAATGGCTGCAAGGTTCAGACAAAACAGAGTCATACAGAAACTCCATGCTGAGTTGGAGCTTGCAGGGAATAGATATTCTGAGGAAAGCTCCATGAGCACCTTCCCCAACCCTCACAAAATCACCAAAATAGCATGGGAGACCAGTGACAATCACACACACATGGACATGGGCCAGAGCAGTATGGTCCTGCTTCCCAATGAAACTGGTAAAAATGACCATTTAAAGATCCTGGCAGTGTACCTAGAGAATAGAGCAAATAGAAAAATACTTACTTGCTGAACTCCAGTGTTTGAACCATCTTCCAGGCTTTCCTTGTGCCAAATGCACTCATAGTGACAGAAATGTCATTAGATAGGTTTGCCAAAGAATATGAAGATCTGCCTCACACCTCACATACCTCCCAATGGAAGAATCTAACTTCCCAAGAGAGGAAGTAATATATTAACATTCTAACTGTGCCCCATCTACCTGTTGCAGGGGGAAAAAATGCAGGAAGTTGAGCCAAGAGGCCAAAAAAAAAAACATTTTCCCCACTTACAGGTTACAGGGTCTAGCTTGGGTAAAGGGCATTGGGAATCTTGGAGTTACATCACCTTCCCTCTGCTTGTGCCATCCTGGGACAAGCAACCTTAGCATCCTGGAATCTAGAGCCACCAGAGGACCATCCTCACACCTAGTGGAATGTTCATTGCTTAACAAATGCTATTCGCAGAGAAATGCACTACTGTCATGGCCCTAAGATCCAAGGCCTTCACTCAGAGATTCTGATTAGAGGAATTCATCAGAATTAATAGTAACAGAATACGGGTAAGATAACCCTAAGAGAAATCGCAAATGAAGAGGGCATGGTGAAAAGTAATTAGAAGAAAACTGGTGGATTTTTTTTTTTTTGGATCATCAAGTAAAGAAAATTGGGAAAACAGCTAAGAAAACCCTGACTATCATCTCAACAATTCTAAATACAGAACTCAAAGCCATTCCTGTAAAGGTTCTCAAATTTATTTGACTCTCTCTGTGGACAGTTTATGCCCCCAGGATCTTTTGTAAAGCAGTGGAATACTAACGTGGAAATTAGTGGAGTGTAACACTTTGGTGTGTTTAGGAAAAGACACAACCAAGGTTAACCATGCCAACGCTAATATCATGTCAAGACCACACTGCATTTGCCCCAGATTTCATCTCCAAGTGGCAGTATCAGAGGTTTCATGATTGGAGGATGAATCAGAATGATCCACAGGTGCTCTTAAACATTTAGCAATCTTAGCAGGTACTGGGGACAATATGCCACACTGCTACAATAAATTAGTGAGATGTCCCGCTTCCAAATACACTTTATAGTAAATATAATAATTGAAAACAGAAGTTCTATGCACACACACAAAGTTAGCCCATACAAGGTAGCTTGGCAAGTAACCAGATTTCAGATTAAAAGTACAAAGTCCTCAGAGCATCCATTTTAAATATGCACAAATCAAGATTAAAAAAGTGAAAGAATACCTCCAAGTGTCAATTCTGTAGCTGTTGAATGATATTAATTATCAATAAAGAGAAAGAATTACATCCTTAAAAACAATAGCAATCTTGAAGCTGAAGAGTACAATAACTAAAAAGAAAACTCCACTAAAGGAGATTAATAGCTCAGTTGGTCTGATAGAAAAGGAATAAGTTAATTGAAGACAAATTAATATGGATCATACAGTGCTAGAATAGAACAAAATTAATAGAATAAGTAAACTTTTTAAAACATATTTTGGTAAACTGAAAGATACAAGCTTAACTTTTACTGATAGTGCCTCTAGTGTTTTTTTTTTTTTTCTAAAAGTTCACCATCAAATCCAAGATCATTAAGATTTTCTCGTGTCTTTTCCTGTGAATTATTTTCTCATATCAATGCTTATCTTTAGCTCTTTGATTCACATATGCCATAAGATAAGGTTCTTACTTAATCCAGGTATATGTGAATACCCAATTTCCCCAACATTATTTGTTAGAAATACTATGCTACCTTATTCAAGACCTTTATATTTTTTTTCAAAGATCACTTGACAATATATGAATAATTGAACTTTTAAGCATGGTGCTTTGATTACTGTTTATCTACAGCAGTTCCATCATTGTCAACAGGGAATTTATTCCATGGCTTCTTGCGAAAGCCTGAAATGTATGTAGTTACTGAATCCAATATTCAAGGGTTAGCTTACAACTGAGTGCCATTTATTTGCATGTTTAACAATTCTGCAGGATTTCTTGTAAGGCTGATACAGTAATGAAAAAATCTTTCAATCTTGGTTACTCTGGGAATGTATATATTTTCCCTTAAATACTTCGGATTATTTTTTCTGGCTATAAAATTCTTGATGGATGGGTTTGTTTTTTTCAATGTTGAGTGTCATTCTTTCACTGTTTCTGTTACACATTTGGCTGCACCTGTGTCTTCTCCTCCTCAGTGGACTTTCAGAACCATGATATAATTGGTTTTTATCCTATACTAAAAATTAACTGTGGTCCTAACAGTACAATTTTTAATCATCACACTATAAACTTAACTTTTCTTGATGTACAGTTTTATGAATATTAACATTTAGAATTCAAGGACTGCCACTATGATGAGATATCAAACTCTCATTCCCAAAGCTCCTTTGAGCTTTATCTTTAAAGTCACTACTCATATCTAATTCCATCACTGTAAGTTTCATCAAAGCAGTATAAACGATGGAGCTTGTATGTAACTGGCTTTTTCCTGTGGTCAGCATAATGACATTGACAGTCATCCAAGGTTTTTTGTGAGTATTATTAGAGCATTCCTATTCATTGTTATATGGTGTTATATTATATGTAGTTGTAACCCAGATTTCCTAAAAAAAAAAAAACTAACTTCACACTTTAAGAACACTGTGGGTAAATACTCCATAGCAGGACTACTCGATCACACTGCAAGTGTGCACTTAACTACCAAGAAGACGGCTGGAAGTGCCCCAGGCTAGCAGCTTTGCTGCATTTCCGTCAGTCAACATATAAAAGTGACAGTTGTTCTACAATCCTTGACAGCACTGAAGGTTTTCAGTCTTTGTGCATTCCAACATGTGTGGAGTGCTATTTCATCATTGCTTCAACTTGCATTTCCCTTCTAGATGATAATGCTAAATATTTTTCCATATGTTTATTTATCATCAATACGCCTTCTTTGGTAGAGTTCAATTCTGCCACTATATTTTTAACTGGGTTGTTGGATTTTGCACTGCTGGCTTTGAAGAGATATTCACATATCCAAATACAAGTTCTGTGTCAGATATATGATTATATGGTGTGCAAGCATTTTCTCCCAGCTTAGAACTTGTCTTTAATAATCTCAACAGTGTCTTCCGCAGAGCATTTTGGGTTCTGAGGATGTACAATATATCATTTTTCCCCCTTCATAGATCAGGCTTTGATAACACTCTTAAGAACTTTGCTTAACCTCAGGTCAGGAAGGTTTTATTCACAGATACTTTCTTTACATTTTTTTCAAATTTAGACCTATGATCCAGCACCATTTGTTGTAAGATTGCTTTTATTCTATTGAGTTCTTTTTGCACTTTTGTCAAAATCAAATACTGATACTTATACAATCTATTTTTGGACATTCTATTCTGTTCTATTGATCTATTTACCTGACTTTTCACCAACGTTAAACCGGCTTAATCATCGCAGATTTGTAGCAGTTTCAAACGACATACTATGATTCCTCTAAATATGTTTTTCATTGCCAATATTGCTTTTGTTATTTCAATTCTTTTGTATTTATAATTAAATTTTAGACTTTAGTCATTTGCAAAAATTATGCTGAAGTTTCCATTGGCTTTGTTTGAATCCTTTTGGGAAGATTTAACATCTTTATTTCGACTCTATGTGTAACTCATGTTTCTCCATTTATCCTTGCAATTTTTTTATGCTTTTCATCACATTTTTCTAAATTTCACCTCAAAATTCCTAACATGTCTTTAGATAAATTCTTGATGATTTTATTCTTGCCAATGCTTTCAGAGTCTTTCTCAAAACATTTCAGCTTTCAAATATTCATGAAACACTACTGATTTGTGTCCATTGGCTTTGCATTGTACAACCTCACCAAACTCACTGCTTTTAGGGTTGTGCAAATTCCTGGGGACTTGCTATGACTACAGTGCTGCCATTTGGAAACAGGAAAAATTTCTACCTTCAAGGACGCACAGGGCGAAGCAGCTGGAATGAGGTGTGGAGCTGGCATTCAAACCAGGCTCTCCCAACAGCGGCTTATCTGCCAGGCCAAATGCTTGCTCTCTCTCTCAGTTATTCATTATCTGGTCTCTATTATTGCCTCCCTATTGTGATGCTGCATTTTGTTTTTCTAGTTGTTTGAAGAGCAAAACAAGTTCATTTGTTTGAGATCCTTCTTTTCTTAATTGTGGGTATTTGTCTCTGTAAACTTCATTTTAGAACTGTTTTTACTACATTGCGTAAGTTTTGATATGTTGCATTTCCATTTTCAGTTGCCTGAAGATATTTTTTATTTCTCTTTTGATTTTCTTCAATCTATTGGTTTTTAGTATGTGTTGTTTAGTTGTGGATTTTAAAATCTTCCTTGAATGCTGGTTTCAAGTTGTTGTGGCTGGAAAAGACATTTAACATGATTTTCAGTGTTCTCAAATTTATAAGCATCATTTTTGTCTCCTAACACATGTTGTGTTCAGGAGAACTGACAACGTGTGCTTAGAAAGGATGGCTATTTTGCTATTGTTGAATGAAATGTCCCGTGTGTGCCTGTTAGCGCTACCTGGCTCGTAAATTTGTCCAAGCATGTTGTTTCTTAGTGATTTTCTGTCTGCTTGAACTTTGCATTGTTGAAAGTGGGGTGTTATGGTTCCCTGCTAAGAAGTCTACAACTGTATAGATGTTCTTCCAGTCTTATTAATGTCGGTTGTGTTTATTTAAATGTTTATTTATTTATTTAAATATTTAAATGATATTGAGCGCTCATGCATTCACAAATGTTACATGCTTTTGATACATGCACCTCTTCAGTACTATTTAATGAACTTCTGTCCTTGATTTGATTTCTTTTTTAAAGATTTATTTCTTTTTTATTGGAAAGGCAGATATACAGACAGGAAGAGAGACAGAGAGGAAGATCTTCCGTCCATTGATTCACCCCTAAGTGACCGCAATGGCCGGTGCTGCGCTGACCTGAAGCCAGGAACCTGGAAGTGCTTCCAGGTCTCCCACGCGGGTGCAGGGTCGCAAAGCTTTGGGCCATCTTTCACTGCTTTCCCGGGCCACAAGCAGGGAGCTGGATGGGAAATGGAGCTGCCGGGATTGGAACCGGCACTCAAATGGGATCCTGGCTCATTCAAGGCAAGGACTTTAGCCATCCCTTCACTGATTAATGGAAGGAACTGCACACACCTGACATGAAAAGACCAACTCTTCCAGAGTAGGAAACGGAGGGAAGAACAGAGGAAATTTGCAGGGCAGACATTAAAGAACCAGTGAACGGATTACGTAAATGATATGTGGCAAAAGGATCGCCGCCAGTTGAGAATGGCATAAAGCTCTAAGAAGAGACAAATCCCAGAGTGCTCTGGGCGTGGTGCAAAGGAGACTGAACACTCACTCACGGAAGGACACACTGGAGGCTCGACATCTCAGGGCATGTGACCGTATCCGGAAATGCCTGTGAGACAAATCCAGCGGGGAAAGGGAAGAAGAAAGAGCAACAGAATGTAGTAAAAGAACGCAACTCAGCCAAAGATACAGAAGAATATTTCATGGGGCTCATGAAATTTGCCTAAAATGGGTTCTTTTTTAATACTCACTCTATCAGGTGCACTAATCTTTGCTTCCCTTTTACTAATTGCTTCTAGAATTTTTCTGACTAGTGGTAACATCTTAACTCCAAAATTTCCAGTTTCTTCTCTTTGTCTTTTTATTTTTGTGCACCAGAATGTTTGTTCATATCTGTTTTTAGCTTGTTCCTCACAAAGCTTAGGGTCATTTCAGCTTTCCCGTTTTTGCTAACAAAAACGCTCTTAGCAGCTATTTTTAAAATATGGATCACAAATCTGAAATATTTTCTGAGTGAGAAATTTCAGAAAATAAACACTCGTTTGTTTCCTAAGTTTGTCATGTGTGGAATGGCCAACCTTCTTACCTTTCTTTTAAAATACAAGCAAAGAAAAAGCCTAGAACACAAAACGGAATTAAATTTACAAAAATTTAATTTCACTAAAGCTGGAACAACCCAACTTAGGTGCTAACTAAACTTGAATAATTTTTTATTAGAAAGACAAATTAGGAGGGAAATAACTCATGATATCTCCTTTGCAATTATTCATCTATTTGTTCTTGCTATTCTTTTATGAAAAAGTAAAATGACATTTCCTACATTATCATCTACTTGAGCAAGTTTACCTATTGCATAATTGCTAAAATATCATCTTCCAAATTGGAATGATTTTAATGTCAATATTTTCAAGTTTTTTCTTTCTTTATTCAGTGATTAAAATCAAGAAGGACTGATGTCACGTATCAAAAACTTAAATTAAAACTGCCTCTTGATACAAAGGAGATAATTTGATTTTTACAATACCAAAAAAACCTATAGTTAACCATTCTCCTCTCCTAACAATGGAGAATGGTTTGCATTTTTATATCCTAGTTACCTCAAGTGGCTTTCTTAGCAGAGCCTAGGTGTGACCTTTTGGGGGGTATCTTCAAGGGAGTTTGGCATACTGATAATAGACTCAAATACAGTTGAAAAAAAATTGATTGATGTCCTCTCAGAAGGAAATAAGGGACCTAGGGACAGATTCAAGAATACCAACATGCCAGTCACAGCAAATGAATATCAAAGGTGGTGAGTAAGGTTATCTACATAACAAGTGAGATGTCTCAGTTACGCAAGTGCCATAACTGGATGTAATAATAACACACTTGTCATCATGTGTCACAATCTTACAGGAAAAAACCACTGGCCACTTCAAATGGAGACGGCCTCGCAAATGTGATCAGATCATTGCTGTTATTATTTCAAATGAATTAACAGGTTACAGGATTGTTCTCCTTGTGTGACACCATTGTGAAGTTTGACAGCTTGGGCTTTCAGTGGAAAAGTAAATAAATAAATAAATGCATACATACGTACATACATACATAAAATATCCCATACCAATCTGCAAAAATCCCACATAAATGACTCATTCATTTCAAAGGGGATTTACCTTGGTGTATTGTTAGCGAAAAGGCATTTTCTTGCAGCAGTTTAGCAGTTTAGCTGAGTGTTGGCACGTCTTGCAGAAGTCCTTTAAGTGAAGCCTGGTTTGGGAGTAAGGTTTATGAAAAATGCATTGTGAGCTCATTCTCCATACAATTCTTATTGATGCAGTTTGGATGTATCCCCCAAATCCTATGTGTTGCAAAGTTAATATCCAAATTCATGCTCCGTGGTACTATAGGTGGTAGTTTGAGGAAGTAATGAGGATGAAATAAGGTCCAGAGAACATAGCTCCAGCTAACGTACTAGCTCTGTGGGAAGAGAATGCTAGACCTGGTCCGCACACCATGAGACGTCCTTGGCTGTTTCAGGCAGCACAAAGCTGGCTAGATGCTGTGCTCTTGGAATTTCAGCCCCCAGAATGGTACGCGAAGTAAACCCTTTTTTTTTTTCTGTTCTCTTCTGTTTTATTTTTAATTTTATGGTACAATTCCATAGGTTCTAGAATTTCCTCTACCTCCTTCCTGCATTCCCTCCCCCCAACTATTTCTCCTGATTATTACAATAGTTCAGTACCTCATAAACAGTCACACAAGTCTGTCATTCTGTTATTTAAGTGTGTATTGGCATTGCTGGTACAGACGACGTCAGACGCTCCAGCATCCTATTGTCAGAGACTATCCAACAGTTCACTGAGAGACTATCTTTGATTTGGAGGCAGAGATGCATGAAGCAGTGTATCTTTACACCTGGATATGATAGTCTCTCTTATGCAGTTACTATATATTCCGTTAAATGAGAAGCCATGATGCAAAATCACCAGCAGGAATAAAGGTAAAACAAATCTTTTGATTTACAGCACCATGGAGTTTAGTAACATGCTAGTGAATAACCAATGTATCGATGAAGAAATGAAAAAGAAAACACAAAAGCTTCTTGAAGAAAAAAATATGCTGCTGCATGATCTGTGATTCATTGAAGAATTTAATAAGAGAAAATAAACTATTTTGAAGAAATGAAAATAAACACAATATCAAAATCCATGGGTTGCAGCAAAAACAGTATGGAAAGGGTTATTGATATTATAATCTGCATGAAGGTTGGTTGCCTTGTACCAGTGACAACATATGGCATTTGTCATTTTGGGATTGACTTCTTTCATTGAGCATATGGACTCTAATCGAGTCCATTTGGTTGCAAATTGAATGACTTTCTTCTTTTTAATGGCTAAGTAGTATTCCATGGAGTAAATGTACCAGTTTCTTTAACTACTCTTCTTTTGATGGGCATCTGTGTTGTTTCTATGTCATATCCTTTGTAGATTGTGCTGCTGTAAACATAGGATTACAGATCCCTTTCTTATATACAGATTTCATTTACTTTTGATATATCCTAGGAGTGGGTTAGCTGGGTCCTATGGCAGGTTTATTTTCAGTTCTCTGAGCACTCCCCATACTGACTTCCACAGTGGTTGTACTGGCCTGCACTCCCACCAGCAGTGAAGTAGGGTGCCTTTCTCCGCACATCCATGCCAGAAAGTGTTGTTAGTAGAGTTCTGAATGTAGGCCAACCTCACTGGAGTTAGGTAGAACCTCAATGTGGTTTTCATTTGTATTTTCCTAACAGCTAGGGAGCCTGAGCATCTTTTCAAATGTCTGTTAGCCATTTTAACCTTTTCTTTAGAAATATGTCTGTTCATTTCCTTTGTCGGTTTCTTCACAGGTTCGTTTGCTTGTTTCTTTACTATCCCTGCTCCCTGGGTTTCTGAAGCTCTTGGTTTTTAGTCCCCTATCAGTTGTGTAGTGTGCCTTTAACTTTCTCCCATTCTTTTGGTTGCTTCTTCACTTTATTAATGGTTTTAGTTTGATGTAGTCCCATTTGTTTATTCTGGCTTTGATTCCTATTTTTTTTTTTGTCTTTATTTCAGGAAGTATTTTCAAATGTCTATATCTTGGAGGGTGTTTCCTATGTGTTTTTTTCTAATACTTTGATAATTTCTGGGTGCAGAATGAGGTCCTTTATCCATTTACAGCTGATTTTTACATTAGGTGACAGGTGTGGGTCTTGCTTCTTCATTGGGCAGGCTGCTATTGAGTTGTTCCAACATCATTTGTTGAAGAGACCAGGGTTTTTCCATGGATTGTTTTCAGTTTTGTTGCCAAAGATTAGTTGGCTATACATGTGTGGGCTTCTTTCTGGTGTTTCTGTTCCATTGGTGTTTTTCTCCGTTTCTGTACCATCCAGACTGTTGCCATGATCGCTCCTCTCTAGTGTGTCTTGAGGTCTGGAATTGTGATTCCTCCAGCTTGATTTTTACTTTTCAGGGTAACATTGGCTATTTGTACTATCTTGTGTTGCCAAATGAACTTTTGTTTCTTCTCTTCTATTTCTTGGAATAATGTTACTGGGAATTTTATTGAGATTGCATTAAGTTTGTGTATTAATTTTAGTGATACGGACATTTTGATGATGTTGATACTGCTAATCTAGGAACATGTTAAGTCTCTCCAATTTTTAATGTCTTCTTCTATTTCTTTTCTTAATGTCTCATACATTAAGGTCTTTCAACATATTTAGCTAAATTAATTCCTTCATATTTAAGATTCCTCTCTGCTACTTTTTAAATATTTATTTAATTTTTATTGGATAGTCAGATATACAGAAAGGAGGAGAGAGAGAGAGGAAGATTTTCCCTCCTATGATTCACTCCAAAAGTGGCTGCAATGGCCAGAGCTGAGCCATCTGAAGGAAGAAGCCAGGAGCTCTTCTAGGTCTCCTATGAGGGTGCATGGTCCCAACGCTTTGGGCCATTCTCAACTACCTTCCCAGGCCACAAGCGGGGAGTTGGAAGGAAAGTGGAGCTGCGGGGATTAGAACCAGTGTCCACATGGGATCCCAATGTTTGCAAGGTGAGAACTTTAGTTGCTAAGTTACAGCTCTGATTCCATCTCTCTGCTATTTTAAAGCAGACTGCACTTATAATTTCTTTCTCAGCAGTGGAATTAATCGCATACACTGGCACCATCGATTTGTGTCTATTAATTTTGTTTCCTGTTATCCTGCCAGAGTCTCTTATGGGTTCTAACAGTCTCTTAACTGAGTCTTTTGGTTCTCCTAAGTTGAGAATCATGTCATCTGCAAATAAGGGTAATTTCAATTTCTCAATTCCAATTTGAGTTATTATTTTTTTTTTTCTTGCCTAATAGCTCTGGCAAGGACTTCCAATATTATATTGAACAGCAGTGGTAAGAGTGGACATCCTTTTCTAGTTCAAGATCTTGGTGGAAAAGCTTCCAGTCTTTCACATTTAGTGTGATGCTGGCATTGGGTTTTTCATATATTGTTTCGATTGTGTTACAAATGTTCCTTCTATGCTTATCCTGCTTATGGTTTTCAGCATGAAGTGATGTTGAATTTATCAAATGTCTTCTCTGCATTTATTGGAATATGATCATATGGTTTTTATTTTTCAATTTGTTGATGTAGTGTACCACATTTATTGATTCACAAATATTGAACCATCCCTGCATGCCTGGAATAAATCCCACCTGGTCCAGGTGACTGATCTGCCTGAAGTACTGTTGGATCCTGTTGGGTAATATTTTTCTGAGGATCTTTGTGTCTATGCTAATCAAAAATATCGGTCTATAATCCTCTTTTCCTGTTTTGTCTCTATCTGATTTTGATATTCAGGATTAAGGTGATTTTGACTTCATAAAGCTTGGAAGGATTGTGGAGCATTTGGGTAACTTCCTCTTCAAACCTTTAGCAGAATTCAGCAGTGAAGCTATCTGTTCCAGGGCTTTCCTTGTTGTGAGGGCTTTGATTACTGATTCAATTTCATTCCATGTTCTACATCTATTTAGATTATTAATGGCTTCAGGATTCAATTTTAGTGAATTGTATGTGCCCCAAAATCTATTCATTTCTTCTAGGTCTTCTTGTTTGTTGGCATATAATTGCTTGTAATAGTTTCTAATAATTATCTGTATCTACGTGCTGTTTTTCTATTTCCTTTCTTCATCTCTGATGCTATTGATGCATATCTCCCCCATCCTTTTTTTGATGAGTTGGGCGAGTGGGGAATCTATTTGGTTCATTTTCTCAAAGAACCAGCTCTTTGATTTGTTGGTGTTATGTATTGTTCTTTTGATCTCTATTTGGTTTAATTCCTCCATTATTTTGATTATTTCTTTTTTCCTACTAATCTTGGGATTGATTTGCTGTTGTTTTTCTAGCTTCTTCAACTGTAAATTTAGCTCACTTACTTGGTGCTTTGCTAATTTCTTTCATAGGCCTTGATTATGATAAATTTTCTTCTTAACACTGCCTTGATTGTGTCCCCTAAGTTTTGATATGTTGTTTTGATACCTTCATTTGTTTCAAGCAATTTTTAAATTTTCCCTTTGATTTTCTCTCTAACTCATTGCTCATGTAGTAGCATATTATTCAGTCTCCATATTCATGCATGTCTTCCTGGGTGTTTTGGCTTGTTGGTCTCTAGTTTCACTCCTTGATGTTCTGAGAAGATGCATGATATAATTTTGATTTTTTTTTTCAGTTTGCTGAGACTTGTTTTATGGCTTCTTGCATGGTCAATTGTGGAGAAGTTTCCACGTTCTGATTTTTAAAAAGTGTATTATCAGTGCGATGAAAGGTTTGGTAGATATCAACTAAGTCCATTTGCTTCTAGGTCTGGATTAGTGCTGCCATTTCCTTGCTGAGTTTCTGTCTCTTTGATCTGTCCAGTGATGTTAATTGGATACTAAAGTTCCCCACTATTATTGTATTGGATTCTATTTCTTCCTTTAAGTCCATTAATATGTGTTTCACGTAGCAAGGTGCCCTGGCATTCGGTGTGCATTTATTATGCTGATCTCTTCTTGCTGAATGGATCCTTCCATCATTATGTGGTGTCCTCCTTCATCTATTTTAATATTTCTCATGTCAAAGTCTGTGTCATCTGATGTTATAATGGCCACACCTGCCAATTTTTCCTTATCATTAGCTTGGAAAATCTTTTTCTATATTTTCACTTTCAGTTTCTGCTGGTCTTCGTTGATGAGAGGTACCTCCTGTAAACAACAGATAGATGTGTGTTTCTGTTTGTTCATTTTGTTTTGTTTTGTTTTTGTTGTTGTTTTTAGTCCAATCCACTAATCTATGTTGCATGATTGATGAGTTTTAAGCCATTAAGGATTAAAATGGATAGGTGGCAGCTTGGTCCTGTCTTTTCAGTAATAGGTTGTTCTTTAATTTAGTCTTCTGTTGGCCTTTTACTATGATGCTGTCCACATTTGCCTTTGGTTTTGGTGATTTTCCTTTACTCGGTGAGGAGAAAATCTTGGAGAATCATTTGTATGGCAGATTTGGAAGAGGTAAGTTCTTGTAGTTTTGCTTTACTGAGGAAGAATTTTATTTCATTTTCAAAGACAAAGGAGAACTTTGCTGGATATGTTATTCTGGGCTGAATTTTTTTTTTTTTTGGCTTTAGAATCTGGAATATATCATTCCAACCTCTACTGGCCTGTACTTTCTTCTGAGAGGTTAGCTGTGAGTTTGATTGGAGCTCCTCTATTGGTCGATTGATTTTTTTTGACTTGCACATTTAAGGATATTTTTCTTGTGTTCAGCTGAAGAGAGGTTGGTTATCCTGAGTTCATAGCGAAGATCACTTTTGATCAACTCGGTTGGGAGTTCTATGCTCTCTTGGATATCATTTTTTAATTTTTCTCTGGAGTAAGGAAGTTTTCATGTATTATTTTATTGCATAAACCTTTAACCTCACCTTGTCTTTTTACACATTCTGGAACTCCTATAACACTTATATTTGGCCTTTTAATTTATTTTTAAATTTTGAATTTTATGGTACAATCCCATAGGGTCTGGGATTTTCCTCCACCACCCCTCAAATTCCCACCTGCAGACTGTTTTTACCCATATTATTACAATCCTTTTATAATCCTTTATAATTGGTCATAATTCCTATATTTGGCCTCTTACTCTAGTCTTTTAATTCTTGGAAACTTTTTTTTAGCTTGACCCAGCTCTGCTTCGAGCTTTTTGTTATTCTCCATTGTGATTTTCTCCATTGTGTATCTTCCAATTCTGAGATTCTCTCTTCTACCATCTTCGTTTTATTACGGAGACTGTCTACTGAATTTTTAATCTGCTTTGTTGTGTCCTTCATTTCCAATAATTTGGCTTGATTTTGTGTTAGTGTTGCTATTTTCTGTGTGACATACTCCTTAAATTCCTTGTGCTTCTCATTGTTGATGAGAAGCTTTATAACAAGTGTTCTGTAATTCTATATTCCCCAATCTTTTGATGTCTTCCTCAAATAATTCTGAAGGTAGTAGAGGCTTTTGCTCCTTTGCAGGAGAGTCTTCATTAATATGCATTATGACTTTATCCCTTCTTTTGCTCTTTGTCATTGCAATTCTGCTTAGCAGATTCTTCTCCTTAGGACTGGTTTCTAAGCTGTGTTATCTGCTGGTCTACAGATCAATTTTATTGATTGGTTTTGGTACTCAGTTGTTCATTTACATTTGCTTGTGTCACTCCCCACATTGAGTTTCAAGCCCAGACTGTTGAGCTAGACTTCCTCCACAAACTCCCTCTGTGGCACCAGTCTTTGGCTCACCACTCTCCACCTCCAATGATCCTATGTTGTGGACACTCTGTTGTAAATAGAGCCTTTCTCCCATTTGCATTCTAAGCAGTGCCCAAGGCTAGGGAGACGCCAGCTGTCCTAAATAACTGGGTTGTTGGATGTGCTGATTTTGCCCACACCTGCTGGCCATTAAGTCTGGGGGCTAGATGCAATTGCACTACTTGAAAACTCTCACAAGAACCTATGTGTGTGTCTGTGTGTGTACACACTTTGGAATCCTTTCTATGCAAGTCACAGAGAAGCATCTTTAATGGGTTTAGCATCTGAGATGGTACACTTAGGAGATTATCAAATACAGGGTCTCAACAACATTCAGCATGATCTGAATTCTTTTTATGGCTTGCTTTATTGCCACTGATAAGGGATTCTATTCTAGTATGTTTGACTTGAATGACAGACATATGTCACTTAATGTTGAGGATTCTTTTTGAGGAATGTATGACAAAGTAACTGGGACAGTGCATTGGTATAAATTAGGCTGGCCACAGTCTCTCCTGGTGGCATAATCTTGTGAGTTTTGTGTTACTTGTGATCTGTTTTTGATTGAAATGTCATTTTGGGTCTGGTGTGATGGCGTTGTCGTTAAGGTCCTTGCCTTGCACACCTGGGATACCATATGGGCACCGGTTCTAATCCCAGCAGCCCCACTTCCATCCAGCTCCCTGCTTGTGGCCTGGGAAAGCAGTTGAAGGGGCCCAAAGCCTTGGTACCCTGCACCCTCATGGGAGACCTAGAAGAGTTCCTGCCTCCTGGATTTGGATTGGCTCAGCTCTGGCCTTTGCGGCCACTTGGGGAGAGAATTATCGGATGAACATCTTCCTTTCTGTCTCTCCTCTCTGTATATCTGACTTTACAATAAAAATAAATACATTAAAAAAAAAGAAATGTCATTTTGCCACATTACTATATTTATTTATGTAAGTTAAGAGAAAACTTGTATTTTAGGGTCAGTTGAGGAGAAGCAGTGTTACACATACCAATCATAACACACAACTTTGAACATTTCTATTGGAAATGTAATGAAAATGTAGATTAATATATCACAAAATACATTCTTCATAAAAACCTCCAAAGGCATCGTGTAGCTTAAACATAACTTAAAAACTAACTGAAAGAAATGAATAAGTATCAAGAAGTAGTTCATGGATAAGGAAATTAAAGAATATTTTGATGCAAGAAGTTAAAATCATATACATTTTCATTATCCATTTTATATGAACTTTTTGTAAGCCTCATATTTTTCATGTTATGTATTTCCTTTTAATGAGCCATAGTATATTTATGAATTCAAGTGTGTGTGTGTGTGTTTTGCTTTTTTTAAGAATTGAAAAAAATCAACAGAGCTAATTTTCTAAAACAAGATTTGTGGACTTAGTTGACATTAGAGTGAAACATGGGTCTTCCAACTGCTGCCCAAGTGGCTGAGCCATCTTAAGCTGGGTTGGCTTGAAGCTAAATGTCATGAACTCCGTGTGGATGTCTCCCGTGAATGCCACTTGCTGATTTACCACATTAGCAAGGACTTAGGTTGGAAATGGAATAGCAGCAGCTTGAACCAGGACTCTGATATAAGATGTAGAAGCCCTAAGCAGTGGGCTAAACAGACCTCATTGATAAGCCCTTGTGTTTAACAGAACCAACTAATGTGTACAGATATATAAGTATTTCTGAAGGTATAAAATTATCTCTAGTGGACATTATTATTCAAAATTTTCCCGCTTTACACAAAATAGCTTAATTTTGCAATTAAAATTTTAATTTAAAGATTTATTTTTATTATTTTCTCATTGGAAAGGTGGATATACAGAGAGGAGAGACAGAGAGGAAGATCTTCCATCCGATGATTCACTCCCCAAGTGAGCGCAACGGGCCGATACTATGCCGATCCGAAGCCAGGAGCCTCTTCCGGGTCTCCCACGCAGGTGCAGGGTCCCAAAGCCTTGGGCTGTCCTCAACTGCTTTCCCGGGCCACAGGCAGGGAGCTGGAAGGGAAGCGGGGCTGCCGGGATTAGAACCGGCGCCCATATGGGATCCCGGGCGTGCTAGGCGAGGACCTTAACCACTTGCGCCACCGCGCCGGGCCCTAAAATTTTAATTTAAAAGGACAAAATATATAGTATAAGATCTGTATAGAATGCCCTATACAAGAGAATAGGTGCAGGAGATGCTTATAAAAATAAAATGGAAGTTCAAGCAATTAACCTGAAAAGAACCTCAGCATCAGAAAGTCAGCGAGAGGAAAGAGGATCTGGAAAGACTGAGAGGAGCTTCCTGGTAAGAGTAACGGGTCCACAGGAGAGTGCAGGGTTTGGGAAACCAAGTGAAGCAACTGCTTTGAGGAAAAGAAGTGGTCAGCTTCGTCCAATGCTGTTTGCAGGCCAAGTAAAGCATGATCTGAGGACTTTACATTGAATTTAGAAACACCAAGATCTTTGGAGACCTCAGTGAGAGAAATTTGGTAGACCAAATTCATTCACTGGTATGAATTCAGGAGATAAGGAATGAAGGAAACTGCAAGCAGCGAATACAGACAACCTGTTTCGGGCATCCTGCAGTAAAACAGAGCAGAAGAGTGAAGGGAAGGTCAGTTCCAAAAAGAGAGATTAGCAAGCGTTACAGTAATTATAACAGTATTATTATTGTCAAAAATCAAGAGGGTAACAACATGTTTATTAATAATGCAAATAAAACAGCACATGTGGGAAATAAGGAGAAATTTGGAATAGGCCAGGAGAGTGGAATAGTATGTTGATATGAAATCATCCAGAGCTATGACAGTGGTGCTGAAAACTTAGTACGATGCACTGGAATCTGGTATCAAACCTACAAATAAGGAGGGTTTACAGTTCAACTACCAAAAGGAATCCACCGCATGGGAGAGTCTGATGACAAGAGACGCATACTGAGTGTATTCAGAAAAGTAGAAGGAAGAGAGGTGTGGAGAGCAATAAAGATACCTGTGGCACGTCAAGATTGAATGGTAAAAGTTCTGTGAGAGACAACATCTATTCCTTAGGACAGCGGATGTGGGATCAGAAAAGAAAGCCACAGGAAATCAGAACAATGTGGCTAGTTACCAAGAAAGACAATGATGTGAAATTTTAGGACACTGTTAGGTAAATGCCAAAGAGGGACATCTTTTATGATGACATTTTTATCCATAGCACGGTAGAGGTAAATTAAGGAAACCTTGTGGCTCCATGGACGTGTCTTAGGTTGGACTGTTAAATAAACTACCTGTGGAGTTGGGAGCTGTCACTACCAACCACGTGTTAAATGGCTAAGGTCAAAGTTCGGTCGGATTTGGTTGACGTGAAGTTCCGCCTCCAAATTCACAGACTGCTGCGTTTCTTTGGATGCTCACCCGGCAAAGAGCAGAAAGAACACTACCTCTCACGTGTTATCAAACTAATCCCATTCTAAGGTTTGTGTCCTTGTGACCTAAATTCCTTCTGAGTCACTGTGTCCAAATGTCATCACATTGGAGGGTAGGGCTCTGGAAAACACATTTCAGGAGCATACAAACATGCATTCCATGATAATTTTTTTAACTAAAGAACAACAAATCTATAGACACATATGTGATGAATTTTCATCAGCTTGAAATACCCATGCATGCTCAGACATCACCAGGCATCTTTGAACTCTCTTCTTACAAGTGCCAACCTCCAAACAAACCATCCTCCTACGGCTTGTGCTGTAGAGCTCAGCTGCGCGCTGTGGTAAGTGTCCATCCGTGTGCAATGAACACGGAGTCCTTGACTGCACTTGCTCTCAAGGTGTTTAGATTTGAGGGCTGAAAATAGCTGTGTTCTGAAAAATCACTTGATCCAACTAAGTTGTAAATTCCATTTGGGACTCAGTTCTGAGTCTTGTGTCAAATTTACCTATTGTGATATTTAACCTATGCATCTGCCTGGCTGCGGTAAAGGATGCTCCTATGGCTGGTAAGCATTGCTGAATGCATCTATGAAAGTGGTTCTGGGAGAGATTAGCATTTGAATCAGGAGACTAAATATAGAAGGTCTGCCATTCCAGACATAGATGGGCCAACCGTTCCAGCAAGGATTGGGCAACCAATCACCTGAATGAATTGAACAGCTAGAGAAAGGTGAATTCAGCAGACATTGTATCTTCTTTAGAAAGTACATAGTCCCGGGCCCTGCAGTAGCTCAGTGGCTAAAGTCCTGGCCTTGCATGTGCCAGGATCCCAAAAAGGTGCTGGTTTGTGTCCCGGCTGTTTCATTTCCTTTCCAGCTCCCTGCTTCTGGCCTGGGAAAGCCTTGGGATCCTGCACCAGCATGGGAGACCCAGAGGAGGCTCCTGGCTCCTGGCTTTGGATCGACTAAGCTCCAGTCGATGAGGCCACTTGGGAAATGAGCTAGCAGACAGAAGATCTTTCTTTCTGTCTCTCCTTCTCTCTGTGGACCTGGCTTTCCAATTTAAATAAATAAATAAATAAATAAATCTTAAAAACAAAAGAAGAAAATGCACTGTCCCAATGAGGACATCTCCTACATATTCACTCAGGGTGGAATCCTAAGAACTGTTTGCTGTCCCTCTCCCATCACTGAGCTCTCAGTAAGAGCATGGGAACCCCTACATGAAAAATGGTTCTCTTGTCTGCCTCGTCATGAACCTCCAAAATCTCCAACAAGGACATTGCCCTGACCTTTGCCCCAGAGAGATGCTTGAGTACGCACCTTTCTGCCTCTTTAACTCGTGATATCCACTGTGAGTCAATCATTCAGAATCATTCAGAATCCAATTGTTGAAATGCTCTATGTGGGAGCTTTCAGGAAGTTAGCTACAAAATAAGTGTGCATGATGAAAATGGCGGTCCTTGAGTTGTGAAGAATATTCCATATATTCTACATCTGCAAATGACTGTATGCCTTAGACAAACATGATAATAGCCCAGTTGGTGATAAATATCCTCTGAAACTTCACGGTGGCTCACAGGTTCAGACTTTTTCCTTGAGCTGCATTTCACTGTATCCACCCCAGGCTTTGAAAACTTCAATTGCCATTTTCTCATAAAACTAAAATATCAGAACAAAAAAGTTCCACTTATTCAACCATCTCCTTCATCACCTCCTTTTGTTTTTGGATAGAAGCCATATATTTCTTTGATAATTAAAGGAAATCTATAGACTGTGTCCAGAGAAAATTTAACAAACACGCATGTGAAGATGATAAGTATCCGTATGTATGCTCTCAAAGCACCGTAATCCATATAGGACCTCTGTACGTTATTACATATTACTAGAAGAGTTTGAACTGAACAAGTTTAGTACACTCCACCAAAGAAGTCCTCAAAACCATTCATTCCTGTCTTCTCCAACTGTGCGGAATTGCTCTCCTCGTTCACAGCTTCAAGCCGTTTAATAGGACTAAGAACTATGGCTTGCTCTTGCAGATGCTATAAGCAACCATCTGTTCCAGGTTGCAAATAGCATCCAAGTAGGCCAAAGCCAAGATGCCCACTTTCTGAAAAATCTGTAGGCTGGAAATTAGCAGCTTCTTGAAAAGCACATGTTACCATCTTGTCAAGAAGGAGAGGTAGGGCTGCTGTACAAGACAACTTCACGGGCGCTGAAATGTGAGTAGGTGATGGTGGCTGTAAAAGGCAGTTGCCTAGTTCCGAAACATCCTAGGTTCTTTCTGCCCACAGCATCACAACTTCTACATAAACAATCGTCTGTAGAAGTAGCATGGTCTCTTCTAGCCTAAAGTCTTTCCCTGGAATGTGTTCTCATCTACAGAGAGAAGCTTATTCTGTGAAAAATAAAATAAGTCAGACTCTTATATATGACCTTAGATTAAAAGGCTAAGATACAAATATTGCTTCTGAAAGATGAAGAACATTAGGAAATTTCAATAAGCACATTTGAAATATGTCCAATTTTCCTCTTGCTAAGTAACAGAAACAACTGTCTCCCCTGAATAGTATGTATGTTGTTAAGTTAAATATTCAGTTCTGCACTTACAGGGACTTGGGAGTGATCCTTTATCTGCTGTGTAGTCAGTTCTCCATTCCACAAATGATGTTGAGAGTCTCACAAGAACTCATTCTTTATCAAGAAATGGAATTAGAGAAACACCTCTGTGTAGGAGCTTAGACTCTAGAGCTGGAGACAGTTACGGAGGATTCAGACAGGAAAATAATCATAAGTACAATCACAAGGTGTTAACAAGGGATGGAATACCATGGAGAAAAGGGAGAATGCAGAATTATATGAGAATGACATGAAATTGACCTGATAATCCTGCCAGGAACCAATGACCTGAATAAGGTTCCCAGAAAACGACCAGGCGTTCACAAGCTGGGCACATTCGTATTCTTAACAGCTGGATTGTTCTCGGTACAAATGTTATGAGAAAAACATGCAACCCAGAGATTTCTGTTTAAAATATATATATACTGACACGCATTAACAAGTAAATTAAATGTATGATTATAGCCTGAGCTGATATGAGAAAAGAGGCATCCAAACAGAACCGAATGTGAAGTGTGTGCGTGAGATGTAACTATCACCCATTGCTTCATTTCCGACGTGTGATCATTGTGTTGCAGATGCTGCATAGGAAAGTATTCTTTCTCTTTCAAGACTACATATGGGAATAGCTTGGAGTATACAGCTTATGTTTCTTCAAAATACTAACAGATTCTTCATAATGAAGAATTTGTTGGGATTTTGTTCCTGGGTCTTAAGAGATTGACTCTAAGCCCTTCATTTTTTCTAAAAGGGATGAGTATCAGTGCTTATTTTTTGTGGTGGTCCTCTTGGACCATATCTGATAGTTTATGCTAAAGAAGTTATTTAAGATGGGGAATGTTAATGTCAACAAAAATAACAATATGGTCAGAAGGTTGTGATTTAGAGCCTCTTGAAACATGTCCAAAAACCTGGGTAGAGGACATGGATGGATAGTGAACTGTATGTGGTTAACAGTCATTTATATCTACTGATTAAAGCTCTAACAAAAACCATGGAAATCAAGCCCTAAGTGAATTGTCTAGGGAGATGTTTGATGTGGTGTTTAAGTGAGCATCTGGGACGGTCTCATCTCCAACCAGAGTGCCAATTCCAGACCCCACCACATTTATACCCCAGCTCTGCTAATGCGCACACAGAGAGCAGGTGATACCTCAAGATCCCTGCCACCCTGCTTCCATCCCAGATGTTGCAAGTATTTAAACAGTGATCAGGGATGAGAGCTCTCTGCTTCTTTTTCACTCTCTCTGTTTCCCTGCCTTCCAAATAAAAAAGATAATAGAGATGCATCTTTTAAAATGTAATTCTATTTTAAAAAGATTTATTTTATTGGAAAGTCATATATACAGAGAAGAGAAGAGACAGAGAGGAAGATCTTCCGTCTGATGATTCAAGTAACTACAATGGCTGCAGCTTAGCCAATCCGAAGTCAGGAGCCCAGAGCCTCCTCTGGGTCTCCCATGTGATTGCAGGATCCCAAGGATTTGAGCCATCCTCAACTGCTTCCTCAGGCCACAAGCAGGGAGCTGGATGGCAGTGGGGCGGCCAGGATAGAAACTATTAACCAGTTCAGTCTTTACTCCCTCCATGTCACATCGGTGGCCAACTGAGGAGTCAGAAAACTCATCAGGTCTTCTAGAGTGAGAGATTCAGAAGGAAAGATTGAAGGAAGCTTTTGCTACTTCAGATGTAAGTCGTGTTACATAAACAATTAAAAACAGAAATTCAATGTCTTTCTAACTTTAGTGCTGTCTGTATGTGTTCTTCTGTATAGCTTTGTCTCTCTTGTGTTTGCACTGTCTACACTTGCCTTAGACACACAATTTCTAACTGAATTTCGTAGTAGCTTGTCTATATTGCTTGTAACTTCTGCAGCAGTAATGCAATGTGTTCAAAAATCCATATTAGTTTATCTGCAATCAGCTCCCGGGTCTGTAGCAGACATCATTCACTCTTGCTCTCCCTCGCTCACCTGCGCAGCACACGATACACTCACGAGTTACGTGTCATTTCTTTGTAGCATCGCATGGCCGTGTAGCTGTCATTCTGAGTTGATGCTGAGAGCAAAACCAATTCTTTTCCTTGTTCACTGGAGACAGGTATGTTTGTGACAAGCTTACCTACATATAACAGCTTGAAACATGGGAATATTTCAGCTCTAGATTGAAATTAAGTATCTTAGCAGGTGAACCTACTTAAGGAGCTGTACTTAGATATTCAACTTGAAAGGGACTGAGTGTTAAATTACTGACTGAAGCAGCTCTACCTGCTGATTCTGCCATGAGGAGTGACAATTCCCTTTATTAGTTCATTAGATACTGTACAATCTGAAATATTTTGAATTATTTCTTGCTGTTGTGAGTCTTCTCATACTCACAGTGGCTGTAGGATATATATGTACACATGGTTTCAATTAAAGAATGACTTCTGCCAGCCAACACATGGAAAAGTATGTTTCTGTATATGTAATGATATGCACACAGTATTGTAGTGGAGCCTGCGGATGATCCAACAAATCAAAAAGATCTATTTGGTAATGCTCTGACATTCCTTTGACACCTAATACCACACAGTAGTTAGTCATAAGTGACCTCTGCTTCCCATAAGACTTGCTTCAAGAAAGGCACAATTAAGGTCATACAGCGCCTCACCATCCGATTGCTCTTAAAAATATATCAGTGTGCTAATGGAAAGAATAAGATGAGTAAGAACAACCTTGAATTCACCCCAATTATTTAAATCATTGATGCATCTGGGAAGTTCAACCATCTTGGTCAGCGAATGTCCCATAATCTGACTCATAACCAACTGTATTGCATTGCTGCCCTGTGACCTGCTGGGTTTAACCTCTTTGCAAAGGTCCCCAAAAGGGTTACAGCCAACACTGAAGCTTGAAGTGTGTTTAGAAGTGAGGGAAAAGGTTAGGACAGACTTCTGTGTACCCCAGGCCGAGGTCATTGGGACTGACTGGGGACGACTCCTATGGAACAGGAAACACAGTGAAGTCAGGACCCAGTGTACAGCACGGAGCTGACCATGTGAAGACAAGAGATAAGGGGCCAAAGGTAAGTCTTGGGAGCAAACTGAGTACAGATTAGGGTGCTTTTATTCTTTAAGCTCATCAATAGTTTTGAGCAAACCATTCTACCTCTTGTGTCTTATAATATGCTTGATCAGCTTTCCATCTCTATAGATCCTATAGATGCAAATATAAAAAAAAATAAAGGACTACATCTAAACAGGACATGCAAATTACTTTTCTTATTTGTTCATTATTCCCTAAGCAGTACAGTGTAAACACTTTCATTGTGTTAGGTATGACAGATAAGCTAGAAATGATTTAAAATACTTGGGATGATATGCATAGGCTATCTACAAATACTATTTCTGTTATATTTATTCTTTCTGTAATTTTTTATTTATCTGTTTCGATTTTTTTTCCAAAGCGAACAAGGCATAGCAAGGTTGCTTCGGCTAGTTCCCTCTCCAATCAAGGCTGAGCCAGGCTGAAGCCAGAACCTGGGACTCCATCCAGATCACCTGCTTTCTTCATCATTGCTGCCTCCTGTCCAGGTCCTGCCCTGAATCGAAAGAGAGGAGGCAGGACTCAAAGCTGGTGCTCACATCCAGCACGGGAGTGTCCCAGGCATCACCTTATGCTGCTGTGCTGCACAGCTGTGCCCTCCGCTAGTTTACATCAGGAACTTCAGCATTTGTGGATTTGTACAGCCATGGGTGATGGAGTTTCCTGAGCCCGATCCCCCAGGAGAAAATATAGGGCATCTATATTTTAAAAATACGCTTTAATGGTTTGTGGAGGATGGGGATAGAAAATGTGCAGAGAGCACAGAGGTGGCATGTGGTAGATTCAGGCTATATCGATAAGTTTGCAGCAACAGAAATAACCGCAAAAACAAAATTGAAAAAATGGGATTGATGTAGCCTTTCTGATGTTTACTATTTAATGAAATAATGGCTGAAAACTGTGAAATAACTATGGCATCTTACTCGACATCACTTTCAAGGTAAATAAGGTAAGCTGACCTTCTAAGTCCACCACTGTGCCATGTCGGGTGGATATGATGAGCTTTCAGCTGCATAAAGCTCAAGTTAATATTCACCAGTTTGAGAGTTTATGTCTCCTTTCCACCTAAGAGGTCCCCCATGTGATTCCCATAGGTAACATCACCTCAGCGTGTTGCAGACTGGTGGTCAGTAAGAGCAGATATGCATAGAAACCCTGGATCCATATTAAAGCCAAATCAACACGTTTTCACTAATAGAGACATTAAAGAAAAGAAAACAGCTCAAAGCCTGGGTGTGGTTTTGTGCTGCTATTTCATGTCAGGGCAATTACAGTGATGGCATTAGGAAGATCGGGGTGGAGTGGCATTGTGGACCAGGGGAGGGAGCGCAAGCCTTTAAGCCATCATGTAGAGCATGCACAACATGTGAAAGCCGGGGAAGGAACAAAGCTGTGCTGTGTTGGAGTATTGATCTGCTCCAGAAGGTGCAGGGAGGCGCACTGCCGACTGCCTTCCCCGCTGGGTTTAGAGAGGTCTGAAAGAATACAATATTGATCTGGCCCTGTTCCTGAGAAGTAACTCACAGATAAGCCCTGACTGGAGGCCACCAACCTGGAGAACTAACTGTTGCAAAGAAGCCCTGTCTGCCACTCGTTCAACATCAGAGCTAATGCAGTGGGGGTGTGATTGGAAACCGCCAGCGTCTTGCCCCTGGGGGAGCAAGCTAACCGTGGGCATTGGTCCTCCTGGAATCACAGGGAGGTTGTGGGAGCAGAGGAAAAGCCACGTCTGAGATCCCACATGTGCTGCTGTGCTTTATTTAGGGAGAAAGACTGAAGTGTAACTAGCTGGAGTCCACCCGGGGTCTCGGCCTCATCCTCTAAGTGGGCCCGGATTCTATACGATTAATGACCCTACTCAACAATGTCCTTCTGAAATCCAAGGTGATTCTTGCATGGAATCGTAGAGAATGTATTTGCTCTTAGAAATACCCTCTCCCAACCACCACAATCCCTTATGTCACAAATAAAGAACATTTTCAGGGAAAGAACTTCAGCGTTTCCTGGTCAGAGCTGTGGCAAAATCTACTCCTTTCATCCATGTCTCTTAACAAATCTGAAGCTCATAGTTGGAAACAAAAATAAACCCAGAGGAAATTCTGCATTTACACTCCACTCAGTTTCCCAGGGTTTCCTCGTGCAAATGTTGATAACCACAGAACTTCACATGGTCTGAACCTCCAGCCACAAGTTAAGATTAACCAGATGTTCCTGGGAGCTTGCAGTAAAGGCTGTTAGCCAAGCTGATCCTGATGTGTGTAACCAGGTCCAAATGAAAGTCCGTTTATCCTGTGATGTTAACACGAGATGACTTTATTTTTGCCATGGAGAATATTCTATTTGCTCATGATGATGGTACCAAGTTTTTCTTTCTTTAGGGAACGTAGATTAATATGTATTCCCTGGCACTATGCATGCTGCAGCATCTCCTCACCAGTGTGTAAGAGGTCACATGGTCCCCCTGTTTTCTACCATGTGTAACATGTAGCATGTCTGTACATTACCCTGAGTCACATATGAAAAGGACCTTTTGTGCCCTGTGTACTGCATCTTCCTGACTCTGTATCAATCCATCATAGCTGTGGAGTGATAGTTTCATCAATTTCTGAATTGAGTGTGTCTTATAACAACAACTTGCATCAGAGTGAACAAAAATGGCGTTTGTAACGTTGTCATGTTCACATCAGTTCAAAAAATACAGGTCGGGGAGAAGCTGCTGAGGCTTGGGGACAACACTCTTTAGAAGGAAACCACCGTGAGCGTGTCTGATGGACGTAAAGGTGGTAATGACAACAAGAAGGCCTTGGAATTCCCGAAGTGTTACCCAGGCGTTGACCGTTCACTGCACTCAAGGCCCTGGAGGTGGGAGTGCAGTCCTGCTAGCTTCATTCGATCCACCTCTGCTGTACCATGGTTGGACTTTTTCCCAAGCAAAGAAAAACACCCAGGAGGTTGCATGAACTGGACAAAGAGCCGGGGAGGCAGTTTGATTTCACCATAATCATTTCATCTCCCTTCACAGAAATCCCCCGGGTATGCTCTGCAGTATACAAACTTGCCTTTGTTCACACAGCTCAAATAAGCATCTCCTTTAAAATTTAACTCCTCTGGAGCCCTTAAAGGAAATGTGGCCTGTAATTATTCAACAGAAAATGAAACCTATGGGATCTTTTGCCCAAGGTTAATATCTAATCTTTTAGCACTGCTAGGAAGTATCTTTGAAGCTATGACAGTTTTAGCAAAGCCAAACAAAAGCAATATGAAATATTTATTTAGGAATTTAATTTATATATAGGAAGTTTATTAAATGCATCAGCATTTGTTTATTGTAAGTTCATCGCTAGTCAGTCTTAACTCCCAAACGAAGGGTGCTAAGATAATTGATCTTCTGAAATGTTTCCATAATTTCAAAGCCAACTTAGTTATCTTCCTTTCAGAAGGAGATGACTTTTTAAAAAGAACATGTTTTGTGATCAAGATTTCCAACTTACAAAGGTAAAAAATGGAGGCAAGTTAAAAATGCTTTACACACCAAAAAAGCACTTTGTGCATTATAAATAGAAAGAAACTCGCTTGTGCGACTAGTCCACTGTCATCCCAGCATCCTATGTGTGCGAGCACATAATTACCCATGTGATAAGAGCATCGGGGCCCTTTGTTACCTCCTCCAGGCCTCCTCTTTTTTCCTTCCCCAGTTCTGCTGTTCTAAAAGAAGTCAAGGTGAAGGGTGCAATGCTTCTGAAGCTGGGCCAACTAAACAATCGCCTTTTCCAATGGTCAGTAAAGAATACAAGGGCACAGTTAAAACAGAGCCACTGAAGTGAACAACCTTGATGCGACCAACAGGGAAACACCCCCTCCAGGTACTCCCCACAGGGCTCCCTTTTGGTTGCAAGGCCATTAAGGTCAGCCCATCTCTGTGGTGCTCTCTTTCAAGTGTGCAGGCTGCATGCCAGCAAACAGGTTCCGCATGACTGCTGGTGCGCAGGAAAACTCCTCAGAGAGGGACCCCTGACCCACCAGAGGGGCGAAAACCAAAGCAGGATCAGGCACTTTATTTCGTGTGTGTGTGTGTGTGTGTGTGTGTGTGTGTGTGTGTGTGTGTGCTACAAAGCAGAAGGAATCTTTTTCAAATCTAGGAACACTACACACAAACACACTTCAGATAAGAAAAAAACACAATATACAGAAATAAGGGAAACCATCTTTTCATTAGTAAGCAATGGATAAGACACAGAATTATTGGTGCCACTGCACAGTAGCATTTTCTTATTGTGGCCCTGTTACTTTGAAGGAGTAAACACAGTAGCACTTTTACATTCTGTATATAATAGGTAATTCTCCAAGCAAGTGCTTCTCTCCAGTCAGATGTCTTTTCATCATGATTTCTTACATAAAGAGTTGAACATAAAAATATTTAGCCAACACCATTCCTGCTATTGGGCAGAAGATCCCACTATTGTTGAAGCACATGGCTGGGTTCCTGGGCTGTGCTTTGCATGCTAGGCAGCCCTATAGTTTACTTTGTAACGGTTGGCAATATCACCACACAAGGTGTGTGTCATCAGTAAATTCTCCAAGATGCAAACACAGTTATCTCTTCTTTGCAAAATGGAGCCAGCCGTGTACCTTTACAAGCCATCTTGTTCACAACCTTGCACCATTCAGCAGTTCCTGGAATGGCTTGGAGGAGACCTCAGACAGACCCAAGCAGATCTGTGACACGGCATGGCAGCCTGTGGGCGAGGCTTTCTAGAATCTTGCTGTGCCTCCACAATTCCTGGGGTGAAACAGAAATTCTGAGTTGAGTTGAAGAAGCACAGGGAGCAGAGTCATGGTGGCAGTGTACGGAGAAGGGAGGCTCATGTCTCATGCCTAGATTCAGCTTTTTTCAGACCCTGGATGCTTTTGCCTAAACCAGACACAGCCCAGCCCTCACAGAGCTCCCATCCCAGGTAGGGCCACATGAAGGAGAGTTGATGGATAACCATGGAGCGCATAGGAGAAACAAACCCCAGCTGATTAATGGGACAGGCTTTCTGGAGCATAGGCTCTTTACAAGATAAGGGCGATAATTAATGTACAGTCAACTTATAAACCTGATTTTACCGATTCACTATTGTGACTATCACATGTGTAATAATTTCCATACTCATTCTCTCATTTCTAACCCTCCACTGACTTTTCTTCTTTTAGCTATCACAATATACTAGTTAGACTTGAAAACTCCCTTTCAATTAAATTTATAAATCCCAGTAGGGAAACATTCTTGGTAGCCTGTCTGATTAAGAATAGAAAAAGAATTATATTTTGACATCTATAATCAAACCTCATAAAATAGCCCCAACTGATTTTAAAACTCATACTTCAAGCAAATATTAAATTTATTTTCAATAGCACTAACTCTGTAACACTCTGCATCTTGATATTATTTCCTAATGCATTGTCCTTATAGAAATCTGTGACAATTATGAAATTTAAAAGATGTATTTTAACCAGAAACGGGGTTCCTTTTTTCCTACTGAATTGGGGATATTAAATCCTCTCTTTATTGAGCTAACAAAAAAAGATATCCATTTTTCTTTTTGTGGCTATGGCTTAAGGTGGTTGCAGGTATGGTCTTTTTGGAAAAGGTAAATAAGACTTTTAAAATGTGGAATTTGAAGATAAACTATGAATCATTGACGTGCCAACTTGCAGCATATCAAAATGTCAGCTCAGCACCTTAAGGAGTCTAAAGGGATTATTCAACCCAATTTTCTCTGTGCTTAATGCCACAGCCTGGCTTAGAGTCTGACTCTTCTGGAAGAATATTTAACTCTTTTTGCACATCAGAGCTCCATTTCCAGCAAGAAAATTGCCATTTCTAAATCACGCTGTAAGTGTTGGAGAGTATTTTCCTGAGCTGCCAAAGGATTCTTGCTTTAAAAATAAAGCTGACATACTCTGATTACCTCAATCATCCACAAGCAAACATATTCTGAAATCACACTTGCAATTCCACTAGCAGGGCTGAACACAAGTGATACTAGGACGTTGTTAGCATTACCCCTGGGAAAGAAAGACTTGATTCTTACAACAACCTTTCTTAGCCCAATGTCAGCATTTAATGACTTAAAAAAACATGGCTAACTCTTTAGCCATGCTGCATGAACTCAAAAGGAGTAGACACATTATACAAATTTGGGATGACCTCAAAGGTGGTCAACTCTATTTTCTGTACGATTCATTAATCCCCTTTACTGTAACCCTGGAGAAAGGCATGTGGACTCTGAGACTCAAGAGCTCCTATACTGAGGAAATAACCATTACTTATTTGGTAGATCTAGCATTAACTCCTTTGTCTTAAAGGAAGAGCGAGACAGGGGGAGAGACAGAGAGACACTAACTTTACAAGCGCTGGTTCAGTCTCGAAAAGCCAGTAATGGCCAGGGACCAGGCCAGGTGGAAGCCAGAAGATCCTTCAGGAACCCAAATAGTAGAGCTGTCAGCTGTGGCCTGCTAGGGTATTCGTTTTCAGGATCTGGACCAGAAGCAGAGACCAGAGGAACTGGGACATGAATAGAACCTCTGAGATGGAATCCGGACATGCCAGGCAGTAGTCTGACCATCGTGCACAACAACCATCCCCAGAAAGAACTTGTTTCTTAACTTTGATATTATAAACTCTTAGACATTTTCACTGCTTGAGCTAGTTCTGTACTGGCTGACCGCATAATGTACATCTAATTATTTTCCAGATGAAATTCCTGTGATCGTAATAGTGTAAATCATTCCTTCATTTATCCAATCAAGTAGTGGGCATCTTCTAAGGAGTAGACATCCAATGTGGTTGCTGCGGATAGAGTATTAAACAGAGCAAGGTCATTCCCCTAGTGGAACTCACCTTTGAGTGTGGGTTCAGAAGGAGAAAAGGGGCAAACAGGTGGAATTATAAGTCACCAGGTGGAGAGACATTAGGTAGGAAGGAACACTGCTGTGCAGTGTGAGGAGGGAAGCTGTGGTTTGTGAGAGGTTGTTCAGAAAGATCTCACTTGTAATGTCTTGGTGAGCCCAGACCTGAAGCTTGAGCCAAGAGGAGACCATGCTATGCATGTAACTCTTGATTCATCCGCTTGGGTTAACACAGGATTTCTCATAACCTGTTGATTTTGTTTGGTTCATGATATTGTATCCACACTGAAGGCTTTTGCTAATGCAATAGGGAGCTTTATTTGATTAATGGTTTTTGACATGGAAACCAAACAGATTGGAAGTACCTTCACCACATGAATATTGTAGATCTGCAATATACTTGGTGCAAATCATTCAGTCTTCCCCACCACAGAACTTCCTTATTCAAGTACATCTCTTATTTTGTGCTTGCTTTTTTTTTTCAGTATTTGCCACATGTGTCGTTTCTCAGAAGTGAAATCTACTTGGTTTACACCTTTTTCATGGATGGTCGCTGCTGTGCATCATCACGTAGGTGTAATGTAGAAAGCATAGAGAAAACTCACCATCCCCACACATGGTTCCTCAAGTACACACAAAAACATGCTTAGTCTAGGCTTATTAATTTGGCTTCCCTGTGTTCAATGTAACATGACAAGTATTTCCTTCTTTCCTTTCTTCCGTGGTTAAAAACTTAGCATGAAATTTAAGTTTCTGGGAATAGTATAGATGCCAATCATGTCACCTAAAAAAAATCCTAGCACACAGCAGAAAATCACAATGCAGTGTTGCTCATTCCCAACAAAAGGTTAATAGCATCAAACCTTAGCCAAAAAAAATTGGATCTGTTGGTTGGTAATTGGAATAAACATTCAAATTTGAGCATCAAGTTTCTCATTAGTTTCACATCAATACCTGTGCGGCAACTATGGATCACTGAACTGGGCTCCTCGCTGCCCAAGCGAGTTCATTAATCATCTTCCCCTAAGATGGCTGTGTAAGTAGGCAGCTGTTGTAAGCAGCTGTCTTTGAGTACAGACCTTCTTATACAGTGGGAAACTTCTTGCGTGAGTTGGCTGTTGTTTTAGCTGGAATTCCTGTTTGAATTGACAGTTCTAGAAGCAACTGGATCTCAGGTTGGTAATACATTCCAATTTGTAAATGGTCACTTTATGACCACAGAGAGAAAGGTTTAAAACCATTAAGGCCAAGTTACCATGTCTTATCTGACTTATCACCAGGAAAAAGAAATACGAAACTCTGCATTTCAAATCCACATTGCCCTTGATGCAAAGCCACAAACATTTCCTGAACTCTTGTAACCCCTTTTTTTTCTGGCCTACAATGATATGGCCTGCCACCACAGCTGTCCTGATCTCCCAACTACAGATAGCTAACTTTATTTTCATATTTTCAGATACACTTGGTTGGTTAACGGGATCAGAATCCACACACAGCTCCAATTCTCCATTATGTTGAAGCAAGCACTTCAGTAATTGGAGCTCATCCAGTTTTAATATATACAATCAGGATATTTGAAACGGTCTTGATGGCTCCTATAATATTTCCCTTAGATGCTTTCTGATATGTTAGTGTCTACAAGTTCGTCCACACATCAATGACCTCATGCAGCAACCTTTCTCCATCTACCAGAACACTTAGTAGTAATGTGAGAACCTGATTATCTTCTCTTAGGAGGAAAAAAAAAGAATGAGAAAAGAAAACGAAAAACAACACACAAAAACATGAATGAACTCCTAAGAGAAATAGACACACTGGAGAAATAAGAATCACAGAATGCAAGCAACTCTTCTGTGGGGAGGAGGTGGTTTGTTGGGAATCAAGGAGCACCAGATACACATCTATTTCCTACAGATGTATTGTAGCCTTTCACATTAAGGAAAAGTGAGAAAGATGTCAAAAAGCCAACTCACAAAATCTTTCATTTCTCTCACTAATTGCTATCAGGAACTAAACTCAGGAACAAGGATGGAAACAAAAAGAGTGCATTTCCTGTGTACTTCTTAGACAAATTAAGCTGAAATCTCCTATTATGTCCTGGGATGGCCCTGAGGGAGACATCTCTGCAAGTGAGAGATGAGGCAGCACTCATTCATTAAAATGCTTCCTCAATGTACTGGAAGTCTCCTATGTGCCAGAGGTGCAGGTGGCAGCAAGGAACCTGACTTTCACAGAGTTCACATTCTGGTGGGCAAAGCTGGAGTGGGAACAAGTAAATAAAACCAACTCAGTAAGAAATAAAAAGGGATATTTATAAGCTTGACGCCATGGAAAGGGATTGTAGATTGCTTGGGATCGGTTGGCTTTGCAGGTCTCACTGAATCATCAAGGACTGCAAGGCAGGAGACCCAAGGCCAGAAGAGCCAACCGCTGTGACTCCACCAAAACTGCCTACTTGGTACAGCATGAGAGGGAGCTCACACATGTGTGATGGCATGCCTTCAGCACTTCTCCGGATTGCCCTGTAGAGGGTCCTTACGAACTACATGAAATCAAGAGGATAGCTCTCCATTCCATGTAAAATCAAAGTTGTGTAGATAACATCACTGGATAATTAAGAAATGAATTTTACGTATCTTCTTGGACTGTTTCAAACTGGGGGCTTGCCCAAGTCTTCGTTCTCTGGATAATTTCAGTGAGATATAAGGTTACTTTGAGAGATTGATTAACAAATGTTTCCTCATCCTTAAAATTAAGGTATTTCTCCATTATAAAAATATTGTGTTTTTGTCCTCACTGATTCTGCTTCTCACTCCCTTCAGTATTATTTCATTTGTTAAAAATCACACAAGTTCTTACATGATGTGTATTAGGACTAGGCTTTTCTCTTTTTTTAAGTTAATGATTGTATATACTGAGAAATAGGATGTAGAAAGGATTTATTCTATGTTTTCAATAGCACATGAAAACATACCCTCAGAGTCTTGTAGAGTTGAGCACACACTGTGCACTGTGCCTATATTACTGACAGTGGTTTAACGAATGTCTTTAAAAGTAATTTTCCATTGAAACACTAAACACTTGAATGGAAACTTCGATCTCTAAGAATCTGGGAATGTTTTCTAAACTCTTACTTCCAGAGATTTCCCCCACTCCTGAATTTTAGCCCTTCTAAAGTCGCCAGCATCACCGCCTCTAACGTATCCATCACGTGCTTCGTACTTTTCTGGATCCAGCTGACTGGAGAATGACCCAGTCAGATCGAAGTTGATAACCTCCATCTTTGGAGATTTAAAAAGACCTGTTGTAGCACATCTAGTATTTATGTGCTTTACTTTTACTTCTTTTTATGTCCTTATCAACCTGTTTGTATAATTGATACTTGGAACTCATCAAAGTTGGTTTTGTTTTATGGTGGATATGGAGGAAATTGCCAGGCAATAAATATTAATATGAAGAGGATTAATCAGACTCAGATTTTGAAATATGTTTTCTAATATTCCACCCATAAAAATGATTTACATTTTATGCCTGGAATGTCCCTCCTTGTTCTTGTTTCTGCTGAAAATCCAAATATGGATCCAATTTCTCCTTTAATTTCAAGTTATATTTCATTTCACTGGCTACTAAACCGAGCATTTGAATTAAAAGATCTTCTACATATTTTGAATATAACAATAAGGCAGAATGATTTGAATAAAGGAGCATAGTGAAAAAATGAGTACACATGCATTAATTATTTGTGCATATGTCTTGCGTAACTATGAATTTTGCAAAATAGCTATTTACTGCATTATAGTTTCTGACAGTTACGTCACAGGTTTGAGACCATGGAACCACGAGAAATAGCCTCAAAGTGATGAAACTTGAAGCACAAAGAAACTTCCAGAGATCTGATTTGCCTTTTTTTATGCATACACTGCCAGTTTAGGGTAAAGCCAGGACTGTGATGGCCCAGGCTGGAAAGGAAAGTTCCTTTGGCCTAATGATAGAAATGTCTTCTAAGTTCTCATTTAGGTAAGATCACACTAACATCTACAACACAATTACAGTAACCAGGAAGCCAAGAACTCAATCCGCATTTCCCAAGTACTTGGGCCTTAAACTGCTCTTTTCAAGCTGTTGTAGCAGGAAGCAGGATTGGAAATAGAGGGGGAAGCAACACCAGCTCTCTGTAACAGTTCTCTGTAATGGGATGCAGACAGCCGGAGCACCTGCTGTGTGAATGGGGCACCTAGGGAGGTTACTAAGGCTCAATGAGTGCAGCCCAGATCCAATAGGATTCGTGTTCTTATATATAAAAAAAAGAAATACCAGGGAGTGCTCTATGGTTTTTGCTCTCACAGTCTGCCCATCTTCCTCTCTCCCTCTCTCCTATTCCAACCTTCATGGAGATCCTGTGTGGATCCCTCAAGGTGACAACACCTGTGTATCACGATGGTGGCTTCCCAATGGCACCTGACTGGTGGACACTTTGGCCTCCAATGGCCACCTGTCAGAACAGTGAGAAACAAATTACTTTACAAAGCCAACTAGTCTGTGGTATTTGTGACATCTCACCTGACTAATACACCATAGTCATCCAAATGAGACATACCTAAATTTCACCATTTATTTTCTAGGAAAAAGTAGCTTATTCAGCAAGTACATAGTATACGAAAGACAAAAACTACCTTGTAAAGCAGTGATACGCTGAGATGGATAGGGCCATGTTTGGCAAAGTATATTCTATTGTTATTACTGTTGCAATAAATAATGGAATAGGTAAGTGACTACATATATCCTTGATTATTCTCCTAGAAAAAAAAGTATTGAAATGGGTCTAAGTTGGCACTTTTTTTAAAGCTTTGAGGTGAATATTCATAGAAATATATGAATACGGCTTCCTGTTTAGTTTTGTGAGTGGACAGACACGCTGGTGGGTAGCAGAGCTCTGACAAACCTGCCTTGTACGTCCTTACAAACTTCAACTCAGAGGTAGGTTCCTAACAGGCACTTGGGAATCCAGAGGAAAGTGAATGTTTGCTGGAGGCAGAGCTGGCTCACACTTGTTTGCTTGTTAAAGCCAAATTAGCAGTTAGAGGATCTCCTGCTGGCTGAAAATTAGCACCTCCCAGAGAGCTCTATCCTAATTCAAATGAGTGTCCTGTTAACGAAGATAGATAACCAGGATCGCTTTAGAAATCTGACCTGAAGGAGGGCTTGCTGGGCTGGGCCACTGGTTCAAACCTCTCTCTCTCACTCTCTCTCTCTCTTCCCTCTCTCTCTCTCCCTCTCTCTCCTTTACTCTCTCTCTCTCTCCCCCTCTTTCTCTCCCTCTCTCTCCATTCCTCCCTCTCCCCCCTCTCTCCCTCTCCCTCTCTCTCTCCTTTTTCTCTCCCTCTTTCTCTCCTTCTCTCTCCCTTCCTCCCTCTCCCTCTCTCCAGTTTGGAATCAAGCTGCATCTACACTCTGCGCATTCACCTTGCAGGCTGACACTTGCGTCACACACAGCCACGTCTGTCTGTCATTACTGACTGACAAGATGAGAATTTTATATTTTACATCAGTTCATATCAAGAAATTCTTCAAAATAATAACCGATGTAGCTAAGCCTCTCAGAAAAATGAACGGTTTGCAGGATTTGGCAAAGCCTCCGGGTCACCTTTTGAAAATTCTCTGGCCTATGGCCACGGGGGGTTGTGGAGCTTTTTGAACAGCAAGGCAAGTTCTGCAGGTCTGTGCCTTGACCCGTATAGCAGACCGTATCTTCAGGAATTGAAGGCTGGAAGATTTTATTTGAAAGCCCACCTTGCACAGGGCAATGACAATGGAAAAATTGAGCTCCCATCCAGCAAATGTATGAAAAAAAAGAAAAAGAGCGACTGCACCACGTTGGAGTAGCGCCTGTATTAACGAACTTAGAAACCGGGGCGTTTAAGCAATGCTCCCCCACACCTGCACATCTTCCTATCCACTTTGCACTGCTTACAGCTTCACAGCTTCAGAAAAGTTAAATTTTAGAAGGAAAGAAAGCGTATCATAGAGATATACTAATCCTCCAATTCCTTAGAGGAGCGAATAACCTTTTCTCTCGATAGAGGGACCATGCATTGATCTGTCACACTGTTTGTTCTAGTAGAGCTCCCAGAGGCACGCTCAGTTTGAAACGTTAAGGCTAGTTCATTAGGCGTCCCGGCTCGTTTCTCCGAGAGAATCAAGATAACACTGTGGTTAGTTAATGGCTTTCTCTTGTTTCCCCCAGAGCCTGCCTGTCTGAAGCCTGCAGGCCGGAGGAGCTTCTTCCTCCTTTCTCTTTGCTATTAGTCACAGCTGGTAAGGCTCACAGGAACCCAGCCTGTTTGAAAACAGTCGGATCACGAGTCGTTGGAGTCTTTCTGCTGCAAGCAACAAACTTGGCCCAGGCTGCCACCAGGAGATGGAATGAGAGTGGGGGTGGGGAAGGTATGCACCATGAACAGGGAAGAAAGGGAAATTGCTAACCAACCACCTCTCTTCAAACTCCTCTCTGAGGAAGCCTGCTGGGTGCACCCTTGCTGGGAAGGTGGCCAGCTGCCTTTCAAGGCCAAGTGGTGCCTGGCGGGGGCTGGGGGAATGATTCCAGCTTCCTGCGCGGTGCTTGCCCACCTTCTGGGTTGCTCTGGGTCGGGGGGTGGGGGGTGGGCAGGGGTGAGGCGAGCGCTAAGCATGATGATCTAGATGCAGTGTGCAGAACTGGGCTGCTGCAGACCCCCAGTAGCTGCCCACTTCTCCTGCAGGTATACCTCACTCTGCACAGAACAGGCGGGGGGAAGGAAAGAACGAACTTGAGAAATACAGTTGAATTCAAATTCCAAAACGAACGACTTCGCTAAGATGCCAGGTTGAAGCATGGCTGGAGGTCAGATGTGATCATTCTGTCGCAGGACTTGTCACTGGCCCATTACACGGTGGCTCAATGCATTTGTCCTCACAGAACAAGCTCCAGGAGGTTGCATCATTGCAGTTTTTGCCTCTGATGAGAGCCTGGTAAACTGCTAACAGGGAACACGTGTCTGCCTGTCGTCTGTACTGACCGGGACAACACGCGACGGAGACGTTCAGATTCTACACTGATGTCTTCAGTAGTGACACATCACCCTTTATCACAACCTTGATCCTGACTCGCCGCCAATGCAGCGGTTGTGTGGAGTGTATGGAGTCAATAAACAAATATGCTTTGGGGTCAATTTTAAATACAAGTGGGAAGGGTTTCTTTTCCCATTCTGAATGGGCATCTCCAGGACTCATCTCGCCCTGAGAAATCACAGAGGAACGTTTTATGAGGGAGCAGGTCAAACTCATAAACATAATGGGGTCCCTGACATCAGTCACCGTTTTCCAGGCGCTCTGAAGGTGAGTCCAAATCTGACTCAGATGTTTCCAATCAGGCTGCCGCTCCCCTGAAAGCCTTTGACCAAAGTTAGGTTCTTCCTCTGAATCCGGAATATGCTAAGGCCTGACTAGTGGGTTACTCACACAAGAGTGTACATCCAATTCCAAAATTCAGCTTTATTAACAAAAGCACTCAAATGCACTTCTGTTGTCTTTTCAAAGAGATTGCAAAATGCGCATAGGCTCTCTGGTTAACAAAGCCTATTGTTGTTTCACAGTGTTATCCCAATGCAAGGATCACAGAGTATAACACAGGATAGATAGGCACATCCCCAAGTCAGGGTGGCCCACAGCAGCTCCTCTGATGCAACTGAAACGTAACTGACAGACGTGGCTTGTTCCTTTAGATTTGCGACAGGAGGGGTGCAGTTACTATGCAACATGTCTATGACATAAGATAATCTCCTGAGCCAATGGGTGCTTCATTCACCCCAGGTAAGTTGATCAGATTAGATTGCTAAAGCTAATCAAGATAGAAATTCATGAAGTTTTATTTAGCCTTATAAGTTGAGGACTTGTGTCTGATGTCTAAGCTTGGGTTTCAAAATATCACATAAAATGATCTAGCAATGTTTCTGGGGTTGAAAGCACAGCTGTGTGCCCATAATGTGCACCAACGATGACAGCATTATTTAATTTGACACTTTTTCAGCATTTCTGCTCCTGGACTTCGGTCTTGATTCTCTTCTTTCTGCATGGGTCCTTCTCCAGCGTGATTTCTTTTCCACTTAGTATGTAGATTAATTGTGATGTTGGTCATTGGTTCTATTAATCTATACTTTACTCTTCAGAGAAAAGATACTCTATTTATTCACAAAGCCTTTTCAGATCCACTTCAACTTTCCTTCACTGAACACCTACTCTGCTAATGACATTTGTGTCTCATCACTGGGAAAAAACAACAAATAAGGAAAAAAAAACTTAGGTAATGAGGCAGTATTAATAGTCCCAACAGCAAGAATTTCTTATCCAGCACTTATTACATGCCAAACACTATTCTAAGTGTTCTATATGCATGAACTCATTTGATCTTTAAAGACTCCCTTAAGTTTGGTACTGAAATCCTCATTGCACAGAGAAGGAAATGAAGACATAGAGATGTGCTATCAATCAATAGCAAACAGCAACAGAAATAACCAAGGGGCAAAAGTGAATTTGGAGAGACTGCCAGAGTCAAAGAGGGCAGTGCAGAATTTCTAGTAATGAGCCTACAAATGGAAGGAACTACAGAACAGGTCTTCTACAAACTGCACCTTTGAAAGAATTCTAATGTAAATTGTAAAGATTTTCTGTGCCCAGGAACATACATTAAATGTCTCATTTTTTATTATTCACACTAAATCTCCATTTCACAGATGAGCAGTTAGAGAAGAAAAGCTGTTTCCATTCGTATTACTAAAGTACAAAGCCAGAGCTTAAAAATGGAGCATCACTCTGCTGAACTGCCCAAGACTCTAAGGTAGATGGTATAGGGTAAGATTCCCAAAGCTGAATTAGGGCGAGAGAACAGTGCAGGAGAAAGACGAATAGACAATGATGAGATTTTTCCAGAAATAGAGGAAGGGGTTCGATTGTCGTTTTCTTTCCCCTCTGTGGAAGAATGCACCGTTCATGCTTTGGAGGAAGTCAGGTGGTTCACAGGACACTGAAGTGACAAGAACAGGACTGAGCTGTGCTGTGTTGAGAAACAGGGACCAGGAAGAACCAGTCAGGATTTATTACAAGGGGCCCGAAATGTCAGATTAAACTTTCACTAAGTTTGGCATGTAGAGAGTGGATAGCCACTCCCAACTGTTGGCACCGTGGTTAAAATAAAAAAGTTTCAGTATACATGGAAAGTGAAAAATGTGTTCCTTATCATTGTGACGTATTTTGTAGCTAATGGATACCAAAGAATGCATAATACTAATGAAGATCTTGCAAAGTAATATAGAAGAAGGCCTTTGGTAGCATTCAAATTGTCTCAAAAATCAAAAGAAACAAATAAAACCCTGTTGGAGAAAAGCATGGTAAAGCTGTGAGTCAGAGAAATTTTGAAGATGCAACAAATACTGGACATTTGCTGTGTGTCCTGTTTCCTTTGCATAGCTCCTTCAGGGTTGTGGAAGACAGAAGCAGAAATGGGAACCCAAAGCTTAGACTTCCAGGGAGCTTAGCTCCAAGATCAACTGCTTAGTTACATGCTTTTCAAGTTACTCTATAAAGCAGCAGTTGTGTTTCTCTAAGCGGGTACTTTAATGTTAGGCTATTTCTCAGGAATCCGTATACTGTATGGATGGTAAATTACAGTGACAGAAAAGGAATGCAAGATTAAAATTAAAAGGACATTTTTGGTTTCTGTGTCTAAACACATGTGTATGTGTGTGTGTGTGTGTGTGTGTGTGTGTGTGTGTGTGCACGCGCATCATTAACCAAGATGGGAAAACAGAGCAATAAGAATGTTTGGAGAGAGGAGAGAATTACGGAGGGAACCAAGGACTCAGCAATGCTTTTTTCCACCTTTTCTACCTGTTAACACCTGTTAGAGAATAATCACAGACCCAATTACTCTCAAATAACTTGGTTGAATAGTTTTCGTCTGTAGTCTTCCTTGGATTCTTACTGTACTATCATCTTTCAATTTGTATTTAATTTCCTAGTTTGTTCATTGTTCTTATTTGCCTCAAAATAGAACTTCCCACAGGGAAATGCTGTGTGGGGTTCCCCCTAGAGTCTAACGTGCATGGTGGGGACGGGTCTCATTGTCACCGAGCAACACATTCAGTAGAGACAAGAATAACTCTTTCGAATATTGGAATTTGGGCATCAGGAATCACATCAAGGCCAGAAAAAAGAAAACTTCACTCATCTTCTGCAGCCACGTAGGATTGAAAGCCATGGAAATATGAATAAGAAACAACAAAATGAGAAAAATACCAAGCAAGGAAGGTTGAGATACTTAGGATACACCACAGAACACATGTGGGAAAACCATGCAGGAGCTGAGCTCTGTGTTGCCTTCCCGGCTGAGGCTTTGAGACAGTGTCTCCTGCCTGCTTCCCAAGGGAAAGACATCTTTCCCAAGGCCCCACCTGTCCAGATTCTGATACATCCATGCACTCTTTTCGTCAACCATTGATGGAATCGAGGCAGTTTCACTGTGGAACTTAAATGATGTTGGGGAGAAAAGGTCATCAACGGACTTTATTTTGACAGTATAACTCCAAGCCTTCGTCTTACATGACTTTTGCTGATCTGTGTCTTGCTTGCTGTCCATTCACAGGATGATGCTTCCTTTTCACAGCTGAATGACCCAGGAAATAAATGATCCTATTCTGCATTTCCTTTTGGCACCTCCGGGATGCTGCAGGCGCCTTACCAGCAGTGGTAGTCCTAAACACAACCAGAATGCTGCTTCTTGCCATTGCTTTGACTACTAAGGACAGAGAGACAATTCCCGAGTGAAAAGCCATACACAGTGCACTGTCTCAAAGTCCTTGGTTAAAATTTTGCCATCAGGTCTTTTGGAAAATCACTGTAATTCCTGAACACAGAGGGAGTTATGTTCAGCGTGCTACTGTCAAGTATTTTTTTTTTAGGCTGGGATGCTTGCAGGAAAGAAAAAAAAAAAGGCATGCTGTCAGAAAAGCACAGCTTCTTTAAGAATAAAAAAAAAGTACAACAGCATTTTTCATGTGCTCCAGGGGACAAGTAACCTAACGTGGGATTTTTCTACTGAGTCTGTGATCAAGAGTTTTAGGAGATCTGAATTCTTGACTAAATTAAAAAAGTAGAAAGTTCTGAACGTCCAACCTGCTCAGCAGCTCCTTCTTGATGCACTTCTGCGGTTTTATCAAGGCTGAAACTTGATTCAGAACAGCACAAAGGGCAAGGGGTGTCTTCATTATAGGAAAGAGAACTTTCTGTTGTATTTTTCTGGGAATAAGATCTTATTGAAGAAATGAACACTCAAGGAAAATATCGGTGTTGAAAAGACCTTCAATGTGACTGTAGCAAAGCAAAGGCTTCGCCAACAAGCGCCCAAGAGTGTCCTGCCTTTCAGAAAGGTGAATTTTGATTTTAGTGGTTAGGTGCAAATTGGCACATTTTCCTGTCAGTGCTTGTACATCGACAGCTATGATTGGTTCACGCCACTATGTGTCATAAGCTGAAGCTAGGACAAAGAAAACATTGTAATTATACAATTAAATATAGTGGAACCAGAAATGAGTCGCATAAAGCAATTTCTATTGTATGAGAGGTTCCACAACTGTGAATGAAGTGGGATTAAACTTGACAAATTCTCTAGTTTGAACTCTTTATTTTCCTGTCCTATGTTGTCAGACACACGGCAGAGCAAGATGGCAACAGCCAATTTGAACCAACAAGGAACAACTGTCACCTCAGACACTTTGAAGACTTAATAATGTTGCCTGAAGAATCTCTTACAAAGCATCCAGAATTGCCTTGACTCCCATTGGTTGTTGGTTGAGTCAACCCTCTATTAAACACACTGTTTAATGCCAAGGTTACTCCAGGATGTCATTAAAGTTGGTTTTGAGAATTATATTTGTATTTGCTGTTTTATAAGAGGATGGTAGCGTGTTGTATGCAAACTTGTAAAATAAAACTTAGAGTGTCTGAAAGAACTTCATTTAACATATGACCTTTTACAGTAATTGGATCTGAATTATAATCAGTCACCTGAATCCTGAAAGAGATAAAATAGTTTTTTAATGTTAAAAAGTTTTAGCCCTTCGTTGATTATCTATCAGTGCTTACAGTCCTGTGAAAATAAGATAAATGAGAAATTTGGTCTCTAATTAGACTTCACTAGATTTACAGCTTTTAATTTATACGCCAAGGCAGCTCAGGCTGGCACTAACGTGGATAGAGATGGAGCCACAGTTTTCAATTGATTTAACAATTTAATTGCAGCATTAACATCCATTAACATTTAACTAACCTTTTAAACTAACCTCAGGCACAACCTTAAAGACTAAATGAAGTAAAATTGCATATAAAGAGGTACTAACATACAGCTGTAAGAAGCCCCAGTGAATCTTGGGGGAGATTTAGCACTGCTTCCTCAGATCACCAGGAGAGTGTGTTTTCCTTCTTGCAAAATTCAGAAGGAAAGCATGGGCTAATTTATAGGAAAAGGAAATAGGCATATTTGATGGTTATTAACTCTCAGTTATGTCTTCTTGTCTGCTGTCTGAGAGACGTTCCTCCAGCAAGGCTGTGGCAGTGGTCCAGTGTTTTGCAACAGGCAGGATGGGATCAGACTAAGAATTATAGCTCAGCAGAATACAAACTCAAATAAAGTTGAAATAAAATATACCACACACTCTCCGTTTACTCACAAACTTGGGGCATGTCTGCAGGAAATCCAGTTAGCAGAGCCAATCATGTTTGGTTTAATTTAGGGTTAGTTTCATTTAGAGTTAGGTGATTTGAGTCACTGCTTTCCTTTAAATTGTATTCAAGTATCTATGGTTCTGTTGTTTCCCCATTGACTAAAAGCATCCATCGTGAGTAATCAATCCTATTCTAAATTAGCAGGAAAATAGTAGTTGTAAGAGTAACATTTTAAAAAGATTTATTACTTATTTTTTTAATTGAAAAGTCAGATACACAGATAGGAGGAGAGACAAAGAGGAAGATCCTCCATTCGCTGAGTCACTCCCCAGTTGGCCGCAATCTGCCAGAGCTTAGCAGATCCAAAGCCAGGAACCAATAGCCTCTTCTGGGTCTCCCAGGTGGGTGCAGTGTCCCAAGGCTTTGGACCATCCTCCACTGCTTTCCCAGGCCACAAGCAGGGAGCTGGATAGGAAGCAGGGCTACTGGGATTAGAATCAACACCCATATGGGATCCTGGTATGTGCAAGGTGAGGACTTTAGCCGCTAGGCTACCTTACTGGGCTTAACTTTCAAGGATAAACTTTCAAGACTACAAAGGTGAAACTTTGAGGTCTCATCCCAGGGTTTTAGCCACTGGTGTGTCTGTCCTCAGGTCTGTTCCAGGCAGTGGCCAGGGCCTGAAGTCTGGAGAAACACAAGGGTTTACAGCTCAGCTCTAGCACGTCAGCCAGTGCAAACCAAAGTGCAAGCACTGGCATGGGGTGTTTTCACCCTCCATGTTGTTTAAGGCTTCCAGGCACTTCTGTTGTAATTCCTGTGGCAGCATTTTGAGAATGTAGTATGTGAACACTCAGCTCACCCAAGGAAAGTAAGTATATTACAGAAATGCTTGTCATGGCAGTTCTCCTCTGGCACTTCACATGGGAGGGCTGTAGTGAACTTTAGGAAGAAAAAAGTGAACCCAGAAGTAGTTTTAGGGAAAACAGTTATTATTATATTTATTTGCTCACATTTGGTAATAATTCATATATAATATCACTGATGCAGATAATCATATGTATGGAAAGATATATCCCAATTCAGACATGATGGGTTCTGAAATCAACACTGTGAATTTGTATCCTGCATTTGTAACTTGCTAGTCTTGTGTTTAGAGTGAGTATTTTTCTTTGTAAAAAAGAATTACACATGAATTAAACTGCTCCTTTTGTATGGGAAGGTTATGAAGTGCCAAATGCTCATGTGTTCACTGATATGGAAATGAGTAAAGGGTTTATTCAGTGAATGTTAGGAAGTGCAAGAAAGTGGGAAAGGAATAGAGAGAGCGTGAGAGAGAGAGAGAGGGGGAGCGAGGGAGGGAGAAAGAGAGGAAGCACAACAGTGAGACCCCAAAAAAGAAAACCGCCGATGTGAAAATTGGGTCTAAACACCTTATCAGCCAAACTATTGGTTATAGTTTACATGGAATTAGCACGTAAGAAAACTACTGAAGTTGGGGCGAGCTACTCTGAGAACCAAACTAGCAATCTACCACTCTGCATTGAAAGAAACTGTGGTAAAATATAAAATGACGCCTTTAGGGAAATTTGTTGATCATTTTCTCATAAAAAGATTTTGCACAACAGCAAAAATGAATACTTTTTAAATTCAAATTAGAAACTTTGATTTTATGAAACACTGGTTTAGAAAAAAAAAAAGACAAGCTATGTACTGGGAGAGATATTCCCAAGCCACGTACTGACTCACTATTACTGTTTAGATTGTCTAAAGAAAACTTACACATGATCAATAGAAAACTAAATAATTAATTTTTTTTTAAATGGCAAAACATGGATGTTTCCCAAGAGAGGATGCCTGGACGGCAGGGACACACAAGAAAAGACATTCTGTTTATATCGTTGTGGGAAATGTTAATTCAAAGCACAAGGCGATATCAACACTCTCCTTAGAGTGTGGCTAAAATTGGGGGAAAAAGTACAACACTGAATGCCCATGAGTCTGAAGACACAGCGTCATCCTTCCGTTGGATAACGGAATGTAAAACACTGTTTGCTAAGGAAATCAGCCACTCCCATCCATGCAGCAGGTCAAATCTCAGCAGTGACGAAACAGCTAGAGGAACATCAACTGAAGATTGGATAAAGAAAACACGTGTGGGGTGTGCATCCACATAAAGGAACAAAATGCTGACGTTTGCAAAAGAATGGATGCAACTAGAGATCCTGATGTGAAGTAAAGGAATTTAGATCTAGGAAAACAAACATGTTTTTTTTTTCTGTTTGAAGAAGTTATTACATATATAGTATAAAATCGAGTGGATGTTATATTATTTATTCTATAGTTGTAACTATCGCTTCAGTGAATATAGCATGAAATTATTATCCGTGTTCAGGAAAAAATAGCATTATGTGTGTGTGTAAATAATGTCTGTATATAAAATGAATGTGATAAAATATTAAAAATTGCTAAATTTTAATGCTAAAAATATTTAATGCTGTAACCAGAGAATGCCATTTTCTTCTAAAACTGTATTTCAATAAACTCTTGGGTTTTTGTGCCACAAAAATTAAAACACATACTCATAGCATAAAAGGGGATAGGTGTTCATAGGTTTTCTGTTCAAAAGAGCCAGGAGCTCAAACAAAATAAATATTGTACAGTCAAAAAATATTTAAAACATACCATAGCATGCCACTTTGCAATAAAAGAATAGATGATTTTTCCATAGGACAACTTGAGTGGATTCCCAAGGGAATTATGAGGAATGAAAAAAAATTCCCCAAAGATTGCACACTGTTAAACTTATGTAATATTTTTCAAATGATACAATTCTAATAGTGAACAGACTAATGTTCTCAGGGTTTAAGGGCCAGCGATATGTTGGCAAAAGGGCAGCACAAGGGATCCCGGCTATAATGGAAGCTGTTGTAAAACTTGTTGGTGATACGCAAATTACCTGATGATAAAATCATATATACCTAGATTCATATGTAAGCACACACACTTCAATCTGTTGAAATGTGAATAAGATCCGAGGATATGCTGGTGTGGAATCCCTGGGAATCACTGTGCTGTGTGACATTTAGGATGTTCAAGAGCAAAGTCCTAAGAACACTGCTCAACCAAGAAGCAGAATATGCACTTCATCGTCTTTGCCAGTGTGACCACACAAAAGCAAGAACTAGGGTGTGGTGGTGGTTCACCCTGCGTGTGCTGGCAGGGGCACCTACGCCCACAAGACACACCATGGCATGGCACATCCAAAAGAAGTATTGTTCCAGGAGAGGACCCCGGCCCAGGGCAGTGCTGCCCCAGCTGCTCCAGGGTAAGGCTGCACACCTAATCTTTAAGATACTAAGATTTTTTTTTTGTTTTTTTTGTATTATGATTATTATTATTATCTAGAAATTTTGAATTTTATGATGCAATTCCATAGGGCCTGGGATTTTCCTACCTGCTCCCCAAATTCTCACATCCCAACTGATTTTACTCATTTTGTTACAATAGTATAGTCTTTCATAAGCAGTCGTAAGTCCATCAGTCTGTTATTTAAATGCACCCCTACATTGCTGGTACAGACAATGACAGACAGTCCAGCATTCCATTGTCTATATGCCCAACAGTTTCACTGGGAGTCCATCTTTGATTTGAAAGTAGAGATGCACACTGCATTCTATCTTCACATCTGGATATGACAGTCTCTGTTACACCATCACTATATGATCAAACAAAGTCAATAACAGGTATGAAGCTAAAACAAAAAATTACAGCATCATGACGTTGAAAAATATGCCACTGAGTAACCAAGATTAAGGAGTATTTATTACCTTAGTATTACGGAACCCATCCTGAGGGGTGCAGCTTTTCCAAAACAAAAGTATTGCCGTAGACAGCTATGCTTTATTTTCTTGTCAGCATATGAATGTCTCTGTAAGTTCTGAGTAAAGGACAGTGAAAATCCATGACCAAAATAATGTAGAAGGACTAGATGCTTGCTGTACCAATTTTTCTTAGAGCCCAGACTTGACAAATGAAAGGGAAGTATCCCACACTGTAGATCCGGAGCTAGCAATACAGGGATTGTGCAGAATCTGCTGTGCTACTGATGCCTGAAATGGGGGCAGCATCCAGTTTTCAATATCTGGCAATAAGGTAAGTAACCGAATGTGGTGCCTAGTGGAAATGACATGTAATGCCAGGCCAGGAGGGTTTTGTAAGTCTTACCATCCTGGTTTATAGGGTGGTATAGCTATGCTCTTCAGTGTTGACCAGCCCCTGTTTTCTTGAAAGTGTCACAAGTTTGGTACTTTCACCTCAGAAATTCAGTGAAATATCAAGTTTTCCTCGAAAGGATCATTCTGCACGTTGAACCCTATGTGTGCATCTGTTACTGCACTTGAGAATTCTGACAGAAAATGACACAAGCCTCATTTCCTAAAATTAAAAGTATTGCACGTTCTTCCTCAAGTTAAACTACTCAAATGCAATTTTTTAAAAAGATTTATTTTGTTGGAAAGGCAGATACACAGAGAGGAGAAGCGACACAGAGGAAGATCTTCCATCTGATGATTCACTCCCCAAGTGACTGCAATAGCCGGTGCTGCGCCGATCCAAAGCCAGGAGCCAGGAACTTCCTCCAGGTCTTCCACGCGGGTGCAGGGTCCCAAGGCTTTGGGCCATCTTCAAATGCTTTCCCAGGCCACAAGCAGGGAGCTGTAAGGGAAGTGGAGCTGCCAGGATTACAACCAGCGCCCGTATGGGATCCTGGTGCTTTCTAGGCAAGGACTTTGGCCACTAGGCCACTGCGCTGGGCCCTATTCCGTTCTTTTAAAACAGCATTTGCTTTGACCAGTGTGTTTTCTCAGGCTACGTGATGAATATCATCGGCGGTGCCTTGTTTTCCAGGAATTCAAGAACTGTCGTGCCGGGGGGGAGGGGGGCGGCACTTAGCCTACGATGGGAAGTCCCAAAGGCAGAAAAATTATATCTGATGTTCAGTATCTGTTTGCCAGTGATATGAGTGAAGCGCTCAGCAAGTGTATCTTGCATGGCCTCGTGAGCCATCCCTGATGAGCCAAGAGAAAGCAGAAAGAAAGTTCAGGAAAAGAGATCATGCAACAACAAAAATATCTATGATTCAGTGATACGTGGATAAGTTGTTTAATAAAAGTCAAGACAGAAAGACGCTTCTGCTACTTCAGTCCCTGCAATTCTGGGAGCAAAAAAGTGGAACTTGGAAATTGATTAAATCTATAGCAGACTAATTTAAGATGATAACCTGCAAGTGGTATTCTGAACATTCAAATGACCCTTGGCAGAAAAATATTTCTCATGCCTAGAGAGGGTACTGGACTTACATTAAAATTCCCAGTGTCACCAGAAAGAGCATTAAACACTGCCAGAGAAGCAGAGCCTGGAGTTCCTGGATTGTCTCCTCTCTGACTCCCCCAGGGACATGAAGTCAAAATAGACAGAATGCTCCTCTGAGACAATTTAAAAAGGGATACAAAGGGAAACTGTTTTATTTACTCAAATAATTTTATATGTGTCAGAAATTGCATATTCTTCACCCTGAAATTTAATAAAAAGGAGATGAAGGAGAAAAAGGTTAATTAGCAACGTTTTTTCAATTATTTTTTATGCTCCTTAGGCTCAGGGATATTTCCTTGTACCCTCCCCCACATCATTCCCACCCTGTTTCCACCAGCAACAGCACAGTCCTTCATCAACAGTCATGGGTCCATCGCTCTTCAGTAGAAGTGTATCCTGACATTGCAGGCATGGATAATGGCAGACACTTCAGCATCCTATTATCAAGACGTATTTGACAGTTTCACTGAGAGTCCATTCTTTGATTTTGAAGTAGAGATGCATACTGTGTTGTATCTTTACATCATGATACGATAGTCTCTGTTATACAGTTCCTCTAGATGACCATATGGATATGCATGCTTACATATGTATCTTTTGATCATTTACTTTGCATGAAGTTTGACTTATATGAGAGAGAATATTTATCCTTTTGAGATTGACTCATTTTACTGAGCATAATGGCCTTTAGTTTGGACCATTTGTTTGTAAATAGTAGGATTTCATTCTTTTTAATGGCAGAGTAATATTCCATAGAGTAACTGTACCACAGTTTCTTTATCCACTCCTCTTTCAATGGGCATCTGGTTTGTTTCCATGTCTTTGCTACCGCAGATTGTACTGCTGAACATGTAGGAGTACAGGTCATTTTCTCATACGCAGATTTTATTTTCTTTGGATATTTTCCCAAAAGTTGGTTAGCAGGGTCACACAGGAGGTCGATTGAGGTGAAACCTCAGTGTAGTTTTCATTTGTATTTGTCTGATAGCTAGGGGCCTGAACTTTTTTTCATATGTCTGTTAGCCATTTGAACTTGTTCTTTTGAAAAATGTTCCTTTACTTCACCCTTTCTTCACAAAATTGTTTGGTTTGCTGTCACTGAGTTTCTGAAGCTCTTTGTACATCCTGGATGTTAGTCCTCCACCTGCTGTGTAATGTGCAAAGATTTTCTCCCATCCCATCCATTGCTTTTTTGTTTTGTTGATCATCTTCTTTGTTGTATAGAAGCTTCCTGGTCTGATGTGGTCCCACTGGCTTATTTTGGCTTTGACTATCTGTGCTTTTGGTGACTTTTGCAAGAATTGCTTGGAATAAATTACGGCATTAACATGGCATATCAAAACTTATGGGACATGGGGCCCGGCACGGTGGCGCAAGTGGTTAAGGTCCTCTCCTTGCACGCCCAGGATCCCATATGGGGGCCGGTTCTATCCCGGCAGCCCCGCTTCCCTTCCAGCTCCCTGCCTGTGGCCTGGGAAAGCAGTCGAGGACGGCCCAAAGCCTTGGGACCCTGCACCTGCGTGGGAGACCCGGAAGAGGCTCCTGGCTTCGGATTGGCATAGCATCGGCCGTTGCGCTCACTTGGGGAGTGAATCATAGGATGGAAGATCTTCCTCTCTGTCTCTCCTCTCTGTATATCCGCCTTTCCAATAAAAAAAATAATAAAAATAAATCTTAAAAAAAAAAAACTTATGGAACACAATCAAGGCAAAGTTCATTTCAATCAATGCTTATATCAAGAAATTAGACAAGCACCAAGTAAATGGGCTAGCCATTCATCTGAAGGAGCAATAACAGCAAAATCATCTCAAGATTAGCAGGAAGAAAGAATTAATCAAAATAATGTAGAAAATAAACCAAGTAAAGACCGAAATAATAATACTTAAAATCAGCAAATTGAAGAGCTTTTTCTTTGAGTAAATCCACAAAATAGATTCTCCGCAAGTCCAGTTGATGAAAAGAAGGAGGGAAAAGAAGTGAACCAGTAGATTTAGAGATGAATAATGAATAGAACAATGTGTATGTCAGACCTACATAGAATAATCAGGCACTGTTACAAGCAATTATATGCCAAAAAATCATAGTACCTAGAAAAGATGGGTAGATTTTCAGACACATGAAATCTACCAAAGTTGAATCATAAGGTAAATGATCATCAAAGAGACCTATAATCAGGATGGAAATTAAATTAGTAATGAAATCTCTCCCAATCAAGAAAAGCCCAGACAGGATGGCTTCACTGCTGAATTCTACCATACATCTCAAGAAATTAAATAAATCCTCCACAGATAATTCAAAACAATAGAAAAGGAGACGCCCTTCCAAATTCTTTATAGGAAGCCAACATCACCTTAATAACAAAGCAAAATGGAGATAAACAGAGAAAGAACTACAGACAAATTTTCCTGATGAACACAAATGCAAAAATACTCAACAGAATTCTAGGCAAGAGGATCCAAAAATAACTAAGATATAAAATGTCTTAAAATTTTTATAGTATCTCTAATAGAATTCTCTATAGGCAAGTGGGTGATATAAGGTAGAAATTTAACAAGAGGAGCTGTAAAATCTTTCACTAAAGAGACAAATTAAGATGACCCAGGGAAGAACTTCGTATAAGAATAATGTTGATTTGTCACTACCTTCCCTTTCTGTATTGACATTTCTCTATTAATTCAATAATTATTTAGTGCCTACTTGTTCTGTGCCAGGCAGTGGGCTCTGAAATATTTTTGCTTAGCTTATAGAATGTAGCTTCAACTAATTTGGATATTAGTAACTTTTACTCCTACAAATCAAAAAGGATAGAGATAGTGGATCTGGGTGAATAGTTTTGTTTTGTTTCATTGTTCAGTGTCCTCCAGGCCCCAAAGTGTTGTCTTCATTTTAAAAATCTTCTGTTAAACACATAAGTTCCCAATTTGTTCACTGAAGAAATTGCATACAAGCACACCATTTCTTAAATCTCAAAACAGAAAAAAATACTTGCCTGGTTAGTTCCTAACATGTGTTTAATTAGCTAGTTTCTAACTAGTTAACTAAGAAGGTGAATAGCTTGGTGTTCGTAAGAAATTTGCCAGGCAGATACCTTTGCTGGGGAAAGTCGAGAATGAGGCGATGTGCATTGACTTATGCTCAGCTTTTAGACTTTGTCAAGACAGGAAAGGGACAAAGTTGGCCGGCCTTACTTACCACTAGCATCAATTTGTTAGAATTTGAGTCCTAGGAGGCTTGAATCAAGAATGAACCAGAGCTTTGGCTCTGCGAGGTGATTAAGATTAGAGGCCAAAAACAAAGTCCTAAGGGACCCCTGCTAGAAAAGAGAAACCAGAGTTCATGGGATGGAATCGGAAGTCATGAGCTGAGCAATATGTCCGGCAAACATTTTCCAGGACTTGGACATTCCCATTTATTTTCTGGCTTCTTTAATGCAGGCTCTTGGTTGTTGGAGAGTTTGAATATTTGAAAGCAGATAGTTTTGTATAGGCTTTAAGACAATTAAAAAGCCACAAATGCCTCAAACCTGCTTAAAGTTAAGGTCAGTTGGTACTTAGCATATTCAAAATAAGCGCATAAAACAGGCAAGGGATTGTTGAATGAGGCATTTTCATTAAATATTTAAAAAGCAATATCTGGCTTAATCCTACGTGCAACCCTTTGAAGTAGGCATATTATTATTCCTATTTTACATGGAGAAAATTAAGGCTCAGACAGGTGAAGCAGCTTACGGAAGGCTATGGAAGTGGTCCCCATGAGTGTCAAAATGCGAAGCAACACCTGCTGTATTCTGAAGTCCTTGCTTTTAACTACTGAGCTGAATTATATTACTATTCAGAATTAATACATTGGTGCTAAAATTAGCACTGTGTTAAAATGGGACATTCAATAAGCAACATCCAAAGCCTTGTTTTTTTCACTGAACTGACATGGAATTTCCTTTTCTCTTGCAAACTCTCAAGAGTTTGGTCTGTTTTGTTATAAAATGTAAAATAATTAGGGTCAATAGTATTCACTGAATATATATCTACCTGGACACAGTGATGCAGCAGCTCAGAACATCCTTGTCAGAGGAGGCACTCGCAGGTGCTATGGGTCTAGAATCAGCCCTGTTACAAGGGGAACTACTGAGCACATGCAGTGGTTTGGGTGCAGTTTTGTGACATTCACACGAAGTTGGCATGTATAAAACATTTCTTAAAACTCAGTTTTAACTAATGTTTTCCAGAATTTCAGAGTAGTGATCTACTGAGCAGTATATCTATTGTAAAAAAAAAAAAAAAGCAATGAAAACACGAAAATAGGTCAGGTTTTTTTTTTTGAAGATTTATTTATTTATATTGGAAAGGTAGATTTACAGCGAAGAAAGCTAGAGAGAAAGATCTTCCATTTACTCTTTCAAAATGCCACAATGGCTGGAGCTGCGCTGATCCAAAGCCAGGAACCAGGAGCTTCCTCTGGATCTCCCACACAGGCACAGGATCCCAGGGCTTTGGACCATCCTCCATTGCTTTCCCAGGCCACAAGCAGGGAACTGAATGAGAAGTGCTGCAGCTGGGACACGAACTAGCACCGACACAGCATGCTGAAGACGGAGGATTAGCCAGTTGAGTTATCACGCCAGCCCCGATACATCTTGATAACCACTGTGATCAATTCCATATCTGTCAGGACCGCAGGAGAGCAGAGGAAAAGGAAGGATTCTGACTTTCCCACCCTTGCCTTCTCACAGCCAGGCACAGCTCATGGCACCTCGCAGATCTTGAGCTGATCTGGCTGAATGAGCCCGTGGTTCTGTGTGACCCAGGCAGGGAGGGTACTTTCCCTCAGCTTGACACAGTCATGAGAAGAACCCATTCAGTCAACTCTTCAACCTTCCGCTTTTTCTTTTACCTTTTCCATTTCCATTTGCTTTTTTATCAAGATTTATTTATTTTTATTGCAAGTCAAATATACAGAGAAGAGGAGAGACAGAGAGCAAAATCTTCCGTCCATTGACTCACTCCCCAAGTGTCTGCAACGGCCGGTGCTATGCCGATCCGAAGCCAGGAGCCAGGAGCCAGGAGCCAGGAGCCAGGAGCCAGGAGCCAGGAACTTTCTCCAGGTCTTCCACATGGGCGCAGGGTCTCAAGAGTTTGGGCCGTCCTTGACTGCTTTGCCGAGCCACGAGCAGGGAACTGGATGAGAAGTAGAACTGCCGGGATTAGAACCAGCGCCCATATGGGATCCTGGCGTGTCCAAGACGAAGACTTTAGCCACTAGACTACTGCGCCAGGCCCATTTCCATTTTCTTTTACCATGAACTTTTCTCTATAGGTATATGGTTTGCCAAAATGGAGTGAAAACTGAGTAATTCTGATGCAGTCTGGATGTTCTTATGAGACCATCCTTGGACCACTGGTGTTGCTGCTGCTGCAGATTCTTGTACAAGTTCAACATGCTGGAATCTGAATGATCATGGTGTGGAAAGGTGCTCACACTTTTTATGGGTCATCACATGCGTGTCTTTCTCCACCAGCTGAGCTCCTGACGAAATGGCTCATGACAAGCACAGGCACAGGGAGGGATCCTGTTTTGGGATCAGCCTGGTGTTTCTTCCACTCCACAGAGTCTCACTGTCATTTTTGCATCATTCTCAATCAGTGATATTTCAACCAAGCAAAGCTAGTGCTGCTTCTTCCAGCGAGGAGACCAGAGTATGCAAGTAGAGAGAGATGCTTCCCCTTTCCTGAAGTGCTGTTCAGACTGGTCAAGCAACCTCAAAGCACATCACAGGGCTAGGAACTGATCATTTTCATGGTGGTGACTGGCAGGGTTTCCTTGAATTAAACTCGCAGGACAGTCCCTCATCTGCAGTGACCATGGATTCAGGCTTTGTCACTTTGCTGCAGTTAAGAACTTTTCAAATACACCACTAAGTCGTGTTTTATGTTCATGCAGATATAACTGAGAAAAGCCCGTAAAAATCACTAAAACTGAAAGAGTTCTTTAGGTTAGCAGTCAAGGCATACCCTCTATCAGAGTATGAGGGTTCTAATCCCACTTCCAGCTCCCGACTCCAGCTGCCTTGATGTACAACCAGGCAGACAACAGTGAGGTGAAGAGTGTGGCGGACATGGACTGAGGTTCTGACTCCCAGCTTCAGTCCCCTGCAGTGCCAGGTGCCACAATGGCAGGGATTTAGGGAGTAAACCAAAAGATGCAAGCTCTCTGTCATTGTTATCTTCCTGTGTCTGACTCCCAAAGAAGCAAACCATGAAAAAAAAAAAAATTAAAACATCAAGGCTTACAGATAAGGACAATCTGCCAAAGAAACATGAATATGTTGAGACATTATCTGTAATGTCTCATCTAATTTACAATTAGAAAGCACTGGGATGGCTGCTTGGCTTAGATGCTAAGAAATTGCTGGGGTCACTCACAATTCAGAGTGCTTGGAAATGGGGTCTCAATGCTGCTTGTAATTCCGGATTCCTGCTAATGTGTACCCTGGGACACAGCAAGCAATGCTGAAGTGCAGGCTAACCTCTGCCTGTGCAATGTGTGAGACCTCAGTTGGCTTCCTGGCCTGACTTCTGCTTAGTCCAGCTCCAACCATTACAGCACTTGAGGCACAGACCAGCAGCTGCGAGTGTTCCATTGTCTGTTATGTTTACCATTCTTTTCTCTCTCTCTTTCTTCTGTTTTTGTATGTGTTTATCTCTCCAACAGGTTTTATTTTTATTTTTAAAGCTTTATTTTTTTTAAATTTGAAAGACAGATTTACTAAGAGAAGAGGTGAGAGAAAGGAGCAAACGCCCTTCAAGATTCATAGGAAGTTGCTCACTTTCTAGAGTCTTAATTAAAAAATTAAAAAAGAGGTTGGGCACAATGAGCACATCCATGTCATTAAAACAGTGAGAATCTTTAAATGTGGGCAATCTGGAATCAGAAGGGTGATTTGCTGTCTTACATTTTTGTGACCTAAAATACTTCCCTTTCGGAATCAGAAAGGGAAGCACCTTATGGTACAGTCATCAGGATGAAGATTTGTGTTAATATGATAAGAGTTTTTGATGTACTTTGAGCTGAATGAATGTTTCATGAAGTATGCCACACAGAAGCGCTGGGATGTGTTCATGGCCATCACAGTTGGTACGCATCTAGTTCTCATGTTGATTTCTCCCTTTCACTAGGAGACATTCATTTATGGAACATCTACAGTACACTCACTCACACACACACACACACACACACACACACACACACACACACCGTTAATTCTCTAGAGCCATCAGAGTGCGAGAAGGACAGTAGTTCTACTCAGAATACAATTCATCTTTCAGAACATTGCCTTCTCTAAAAAAAAAAAAAAAAGCCCACAAAACCCAAGGACAAGACGCCTACCACAGTTCTTTCTGAGATCACTAACGCTGAAGTCACAAAACAAAAGAAAGGATAACAAACGCAAACCCAAACACAGCTCCTACTGCTTTGCATGCCCTTACTTTGAATTTCATTGAGAGCAGCCTTCAGCTGTCAAGGCGAGCTCTCCACTTGGGGCACGTGGGGTGGAGTGTGTGAAACGGGCGGTTATTTACAGAAGTGCACATTGAGAACACATCTGTGCCCCGAGTCATGACGGGCCTTTCCAACAGCTTGGGAGGTGACTGTCCATACATCTTCACTTCTGTCATGTTTAACTAAAGCGCAATATCCACTCAACAAGAAATCCATCAACGTTATAAAGAAAACAATGACAAAGCACTCTCCTTTGTGTCAGGAAAACCAATACTTCCACAAAAGGAAAAAAAAAAATTATCCTCCAATCCTTTTCCTTGTCCCTTCTTCCTTTGCTCTGCTGAAGTTACTTTTCCTGTGTTTTCTCTGTTCTGACAAGATCCCAGTAGGGCCCGAAACAGTGGTTTTTGAGAAAGGGAACTATTTTAGGTCACAAAAATGTAAGACAGCAAATTGCCCTGCTGGACTCCGGACTCCAGATCCAGCCCATGCAATTGTTGCAGCACTCCGAGCACCCTCCTTCTGAAATCCGAGGTGGATAAAGAAGCCATGTGCTTCAAGTCTTTTGGACTGCAGTTGCATATTGCTGCTCTACTTGGAGTGGAATGCTGCTATTACAACCAGCTGTTATCCTCCTGTGAGCCTGCTCAGCTTCCTTGTAATTCTCGTTGTTAACATCTTTAGGGAAAATCATCAGTGAGTGGGGAGAGCTATGACCCCAAGGGACATGAGTACATCACACTGAAGCTGATGGTATGAGCTCAAGGGATGTTGTCCACTTTCATATGCTAAAATCATGGCAGTGAATGGGCACCAGAAAACTGCATAACACGTGGAAAATGATCTTGACCAGCTGAGAAGTTTTAAATTGAGCTTGTAACAGATGTCTTTGCATGAGAGCAGATCATTTCACATTCTATAGGGATGATGAAGGGGATTTGGCAAGGAGTTTGAAGATATACCTACCCATTGCAACTAATGCACTTAGCCCGTTGACTGGAAAACTGCTCTATCACCTGGTAGGGAGGGTCTTTGCCAGCCCAGAACAACATCCGACCTGTCTGTTCTTCTCCCAGGAGTCTCTTCAGAGAAGAAGGGGGGTCTCTGGGCTGTTACTAGCACTTGGGGCAGCCTTCACTCAAGTATTCCTTTTTAAAACCACCTTTACCAACTTTTCTCGTTGTGTTTACTGAGCCATTGAGAGATCAGTTCCTTGCTGTGTTCCAGTTGAACTACCAAGTCCCAAACCAGTGAAGTGGCAAATTGTGTGAACTCACACAATCATGCCAATCTCAACTGCTGATCAATAAAAGGATACAATTCGAAATATCTCTGGCAATTGAAGTGGTGTTTTGCACTAATTCCTCTGATGAGTCAACAATGATGCTAACGTGTTGTGCCTGTGGACATGACTTTCAGTTCCATCAGTTTTCTGTTGCCAACTTCCCATGGTTCTCAACTGGGAAACTCATGATGTGCATCTGGTCCACGAAAAAATCAGGTCCATCTGCCGCTCGTCTACTCCGTGTTGGCCTTACCATTTCTCTAACAAATCAATACCAATCTGTCGAAGACTTAACTCACACGCTTTGCCATAATTACACATTTTAAATATTTCCTACATCATTTTCATTGCTTCCCACAATAGGCATCTTGAATTGACACAATAGAAAACATTTTGTCATTTGCTTATATAACATTATGTAGGGTCACCTGGACAGAGAAATCTTTAACTCTACCAGAAGATTAGTTTTAGTTCAGCACATTCATTTGAGGAGATGGTCGCAATTTCTGCCAATGGCCTGACATTCTGTAGATGGAGGAGGTCTGGGAGTTCAGGTCCATTTTTCTTGTGGGAATCTGAAGTTGATTTAGTAGGCAGGCTACAAGAACAAGCAGGGCATATGTGGGAAACATATCTTTGCTTTGTGCTTCTCACATATGCTTTCTTTTCAATCACCTAAAAGGATTTCAAGTCCACAATGAAGAACCTAAATCCAGTAAAGAAATGTCTGGGCTCCTGGGTAACTACGTGTTTACTCCCCTGATAACCAGTTCTGTCAGCGTTCTTACTGTTTCTAGCCATCTGTATAGTTACCCCTCCAATTTGTGGAGGAAGGTTTCTCTGCACTTTGCAGGGGATTTCTTTCTTTTGAGGTGTAAGGTATCTGTTTTTCTTCTCCCCTTAGATCAATGCAGGTGAGGGTGGGTGGGTGAGGGTAGATTTAAACTAGCATATTTGGTGTACTTGGGTGGGTGGGATGGGTTGCTAGTGTTGTTTTTATAACTCTCACTTAATACTGTCCATTAGCTCTCATGCCTGGCCAGCAAGGATATTTTGATATTTGAAGAATTCAAGTTGATTTTTGTGACTCGAGTTGAATCTCTGTCTCTTCTCTCTCTCTCTCTCTCTCTCTCTCTCTCTCAGAGCTAGTGAGTGCAGAACTGGGGAACTCCGTGTGGCCATGCCTCCTGATGGGAGTGTAAAATCTTGAATGGTTTGGGTTCATCATGCAAGGCAGATGTGCTATGTGCTTCAACGCTTAGGCACAATGAAGATATTTCTTGCAATCCCAGAATTTCAGGCGAAAGTGGAATGTTCAATTTTGATTTTGGGGGTTGTGTTTGTCCCCTCTTTTGGGTCTTTTGCATTTTGCACCCTATGTTGTTGTTAGAGGCCACAAGCATGACAGCGATGAGCAGGTGCAGAACAGTGGGAAAGTGTCCAAACTCCTGTGTTTGCTCACGGGCTTCTGAATGTATCACTGTGGTCCATAGAGAGGGCTGGACAGGGCAGCAAGCAGATGCTGTATCTGCTATCACAGCCATAAAACAAAGTTGGGCTTTAAAATTGTTCCTATGCATCTTATTTTATTTTGTTGAATCAAATAAACAAGAGTTGCATTTCTTCTAAAAAAAATTATATATATATATATAATTATATATAATTATAATTATATATAATAATTATATATATTTATATAATAAAAAATTATATATATATAATTATATATAATTATATATATATATAATATATATATATATATATCTGGCCTGGGTGTTTGGTGCAGTGGTCAAGACATGCCACTTGGATTCTGTGACTCAGATGAGAATGCTTTGTTTATGTCCAGGCTCCCGTACCCCCATCCAGCTTCCTGCAAATGAGTGTCTTGGAGATACACGGGGATGGCTCAGGTACTTAGCTCTTCTCCACCTGCTGGAAATCCACACTGAGCATCTGGTTACTGGCTTGCGCCAGCCATCAGTCCTGGATACTGCAGATATTTAGAGAGAAAACCAGCAAAAGGACGGTCTCTCTGTTTCTGGTTTTCATTCAAATAAAAAGAAAGTGAAAAATAAGGTTTTTTTTTTTTAAATAAATATTGACTCCTTCAATAAAGCTGTGTAGAAAACTGTCATCAGCTTATATCATACATGAGAATCCTACAAAGTCACTGTGTATGTAATGACTTCCCCAGAAATCAAAGATAGATTTTTCTTACCACCTTTTTTAGAAGCAGTCACAGTAGCAACAACAAAATTTATTTTGAGTGCATGATTGAAGATTAATCAATAATTCTTATTTCTCAGCTGCATTGACAAATATTCCTTCAAATTCTGAGGATATAGTAAGGATTTTTGCTTGCTTTTATTTTTAGGAATACCAGTAAAAACCCATCAAGAGAAATATATATAAAAAAATTGTTGTTAACTTATGCAAAAATGAAAGGGAAGAAAGGAAGGATGAAGGGAGGGACCAAGAGTAGGAAGGAAAAAAAAGAAAAACAGCGACAAGCACAATGGCTAAACCGGTTGATCTTCCAAGTACGACATCCCATGTCGGTGCCAGTTTGTGTCCAAGCTCTTCCACTTCCCATCCAGCTCCCTACTAATGGCATGGGAAAGCAGTGGGGGATGGGCCAAAGCCTTGGGACCCTGAACCCACATGGGAGACCTGGAAGAAGCTCATGGTTCCTGGACTGAAATCAGCTCAACTCTGGCCATTGCATGCCATTTGGGGAACGAGCCAGCAGATGGAAACCCTTTCTGTCTCTTCTTCTATCTATAAATCTGCCTTTTCAAAGAAAATAAATAAATCTTAAAAAAAGAAAAAGGAAGAAAAGGATTTAAGATGGAGGAAGTTTGTTAGTAGGAACCAATTACTTTGCACCAAACATACATTGTGTTTTTAGAAACACTGCTTTTCCAGAAACCGAGAATGTGGCACACATTCTCTATTTGTGCAGTCAAAATTCTTAGTGCTCTAAACGTTCATATACACTTCCCTGTTTGGTTATCTAATTTATTCTAACTGGGAAAAATGTGCTGAGATGAGCAGTATCATGGAATTGATTGATAAATTACCATCAACTGTCAGTATTCTAGAATTCCCTACTAGTAATGTTTGAAGCAGAGTTGACAGTAATTAAATAATAATTTTATCACCAATAGCAATTGAATATATCCAACTGAGTGGATCACTTATGTAACATTAAAAATCCTATTCTTATAGTATTACATTGATTGATGGGTAGAGAAAGAGGACAGACTGACAGTTTTCTTCTAAAAACACTGTGGATAGGAGTAATTCTTTCTATTGTAAGTGTATTGCAATATATCTGTCTTTTTCAAATGGAGAACTACTGTCAATTTTATTCATCTGAATCAAATAGCAGTCATCACTCCCGACTTCAAAATTACTTTCATTTGGAAAATTGGCAATAATATGTATTTGGTTGCATTGGGGGGATGTCAAGAAAATAAATAGAAATTCTGAAAATGAATACTTGAATGTTTTTACATTTTAATGCATCTTGCAATCGATTACATGCTATAACTCGGTTCAGAGTGTTTATTTTTTCTCTGCTGTATGTCAGATGACAGCACACCTTATAATAGATGTGTTTTAGATTTATCAATTTACCATAGGGCTGACTTTATTTCTAATTTCCCCAAATTATTTTAGTTAGATAACCCTGGACTGGCTAAATAGTTGGACAAATCCTAACATCTTTAATAACTTATAAGAACAGAACTTCTATATAATAAGCCACAGAATTTGAGAACTGGCAAAGCAAAAGTGTATTTTATCAGCCAGGTTAGGTAGCCTTGTTATTAGAAATATTGATCTGAGGGGCCAGTGTGGAGGCACACTTGATGAAGCCATCTCCTTCAATGCTGGCCTCAAATATGGGTGCTACTTTATGGCCTGGAGTCTCCACTACCTGTCTGCTTATTGATGCGTCTGGGAAGGCAGCCGAGAGTGGTTGAAGCATTCAGGTTCTTGCCACCATGTGGGAGACACGGAGAAGGCTCCTGGCTGCTGACTTTGTTCTCATCCAGCCCTGGCCATCATAGGAATTTAGGGAGGGAACCTGTGGATCAAAGATCTCTCCTTGTCCCTCCCTCTATCTGTAATTCTACCTTTTATATAGATAAAAATGAATATTAAAAATAGAAATATTTAACTGATGATAGCAAATGTGCATAATTCAGGGAAAGTAGCTTAAGAATTCATTCCCCAGATATCTATGTTCTCAGTAAAAACATTCCTATTGGAATCTACATGAAATTTCAATTTCATTGTGTATATTCTTTTAACTTAAAATTTCAAATGTTTTAGTTTTTATTCCTGGACCAAGGTGCTTCCAACAACATAGGAGAGCAAGGTTTCTTGATAAAATTTAATAATTCACCATGAATCTATTAATAGCTCTTTTCATTTTTTCAGGTGATAAAACTCTTCAGATTTTTGTATCGTTTGCACATTATAAAGTTCATATACTTTATGTAAAAAATTTTATTTCCCTTGCACTATTACAAGAGCATAGTTCTTTATAAACAGCCAGGAATCCATCATTATCCGCCCAGACAATGGAAGAGAATCCTGCGTCCTGTTGTCAAGATATATTTGATAGTTTCGTTGAGAATCCATATTTGGTCTGAAAGTAGAGATGCCTAATGCATTGTATCCTCACATCTGGATGTGATGGTCTCCATTACATATTCACTGTACATCCTTTTCAATGAAAAGCCACAAAACAAAATCAACATCAAGAAGAAAAATAGAAATTTACAACACCATGAAGTTAAATAACATGGTACTGAATGACTAATGTGTGGCTGAATAAATGAAAAAGAAAATGAAGAACCTTCTTGAAGTAAATGATGCTACTGTATGATCTATGAGTCATTGAAGAATTTAATCAGAAGAAACTGTTTTGAAGAGATGAAACTAACAAAAAAATCAAAATCCATGAGGTATAGTTTCCTCTAATTTTTGCTGGTGAGATATGGCTCCTGTAGGCAACAAACAGTTTTTTTTTTTTTAACCCAGTCTACTAATTTATGATATTTGATTGATGGTTCTAAGCCATTTACATTCAGGGTTAATATGAATGGGTGGTATTTGGTCTTGTCATTTTAGCAATGGGTTGTTCATTGATTTAGTCTTCTGTTGTTATTTTACCAAGATATTCTTCACATTTGTCTTTGGTTTTGTTTGGTGCTATCCCTCTTTGTCAAAAGAATATCTTGAAGTATCATTTGTAGGGCAGATTTGGAAGAGGCATATTCTTTTAATTTTTATTCACTGTGGAAAATTTTTATTTAATTTTTAAAGACAAAAGAAAGTTTTGCTGGGTATGTTATCCTGGGCTGACAATTTTTTGCTTTTAGAATATGTCATTCCATTCTTTTCTTGACTGTAGAGTTCCCTTTGAAAGGTCAGCTGTGAATTTATATGTCAATTGATTTTTTCACGTGCACATTTAAGAAACTTTTCCTTATGTTTCACTGAAGAGAGGTTGATTTTCATGTGTTGTGGTAAAGATCATTTTTGGTCAAACCTGTTGGGAATTTTGTGGCCCTTCTGGAAGTTGTTTCCCAATTCTTTCTCCAAATTAGAGAAATTTTCCTTTATTTCATTAAATACATTTTTAAGCCCAGCTTCTCTTTCCGCACCTCTGTGACTCCCAAAACTCTTATACTGTGCCATTTAATAGTGTCTCTTAATTCTTGAATACTTTTTCTTAGCTTGGTCAGCTCTGCTTCTAGCTTTTTTATTGTTTCCCCCATGGTGACAAGAAAGGTCTTCCAAATTTGATATTCTTTCTTCTGCCTCATTCATTGACCTTTTCTACTGAATTTTTAATTTGCTCTATTACATCCTTCATTTCCAATCATTCAGCTTGATTTTCTTTCAGTGTTGCTCCTTAAATTTCTTGAACTCCTCTGTGTGCTTCTCATTGTTGACAAGAAGCTTTCTAATGAATTTCCTGAATTCTGTACCCTCAATTTTCTCAATGTATTCAATTAACTCTGAGGTTGGCAAAGGTTTTTGCTCATTTTCTGGGTAGTTATCAGTAACATTCATTGTGCCTCTGTCTCTTCTTTTGCTCTTGGTCATTGTATTTCTGGTTAGCAGAGTCTTCTTAGGGCAGTTCTGTAAACTGTCACCCACAGATTTACAATTTTGTTTTACTTACTGTGGTTGCAATACAGTTCTTTGTTTTCAGTCCCACTCTCTTCAGCGAGATCCAGGTCTGGGTTTTATGTTAGACTTCTACCAAGTTCTCTGTGGCCCCAGCTCCTGGCCCACCACTCTCTACTTCTTATAATACTGTGTTGAGGCTACACTGTTATCTGTATAACCTTTCTTTTCTATCATTTTGAGTGGTTCCCAGGATTAGAGAGACACTAGGTGTCCTAACTAGCTAGGTTGTTGGCAGTGCTGATATTATGGAACCTGTTAGCCACTAGGTCTGAAGGCCATTTGGATCTATTTTGAGTTGTAAGATGCTAAAGTCAGTACCACTTTCAATGAGGGAGCAGTGCAATGAACTGAGCTTGGTGAATTCACTGCAGCTCAGCACACACACAGCTTACTCTTGCCCCTGCAGTCTCAAAGCCTTTGTCATCCTGTTCAAAATGGTGCTTGATGTGCCGCTAGTGGCATTCTTGACCTATTGGCCATTAGGTCTGGGGGATATCCAGACATTCTTTGGGCGGAACCTGTAGGATGCCTCGTCGTTCCAATTCACTGAGCCAGAAATGAGTTTGATATTTGTGCACATACAGTTCCATCCCGTAGTCTTTGCTGTCCTACACAAAATGGCATCTGAAGCAGCTCTGTTGGGGTTCTGGGTTATGAAATCAACCACGTCTAGCAACACCTGTTTGGGATCTTCTACTCTGTCTCTGCTCCTGCTTAAATCAAACAAAGAAAGCAGAATAGGCAGTTCTTTGTCTAGGTTCACCTCCTGAGCTCCCCGTGAAGTCCCCTTTCCCTCTGATTGCTGGTGGAGTTTCAGCCACCTGTGGAGTCCAGATCACTGTTTACTGACTGCCGTAGGGGTGTCAGTCACTGTAACACCACACCATTGTCTCCACTGCTTTGCTGTGTCCATCAGTCTCCAGGCGCTCCTCTGCTGTTGGTCTGTCTTCTCCTATTGCCTGGAATGTGCCCTCTCTGTTTCACACTGGCTAATGTTTCTCCACCTCTTTAAACATGCTCTCACCCTGTTCTGCTATCTTGATTCTCCAGTTCATACACTTTAGCGTATTTACATTTCTCAAACAACTACCAGTGCAAACTGGTTTTGGGACATTCCTACCAGTGCAAGAGGTTCCATGGGTCCTATTGTTGGTCAAATCTTGCTCTGCTTCCAGACCCAAGTGACCTATGATGTGCTGCTGTTGGTGGACTTTCATCCTCTAGAAATGTCACGTAGATCCTGGTTTTGGTGTCTGCTTGTATTTATCTAGCACAAAGTTTCAGAAGTCCAAGTTGATGTGACACATGTCAATACTGATTCTTTTTTCCCCCTGAACCACATAATATTTTGTTTATCCACTCCCAAACTAATGCAAATTGGTGATTTTGAGATGTAAACGTTCACAAATAATGCTGCTATGAACAACATTATGTAAAATGTTGTGTGGGTTTTGTGGTTAAATTGATGTTTAATTATGTCAACAAGCACTCAATTTTCCCATCCCATTTACGATTAGGAGTCTCCCATTCCAGCAGCAATGTGCACAAGTGTTCCAGGCCCTCCATCTCCCCATCAACACCTGCCTCTGTCAGTCTGCCTCGTTGTTACAATTGTGGACAAAGTAGAGCACTCTCCTGTTACAATTAGAACTTTCATTTCTACACAACTTATTAAATGAAGTGCATTTTCAAGTATGATTTCTTTGCCTCTTAATCAGTAAATGTCCATTGAAGTATTTTGCTAGTTATGTTATGTTTTCATCTTATGATTGAGTTACAGAAGCATTTTATGTAGTGCCAATAAAAGTTCATTATTAGTATGTAATTTGGAAGTGCTTCCTCCTTCTCTGTATCTTGTTATGTCAGAATAATTTGTAATTTCCTTAAAGGTGTTTTCAAAGAGCAAAATATTTTATTCACTGATTCTGAATTGATTTCTTTTTCATTTCACAGATAAACCTTTGATGTTCATATCCCAGACATTTGTCTTATACAACTTCAAATCACTGTTCTTTGTTTAGAAAGTATTGTAATTTGAGGTCTCTGTCAATATTTTAAATTACATATGTACTCATTATTTGAAAGACAGAAAGAGAACAAACTAATTTCTGCTGATTGGCTCCCCAGACGTTTGCTGCACCCCATTTATCCTCCAATTGGCTTTGCTAATTCCTTCTTCAAAGGTTTAGTTTTTAAAACCATTCACACCTGAGTTCTCTCCCTTGCCTTGCAGTACCTCCACTTTTTTATAGGTTCTCTATTTAGCATGAGATTTTTTTTATGCATTTGGAGTGGAGAAAACATCCCACTTCTCCAGCAACTGAGAGGAACAGCTCTGCTCTTGGATGTCATTTTGTGTGAGGACAGCAGCCTCCGGCCTTTCTGGTTTACTCCAATGTGTCCTAGCCTTGCAGGCAACACGATCCTATATGGGCACTGGTCCTAAGACCGGCAGCTCTGCTTTGCATCCAGCTCCCTGCTTGTGGCCTGCAAAAGCAATCGAGAACAGCCCAAAGCCTTGGGACCCTGCACCCACATGGGAGACCCAGATGAGGCCCTGGGCTCCTGGCTTCTGATTGGCTCAGTTTTGGCCACTTTGGGAGTGGATAATCGGATGGAAAAACTTCTTCTCTGTCTTTCCTCCTCTCTGCACTCTGAGTTTCCAATAAAAATAAATAAATAAAATTTTTTTGTTCCCCTCTCATTTTGCCTTAGGATTTTACCAGTGCAATTGCACTTTATCAGTAGGGGTTGATTTAAGGCCTAAAAAAGTTGTAAACTATGCACCAAAATGAAAGGGAATGAAACTAATGAGTGATTTTAGGCAAGGAAAGAGGGTCAGGTAATGGCTTGCAGTGTCACAACTCTCCCTTGCCTTCCGGCTAGCAGGCCTTTGGGTATAGATATTCCTCGTGTTTGCTTTATGCCCTTTTGACAATTTCCAGAGACTGTAACAATTGCTTTTATCTAACTTTACCTACCTGTTCAACAGTGGACATAGCAGAAGCAGTCACGTGGATGTTTGCCATGTGACACAGCCATTGCCACTTAGGTGTTTACCAAAGATAAGTGAAACCACGCGTTCATCAAAAAACTTGTCTGCCAACGTTCAGAGCAGCTTTGTGAATGACAGGTCTAAAGGGCATGTCACATGTCCTTTCACGTTCCTTCAAACATAAATCGTAGTAGCTATAAAAATGAGTGAACTTTTTTTCATATGATTCATCGTACAAGAACCCTCAGGTAGTTATTTTGAGAAGATTGGTCACGGACTAAAATGTAAAATTATAGCAAGAAGCACTGTAAAGGACATCATTAGAAATTATTTACATGGTAAGCAAAGATTTCCTAGAAACAACCTGGTCATCCTTAAAAAAAAATAAATTGAACATCAAAGTTTAAGAGGCCTTCATAAAACTGTTAATATCTCACAAAAATGTAGACCTGTAAATTACATAGATATCTGTAACTCAACAAATGAAACAAAATTAACTTAAGCGAAAAATAAAAACAATACTTTAGAGACTTGAACAGACATCACACACGGAAAATCGAGGAAGGATAATTAAGTCTATGAGAAAGAGTTTAACATGACTTAGTTGTTAAGTTACAAATGAAGCAATAACAACAAGACTACGTAGTTATAATGGCAGAGCAACTATTTGTGCAGAAGCGGATCTCGATTTGAGTAATCATGTGATTACTGGACTGGCACTTTGAAAAGCTATCTATCAACATTTTGAGAGGCACGTACACTTTTACAAGCAAGTATAGGTTTCAGATATTCACTGAAAAAAAATCTAAAAATTATGCTTCTGATACTTAAGCAGACTGTATCTAATGGAAGCAGCACCATGGGAAAGGAACAAAGAGGTAAGTGAGAGAGAGAGAAAGGAGGCAATTCGAGGCTTCCAGAAATGAGTGTGAGTGTGTGTGCACAGCCATGCATGCACGCCTGTGTGGAAGGGCTCTGGGCTGGGTGCAGGCTGTATTTGTCACAATCGATCAACCAAATGCTCCAGGTCTATTCATTCAGCTCTATATGATTTATCTCTCAATTTAAAATAATCAGTTCCATTCTTACCTCTGGTAAAATCCCAAGAAATACAGTGTAGTCACGGCCTAGACTTATGAGAGCCAAGGTAATGCAGCATTCTTATTTCATGTGCCTATGTGATTCAAACAAGATCCATCCTCATGGACGGATCCTGACGAACCAGAAGAACAACCCAGCCTTACTTTATGAAGCCACAAGGACCTCCCCAGTACCAAAACCAAATTATTATATAGGATCAATGTATGCTGTCCTATAAATTCAAAATCATTTTAGTATTTTTCATTCCCATTAACATCAAATGAGACTGGAAATCATCAGGAAATATATTCTGTGAGTACATCAACACTGGAGGAATTAATTATGATTGATTCCATTAATTATCTGTACCTAATGCCTTTGCCATAACGGGCTGCTTAAAACATGAAGTCCACGGCGAAAGCACACCCAGTGACTCCTGGCACACACTTCACAACGTATTTCACCTCTTTTAAGTATAAAATGAGTTGTTAACGTCATTCACATATTAAACCTTTGCTTCGTGATTGCTACAACATTGTTAAAGCAAATAGATCGTGAATACATTCAGCCAGTTTCCCCCTGTGGCAGCATTTTGCAGAGTCACATTCTATTACAACAGCCGGAAAGATGAAGTCAATGAAAAAACAATTCAGGACATTCTATCACCACACAGGTCCCTGAGTTTCTTTTTATTGACACATCCACTTCCCTTCCACTCTCAGCTTCTCTGAACTTTGATAGTCGTGGGTATCTTCTCTTTGTGTATAGTTTCATCAGTTCAAGAATGCTAAGTAAGTGAAATAACACTGTGTGCAGGAATTCAGGAGTGACTTCTCATGCCACATGAATTATGTGGTAGTTGCATCTTCAGTTGAGAAGCAAACTGTTGAATAATTTTTTGGTGAACAGCTCTACAATATTATCTTTCCTTCACAATGTACCAATAGCCTTTTTTTTTCTGCGTGCATGCTGGCTTTTTAAAATGTATTTTTATTTTGAATTTTGAATTATGTGGTACAATTTTGTATAGGCTGGGATTCACCCTCAAACTCTCACCTCCCGTCAGATTTTTCCCGTTTTGTTACAATAGTGTAGTCCTTCCTAAGGAATCATAACCCTGACATTGTTGGTACAGACAATGTCAGACAGTCCAGCATCCCACTGTCTACACATGTCCAGCAGTTTCATTGGGAATCCTTTCATCTGGAAGCAGGGATGCATGTTCCATTATACCCCCATATCTGTGTATGATAGACCCCAGCATTCCATCACTATACATTTCCATAAGTGGGAAGCCATGCAACAAGGTCAACAACTGGCATGAGTTAGAACACATGCTAGCTTTTGATGTTGTTTTTCTATTTAATCATGTTATTATTTGTTTTCATTCTAGGGAGAGACAGAGAGGCAGAGAAAGAGGCAGATATCTTCTATCCTCTCAGGCTTTTTTTTAAAGGATTTATTTATGTTTATTGCAAAGTCAGATATAGAGAGGAGGACAGAGAGAGAAGATCTTCTGTCCACTGATTTACCCCCCAAGTAACCACGATGGCCAGAGCTATGCCGATCCAAAGCCAGGAGCCAGAAGTTCTTTCAGGTCTCCCACATGGGTGAAAGGTCCCAAGGCTTTTTGGGTTTCCCAGGCCACAAGCTGGGAGCTGGATGGGCAGTGGTGCTGCTGGGATTATAACCAGTGCCCATATGGGATCCTGGCACATTCAAAGTCAGGACTTTAGCCACTAGGCCACTGCATTGGGCCCAATCCTCTTAGTGTTTAAGTGTGTGTTACAGCTAGGGATAGTCTAGCCTGCAGCCAGAAAGAAGCAATGTCGTTCAGATTCCCCGTATACTTGGTGGGGAGACGAGTCTCAGAGCCTCATCCGCTGCTACCTCGGCCGTGCATTAATGGGAAACTAGACTTGTGGCAGAAGTTCAGGACTCAAACCAGACACTCCGATATAGGGTCCAGGTTACCCACATGCTGACTTATCCACAGATCCAAACACTTATTCCTCATTTTTAATTTTCATCAGGTTAATTTCTTAGAGATATCACATCGTGATTTTAAGCGGCATTTTCCCAACAGGTCATGGTGGTAAAACCATTTTCATGCATTAACTGCTATTTCTATACACTGTTTAGTGAACCGTCTCTTGATATTTTATTTTCTTTTAATAAAATATGTGTATTACAAATGCTAGTTATTTACTTATCAGATAATTGTTTGCCAATACTTTCTTTGTGAATTGTCTTTTCATCTTCATATCAGGATTTTTTATAAAGCTAACCTTTTTAAAATTAGTTTTGATGATGTCCACTTTGTTGATTTATCTTTTTAAGGATTTATTTTATTTAGTTGAAATTCAGTGTGTGTGTGAGAGAGAGAGAAAGAGATAGAGAGATATAGAGATCTTCCATCTCCTGGGTCATACTTCATTGGGCTGCAATTGCTGTGGCTAGCGGGTCCAAACTGAAGTAGAAGCCAGGAGCACCCTCAGTATCTACCACATGGGTGGCCATCTTGCACACATTTTAGGAGGGAACTTAATTAGAAGTGGAACAACTGAGATTCAAACAGGTGTTTATTATTTAATCTTAGCATCGTATTAACCAAATGCACAAAACACAAGTCCAGAAAATCCCTGCTACCCTTATTGTATAGGTTTGAGAACTGGGATATAAACAGGCTAGGTAACTAGTTGAAAATCACAAAGCTGTAAGTAGGGAATATGATGATTTAAGTACAAATTTAACTTGAGTCCACAGCCCATATATCTGTTGCTACATGCTTTGAATCATGTTACAATAGTGTGCCTTAGTCCCCCATAACTTGAATAATGAGTTACAGATAAAGGCAGCTGTAAAAGGTAGACTCTAAACTTTGTTTTGTGTAAGTCCATGTGGAGTTCAATAATTCCAATGGATAGTTGACTAAGGAGCTAACATTAAACCCCAGCAAACTAGCATGTTAAGCTCCAGTGGTTGACAATGCTTGTCTTGGAAAGAAGTCTCAGTGCAATCCTTGGAGTGCAAAGAAAGAAAGAAAGATAGGGCAGGAGATGCGGGCACCGTGGATATGTCTAAGGGAACAGGGCAGAATATCGACTATTTCTCTTCAGAATTTTTAAAAAGCATTGCAGATGGAAGTAGTAGCAGGGACTTGGACTTAATGCACAGTTTCCCAGTCTCTACACAACATTTGCTGCTGACCGACTTTACTCAGTGTAAAGTTTAGAAAAGAGGTATTGAAAACAAGTGATCATTTGGGATGTAACCACATTTCAGTCGACCAATAATGTCATTTTACTGGATTATGCTTGCTTCTTATCTTACAGACTGAATTATTTAACCACAAAGGTAATAAAGAAGCTGAGAGATGCACATGCTGCGATTTAGAGTCAGGAGAGATGACTCTCTCAAGTGTTAGCAGGGAAAGTGATGGAATGATGGGTGCTCCAGCCCAGCTTGGATGTCACACAGGTAGATACACATGAGCTCTGGGGAGACAGCGCTCCAGACAGAACGCATCTATCTCACCAGCAGGAGCAGACTTACTGCACATATTTTGTCACTTATCACCTGACAGGTTTTCCAGGTAAGGGGACACTCAGTGTTCAGAACACCCAGGGTGAGATGAGACAGGCATTCAGATGTGAAAAAGAACTTTTCTGGTCCAGTAAAAATTGCCCCCAACAACTTCTATCTATCTCTTTCCCACAAAACATGCACAGAACACTATCAATTGTACTGCAACAGGTCAAATTATGACAAAGGAGGATGAAGTTTTTACAATGCTGATGGTCTGCAAGTTGAAATCTAGCAAAGATCTGTCTGAATTTGATATCCTTTCTCTATGAAATTTGACAGGGAGAAACCTGACTCTCTCTGGGGACCTTCCAACTTTATACTCAGACACAGCAAGTTTGCTTGTGCGGTATGCACAGCCTGTCGGATTGTCTCTGCTTCCTGTTGCCTGATGCCCTGTAAGAGGTGAGGTTATTCTCATCCCCTCTCATCGCAAGCAGGTGAGTGAACACCTGGCACAGACACTCTGAGGAGACGGTAGCTCACTGCCTATGTCGTCTGATGTGAACTAGACTGCAAGGAGAGACAATACAGAAATGACAAAGTTCCCTGTTATTTTGTTGACATTTTTTTCCCCCTAAAAACCACCTTTTCTAAACCTCAGCCCGAACAGTTACACTCAATCTTTGCCTTTGTTCTGTTTCTCTAAAACCAATACCTGGTCCTGCTTGCATCAATCAATGCTGCTCTCAGAAGGATGACAAAGGACTCCCAATTCTCTTGTTTAACAGCCTGTTCAACACCTATTGCCTTCTGAGACCTTTTAAAATCCACACTTCCTGACTTCATGGCTACCAATCTTCTGTGTTAAAAAAAAAAAACAGACAGCTTAACAGAAAAATAGAGCTAGGGCTTCCCACTTTAGTAACAGCAGGTGTAATGAACATGGAAATAAAGGATATATTCATCATCGGTAACAGGAGATTTCGAGACATAAATTCAGGATTTAAAGCCTCCAGTTACTGTACGAATGACAACAATTCAACAAAGTTTAAATAATGTCTATCTCGCTAATCTAGAATTTATAGTAAGTACTGCTGAGGCTGGAATGTAACAAATATGGTCTTGAAATCATTTGTTAGACAAATTTTCAATGCCCACAAAATGCTAGTCAAGAATATTTGTTTAAGACAAAAACGCAAAAACATTGAAAAAGCATATAATAATGGAACTATTTGTGCAAACTAAAAATCATGAAGACCAGCTCTACTCAGAGCCTCTCTACGGTTAGACCCTGTGAACCTGGAAGTACTTCCCATTGCTTGCATGTGGCAGTTTTATAAATGTGCGTAACTATCAAGGCAGACAAACTTCTTTTAAATTATTCTGAATTAGTTCAGTTTCGCAGTATTTTACCCTGATTATACAGTATTCTCAAGCCAGGCTAACAGTGAAAATCCCCATATGAGAAAAAACAAACAAAATAAAACATTCTACTCTTTCAGAACTGAAAGTTTCCACAGTAAAGTTTTTTTTTTTTCTACTAGTTATCAGTAAAATCACCTCTTCTTTTTTAGTACTGTGCCATATTTAAACAAAGATGAGGAGAGAAGCCCAACACAAAATCAGATATTGAGCTCCTTAATACTTCTCAGTGGTCTACAAACTCACCTGAGCATACACATTTTAACTCCATAGATTCTATAGTTGAACTGTTGCTCTCAGTTGCATATACAGTAGAATGAAGAAAAGAACAGGAAGTAAATTATCAGGTGAAACAGGTGTTACTTAGCTTACTGAAATTCTAAGCAACCTTTGACATTCATTAAAATTGTTATTAATAGAACAACGTTCAGGCTAGCCCCATGATAAAACAAATAAACCTCTGCATGATGTGCTGGCATCCCTTATGGGTTGCTCCACTTCCAGGGTAGCTCCCTGCCAATATCTCTGTGGAAGCAGTAGAACATGGCCCTGAGTCCTCAGCCCTGCCACACTAATGGGCTCCCAGCAGCAGCTGACAGATCCCAGCCCTGGTACAGCTGAGCCCTGGCTGTGCCACCATTTCAGGAGCACTAGTGGATGTCAGCTCTCGCTCTCTCTCTCTTCTCTCACTGTAATCTTACCTTTCAAATAAAGAAAAAAAATTTAAAGGACCTGGCACTATGGCCTAGTGACTAAATGCTTGCTTGCACAAGCCTGGATCTCATTTGGGTGCCGGTTCCTGTCCTAGTTGATCCACTCCCCAACTAGTTCCCTGCCTGTGACCCAGGAAAGCAGTAGAGAATGGACCAAAGCCTTGGGCCCCTGTGTCCATGTGGGAGACCCAGAAGAAACTTCTGGCTCCTGCCTTTGGATCAGCTCAGCTCCAGTCATTGTGGCCACTTGGGGAGTGAACCAGTGGACAGAGGCTCTTTGTCTCTCCTCCTCTCTGTAAATCTGCATTTCCAGTCCCAGTAGAAAATAACACAAATCTTTAAAAAATTGTTATAAAGAGTATGTTTATGTAGGTGAAATATCCTTTCTCTCAAAACACATGGAACTTTGAGGATCTGATTCTGTGGTTTCTCTAATTAATCGATTATAATGATTATTAATGTTGTAAAAGCTGTCACAAAAAATGTAACACATTATGTTAATATCCACCAAAACTATACAAAGGTTCTTGATATTTAACAAGTTATGATATTAGTTTTTAATCAGTCCATTGTACAATCTAGTCAAATGGTAACAAATCGGTGTTACATGTTTACAGATGAACTCAAGACTCACTCAAATTATAATTTGAATAGAATTTTCAAGAGCTTAGGGAACAGCATTGTAGTGCCGTGTGTAAATTTTCAACTGCAAAATTGGCATCCTGTCTGGGTGGCGGTTTGCATTCCTTCTGCTCCAGTTTCAGCCCAGCTCCCTCCTTATGGCATGGGAAAAGCAGCAGAAGTCAAGTCGGCGCTGGAGTCCCTACCCGTCCACCTGCTAGATCTAGATCCTGACTTTAGCCTGACACAAGCTGCCCGTTACAACTGTGTGGAGACAGAACCAGCAGATTTAAGATTTTGTCTTCTCTGTTTTTTCCTCTTTATATGGAACTCTTTCAAATAATGAATAAATCCTCAAAAATACGATCATAAAATAGTGTTTCCAATGTTTTGTGTCTGTAGGTGTGACTGCTGTGTGTGTGTGCATGTGTGTGTGTGCTCATGGTGACATAGGAAGCTTCTTATATGCATGTAACAAGTGGGTATATATCTTCATAAACAGTATGACCTAACCATGAAAACATCCTCAACTGTTCTTTTGAAAAGTATTAACTCTTGGCAAGTCTTTCAAATCTCAATTTGTACTTCTTCAGGAATTTTGCCAACCTGTTTATGTTGAGATACCCTATATTATTTTTTAAACTGAATATTATTTTCCTATGGATCATATTTACTTGATGGAAAAAGTACTTACTTAAACCCAACTTTGTGGGGCCTGGCATGGTAGCCTAGTGGCTAAAGTCCCTGCCTTGCACATGCCAGGATCCCAGATAAATACTGGTTCATGTTCCGGCTGCTGTTCTCCCCTCCCTGCTCCCTGCCTGTGGCCTGGGAAGCCAGTAGGGAATGGCCCAAAACCTTGAGACCCTGCACCCATGTGGGAGACCTGGAGGAAGCTCCTGGCTCCTGGCTTCAGATTGGCTCAGCATTGGCCACTGTGGCTGCTTGGGAAGTGAATCAGCAGAAAGAAGACATTGTTTCTGTTGCTCCTATTCTCTGTCAACTATCAGGAGATAGTTTCTGGCAAGGCTTCGTTTGGGCTCTTATCCTTGAAGGGAGGAACTCAAGGATGAGACACAGATGAAAGTTAGTGGGAAAGTAATGTCTGAGACAAAGGCACACGGTCGTGGAAGAAGTGTGAGGAGTCTCGTGGATGAGTGGGCTGCAGTGAGCTTCAGGTTCGTCCTGCAATGCAATCAGGAGGCATAATTAATAGTGTCTGGTGTGGGGTTTGATTGAATATTCAATAATTGTAGGTTTTCTGGGACGAGCCTGAGTATTGCCATGTCCATGTCCTTTTGTTTTTCCCTAGAAATTGCAGATGTGCAATGCTGTCCAGAGTGTGACGGGAGTGGGTGTGTTGGCCACAATCGATTTTTTACAATGACATTATGGGGATCCAAAGGCCATGGCAGCAAGACAGCCTCCATCCATTTCCGATATTTCTGGTTGTCCCCAGGCATAAGATGCCAAACTTACTGCGGAACTTGTGGTTTCTGCTACATGTGACAGGATTACGGGGGTTTGGGTGGTGCACAGAAGAGAAGCTTTGGTGGAAATTCTGTGTGAATTGCTGAAGTTGGCCACACCAGCAGGATGGAGTTCTCACGGGTCCAGGGCTATTGCCTTCACTGCTGGCCATGCAGGACCACAGAACGCTGGACAGAGCAGCGGGGTCTTATTGTCAAAACTGTGCCTCCCTGAACTCATCTCCATCAGTTCCTATCGAAGCATCTGTTGTTCTGTCCTATGTACTTGTGTGTAACAAAGAAGTGTAGGTAAGTGAACAGGCATCAGTGCCCTAGTGCACAAATGGGAACAAAATGATGCACAATGACAGTTTGCTAAAAAATATGGTTTCCTTAAGCCCCAAAGTATGAATCTATTGCTTTATTTACCAGAATTTTAGCCAGTACTGTACACAAAAATACAGTTACAGCATTTGAAACTGAAAGAATTGAACCCATTATCTCACATGTGCATCACTTATGGTGGAGCCTACATCAGACCTGTGCAAATATTTGGCTAACATAAAATTCAGAACACCAAAATAATCACTGGCTTTGTTAAAACATGCATATACTTTCTACGGTCTGTGAAAGCTAGTGGGAAAGTACTTCACACAGGGTGACCATCACGCTTACTTCTAGACAATTTATTTTCCCTTTGTTGATAATAACTTCAAAGCCTTCATAAAGACAAAAAATGGAATAAAGAACTTGTACAAAATTCATACCTTTCCTTGACATAGATTATTTTAAATATTAAACCAAATACTGTAGGTGTTCAAAGCAGTTTTCACTGAGTAATAATATACCATCCACTTATACAATCTCTGAGGGCCCTTACCAGTGAAAGGACTTGGTAAAGCCAGCATTGTGGCATAGTGAGTTAAGCTGCTGTCTGCATTGCCAGCAACCCGTATGAGGGCCAGCTTAGGTCTCCACTGCTTCACTTCCCATCCAGCTCCCTGCTAACCACTTGGAAAAGCAGCAGAGGGTGGCTCAACGGGGCTTCAGACTCTTGACTGCAGCTTGACTTAGATGGAAGAGCTCTCTGTCTGCAACTCGGCTTTCCAAATATATGTATATACATATGTATATACACACACACACATATATGTATATATACACGCACACATCTATGCATTTTTAGATGAAGAAACTGGGTCGCAATGTGAACAGCTGAATTCTCATTCTTCTATCTCTATATACTGCCAAGTATCGGAAATGCAAGGTTGAAATTCCGCATCATAAATTTGCCAGTTAACCCAAATTATTATAATACCAGAAAAGATCATAGATGTGGTCATATACTAACCAAAAATGTATTTGCGAGTCAAAACACGGGCACTGGGTACATTCTTGCTGTGATACAATTTCAAGGCAATGCAATTGCATCTCCATTGGAGTTCCCAGCATGTGTAACTAAAGGGAAACAGAAGAAATCTGTTCTCTGTCAACATAAGGTTAATTTTTGTTCTAATTGGTATGGGAAAGAAATTGCATTTGACGGCTTCATAATTCTCTCCAAATTAAAGCATAGCAACCCGCTACCACCACTCTTGGCAAGCTGTGTTTTATGGGCATGGAATTAACTTCATAGTTATATTTTTGTATTTCCTTAAATTTTTGCTTAATACAAGTTTATGCTTGAAAAAATAATATTACATGCCTTCTTCCATTAATAAACAGACTGCCTTTCAAATGGGTTTATTTAAGTCTATTGTATGTCCTCACAGGTTGGATATATTTGTCAAAATCCAGGACAGCAAAGAGCTGTTTAACATGGGATCTACTAAAGGAGTAAGTTCTGTGCGGGTTTGTGTTCTTATTTAGAATAGTCGGCGATCACGTGCATATAAAAGCCTTTGTACAACAGTCATGTTCATACATTGTGGGTGCTACTTAGAGTTAATAACCTACGCTAGATTTGCTTCATCTGTGTGTGAACTAAATCTTTATTGAACTGCTGTGTTGATTCTGCGTGTGAGGGCTCACCCCTCAGTTTGAGGGACATTTTCTGAACACTTTTGCCATATCCTGAATGTTTGTGTCTCTTCCAAATCCATCTGTTGAACGTTATTCCCAGCGAGTGGTGTCAACTGTTTTAAGACGTGATTAGGTGAGCGGGGAGGAGCCCTCATGGGTGAGGTTAGGGTCCTTTCAGCGGGCCCCAGAGATCTGCCTTGCCCCTTTTACACGTGAAGGCACAATGTATAAATCAGAAAGCCATCACCAGACACTAAACCTGTTGGAGGAGCCGTGATCTTGGGGATTCCAAACTCTAGAACTGGGAGAAATGTGTCTCCATTGTTTACACAGCACTTAGGCTACGCTGCTTGTTGCGGTAGTCGAAATGAACAGAGGCAATGCCCTGTGCCTACAGTCTCCGGTAGATAAAGCGACACAGACATCTGTATGAGCTAGTTGCTGCCATTAATTGGAGATGACATTTTTTTCTTAATTCTTATAGTTGAAATGCAGTAAAATTAAAAGAAGCCACAGTAAAAGTCACAGGTGGTGCTTCTTGACGTCAGCCGTGACTGTGAGAGCATCATGTACTTATTGTTTTGTTTTTAAAATTATTTATTTACTTTATTTTTATTGAAAGGCAGATTTACAGAGAGAAGGAGAGACAGAAAGATCTTCCAGGTACATAAGTAGGAAGCTCAAGGGGAAGTGGAGCGGTGGGCCCCATGCCAGCTCCTTACACATCTTTTTTTAACAACTGGGTAAGAAAGTGAGCATGTTTCAAGGATTGAAGATGTAAATATGATACTGCACTTGGATGTCTTTAAGGATCTTAAACTAATATTCAAAGGCAATACAAACAACAAGAGTAGCGTAATTTGGATACAAGTAACCAGGGTTAGAAGAGATATTTATGGTCCCAGGGTAAAGCAAAAAGAAAAAGCATGAGTTTGTCAGCTCGGAGAATGAGAACACGGAAATCTTACTGTTCATTCCCTGCTCATGCCTGTTGCCTCCCGCTGTTCACATTGATTTCTGCTGTAGGCACATTTGGCTAATGACTTGAATCAAAAACCACAGTTATTACTCAGAAGCCTTGTTTAAAAACATGAAACTTGAATTCCCCAGTCCACTTCTCCCAAACTAACCTTTTTTGATAAGTCAGTAAGATCAGTCACATGAAAACTCTCCACCGAGTAATTAAATGGAAAATTTCTAGTTAGGAGCTGCAGTTTTCATTCAGAATGTGTTGAGCACACACAGAACTTTATTAACTCTATGGCATCACAGAGGGAAATTTTCGCTGAAAATATCCTTGTAAGAATCACTGTCTTCCAATGATGCAAGGCCACGTCGATATGTATTTATACATGATATATGTACATTATCTCCAGCAATTGTTTGTGTTTTTGAGCTGTACTTACCTATCAGATTGGTTCACTTCCAGTAACAATTTATTTTTGCCACAGATTATAAGGAACAGTAAGTTGCTTTAGCAAGACGTTGACACCAAGTCTCTCTCACACACACACACTTCTTGCCTTACAGCTCGACAGTGTACAGGCTGGGATCAGGGTGTGGATCCTTCAAAGGATGAAGCAGGCCAACCTGTTTCAGGGTTTTCTCCCTGCATCCTGATGGTTTACTGGCAGTTGCTGGCTGTCCTTTGTTGGAGATGTATCAGTTAACTCTGTACTCACTCAAAAAAAAAAAAAAAAGATTTATTTATTTCTATTGGATATTCAGAGAGGAGGAGAGACAGAGGAAGATCTTCCATCCACAGACTCACTCCCCAAGCGGCCGCAACAGTCGGAGCTAAGCCAAACTGAAGCCAGGATCCAGGGGCTTCTTCCAGGTTTTCCACACTGGTACAGGGTCCCAAAGCTTTGGGCCGTCCTCAACTGCTTTCCCAGGGCACAGCAGGGAGCTGGATGGGAAGTAGGGCCGCTGGGATTAGAAGCAGTGCCCATATGGGATCCTGGCACGTTCAAGGTGACAACTTTAGCTGCTAGACTATCACCCCAGACCTCGTACTCACTTTTACAAGGCATTGATTCCGTCTGTGATTTGGTGTGCAATTTGCCTTTCTTTACAAAGATACCAGTCATATCAGAGTAAGGGCCCGCCCTTCCCCTGTATCAATTTCATCTTAACACTTTATGTGTGTCTACACGAGGCGGTGCTCATAGTATTAGGAGTAAGAATTTCAACATGTGAGTGGGGAGAATGGGACCATTTAGCCAGTAACAGCTTGTCTGAATCTTTCCCGTCTCTGTCACTTTCCTTATCCAAAACCTCTATCTGATTCTAATAGCCTGGGCTCCGGAATCCACACAATGATGTGTTTTGATTCCTGTTTAAGCAAATGCCAATTGGTGTGACCGTGGGCAAAGGGATGAAGCCACTTCCTAACTTACCCTGCCAGAGAAAACTGAAAGAGAGGATGATAGGAAAGCTGGTGCTGTTGGAAACTGAATGCCATTCATTGCTGAAGATATAGGACCTCCAAACTGTGTTTCAGGACGTATGTCCCATCACTGAAGGGTCACTAGTGTCTTTTGTGGTAAGTTTTAAGCATGATTTTAGCCATTAGGGTTGTCTTCTCAAACCACGATTATTATGTTATAAGGTGGAAGAGAAAACAGAACATTCACTCTACCCAGAGCAAACATAATTTGCCAGTAGATCTTGCAGGGAGTAAAGGACGTTGGGTACGTTCTATGTTCTTCCATGCTTTTCTTTGCTATTTGGCGTAGTTTTCTTAATCACCAGGGGGATGTTTTGAGTACATGTCTCCTTCGGTAACACTTATTGTTCTCACAGGCACTGGAACAACTTGTCTGAAATCTAGGTAACAATGACTTCATTCCATATCAGCATAATTTTTTGTCTTTAACTGTGTTTCTTTTGTTCTTGCTTATTGCTTCAAATGAAATGAGTATTAGCTAAACTAAAATCAGTCTTACAAATTTATGTCAGTGAAAGAAAAAAAAAATGTTCACTCAGATCTGATTTTAATTTAAATGAAGATAAGAATCTAGCAGCTAGCAACAAGTATCCCAAATTCCACTGGTTGCCTGGCAGCGAACTCTGGGGTCTTGATTGTCTGGAATTGCTGCCTATGGACACCCATGGATAAGGCCACAGTACATGAAGGTGATGAATGAATCCAGAGGGACACTCAGTGACATGGCCGCTGTACTTGCAGGTAAGTGAGGGGATTGAGATCTGTAGGCTTGGAGGGGAGAGTCTGGAAGATCTGTATGGGTCAGACTCATGCAACAGCCCACATGGGTATCTGGAGTTGGGCTTGTTACATGGAACCTTGCTGATGACCACATGCCAGGACACATGAAAGCCATGACTAGGCCTGCCTAGCAGGACTAGATCCCAGTACCTAACTGAATGTTGGAATAGTAGATGAGTCACATTCAACAAGGCATGACACTAATCAGCATTCAAGAGAATCAGGTCTGGGGTAGATTCTGAGAGGGATATGTTTGTAAACCCTGTGGAAATGCAAGGCCCACTGGTTACCTCACAATTTGGGGTGGTGATGGGCTGAACTAGGTGTGACCATGGACCCTGACAATATAGACGGGTACAGGTCCAGGCTGTAGCAATTGCATGTACATCGCAAAACAGGGTGTGGGGCAGGCTGGGCTGCAACATTCACCAGCTCATGCTAAGCCAAGATGGAAGAGTGCGCTATGCCAGGCAAGGACCTACCACCCGTTGGTATGTGTGAGATCCGAATCTGGCAGTGGGCCAAGTGGGGGAACTTGGGAAAATCTCCTAGTGGGTCATAGCTCCCGCTGGTGTGCATGTGCTTCAGGTCTTAGAGTTGGGCAAGATGGCCAGGATTGCCCCAACTGCTGGATAATGTGTGGATTTGTGTTGGAAGGGGGCAGACTGGGTAGGACCAAGCCAACTTAGCTCACTGGCAAGTGCAAAAACCAGGCTGGAACACAGGTCATCCTAGGCTCGGCTGTCACACCTACTGGTTTGCATGATCCAGGGATTGGGGCAGACCTAGCAGAGCCAGGTTCCAGCACCCACCAGTGAAAGCTGGGACTGTGGGCAGGCCAGATCAACCCAGGCTGCAGCATCTAAGGCAAAGGACCAGACAGGCAAGGTGCTATGCCAAGTTGAGTCAGAGCAACCACTGGCATGCGCAAGATCTGTGGCTGAGAACAGGCCTGGTTGGGGAGCAAAGGCGACATCCTTGCTGGGTTGGGGCAGTTGTCTAGTCTGGGCATGACTGCAGTGTCCCTCAACACAAGTGTAGACTGGGTCTGGGGTGCACCAGACTGGGTTAGACTCCAGTACAACTGGTGCTTAGGAGAACCAGGGTAGGTATAGGATGGCTAGGCTGGGTCTCTGCCCCTACTGAGCTATATGTGAACTGTGCCCTGGTGTGAATCAGACTTAGCTGAGCTGAAACATCCAACACTATAAACCAGAATGGGTGAAGGCAAGTCAGGAAAGGCCACTGTTCCTGTTATGGCAGGAGGTAGACTAAGTAGGGTTGGCCCAAGGACCCACCAGTATGTGCAAGATTGGCATTGGGAGAGGTTCTGATGGAGGAGATTGGAGAACTCCTCGGTCAGGACATAGTCCCTGCAGGTGAGCAAAATAACAATGATAGGGAGCAGTTGAGACCAGGCCAGGGAACGGTACCCACCAGCTACATTTAGCACAGGTTGGGGTTGAACCAAGCTGGTGCAGTTTATATTAGCCTCTGGCTAATCTGAGAACCAGAATGGAGTGTGTGTATGGCCGGGTTGGGTCACAACACAAGCCAGTTCACATGAGGGCCAGGACTGGGACCAGCTGAGCTGGGCTGGGCTAGGCTATAGCCCCCACCATCATAAGTTGGAGTTGGGGTGGGGCTGGATCTAACTAGGCTATAGCACCTACTGGCAAATACTGAGGAGATGCAAGCTATGCCGCATTGGACAACCAGCACATGTGAGACCCGGGGGCGGGGAGGAGGGAGTGGGGAGGAGGCAAAACCGGTAGGGGGAATATACAGGGCTCACTTAATGGACAGGCACTCCCACTGGAGAGCATGAGTTGAGATCGGGGCAGATCAGGCCAGGCAGGGCTGAAACACCTGTTGGCCTCATGTGGGCTGGATCAGGGGAAAGTCAGACTGGGTAGACTGTTTCTACTGGTGCATGCATAAGTCAGAGTGTATCAGGGTTTGTTGGGCTCTGCCACAGCATGAACTGGTAGATGATGGCACGAGGGGCACACTCTGTCAAGTTAAACTGCAGAACCACCTTGAGAGTGCAAGATCCAGGGGTGTGAGTGGGCCCTGTAGGAAAACAGTGGGCATCTCCCTCTTAGGTTGCCACTCTGACTAGGGAGCATAAGAACTAGGAATGGGGCAGGCATGACCGGTCAGAGAGTGGCACCTATGAGCAGGTGTGTAGGCTGGATAGTGGGGCTGACTGTGTTGAACTAGGCTCCAATTTCAATTGACATGTATGAAGCTGGATGGGATGTGGAACAGATTGGACCAGTCGCTATACACACTGGCAAGCACGGGAACCAGGGCAGGGGGCAGGCCTGGAGCAGGTTACTGCGGATTGCTCTGTCTAGGCTGCAGTTCCCACCAATGTCCATAAAGCCTAAATGTGTGGTGGGCAGGATCAGGCTGAACTGCAATACCCATTGGTTTGTGTAAAAGACAGAGCTGGAGACAGAACTGACCCAACAATTGCAACCATCAGCAGGTACATAAGCTGACTGGAGCGATGGACTCTGTCTGACCCTATATCGTGAGCACACACAAGAATCAGATCTGATACCACTCCAGATGAAATTTCATGGGGATTCCCCTAACTGAATTGCTGGACTCAGATCCCCAACCATGCAGAGAATTGCAGGTTCCATGATCTGACCATCGAGTGCATATTTTGCAGCCTCCTCACTGGCTTAGATGGAACAGTGGACAGCATATTCAGGTGCAAATAGAGATTATAGCAGTAAAGTAGAATCTGCAGAGGATATGTAGTACCACGACAGTAGATGGAGGGTAGGACAAATTGATCAAGTTTTGGCAGTGAATATCTGAGACTCTGTGGTAGACTATGTCAACCAGTGGATTATGGAGAGATTTCATCATGCTTGTAGTGGCGAGATCAGCGGTACTTCAGAACTGTTGAACTAGCGAAACCTAATGAGCAGGACTCTTACAGAATGCCCCACATTGGAGAATCTGGGGTGGTGTCGGGTAGCTGCCCTCCATCCTGGGGTACAGAGGCATTTGGGAGGCTGTGTGATTGCTCTCCTTGACTCCCTGCTTTGCCCAGATACAGGAATTTAAAAAAGAGAGAATGTGGAAATTGTGATCTCACCCAGCTCCCTGTAGCCTTTGAGCCTATCCACCCTATTCAACTATGTAAAAATCATCAAAAGTAAAGATAAGTAAAACCTAAAAAAAGAATCCAAAAATCTTTGCACATACAAATTATTGACAAAACCCTAAATCTAGTTGCATGTGGGAAATTGCTTTAAGTTTAACTCAGAATAACCCAGAACAAACATTTCAAGCACTACACAACGAAATGGCAGGAGGTTAAAAAATATTGTTTTGGATCATGTGAAGATTTAAGGGTGATGCATTTGGTTCATTTTGTTTTTAATATTTATTATTTTTTTATTGGAAAAGCAGATGTACTGAGAGAAAGAGGGACAGACACAAAGATCTCTGCTATTTAACTCCCCAATGGCTGCAACAGCTAGAGCTGAACCAATAGATTTGGAACCAGAATTTGGGTGGAAATTATGATTCCTGGAAGACAGAGGTACATTCTTGACCTCCCACGAATTGCACTAAGGGCAGCTGGCCCTGATGACCAGTCTAGGGGATGGTTCTGCCACATGTAAGATGCAGTAGAATTTGCAGCAGTTACTGCTCTCAGTTCCAGGAAAGAAAAGATTAGTAGCACACAGTCCTGTCTTTGGCATCCAGAGAACGGCAGAAAAGCCCTGCTCTGTAAGAGTCAGACCTAGCAGGGATGGTGGAGAGAGAGGCACAAGTACAGAGCAAGGGTGCGTTTGTCCAGTGATAACTGAGGAGGTTCCCTCAGGAAATCAGAGCTTTAATGGACCTTGAAAAAGGAGGAAAACAAACAGGCAGAAGATGGAGTATGAACATAGTCACAGACATTAGAAAAGGAAAGTGAGTCTTTCAGGATGACAAGGGAAATGGACCAGGGAAGATAGTAACTGAACTAATTTTCGACATAGCAAGACATCTACAAAGCAGTCTAACAGGATCGCCATTTTGTCATCTTTTGAATAGTGTTTAATTCTTGAAAGTTCTCACAATGTAAGTTTTAGTGCTTATGGAATTTGCAATATTCCATATGGCTCTTTTCAGCTACAAAATGAAATGATAACACATTTCTTCGTAAATATGCATTTCGCTCAGTGTCATGACCATTAAGTCTGTATCTGCACCATGCTAGCTAGGTATGGTGGGAAAACAAGTTATTCAGCTCTGTGGAGGATGTGTGATGTGCATCAGTGCCTACAAAAGAGAGTACAATATAGTTCACATCATATGTTTTCCATGTAACTGCATACAGGCTAAGAAGAAGAAAGAGGTAATTATCCCATAGCATGATCCCCCCCAACACACACAAAAAAAGACACTGTAGGCCTTGGAATATAGGATGACCTGTCTGGGGTGAAAAAGCAACCAAGGTAGACATCGTGAAGGATATGTCATTTATACAACGATGAGATGAGCAACTAAGTATGCCTTGAACAGGTGGTATGCTGTGGTGGATGGTGAAAGGAAAGAAATTTCAATGTTGGCTCTCAGTGGTACAAACAATGGCTGCACTGAGAGAGAGTCTGCAGAGGCTGACAAAGGGCTAGGACCAAGGGATACCCAGGCAGCATTATAACATGAGTGAAAGTATGAAGAGCTCTGAGCTCACTGGTATGATGTTGATGTTTATTCATATGTCATGGCCCTAACATCCAAGGGTGTGGGAGAACGTAGGGCCTCTTGGGAAGTGGTCCGGTCATGATGTGGAGACCTCATGAATATGTTTAATGCTCATACCGATGAAACGATCCCAACCCCTCAGGAAAGCCAAGCCAAGCATAACAATAAATGGTAAAGGCAAATATTGGAACCCAGGCATTATGGCTTAAAGGTTTGCACATGTTTGAAACTATAAGGAACCTACAAAACTGCAAAATCAAGACCAGAGCATTGATAGTCTTGCTCTTCCTGTCGTTAACCCAATAACTTATTGCTTGGGTGGTCATTTGAAAATATATATGCCCCATTTAAAAAAAATAAAGCTTTGAGAGGGGACTTTTTCTTAATTTGACATTCAAGCTAGAAAAAGGGAGTGGTGGTTGAATTTAGACATTTCCAGCTGCATGCGAACAAAGTGCAAGGGGCCTTGGATAGAACCTATATAGGGACCTGACAATAAACCGAATATGTACACAGGCCAAAGAATGTAGGCATATCGTTACTCTGGGATCTCTGATGATGGAATCCCGATAATCTGGCAGTGGCACAATCAACAGGGCATAAACTCATAACTAAACAGAGGGAGAAAGGAACCAGGTGCATTGAAGAGAACTGGGATTTAGGAGTGGATGAGATGCACTAAGAAACTTGACATCCAAAGAAAGCAACCTGTCCCGCAAGAAGGAAGCACACTTTCTGGAAGCCTCTGAATAGAACTCCATCGTCTTAATGTACAGCTGCAGTTAGGCCACGCTCATCATTGGGTAAACTCGTATGGAGCAACCCACATTGTCAAATCATTGCTTATCCTCTGCTCTCGCGTTACTTTGACAACATGAAAGGCGGAATTGTCTGTTTTTCCCAAGGCCTCATCTCATTTTTTCCAGTGAAAAAGCAGCCACAGAGCTAGAATGGCTGTCAACTTACTAATAAATCAGAAACAATAAACAAAACTCACACTTAACGGCAGTGCTCAAGAGTTCCAAGATGCTCAGAACCGCTCAGGTGTCTCAGCAGCTCATTCCTGGGGACACCACCTCTTAACCCAAGGCTCTGGTGGGCATCCCAGGGCACCTGGGCTTCCAGAGCCCACATGTCTAAAGCAAGCAAGGACAGAAACAGATCACAACGGTGCTGGGTGGCACAACCACGGTTAATTAAACTCATCATTAGCATTATGGAGAGATTCGTAGTGCCTTTGTCTAAACAGAACAGCCCCTCCACTCGTGTGTGTGTGTGTGTGTGTGTGTGTGTAAAAGAGAGAGAGGGAGAGAGAGAGAGAGAAAGAGAGAGAGGAAAAGAGAGAAAGAGATAGACTTACTTCATGGTGTGTTGATTTTGTTTTTTATTAGTTTCTATTCACAAGCTGAAAGCTTCTGTCTAAATAGTGAGAAAAGGAGTTTGTAGAGTTTAAACAAATAAAGTTATTCTTCCGCATGTAGCCCATTCCTCCCTCTACATCTCTCTAGTGTATCTGCAGTATAGAACAGAAAGTGCATCCCCTGAGTGGCCATTAATTTTATGCTGGGTCATTCAATCCAACTCAGTGAAAGGTCATCTCCAGTGTGACCATTGTTTTGTTTATTTGTTTGTTTGTTTTCTGCTGCTGCTACAGGAGGGGCAGGATGGTAGGATGGCTGGAAGGCATGATGGACTTCAATATTTTCAGCACCCAGGGCACAAAAATATTGCAAGTCCCTCGTTTAAGTGGCCAGTTGCCAACACGGAAGAATTGCAATGCCCCTGTATACGCCATAAAGATGCTACAAGGACTCAGGAACTGAGTGCCTACGGAACAGCTGTGTGCATTTGTGTTATTTTGCTTGACTTAGAGCATTTGCATGTCACTTTACTTTCTCACTGTCCTCTTGGTTCTTAAATAATAAACTCCCCTTTCAAACTGGTGCCTTGATTCCATCAGGGGTAGCTTAGAACGATTATACGTTTGGTCACCGTCCACGAGAAAGCTGTGTTTCCTCTGCTGCCTTCTCCTACCCTCTTATCTCCTGTCCTTGTCATCTGAGAAGTACAAGATGGTTTGCTGCATGTCAGGACTTTATAAACCAATCCTTCCAACATCCGGGGGCATCTCTAGAGATCCCAAGGGCCCATTGTAGACACCGATGCTGCTGTTATCACACATATGTACATTGGGGAAAACAAATGTGGCTAGCTGATCTAAGGTACTTGTGAGAAATGAGTCAGGGTAGTGGGAATGTGTTACTGCCATTTCCATGCATAAGTGGAGCCTGGGTGCCATGGCTCAGCGGACTAATCACCCATTTGCAAGCACAAGGGTCCTCTCTGGGCACGTTTGTGTCCCAGCTAGTACAGTTCCTATCCAGCTCCCTACTTGTACCCTGGGTAGCTCCTGGCTTCTGGATTCAGATCAGCCTACCTCTGGCCATTGCAGCCATTTGGGGAGTAAACGAGCAAATGGGAGATCTTTCCCTCTCTGTTCTTCTTCCCATAAATTTGTGTTTTAAACAGAAATAAACATAGGTTTAAAACAAAAATGAAGACAAAGGAAATAAGAAAAAAATGGAGCTTGTCCCTGCAGGAGCATGGTGAAAGGGGTTTCAGAGAACTATTGAGGTGGGATTTATTTCTCTTAAAAAGCATGGTGAACCCCAAACCGTAGTGATAAGATGTGAAGGCAAATGAGTATAGCTTAAAGTATTCAAGATGAACACGGTCACACTTATAACCATCTCTTGTTCTACTACTTGTGACCAAATGTACTTGCAACTAATTCATTTTCTCCATCAACAGTATGTCGGGAGAGATGACAAGTAAGTCAAATGCAATATGTGAGGAACTCAGCGAAAATCACAGCCAAAGACAGTTTTCTTTCCCCTGACCCATTGCCAGGGTGTGCCTACCTGGAGCCTTTCCTTCTGTGATGGTGCAGCTGCCTCCCATACTTTAAAGACTGCTTGTTGCGCAGTGCTGGGATTCGGAGCTATGCGGGCATGTTTGGCAAGAACTGAATGATTAATCATATCATTCAGACATCAGTAATTTAAAAAAACAAACAGAAATCCATTACCTGGAACTGTCTATTTACAATATATTTTGATTTCTGATCAAGAAACCAGGAGCAAAGCATTTTTTTTTTTCACCAACAGCAAGGAACACAGATACATCTAGAGGGTTAAAGCAGTTAAACAGAAAGATATATGTTTTAACGAAGTTGTGCTTTAAAATTACTTCTAATTTATCCACTTACTAGACATGTATTGAGGTAAAATGATCAGCCATAATGTGCAGCAGAAAGATATATACTTTTTAAATTGTAGCCAAGAGGAAAAAAGCAGCATGGAATAACTTAATCGTTGCTAATTATAATATCATGGAGGTAATTACAATAGATTTTGATTGTCTCATTTTCACACCAGAGGAGGGCACAATGCTGGCGTTTCTCTTAATACATATTTGTTTTTAGAGAAGAGCTGACAATTACACTAATTGTAGTCACAGCATGAAACTTTGTTTTTGAAGAAAAATTTGTCTACATGTCACATGGAATGAATGCACCCTTTCTATTTGGTTAGGTGCAAATTAAAGACACATTAATTGCTTTTTATTACAGTAAAAGATCTCTTCATTGTGGTAAACATTAACAATTTTCCAGGAGCAAAATCCGTATCAAAATCTTACAAATCCCCAGAAAGCGTCCCACTACTGAATCGGGTCACTTGCATGGAATCTTTGGAAGAGAGTTTTTCCATATTACATGAAAACAGTCATTCTCAAATTCATAGCTTCCATTCAAGAAGGTGAGGGGAAACTGGTCAGAAGCTGCTAATGAAAGCTGAACTGTGAAAGGCATCTAATTCTACATGCAGGAAAACCCAGTTGATGACCAAATACATTAGCATACAACTCACACATGTATGAAGACTTGACTGACAGTTTCATCAGCACAGGCAGCTGGCAGCCTGACATTGAGGACCATACAGGAAAGGAGATCTATGATGCTTAACCTGCTAGTCGGGCTGTTCAAGTCAGCTTCAGGCACTGCAGCCCCTCTTCTTCCTCAGTTGCGAATCCAGCTTTGGCTAGAGTGCACCACGGGAACAGCAAATGAGGACTCAAGTATTAGGATCTCTGTCATTCATGTGAGAATCCAACTCCTGACTTTGACTAACCCAGCCCTGATTGCTGAGGGCAATCGGGAAAGTGAACTAGCAGAAAGAATCTCTCCCTCTGTCTCTCCCTCCCTCCCTCATCAAATTCACATTAATTTCTAAAGAAGTATAACATGTGAGGGTTACATATGGTGCATCTGTCAGTAGTTGACAAAATAGCCTTTAGATCAGGGCCCTTCGGGATGCCTCTCAATAGGACAACTGATGTTTCCAAGAAGCTTCAACATTTCCTCTGCTTCTGACCACCTGCACTGTTCTGGGAAACTTCACAGTTAGGTCTTCTCCTCTTTGAGTTGGCTTATGTGTGCAATCCATTTTCTCCATTGCTATGATCATTGCTGAACGCCAGGATTTCAATGACCGCATTCATACTGCAATGGACCCTAAGCGGTCTGTTTATTTCAGTACACCAAAGCCAATCTCCAAGTGCGTCATCGGTGGATAATCCTCACATAGAGCACTTTTCGTGTTCCGGAAATTTCAGTAGTTGTGAATTGCCTTCAAAATTAAATCTCCATTGCTGAGCTTGATTGACAAACTCCTTACTCTTCTTCAACTTGTATTCTCAATAATGTTTTTCCAGGCATCTTGTGTTTCCTCTTCCTAAGCAGGATGACTGGAAAAATCATAACATTCAAGAACAAAAGATTTCGCATTTGGGAGCTTTAGATTTAGATTTGAACTTTGGTATATACTGCTATATTTGCTTTATAGTTTTTGGTTTTATTATTTTTGATAAAGCATGTGGGAAAATATTAAGTATAAGAGACAGCGCAAGGGGGATCATACACGGCTTTCTTCTTGTCCCCCACGCCTGGACAGATGGCACCCATTTGCTCCCCAGTGCTGAGGTGTATGACAGATGTTTGTAAACAGGAATATTTTCCACTATCATCATCATCACTATCATTGTTACTAAGTATCTCTCTTGTTTTTCTTCTTCCATATGTTTTTGCCATCAACCTAAGATGTGATTTTCATATCCCAAAATGAGACTCACCCAGTTAAAATGTTGCCATTCCCATGAGGCACACGCCCCTTCCCTCTGCACCTCCGGTGTATACTTCCTGAAGTGACCACAGATGTTGCCTCTCATGGAATCATAAACTGGGTTATCTAAAGCCAGCGATTCTTCAGTCCTCTCGGAACTTGAAAATCCAAAGTTCATTCTGAAGGTACAGAAGAAAGTTCATATTGTAGAGCCAAGATTTCACTGAGTCCTGTTGACCCTCTACAAAACACCTGATTTCACTCTCCCCCAAGGGCCCCTGAGAGCACTTCTCAGCACAGGATCTGCATTCACAAGGCACAAAGATGAGGCCAGGGCCCGGCGCGGTGGCGCAAGTGGTTAAAGGTCCTCGCCTTGCACCCCCGGGATCCCATATGGGCGCCGGTTCTAATCCCGGCAGCCCCGCTTCCCTTCCAGCTCCCTGCTTGTGGCCTGGGAAAGCAGTCGAGGACGGCCCAAAGCTTTGGGAACCTGCACCCACGTGGGAGACCCGGAAGAGGCTCCTGGCTTCGGATCGGCATAGTATCGGCCCGTTGCGCTCACTTGGGGAGTGAATCATCGGACGGAAGATCTTCCTCTCTGTCTCTCCTCTCTGTATATCCGCCTTTCCAATGAAAAAATAATAAAAATAAATCAAAAAAAAAAAAAAAAAAGATGAGGCCAAAGTCAATGAAAGACAGAAATGTGGAAATACAGTCTATGTTTCTCCTCAAATTCACTGAACAGGTTGTATAAAATATATGAATGTAACCAAAGATTAATTCAGAAATCTGGCATATACTAAGTAAATACATTTCCTTTTCCAGGAATGAACTGAAGGGAAAGAATGTTAACCATAAAATAAAAACTCTCTGCACCTGCTTCCATCACTACTTCACAGAAATTCCAGAACCAAAGATGAGCAGTAAAGAGATGATATGACAGCCTGGTGTAGTGCTATTGGCATCTGAAGACATAACACCAGTCGTTGCATTTAGGTATGCCACAATCAACCCAATGTCAAGGTGAGTCTGATGAAATAGAACCAAAAGGACACAAATCTAAAAACACTCTGCTACTCTTTTCCTTCTCCAAAAATTGAGCGAGCTGGGTATGAACCAAGGCTTCTCGTAAATCTACAGCAAATTGTGCACCTGTACTATTCAAAAGTAGAGGTTTTGACCAATTATGTTACATAATTTATATCTAATATATATTATCCATTTCATTTGAAAAGTAGAGTTGAGAGAGAGAGAGAGAAATTCTATCCTGTGCTTCACTCCACTAATGCTTGCTATGGCCACGACTGATAGCATATCAAAGCCAGGAGGCAGGAGCCAGGAGGCAGGAGCTTCTTCCAGGTCTTCCGCATGAGTAGCAAGGAACTAAGGCCTTGTGGCAGGTTCTGCTGTGCTCCCGGGGCGTGATTAGGGAGTCGGATCAGACGTGGAGCAGCCGGAGCACACCAGCACCCATATAACACGTTGGAATCACAAGGTGGTGGCATAGCCCTCTACTGTTGAATACTCATCCCTGTGCACTCTATTAAGGGTAGTTATTTGTGGAAATTAGAGGGGAAAAAAACTTTTCTTTCAATGACCTAACTTTTCTCCTGTGGGTGATGTAAAGTAATTGCTTGGTTTTTTTTTTTGTTGTTTTTTTAATTATTGACATTGTATCGTGAGAATTTTCATATATGTACATTTGCTTCATGCATATCAATTAAATTATTTCACCAAACTATATAACCCTGTCATGCATTATGCAATACCTTGTTTTATTTATTTAAAATTATTTCTTGATTTTGGTAGGAAAATTTAGTATATTCATTTTCCTGTTGATCTTCAATTGACCCTGAAGCATTAATTCTGAGAAATTCAGTAACATGTGAAAGGCTCTTTGCATTATCAGTAGTATACTAAAAGACTGTACAAAGTTAAATATAACCCTAGGAAGATGCAGTGTTCATTTTGCCACACCTTCAAAAGTGAGTACTGGTTCTGGATATTTTATTGACATGAGTTGGCAGACATTTGTAAATGCTGAATTCCTCAGTATACACAATGCTAAGCTAGAATGTAATGATATAAAGTGGGAAACCAATATCTAATGTAGTATTTTACCTATAGATATAAATCAAATAAACAGAAAGAGCAATAAATAGTTTAAGGCTGAATTCGATGAGCATGAAAAATAATATGCAAATTTATTAATACAAGTTACAAAATCTTTTGTAAAAGTGTTATTAAAAATTAAAGGGCAGGGACTGGCACAGTGCAGTAGCAGGCTAACTTCTGCCCGGTGGAACAAGCACCCTCGGTGGGCAGTGGTTATTCCATTTCCAAAACAGTTCTCTGGTTATAGCCTAAGACGATGCCAGGAGATGGCACCCTTGCTGACATGGAAAACAGTTCATTAAATACGACAAAGAATGCAAATTGCTTAACCTGTACTTACATTTCAAAAATCAGTCTAACCCACATGCTGTATTCTTCCCTGCCCGACCCTCTGCATTCCTCTCCCAACCACTGACCCCAAGAGAGGAAGGCCACTGCGTTGGACAGGCCCTTGCAAGGTTACCTCAGCATGGCTCACTTCCCTTCTCTGCAAATCCCTAAGCCCCAGAAGCTATTTAAGACTTGGCTTGCTGGAGGACTAGGCTGCTGCTATGTGCTTGCTCCAAATCAGGCAAGCAGTTGGCCACCTCTGTGAATTTATACATTTTTCATAAATTCGTTCTGACTTGTGAATTCATATTCCCACATCTTCTCCGTTCTGAACCTCACTTGTAACAATCATTAAGATATATCTGGGTTTGGGCCAGCTGGATTGTGCAGCAAGTTAATCCTCCACCCATAGTGCTGGCAATCCTGATGGGCTCCACTTCATGTCCCAGTAACTCCACTTCCAATTCAGTTTCCCATTTACAGCCTGGGAAGACAGTAGAGGATGGTTGAAATGCTTGGTACCCTGGGAGACCTGGAAGAATCTCATGGCTCCTGACTTTTGATCAGCTCACTTTGGGTCTGTGTGACCAATTAGGGAAACGAATCAGCAGATGGAACACCTCTTCCTGTGCTGTTTCTCTGTAAATCTGTCTTTCCCCTAAAAATAGATAAATCTTTAAAAAAGGAGAGACATATCTGGTTTGTGAATATTAAGCCATTTATGTAATTATAGCATGAGGTTTTCTGGATTTGTGTTTAAAATCCAATCCATTATTTCAAAATATTAATAAAGCAGTGCTTTGATTTCCGAAGCCATAAACACAATCCAGTATGCACCGTATGCCAAAATACAAAGATTCTCACGCTTTCAAAACAGCAAAGTGTTCACAGGAGGATTTTCCCAAATATCCAAGGAGAGACTTAGAAAATCTTACATGCTTTTACCAGCAACAACGAAAAATGTATATGCCTTATCGATTCAAGATGATGTATTGGAGAGACCAAATCTAATAAATAAAAAAGAAGATAGAGAAAGAAGAGGAGAAAGAGGGTACGGTTCAGGAGAAAAGCACAGGAAACAAAGAAAAAAATTCCAAAATATTTTCGCAATACAGAAAAAAGTTAATTGCTATTTTCAGCAACGAAAAAGCAGTTTTACTCAGCCAAGTATATTTATTTTCTACCTTTAATAATTGGGTTATATCGAACATACAAAACATTAAGCCTTTCCAATACTCCCATATCCCAGAATACCTTATTAATTTTAATTATATTTCATAACATTGTTAGTTCACAAATATGAAAAAAAGGTGAGGAGAAACCAAGCATCTTTCAAATCATTAGGGCATTTCGCCTGAGAATAAAGCACAGGATTACATCTCCTCACTGTTATCCTCCATGCTAGTTCAGCTTCTTCAATGTGTAACTTTTTTTTGTTTTTCAATCCATCATATTGATTTTCTCTTCTTTAGGTCTGTGCAATTTGGAAATCGTACCTTCTGATGATCTGTGAAATCTTTTATGAGAAAAATACAAGTGAATTCTGTCAACTGAATCACTGGTGTCCGCTTCTGAAACACATGCAGAAAAAATGATGGGCAGCCAAACTGACCTTTTAAAAACCACAGTAGTTCCTTAAGGTCTATGCTTTCTGTCCACCTCCTACCAGAAGGAATGAGTATATGAGAAAAGCTCAGGCCCTCCTGTCAATGCTGTATGTAATATTTATGCAGGACAATTCCCTTAGAATGTAAATAATTCAGGATTTAAAAGTACTAAATGAAAAAACACAAATGCTAAAAATTCAAAAAGTTGCCACACTCCTTAAGTAGTGAATTATCTTGCCTTGGTTATATATCATAGCTGAGTGAAAGCAAATCAATTACAAAGGAAAACTTACCTATTTGTAGTAATATATATTCTAGGAAGAACCGGGTGCACAAGAAGAAAAAAACTTTTTTACTGGACACAATGCAGTAAGTTACTAGCACTGGCTGACAATGTCATTATTTGTTCAACTCATGTAATGTAATTGAGAGTTCAGAGGGTCTGAAAGAGATTTAAGTAGAAAAAGAAAGGAAAATCTGTTTTGACTGGGAAGACAGGCATGAAGGAAAAGCCATGAGGGAAGGTCAATGTTAGTGTGGTTAGAGTGAACGTTTAGGACAGACTCCTGGCAGGAAGTAGAGAGAAGCACCTTTCCATTTGTTGGAGAAACAGAGCTGCAGAAACAGCGACAGAGGCGGAACTAGCAGATGTGCTGGGAAAGATTTGGAGAGCTTGTTATCTACAAATCTTCATTACTTTCCACTTGACCTTTTATTTTAGGGGCAATTAATTGCCTATACTCTCAGGAGACCATTTCTTCTATTCTCTATGTCAAGGAAGACTGAGTAAGTCCTAACAGATAGGCGTCCATTACATTTTGAAATGATTCCATGGCCAGTGTTGGATGTGCTGTTGACTTTGCCTGGTGGTCACTTTCATTCAATATAGCATATGCTTAGGTAAGAAATTCTGCCTGTGTTTAGCATGAAATCATTCCTCAATGGTTACCTTATCTTTTTAGTGAAAACGTCTGGTAAGAACTGAGTCCTACATTCCAGCTCCTGGAAAATATGTGACATGCTAAGTATATCACGCTTCTAAATGACACACTAATGATGAATATGCCGAATTTATTTTGATCAAAATACCCTATTACCCTCTATCCACCATGTTATGTTATCTCAAACAAGCAAATTCATCTCCAATGTTGACAGCTTGGTTGAGTTAACTAAAATATCTTTAGTAATGTCAAATATTTCTTTTTTGAAAGAGTATACTTAAGAATCTGTGATTGGATTTTGTTGAATATTTTTAAAAAATGGAGTCACTACGGGAGTGAAATGATTGCATGTATAAGGCACTGATGAAGTTTATTAAAAAAACAAACACATCTTTGTCTATTTCAAATGTCTTCGTTTTGATAAGACAGCTGATTTTAGGTCCCTGTTCCTTCTGCCTCTGGAAGCATGAGGGCGTTTTTCTCCAAAATTTAATTGTGAGAAGTTGGTTGGCCTCCAGATTCGTGGAAGCATGTGGACTGTCCCAGGACTGATTTGCTTCATAGAGTGAAGCTCCTGGGCTTGTCCTCGCTGAACCTCCAGCAGTCTCTCTCATGGAGACGGCTTTTCTCCACTCTCGTACTGTTTACCTATGTGGCAGCAATGATAGAGGGAAAGGAGGCTGTAAATAGAATATTTTGTTATTACCATGTACTTATCATATTTGAAAGACTTGAACTCGCTATAAATGTATATAGGAAATGTGATGAAATCAACATCTGAGATAAAAGTGAAAGCAATGGGACCACAGCAAAGGCCACATGAAAGCCACTGAACAAATAGAAATAAATATGGACAGTGTTTGCCACAAATGACATCCATGCGCACGTCAAATGTCAGTGGTCAAAACCCAGAAATTAGGAGGCAGAAATTGTGAAAGTAGATTAAAAAATGAAGAGCCATATTATAGTCTATCTAAAAGAATCAATATAAAGACACATAGAAAGCACAAATAAATAAACGGAGCACTGAAGTGTCACATTCGATGGTGTACTGAATGGCTTGCCTTTGGTTTTCACTTCCTAATGCACATCCTATGAGCCAGTGGAGGAACTCACGTCCCTGGGTCATTGCCACCAATTCCCAGCCCTGCATTGGGCTGTATCTGAACTCTTGTCTGTGGCTCAGCTCTGTTTTTTCAGACATTTGGAAAGTAAACCAGCATACAGGAGTGGTCCTCTGTCTTTCATACCCTTCACCCTGCCTTTCTCTTTGTTTTTCCACTTCTGAAAAATCATCAAAAATTCTCAATCATCTAAATGCTAACATTAATAAAAATAAAATAGTAGCTATAACGGTTTCAAGCAGAGCAGACTGAAGGGAAGGGACATACTCAACATTAGCTTAGGGCCTTACACGATAGAAAGGGAGTAAAAATTCTCCAGGAAAACATAAAAATCCTTAATATATGGCACCTATTGTTTAATCAATAGCGTAAAACTGTGAAGCAAATATTGACAGTTCCACAAAGAGGAATAGATGAATACACTCTAATAGCTGAAGACTTTAACTTCCCCCTTTCAAAAATAAACAGATCCAGCAAGAAGAAAATTGGTAAGGACATAATTGAGCTCACCAAGATGGCCAATGAATAACTCACATCCATGGACTATACCTCCACCGACACCTGAGTCCATGCTGTTCTCAGGCTTGTGTGTCACAGATCACATGCTAATCACCTTTTAAGAATTTAAAAGGATGATGTAATAGGTAAAGGTACTGCCTATGGCCTAACATCCCTAAAGGTCAATGGTTCAATTCCCGACTGCTCCATTTCCCATCTAACTCCTTCCTAACGCACGTGGAAAAGCAGGACTCATGCGCTTGGTTCCCTGCACTCACATGGGACACTGGGAAGGAGCTCCTCTCCCTTAGTTTCTGATCAGCCCAGCTCCAACATTTGTGGCCACTGGTGAATGAAACCACAAATGGAAGCCATCTCTGTTTCTTTTTGTCTGACTTTCTCTGCCCTTCAAAAACATAAATAGATAAATAGATAAATAAATAAATAAACCTTTTCTTATAAATTAAAAGAATAAAAATAATGTAGTGATTTTTTTTAGAATTTTTTTTTTTTAGAATTTAAATGAGGCCCAGTGCAGTGGGCCTAGCAGCTAAAAGTCCTCACCTTGAATGCATTGGGATTTCATATGGGTGCCAATTCTAATCCCAGGAGTCTGCTTCCCATCCAGCTCCCTGCTTGTGGCCTCGGACAGCAGTTGAGGATGGTCCAAAGCCTTGGAATCCTGCACCCATATGGGAGACCTAGAAGAAGCTCCTGGCTCCTGGCTTTGGATTGGCTCAGCTCCAGCCATTGTGGCCGCTTGGAGAATGAGTCTATGGATGGAAGATCTTCCTCTCTTTCTCTCCTTCTCTCTCTCTCTATATATATGACTTTTCAATAAAATAAATAAATCTTTAAAAAATTTTAATGAAATAAATAACAAAGATAACTGAAAAATCCCCAATATGCAGATACTAAACCCCGTTCTAAACAACAAGATCATCAAGGAATAAATCTCATGAAAAAATTTAACAGTAATTTTAGGAAGGCAAATGTGATAGATTAGGGAAAAAGTTAAAATGAGTGGAGGAGGATCAGCAGAAGAGAAGCAGAGGAGGTTGACTCTGAGTACTTAGACTGCAGATCTGCAGTAGTTAGGTCGCTGGGAATCCATGGAAATGGGGAAGCTGTAGGGACAGCATTGTAATTGTGAAGTGAACAGAAATCCCACTGACGTCAAAAGCGCCACCAGCCGAAAGGGGGGCAGTGAGATCACTGGGTACACAGGAGGTAAATCAACGCATAAAATCACAGGTACTGCTGATATTTTTTATCTGACCAAGAGCCTAAGCAGAGCAGGGGAGCCCTTGCAGACAGGCATGGAAGCAGGGGTGCAGTTTACAACCCAGCCCTTTAACATCACGATGGGTGGCACATTGGGTATCATTTGGAGTACCGTGGCAAAGTCCCTGGGAGCAAGTTGGGAATGGCTAGCTTTCCATGCACTCCATGAAAACCCACATCCAGCTCTCCAGCAGTGTTCCACTAATCTGATACCAACAATATATTTTACTGGTCCCAATGGAAGATAATATTGATTTGGTATCTCGCAGGTTCTATCTCAAATAGATCCAGGTTGCTTCCTGGCCTACATACTAGAATGGTTCTCCAATAGAGAGTCACAAATCTGGTACCTAGCAGCCAATGTCAGTTGCTACTGAAGCCATGAGAAAGAAAAAAAAAAAAGGCTGTGCAGACCAATGGTGTAGCCACAACATGAGACTACAGAAGAGAAGTGACCTGGTGACAGCTGTGGTAGGAATACAGCATGGGAGCCTGAGAATGAAACTTGCTGGTAGGCATCGTGTGAGCACCACAGACTGAGAATCAGACACTGAACAGGACCAGTAACATTGACTGGCAGCCTGAGAGTGGTACAGATTCATGTTGAAATTGGCCGGAGGGGAAGAATCTGCTCATCTGAATTGCAGTGGCAAAGGGCAAGCAATGAGGCACATGCACCACAAAGGAAGTTATCAGGACTCCCCATAATGGACCAAAAGGGCATTTTAATCTCAGAATTAGCCGAAGAAGACATCAAGGAACTGCCATATAAAAATCAGGGGGAAAAAGCTGCATAAAAAAATGACTTCAAGACAGTGAGAAGCTGATACAGAAGTTCAAAGAATTTAAATAATACATTATACAGGAAATAGCAGAGTTGAAACAAAATCAAATTGAAATGAAGAATTCAATAGAGAAATTAAAAATACAATGGAAAGTCTCACATAAGAATGAATGAGGCATAAGGAAGAATTTTAGAGCTGAAAGACACCATGTGCAAAAATGCCAGTCAGAAATCTTAAAGAGAAACTGTGTAAAGCAAACAAAACCACCTGGAATGCAATGACAGTCAGAACCCCCAACATAAGGATCACATGTGTTCTCTGAATGAGTAGGAAGATAAGCTGGATTGAAAGATGTATTCACTGAAATAATACATGAGAACTTCCCAATATGGAAAAGAAAGGGGAACCTAAATACAGGAAGGGCAGAGAAATACAAATTGAATCTACCAGAAATGTTCCTCTCTTTAGCACATCATAGTCACACTGTCTTTGGTTCAACCTAAAGTAATGACACTTCAATATTTATACAAGTCATGTTCAACTTATAGAGAACACCAATCAGATTTGCTGCTGACTCAGAGAAAACCCTAAGGCCAGAAGAGAATAGAATAACACTTAGTAAAACGTCCATGCATATTGAAAAATTAATTCAAAAACTTCCAAATCAAGCAGAAAGTTTTCACCTCTACCCAGCCAACCCTAGAAATGCTGCTTACAGATGTGGTTCAGACAGAAAAAAAAAAAATCACAACTACCAAAACCAAGGAAGAGGAACCATCTTTGGAGGCTGAAGGGTGTCTCCATTAAACCATGCAAACAACTTTAATCAAGCATTTATAAACCCAATGCTAAAATGATGACCAAAACACAGCAAGCTATTAACCCTGAATACAAATGGCTTAACCTGATTAGTCAAACACTGTAGGTTAGCAAACAGGACAATAAAACAGGAGCCATCTGTGTGTTCCAAACAAGAACCACGTCTCACCAACAAAGACACATGGAAACTGAACGAAAAATCTAGCTAGTGGAAAGCCAAAACAAGCTTATGTAGCCATTCTAAGTCAGATAATGCCAACTTCAATGTGAAAAGAATTAAAAGATATGAAGAAGGACACTTCATAATGATTAAAAGGACATTCAGCAAGCAGAAATAATGCCAGGGCAATCGTCAGGAAGCTCAACTGTATGAAACAATTATTACTGATTTGAAGGGAGTTACAGACTCCAGTACAATAACAGCAGGGTGACTTCTGTGGACAGACTGACGAGACAGAACTCAGCAAGAGATCAGCAGAACTGACACATGCAGTGGAACAAATGGACTGGATATCTATACAATCTTTCATCACAGACATAGAATACCATTTTTCAATAGTACAATCTTCCCTAGGACTGATCACATTGTAGGTCACAAAACAAGCCTCAACAAATTAAAAACAACAAGAACAGCAGCAACAAAAAACCAAAGTAAGTCAAAATCATGCAATGCATCTTCTGAGATTAAAATGGAAAGAAACTGGAAGGCAGCAAGTTAAACTATCGCAGAAAATATACAAATACTTGGAAACTGAACAGCATGCTGCTGAAAGAAAAATAGGTTATAGAAGATATCAAGAGAAAAAAAATGTTAAATCATTGATGTCATACACAAAATGTATTAAAAGCTGTGGGACACAGCCAAGGCAGTGTGAAAAGGAGAATTCATTGCAATCAGTGCCTGTATCAAGAAGAACAGAAAAGCACTAGGTAAAGGAGTTAACTATACATCTGGAGGAGCAAGAAAAGCACCAGAAAAGTAATCCTATGGTGAACTTAGATGTAACAATTCTCAACAAATTGCTACCAACACAATTCAACAATATACAAAAACCAGGTAAGATTTGTCCTTGTCATGCAGGCCAAGGCTTAACACACACAAATCAATGGATGAGACACACCACACCAACAAAATGAAGAGTAAAAGCCATATGATCTCCTCAATAGATGCAGAGAAGGCATCTGATAAAATTCAACATCATGTCATGCTCAGAAACCTAAATGAGCTAAGTCTAGAAGGAACATTCTACAACATACGTGATGTAATGTAGGAAAATCTCATAGGATGCTCACTTTTACCATTGTTATTCAAGAAAGCGTTGCGCGTTCTTGCTAGAGCTACTACACAAGAAAATTAAAGGAATTCAAATTGGAAATAAGAAAGTAAATTTATTGCTCTTCACAGATGACATGATTCTAAACATGGAACAACCTAAATACATAATAAGGAGACAATTGGAATTTATAAGAGTGTTTGCTAAGGTAGCAGGGTACAAAAATCAATGAAAATAAATGCATTACCTTAGCATACAAAAATAACCTCATGGCTGATAGAGAATGTGTAAGAATAGTCTCATTCAGGATAGTAAAGAACCTTAAATATGTTGGAATAAACAGAACCAAAGTCATGAAAAACGTTAGTAATGAAAATTATAAAACATAAAAAGGAAGGCATTAAAAAGGATAAATTTACCACATTCCTCAATGTTGAATCAACACTAAAATGTCCATATTACCAAAAGTAATATACAGATTCAATAGAATACTAATAAAAAAAAACCAACAATTCTTCTTAGAGCTGGAAAAATGATACAAAAATTAATTTGCAAGCACAGGAGATCATGAATAGACTCAATTATCTAAAAGGAAAAAATAAAGCTGAAGTGAACACAATTCCAGATCTCAAGATACACATACTATAGGGCAGTAGCAATCAAAACACTCTGGAAGTGGGACAAAAACAAAGAAGATAAATGGAATGGAACAGAAACTTTAGAAGTGACCAGTAAGATTGGCCCACATAAACAAGAACACCAACGACACTTGCTGGCGAGGATGTGGGGAAAAGGGAACCCTACTCCACTGCTGGTGGGGCTGCAGGTTAGTACAGCCTTTATGGAAATCAGTATGGAAAACACTTAAACAATTCAAAATCTGCATACCATATGATCCAGCAATAGCACTCCTAGGAATATATCCAAAACACCTGTTTCACGACAAACCAACATGCACCCCTATGTTAATAGCAGCACAATCAGTAATTGCAAAAACATGGAAGCAACCGAAATGCCCATCAGCAGAAGATTGGATAAGAAAGCTTTGGTTCATCTACTCCATGGAATGCTACTCAGCTATTAAAAAAAACAAAATGCAGTACTTTGTGGCTAAATGGGCCCAATTGGAAACTATAATGCTAAGGGAAATGAGCAAATCCCAAAAGGTTAGATACCACATGTTTGCCTTAATTTAACCGGTATTTTTTTTATCCTGTCATTGATACTGTCTCAACACATGTGTTTCGAAAAATTGAACTTGCATTATTTTTAACATATTGTTTACTCAATACTATGTCAATCAATTCCATAACACTATATATTGTTGCTGATGTTTTGTTGGGGCTTTTAACTGACCGGGAATTTACTCTGTTAGCTTTGCCTTCAGACCAGGGAAGGCCTCGCCAAGAAGCCGTTAAAGTTATCAGGACAATAAGATGCTGGACTCAATGCTGGGTATGTGCTTGCAATGAAGGAATCTCAACTGAACTTGAACTGCGGTTACACACCATGGGGGGAGGGTTGTGGGAGGAGCGGGGGAAATCCAAGCACCTATAAAACTGTATTACATAATACAATGTTATTAACAATAATAAAAAAAAGAAGTGGTCCATTCTCAACTGTCTTCCCAGGCCACAAGCAGGGAGTAGGATGGGAAGCAGGGCTGCCAGGATTAGAACCAGCACTCACATGGGATGCCTGTGTGTGCAAGCGAGGACTTACGCCACTAGGCTTATGTTCCAGGCATAAAGGGAAATGTATAACATTATATATACATATATATATATAGTTTTACTTAAAAACTAGAAAAAGAAAAGCAAAGTTAGCTAAAGTAAGAACATAATGAGCAATATAGACATCACTGAAATTTAAACTATGAAACAAGGAGAAAATGAAGAGAAAATCTACATAACTAAAAGTGGATTCTTTTAAGATAATCAGTAAAATTGAAAAGACTGTACCTGGGTCAGCAAATTAAAAAAATGGAGAAGACACAGGACTACAATAGAGGGCATCATTAAAGAGTTAATAAGGAATGCCTAAAACCATTACATGCTTCAAAAAAAATTAATTTGATAGCTGAAATGAAATAGAACAGTTCCTCCAAACAGGCAATATACCAAGACTCAGTTAGAAAGCTGAATTCGGGCTAGATGTAACTGTTAAAAGAGGGTTAGGGCCTGGCACGGTAGCCTAGTGACTAAAGTCCTAGTCTTGCATTCACCTGGGTCCCCTATGGGTGCCAGTTCATGTCCTGATGGTCCCGCTTCCCATCCAGCCCCCTGCTTGTGGCCTGGGAAAGCAGGGAAGAATGGTCCAAAGCCTTGGGACCCTGCACACATGTGGAAGACCCAGAAGAGACTCTGGGCTCCCGGATCAAGATCATCTTGGCTCCTTTCATTGTGGCTGCTTGGGGAGTGAATCAGAGGACAGATCTTTCTCTCCGTCTCGCCTCCTCTCTGTATATCTGGCTTTGCAACAAAAATAAAAAATAAACCTTTAAAAAAGTTTACTCATTAATTAGGAACATTTCATAACACAAAGCAATAATCCTGAGTTCATGGATGAATTCCAACAAATATTCAGGGAAGAGTTTCTGTGTATTATTTATAATCCCATTCAATGCACAGACGCAGACATTATAATGCAATTACAAACCAATCTCTTTTTTGCTCAAAAAAAAGTTTATTTATCAAAATGAACAGTTGTAGAGAGAAGGAGAAATACAGGTAGAGGTCTTTCATTTGATAGTTCATTGCCTAAAAGGCTGCAACTGCTGGATCTGAGCTGATCTGAAGCCAGGAACCGAGAGTTTCTTCCAGGACTCCTATGTGCGTGTGCAGGACTCTGAGAACTTGAGCCATCCTCCACTGCTTTCCTAGGATATAAGCAGGGAGCTGGATAGGCAGTGGAGCAATCAGGGCACAAACTGGATGCAGGACCCGCAGTTGGAGGATTAGCTTACTGTACATGGCATCAGCCTCCAGTATGTATTTTATAAACTAGACATAAAACAATTTCACAAGTTATCAAATTCAACATTATCTAAAAAATAATTACATTCTACAACCAAATGGTAAATGCAGCTTCAATATTTAGAAATCAGTTAATGCATTAAAAAATATCACATCATCAAGTTACTAAGAAATCATATAATCATATAAAGGCATTGTGAAATAAAAGCAGATAAAGTTTTACACTTCTAGTCTAGGAGTAGAGGTGAACATCCTCAGCTTGACCAAGAATGTACCCAGGAACCCTACAGCTGTCGTTGCCTTAACAGTGGGGATTAGACACTTTCCCACTGAGTTTAAGAATAATGCAAGGTGTTCTGTGTCACTGTCAGTTCTCAAACATGATAAAATAGTGCAGAAAAATGCTTTACATAATTTTAATAGTGACTGCAACAAGATTGCAACATACAAAATTGGTAAATAAAGTTAATCACGTTTTTTATATCAGGAAGGAGTATGGATGTATCATTGTTGTAACTTGTTAAACCAGGGGTCAACAATTTTTCAACACTGTAGCTTTAATGATGCATGAGTACTTCAAAATTTAATGTACATGGGGGAGATGCTCATCTTTTCATTTCATTATTGCTCATTGTCCTTCCTTATATTTTTGCTGAACTACTATCTAATTTTTAGGAGTTGTTGTTGGGTACTGGACTGTGCTTTTGAATATTATTATCACTTTATGATACAGTTCCATAGGACCTGGGATTTCCCTTATCCCCTCCCTACTCCTCTGCCCCTCCACTGAGTTCCCCTATATCATTATTATAATATAGTTCTTCATACACAGTCGTATGTCCATCATTGCAGGCATGGACAATGGCAGAAAGTCCAGCATCCTATTGTCAAGATATAGTAGACAGTTACATAGGGAGTCCATCTTGGTCTGGAAGTAGTCATGCTACTGTATTGTATCCTCACATCTGGATATCACAGTCTCCATTACATAGTGACTATACATCCCCTTATATGAGAAGCCACAAAACACAATCAACAACAGGAAGGGAAAAAAAAGAAATTAACACCACCATAAAGGTAAATAACATGCTACTGAATGACTAATGTGTTGCTGAAAATTTTTAAAAAAATCAACAACCTTCTGGAAGTAAATGATGCTACTGTATGAGGTATGAGTCACAAAATAATTTAATCAGAAGAAAGTGTTTTGAAGAGGTGAAACTAACAAAAAATAAAAACCCATGAGATATAGCTTCTGCAGATCTTTGTTGATGAAATGTGTCTCCTGTAGGCAACAAACAGATGGGTTTTGCTTTTTTAATCCAGTCTACTCCTCTATGGCATTTGATTGATGAGTTTATGCCATTTACATTCAGGGTTAATATGAATGGGTGGTAATTTGGTCTTATCATTTTAGCAATGGGTTGTTCATTTATTTTATTTTTCTGTAGTTATTTTACTGGGATGTTCTCCGCATTTGCCTTTGGTTTGGTGTGCACTGTTCCTCTTCTCTGTGAAGAGAGCATCTTGAAGTATCATGTGTAGGGCAGGTTTGGAAAAGGCATATTCTTTTAACTTTTGTTACTGTGGAAGGATTTAGTTTCATTTGCAAAGACAAAGGAAAGTTTTACTGGGTATGTTATCCTGGGCCGACAAATTATTTTGCAATCAGAATCTGGAGTATGCTACTCTGTTCTATTCTTCCTGTAGAGTTTCCTTTGAAAGGTCAACTGTGAGTTTAATTGGCATTCCTTTATTTGTCCATTGATTTTTTTCACATGCACATTTAAGGATCTTTTCCTTATGTTCAATTGAAGAGAGCTTGATGACCATGTGTCTTGGTAACGATTGCTTCTGGTCAAGCCTATTGGGAGTTCTATCCCCTCCTGGATGTTGTTTACCAATTCTTTAGATTAGGGAAATTTTCCCTTATTATTTCATTGAATACACCTTTAATCTCAATTTCTCTGTCTGCATCTTCTGGGACTCCCATAACTCTTACATTTGGCCTTTTAATAGTTTCATTCAATTCTTGAATAGTTCTTAAAACCTGATCCAGCTCTGCTTCCAGCTTTTTGTTTGTTTGTCCCTGCTGACAGGAAAAATTTTCCAATTCTGAGATTCTTTCCTCTGCCTCCTTCATTTAATTTTGGAGACTCTCCATTGTGCTTTCAATTTGCTCTACTGTGTTCTTAATTTCTTTTACATCAGCTTTCATTTGATTCATTTCCAGTGTGACATATTCCTGAAATTCCTTGAATGTCTGTTTTATGTGCTTCTCATTGTTGATAAGAAGCTTTATAACAAGTGTTTTGAATTCAGTATCCCCCATTTTCTTGATGTCTTCCTCAGTTAACTCTGAGGTTGCCATAGGGTTTTGCCCTTTTGCAGGGGGGTCTTCAGTAGTATCCATTGTGCCTTTGTCTCTTCTTTTGCTCTTGGTCATTGTATTTCTGGTTAGCAGAATCTTCTCCTTGGGGCAGGTCTACAGTTCTATTTTACTTATTGCAGTTGGTATATGGCTCTTTGTTTGCAGTCACTTGTGCCACTCCCTCCAGTGAGTTCCAGGTCTGGGTTCTTGTGTTAGATTTCCAGCATGGTTTTCGTAGCCCCACCAATCTCCACCTCCTGTAACACTGTGCTGAGGCTGCACCATTGTCTATGCAGCCTTTCTCCCACTTCTAGTTGGAGCAGGTCCCAGGATTAGGGAGACACCAGGTGTCCTATATAGCTTGGCTATTGGTGGTGCTGATCTTGCCAGACTTTGTTGGTCTTTAGGTCTGAGGGTCACACAGACCTATTTTGATCTGTATGATGACATAGTCTGTATTATTTTCCTGTGGGACTAGTGTAATGCATTGAGCTCAGTGAATTCTTGCTGAACTTAACGCATGTGCAGCTCACTGTTGTCCCCTGCAGTTAAATTATTTGCCAGTCTGTATATAATGGCACCTGATGTGCCACTATTAGAGTTTTTGACCTGCAGGCAGTCATGTCTGAGGGCTACCAGGACCTATCTTGGGTGGAACCTGTAGGATGCCATGCTGTTGCAGTTCACTGAGTCAGAAATGAGTTCACGCCCAGCTCAACCCATGCTCAATCCTTTCCCTTGTCTTTCTGCTTTTCAACAAAATGGCGCCTGATTTGGCTCTGGTGGAGCAGACTGTGCTGTGAAATCTACCCCATTTCTGCACTACTTCTCTGTCTCTGCTCCTGGTCAAATCAAACAGATCAGCAAGACGGGCAGTTCTTTGTCTGGATTCACCACCTGTGCTCCTGGTAGACATCCCTTCCCAATGATTGCTGGTACAGTTCCTACTGCTGGTTCAATTCAGATCTCTGCTTGCTGAATGCCACTGGGGTATCAGTCACTGGAGCACCTCACAATTGTGTCTGCTGATTTCCTGTGTCTGTCAGTCTCAAGGTATCCCTCAGCTGTTTTTCTGTCCTGTTCTATTTCCTGGAATGTGCCCTCTCTGCTTCACACTGGCTAATATTTCTCCATCTGTTTAAGTGTGTGTCTTTACCCTATTCTGCCATCTTGATTCTGAATATAATGTAAATTAAACATACAGTATCTCAAAGTCACAGAAAAAGAAAGAAATTATGAAATTAAGAATGAGAAAGGAACGGTTTATGCAAATGAAACTCAGAATATTCTGCCATGCTAAGATAGGCTTTCCAGACTAAACTTCTAAATTTTTTCAGTAGAATTTCAGTAGAATACTAGTAACATACAGAAATGCTCCAGCCCCTCCACCCCACCCTGCGAAAATGACTGCTAAAAGGAGGTGATTTTTCCCCCAGTATGCTCATTTACTCATCTGTATACATGTTCTTATTATGACTATCACCTAGTCCTCTGATGATTGAAAGCCTCTTACTGAAGATGATTCTGACTAGTTCCGGTGTTTGCAAGGGGAGGGAGGCTCTCTCTCTTGAAGCCCCTCGCTGGGCAGGGTCATTTGCCATCAGAAACCTCTGCTGGCCTTGCCTGGTTCTTTTGCAGACAGAATCAATGTGCCAGAGGCAAGGTTAGGGAGGTAACCAAGTTTCCCTGAAGAGTCCTGGGCTACTCAGCCGCCGGAGGTGGGACCTGTGTGCTGTGTCCTGCCCACTGCGGCCGGCTTTCCTGGCCCCGCTCTGCGCAAAGCGGAATGTCCGCAACTGGGAATTGACTGGGAACTCTGTCTTTAAAAATTCATAACTGCCTCCCAGCATTCCAATGAGTATCCGAAGAAACGGTGCCCTCGGCTACGCTGTTGTATACTCTGATCAATAGAGACATGCCGCCAGGAGCAGAGAGCAGGTCCGGGTCCTAACGGTTTAGCAAGAGCAGGAGAGAGGGTGTGAAGGCAGCAGGGTCCCCAGGCACCAGGAAGGGTCGCCTCCCATTCCTACTCACCCTGTTGCCGTTCTTTTGATCTCTGTTCTCTTTCTAGTTGTCTGACTCCTTAGTTTGTTGTAAATCTTTTTTGGTTGAGTTTCCTGGAAACCGATCTGTTGGTTTTCGCAGAGTTAGTTTTGGAGTTTGTATGCCCTGCCTCTAACTAAGCTTAATTCATTGTTCTCACATTCTCGGTCTATTTTAATAATCATATAATTAAAAATTAGGTTGTAAGTTTACCATTTAATACTGCCTGTCGAAACACTTTAATATCACTGGCTTTTAATGTTCAGTTCATTCTTGTGTTCTTTGAGCGATGTTTCAAAATTAGTTTTTAAGTTTTTGAGCACTTGCTTGTCACATATTATTCCCACCAGTATTCTTAATACACAATTAAATCAGCTATCTTCTCTACTGCCTGACTTGTGAAATTTTTGATATTTTAGACAATGCTTCTCAAGTCTGGTATTCATGAGAATCCTCTGGGGATCAGCTTAAAAATACAGCTTCTGACTGAGTGGTGCTGGGTGAAAATCCTTGAAAGGCACACTGCCTCTAACCATTGCCCTAACCTTAACCCTCACCTTCATCCTAACCCTTGCCTAACCCTAACTTGTTCTAAGCTTAACCGTAAACCCTAACCCTAACCTAGCAGAGTCCAAATGCATGTCACTCACCCTCCGTGCTTTTGCTAACTAATAGTAACTTCTACATAGGTATTAGCATTGCAAAGTGCTAATACCTACAAAGATAAGGTTTTTTCCTTTCTTGATATCTACTATATTCTTATTTTTTTCTGTTTGCCACATTTTCCCTTTAATATTGATTATGCACTGCATGAGTTTTCATCAGTTAGGTATATATCATATATTGCATATTTCACGGTTTATAAACATATTTAGAAATGTTGTCACAATTCAGGCTTATTTTGGTTGCTTTCCTGATTTGAATATTTCTGATGCAGTAGCCTTAATATGTCACCAGAGATGTCATCATCAGAAATCAGAGCATTAATCCCAACCTGAGAGTCAATGCCTTGATTATGTTGATTTATTTATTGAATGGCTGTGCTAATAGAACCAGGCATGGTCATCAAGGAAGAACAATATTATTAACAGAAATGGTACAATTACCAGTTATTTTTCACAAATAGTACTTTTGTTCATTTAAGGAACAATTTAGAGATTTTCTCAATCAATGAGTATGATTCCAAAATGACTGTCAGTCCCCTGAGGTTGCCATTCCCATGCGTGACGTGCCCCACCTCACCCTGCTGCCTGGCGTCATATCTGAAATTTGTTGTCTCCAGTTTTGTGTGTGATTTTCCCTTGGGTTCCTTGGAGTATATTTACCAAGAATGCTTGATTCATAAAAATATATTAGTTGCTTTCATTTTTATTGTTGATAATATTTGCATCATATTGTTTTTTTAATTCTTTTTATTATTTTCCATGATATAGTTTTGTAGATAGAGGGACTCTTTCCTTTCCTTTCTTATATTCCTCTCCCACAATTATCCCTCATATTATATTATATTAGTACAGTCCGTTAGTAACAGTTACTAGTTTCGCTAGTGACTAGGAACTGTGTATACACAATCATACAGACAAAGGTAGAAAACCTGACATCATATTGTCAAGCTATTGTTTCACTGGGAGCCTCCCTTTACCCTGAGGTGGAGATGCCTACTACTACGTATCTTCGCTTCCCGCTCTGGTAGCCTCCATTACGCAGTTTGTCTATTAGAATATATGTATTCTCACTTGTTCGTCTACGTATCTATTCATTTTGTATTTTCCTGAATGTTGCCCTATATCAGACAGAACATATGACAGTTGTTCTTTTGGGATTGGCTAATCTCACTGAGCATGTGGTCTTGAGCATATGAGTTGCAATCATTTTGTTGCAAACAGTAGAATCCCATTCTTTTCAACGGCTGTGTAATACTCATCCAAGGAGTAGATGTACCCATTTTGTTGTTGTTTTAAGCATTCCTCTTTTGATGGGCATCTGGATTAGTTCCATGTCTTTGCTATTGCGTATTGTTTTATGTAATGTTTGTGTATTGTACTGCTATCAGATTGGGGTTGCCTGTGCTTTTCTCTGGCAGCTTTCACTTCCTTTGGGTATGGTAGATCAATTTTCAGTTGCCTGAGCATTCCCCATATTGACTTCTGTAGTGACTGCATTATCCTATACTTCCACAAACATGGAGTAGAGTTCCTTTTCCCCAAATCCTCACCAGCAGTTGTTGTTAGCTGACTTCTATATGTACACCCATCTAGCTCGAGTTTGGAGGAATCTCCATGTGGTTTTATTTGTGATTCTGTGATAGTTATGTATGTTTTCACATGCCTGAGTATGTTTTCACATGTCTTTTATGTTATTGAATATGTTCTTTTGAAAAATGCCTGCTCATTTTCACCATCAATTCCTTGCAGGGTTTTTTGTTTTGCTGTTGTTGAGTTTTGAAACTCCCCCTTCCCACCTATTTGCCCTGGGAACTCCAACAGTTGATGTAATATCTCTTTGCTCCAGCCCCACTTGCTGCCTTCACTGCTCCCGAGCGCCCACGGGTCCCGGATGTCTCCACTGCTCCCTAGCGCCCACGGGTCCCCTGATGTCTCCACTGCTCCCAAGCGCCCACGGGTCCCCTGATGCCTCCACTGCTCCCGAGCGCCCACGGGTCCCCTGATCTCTCAGTCCACCTGCTTTTTCCTGTTACCTTGGTTCTTGCGCTCTCTGCTTCCACTCTGCCCACTTAACGTGTCCTCACCTTATTCTAACTACTTATTTCTCTACTTCACAATCCCCTCCCACCTCTGGAAAACTTTTTTTTTCCCAATTGTATCATATTATGTGTAATGTTTCTATGGTTCTTGGGTTCAGTATTGTAATTTTGGAATTGTGTTTGTTTGTAGCTGTAGCTTCTTCAGCAGAAATCCTGAAGACAAGTCTCGTGTATTTATTATACCACAGTTTATTTACTCCTTCTCCTGCTCATCGGTATTTGGGTTGATTCCAGTAGTTTACTGTTGGGAGCGGTGCCACTGAACTGATCCATGTCATATCTCTGGGGGTTCAAGTGCTTAGGTTTTGTGAATGTTTAACTTGATAAGATAATTATAATTGTTTACCAAAGTAGCTGTACTAATGAATATTTCCACCAACAAAATGTGTTTCAGACGCAGTGATTTTTGCTAGCGTAGTGGTACGCTGTGTCTTTTTTTCTTTGTTAGCATTTATGTGATTACTAATCAAGCTAAATACATGTTTCACACATTTAATAGTAATATGTATATCTGTGCTCTCAAGCTCCTGGGTTTGTCTTTTGTCTGTTTATCAATTAGGAATACTTATCCCTTATTTTGATTTTTGAAAGTTTTTTAAATGAAGATTTCAAAAATCCATGGAGATGGCATCAAAACATAAATTTGCTTTGATGTAAAAAAAAATTTTTTTAATCTGTGCATTGTTTTCTCCTAGTACACAATTTTCATAAGTTTCTTTTCTTAAATACTTATTTGTCTATTTGAAAATAAGAATTATAGAGATACACAGAGAGCTCTTCCAATTGCTGGTTCATTCCCTGAATGACTGCAATGTGCAGGGCTGTGCCAGCCCAATGCAATGACCACAGGTCTTCCAGAAGGTGGCAGGGCCTGAGCACACAGCCATGCGTTGCTTTTCACGCAATTAGCCAGCAGGACCAGGGGCTCTAAGGCCTGTGTCACAGGTGTCAGCTTTACCAGCTGTGCTACAATGCTGGCCCCTTTGCACGAAGTTTTTGTAAACCCATTATAGATTCTAAATTACAGCATTTGCTTGTTACAGGGTTTACAAATATATATATATATATTTTTTTTGGTTTGTGACTTATCTACCTAATTTTTTAAAGATTTATTTTTTTTTTATTACAAAGTCAGATATACAGAGAGGATGAGAGACAGAGAGGAAAGTCAGATATACAGAGAGGATGAGAGACAGAGAGGAAGATCTTCCATCTGATGATTGATGATTCACCCCCCCCCAAGTGAGCGCAATGGCCAGTGCTGTGCCAATCCGAAGCCAGGAGCCAGGAACTTCCTCCAAGTCTCCCATACGGGTGCAGGGTGCCAAGGCATTGGGCTGTCCTCGACTGCTTTCCCAGGCCACAAGCAAGGAGCTGGATGGGAAACAGGGCTGCTGGGATTAGAACCGGCACCCATATGGGATCCTGGTGCATTCAAGGTGAGGTCTTTAGCCGGTAGGTCACTGTGCCAGACCCTATCTGCTTAATTTTAAAATGATGCTTTAATGAGAAGTTCTTTCTATTCAAAATCAAATCTCTTAGAACTCATCAAAGATATCCCCTAATAGAGGGGTTCTTATATATCTAAGGGATTTTAATTCCATCATGAATTGTGCAGGAAGTCTTGCCTAGGTACCTGTGTAAATATTTGTGAGCAGGTCTTGTTGTAAATGTATTTGAGGGGCTGGGCATTGTAGTCAAAGCTGCTGCCCGCAATGTCAGCATCCTCTGTGATTGCTGGCTCATGTCCCAGTCACTACACTTCCATCCCAACTCCCTGGTAGTGGCTTGAGAAAGCCAGTGGAAGATGGCCTTCCACCCACATGGGAGACCCTAGTAAGGCACTCGGCTTTGACCTGGCCCAGAAATAGTCACTGCAGCCATCTGAGGAGTGACCCACTAGATGCAAGATCCCCTTTGTCTCACCCTGTGTGTAATTCTGTCAAATAAATGCATAGATTGATTGATTGATTGATTTAAGAAAAAATCCTCCTTTGATTCATTATTTCCTCCATTCTACTGTGTACTTCTTTATATGGAAGTTTGAAGTTTCCTCACCTCCAGTGTAAGAATAAAAACAATTCCATTCTCACAGGTTTGGCCTTAAGATTAAGTGAATAACATTCCATGACATATGTTTTTTGCTGATAAAACTAAAATGTAGATTTTTGAGATAAGCTCCAGAAGGATCCAGCCAGGACACAGGCACAGAGAGGTGAAAGGTGGTCATTTGTTGGTCACTGTTCTGTAATTCAAATCACCTACGAGATTTCCTTTGATCACTACGTTATGTTTCTGCCTAAATAACCAAACTCCTCTTTGTTTACACATAGAACAGGGCTGCAGGAGGTTCTTCTTCTGTGAAAGCTGCAGGAAAGCAAGAAATCTGGACCAGGGAAAGCTGCGGTGCCGGTCTGTGTTTCACAGTTGCCCCAGGAGTGGTGGTAACTTTATGCTGAGCGAGTTACCTTCCTTTCTGGGATTCTGCCTGCGCTAGGGTGTCGGTCCTCCAATGTGAGTCTGTTGGATAGCAGGTTTCTGAAGTTAGAACAAAGTTATACTTACTGGCCTCTGTGGTATTTGAAATCGCATCTTTCCCTTCCTTGGACAGTGTGCAATCAGTTGGGCAGTGGGAATCGCTGCTGCTGACACAGGGAACAAGGTCGCCAGGAGAGGTTTGCCTGAATGCAAGAAGTGAGCTCTGCAGCCCAATCTGACATTGTCAGGGTCTTTGTATGGCTGCTCACGGTGGCACAAGGTTTCCAACCACAAGTGTGTGAAACGCTTTCAGAGACCTACCTTATTTCTCTTTCCTCACTACTCATTACTTTTCTTGAAATTTGATTACATACCTTGTTCTGGTACCAAAAGCAAATTAATGATTTACGTGTAGAAGGCACTAAATTAATCTCTCTTGACCTTTCTAATATGAAGTGTAATCTTCTGCAGCTCTAAAAAGGAAAGCTTTGTACAAACTCAAGCTAAGCATGATTCAAAACTCAGATCCCAGTGTAACTTGGAAAGACCCCATACATTACTTTCCTAGCTAGAACTTTTATAAGTTTAGGATAACACTGTTACAGACATCAAAAACAAAATAAACCAAAACATAAATCTCTTTTCTCTGTGACTATTTTGGATCAATTACAATTTAGGGGAAAAAAATGAGAACTAAAGAAAATACCTTACATGTAAGATGGAAGCTAATATTTTATTTTTTAATTCCTCGTCATGTATAAATTGCACCATGAGACAAATTCTGTGAGCTCTGGCAGCTACAGGTTTTACATACTCAGTTAATTAGCAATTCTTACCAAACCCGTGTATCATTTTTCTTTAGAATGCTGCATGGCCTCGATTAGACATATTTACGGGAAGAGTCAATGGGTAAGACATTAGAGGCCAACCTCAAAGTCAGAACGGAGCAGCCATGGCCCTTAGAGAAGTGCTTTATTAGCCAGGAATTGGTTGGTTATTGATCCTGGTCTGAGTCTCTGGTCACAATAGCACTTATCCTAATTTTTCTAGTGTAAATATAAGTAAATTTGAATGGGTGCTCCTGAAAACAATCTGTAAATCTACATTTTGTGGTTTTGGTTGTAATTGTAGTTACTGGAAGGTTCAATATCTGGGGCATGTCGAGGAGACAAGGCTGTGGCCTGGCACCCTGCTCTCTGCAAATACCTCCTGAAGCACTTTCTGAAGGGCTATTAAAGCGACTTTGGCTCTGGCTCCTCAGAAGAGCAGAAACCACATGGGTACTCAGCCGCCAGAAAGCTGGGCACAGGATGTGAGGACTGTCAGAGCATAGCTTGTGCATTTAACTTGGGCCTCTCTTCATCCCCCTGAGGTCAACCAAGCAATTAAAAAGAAAGCTGTGAAGGTAAACAATACATTCACATTCATTGCAACGTTATCATCCCCTTGGTGTTTTATCCTTTTCCTTTCCTGTGTCTATGCCTTCCCAAGTTAGACCTGATGCTGGCTTTGTCTAATGCTGTACTCTCATCACAACGCACACTCCTTTCATCCTGGGAAGCAGCCCCGTTAGCAAAACAGGCTGCAAGGTTAAGGACGGTCAAGGGGTACTGCGCGTCACTTAGATTTTTCATGAATTTTGAGCACAGACGCCTTCACTGATGATGAAACAAGTACAAATAAAGAGCCGATGCAGCCTCGTCACTGACGTACGAGGCTGGGAGATGAAGTTTGTAAGTTCAAGTGTCTGGAAATGCTGGTGATGGAGTCGCATTGTTTTTGTTCTTGCCAAGGGACTCTGCACTTAAATGTACCTTGAAAGCATGCATGGGCATTGCTGCTGTAAGGGATGATACTAATTAAACATATTAAAAAAAGCACAGTGAATTAAAAGGTGGACTAGGTCCCTGTACTCAGACCAAAATTACATCAGAAATCTGTATACTAATATGCCACATTTTATTTATCTCTTTCAATTGGTCTTAGATTTAATGCACTAGAAACATTTTTAAAAAGCCAATGAAACTGTTCACAGAAAACGATAAGCTGATTCTAAAAGTGATAAGACACTAGAAAATGAAAGAAATGGTGAAAAAAATTGAAGAAAAGTAAATTTGGAGGATTAACACTATTCAATCTCAAGACTTACATTGAATAAATTATCAGAACAAATTAGATTAGCTTCAAGATAGGAAAGTAGATCAATGGACAGAGTCCAGAAATAGTTCAAATCCATAAGAAAAACTAATTTTTGACTAAGGAATCTGTGACTGAACAGATCATCCGCTTAACAAATGGCTCCTGAATAATTGAACAGCTGGGTGCAAAAGGAAATGAAATACACATAAAAGAATCTTCAGCATACACTTTATATTATACAAAATACAGCATAGACACAATTCTGTAAAAATGACAGAATCGGTAGAAGAAAGCCAAGAAACTCATTGGTAACCTAGAATGTAGTAAAAGTATCTTAAGGGAACCATAAATGGGAAAAAAGTGGTAAACCAAGCTTCCTCAAGAATAAAATCTGCTATGGAGCCCAGTGCGGTAGCTTAGGGCCACAAACCACTCAGCTTGCATGTGCTGGGAGTCCATATGGGCACTGGTTCGTGTCCCAGCTGCTCCACTTCTCATCCAGTTCCTTGCTTTGTGGCCTGGGAAAACAATCAAGAATGGTCCAAATCTTTGGGACCCTTCACCCGCATAGGAGAGCAGGAGAAGGCTCCTGACACATGGTTTTGGATTCGCTCAGCTCCAGCCATTGTGGCTGCTTGGGGAGTGAACCAGCAGACAGAAAATCTTTTTCTCTGTACCTCCTTCTCTCTGTAAATTTGTAAATAAACAAAGTACTTATTTGCAAAAAGAGAGAGATGCTGTGAAAAAATGGAAAGAAAATGCCCGGGCTAGGAGATAGTATATGCAATGCATATCTCTGATGGAGGAATTGTAGAGACAGGATAGAAAAATCTTTCATAATCTTATAGTAAGGAAATAGGGAGCCCAACATAAAATGAGCAGATTGCTTAGACAGTCATTTCATCAGAGATGCAGAAATTTGCTCATAAAGCATAGAAAGACTGAACATTAGTAGTCATTATGTGAATGCAAACAAATTATTAGAAAGCATAAAAACGTATCAGAATGAGTAGGATTGCTAAAATTTCTTGATTGGTTGGTGAAATTAGGAGAACCTGGAGTCTAGTGTTGCAATAAATTGGCAACATCACTGTGGAGAATCATGTTTATGAAATACTGGAAATCTGTTCCCTTTATATTAGTAAAAACTTCCAAAGTTGAAAGGACTTCCTCATGTACGTAAACGGCAGCTTTTTTGTAACAATCAAAAATTAGAAGCATCCCAAGTGTTCATCGCTTTATAATGTAATACTGAGTGCGATGGAAATTCAGTCTCAAAACTATAAAATAGACCTCAAAATAATCGTGTGAAAATAAAAAAGCTGGATTCTCAGACACCATGTAGTGTATAATTCCACTCGCATAACATTCTAAGAAAGGAAAATGAGTTGACACAGTGACTGACATAAGGCAGGTCAGTGGTCACACAGAAACTCAAAGAATTACCTACAGGGCAAGAAGAAACTTCTACTGTGATAAGTAGGCTTGTTATCCTGATTGCTGTAATGGCTTCATCCTAAGTCTGCATATGTCAAAACTTAACATTTTGTATGTTTAGAATACCTGTAGTTTATTGTGTGTTAATTATATCTCAATGAAGTGGTTAAGTGAACTAGAGGGAAGACTCCGTCTGTCAGCAGCTGAAAAGCGATAACTGTAGGGTCAGTCCTTGTTCCGGAAGAGCTGGTTCTCCAGGCATTTGCTCCATGCAAGGAGACACTGAGAGCATCACGGTGCTGGATCCGGGGCTGCTGAGAGGCAGTTGTCCCCTTAGCTATCGGAACCAGGATGCTGGAACCTGAACCGAGCAGAATCACTCTGACTGCTCAGAGTAGATTAGTCCTTAAAACCAAGAGGTCCCTTAGGTGCAGGAACTATTGATGAGGCACACAGGGCCATTTCAAAGATCCTCATCACACTGTACCTGTTTGTAAAGCATCTCTGCCAGATTCTAATTTGGTCAGATTTGGTCGCTTCCCTGTTTTTTACTCAGACCTCCTCATAACCTAGCCTGGCTCCATTTGTCCATAGTCAATGAAAGGACAAGAGTACTTCTGAAAATCCAGAAGCAAATATGTAATTCAAAGATAATGTGCACTTCCACTAACTTTATGAAGATCCTTTACATTTATTCACATGTTTAAAATACACTTCTATTAGGCAAAGGTGCTGTGCTAAGTTCCAGAGACACAGATAAATATAGGTGGTCAACGATATTCTGAAAGCTCCCATGACTATAGTTGTCTGCACCAGTGCAGTGAAAGAGGACTGTGAAGGAAGGACATGGTGTGTGTGTGTGTGTAAACCTGGTAGGATGGCTCAATTGGTTGTTCCTCCACCTCCAACAAGTGCTGGGATGCCATATGGGTACCAGTTCATGTCCCGGTGGCTCCACTTCCCATCCAGCTCTCTGCTTGTGGCCAGGAAAGCAGTCGAGGACAGCCCAAAACCTTTCGACCCTGTACTTGCGGGGAGCCCCAGAGGAAGCTACTGGCTCCTGGCTTTAGGTCAGCTCAGCTCTGACCATTACAGCCATTGAGGGAGAAAACCAGCAGAAAGAAGATCTTTCTATCCCTTCTCCTCACTGTTAAATTTGCCTTTCCAATAATAATAAAGAAGTCTTTAAATAACAACAGAAGATAAAGGACATGGATGTAGAACTGTGTACATATCCCGGCCACCCTATTCCTTCTCCCTTCCAGTCCTCAGCCCCTATGCTGAATCTACCTCATGCGTAGGAGATCTTTTATCGTGTTCCCAATATGTTCATCTTTAAACCCACCGACTGAGTTCACTACATTTACTGCCTGGCGTGCTGGACCTTGCTCTCTCTCTCTCTCTTACACACACACACACCTACACATTATGTGTGATTGAAAGTCAGTGTGTAAAGTTGTTCACCCATTACACATGTTATATTTGAGTTGAAGGATAATTTACTGGCAGAAGCCTTGTATTTCCCTTCAGGTCTCTCTTCCCATAAATGAGCTCATACGGTGGGAAGCCAGATCTAACAAAAGCATTCAGATGAAGAGAGCCCATGCCTTCCAGAACTAAGATTTCACATTTTGTGTGGCACGCCTGCAGTTTTGGTAGAGATCATAACATTTTTCAGCGCACTGTAAAATTAGAGATTCCACAAAAGTGATTAGATAGGTTCAGAGTTCCTGCAGGTGCAGTTAGATACGAGATACTTCAAAGGAGTGAAAACGATTGGGGCAACTTCGATTTTCAAATTATGATATACCCATCAATCTCCACAACATGAAGTATGAAAATATTGTGATCTAAACTTAATTTATTGCCTGAAAGTGATAAGTATAATGTACAAAAATGTGAAAAAAAATTCACACAGCATAATCTTGCTCACATCTAGTGTGTGTGTATGTATTTGATTTTTGTACCTCTGTCTGGTGGCATTAAAGAATGTTTTTATAAATGCACTTTATTATTTCTAGATTCCATTCATAGAGCAGTATTGTTTTTAGGATGGAAAATTATCCTTTTCAGTTTGGCAAAATTGCACTGTTTACATCTTAATATTGGCCTTGGCCGTAGGCCAGGAAGTTCATGCTCAGGATGTGGGGAGATGGAATGGATCTTTCCTGTAACTGATGGCTGTGGGCCCTGACCCCTTCTTTGATAAACACAGGGACTAACTTCACACAATGGTTACAGATCTCTTCTAAACATTTCTTCAAGCCACTTAACTTTGATATATGGTTTCCAGAACGTGACTGTCCTCCTACATATCAAGCAATGTACAGCAAATCCATATGCAAAAACTCAATGAACGTTGCACTGAGGAGCAGGTGGTTGGCGTGGCAGCTGAGATGTCAGTAGCAACACTGTCCCGGAGCACCGGAATCTGAGCCTTGTCTCTACTTCCTAGTCTAACTCTTGTGGATGTGTGCCCTGGGAGCAGAAGATGGGGCCTCAAGTACCCAGGGATCTGCCATTTGTGTGGGAAGCCTGGATCAGTTCCTGGGTACTAGCCCAGCATAGCCCAGCACCAGCTCTTACGAGCATTTGGCAACTGACAAGGGCACAAGGGAGTGTCAAGGTGCTTTCTCCCTTTCCCTCAAACAAGCTAGTAGTTTAAAAGTTCTATTGAATGCCATGTCGAACATGTGAATAAAACTCGAAACTGTGGCTATATTAGTTTCCTAGTGCTCTCATAGCAAACCATTGCACAGCAGATGGTGTCAACCACCAGGAATCTACTCTTCTGCAGTTCTGGCAAGTTCTGAGATCAAAGCGCTCAGTGGGTATAATCCTTTGGAGAATGTTGAGGAAAAAGCAATTCTGTTCCTTCCTTGCCTCTTCTGCTGACAGAAATAACGCATGGAAATGACTGGTTTATAGATGCCTTCATCCTGTCTGTCTCCCTCTGCGATCGTGTCTTGTCATGGTTATCTTGTTATATCGACACCGATCTATCATATCAGGAACCCACCCCACTGGAACACAATGATAACTTTATTAATTATATTGGCAGTGATCCAATTTCTAAATAACATCATACTTTGAGGTACTGGAGCACCAATTTTAGCATAAATCTTAAGAGAGTTGGATATGCACAAATTATCACATAACAACATCTTACACAAATTTGTAGCTTTGTCTGTGTAAGACAGAAAGAGAGGGATCCATCTGTTAGTTCACTACTGAAATGCTCACAGTAGCTCCAGGTTGGCCAAGCAGAAACCAGGAGCTTGTAATCCAATCCAGTTCTCCATGTGGGTGGTGAGGACTCAAACACGCAAGTCTTCATCCACTGCCTCCACTGTCTCACTGTTAAGGGAGCGAGGGATATTACGCTGGTGTTGTAACTGCTGCACAAAAATGCCTATCTCCTTCCAAAATTTATATCTTCAAGTGACTAGATTATTGACTGAGCAATCCTCGTCAAGCCCATGTTCAGTTCCTTTTCTCAGACTTACCTCCAATTATTGAGGATACCTACTCACCATGCTCAGCGGGACTTTGCAGACCTGGACATATGGAGCTTCTGCTATTTCCAGCCATAACTATACCCTACACTACTTCTAAATCAAAGCCACTTACTTCATTTATATTGCTCATGCACAAGGATATGGGAATTGTAGAGTCACGTGCAAGGTCAGAGGTATACTTACACAGAAGCAACTCCTCTGGCCTCTCCTCTTTCACTTCTGTCACGTTGACATTCTGAGCAAATCCACTTGGAGACAGCCAAGACTTTAGGCCCACCAGCTGTGCACAGAGCTAGAAGTGAAACAGGTGCTCAGCAGAGCTGGTTGGATCTTCAACCCAATTCCTGTCACGGGGTCTTGTCACCAACAAATGTAGCCATGAACTCTCTCCTGTACAATGATCTTCCCATTGCTGTAAGCTCAGGAATTCTCCCTCTCTCACATCAAGGATGCTTTCCTGAAGCTCATGATTGAAGGCTGTTTCTTTAGACTCTCGTTCTATCCACATCAACCCTACAGAAACCATTGCCTGCTTTGGTGAGATATTTTTGCATTTCTGAGCTTTCATCTAAGTAACCCTGCTCAAAGGCAAATATTCACTCATGCTGATCTGGGTGAACAAAATCTCCCAGTGGTTCCTTGAGCCTGCAGAGGCTAAAAAGGACTTGGCAGGCTTGTGGGGGTGTGGACACAGTCTGCTTAGATTTAAGTCCTGACACTGTTGCAGTGAAATCAAAGGATCAACCTGGTTAAGATCTTGTTTGTAGATGATCAGGACTGACTTTGTGCAATCATGAAGGCTTTACCTAGTATGCCTCAGGGAGCTGCTGCCCTCACCGTATGGATCTGGTGCACATTTGGCACATGGCAGTCTTATAGGACTCGCCGGCTAGTCATGCCTTGCAAATATTTGCATTTCTGGACCCCCATACCTGCATTTCTAGGGTGCTATGACGAAATTATTGAGTTGAGGACTTTAAGCTCTGCTAAAGCTTCTTTCTTAGAGGAGACAGGGATGCCTTGAAGACCCTTTCCATCATGCCAACCCATCACCTGGTATTTTTTTCATTTTTCATCCTTCCCTCTCATTCTTCCCATCACCGCCTCCCTTCCCCCGACCATCACCACCACCTAAGGCCTATGAAACAATTGGAGCCTATGGTGCAGGGTCCTATGGACAGTGAGACGATATGGATCTTCTTTGTTGATCTATTTTTGTTGATCTACCTGCCTAGCATGGGATTCCATGGGGAGAGATGCATCCTGGAATTGGCAACATCTCTGGGTTCATCCTGATGGATTCGCATAGTAGCGTATGATTCCAGGCTTCGTTCATTATGACTTGTGCTGTGATTGCTACTCCAATGCCTAGGAGCTCAGTTCTCCCTCTCCCCCAGCTCCTGACAAAACTAAGATAATCTTAGAAGCTGGCTTTCTGTTGCTAAATAAGGTAATACACAGTCCATTTTTGAAATCGTGGTGGAGCACAAACATCTTGAGAGAAATTCTCTCATCCATGGTTACAGTTAGGCACTGTTAACTGTAGTGTATGGCTATAGAGTAATTCTCTAAAATGCGTTCATATGCATAGGCCCGCGTAGGGAGAAATGGGGAGTTGCTATGGGTGCAATACCTTTCAATAGAATGTCTCATTCTCAATGAATACAAGAAATATTGATATTGCCTGGTTCCTTATGGTCTTTTTTGAACCTCAAGGTACAGAGAATAAAGCTTTTCATGAATGTGTCCCACCTAACACTATCATCAATTTCCCACTTCCTATCTCTCATTCATCCTCATCAGCCAGAGACAACCCTTTTTAATTCTTTTTAAATGGGCCATTTTTCCTCCTATCTAGATCTTCCTCAAACAGATGCCACTTGCCTATCTCAGCTTCTTGCTTATCTGTCTAAGTCCTTCTCAGGAGCCACTTTCTCAGACTTGCAAATCCCCGGATTCTCTCCTCCCTGTCTGTGCTGAGGCCGCCCTTCATTGAATGACTTCACATCCAGTACCATTTCATGACAATGGTTAAAGCTAACTTTTAAACATCTCATTAAGACAGTCAAATCTGTCATAATAATACTGATTGCATTCTGTGGCCTTTTCTTAGTTTTATTTTTTGTCATTCCTTCTAGAAGAAATTGATTCTTTTTAATATTTGTCTTCCTAAACAGTCATTAACTGTTGGTTGAATGAAGTTACATTTAGCTGCTGGGATGGTTGGATTCTGAGTGTCTCCCAAAGGCCCTAACACAATCTTTGACCTACACTATCAGCAAGAAGACACCTAGAGGCTACCCAAAGAGTAGAAGGGTGATCTTGAACAAAAGCATCAGCCCCAACAACATCAGTCATCCATTTCAATTCTATGAAATTGAAAGAGGGGAAAGTGCAGAAGAAAAATTGCAGGAAAAATCCTTGTTAACATTAAAAATTTAATTTCTACTATTTAGAGATGTTTAAAATGAATAGCAAAGTGAATTCACGGTCAGGTTGATTGTGAGCACTTTCTAATACTGGTTTATTTTCCATTGAACCAACACAAGTGGCACGGCCTGAAGTTTTTTCTAACAGGTGTATTCCATTCAATGTGTGTACTATTCATATGTGTTCTTGGTGTTTGTACGTGTATGCTTAAAACACATGTGTGCCAGCATGTATGATTCTGTGAATTTGTGTTTAACTATTATTTTAAAGGAGTAAGTTTTAATATCCTTTGAGAATGCTCTGATTAAGCATTGCTCCTCTTGTTAGATGAGCTCAGTACCCAAGTAAATGTCCTAATCAGTAATCTTTTCCTGAACAGGGCTGTGCTGTTTTATAACCCTCTGGTCAGCATTGGGACTTCTAGCACAAAACAGCAATTAAAAGTCTTAGAAAAACATAACAAAACCTGTTCTGCATTCCCTCATCCTATTCCGTAACTGCAGGACTGTTTACCTTGTTCCATGCTCAGTTCTCAGACTCCGCCAGGAAGCCATGGATGACAAGCGGCAGAAATATTCAAATCTGGGCAATAAAGTCAATGTCATGGTGGACACATGAAGGCAACTCCCTGGAGAACTTCAGCCCGCTAAATGACCCGAGCAGTTTCAGCAAGCCTTTGACTCTCACATTGATGGAAGGGAAGAAAAGGTCACTAAGAGGTCACACAAAAATTAGACTGATACAAGGTATGTTTGTGACAGAACAAATTGAAGAAGAACAAGATTGCAGAATAAGGTAAGGATAAGTGTAAACAGAGGGAGAACCATTAGCTACAGTGAAATAGAGAGGGATGGATTCTGGGAAACAGGACAGAGAGCAGATGGCAGAGACACCTGAAGACCTACAGACATGAGGAGCAGTGTTGCAATGACAAGGTACTCCAGGGATGGTTGGCACTTGGCGATTGATGTGAACTCCACTAGTGGCCAGATAGGAAGCCAAGTACACTAGGAGCTCAGGGAATGAACCTAGGCATAGAACTGCCCATCCTGCTGATTTTGCTGGTTTGATCATGAGCAGAAGCAGAGTGGCAGAGCCCAAGTGGGTGGCCACAGCAACAGAAAGGATTTCACAGCACACATCCCACCAGCTCTGCATCAAGCACCATTTTGTATACTAAGTTAAGGCTATGAGGGCTGGAGGAATAATAGTCAACTCCACCTGTGCTAAGCTGGAAGAGAACTCATGTCAAGCTCTAGGCATTGCATTGGTCCCTCAAGGAAAGAGCATCAATTGGCATCTTGGATGTTCCACCCGAGATACGTCATGATAGCCCCAGACCTAAAAGCCAGCAGGTCTAGACCCCACCAGTGCCATATGGGTCACCATTTTGTGTACTGAGGAAAAAGCTGTGGGGCTTGAAAAGCAACAGTGAGCTGCACAGGTGTGAGCCAGGAGAACTCACACCCAGTTCAATGCATTGCAATGATCTCACAGGGCAGATAGTATAGACTTGGCATCCTACAGGTTCCACTAAAAATAGGTCTGGGTGGCTCTCAGACCTAACAGCAAGCAGGCTGAAGCAAATACCAGCACCACTGACAACCCAGTGATTTATTACAGCTTATGTCTCCCTAATCCTGGGCATTGCTCAAACAGGAAGGGGGGAGAAAGGCTGTTTAGGCAATGGTGTGGTGACAGCATAGAATCACAGGGGTGAAGCATGGTGATCTGGGAGCTGGGGCTATGGAGACCATGGTAGAATCCTAGCAAAAGAACCTGCAACTGAAACTCACTGGAGGCAGTGACACAAGTGACTGCAAACAGAGAACCAGGTACTGAACACAATCACCAAAACAGACATGTAGATCAGTGGATAATACAGCTTAAAAACCTGCACTAAGGAGAGGAATCTGCTAATTAGAATAGCAATGATCAGGAGCAAAAGGAGAGACAGAGGCATGATGAATATTATTGATAGTTCCCCCATACAGGAGTAAAAGCCTGTGTCAACCTCAACGTTAACTGAGGAAGAGATTGAAGAAATCAGGAATAAAGAATTTTACAGGGCCCGGCGCGGTGGCACAAGTGGTTAAAGGTCCTCGCCTTGCATGCCCGGGATCCCATATGGGCGCCGGTTCTAATCCCGGCAGCCCCGCTTCCCTTCCAGCTCCCTGCTTGTGGCCTGGGAAAGCAGTCGAGGACGGCCCAAAGCTTTGGGAACCTGCACCCGCGTGGGAGACCCGGAAGAGGCTCCTGGCTTCGGACTGGCATAGTATTGGCCCGTTGCGCTCACTTGGGGAGTGAATCATCGGACAGAAGATCTTCCTCTCTGTCTCTCCTCTCTGTATATCCGCCTTTCCAATGAAAAAATAATAAAAATAAATCTTTAAAATCAAAAATATAGGAAATGAAAGAAAACTTCCCTAATTTGGAGACAAAATTGGGAAACAAAATACAGGAGGAGAACAGAACTCCCAACAGTGCTGACCAGAAGTGATCTTTGCCATGACACATGATAATCAAGCTCTTTTAAACTGAACACAAGGAAAAGATCCTTAAATATGCACATGAGAAAAAAATGAGTTGTCATACAGAGGAACTCCATTGAGACTCACTGCTGAACTCTCAGAGGAAACTCTCCAGGCCTGAAGAGAACGGAGTGACATATTCCAGATCCTAACAGGAAAAACTGTGAGCCAAGAATTACTCATGCAGCAAAGCTTTCCTTTGTCTTTGAAAATGAAAGAAAAATCACTTCCACAGTAAAGAAAAGCCCAAAGAATTTCCCTCTTCCAGAGCTTCCCTACAAATGATTACTTAAAGATTTTCTATTGACACAGAAAAGGAATAGTACCTTCCAAAACCAAAGGCAAATATGGAGAACATCCCAATAAACAACAAAATCAAACAATGAACAAACCATTGCCAAAATGACAGGAACCAGTTGCTACCTATTGATATTAACCCTGAATGTAAATGGCTTAAGCTCATCAATCAAGTGTCACATATTAAGGGACTAGATAAAAAAAAAATTCATTTATTTCATGCCTGCAGGAGACACATCTCGCCAACAAAGATATGTAGAAATTGAAAGGATGGAAAAATATGTTCCAAGCTAATGGAAAGGAAAAATATTACAAGAGATGAAGAAGAACACCACGTTATGATCAAAGGATTCACTCAGCAAGCACAGTTCACCTTCTTAGCTTCTTAGGATGTTTTCTTTCTTATCTATTTTTACTTTTTTGTATCTCTTGCTTTTCTTTGCTAGTCTGGCTAAAATTTGTTTTGTTTATCTTCTTTAAAATTGGTTGTTTCTGGGCCTTACATGATAGCCTAGCAGCTAATGCCCTCACCTTGAACACACTGGGCCTCATATGGGCGCCAGTTCATATGGGAAGCAGTCCCGCTTCCCATCAGCTCCTTGCTTTGTGCCTTGGAAAAGCAGTCAAGGACAGCCCAAAGCCTGCACCTGCGTGGGAGACCCAGAAGAAGCTCTATGGCTGCTGGCTTTGTATTGGCTCAGCTCCAGCCATTGCAGCTGCCAGGGGAGTGAACCAAAGACGATCTCTCTCTCCTCTCTGTATATCTGCCTTTCCAATAAAAAAATAAATGAATCTTTAAAACAAATGGCTTTTTCTTGGCCTAGTGGCTAAATCCTTGCGTTGGATCTGCTGTGATCCACTGGTTTTTGTCCTGGCTATTCCACTTTCCTTCCAGCTCCTTGTTTGTAACCTGGGAAAGCTGTCAAGGATGGCCCAGAACGTTATGACCCTGCACTCATGTGGGAGACCTGGAAATAGGCTCCTTGTTCCTGGTTTTGGATTAGCTCAACTCTGGCCATTGCAGCCATTAGGTGAGTGAACCAGCAGATGAAAAATCTTTCTCTGTGGATCTACTTCTCTCTGTGTATCTGCCTTTCCAATAAAATAATAATAAACAAAAACTTTAAAAATCACTTATAGCTTTTTAGCTTCAATTTCATTTATTTTTGCTGTGATTTTAATAATTTTTTGCTTCCTGTTTATATTTTCTTTTTTTAGTAAGCCTTGGAGATGCATTATTACTTCATTTATTTGGAATATTCTGATTTTTTTGTAAGCACTTAATGTTATAAATGTTCCTCTCGGTGCTGTTTTTGCTATGTCTCATGGGTTTTGATATTTTTGCTTATTTTTTATTTAGTCAAAAATGTTTTTATTTTCTTATTAATTTCTTCCATGACTCATAAGTCATAAAGTAACACCATTTTCTTCAGAAAGATTTTTGATTTTTTTTTTCATTTCTTCAGCAACACACTGATTGTTCAGTAGCATATTCAACTTCATGTTGTTTTAAATTTTCTATTTTTCTTCCAGTTTTCGATTTTGTTTTATGGCTTTTTATTTCAGGGGAGGTATAGTAGCTGTGTAATGGAAACTATCATATCCAGATATGAAGACACAATGTACAGTATGCATCTCTACTTCAAAATCAAAGATAGAATTCCAGTGAAATTGTTAAATATATCTTGACAATAGGATGCCGGACTCTGCCATTGTCCTTGCCTACAAGGTCACCGGACTCTGCCATGTCACTTAAACAGCAGAATGATGGACTTATGACTATTTATGAAGGACCAGTGGGCGGAGGAGAGTTGGGGAGAGAAAATTCCAGAGTCTATGGAACTGTATCATAAACTAATTTAAAAAAATCATAAATATTAAAGATTTTAAAACACACAAAAAGAACAAAATAAAATTTTAAATTTTAAAAAAGAACAAATTGAGCCCCATCTGACGACCTCACGCCCTGGTATTCTCACGTCCCCACGGATACTTGCAACCCGTTAATCTAAGGCTTTGCTGGGAGTCACTTGGTAAGTAAACATGTCAAACCTTACATTAACTACGTTTAGATTCTTTAGAAGTGAAAAAGTGTAACAACAAATGCTGGTTTTATATATGAGATCTTGAGAATGACCTCCTAGTTATAATAATGTGACATTTCTAGCACAGTGCTCTGTGCCGCCTTCCCTCACTCTGCTTCCTGCCCCTTCGAGGCACACTGCCTGGGAGCAGAAGACAAATGCTGTGTGGGGCTCTGTTGCTGGGTCGGCCTGCACTCCTGTGAGAGTGTTAAGAACTAGTGTTGTGTTGGGGAAGGGTGCCATTCAATGTTGTGATGCATCAGGAGTAGAGACCAAAAGAACAGCATATGAGCAAAATGTTCAGTGTCACTTAGCTGACTTCCTCTTAGTGTAACTCTGCCAGACCACGTCTGCTCCTCAAATATCCAAATCACTCAGGATCTCAGTGTCACTGCCTGTATTTAGAGCCCTGTCCCATTGCACATCCTTCCTTCCCAGGCCTTTTATCTTCATAATTTTGTAGTGATAAACTCACTCCTAGCCTCTTAGGTCTTGGGGAATCCACCAGCTCTAAACGTTGGTCTCCTCTGTTGGCTTTTGTTTGTTGGAAACGAGCTTTGTTCTTGCTGGTGGCTACAGAACCCATGGGGTAAAGTGAGAAGCCAGGGGAGTACCGCTTCCATTGTGAACACAGAAATTGGGACTTGTTCAGGCAGCCACTTCCCTTTTATCTAATTCATGTGGACTGAAGCATATTACTACAGTGAAGGCTGGATCCTCACAGGTTTGCATGAGCCTGCCCCTGTCTCGGAAACAGCACCCTGAGTTTATTGACAAGGCACCACAGAGCAATGAGACCAGAAGGACCCTGGTCCAGCTCCTGTCTCCTTCATTCCGGGAGGAGAGAGATTCAGTCACGACAGTTGTATTCAGATCAGTAGCAATTTTTAGTTAAAATAGGAACAGCTAGTAGAGATCATGTCTTTTCAAAGGTATCATATTGAGATACATTATTGAAAGAAAAAAAATAATAAATTGCCTAAGAAAGCTGCCTATCACAGTGGCATTTTTCAAGTTGAGATAGAATAGTAGTCTCTGAAATATTATTTCTGTCAGAAGAGCCCAACCAATCTTAAAGCAAAGCCAAAAAATTTCCAAGGATTAAAGGAGAAAATAAAAAAGCCTGCTTAAAAAAATGCTGGATACTTAGAGGAAATATGCATGTTTTTCAATATGGTGAAATATTATCCTGTACATGTTAAAAGATTTTGATTATAAATGTTCACGCTCCAAGTACCTGGTATGCCACAACTGGTCACCAGAGGTGCCTGAGGGGTGTTGTCGCTGTCTAGAATACCACTGGACAGGAACTTCTTCCAGGAATGCTTGTGGAACGAATGAATGAAAGGATGAATGAGCAGGTGCTTGCCACTCAACTGAAAATGCCGACTTATAGTGTCTGTCACCGTCACAAAGAGCCAGGGACAAGCCAGGTTCTGCATGTCAGGTGTTCTAAGGTTCAGCAAAAGCTTATAAAGTCTGCATAGGGCCTCCACCAGATTCTTACAGAGAGATCAAGGAATTCACAAGTAGACAAACAGGCTGTGAATTCAAGACGTAAGATTCATCCCTGGCAATTTAGCCATACCTTCAGTCAATCACGTCATGGCCTCCCAGAAATTTAAATTTTAAACATGAGAGGACTTAGAACCAAATAGGCATTTAATAAAACACCAGACCATAAACAGATACTGTGGTCAGGTTACTTAGAAAAATGTGCATTTAATACCATGCTTTGTTTTCGCTTCTAAACCATTAATCCATGTGATGCGCTCTATGGTGAATAATGTCTTACGTTCAAGGGAGTGAGCTGAGTTTATCCTGTCAGTTAACCATACTGTCTCCTAAGGAATACCGCAAGAACCATTTGGGGGCTGTGTCAATTGCCATCGTTTTCAGAGGAACAGGCAGTCTTTAACAATGTGTTTCCTATGGTTACGAAGTCTTTCACAGCCTGCATTTTCTTGGTTACCTGTGGGGATAACAAATGTTTAACCTGTGAGGATTTTCTGGAGAAATTGGCAATGTGATATGTAAAGAAGCTGGATTTGTGTCCAATGAGTGGGAGCAGACTCAATCAACATTAGCTGTTATCACTATTAAGGAATACCTGGCACACCTACCCTTGAAACCTACCATCACAGCCTCAGGCTTGTACCACACACTCCAGGTCCCCATGAAGCTCCACATTACGTATCTGTGGTCAAAATAGAACACTTTGAGTTGGTTTTAATGAGCTTCTATGCATCTATTAGCCCTTGCAGATTTTTTTCCATGATACTGTTGGGTGAAATGCTGCAATGTCCCATGCCTGGTGTTGGGTCTGGCAGCCTGAAAGTGAATGGTCTGTAGCATTGTCCAATGATATGCATCTCTCTGCTCACGGGGCTCTTTAATAGCTACAGTGAATAAAGCACTTTGTAAATTAGGTAGAATGGACATTTTTGTGTTGGATCCCATGAAATAAGAATTAATGCAGGGTGGGCTTCTTCTTACCATCAGCTGGCATTCATTCCTCCATTGGGGAAACAATCCCACAGCTCTTTAGCTATGCTAAGCTCAGGGATAATCATGGGATTCAGAGATAATGCAGACAAAATACCTCTTCTTGTGTAGTCTAAAGTCCAGGAGGAACAGGAACACTTCATAAAGAATGACAAGAAACTGTGGTGGGCAACGTGAGAGAGGGAAGGAGATGCAGGCTTGTACAGAGGGAGACTGAAGGGTCTGCTGGGATGTATCCTTCTAGAGTGTAATGGCAAGGCCACTACAATGAGAAGGCCTTGGTCAGGTGAAGTGACCCAGGTAGGAGGGAATTTAGTCTGTGTGAAAAGCCTGAGTGAGGCTTTGAGAGATGTCTAGGAAATTGAATGAGTCAGGGAGCTGGACAGAGTAGGGCAAGAGGCGAAAAGCGTTTGATAGGAATGTAAGGTGAGCAACCCACTGTCTGAAGGACCTTTAAATCCACGTAAATTGGCGCTGAGAGAAATGGGAAATAAAATCAACAGACAGTGTTTCTCTTTGATTCACTTGAGTTCTAGAGAATATATCTCTTTGCAGCTAGACTGAAATGACTTATCAGCCTGAATATGAGTGATGAAGAGTTGAATTTACTCCCTTTATAGACCTACTCATCCCTAATAACACATCTTAACACCCACCTCAATCTACTATCAAACAACTCCTGATTAGTATGAGACAGTATCTCTATACTCAGTACTCTTAGTATTTATTGCTTTCATCACTTAATGGTACCGGCTTATTCTATCATCTTCTAAACCAGAGCCTAAATCTTTCTGTTATATGCAAGGTTTCTGAATTGCTCGCACTCCACTGAAATGTCTCTGCATCTCCCATATCTATCACCAACTTAATAACTCTCTTGGCCCAAATATGTGGATTTAATCACAAATGATGCAGCAGAAAAATAGGCAAAGAAGAACTCTGATCTTGTGACTCTTAGCCAAGGAGAAAAGTGAAGAAAGCGTAAGAAAAGTAGATGAGGTCTGAAGAACATAATGACAATCTAAGGATGCTCGTTGACATTTGATACAATGTGCTACAACTCAATGAACCCATTGCAAGTTGGAATTGAGTTGAAATCACAGCGGATATGTCCTACCTATCAAACATCTTAGCTAAGCAGCATCAGACACCATGGAAGGCTGGTTGTTCCCCTTGTAATCAGGATGGACTTGGAGCTGTGATCTCTAATGGCCAAGTATTCTAAGGGAGGTTCATATTACATGGCAAGAACTCAGGAAAGATCAAGATTCAAAGCGCTCAACGTGATTTCTGATTAGTGCATATTGCTTTCACTCCATTGAAAAATCATGAGTTGAATCATAGTAACTTATCTATGCGTGTGGATGTGTGCACATTTATAATTTGAACTATTGGTAATGATGCAATGATGGAAAATGTGTTAGAAATGGGTAGATTTATCAACCATTTTATTTAAAAGCATAGGCAAAATCATAGAGATTGAAATTCAAGGCAAGGTATGAGTGATTTAAGAAAGTATCCATATGAACCCCCAGGGTTGTGTAGCCAGAGAGATAAAAGCTGAGTGCAGATCTCTAAAGTGGCAAAAGAGCTCTGTCAGAGGATCAGCAGGGAAGTTCAGGAAAAACAAGAAGAGAACATATTGAGAAATGAAAGCAATGGTGAGTGGGTATCTCCTAGAGAGGTGTAAAGTGAAAAAAGAGTTTAGAATTCTAATGATTTATATGGCTCACCTCCAAAGTTGCCGGAACAATCTGATTGGTTCAGGCTGAAACCAGGAGACCAGAACTCCATTCTTGTCTCCCATGTGAGGAACGGTAGGATGAGAATTGATCTGTCTTCTGTTGCATTCTCAGAAACATTAGCAGGAAGCTGTATCAGAAGTGAAAGTGGGACTTGATCTGGTATGTTGATGTTAAATGCTGGCATCAAAATGGCAGCTTGCTTTAGCTATACTGGAGCATCAGCTCTGAGTGTGGGTTTTGTTGCAGGCATAGTTAGAAGCCTTAGGAGGGTTCTAAGGACCTAGCTGGCACATAGATCTAAACTAACTGACATCCTAGATTATTTTGTATATTAAACCTGAAAAAGAAAAGCCCAAGAGAAATAATAAACTTTATCAAAACTAAGTTTTAATGATAAAGACCCTATAAGCTGTGGAGGACTACAGCAAAATTACAGAATTGACTTCAAAAAGTATTTCAGAGTTTTCTTTTACGGCAGATGTTATCTGTCAATTTCACCCTCATTTTACAAATAGTTCTTTCATGTAAACATCTGCAATTCTGCATTATGAAACTTAAACAAAAGCCTGCTGGAAAACCACTGGTAATCCTTGTTTCTATTCTTAAGTGAATATCACGAAAAATAAACATGATGACTTCAAGTCTTTGAAGAGAGAATTGGTTAATTAGGAGAACAACCCATGAGATGGGGTGTATTTTTAAAGGGAGTGCTTGTGTACATAATTACCTGTTTGGCAAATGAAGCATGTGGGACCATATATACAGAGGGAAGAACTCTTCTTTGGTGGTCATTAAACATCTCGTGGGACAAAGTGGGGAATGAATTAACTCCATTTTTACTCTGACATTTGCTTGACTTTAATTTTAGGATGGAATTGTTGTAAGTAGCCCAAAACCATCAACAGTAAAGTAAACAAGAACACCAGTAAATAACAACTAACATTGGTGGCATTATTACTCTGTGTCAAAGTACCAGGATTGCATGTGACAGGTATTGGTTCATTCATTCATCTTAAAGACACCAGGCAATGCTGCCATGCATGAAACACATCCTCAATGATGAAGAAAGTAAAGCACTCTGCCTAGTGCCACAGAGCTGCAGAGCGAGGTCTGGTTTCAACTCTGTCAGCATATGAGAGGCCTATTGGAGCATCCTGCTTATAGCTAATGAGGACTCTTGCTTAAACATGTACTTTCATATTACAAGCTTCAGTTTGGTATTGAAGTGCTGGCCACATGTGTTTAGTGTCAGGAAAACCTTTAGTACTTTATTCAAAGAAAATGTTCACTGAGTTGTGTTATGTGCTAGGCAAAGGAACCACAACCAGGAGCAAAATTGACTTGAGTTCCTGATTTTAACACCTGCTATTCTGGTTAAATTTAACTAGAAGGAAATTAAGATTTTACAGGTTAATATAGAAAGTGATAGGACAGTATAAGAAGTGTATGTTTGAAGTTGTGCAATCCTAAAGAGCCTCTTGGGACCACATTTTGCTTGCAGGACAGAAACATCGACCCCCCCATTGCACAAAGGCATCAGGGTATTGTACTCCCATGTTAGGAGAAATTAGACACAGAATCTGTTTTCAAGTCTGCTTCTTGAAATGAACCTGAAAAGCATTTGCTCCATTTTGTAGATTCCTCAGGGGACTTCTTTGCATGAGAAGGGACCTCTTATATTTTTGGGAGAAAATATTTATAAACAAATATTTCCTCACAGTCTGTAGGGAACAAAACACTTAGTCTGGTGTATTTTGTGCTATTTACCCTTGCTGCAACGGGACATAAGCAGAGGCAGTAAGATTAACTCACATTGCTTACCTCATGCTCTCTCATTTCCTTGAATTTATCTGTAAAAAAATGTATTCTGATATAAAACTTTAAAAAAATCAGTATTGCTCACAGAATATAGTAATTTCTTTTTTGGATACCAAAACCAAGGTTGCCATTGTAACTCAATAAATGTGTCTATCTTGATAACAGTTGTAAACAGGCATAAGTCAATTCTTTGATTTACAATTTCTTCATTGACATTAATGTCAATATCAGCTTCTAGACGATGCCTATTAATAAGCTGCAACTGGTACCCAGGGTAGCCAGTGCCTCTCTGTGGCTTCAGACATTCGGGCACAGACACATGCCTTCGGACTGCACCTGCCCATCTCAGCACAGGTATATGAAAGTACAGTACTTGTCATTTAATTTAAATTCCTGTGACATTCCTAACATGCAGCGCCGACGTCGAACAATGCTGTAAGTGTTCATGTCCCCAGGGTGGCCCGCTATGCGAAGCCAACTGCTGCACTTAAAATCCAGACTGCTAGAAATCATGGTGCACTAGACACCCTGGCTCCAGGTCCATCTATAAACCCTAAGTGCCACTTGCTGAAAGTATGGACAAACTACATCCTGTCTTCCCCGTACGGATTGTCATTATGTGCTTTACAATAAATATCACATGAGATGAACAACTGGAACCAGGCAAGGAGCCAACGCTCTACATTCAAATGCCCTTCAGCCTTTCAAGAAGAGTGGTTTACTTGAATCTGGAGGAAAATTGCCCCCTGTTCAAGAGAGGCATGTGACTATTCGAATCAAAAGGAGAGCCGTACTGACTCAGGGATGCCACAGAACACCCGTCGCTTCACTGGCTCTGTCTTGCCTCATGGTTAGCATGCCTGAGTGTGTGAATTAACATAGGCAAATCTCAGTGTACAGGAAAAGTTATTAAAATAGGCATAAGGAAGCTACAAGCTCTCTCTCAAAAAAAAAAAATAAATACAACAGTATCTGTGCTTTCCTATAGTCAAGCAAAACCTGGAATAAAATTTTCTGTAGCTATGAAATTTCAAATCCATCACTGGGCGCCCAATGAAACAACAGATCTCAGTGAAAGCTGTGAGCCCTCGGTAAGCGTGAGTGATACGAAAGGCTTAGACCAATTACAGGCAATATCAGTCAGGTGGAATTTAAACAGAACAAGATTGGCAGAGGCCCGATTGAGAACCACCCATTGTATGAAAATCCACGTTTGTTTATTTAGGAAGTTTGGTGGTCACCTGCATGGGAGACCTGGAAGAAGCTCCTGGCTCCTGGCTCCTGTCTTCAGATTGGCTCAGCTGCAGCTGTTGCAGCCGCATGGGGAGTGAATCTGTGGATGGAAGATCTTCCTCTCTCTCTCTCTCCTCCTCTCTGCATATCTGACTTTCCAATAAGAATAAATAGATCTTTAAAAAAAGAAAGAAAAGAAGAGGATACTTGGGACAAAAGGTTAACCAACATGTTATGGTAGCCAGAGATGGATCTCACTGTGCTGTATTGGAACTGGCAGAGCTTACAGAGCAGAAAGGAACAGGAAAAGGAGAAATAGAAGTGTAATGGAGTAGGGGTGATTATTATACATGCCAAACACCATACAATCCTCTGAGCATCACAGTATGCCTGGGTTATGTCACAGTTGAGAAAATGGGCATAGAAGTGTTAATATCAGTAGTTAAGATGCAAAGGAATTAGACTACTTACACATTGCTACTAGACTACAAAATGATACAGTCACCGTGAGAAACAGCGAATGTTTCTGACAAAATGGATTTTCATATGACTTAGTGGTTATAGCCCTGGTTTTCAGAGCAATGAAAACCTAAACACAATTGTTCATGGTAATTTTATTCAGATTAGTCCTGCACTGGGAACAATTGATATTCCTTCAATGGATAAATGGTGAAAAAGTTGCAGTATACCCTTAACATGTAATACTCAGTAATAAAAAGAATAAACCACAGATCCATGCTTCAACTGAATGAATCTCAAGAAAATTACTCTGATAAGTCAATATAAAGAATTAGATATTATGTTATCCCATTTATGCAATATCACCGAAAAGGCAAAGTTGCAGAGATGTGAATAAATTAACAGTCTCAAGGAGTTAAGGAGAAGGTGGGGGCAGGAGGCAGTGGGCAAGCAGGAAAGGGTAGACCTAGTGGTAACTCTTCATTTCCTGCTCTGCTGTTGGATACAGGAATGTTCATATGTGACAAAGTTACGAAAATTAAATACACAAACACACACAACACAGAGAACAGTAAATCTGATCTGGAAAATCTAGGTAAAACCGATAGATTGTATCAATATCTATCTCCTGGATAAGAAAGTTAATTCAATTTTGCAGAAGGTTACCACCAAGCAGAACCAGGCAAGCAGGATATGGTATCTTTATATGCTTCTTATTGCTACATAGGAATCTATAAGTATCTCAGAATGAAAGATTTCATTGAAAGGGAGCCAAGTAAAATTCCACTTGCCCAGTTATTGAAATTTGTCACTCTATTTCACTCTACTATTGTAATGCTGGATAAAAGATAAATCTTGGGTGATAGTGGTGATTCAATGAGATGATGTTTGAAATGTCATTAGCTCAGTAACTTCTTTAATTAGATGAGATGCCATTAGGAAAAGCAAACTGTCTTCCATATCCATATTTCGAGTGGATCTCATGCTGCTTAGCTCCATTCCCAATGCAGCAACTGAGTGAGTGAATGAACACGCTGGACTGTGTGCACTTTCAGAAGTCACTCCAGACTCTGTTTCCTTCTGGTGAGAGAGGGATGCAGACACAGAGAGACAGAGCTGCCTGCTGACTCGACACGGTGCCGGGAAGCCTCTGCTGCAGCTTCCTCCTGCTCTGGGAGATTACTACCAGACTGCTTTTAGATGAGCAGTGTGGGATACACACGGTAGGCAGAGAAATGATCTTCTTCACATTATCAATGCCCTAGCCCAAATTTCTGACTTTTTTTTATTTTCTTTAAAGCTACTGAGACCATGGCAGATGCAAGGGCAATGCGAAGCACGTGGACTTCAAAGGAGGGAACAGCCTGCTCAGACATCATTTTCTTCAGTCTTTGAGGGACAACACTGCCAATGTGAGGAATCTACCTATCCAAAGATGCTCAGATTTTCCTTGTGTGCTTTGCAAAAGCACAAAATAGTGTTATTTCACTGCATTCAGAAGGCACTACTCCCCAAGAGGAGCGGGCAAGGGAGAAGAATGCCAGCGTCTAGTGAAGCAGCAGAGGGGCCAGACCCAGAATGAGAGCTTGTCACTATGGTTGGCATCACCTGCACATGCCCAGGAAGAGGCCTCATAGCAGCTGAGCTCACATTCTCTGCAGCCAACAGACTAGAGTGTAACCACGAATCTGCCTTCACCTCCTCTTGCTCTAACGGCAAGCATATTTTTTTTTCAAAGTTCAGGAACCAAACACACAGTATTTAAAAGTACTGGGAATAGCAATTTCAGACTAAACTTGCTCAATTAGTTTCTTGAAAGATAGCGACCAAATAAAGCAGCAGTCACCTGTAAAGGTGATCCTTCATTATGCTGCTGTTGAATAGATTCTAGAATGTGACAGCGAAGGGATTCTGAATGTCCTCAGAAACAATTTTGCTGACATTTGCCAATAATGAAAAAGTATGTATATGCAGAGCACACTCATTCAGTCTTTGGCTTTTGCTGGCTCGGCATCCACTTCCTGGAACCAGACTCCCCAGAGCTGAACACAGTGCTAGCTGTCCAAGATCATGGTAGCCAGACCTGTTCCACTTCCCAAAGTGATACTCATTCCTAAGCTGCTGCGCTGAGAGGTCATAATGACAAACACAGGCTGGGTCCGGGAGCAAAGGACAGAACACACAGACCTTTCCAAGTCCACCAAGACTTCCTAGAGCAGCTGTCCTTCCAGGCAAGAGCAGGAGGAGAAAACGCGCTCGGCAGTGAGATCACTGGGATTTGGAGAGCCCGCGGGAAGCAGTGCCTCCTTGTTCCACTTGTACTTTGCAGCAGTATTTTTCCCAAAGACCTCTCATTTCCTAGACCAACTTTTCTTTCTACAGAAAAGCACACAAAATCAGGCATCAGCAAAACAAGCGCCAGGGAACGTTAACAATGTCGATCAGCGAAAAGTGCAGATTGCTAAACCAGATCGAAATAATCACCCAAAAGTAAAGAACTTAAAGATCCTAGCACTTTGCTCAAATACTGAAACTGTCTTGGTTGTATTATATGATTAAGACACTAATAAATAGGCCCTGAATTACAACACAGCTCTCATCAGTATTAAAATAATGTGTGCTATAGGATTCTGAATCCACTAAGAACATTTCTTGGCAAATATTAACAGTGAAAAGGAGTGATGGGTCTGATGTAGGCACTAAGATGTGATACAAAATCTGCCTTTTTCATTCCCTATCTTGACAATCCATACAAGCCTTAAACAAAGGAATGGAATCACTTTTGGAAAATCTTCTTACAATGCGAATATCTAATATCCCAGGCGTACGGTCAGTTAATGTGTCTTAGCATACATGAAGGAATATGCTGAATGCTAATACTTAGTTTTACTATTACATATTTATGAAATTAACAATACAGCACTGACCATCCCTCTTAACTTTAACTCTGACCTTAATTCCCAGGTTAAATGCAAATGTAATTTTAGATTTTGAGAGGCTGACCCAAAGAAGTGAAGATGAAAGACCAAAACATTTACTAAATGCAGTAATAAAAAAAAAGTAAAATAAAAAGCAGAGATGAAAATGAGCCAACTATTTCCCCCCAAATGCCATTTTTGATTTTATGTTTATAGGAGTGACTCAAACATACTTAAACGATTAAGATGTCTGTTACCGTTTCTTAAATCTTTGTTGCTCCAACCGTGTGCTTTATCCAGTGACTAACAGACTTACCATGGCCTTCGTTCCTTTTTGTGCATACCTGATGTTCAAAATGAAACTTCTTGATAATCTAAACTTTGGTTAACAAAATGGAAGAATGTAATATGTGAGGGCACTTTGAAAAGTTCAAAGAAAAGGGAATTAAAAGATTTTCATGCACAATTTGGAAACCCGTGCATACGCTTAGAACTCTTAAAGACTCACAGAAAATGTGTATCAGGAAAAAAAACGCTTCACATCTGTTTTATAATTCTTTGCACCAAAGTCAATTTATCTCTCAACACTGTTTTTCAACCAACTTGTCCAAGTGCTTTAGTATTACTACTGAAAATACTGCAAGCGATTAAGGGCCGCAATTCTTCCCAGAATATTTGGAACAGTGTCATCAACCATAGCCAGAAAGCTCATCTGGCAGCCGTTGCATGCGCTGAATACTTTTCCTCCTTTCGAAACAAACCCCAGTGGTTAGGTCAACGTTCCTACCTTCTGAAAGTGACCCGTACTCCGTGAATGAAGCCCAGGATAGTCTCAAGGTGGGATATTAAAATATACATGAGACATCAATCAAACATCACTTTCAGTTGGAAAACACACAAAATTAGCTTTCTTGTCACAATGAGACAGCGAATAAGAGCTGCACATTGTAACTCTTCAAGGACTAGTGGTAACAAATTATTTTAGTATCACAAAATGTGCTGGTTGCTCCACATCCATGATGATAAACAGAATCCATTCAGGAGATTGGTCATGGCTCTTAGTGTGTGGATTGGAGAGACTGCTAACTCTACATGTCACCCAGAAAGAGAGCTTTTTGTCAATGTTTTCTATGGATATGAAAACAGCAATGGAGCCCTGAACATCCCCTGTTGCCATCTCAATCTTGAATTATCCCTAGTAATTAGAATGATAACATTACAAAAAGAATGATTACTTACAAAAAGAGTCTCAAGAACTCCTCTCAGTAGAGAACTTGACACAGTATTGGCATGAGTATGCAGCAGGTCGTATTTTTTTGGCTTTGTGTAAGACATGCGACTTCCTGTCTTGTTAGGCTTACAAGATCACATGGATTTTAAAATTAGAATCAATTTTCAACTAATTTTATGGAGATCCTGTGTTGCACTTTTCCAAGGTCAGATATTAAGGGAACACTCACTTTTGGGTGGGAAGCATATTACAATAGCCAATTATTGTCAAAGAAATTTGTCTTGATCATTGAGGATGTGACTAAAGTGTGCTAATCAAGAATCGTGCCTGCAAAAGCATCACGCCACGAGGCAGCTTTGCTCTGCAACTGCGGCCCGGTGTCTAAGTGTAAGAAAAAGCAGGGCATTCAGAATGCAAGGGCACCAGGAACGGTGTAGGAACCCTCTGTCAAAAAGAGACTGTGGCAGATTTTTACTCCAATGAAACTGCCACTAAGATAGTGCCTTCTGGCTTCATTGCATCTTGGGTTGGAATGATGCCCATTGCCTGGATAAGAAGACAGAGGTGAAGTAGCAGAAATTCAGCAGGAAACGTCACAAGAGGCTAGAGTCTGAACTTAATTCTGCAAGTAAACTTGTTCTTCACAAATTGTGAAATATCGGTCTGGTTTTGGGGATGCTGTTCCACTCTTTCTGCATGTATCTGTGGTATGTGTATGCCTTATGTGATTCTTACATTTAAAACGTGTGTTCCTATGATGGTGAAACCGTGTAATTCTGTCAACTTTAGTTACTTTCTACAAGACTTGTGCACATATATGCACAATGGTAACATCTTCACTGAGCACAGGGCTTAATATTGAAATTGTTACTTGAGTTCTGGAGGAAAAGCTAATCTAAATATTAAATGTGCTATTAAACAAACATTGTGGTCCTAGATGTGTCCCTTTATCTCATTTGAAAGAGTATGGCAAGTGAAAAACTTACTGCCTTGTCTCCACCCTTTATTTCCCTAAACTCGGCATTTTTCTCTTAACTCGTAACTAATCTAGTTATTAAAGATGCCCAGCTGCCTCTCCCCTCTTGGCCCCTCAAGAGGACAAAGTGGCAAAGGACAGTGGTGGTGGCCAACAGGCTGATGGCTTTGTGAGCCCTACCCTGGCTTCCCCCGTGACCCACAAATCCCTTTTGATAATCCAGGCGGGAGAAGGAACTTGACGGGATCAGGAGGAGGACTCCGATGAAGCCATCATGTGACAGCCATCCCGAGGCGCCGGTGGAAAGCAAAGCAGTATGCCAGTGCTGATAGAGACGTCCGAGACGCGCCAGTGACCAGCGCCGACCACCGAGGACGCGGGCTTGCGGGGCGCGCCGGCCGGGCAGGCAATCTTCGCTAAATTAGAGAAATCTCCATGGAAATTAGCATGAAACATTTTCTAATCTCCCGCTTTTTACTGCCGACAAGGGTCACTGGCTTACTTTCCTCTTATTTTATTATTCCCTAGCCACTTTCCCAGCTTCTTCCACTCTCCATTTGGCCCTCCGGATTGGCAGCCCAACTACGCCCTTGGCGTCCTCTGATTCTTAACCCTTTCAAACCATCTTCCCTGAAAATGCCAGCGCGCCCTCACTCGCGCTTACACATTCAACATTTTATCAATATTGCTGCTGTAATCACGACGCTCACCATACACCCATCACTGTCAGAAACCCGCAGACTGTCCTGAAGCTCAGCCCATGGGTGCAGGTGCTGCTGCGTGCTGGAATCATCTCCAAACCCAGCCTCCAGCTGGGCAAAGGCAGGTAGCTCCCTGTTTTGGTGCTGGGACACCCTGGGCCTGCCACAGAGTGGAGGCGTTCTATCCCCGCTGCAAACAGCTGGTACCTGAGTGGCAGCTGGGCTCCGCAGGCGCCCGTGTATCCAAGGTGAGTCGAATTCTTGTGACCCTGGACACATCACTCAGCCTTTGAAACTGTCCCCGACTCCTTGGTAAAACCGGGACATTACATTCTCTGGAGGCAGTGGAGACCATATCCGGATTAGGTGGAAGTGAAAGTGTTGTCAGTTATTACCTGGAAAAGAAAACTGCTGACATGAAAAATAAGAAGCACACATCCTGTAGCAGACTTTTAAATTGATTAAAAATCTTCAGATGAAAAAAATTGCTTATTTCAGTTTTTATTTAGGTATTATTATTTATTCTTCAAATGAAGATAATGAAGAGAACCAGGACTGAAATTCCATGAAACAAACCAAAAAGGGAAGAAGTGGCATTGCACGGGGTGTAGGCGAGCGGTGATGGCCAAGCAGGTGTGGGCACCTTCAACTCCTGACATCACAGGTCGTGTAGCAAAAGTACAAAATACTTTTTCTTCTATGATTTTCAGACAAATCCTAAATCAGAATAGTCTCTGAAAGAGTTTGTGTAATTATACTCATTCTGTTGTGCCATTTTTTTATCTTTTGAAAAAGATGATTAATGCAATAAATGTTAATTTGATGTATAAATAAAATGCTGTGAATAAAATGTTCTTCACATGTATAGGGGAACTTAGTATTTAAACAATAGTGTTGTGCCTTCTTGTATAAAGGTTAACATTTTAAACTAAAGCTTCTAACCTGAACTGCAGTTGGACATCACCAGTGCCCTGCACATGTGGGTGTGCACCTGCATGGATGCACCTGTTTATAAGGAAGGCTAACAGGATGATGGCATTTGGATGTGATGGGAAGGTAACAGGGTGTTGTACAGGAAAGCTGGGGGATTTGGATCCTTACTAGCTGTGCTACCTAAAAAACTAAACCACCTGCTTTATATTGTTGCTGATTGAGTAACAAAGTTATTAGTGAATATGTTTTCTGGTCAACGCCCAAGTTAAGATTTTCTGCACTCACGCTGAAGGACCTTTAAGACACTGGCTTATGCCTTGTAGCAGGAATATTATGCCAAGTCATACACATATTTTGGAGATATTAATCCATGTTGGTATAAATTACCATGATGCTGAGTTCACAAGGATGGCTAATGCCAAATTCAAGTCTTGCTCTATATACTGTTATTGCCTGCTTTGCCAGAAACCTTAATCCAGTTCTCCTTTCAACCACATCAAGAAAATCTATATAACGTACTCAACATAGAGAAATGGCAAGAAGAACCCCAAGACCAGCCTGTAATGTAACACAGACATGATTAAAACCGACATGTAGCTTAGAAAATCAGTGTACCTCAGATGACAATTTAACACAAAATTCAAATATTCTCATGTAGATTTCAAGCACGGATTTCTAGAGAAATTAAAGTCAGAAATGCTGATTTGCAGGAAAATTCTCACTGTATAGTTCCCATTAATAGGAAGTAAGCAAAGCATGGTGGTGAACTAAGCATAACCAAGAAGGGGTTTGTACTTAGTGGCACTGCTGGGCCTATCTGTATTTCAAAAGCGTGAATGGGTGGCGAGTCACATCCCCTCTAACAAGCCTCATTGAAGGGTTTCCCCCATCAGCTAGCTGCTGAGTGTATTCTCACTGTTGTGACTTGTGCTATATGTAAACTTTTTTTTTCCCTTTTAAAATTTTTATGCTACAATTGCATAGGCTTGGGGAATTCCCCTCCCCCGTCTCCCCACAGATTTCCCCGATACTGTTATAATAGTATAGTCCTTCAAAAACAGTCACAAGTCCATCGTTCTGTTGTCGAAATGGATCCTGATATTGTAGGTACAGACAACGGCGGAGAGTCCAGAATCCTGCTGTCAAGATATATTTAACAGTTTCACTGGGAATACATCCTTCATCCAGAAGCAGAGACGCGTACTGCAACGTGCCTTCACTTGTCATTACGCTCAGTGAAGTAAGCCAATACGAAAGGACAAATAACATGCTTACTTTGGTCTAAGACAATCTTCATGCAAAATAGAATATATACATGTAAATATCTATGTACACAATACATCTGCAGGAACTGTGTGATGGAGACCAGCACACAGAGAAGTGAAGATCCATTGCTGGGTATAAACTTACAAAGCAAACCTGTCAATAGAAAACCACACAAACCTGAAGAGTTTAGATGGATGTTTAACGAAGAGAAAAAGGTTGATGCCCGATTAATGTGCCAGCAGCTCCCCTCAGATCCCTTTGCAAATAGATGACTCTCTCTTCCTTTAAAATAAACATTTTAAAAATGAGTCTTTAACTTAGCTGTTTTATCTATGGCATTAGTTCTGTAAACATCACTTATTTTAAATTACTGCTTCCTTCCTTCGTTTCTCTTCCTTTACTTTTCTCTTCTTTCCCCATTTTCTTCAGAGTTCACTGAGGTCAGTACTTTTCAGTGAGATTTTTTTCTAAGACATTCACTTCCTCCAATATAGGCGTAAACTCAAATCCGTGTGTGCAGAAGTTGCATTTTCATTTTCATTCAGCAGAAAACATTTTTAATATTCATCATGGATTAGATAACCTATAGATTCTTTAGACATCTACTGATAAATTTTAAATATTAGAGCTTCTTTGCTTTTTCTATTATTAGAGGATAATTTCAGTGTTTTTAGAGAATTTGCTCCATGATTTTAAGTCCATAGACGTTTGACAAGCTCACTTTACAGCTCAGCCCATGTTGGTAAATGTCGTGTTCCTCCGTCACGCAGTTCAGATCTCCATATTCATAGGGTCAAGTTTGATGATCACATAAGGCATATTCTTAGCAATTTTATGTTTCTACCAGTTGCTATGTAATGTGGAAAAATCATAATCCAGCTGTAAATTATATGTTTCTCCATTTAAAATAATCAATTTCTCTCTCTCCTCTCTCACTGTGTGTGTGTGTAATCATTTAAGTGAATTTATATGAACCCAAATCTAGATTTAGTACTTTCATACCATCTTTGTATATTGGACTTTTCCTGATTATGATGTATTTTACCCTTACTGTCTACTCCGTTGCTATGAGAACAGCTGTTTGATTTGTTTTGTTCAGTCATGGCAAGGCCCGTGCTCCCCACTTTGGACTTTCTAAACCTTCTTTGCATGTATGTACATATATATTGTTTATGCTTAATATCATACTATATCTTTTCTGGGTTTTTGTATATGCTTATATATTTTTATTGCATTACACAGATGTTTATCCTCCTTATTTTAAAGAGATTTATTTATTTTTATTTGAAAGATGTATGAAGAGAAAGACAGAGAAGTTCCATCTACTGGTTTACTCCTAGAATGGTTGCAATGCATTGTAGTGCATACTACAGAAATAATATTTACCAAAAATACCCACCACTGAGAGATGTTGCATTAATAATTCACTGACTAAAAGAGAAGAAACAAATTGAATGATTCGAGACATATTTACATCCGTATTAGAAGTGATATATTGTGGCCTGGCACAATAGCCTAGTGGCTAAACTCTCGCCCTACATGTCTGGGATTCTGTATGGGCACTGGTTCATTTCTTGGCTGATCCATTTCTAACCAGTTCCCTGCACGTGGCCTGAGAAAGCAGTAGAAAGTGGCACAAAAGCCTTGGGTCCCTGCACCTGCATGTGAGACCCAAAAAGGGCTCCTGACTCCTGCCTTTGTGTTAACTCAGCTCTGGGTTTTGCAGTCACCTGCGGAGTGAACCAGCAAACAGAAGATCTTTCTCTTTGTGTCTCCTTCTCTCTGTAAATCTGCCTTCCCAATAAAAACCAAAAAGAAAAAAGGTGAATATCATGTTCCACCTTCATCTCGGTGGAAATAGTTTCCCAGAGAGCAAAGGGCACACGATGAATGTGATTAACAAAAAATAACTCAAACTGAAGGAAAAAATTTGGAAGGTCTATCTGAATAACCAGTACCTGCAGAAATTTCAAAGAGAAATTTTCCAACTCTCTTAAACAAACTAGAACAGTGCATATATAAGAAGAAAAAATGGTGGATTTAAAGCTATCTGTATTGAGCAAAATGTGAAAAGTACATTTAAGCCAATGCTTAGTCAACACACAGTTTTTAGTAGTAATTATTTGGAATAAAATGTCAACATAATCAGTGTAAAAAATAATCATATTTTCTTAACAGTTATACTTATTCAACTCCTAGGCCAGGTCATACCTCCCTAATATGTGTGTAAGAAACTATTTGTTGGCATTACTTTTCTTCTAGAGTTTAAAAGCTCAAATGTGGATATTTTGCTTCTTCCTAAGATCAACTTTATTTGTTCCATCTGGTCCAGTCAGCAGCACAGGAAGGACAGCTGATGGGTACTCAATTGTCCAGAACATACCTGGTCACTAGACCATTTCTAAACTATTCCTATTCGTTCCACTTTGATTTGTTCTACTGAATTGGTGAACCTCATAGTCAGGTCACCTAGCACCAGAAGTGAAGGTCTTGACAGTGTGGCATTCACAAAGATAAGATGTGCTCTGCTCAAAGACAGGTGAACCTTGTTCAGATGAAGGGCGGTGGCAGTTGTTTCCAGAGACAAAGGTTTGAGTCACTCCATTTTTGGTTGCTATGTCCCAACATGCAATGTAATGAGAAGGAGAGAGAGGAGATTGATTCCCCATTGTTTCCTCCATCCCTGAATAGATGCAATGGTGCAGTCTGGCCAAGAGTGAAGCCTGTATTCCAGAAGTTCCATCTTGGAGTCCCACGTGTAGAGTAGGGGTCCGAGTATGCAGGTCACCTTTTACTGGCTGCCCCAGTGCACTAACAGGAAGGCGGATTGAAAGCTGAGTAGTCAGAACTGAGACCAGCAGTCTAATCTGGAATGTTAACATTTCAAGCTGCATGGAAACATTGACCCAGTCCAGCTTCGTCTGCTCATCAATCCCCATTAACTCAAGTGTGTGTGTTTTCTCTCATTTCAAATGAGTTCAGCTTCTACTCACTGCTGTAAATTCATCCACACTCTGCTCTCCACCAGGCCAACAACACCCCAGGTGGGGAAGTTAGTTCTATGAGTTCTTAAAAACCTGGCTTCAAATTTATTTCCTTTGCAGTGTATCCTTAGATCATCCAGATCCATTTTGCTGCCATTGCTCTTAAATCTTTAACTATTGCTTAGAGATTCTCTGACACTGAGATTGCACATCTGTGCAATCTACGATTCCATTGCCAGTACTTGCTACAGTGTTTGGCTCAAAGTGCATGAGCTTTCACCTCCTGTAAAGGAAAAAAAAAAATTAAAAAAGAAAGAGAATTTAAAAAGAAGGAGGAGGATAAGAAAGAGGAGAAAGAAGAAAAGGAATGCCAACACAGACTTTTAGGCTTATGTATAATACTTCTTGCAAGAAAAATAGTTTATTTGTGAAATAAATATGCCTAGACAGACATATAGAGCTGGAAGGAATTAAAAAAAAAACCTATATAATCACTTAACTTTGGTGATGAGAAAATTGAGATAGAGCAAGTAGCTGTGTTTAGGGTGAAGCTAACATTGATGGCAATGATGACGATGATGACAATGATGGTGATGTGATGATGATAACAAAAACATAAGCTGTGTTCATCCCTAAAAGCCTAGACTGTAGCAGAGTCCCGTCCCCCCAGCTCCAGTGCTGTTTGCAGCTCTCAGCTCTGGTGCACCGTACCAGTATCAAGCACTCACCTTGGAGCGTTTCTGTTTGTCTAATCATCTGATCGGTGCTATCCCTGGAACTCTATTCGTCTGACTTACACCTGAACAACAATGTTCACTTGCTGTCAGTAATGAAGGCATTTGCTAAGCCAGTTGCAATGCTTCAGCTCCAAGTACAGGAAATCTGACAAAAAGCAGTTGACATGGTAATGATTGTCTAGTGCCACGTGGGAGTGCAGAACTTTCCAGGGGATTTCCAGGGATAGCTGGTTGGGTTAGTGATGTGTGTAAACCAGCTTTCTTTACCCTCACATTTGGCATATCTTGTCACACTTGGCTTTTGTCTTCATGATGCCAGTCATCCTTTCTTATCCAAACTATTATGTAGGAAGATCTGGAACCATAAGTGTTTAAACTCATGCATATGTAACAATGTCAATATTTAAAGTGTAAATTTGAAACAATGGAAGATGAACACCAATGAACAATAAAAATAATTATAATACACAGGAGTGAAGTTTTGTTATTTTTATTCATCTCCTTCTCACAGTATCTTACCATTCTTTACCTTTTGTTTCACTTGTAAAGAAGAGTAGTATGATTTGTCTTTGGCATCTACTGTCGCCACATCACCACTCTAGTACTTTGGGCCATTTTAAATGAAATAAAGCTTCCTTGAACACAAGCACTGTGAAACTGCAACAACGGACCCAGTAAGTGAGACAGTCACTAAAAGGTTAACGGATGGATAGCACATACCACTTGGACACCCCAGATGAAGTTTGATGTCACATGCAGCATGACATCTTGCCCTGTTTCTTTATGAAATCCTTCATTTAAAATTTTCATAGCACTATTGCTCATGGTAAACTACACCCAAAGAAAACAAAGCCCACGTAGAATAAAGGACAACTGTATTTTTCCACCTTATAATAAGCCTGTGGTGTCTCTAGATACCAATCCCATCCTCATGTAAAAACTTTCACATCAATAAAAAAAAATCTATCATCCAATTTTAACTGCAAGAGAACATTTCCAAATCTCTTTATGAAGTGTCAGTGACCTGAGCTGTGCCACGGACTCACTGTGGATGAATGGTTGCGAAGGTGATAGTCACTGCACGGGCAGCTAACATACCAGCCTCGGTGACTCTTGAAACAAACGAGTGCTGGGAAGAGGCCAAGGGTGATGACATGCCAGGAAGGCAAGGAGCATGGCTTGGCATATTTATTCTAGATTTCCTCAAAGATCGGATGACTGCTTAATTGAGATGGCATATGGAAAATGTTCATTATTTTTAACTCTTACCAAATTTCATACAAAGCTGTTGGCTAACATCTCCACTTCCTCTGAAGTCTTAACTGCTGCATAGTGTATCCAATTGTTGAACATTTCCTAAGATCTCACATTATTTAGCTATTCAGGACTCAATCAGTTTCTGTTAAATAATGTGAAAATAAACATAAATTTTTGTCGTTACTGGCCAACAGTTAATTCTGCAATTCTATCTGAGAAGGAACAAAGACCAACTATTTATGTGAAACTGATCGATATGAAGACACATCCAGAGGATCAGACTGTGCTGTGTCAGATGAAATTAGTATGCTGGGAGCTTCGATGTCACAAAGACAGAAGACTTAACTTCACGAGGGACTTATTAACAGTCAGACAGAGCACGTCGCGTTCTACAGATATATGTTGTCTGTGCCAAACATTCTTGATGCTATCTTAATGAATAGAGGAAGAGCTCATTTTGAATCTGTAAAGTTTACCATCGTGTTGAATAATTACACCGACTCTTGGAAGAACACTCTCAAATTTCAATATTTCTTTCTCATAGAAAAATATTATTTCTCTACCAAGTATTCCTTCTGACACCAAACCATTGTACTCCATATCAAAGAAATAGATAAAAATATTAATTTCCCCTGTATCTGCTCTAGTCTGGGAGTGTTCATATTTATTTATAACGATGCGGGTTCTCCTGTGTTGCTGGCCGCCCTAGCGAGGAGGCTCCTCTTTTTTATCCCATCTGCATTGCACTTAACACAGCATCCCATGAAGAAGGTGTTTTGTCCTCAATATCAGAAACCGAATTTTGAAAATAAAATTAAAATGAGTCTTATGCATACTTATGTTAAGTAAGCAGCACCTTCTCATTCATCAGGAAAAGACTGTTACAGGAACTATATGATCTTGTTATTACCTTCTCATGAATACCAGGAGCGGGTAGATGTCATATCAGAGAATGGAAAGAAAAGTGGAAAAAAGCTATTGTGATGACTTAACAATAGCTTTAGATATGCATGTGTAAATGCACATACATGGAGAGACAGAGTTTTATATGGATGGTGTGAATATGAGTACTTGTTTCATTTTCTCTAACTCATTGAGGATTTGAGAAGCTTTCATGTGCAGTATCTTTTTAACATCACATAAGTGTTAGGAAAATGTATGAACTGGAGTTGGAGGCCACAGAGACTCGTGTTGTTCAACCTGATTGCAGGGTTGATCTGAGAGCTCCTAACTTCTACAGAGAGGCTAAGGACAGGTGGAAGAAGGCAGCAAGTTCAGACAGACGCTCACTGGTCCAGAAAATTAAGAGTAGACATCATTATCTGTCAGATAATACAAAACCTCTGCCTGCAGTTTAGCCTTGCAGGAAAAAAAAAATACAGTGACTGACTGAGCATCACACATCACACAGCCATCCAACAACAAAAAAATAAGCACTCACTCTCTTCCTGCGAGGAGGAAGTCTCAGCAGTCAGGTCACCCAGCTCAGTCCTGGATGATGCTGCTGTCCACCCCTCCCATGTGCTCACCATCCCATGACGAAATCCTGCCCAATGGCTGTTGTTTCATCCAATTGTTACAACAAACCCATTGGTTCCATCCACAATCAATCGGCTCCATCGTAAAGCATTGACCCTATTTCTCTTTCGTGGTCAGGAGCAATCACACAGACAGAGCTCAGATCCCTCTCATTTCCTTTTCTGCTCAGAGTCGTAAGAGCCCAGAAATGGCCATGTGGCACTTACCGAACTTGAGTTTAAGTCTTTTCTTCATGTGGCTTCCCTCTTCCATGAATGAAAATGCCAATACATGAAACTTCATAGCTTCACACTCTAGGGACCAGTTCTTCTTGTGCTGGAACATTATGCATAGTCACATGGAAAAAATGTACATAGCAATTTGATACACATAACTTTGTGGGAGTTAAGAAGACCAAGATGCTACTTATTTGTATTGCATGAATAAAACTTCCTTGGACTCAGTTCTTTCTGAGTCACTTCTACTTTATCATGGGCACAAGATGATGGGCAAAGTCTCAGGTGAAGGACCCAGAAGAAGCTCCTGGCTCTTGAGTTCAGGATAGCCAAGTCTTGGTTCTGGTTATTTAGTGAATGGAAAATCTCTTTTTCACTACCTTTCTTTTTATAACTATATCTTCCAAAGAAAACAAAACATAAGAAGTCTTCACTTCTTTAAAAAACAGAACAAAACAAAACCCTTAGTTGTATGTGCATTTGCTTAAAGAATGTAATTTTGCTCCAAAAACTGAAACCCAGTCCTCAATGATCACATATACATCAAACATCGATTGCCTATTGTGTTACAAAGTCCAAGGGCCCTGGCCATTTGTTCTGAAGCCTAGAACAACAGGAAAGTTAGTATTATTTAGACAATATCAAAATTTAGGAACTCATGTAACTTAGAGTAGAGAACTTGATTATGATGTATTTTGCCTCTAAAATACCCACACAAGTTAATAATCCTCTTTTCTGTAGAAGACAAAATTTTTGCAAATCTTCACTCTCAGGGAATACTTTTAAAAGATTCAAATCAATGAATCACTAGCAAATTCACTGGGGTGCTAGTCTTTGTATTTGTGAGATTTATTATTATTTTTTTAACTTAGCCTGCATGTGCCCTGCGAAGGCATTTAAGACACCTGCTAATTCTTTCTTTGCAGGTGCTATCAGTATGATAATATCCACATAGCTGACTAGCCAAATGCCATATAGAATTAAGAGACGGTCGAGGACTCCAGAACCTAAGTTGGACCCTAGTGAGATGAACAGGTGAGACAGACAGAGTACGCTGCCTCCCTTCTTCGTTCAGGCTACTTTTATTTATTGGAAGGGCATAGCAAAACACGCCCAACTCCACAGATACAACCCAGGAGCCAGTGCATGGGCTGACTTCTCCACATCTGGAATAGCAGTTACAATTGGAGTCAGATCTTTCTTTTCAAAATGAATCAGTCTCACTCTGCAGTGCACTGCATTTTCTATGCTTCACAACTGAGAGATAGCAGAGTTGTGTTAGGAATCCCCAGTCTTGCTTTTCTTCGTCTTTCACGGTAGAACTAATCTCTCTCTGGAGGAAAAGATTTCCCCTAAGGCTAGGATGTTGTTTTTAATTTACTATTTCATTAAGTATAAAGAAGTTCCAGGGAACGCAAAGTTCCCATAACAACCTTACTTTATGAGTCACAAAATCAAGAATGAATTCTGACAGTACCCACAATACCTGTATGTTGTTCAAGTACAAAACCTTCAATTTAAGATATGCATGGTATAATCAGAAGGAGGGAGACAGAATAACTTTAAAATTCATTAAGCCAAATGTTTATTAACTAACCCTATAAATCATCACTTTAATCTGGTAAACCTCAGTAGCACTTTGGACTTAGGAGACAAAGAGTAGCATTGAATTACTACCTACTGATCCACAAAATGTGTTGATTTTTCTCTGTTCTCAGTAATAATTGCATCACAGTACTATAAGATAAATAGGGACAAACAGTCACAGCATGAATATAGACCCCTCGACACTACTGGATTCTCCAATCACTTGCTATCTTCTCTTCTTTCATTTTATTTGAGAAGCACTATAAGTAGGAGATCAAAAATTGGGATTAGGGTTAGGGTAACACACACACATATTCACAAGTTACACCTGCCCTATGAACATGTCCAACCACGTACCCATATTATTTTATGAAACATCTAGTAATTCAGTCAACCTAAATCTGCCTGATCTCATAGTAGACTCAGGTTCACATTTTTGAGATTTTGGTTCTCTCTCTCTCTCTCTCTCTCTATATATATATATATATGGCTTCATAAGCTTGCTTCACAATTTCTTCTAAGACAATTCGAGAATTCTGGAATGTGAGGTTAGTTACATTTGGGAGTAAAAAGATTTGAAGAGTTGTATTCATTTCAGGCAAATAAACTAGGTGAGAGACTTAAAATTCTCGCATGCATGGCTGGAAAGAGTCTTATTAGAGAGGACTGGGAGGCCCTTCTGGCTACTACACGGGTGATAAAACCACTGAATCTCTCCAATTTATAATAATTTAATTCTACTCTTACCCAGTCATTGTCTTATTGATTGACTTATATGGTAAAGTTTGAATTTGATTGGTATTTTCTTTCTATAGTTGCTAATTCAAATACTAAGTTTCAGTTATAGTCTCCCAAACTCTAAGTCAGCCTAGCTTCAGATAGGAGGTGAGCTGTTTTCTGGACTCAAAGTCAAAAAAACAAAAACAAAACCACCCTGAACCTAGGCTTGAAGTAATGGCTCAGTGGCTAAATCCTTGCCTAGCATGCCTGGGATCCCATGTGGGTGCCAGTTTATGTCCTGAGTGTTGCACTTCCCACCCACGTCCATGCCTGTGACCTGGGAAAACAACAGATGCCCAAGCCCTGAGACCTTGCACGCACATGGGAGACCAAGAAGAAGCTCCTGGCTCCTGGCATTTGACGGGTTCAACCCCAAACATTGTGGTATTGAAGATCTTCCTCTCTGTATCTCAATCTCTCTCTTTCTGTAAATATGCCTTTCCAATAAAAACAAATAAAAAGTCTAAATATTTTCATATGTTTTCTATACATTGTTAGGTTCTAATTTTTCCAATAAATGTCCTAACTTTGATATGTAAAAGATATAGAAAAGCTTTGGCTACAGTGGAAGCTATAATGCATTTCAAACATGAAGTTCAAATTGTGCCTGATTCCCTTCCATGGAAGAATGATCTGGGATCAGGAGTATATCCAAATTTCCACTGCGATCTAGAACAAAGTTTTCAGGATTTTATCTTGTTCCACTTCAGGACTCACCCCGCTCTTTGGAATTTCAGCTGCAGCAGTTGCAGACTGGCTGCCGACAGCTTGACTTCAGGATGCCCTGAGTGCTGGATATCGCTACGCACTGGGGGCTTCCAGTTCCCAGCCCAGACTGATGTGGCTCGGGTTAGTCAAGATCAGCGATTCAAAAACTCAGTACTAACCATGAATCTGCTGCTCACAATCCATTCAGCATATCCTCTTTTTTGCCTCTGTGCCTCTTCCTCATTTGAGCTCTCTGACTAGCTTTTATGTTTTCTTCTTCTACTTTAAGGACCCTCCTGATGACTTTAAGCCAATGCAGAAGAGTCAGGATTTTCTCTACACTTTCATATCAGCAGCTTCCTGGCCTAAATTGCATCAGAAAAGTCGCTCCCAGCAGTAGCTAAACTAACACTGGACTGAATTAACAGGGCATGGAAATCCTGAATGACAACTTGTGATTATACCTGGTGCTCTTCCATGGGATACATTACCCTACTCAGAGCATATAACTAAGCAAAATGAAATTCCACATGTCTGATCCTGCGTTTCCAACAAGCAGAATGAAAGAAGACATAGAAGTCTGAGCATTAGGTTAAGATTTGTATTGTAACACAGTGGTGTTATATCAAGCGAAGACATACATAGGTTAAAAAAAAAAAACACTGATTTCTGATTTGTGGCAGCCAATGTACAGAGTACAAAAACACACTGCATGTAATTAAAGTTGACATCCTGAGGTTGGGTTTTCATTTATACCCCTTGTCTCTACTGTTGAAAAATAATGGTCTCTTTATTTTCTACTTGCTGATTGCTTTATTTAGTGGAAGATTAACTTCATGAATATAAAGTAAATTCAAAGTACAGTATCCCTAAAATGAAAAAGACAACTAAAAAAGAAATGAGGATGCCTTACAACAACATTTGGAGAGGTGTTCATAAAAAAATGTATGCCTTGTGGACCCATGACAATGGCCCAGTGGCTAAATCCTTGTGTTGCACTCGCTGGGATCCTATATGGGAGCCGGTTGTGTCCCAGCTGCTCCACTTCCCATCCAGCTCTTTTCCTGTGGCCTGGGAAAGCAACAGAAGATGACCCAAAGGCATGGGACTCTGTACCTATTTGGAAGACTCAGAAGGGGTTTCTGATCCCAGCTTTGAATCAGCTCAGCTCCAGCCATTAAGCTTACTTGGGGAGTGAACTAGTGGATGGAATGTCTTTCTCTCTGTTTCTGCTTTTCTCCATAAACCTTATCTGCCTTTCCAATTAAAAAATTAATTGTTTTTTAAAAATTATATATATATGTATATTGAATACATTAAATCTCTTTTCTTTATGTAAAGAAGTAAATGAAGTTATTTTAAAATTAAAAATTAACAAATCTGTGATCTTCTGCCAATGACTTATTGTTGCAAATTTTTTTCTTTTGATCTTTGACTTGTTATATTTTTTTACTTTCACATTAGTGAAATTAAGCCATTTAGTTTGCATTATTCTCACATGCTTATATTGATACTAATCAACTAATTGAGATACAATCTGAAAGAAAATCTCCTAATTAGCACAAAGCTCCCCAAATATCCATTTTCAATGAATAATTTATCACTTAAACTTAGCCTAAGTAAAAGTAAAAGCCAAAAATACAAAATCTAGACATTTTTCTATACTTCTGATTAATTTGATGACTAAAAGGCTGTCTAAGAAAAAAAGTTTCTGGAAGTATTGATATTAATTATCTGGGTAGAAAATGATGTGACTCACATGAACACGCAAGCCATTCCAACAAAGTGTGGTAGGCATATCATCTCTTTATCAGGGTAAACTGTGGCTGCAGACAACACCCTGAACTTGCTGCATGAAAGACCAGATCCTGAGTAGGAAGGTTTCTCAGAAGAATGCAGCCTCAATGAAGGACTAACCTATGAGACAGTGAACATGAGAGACCATGAAGAAATGCACCCCGCCTGGAGGAGAAAAGAGAAGATAGCGCCTTCAGCTGCACAGCCAGTAGCTGGTCTTCCCATGGGACTGAATACCAAAGCTACAATTGTTTTGCTATTAGCTTTGAAGTTGCGAAGAACCCAGAAATGGCTACAGCCTGCCCTATGGCTTGATATCATCATGTCACAATAAGGTAGGCCTAACTCCATGCCCCACCACTCTTGCTGTCCTAAGTTGAGAAGGAATCCCACAGCCACCCATTGACTATTTTTTAATAACAAACTTTATTTTATTATAATTATAAGATACAGTTCCATAGGCTCTTGTTATTTCACTTATCCCAGCCCCAATCCAACCCCCCGACCTAGTTCCTCTGTATCATTACTATGATATAGTTCTTCATACACAGTCTTATGTCCATTGCAGGCATAGACAATGGCAGAGAGTCCGGCATCCTATTGTCAAGATATAGTAAACAGTTTCATTGTAAATCCATCTTTGTCTGGAAGTAGAGATGCATACTACATTGTATCCTCACATCTGGATGTTAGTCTCCATTTCACAGCTACTGTACATCCCCTCAAATGAAAAGTCATAATACAAAATCAACAATAGAAATTCTGGAAACATGGTGGGACAAGGTGAGGAGGAGTAGAAGTGCATGCCATTTAGCAAGGATAGAGAGGAAAAGCCCTGTAATGGAGTAAATGTGAGAGGAGGTAAGACCGAACAATTTGGGAGTAGATCGATTAGCCCTTGAATGCCAATTTGGGGCATGCTCTCTTTCTTCTGAAGGCTGTCAGTCCCTGAGGACTGATGAAGAAAAGGAATTTCAACCAACTTAGATTTTAGGAGATAACTGGGGCGATACGTGTGATTGACGTATTTGAAAATTCTTTTAACAAGGGATAGTTAGTAAAGCAGCTAAAGAATCCAGGTCTATTCATACGACCTATCAGATACAGGTTCTGATGAGATATTTATGAGTATTTTCTTCCTTAGTTTTCCAAGTTCTACTTTTACTCAGAGACTTATTCAGACATCTATTGCATTCTGTTCAAAACAATGATGGTGTTTTCAGATACATAAATACAACATTTCAAAAAGAATGATGAGAAAGATATTAAACAACTGATATAATCGGATTCCTTAACATTGGGATGAGACATTGGACTTAAAAATATGGCCTCATTTAATGAAATTTCACACTGTAACACTGTGGGAAGAGCTAGTTGAAAAGAGTATGAACTGAAACTAAATTTAAAAAAAATACTAAGAACAAAACAAACAGCAAGACCATTAAGCAGTTTAAGTAGCATACATATTTTAGATATTATAATTTTGTCATTTTTAGAATGCATTTAACAGATTGGAAATTAAAACAGCCTCCTTGAGTATAAGACGATATAACAAAGACTTCTTATAGAGAGAGCCGGTGTTAATTAGACATGACTTTGAGAAGTCTTTTCAAGTTCAGGTGAGATCAAGAGCGTTGCCAGTGAAGAGAGCAGCCAGTCAAGACCAGCCTATGGCGTACTTCAGTGGAAGAAGTCCTTCCCCTAGAGACTCGTTATTTGATGATTGAAAAAGAATGTCTAGACATCAAATGGGTTTTGGGCAGTTTAAGGTACTAAAGTATTTTCCTGGGGAAAAATTTATATTAGAGACAGATCATAGAGCCATACAATGGTGGAACAGAATGAAAGTTGAGCAATACCCAGGTTATTATATGTCCCTGTAGCAATTTGCATATCCTCCAGTAGCCTCATGGATGAAATATGGTGTTGTACTTACTAAAGACATTTTATGAGTAGTGAAATGCCTCCATGGAATTTTTTCTCTGCAGTCAAAACTAAATGAAAAAGGAAAGAAAATTAGTGCAGGATTTTCTACCCTGTCATGCTTCTCTTGTTTGTCTCCACCACTAACTCATTTCAGTTCCTGCAGGCTGTGAACGAGGGCATGGGAAACTCAAAAAAATACCACCATGAAGATGAATCGCTCCAGCGTGTCGAGCGAGGGAAATGACTGAAGGAGTGACCCCAGTTAAGGGTCTGAGTGTTGTGTCACACTGGAATCACCTGTCATCCTCTCTTGCCCATGTTTCCGCTGTCAAAGTGCATGATGGTTTCCCTTGTTTGTTTGCTCAAACATTTGTCTCTGGCATTCTGAATAACATTATGCAATGTTGTTGAGACCGCGCAGAATCATGAGAGCTGAATGATTTGAGACAGGCATATTGGGCCATGTTTGAGACTCTGGGTGAAATGCCTATATCCAACATCAAAGTGACTGCTGAAGCCTTCCTTTTTCCTGCTAAGCACATTTGGGTCAATAACCATAATCATGTAATGTACCTGGAAATCATGTAATGTACATGGAAAGTGGATTGAGTTCTAGATTCCTGGCTTTGACTTGACTGAGCACTGGTTGTTGCTGGCATTTGGGGAATGACCCAGCAGATGGTAGAGGAACCAATCTAAGTATCTATTCAACTAACTAGATGGATAGAGGCAAACTTCATTTGAATAGCAGATCATGCACAAGGAGGAAGAATCAAAGAGAGAGAATGAGAGAGAAAGAGAGAGATTTGGGGGAAATAAATAGAATATGTTCCTTGAATGTGTTGAAACATCAACACGCTACTTCAATGAAATTGCCTCTGATCCTCCAAGCGGCCGAGGTTGCTCTGTTGCTTACTGAAGCTCAGGGAGAGGTTCTTGGCTAATCCTGCAGTTCCAACACGAGGCAGATGTATGACAAGTATGAGCGGCCTCGACACTTGAAGCTGATTGCTTGCAGGCTCTAACAAGGAGAGCTCAGGACAGAAGGAGAAATTCTGAAGTCACTCACATTTGGTCACTTTGATTCCAACTGCTGTCTTTCCATGTGTCAGTGATGATGTGTGCCAGTTAGGCTAAGCCATCTTACTCCACTAGCATCCAAGGATCACAGCGAATTTTGACACCATAAACCATTAGCTGGCTGGTTCTTGGTGGAAAAGTCTCTAAGGGGGATATTGAGCCCAATCAGCCTGGGGGCTGTGCACAGAGGAAAATCCAAAACTGGTTTCTAGATTTACAGTTTGCAATGATTAAAATTACTTATGAATTTTAAACTTTTCAGATCATGATCCCATGCCTGTCCAGAAAAAAAAAAAAAGGTGTGTTTTATTTTTATTAAGTAGAGGGCTGAAATCTGTAACTCCCCCAAAATATTCTTGGAGTTTCAGTTCCAAGTTTCTTCATTAGACACATACAGGAATCATGTGCCTTTGGTTGTCCTGTAAGACCATTCATGAACATGTGCAAAGGCCTTGAAGCAGTCATAAACACACAGCAAGGGGAGTGATGTCATCCGGCCATCCATATGATGCACAGATGAAATGATGGCTATATGGTCCATTTTGAACTGTCAGGATACACAGAATTGTTTTTAGTGTAAGCAGTTTCCAAATTCTACAGGGAACATACATGTTAGAAAAATTCCTTTGATTATCTGAAGTTTAAACGTTGTTGGACAGTCTGGATTCTTTTTTTTTTTCTCTATGAATTTCTCAAAAGTTTTTGAACATCTGCTCTTGTGTTGTCGTACATGGAGAGACTCACATATCGTTTTCTTGGTTCCTCCGAGGTAACTGAATCTTGCAGAAGTGGGAGACGGACTTTGATACAGATGATCAGCTCCATGCAGATTTAGCAGTTTAATGCACTCACTTCTCTTCCGGCTCTCCTGTATAACCAACAGTTTGAAGATGCAAAGCATCTCCATCACGAGGGAACTCCGTGCTGACATTTCACTACCACCTGCCTCTCCCCTCTCCCTTCGCTAAATATTGTTGACTATAAATATTTAATAATTTTTTAAAAAATCCATTTGTTTGAAAATGGAGATTGAAAAGGGACGTTGACAGATCCCCCAATGATCAAAAAGACATTGCTGGTCTAGGCCAAAGTCAGGAACGAGAAACTCCACCAAGATTTCCGTCATGAGGGGCCTGGGTCCAGGTAGACAGGCAGTCTTTTACTGCCTTTAGCACATCAGCAGGAACTAGACCAGCCATTTATGAAAGGCGGTCTCTCTACATTCCCCCACCTACCATGTGGAATTACCCAACTTTGTTTCCTGATTTTGTACCTATTCGCATGTGAATGTGTCTGAATGTTAGATGAAAGCAAGCCAAGTAAATGCCGTAATTTGTGGGAGGAAACATAGCTGTACTGTTTCAAAGAAAAATCAATCATCCTTTCCTGGTTTGCTTTCGTTGATACTATTTTTCCCTTTTACAGAAATTTTTAAAAAGCTTATATTTTATTTCAAATTCAATGAAAGATGTAAGTATGCTGGGTGGCTACAAAATATATTTCAACAAAAAAAATCAAGAAAAAACTTTTAATATTTTTACTATGAAATTCTCATGTGGAAATTTATGAAAATTCATATAACAAATATATGTATACTCACTGGTACTCAATTCTTACATATTTTCTGGCATTACTCATAATCTTGCCTGAAAACATTACAGATACATTTCACACTTTATCTGCAATTATTTAACAGATCCTGGAATCCATGAATTTAATTCTCATGAAAGACTTATGCTACATATGTATATAGACATAAATGTATATTATTTTATTGTGTTGTGTTAACCTTTCAATTGTTGGAATATCATTCCCTATCAGTTTATAATTTGCTGTTTTGGTTCAGCATTATAGTTTACTTTCTTAATCCTTGTGGATAAGCTGAGCTCTAAATTACTAATTAAAACTGCTGTGTAGAATTCTTTCTCACACAAATCGCAGACTTATCAACTCTTATTTTTTGATCATGTAGACATGTTTTAAAATTTCTTCATAACTAGCATTCTTTCTTACATCTTCTTTTTCATAAATGCCAGATTTTCTAGTAGACTTAGAAGTATTGGTCATATGTCTGCACATATCCCATTTTATCAGATAATGTATGTTGCTCTCAAATGTGATCTAACAGGTTCATTGCAAATCCAAGAGTTTGTTTCTTTACATTCTGATTAACTCTTATCAAACTTTAAAATTTGGCCATCCTCTTAGATATCTCACACAGAGGTAGGTGGATAGATAAATATATACACACAGCTAAATTCCACTTCATGGTATGTTCTCGAGACTTTCATTTACATATTTACACACTGGATAGATTTATGATTCTTAAAATCTGCTTGGTAATATTTTTTACTAGGAATTGCATGAAATAAATAGTATTGGTGCTACATTTTATTAAAAAAAAAAACAGTTTACGCCTAGCAGTATATTTCTATAGTTTGGGGATTTGAAAGAAAATTTATAAGGGGACTGGCATGCTGGCTCAACTGGCTAATCCTCCTTCTCCAAGCTCTAGCACCCTATGTGAGAGTCAGCTCCTGTCCTGGCTACTCCACTTTTGATTTATCCCCCTGCTTGTGGCCCAGGAAAACATTCAAGGATGCTCCAATGCCTTGGGACCCTGCTCCACAAGGGAGACCTGGAAGAAGCCCCTGGCTTCTGGCTTCAGATCAGCACCAGCCATCGCAGCTATTAGGGGAGTGAACTAGCAGACAGAACATCTTCCTCTCTAGCTCTCATTCTTTCTGTCTGTAACTCTGACACTCCAATAAAACAAATCAAACTTTAAAAATTGATTTTAAAAAACCTGAATCTAGAAGTTTGGCTACCAGTTCAGTTTCTATAAGAAATAAAGAAGTAGTGATTTATTCATGTTTTAAAAATACTTTTAATCCCATTGAAAATGTGATAAATAACATAAAGAAACAGAAGTGGAGTATTAGAGTGCTATTCTGGATGCTTCACGCCAGGAGCGACTCTCTGGGCTGTGGTAGTTAGAGAAACGAGGATGAGCAAGCCCCTTCCAGATAGGGAGTTCCAGGACAAAGTGCTGGAGCCTGGAAGACGCCGGCCGGCTTAAGAGACTCAGGTGTGCAGCATGACTAGAAAAACCGTCAGCGTGGATGGGTCGGAGGAGCCAGGCGCAAGGGAAAGCAATGTTAGCCTCCTTGGACACAGTAGTTTAGATCCATGAAATGGCATGGAAACCATCAAGTCTTCTTGTCCAGAAACGGTGAAATCCAGTTTCAACATTATAGACCTTTCACTTCAGCTCTAGGGAGAGTAAGATTGTGGGCAGGTAAGAACAAAGCGCCAAGCCTGCGAGTGGGTGGGTAGACGGTGCCTCCCCGGGCAGCAATGCCTGTGCACCAGGCAAGAGTGAGTAGACTTGGGATTTGCTGTGAAGAACGCCATGGCAGGACTTACCAGCGGGGTGGTAGACATTCACACCGGTTCAATTGCTGCTTTTGACTCTTGCATCCCATCTCTGAGTTCTTGGGGTTGAGCAGCTTGCAGTGGCTCCAGGACTTGAATCTGCAGCACTCCCACGGGAGACTTGCTGGAGTCACGGGCTTCTGGCACACACTTAGCATAGCAGGGGCTACTGTTGGGGATTGTAGATCCAACTAGTAGATAGCTAAATGATCTTTCTTTGAAATAAACAAGGAAACAAAATTATTTAAAGATTCAGACTATCTGGAGATGGCTGTGTATAGCGTATTTAGAGATGATTTCAGGATGATATTTGCTTCCATATAGTTAATCTAACACAGTCATAGATGATTTATTATTATGTTTCATTGATTTGTCACTGAGCTTTTAGTGCAGGGGTTGTACATTGGAATTTTCCCATTTCCTAGATAAGTGATCTCTGAAGTCCCATGGAGCTGGAGAATGAACGTCCCAAGCTCCCAGTCAGTCCACAGGAGGTATGGCTCATTTCTTGTCACAGTGCACCGTGGCATGGAGTCTAGAAATCAGAGCAGCTGGCAGATGACACCTGCACCTCAGCCAGGGGCTCTAAGCTTTACTACACCTGGTTCTTAAAGACGAGAAAAAAAACATTCAAAATAGGTGTCTACAGAAACGTCCAACATTGAATTTTGAAGTAAGTTAGAATTGTGGACTGAAGCCAAAATATTGCTAGACAGAATTTCAGGGACATTTAACAACAAACATTTTTTTTGTTGATTACATTGTATTATGTGACACAGTTTTATAGGCACTGGGATTCCCCCCACCCCTCCCCTAACCCTCTCCCCATGGATTCCTCCACCTTGTTGCATTACTACAGTTCAAATTCATTTGAGATTCTTTCCTTGCAAGCATTTACCAAGCATAAAGTCCAGCATCTTATTGTCCAGATAAGTTCAACGGTTTCTTGGGGAGACCATCTCTGGTCTGAAGGTAGAGCCGGTAGAGTATCATCCCGATCTATTAAAAGCCCCAACATAACATCAGTAACAATTTATAATGTTATGGAATCAGTTGAAATGGTATTGAGTAACCAATATGTTAAAAGAAAAAACAAGAATGCAAGTTCTGAACCACATCCTGTGACTTCTACATTGACATTTCAATTATTAGTTTATATATAATCCGGTTTTATACACCTTAAAATGGCTATACATGACTATTCAGCTGTCTCGTGTCTATTTTAATTTTAGTATTTGGCAGTTTATAGCATTGAAGCATGATTTTGCTGAACCTGGCTGTTTTTCGGGTAGTCTAACTCTGTAACTCTAACAAGACATATGTCAACAGTTTAGGTGGACAGTTTCAGGAGGGGTGTGCAGAGAAATCTTCGATACCCTAGTGAGGAGTAACTAATCTTTGTGTCCCCCCCCCCCCGGTGAGGCATAAGTGCACCCACGCTGACCGTTTCCTGTCTGATTCCACACTTTCCTTGTTGTTCTCTATCTGTTCTAGATTCTTTGTCTGTTTGCTTGTTAGTTTGTTTTGAGGGGTTTCTGGAGCGATCCTGATGGTCATTGCGAGAGAAGGTGGGGACCCAAAGTCGGAACCAGGCAAGGACCAGAGAAAGCTCCTCCACCTAGTCCCGAAGGAAACTTACTGTTCTTCTGTTTCTGTGGACTGCTCAGGGCTCCTGGTTGTCATTCCAATGAACTTGGATCCTGCAAGGCAGGATTTGGACTTCTTTCATTCCATGTGGTAGATCCAAATGGGGGTGGGTGACCTCAGAGTTCTCGGCCTCTGAAGGCACTCCAATTCCCCGTGGTCTCCTTGGCAGTTGGGATGTAGTCCTTGGTGCTCATACTGATAGTCCTTGGTGAGGATCTGGGAGTCTTCATGGTTGGGATACAAGCCTCCTCCTGTCCACCTGCTCCACTCTGGCTCCACCCACCCCCCCACACCCCTGCTGCCGCTCCACATGCATGACCTCCTGTTAAGAGGTTGTCAGGATCGCTCCTTCCCTCCATATGCCTTTGTAGTTTCACTATTGTCTAATGCTGATTCGAGAACAAACATTTTAACAACAAGTAACCTTCCCCAGAGAGTCACATATATTTACCTCTTTCAATGTCTTTCAGTCATTATGTCAACCCTGCGAAGTTATAAGAACCATCACTGTTTTAAAATGAAGAAATTAAAACAAAGAAATTTTAGAGTGTGCCTATGGTCACACAGTTTGTCAAGGAAAAACAAAGACTAGATCAGGTAGAAGTGAGATCAATGCCTTGAAGTTCAAGCCCAGAATTCTGTATGAATACACAGGGTTGTCAACCGGTTTGAAATGCAACAAGACACCTTTGTACTGACAAATATTAACCATCCCCCCACTAGTTACGAGGTTGGAAGGGGGAGGAAAAGATGAAGAAACAATTATTTACAGCAAAAATGGGAAATAAATTTAGTAAAACCCAATTCATACTGGGCTATCAAGTTAGGCTGCTTTTCAAACTTGTTAGGAATTAGTTCTCAATTTTACTTGTATTTTCTTGATTTGGCAAATCTTTTTATTGGTGCGAAGACACGTGGAGTTTGAACAGGTCCATTAAGCAAACCCAGCACTACTCAGGTAGGTCAGAATTTCTCATTTGGAAATGGTTGTGTCTGCTTGACTCCAATCCTGTGCGCCATAGACAATCAGAGATGATTTTCTGCCATAACAAACAGTTGCTAAATCTCCCCTTCTGCTTCATCTCAGAAGAAATGGCAGAGTGTGGCCAAGCAGCTGCCCTCTGAGCATCCTCTATGCACCAATCTTCCTTTGCAATCTAAAACCAGTTGCCCCAGTGCTAGCCCGTGTGCAATATCTCTGTGATTCAATATTTCAACTGTCTGTTCTCTTTCTGACATGTTTTTTCCTGCCCACATGAAGCCTGAATAAATTACAACTAGTTTTGAACAGAATGATCAAAAAAATTGTCTACTGATGTCTACCTCCTCTTGCAGTATTGCCAGGCATCCAGGGATAGAAGACCGCCAACTAGCTTATGTGCCATTATTCATCATCTATCCAGCAAGACCATAGTAAGAAACAACCTCAAAAATCATCATTAACTCCATAGATTCCCCAGACAGAAATAGACTCGAGCGTCAGCAAGCTTTTGTCCACTAGTCTATTAGTCTTGTCTTAGCAGTTTAGAGTCTTTGTGGCTCTTGTGTTTGGTTCTTTGCTGTAAGACTCAGAACAGAAGTGAAATACAGCCCATACAGGCAACATTTTGAGATTCCATGTCATTCCCGTATTCAGAATACCTTTTGCTATTTTTTCATGAAAGGACACGGGATTCCCTCCTCATCCTCCCAGCCCCATCCCCGCTTTCTCCCATATTATTGTAGTCGCATAGTCCTTTAGCAGCAGTCACAAATCAAAAGTTCGGCATTCTGCCATTTAGTGCATTACAGATAGAGACAATGGTACATAGCCTGGTCCTATCGTCACAGCATATTTAACAATTTCATTGGGAATTCTCCGGATATTTTTTTAAAACATGTTAGCATTTGTTTTATCAATATGTTTACCAAGGCAGGAGGGAAATATCATTATATTTTAAGAATCACTTCTATGAACCACATTAATTTTTTTCTCTTTTTTAGTAATATCGTATCTTCAGCACAACTGAAGAGGAAAACAGTAAAGCAGTAGAGTTCTGAATGGTTCTAATATCCAGCAGTGTTAGGTTTATCAATCCCAAATCCACTAACGACACCTGTTGGTACGTGTAGAGAGAAAAGAGAAAGCAGAGAGACGTGGAAGCACAAATAATCCCATCGCACTAAGCATTGTGATGTCTACATACTGATGTTTTCTTGTCAAGTCTCGGATTACGCCTTCTTCTAAAAGGAAATTATAACAGGAAGTGTCAGGAGACGTCATTTCTAAGCCCAGTTTTGTCTCATACTTGATTTTCACCCTGGTGTGCTGTTTCATTTTTCTGACCCTCAGTATCTCAAGAAAAATTAGGTTACATAAAATCAGCCCTAGTCCAACGGTTGTCCATAGACTCATATAGTGCTATCCCTGGGCCCCTCACGCTGTCAGAAGAAAGGCACCATCAGCTGAGAAGTGACAGAATGGAACGGAGACCCTGAGACACAATGAGGGCAACCTATTTTGTAGGGATTTTGCTCAGAAACAAGCAGCCTTGAAAAACAAAGTGAATTAGAGAACCCACTTTTGGAAAATACTTTATAGATGTGTAGGGTTCATTTACACAACTACTTCTTAACCACATCACTTCCTTCCACAGACAACTGGAGACAGTATTTGAATTGTCAAGCATTACCTAGAAAAAATAGCTAAACAAATGGGCTCAGAACTGCAGCGTGAGCTTCCCAGCAGCCACAGCATACAGAAAAATGTGATGTGCTGAGGTCTTTGTTGAGTCAAAACAGAAACTGGACCATGAAATGTGAACCGCTTCCTACCCTGACTTTTGCATGGGCCTGGAGCACACAGATTAGGAGAACAAATGTTCACAAAATCTGTGGAGTGATGTGAGGGGCAAGCAGAGTAAAAAATGCCAGGTACCACTCAGAGGCATGTATGTGCACCAAGCTTACACCAGTTAAATAAAGGCTTTCCTAAACTCAATTCCTTTCCCTTTTTTTTTTTTAAATCATTTTCAGGATGAAAGTGTGTCACAGAACAAAAGAGAATCCTATAGTGGGTTCTGTCGTTGCATCAGACTCCATGAGTTGGAATCTCATAGTTGTCATGGCACTGGTGACTATGGGCAATTTATTCTGTTTTCAATTCATGTATCTTCATGTCTGAATTTAAAAGGGCAATAGTACAGAGCCAGTGCCATACAGATGTCAACCCCTTCCTCATCACCACCTGCACCCAGCACACCTATCAGGAGCAACACACAACAGGCTGCTGTTCGAGAACTTTTACTTATGTTCCTTTGCCTTTTGAATTCCGTGGCCATCCTTATCCTGCCAGCGCAACCCAAATTGTATGAAAGTTCCTGATCTTCAGTGGGCATAGATTTAATCCCATTATACAAGGCTTTTTGTCCACAGTCCCCATCCAAGATCAACCTTAGTCCAGTCTACACAGTGTTGTAAAAACGTTGTGTGAAACTTCTTTAAATCTCCCTGTATTGTGTCACTTTCTCTATGAATTTCCCCAAGAGTCTGCTGGTCATCACAGCCATTCTTTCCCCAAACTCAACCCACACAAGCTGATGGGCACTGCCCAGTTCACAGAGACCTCAGTTGGGGGGTTTGGAACCTCTAGAGACACCGACCCTTGTGCCCCAAACTCCAGACTCCAGTCCTATTTAACGAGATAACAACACTTTCAGGTCAGAACGGCTCCTCTGAAGGAAGAGTGTGTGTGTGTGTGCGTGTGTGTGTGCGTGTGTGTGTGCGTGTGTGTGTATGTGTGTGTGTTCATAGAGAGATGTGAGGCCGTAATTACCGCATGACTCCATAAACTGACATTTCAGGACTGCCATTGCTGCGGCCAGTCAGCCTTCTGCCCGCTCCCTTATGGCCTCTATTTATGGACCACAGAAACAACCGTAATCATAAATACTAACATTTTCTATTCTTCTGATCTCTTCCCATTAATCCAGTGTGCAGTCAAAATTCTGAAGCAGTATTTTCAATGTCTAGAAATGCAGGGGAGGGCAACTGCCCTCTTTTTTGACATGTTAAAGCAGGCTCAGCGGCGGGCTGATGTCGCTGTCCGCTGTGGCCAGCGTCCCTGGGCTCTCCAGGAGCTGTCTCCAGAACACCTGCATGGAAAAGGAGCATTGTGACAGGTTAGACACAATGTGCTCCAAGACAGACCACTGGTTGGATGTAAACTACCCATGGGAACCCATTCCAGCTTGCTGGGTCTCAACACCTCCCTCTGAAAAGGAGGAAAAGAAAGAGAAGGGGGTCAAATTAGGACTGTAACATCCCCCAGCAGAGAACTCAAAAATCAGATTTTTTTCTTTTAATCTAGAGTATTCTTTGTAATTCAGTTTTTAAAAGGTATGATCCAGCATTTAACATTTTGCCTTGAATCTTAGTTCCCATAATACTCACTTATGTTAATATCCTATGTTTTTAATGAATTTCATTCAATATTCCCAATAAAGTAACCCAGAGAAATATTTCACTTAAGCTAAAAATATGTGAATAAACATACAGCGAAGTCCAATACAGCAATGGTCAAACATGTCCTCACAGTTCCTTGAGCCTATTTTTAAGTAGAACTACAGTGTTAAGAGGAAATCTCAGTTAAAAATGACTGGGTATTTATTCTAGTTTCAAAGATGAGCCCTGTTTTCTTGTTGTTGTTGTTGTTTTCCCCCTGACTGATGCTACACAGGAGACCTGTAGATGCCATATTTCAAATCATCGGAAATTACAGCCTAGCATGTGCTGTCTCCCCAGATCCACGGCAGGCGGGAAAGGCACTGTAAATGCTCTGAGAGGAAGAGCTGACTGTTTCCCCAGGGAGACACCCCCAAGCCTGCCCTGCTCCCAGAGAACTGTGCAATGTTTCAAAATTGAGACGGAGGCTGCTACCACTGTGGTCTCAGTCCAGGAGTCCCGAGTCCCCGCTGGCGTCAGAGATGAGCAGTGCGCCCACCCTCTCTGGCTTCAATCTGCTTTATCCTGTACCTCTACCCGTCCCTTCTGGATGACTCCTCTCCTCTCTGCTGCTGACGGAAAACAACCACTTTCTTCCTCCGTATTTCCAGCATGAAGCATTTTATTACTTAAGCGATTTGTTCCATTACTGTGAACTTTGAAAAAACTTTCTTTGGGACCAAAAACCTAAATGGTATTTTTCTTAACTGATTTTCCTATCTGTTTTGAAATGTCTTTCTAGAGACAATCCACACACACACACACAAATCGCCCTATTCAAACTCAAGCACCAAGAGAATGTTTTATAGTTCACATAAAATAAAGCCATTTTTATTTCTGTCAAATATAATTTAGACTCAATCAGCACTCAGGCAGTATGCTGCCAATTAAACTACAGTACAGTCTCCAACGGGAAACAGAATCCACGAGGACAGATGGACTCCACAGGAAAAGAATCTTCAAGATAAAAGAAACACAATTGATGCACCCTTCAATCTCCAGCACTGATTTCTATTTATTATTACAAACTGTTCAAAACACAGAGATTGATGTCAACATGTTATCCTGGCAGCGTACAGCTCAAGAAAGCATTACCTGCATGACTTACTTCCTAAAATTTGTTTACCAGAATTGGAGCTGCATGTTCATTTAGAAGGACTTTGAAGTGAGGGGGGGAAAGAGGATTTCAGCCTCTTTTCCCCTTAATGCTTTCCTTTTGAGATTTGCCAGACTACAGTTAAATGGATGCCTCCTTGACAACCACGAATGAGTGAAGTGGTAAAGCTGAGTTCGCCTAAACTTCCCTGTAGGCAGAGGGGAGCTCTGTCCAGGGCCACTTTCATCAAGCACAGCCAGCTGGCTTTGAAAATTCCTCCCGAGGAAGAATGATCAGCAGCCCCTTCTTACATTCATCTAATTTCCAAGCCTTGATGTGACATATGAAATAAGAAGAAAGTGACAAGAAAAATCAATGTGTCTAAATAGGCTTGCTTCGAAACATACCTGTCACTGGCTTAACTCAGAATTGGGTGGGATATTAGATCTGATATCTTTTTTTTGTTTTGTGTTGGATTTTTTTTTCTCCTTTAGAATTCCTTTTAGTACCCACAGAGCGAAAAGGGCAGAAAATCTCTCCATGGCTTGCCAAGAAGACAGTGCCTTGGTAAAAAGAATTCAAATTATAAACACGTAAAGCAGTCAGTGGCTGCCTATTTCTGTATTGGTCTTTATTCTCTGTATGAACATGCTTCTGATTTAAATAAGCATTTTAGTGGGAACTTAGGCTTTAAAAATACTAATTGAAATGCTATCTTTACAAAGGTCCCTTATTTTAAGTTATGAAACAGAGATGATACCTCTATAACGCTACAAATTTTACATTTGAATTTAGGTATAAGACTAATCCTAACCGAATACTGAGTGTATTTTTCCTTCATTATTTATAGAAATAGGATACAAACACATTTCTAGAAACTCTCAATTATGTTTCTACTTGATGTAATATTTTGGTGATAACTCTCTTTCAAAAGAATAATCAGATACAGTTCAAAGTTAATGTAAGACTCAGGAAATAAAATTTAGTGGTCCATCATATGAAGAAAGAATTCAAGTTCATGCTTTGTAAGTGCGTGAACACTTTCCCTGTTGACTGGCACCTCTTAATAAATCAGCCATCACGATCAGAAAACCCAGCCATGCTAAACATTGTGATCTTTTGTAAGTCTTTTTGGGAAGATGTACCACTTGCCAAAATAATTACAATGTTGATTGTCTATGTTTAAACAAAGCAGCAGTGGCCATTGGACTCCCATCCACACTTAAACGCATTCCTTTACAACGGATATTCATCCTCTAAGGGAACATTTTAACCTTGTGAAGCCATACAATTCCTTTCAGGCCAAGTGATTTGTTTTTATTTTCTGAAATTCATTCTTGAGAAGATATTTCCAAGTTTTTTTTCTTGCTATTCACCTAAAAGCTTCATTTTAATAGCTGATTTTGATACTTTGATTCACAGGGAACAATTTGTTTAAATATAATATCTGTCTTGATATTTTGGAATGAGTTGCAGAAACTTAGCAGACATACCGTTCCAATCATTTCCAATCCCTTTTAAAATGTCTCCAACTCCCCAGTATTTATTCAAATCTACCCCTCTTCGATCCTAGGTGGGCATTAAATAAATACTGGAATTTGGGAGAGACATTCAGCTACAGAGTGGGGATGTGGGGCGTCAGGGTACCTGTACCACCCTGGGTGCTGGCAAGGAGAGCAAGAGCTGCTTCTGGGGAGGTGCTGGGCAAGGCCACCTGCGCTTGGAGTCCCCTGCTCACACCACTACACCAAGGACTCTTTCCAAAGTGGCAGTGGTACCAACGCACTAAATCTTGCAGTAGAAGAAGTGCTGTAAAAAGACATATTCCTGACAGCTTCCTGTGGGAGATTCCTTCATAGCCAGTGGGTTAACTACTTTCATTTTTTTTCTTAATCTCTAAAGCATAGCATGAATAGTTTACATGTAAGATAAAAAATTCAACGTGAAAGGAAAAATAAACAAGTTCACTAATATCCTATTTTTAAAAATGTTCTATAAACTTTTTAAAATGCTAAAAAGCATTAAAATTTACAACGAAGCTCCAATAGAAAATGTAATGCAAATCCAATGAGCCTCACATAAGCTTTTTTTTTCTCTATCATGTATCCTATTATACCGGCCAGCATTTAACTATACAAAACAAAAAAGAAAGAAAAGGTGACAGACTTTTTCTTTTTTGAGAGGAGGGGTATATAATCTAGAACAAGAACAGCACAACTGTCTCAGAAACTTGGAAAAAATGCGTTGCAACCCTGCAATCCTCAACATTCCAAACAACAATTAAGACTTACGAAGTACAGTCTGGAAGTGATTTTGAATGCTGTAAATTTTGCAAAACTGACAGAATCACTTATTCGAAACCAGTTTCTATGTGGTACATAGGAAAAAAAAAAAAATTGTGCTGCGCCCTGTTTGTGGCACAGGGAAAGTCAATTGTGTGAAGAGCCAAGCAACTAACACATCCAAAGGCAGTGAACGGAGGTCTTTGTCTTTAAGCTGTGAGAGTGTGTGTGTGTTAGGTCCTGCCAGCCACAGTCCTGCAGGTTTCCTGGCATAAGACAGATGGCAGTGCAACCAAGCTAGAATGCAGATCTCCCTTCTTTCCCTCTGGGTCTAACTCCTATTATCCACTTGTAAATTAACCTGTCAATTTATCAATCAACACCATCTTGATTCTCCCCTGTTCTGCAGCCCAGCCTTGCAGTGAATTTGCCTCGTAAATAACTGGGAGCCCCATGTTTGTTAGTATTGTGAATGAGTTTATTATCACTTTGATGGCTGCTATGAATCACAAATGCTGCTGAGAGGCTGATAAGAAAAAAGTACATGCACACATTAACGGGGTTGAAACTATTTTAGAGATAAAAGATGAAGGAACTGTGATAGCACATCATTTAAATGGAAAAAAATGACTAAAAACTGTATTTGTGTGTCTGTGTTCGCCTGTGTTAGACAACCTCTTGCTTAGAGGGGAGAGAGAAATGCATGGACTTTGCTTTGTACTGTTCTAGAAGTATCCGTAAGAGGACATTGGTGGGCAGCAGTGGAGAGCAGTGGCCCGGTGCCCCAGGGCTTCCACCTCATTCATTCACCAGCTTAGCTTCAGACTTTAGACAACTCCAGGCTCTGCTCCGCCGGGCTGATAATTCAGGTGCAGCGGGTAGACTTTCAGAAGAAAGAAATCCCAAAGTGCATTGCTTATTTATATAAATGCCCCATTTTCTTCTAAGAGTTTCCGAAAACATAGCCAGCTACGAAGCAAATGAAGCATCTTGGTCAAGTCGGCACTTTAGAAACTGATGGCCTTGCTTTTCCTTGTTGGTGGTGACTTCTTGACATGCAAAAATTGCACTTCAGTGATTTTAAGTTCGACATTCCTCAGCAAACGCCATACATAACAGAATTTCCCTTTAATTACAAAATTGGGTGTTTTCTGCCTTTTCTAATATCAAGTTTTCTCAAAAGAATTAGTCTTTTGTACTTAAAATACCGTGGTGCAATAAATCAGCATTTTAAAATAATACCCACTTTCCTGTTCTGACTGTTCAAGTCCACATTACTAGGTCCAATTACTTTGGTGGGCTGGATTAATTATGCTATATTTAAGACTACTGTAAAACTGTTTAATTAGAAACATAATTTTTAAGTAATCTCCAAAGCTTGTGGCAAGTAAATAGAAATATAAGATTAAGGTGCTTAGGGTCCAGTGTGCACATGGTTTCTTTGTGAGCTACTTTTGTGTATATTTCATATTTAGTTATAATTAGAATATGTCCTTCAATTGTTTTGATGCTTTTTGGAAGATTGTGCATGTAAAGATCCCGGACACAAACAGTTTTATTGCTTATTACAGAAAAGAAGAGGTTCTATGTGGTATCTTCAGAAGTTTTCCTAACAGCAAACACTTGTAGGTGGGTTTAAGACATGCTGATTTTTCAGTAATTTAAGCAGAACATCATGAAAAAATGTTGTGAGGCATGACATATGGTTAAAGTTCTCAAACTTGTAAGTCAGAAACAAGCTATTAGTGAGCCATGGAAAATTATTTGGCAGAGTTAAGATACTGCGTAAAAGGAGAATACTTCCTGTACATTATTATACCCAATATGTCATCAGTAGAAATGTGATAAAAATGAAACTATTTGTTAGAAAGCAATTGAGAGAACCCGATAGTGTCCATTTTATTCGGTTTATAATTAAGATAGTGTTTAAATCTGAAATGAATTCTGTATATGCATGTTCAATAGACTATAGCACAACAATAAGAATGGAATCACATCTCATTTTATCATAAATTGTGTAATAAGCGATAAGGTAGAACTAGGGCTAAAATCCTTCCAGCAAAAATGAAACAGAGCGACCTCAATTGCCCTAATTCATTCTGCTTTTTCTTCCCCCACCCTTTTTTTTTTTTTAAGGTCTCTTCATTTTCCCTCTGTTCATATTATTAGCTTACACATGAGCGCATTATTAGAAAATAACAAAGCCAAGCATGGAGAGTTCGAAGAAGTGGGAGGTAGTTGCTTCCACAGCTGAAAGGTATTCTCATTTCATTTGTTAGGAGTTGCAAAAATAGTTTTGCAGCCAGGGAGGAACAATGGCCTTTCTCTTTCAACAAGCTTGGTGGTTGGTCTTTTGATGGAAAAACTAGGGGATACAACATCTGGTAATTTGTGTTACTGAGCTTAGCTGAGGTCTTAAAGATGTAAGCAGATTATTCTTGAAGAAGAACAAAAACAAAAAATCCCGGAAGACTCAATGGACTATTTAAAGTTATTAGCCAGTGCATTCTGGCACTTCAGAACTCCTTTCTGATTCATTTTCCTTTTAAAGCTATGCCTCTAAAATTTAGGTCTACCTCCCTCCAGTTCCATTTGACATTTTTGGTGGTCCACAGCTGTTTTTTCATTCACCCCGGGCTTCTTTATTCCATCACAGCAGACATGATTACTGTGTTGATTAAATTTTCTCCTTCAGAACTTTAGGAAGCTGTCCTCCACCCTCGGGAGTTATTGCTAGACCAGAAGGGTTGAGTAACACCAAACACCAACAGCCTAGCCTTGGCAATTGAAACAAACAAACAAAAAAGGACTGGTGGAAGGGGGCGGTGGGGATTGAAGCTGTTTGTGAAGAAAGTATCCCACCCTGTCCAGCATTCCAGGCAAAAGTAAAAAAAAGTTAGCAGTAAGTATTTGCTGTGGGATCTTTTTTCCACGTGCATCAGATTAAAATCACATCCAAAGTTTGTATTCCTTACTCTGATTAAAAAAAAAAATAGTTTGCAGCTATTGACTATATCTTATGTTCATATGAGAAAAAATGCAAATAAGATGGATTGTGCAAAGCTTAGGAAGATTGTTAGTAATATTTTACAAGCCAAATGAGAAATTTGGTTTGGAGTGAGTATATAAACATTAACTTGAGTATTCAAGTTTAGATACATGGCAACTATGACTTTCAGTTGCATTTCACATTAAAACGAAATCAAAGGGAATGGCGCAGAAGGTTGATTCTGAAACTGTAACCTGACCTGTGAAGCAGGACTTCTGGGTCCGCCAGGCCTTCAGGCCAGCTGCATGCTCACATGTACACACAGACTCCAGGATGCACACACTGCCTCGCAGCTGTGCAAGCAGAGGCACGGCCACCTTGCACACATTCATGATGTTACTGGATGGCGGTCCTGCCTGCAAGATTGCTAGTTCTTCAAGGCAGAAGTGACACAGAGAACAAAAGGTATTAGAGAGAGAGGAGGAAGAGGAGATGAAGAAGAGGATAAAGAAGGAGGAGAAAGAGGAACTACAAATTCACACTGAAAATTTTTTAAATTATTTTTAATTTTAATTATTTAAGTCAATGCCATACATGGTGCATCGATTTGCTGCATTAGGTATATAAATTCCCGTGTTATAATATTTTTTTGCTTTCTGAGATTTCTGGAATTCTGACTAAACTATGGAGAATGTGATTCTAATTCAGATAATTTTTGAAGTCTGTCATAGATTTAACTAGATTGCTTATCACAGACACATCACAGCCAGTGTTGCTTGATATCTTCTAATTACATCATGTGGAACCCACTTCTGTTTAAGGGTCCCCTTAGAGGGGGATACACTTGTCTGCTTTCCAAGTAATTTTAAAGTGTTTACTTTTTAATCAGAGGGAAACTTACACAATTTTTTTTCAAACTGAGCTGAAAACTATGCTGACAATTTCAGTTTTATCAATCTTTGTCCACCGTTGTATTTGAATTCACTATTTGAATAAAAATTGTTGTCCCACTTAGTCTCAATTAACCTTGATAGTCAATAGATTGTCAGAACTAAGAATAATTGTATTTGAGATAACTGTCTCCTTTTCATGATGAAGATTCTAAATGCCCTAATTTAGACTGACACAGACATCTTGAATATTTGGTATTTGTCCTTCCATTAGATCTCCCAGTTTTGAATTCAAGGCAGCATTTGGGAAACATTACTGTATGAGAGTACCCATTTGTGGTTATAAAGGTCAAATTTTTCATCAGTGCATTGACAGAGAAACAATTGCTAAAAAAAAAAAAAAAAAAACAGATTCCATTGAAACAGGGAAATTGAAAAGATCACCAAGTTTCCTTTTCACCTAATCCACCAAAATCTCACTGCACTTGCATGTATTAACTTTGTTTAGAAGTTGGAATTTCGGTGCATCTTAATGGCAGACACATTTCTGAGTCATCAGCAAGTCTCCCCTTCAGGTACAGAGACGGTAAAGAAGTCAGCCAGCATTCTGGTAGCTGTGCCACATCAGCCAAATCATGGGGTTCACATGTTTTGTTTGTTTTGTATTGTTTGTTTTTTGTTTTGTTTTGATTTTGGAGCCAGGCACATGGCTTTAGCTGCTCCCTATCTGTTTAAGTTCTGTCAGCTACGACACAGAGGGTGACCCAACAGAGATTCTCTAGGGAACACAACAATTATCTTGGATTCATTCTGCTAAGCTTTCTCAATACTAACTTATGTTCTTGTTTACATTCCCTTGTTTGTTCCATTCTAGATCCATCCTTAGCACCTAACTCCTGCTCAGTGCCATTTCAAGCCTGTTCTCACAACCCTGAACTGACCCCGTGGTTCAGGATGACTCTTTCAAAAGTATGCTCTATGTCTTAGGCGGATCACTGAACAACATACAAATTTTTGGTCTGATTTTCAAGATCACACACAATCTCAGGATTATCTCTCTACCAATGCTTCCCATTGTTCTGGCAGGTAGATCACACCAGGCACAAATTCAGAAAATGAAAATTTATCCTAATCTATTGTAATCACTCTTTTCCACAGATACATCCCTTAGTCTGCCTACACATGAATTTTCAACCACCAAAAGCTGACAACTGGTGGACTGTAGGCCACAGGTGGACAGAGATGTGCATTCTTCTCAGATTTACATCACAGCCTCAAGTTGTTTATGTATTTGTGTGGTCTGCTTACATGAGCACCTGTGTTCCACCTGTGAAAAGCAGACAGCAACATCTATCCCAAAACATTGCTGGCAGCTGAAATTAGAAGATACATGGGGGAGTCCAGGGACAGCCTTTGTTATAGCAGAGGTTGTCAACAAAGTCCTGCTCATTTTTGAAGTACTCCCTTGAATACAGACATTTCAAAAATTCTGATCTCTTGGATGGGTCAGCCTGCAGTGCTTATCCCCGTATCTCTTCAGCATCTCCCTCTTCATTCCCTGCCTGGAGAAATCTTTCTCAACCTCAAGATCAAGCCCAAATGCAATTTCCCTCTGTAAATCATTGCCGGATTCCACAGAGACCTTGATGACCCTCATAATCATCCTGAATAACATCAAAATTCTAATAGGGTGAGTCTTCAGGCCCAGAATTTTCCATTTCTCGGTGAATAAACCAAAGACAAACCAAAGAGTTTGTAAGATCCACAGCCAGAGAACAATCAGAAAACATATGGGAGTTATCAGAGGAACCTAGTCTGTCACACCAGTGTCTCTTTTATACCGCTCAGTCTGGTTAGGGTTAGGGTTCTGGGCGTTAAATCTTGCTGTTTTAAATACAAATTTTTGTCTTCTTTTGTTCAATTGTAAGACCAGGAAACCTGTTGTTACGCAAATTTCCTTCAAGAAAATAGTCCAGGTCTCAAGGTGTAGCGACTACCCCCCTTTTTCATAAGAATTACATTTGTGTTACAAATGCACAAAATTTAAAAAACTTTGATTTCAGATATGGCCACACATCAGTGCTAAATTTCTCTGCTATCCTGTTTAACTTAGACAGTGCTTTGAGGTCACTACTATTACTTTTAGCCACATTTTAAAATTAACAAAAGAAGATGTGAAACTTTGAGTAACTTGGCAGGCTGGAAAGAATCAGAGTTCAGCGTGTTGTGCCTCGGCTGACAGCTCTGTGCTCTAAATGAGCAGGATGAACTTCTTTCTGAAGACACCTGTTTCTCCGGACTCATACTGCTCTGTGTCGTAAACGTACTGTTGCCGTTGCCTAGGACAGAAGCAGGTTTTAAATCACATATGTACCCATTGTCGTCACATAGCATAGGAATACACATTGTGTAACATATGTAATCTTGTCCTAATGGCCTTCTCCTATCAAGATGCCCAACTGTTTTTTGAAGCATCCTGGAACATGACAAAGCCATGTTAGCTATTTTGACTTTCTCAATCAAGTTAACAAGAGATAAATAATACAATATTTTTCTATAACGTCTCCCCAACCTGACTTTGAGATTTTGTTCTTGGTTCTTTGTTACGTGTCTGATTCCAGTCCTTCCTTTTGTTTCCTGTATCCATTAGCCATCGGAACTTTTAAACACCATGATGAGACAAACGTGGTGAAGTCTCATCCTAAAGAGTAGGATAGGTAAGGGGGAACAGGTGTGAACATCAAGGCGGGAAGTGAATTATTAGACGAAGTAGGAGAAACTTCCCTGCAGGACAAAAAGTTGTATGAAAAGTGAGCAGTGGTCACTTCCATTGTACATCCATTGGAATGGATGGTTTTGTCTTGGGGGACTTGTTAGAGACAGGGGCACTTGAGTAGAAAATCAGCAGGTCTCCCAGGGTTGACACTCAAACAACTGTGAGAACCACCTTCCTAGGAAATGTCTTGAGGTAAGTGATCACGTTAACTGTGCTACATTTCAGATCTTGTGGAGTTGCAGTCTCACAGTTCAGAATATTTGCACCATGAGTACAGAGGGCGATTACACCCTGGCATCGAATGAAAATACCTCTATGCCACATAAGCCGCTTCTTTAATTTATTTTCTTGGCATCCAGTCCTCAGGCCTAGTTATAGCAAAAGATTTAATGATGTTTGAATATATAAACCAATATACAATGCATGACCACTCACACAAATGAAGAAACTGTGGCTTTAAATCAGATGTCCAAATCTTTAAGGAAACTGAGATACAAAAGGTGGAATCTTTCCAAAACATCCCTTACCCAGAAGAATGATTGGATAGCCCCAAAGAAGGCGAGGTTCCTCCACACTCAGGAGCGGGCTGCTGAGAGCTGAGTCAAACACTTTCTATGAAGATTTTTCTTGATAAAGATAATAAACGTATAGAAAAGAACATTAAGCACAGATAGTGAAAGTGAGTCCAGTGCAGACTAGGGAGCAAGGCAGGTGATTGGCTCAAAGTTTCAGATCTCAGGATGATACTAACCAGAAAGTAAGATAGAAAAGGGAGAGTCTTTACTTTCTCAGCATAATATGTATTTATAATTATATGTTGCATTCCTACAGAACAGAATACTTATGTAATATGCATTTTCATTTACATATTTTCTCCTTTTATTGTTATAATGACATGGTAAAGACCAGCAGCTGCTGATGCTCTCAATTTATAAAGGAAAAGATTGGACTTTCGATGGATTGTGTGGTTCACTCATATCACCTTGCTAGTGAGCAGCAAAGACTGAAATAGTGCAATGGTAACCACACTGTCATTTGTGCTTTATCTTCCACTATCGTAGGCTACTTCACACGCATGCACCCCGTCAGAAGCAAGGGCATACATGCAGGATTGCACTCAGTAAACCCTTGCTGAATCCTTGTGTGGAAGACAGTGTGCTAGACCACAGGGGATGAATAGATAGAAAATCGTGCCTGCCTGCTTCCACTTCATGAAGCTTCTGCTCTTCTGGGAAAATGCAAAGCAGTGAAAGTCACTTCCAAGGGAGGAGCTGTGATGCTATAGCGCTCCTTCAGCGGTTCGGAACAATGGTCTGCACGTAAACTAAAGAACTATTACAAACCTAATTCAATTAGTCCAAAAATATTAAGCTGCAAAGATGCAATGGCTCTTCAGTGCTAAGACCAATAGTTGCTGCATAAAACACAGAAGTATTACACATCTAAATCAATTAGTCTAAACATTTCAGACCATTAGCTATGAAACTTGAGGCAGTGGTACTCTCCAGAGAACAATTTGGCCATGAGATACCACCCACCATGAATTAAGATAATTAGGCAAATCCCTGGACTGCGGAAAAAGTGTTAGTGGGCCCCAAACCTATGAAGCAACTCTCATCCACGGTATCCCGGCTACTTCATGCATGCATTCTACACTCCCCAGCAGGCAGGGAAGGACTCCTCATTCACGCAGCCAAATGAGGAGACTGAAAGTGGGGCCATGATTGCAGTTCATCTTTCTGTGTTCTCAGGTTTGTCCTGTCAGGTTGCTCGTCTCAGAGCATCAGCCCAACAGGATACCGGGGTAAGGCCAGAACTGACTCTGATTCTTCAGCACTTGGAAATCTGGAACTTTCCAAAACTCAACAGAAGCCTGAACTTTGTATCTAATAAATAATTGTAAAATAATTATGAAAATGTGTGTTTTCATAAATCCATGTGTTTGTATAAAATAACTATTGAATTACAAAAGTTAACCTTTGAAGTATTTCTTAGGTCCAAGGGTTGGCCATATAATCCAATAAGCGCTGTACTGATATCTCCAACCCTGAGGATGAGAACAGGAAAGCTGTTGGACTGAAAACGTCCTGATTACTTTTTGCTTCTTTATAATTCAGTTTTCTTCATATCCCTCCCAAAAGGCAACTGTCCTGTAGGAGAAGAACCATCTCATCTGCACAAGGCCCTTCTTAAAGCAGTCATGGCAAAAATGTAAAAATACAGCCCACTTCTTATAGTATGAAAATGCCTTGTGGCTTTTCTGGCCTTCTAAGTAGATTCATCCAGTTGATTGTTTTGGCTTCTCAAGACTCAGAAGAAAGAAAGCATTCTGAACTTTGAATCATGCTTCAGATCCTTGCTGAGTAGTTAACTTACGCCCACACATGCAATTTTTCCTATAAACACCACATGTCTGAGCACACAAAAGAACGAGAGAACAAGGGTGTGGGATATATGTCACCAGAGACAGACAGACAGACAGACAGACAGAGGGAGGGAGAATCGAGGAGAGAGAGGAAGAGAGAGAAAGAGAAGGAGCTTCTTTTGCACTACACAGTAACTACGGCTGTGGCTTGGTCAGGCCCCCTGTACTGCATGATTTATCTCCTTGTTAATAGTTCCTCATTCTTCAACTCTTGTACAATTTAAATCCTCCCTTTTACTCATAAAATGTAAGCTTAACTTTAAATCTGGTATTTGAATCTTACACTCACTAGGGACACACCTCCAGCAGTTTCTTTCCAGCACTGGAAGGATTTACAATGACTGACCTTGTCGACCTTCCTAACACCCATCTATGTCATTTGGGTTGGATAGAATATGTTGCTGCAAGAGTATGTGAGCTGATTTTCTTTCTCCTTTTTTCCCCCCAAATCCTCCTTAACAGATCAAAGAGAATTCTAAAATTATCAAGCACACATCATTCATTCAAGATTATATCCAACAGCTCATGAAAAATGGCATTGAAAGATAAGCTTATTTTGGTGCAAAAAAAAAAAAAAGAAGAAAGAAGAGATTCAAATGAGAGGTCTTCAAAAACCATGTGTGAATTTCAAGTTTTCTACACTACAATAAATTTACCTTCTAGTTCTGTTTTTTACCCACAAATTTTCTGAAGCAGGACTGAGTTTCTTGGATCACACTTCATGTGTTTAAATGATTTCTTAAGAAATATAAGCTCTCTTTCAGGTATTTTCTGAATCTGGCTGTAAAGGGATCCACAATTTCAAGTCTTAAGGCCACAGTGGTGAGGTCTAGCAGGACCATTCTCAGTAGCATCAATGTACTTGGTTCTGCCGAGTGGGGAAAGGAACAGTGGGGAAACTCCATATAAACTTGCTACAACTTTCTCTGAATCCTTCACTAGGTCAAGGGTTTCTCATCAGAAAACCCTTTCACTATTAGGTTTCTGATATCTGTTAAGAATAGCTTTGGGAACTTCTGTGTGAGGAGTCGACCAGTGTTCACGTTAAAGTCAGTTGAATGAGTGTTATTCATATTGCCAAATCCTGCATCGAACCACAAAACAACTGAACCAACGGAACAACCTTTGCATCTGCAGACTAGGGATAACAAGTAACCGCCTCAGTGAATGATAACACAAAATAAACCCTTGGTTTTTATATAAATAATACAAAGATTATAGTATTTCAAATGCAGACATATACCTTGAAATTAATTCTACTTGGTGCTCAAAAGAAATGACTCATTGCAGTGCAAACAATGATAGCAATATTTGCATTAGCAGAATAATTGCAAACTTGTAAACAAACTTAGAAAATAATTGTTTGTCTGCTACAACCAAAATCAGCTATTTTAAAAAGTAAATAAACAAAATAACAAGGTAGATTTTAAATTTGCTCTGCTAACAAATTTTGGTAGAATCTTGAACTAAGAACAGAGGTGTTTATTTAGGACTGTTTATTGAACTCCTGATTTGTGCCCAGCACCAGTTTCAGCAGTGACAAGGCATGATGGACAGCAAGCAGAAGAGGTAGGACAATGACTATGGAAAGCGAAGAGGTTTACCCAAGGTTTTGTGTGTTAGGTTAAAATCTAAGTCATGGGAGCCATGGGACAAATCTCCAATAGTGAATGCAGTAAGAATGGCTTAGATAAAAGCTCCGCTTCCAGTGCTGACCAGACCGGAAGCACAGGCCACAGCAGAGGAGTTGTGAGAGGCAGCACAGAATGATGTTGACACTACGCCAGAGATCTCTGAATGTGAACAATCAAAAAGACGGGACTTGCATTAGTTCTAGACCTAATGTGCAGGAAATTCAATGAACAATGACATTTGTCGAGATGAGATCATGGAGTTCAGAGTTGACAAGGAAAGGAACACCAACAAGGATATAGATGCAATGTCTGTCCTTCAACAGACCACCCCTGGGGCAATGAAGTGGTCAGCATATCAAAGTATTTAGAGCAAGGTTGAAGCTGTGGGCATGGAAGAATTCAACTCGTGAACCCAGTGCTGATTCTAGCACATAAAGACTACTTCCTGAGTAACTCTAAGCATTCATTTCTCATTCAGTTTTTTCCAGTATTTTAAAATTTGATTTCTTTTTATTATTATTTTATGATAGCATTCCATAGGCCCTAGGATTTCCCTTATCCCCTCTCCAATTTCTCCCCACCCCCAAGGAGTTCCCCTGTATCATTACTATAGTATAGTTCTTCATACACAGTCATATGTCCATCATTGCAGGCATGGACAATGGCAGAGAGTCCAGCATCCTATTGTCAAGACATAATAGACAGTTTCATTGGGAGTCCATCTTTGTCTGGAAGTAGACATGCATACCGCATTGTATCCTCACATCTGGATATGACAATCTCCATTAAACAGTTTCTATACATCCCCGTAAATGAAAAGCCACAATACAAAATCAACAATAGGAAGAAAAAAAAAGTAATAACACTATAAAGTTAAATAAATCAAATAAATCAAAAACCTTTTTGAAGAAAATAATGCGACTGTATGAACTATGAGTCATTGAAGAATTTAATCAGAAGTAACTGTTTTGAAGAGATGCAAAAAAAAAAAAAATCTAAATCCATGAGATACAGTTTCCTCTGATCTTTACAGGTGATATGGCTCCTGTAGGCAACAAATAGATGGGTTTTGTTTTTTAACCCAGTCTACTCATATATAACATTTGATTCATGAGTTTAAGCCGGTTACATTCAGGGTTAATATGAATGGGTGGTGACTTGGTCCTGTCATTTTAGCAATGAGATGAGTTGTTCATTGATTTATTCTTCTGTTGTTATTTTACTGAGATGTTTTTCGCATTTGCCTTTGGCTTTGGTGGGCGTTATTCCTCTTCTCTGTCAAGAGAACATCTTTGAGTATCGTTTATAGGGCAGGTTTGAAAGAGGCATATTCTTTTAACTTTTCTTCACTGTACAAAAAATTTACTTCATTTTCAAAGACAACAAAAGTCTTTGCTGGATATGTTACCCTGGGCCACATTTTTTTTTCTTTTAGAATCTGGAATATGTCACTCCATACTCTTCTGGCCTATAGTTTCCTATGAGAGGTCTCCTGTGAGTTTAATTGGCATTCCTTTATATGTCAATTAATTTCTTCACATGCACATTTAAGGACCTTTTCCTTATGTTTGGTTGAAGAGCGGTTGATGATCGTGTGTCTTGGTGAAGATTGCTTTTGATCAAGCCTGTTGGGAGTTCTGTGTCCCTCCTGGATACTGTTTCCCAGTTCTTTTTCCAGATCAGAGTAATTTTCCCTTATTATTTCATTGAATACACCTTTAATCCCATTTTCTCTGTCTGCACCTTCTGGGACTCCCATAACTCTTATATTTGGCCTTTTACTAGTACTATTGAATACTTTTTTTGGCCTGATCCAGCTCTGCTTCCAGCTTTTGTATATTTCCCCTGGTGACAGGAAAAATCTTCCAATTCTGAGATTATTTCTTCTGCTTTTTTCATTCTATTTTGGAGAATCTCCATTGTGCTTTTACATTGTGCTCCACTGTATTCTTCATTTCTAATGTATCAGGTTTATTTGATTCATTTCCAATGTGACATATTCTTTAAATTCCTTGAATGTCTGCTTTCTGTGCTTCTCATTGCTGATAAGAAGCTTTATAACAAGTGTTTTGAATTCTGTATCTCCTATTTTCTCAATCTCTTCCTCAGTTAACTCTGAGGTTGCCATAGGGTTTTGCTCCTTTGCATAGGAGTCTTCAATTATATTCATTTTGCCTTTATCTCTTTTGTTCTTGATCATTGTGCTTCTGGTTAGCAGAGTCTTCTCTTCTCCTTCGGACGGGTTTCTAAGTTGTGTCACCCACAGGTCTACAGTTCAATTTTACTTATTGCAGTTGGTACACAACATTTTGCTTGCAGCCACTTGTGCCACTCCCTCCAGTGAGTTCCAGGTCTGGGTTCTCATGTTAGATTTCCACCATGGTTTTCGCAGCCCCACCACTCTCCACCTCCTGTGATACCATGCTGAGGCTGCACCATTCTCTCTACAACCTTCCTCCCACTTCTAGTTGGAGCAGGTCCCAGGATTAGAGAGACACCAGGTGTCCTATATAGCTTGGTTGTTAGCAGTGTTGACATTGCCAGATTTTGTTGGCTATTAGGTCTGAGGACCACACGAATCTATTTTGACCTGTATGATGCCATAGTCAGTATTATTTCCTGTGGGACTAGTGTAATTCACTGAGCTGAGTGATTTCTCTCTGAGCACAGCACATATACAGCTCACTGTTGTCACCTATGGTCTTACAGTCTTTGCCACACTGTAAGAAATGGCTCCTGATGTTCTATTACTAGAGTTCTTGATCTGCTGGCCGTCAGTTTGGAGGGCTGTCTGGATCTATCTAGGTGTAACCTAGTTGCTGCTGTAGTTTGGCTACCAGTGCAATTCAGGTCACCGCTCACTGAATGACACTGGGGTATCAATCACTCTAACACCACACCATTGTGTCCGCTGCTTTCCTGTGTTTGTCATTCTCAAGGTATCCCTCTGTTGTTCTGCCCTCTCCTATTTCCTGGAATGTGCCCTCTAGCTTCACACTGGCTAATGTTTCTCCATCTGTTTAAACATGTCCTTACCCTATTCTGCCATCTTGATTCTCTCATCCTTATTTATGATTCTTAACCTCCATACCACTGTTGGACAGGAGATACTAGCATACGGTATGTTGTCACCCTTTCCCATCTTGTGGAGACACAAACTGAGTAATCTGAATAAAATATTAATGCATAATAAGTAGCTAATGGGTGATAGCCACTATTAATATTATAATCACGATGGCCAGTTTACAGAGAATGGACTCTATGTAGCATTAACACTCAAGCACATGCATATCCTTTGCACCTATACACCAATGTGGCTTTTAATAAACTCAAAGTGGATAGAATATGCCACCAACCTTTCCTTGTATCTTAAGTTTATTCTAGGTCTACTCCTATCACTCAGTCCTACCCCAAAGGCTTTCTCGTTCTGAGTTTCAGGTAGATCAATATGACGGTCAATTAGGAAAATGCTTCAGCTGGTTCATCTGTTGATACACGCTCATACCGCATTTGGTTTTTCTCAACTGAGGTTTGGCCTGTAAGGAGACAACTTGTTGCAGCTTCATGTTCACACACAGCTTACAGTCACCCACAATTTCTTGAGGCTTCAGTGAAAAGAAAGCAGAAGCTAGAGAGTATGGGAAGAATAATGGCCTATTTCTAGCTTTGCAAAAGATGTTTGGCTTCCTTATGCCTTTGCTTCCTCCTGTGTAAAATTTGAACAAAACTGTTCTTCACTAAAGCAGTCATAACCACAAAAGGACAACACAAGCATGTGAGTAGTCAGTTATAGAATGCATGTCACTGGGTGGAGGCAGATTGAACACTCAAAAATGTTAGGACGCTTCTGTCCAATAGCTTCAGCTCCAAGTGCACATCAAAACAATACTGCCTGAAAGTATGTTATACTAGACACTTCAACTAATTTCCTTGGCCTGTGACAAAATGGTTAGATATTTTAGGTGGATTTAGACATTGATGATACAAAAGTAGCCAGTGATGCAAATTTCACTCAGCAAGTCAGAGTTCTTTCCGTTGCCTTCTTTGTTAATAGAGTCGTTCTTTGCAGAAGCAAGAAAACACCTTTATTCTCCCCACCCCCTCACCTAGGTACTGGCTAGAGTAGCTCCCAAGCAATAGAAAATGATCGATATGGCACCAGGGCAATATTGGCAAGACTTTGATTAAATCTGACACTATTTGTGTCAACAGATGTTTCCAGGTAAGTGACAAAGAACATTGGCACACACGTGTCCTGGGGCAGCAAGGAGAGCATCTGCTCTATTGGATACACAGACCCAAAGGGAATGTGGCTCTACCATGGGAAATGGATTATTTCTGCAATCATAAAAGATGTTTTTGTTGCTAAAGCAATTACTCAAAACCTTTTCCTGAAGATACGTGGTGCATTTCTTTTTGAAAATGGTGGAAAACTGGAGTAAGTGCAACAAGAAAAGACAAACGAATGAAGGAAACACATTTGAAATGCAGGAGGCTGTTCCCTGAGAAAGCAAAAACCCCGACCCGTGTCCAACAGCAGAGTGACATCACAGCACACGTGGAAAGCGACAACCAGGGCTACGTGTCTGCTTCATGATCTATTTCCAAAGACTTGGAGCTTAGCAAATGTTTTTTCTTCACGGAGGACATTCATTCAGAAGAAGCCCATTGGACTAACTCTCAGAGTCTGTATGGATTTGACAGCTTAGGTTACGATCAGTTTACAGATAGGATGGTCTCGTTGTTTTCAAGGATCGGAAGGCACCACAAAAGATAGATGTGCTCGTGTTTAGGCAAGCATACACATGTGTGTGGATTGTTTATACTCAGCACATAAGGATGAAACCCCCCCCAAAAAAGTAGATTTGATTCATTTTCAAAAGTGCTATAGGAGGTATTAACACCTCATTTTTATATTTTAGGGGCTCAAAAACATCTTCTGTTGAGAGAGTGGACATAGCGTATTGTAGGTTTGGGGTGGGAGATGTGTTTGTTAATGCAGTCATTCAGGTCCCGGTTCAGTGCTGCTGTAGACCGTACCTAGACGTGCGGGAGTGACAGTGTTCCTGTAACATCTTATTTACAAGACCAGATGGAAGGCAGGCTCGAACTAGCCCTTTAGCTGACCCTTGCCACATATTTTGCTGAGGTCTCCTCTACTCACATGAAGATTCTTACGAAACTATACCCAATAGTTTTTCTGGCGCCAATGTTTATTATGCACACTTTTGTATTTCATGATTCCCAGGAGAATAAGAAACTAGCAGAACGTTGCTTTGCTCTCTTCCACTACCTTGACATCTCAGAAATTCATATTGACATGAAAAGCATTGCAAAGTCTAGATAAAATGCATCACATATCCCACAACATAAATAGGACCACTGTGTCTGGGTAACAGAACAAACTAGCCTGTCCAGAACTTTTCCGCACAGCAAGCCTCTGAGTGAGAAACAAGCAGCCTCGACAAGTACGCATGCCAAAAGGTAGTCAATGGGGAAAACAGGAAGAAGAGACTACCTTACATTAAAAGGACCAAGGTTAATTTTTATTTGAAAGGCAGATTTAGAGAGAAGGAGAGAGATACAGACGTTCCATCCACTGTTTCATTCCCCAAATGGCAGCAAAAGTTGAAGCCGGATCAGGCGAAAGCCAGAAGCCAGGAGCTTCCTCCAGGTCTCCCATGATGGTGCAGGGGCCCAAGCACTTGGGCCATCTTCTGCTGCTTTCCCAGGAATATTAGCAGGGAGTGGAGCACCCAGCAATTGAAGTAATATCCATGTGGAATGCTGGCCTAGCAGATAGGCTTACTGTACTCTGCCATGGTACAAGCCCCTACAGGTCATTTCTTACATCATAAAGATGAAATGCTTCCTGGAGAATATATAGACTAAATATGATCCTTCATAAAGTACAACAGTCGATGGACCCTCCTTGATTAGGAGGAACAGGCTCTCTGGGAGAAAGCCTCGGGTATAAAAGACAACCAAGCCTGCATTCCTTCACTTCGTGTTGTGTCTCATGACTGGGTGTTCTGCATCCCTGCAAGCCAGAAGTGTGTCATGGTTACTGGCCTTTGCGGGCTATGGCTGAACCAATTAAAGCTTAACACGATATAAATGAGAGAAAGCTTCGTAATTTAAACTTAGAAGTTTCCGGAGCAGCAGTTTGATAAACAGCTTCAAGCAAGAGTCCCAGAGTGATCCCAGCAAAGGGCTAGAGTCCCATACAGAAAACAGGAGACGTGCAGTGTCCCAGATAAAGCTCGTATCATGGTGAAAAAAGTTGACAAGGATGAGGAAAATGACTCTTGCAATGTCACAGCCAGGGGGAGTATGAAGTGTTTTCTATGAATATACAAGCCATTTCTTATAAGGATTCTGTTAAAATTAGAGCACACTTCCTCCTCCTCTCATATGCCGATTCACTAGCAACAGGAAGGAATCCACTGGGTTCCACAAGTAACCTCAGCTCAAATTTTCTGAGAAAAAGGCAATAGTTAACAGAGACACGCAGGTGAACCTAAAAACCAGAAGTCTTGATGGATCAAACGCCTTCAGATTCAGGCAGAGTCCTCAGCCGGCTTGGAGAATAGCAATGGGAGCCCAGGGACCTGGCTGGTCTACCAAGCAGACACAGCCTGACTTGATGCACTTTGAGAAATTGATCCTCTGTAACTACGCTCAGTCTTGGTGGCTCTCTGGACTAGGTTTTGTCAACATGCTCCCTCACCTGGACAGCTTCATTTCCCTAGTAAGTACGGAGAAGCCTTGCCTACAGGAAACACATTCTCTTTGAATACGTCATTCAATACTTGGCTGCTAACAGCTGCGGTTCTGTATCAGATTTATTTATTATAGTAAATAATGGGGGTGGGAGGTGCCTCAAAAAATCATTTAAAATTAATTTTCACAGCTGCAACTTTCAAGGAGTTCTCCATTGAAGAAGCATCGGATTCATTCTATTCAAGGTGAACATTTTTCCCCCCTTGGGTCGTAGCTTATTGTGCGCTTCTTTGAGCTTCAAGGATAGAGCCTCTTAAATTGGAGAATTTGTAGACACTTTAATTTTTTTCCACCTAATGAAATCAATAAGAAGGCGACTCCACACGGATAGGTGCACTCTTGTTATTGTAGCTCTGTTCCCGGTCCACCTCCCAACACTGAATTCCCAGCACTGCAAATGAGTGCATGAAGTTCTTCTTGGATACCTCTGGTATCTCTCTATTTGCATCTTATTTTGACAAAGAACACATGGAAAATTGCATCTTTCATTTTCAAATAATGCTAGAGGGTTTCCATGCATACTTCCAATGGAGGAGCCAATCGCGGCATGTTCACAACAAGCAGGCCAGTGATCTGGGGATATTTAATGCCCGGGTTGGCCCTGGAAGAAGGAGTACTCTTTCATTTCGCATACTTTGTCTCCGCCATGGAGCTGGCTGACATAATGGACTTTTACAAGGAGCTCTGAAGCGATTGGCAATTAAGTGGTTTGAAGGGGTGCTTCTGGGCTGCTGTGAAAGGCTTCAGGTGTGAAACGCTTGTTTTCAAGAGCACTGAACAAAATGTATGGCTGCTTTCAGCGCCCCCCTTGTCCTTCCCGAGAAGGGGGAGAGCCGGGGGAAGCAAGGACACTCAAGAGCAATTTGCTATTCAGCATCTGAATGCCCGGTGCTTTCTTTCCCCCTAGTCCTTGTGTGGCTGGTGAGGGGGGCAGATTGAGATGGCACAAACAGCTCTCTGCACAATGGCAGATCAAGAGAGAGGCAGGGAAAATGAGGCCCGGGAGAATGGACGCCTGAATGAAGGGAAGACGGCTTGATTGTTAATTGTGGGTAAATGTGTTGTGAGAGTTGAAAAGGGTTCATGGGCTGCTTTAAAGCTATACCCAAGCAATAAGTACAGAGAGTAGGGAAATAAGGAGATGGTCCTGACCCTTTTAAGGGCTATAGTAGTACATCTGGCCCACTTGAGAAAGTAAATTGAGAACTGTTCAAAAAGGTAGGCAAATGCATGTGTGTTCGAATCCCATTGCTTACAATAATAATAATAAAAAAAATCTGGCAATTCCAATTCACATGCCATGTGCACTGTTAAGTATAACGCTCTTCTTTTTGAGTATTAGTCAATAGGACGAAGGTAATATGCAATAAGGACGCTGCCGAATAGATAAATATTTAAAATATGACTTTTTCTCAAGAATACAGCCTTCTATTCTGGGATAAAATATATTTGCACTGCAGCAAGCACAAGGGGAACGGAAACTTCAAACGGTCTTCATGAAGGATATTGTTCCCTTAGTTCTGTTTCATGTCACTTTTCCTCGTCTGACCTTTACTTCCAACATATTGATTTTTTCCTAACCCAGCCTTGCTTTGCAGAAAAAAGGGGTATTGAGTCTTTGAGCTGCTTACATATCACTATTGTACGTGCATCCTTAAAGGTGAAGGAGCCCCTTTCAGGAGATGACTATCTGCCTGACAATGTGATTAGGATTGTCTGAGGACTTTTCTTTTTAAATGTAGGAGGCCACATGTATCAATCTGGGTAAGGAGACAGAAGGGGAGTCGAATCAAATTGTCTTTTAAATGTTTCTCAAAGACTTCTCATTTTGCTCCAAGCTACAGCTTCTCAAAGAAAGTATACTGCATAAAACTCACAGTTGTCAGTCTGGACAGGAATTCCATATCTTCCTGATGAGTTTTTTCCTAACTGTAAATACATATATGTGCACATAATTTTATTCAAAATATAGTTAATATGAATTCTTTGGTATAGGTGTGTTTTTGTTCAGCCTTCTGGCTTTCTGTGGGGACATTTGTAAACTATAATTTAACTAAATGTCTCACCATGGAGGCTGGTTTTTTGGCTCACACAGTTAGACCACATAATCAATAATGCAAAAGTATGGCAAGAAGTTAAATACAAGGTTCTCCCTGTCGTCAAGCAGGCTATTAAAACAATTTGAGGTACTAAAAGAATCTGGAAATCTCTTGAGAGTTGCTCCCCAGTCCTTTCTTGTGGCCAGATGAGAGCCAGGAGGGGAAGGAGGTGACTCATCTGTAACTTGTGCCATCTCATTCTGGGATGGTGCTGACCACGTCAGGACCAGGTCCCCTTGGACACTGGTGAGACTGCCAGTTGGTGCCATTGGATTGCACACTCCCCATCTCTCTTTGCCTAGAGCTTTCCAGGACTCCACAGTTTAACATAACATTCCTTCACCCCACATGTCATCCCTAACATGTTAGCGAGCCACATATTTGTATCTACATCATCAAGCACATCTTATATACAACTTCTACTACACCATATGGTATATCATCAGAGAGAAAAATGAAACGAATTCCTTTCGCACCAATTCTAAGTTCCAATGTACGGGACGGTTCATTTGAACTAAAGTTTCTTAGTGTCTACCAACACTTCCTGTCTCATCTGATGTGAGCTTGTTTAAAATTTGTTTCCGCTCTCACCATCTCTACCACCCAATAAAGAGAAGTAACACAACAAACATGGATCCCGACAGAGGATGAGTCATCTGCTGTGTCTCTGATACACTTATGCTGTCACTATTCTAAAAGATCTAACAAGCCACCCAAATGCTCCCTTCGGCCAACTCACTTCGCTGATTGTGTATTCTACAAGTATCCCACACAACCTGTGCAGTCACTCATCTACCATCCCTACAGCCAATTGCATCTGAGAGGTGGTTTTGCAAGTGAGTTGGCATGAACGGCTCGTGGAAAGAGATAAAGTACGGGGCACCCATTTGCTTCAGATGCCATCCCCCATTTCAGAGTGCCTGACATTCAATCACAGATACTCTGCTTCTGATCCAGATTCCTGCTAGTGTGCCCCCTGGAAGGCAGAGACTCTATCACCCATGTGGATAGAAATTCACATGTAGATAGAGCTGTGTGCTCCTGGCTTCATCCTGGCCTGGCTCTGCCTGTGGCAGGCATGTAGGAAGCGAACCAATAGATACCTGATCGCTTTGTCTCTGTCTCTGATCCATCACAGAGCTGAAGTGCTGGCTCTGTGAAGGTTAGAGTGGCACCTCACTGCATTAAAAGTTCACCAAAATTACAGAGATGGGAGCACTGGAATTGCAGATCTGCTCTACCATTTTGTAAGGCCTGTGTTTAAGGCCTGCATCTTATCATTATATTATTGCAACCCAGTATTTATTTCTTCAGTTATGACAAGGAAATGACAATTTCCTCACACATACTGTATATATTTGTTCAATTTGTTTCTCAGATATTTGTCACTTCATTACTTTTTGTTCTAATAATTAATTCTTCATCTTTGCCTTTTCCCTAGGACAGTTCATAGTGTGGTTTCTAAAAGTATTCTCAGTGAGATTATTTTAATAGTCTATCCAGGGGACAAAAAGTCCCCTTGCATAGTCAAATAAATTTGGAGAGTGGGTGTTCAGCCTAGTTTAAGAATGCTGGTTAAGAAGCTGACCTCGCACACTGCAGTGCCTTGGCTCAATACTTCCTGCAGCTTCACCTCCAGCATCCTTGTTGTGCGATACTGGGAGTGAGCAGTGGTACCTCACAAGGCTGGATTCTTGGCGCCTGGCATAAGCCCTATTTGTTCCTTGTTGATGTGGATAATTGAGAAGTAGAGCAGCAAATGGGAGCACAGGCTCTCCTCCTCTCCCATTAACAGATTCAAATTTTTGATTAAAAATACAAATTTGGAAAATGCACGTTAAACAACATTAACATCTCCCTCGTTAATGACTTCTAAGAGTCTTGAATTTTAAAAATAATTTACTCAGAGAGACTTCCGTGCACTGGTTCACTCCCCAAGTGGATGCAATGGCTGAGGCTAGGCTGAGAACTCCCTCCAGGTCTTCTACCACAGTGAAGGGGCCCAACACTGGAGCCACACTGCAGTGTCTTCCCAGTACAGTAGCACAGAGCTGCATCTGAAGTGGAGCAGCTAGAACATGAAACAATGCTGCTATGGAATGCCAAAGTCACAGTGGTGGCTCAGTCCATCATATTCCACAATGCAGAGCCCTCTAAGGATCCTCAGCATGCTAATCTTAAATGTGTTCGATGAATACGTAACATTTCCCAATGTTCATCAGTATGGTAATCCATTTTTCTGTTAGAGTGACAAAGGCTCGAGATTTCATTGAACACACTTTTATGGTACAGTTCCGTAGGCTCTGGGATTTCCCCTTCCCTAAATTCCCTCTCCTCACTGATGCCCCTGTATTATTACAACACTAGAGTCCTTCCAAAGTAGTCATAGTCCATCATTCTGCTGTTTAAGCGTATCCTGATATTGTAAGTATGGAGAACAGCATCGAGCCCAGCATTGTAATGTCAAGATGTATTTAACAGTTTCATTGGGAATCCATCTTTGATTGAGAAGTAGAGATGTATATTGGTTTATATTCAATTTTTTTTTAGATTCCTGAGGGGTAACATGATTTCTTAACAGATTTGTATGGAATCATTCAAACTAATTGTTATCATTTCAATATTAGATTTTTAATAGAAACTGTTGAAGTTATATCAATGTTTCTTCTATAGCAATGATTTTTATCATTGGTCAAAATACTGAGGGCCTCCAGTAAAAAAGTACATCAGTTGGGCCCGGCACGATAGCGTAGCGGTTAAAGTGCTCGCCTTGCACACATCGGGATCCCACATGGGCGCTGGTTCTAATCCCGGCAGCCCCGCTTCCCATCCAGCTCCCTGCTTGTGGCCTGGGAAAGCAATCGAGGACAGTCCAAAGCCTTGGGACCCTGCACCTGCGTGGGAGACCCAGAAGAGCTGCTGGCTCCTGGTTTCAGATTGGCTCAGCTCCAGCCATTGTGGCCGTTTGGGGAATGAACCACTGGATGAAAGATCTTCCTCTCTGTCTCTCCTCCTCTCTGTAAATCTGTTTTTCCAATAAAAACAAATAAATCTTTTTTTTTTAAGTGTATCAGTTGGGGCTAGCATAGTGGAACAACGCTTAGAGCTCCTGCTCTGCTTCCGATCCGGCTCCCTGCTGATACATCTAGGAAAGCAGTGCAATATGCTGAAGAGCTGGGCACTGTCCATTCTAGTGGGAGACCCAGAAGATCCCCTGGCTCTGGGCTTCAGTCAGGCCCAGCTCTGGCTAATGTTGCCCTTTGGTTAGTGAATCAGCAGATGAAGATCTCTCTCTCTCATTTTCAAGTAAATGCAAAATTTCAAAAGAGAAAGATTGTGTATCTGTTACTCAGACGTTTTTACTATCACTGGGATAATTGAACTTGCATGATTTAAGCATCAATTTAACATCTAGTAAGAAACACAACGTCATTGCGGGGAAAACGTGAATAAGCCAGGAAAAATCCTCCAGTTAGATTTCCTGTGAATGTGTGTGTGGGAGTTTGAGAGTGTGTGAATGTGTATGACTGTGTGTGCATGTGTGATTTTGTGTGTGAGAGCGTGTATGAGTGTGTCCTACTCATTGATGGGATGGTGATCGTTATTGTTCAATAAACTTCTGAAGACTTGTTTGCTCCCAAAAGTAAAATTATCTAATCAAATCTCTCAATTTACAGAGAAGGAAGATTAGGCCCAAAAGTAACACACCAGAGATTATAAAAACACGCTTTGTAAGTGCATAGATCTCTCTTTTTCCCTCGCTTTCCTCTCCTTGTCTGTCAGAGAACTAACACAGCTCAAGAACAAGGATGTTGATGGCCCCAAGGACTCACCCTGGTCCACGTAGGAAAATCCACCTCACTGGACACTTCACTTTGACTTATTTTTTTTTCTTTCTCTTTGCAATACTTTGGGCACCAAGGTTCTAATCTCTTGATGTGGATGCAACTTGTAGAAATTTCCTTAATAGAATACAGCTTTCAGGACTCCTGAAGTCCTGTTGCAATCTCGGAAAGTACCCCAAGTAGTATAAACCTAAACTAATGAGTAAATAAATAACGAAAGATATGCATGCCCCAAAGTTCAGCATAGAGCCTGGTTCATGGTAAGGCATCTGTGAAAGCTGGCACTGAGTGAACATTGCTGTCTACTGACAATGTCTGGGTTTGATCTCTTCCAAACACTCCCCCATCCCACAAGGGGTTCTTCACCACACCATTTCCCCCCAAGGAGAGAAAATACACGTGGGGCAGCCAGAAACAGTCCTCAGGATTGAGTGTCTGTCTTCCCATTTGCAGGCAATTACTGGACGCCAGCGAGGATAAGGCAAAGTGCAAAGGCTGCAGCTTCCAGGAGCTCACTCCCTTCATCCGTGTTCACATCCTTGCTTTGAGCATCGTGTAAGGGAGTTTACTGACATGGCTTGAGATCTAATCAGCCTGTACTTGAAACGTGCTGCCAGCGAGCTCTTAAGACAAGAGGCTTACAAGGAATGTAAGTTTCACCTGTGTGTTTTAGAACAAGCCATGGCGAAATCTCTAGCTCTCAGTATGAGAAGTACAAGACTATCTTCTTCTATTTCTTGCGAATATTCTCTAAATGACTGCGCACTACCATGACCCCAAGGAGAGAATGACTATTTTCTTTAAATATTTATTGTTTATTTGAAAAAAAAAGTGACAAGGACCTTGAGGATGCTCATGTACTCCCCAGTGGCCACCACAGCAGTGACCGGGTCAGGCTGAAGTCTGGGACTTTATTTTGTCCTCCCATGTGGCTATCCTGTGTCTCTAAGTATGCGGGCCTTCATTCACTGTTTTCCTGTCACATTGGCAGGGAGCAGAGCTGGAAATGGAGCAGCCTGGACTCAGACCCACACTTCGATATAAAATACTTCCATTGCAAGCAGCACGACACCATCCCCACTTCTTTCATTTCTACTTCAGTCCCATTTGTATACATTGACCTTATACTTTTCTCCTGTCCAACATTTCACCTGAACACCTTGCACAAACTCAGAATCTAAGAATGTGTCACCCAAGTACAATGGACTGTAAGGGTGATGCAGAACTGTTAGGACTCCAATTACATTGAGGTCTGTACATTTTGTGGAGCTTATAACTTAATGTATAGGTTCAAGTTCCCAGAATAGGTAAGTCTAAATCCAGCCAGATTCTGCGACTGATTCAGTCACCTTTGAGTCAAGCACTGAAGAGAAAAAGAGAAGGAGAGGAGAGGAGAGTGGAGGGTCAGGGAGGGGACGGGAGGGGAGGTAGGGAAGAAAAGGGAGAAGAGAGGACAGGGTGGGGAAAGTGGAGAGGGGAAAGAAGAGGAAAACACAACAAAACACATAGCTTTTCATTCCTTTCTGTATCACCTTCCACTCCAGACCTTAGGTTCCTTTAGCTCACCCCAGGGGAAGCTAAGTATGAATTCCTTCTATGCATTCAATTTCTTTAGGAAAACTAAACAAAAACACTAGAACTAAAATACTGCCCCAAATTAAGGCAGAGAATCTGTGTGTAGCATTCCTCTAAGGATGTGAGGACATTTTCCAAACATTTTCCTTGTTTCAATGGCACACCTGCTTTTCCATCATAATATAGCTCATGTGTCTTTTGCTTGTCTTTGTTTAGGTAATTATGGAAGTTTACAAATATTCTTTAAAGTATCATTACTGCAGATTTGCCAAGGAAGTTTCGCCAGCTTTATGCAACCTTTTTTGAGTTGTGTGATATACGTAGAACTATGCTAGTTTTAAATCATTATTACTTGCTCCCAGTGGAACTGTGTAACAAAACGGGAATCGTTGGACATGATGTAAATGTTTTCCCTGAATATACAATGAACTTTTTTCCACTCCCAGCCTTCATCCTAATATGTTTATAGCACCTTCCTTCAGAACAGTAGCAGCAATGCTGGCCTTTATTCCATACACAAAAGTGATGTGGGCATTGCCACTCAGTCCATTGGTCTCCATCTCTGTGTGAGGGAGCCTTTGATCCTGTCAATGATGTGCCACTTCCTTGTTTGCAGGTAAGCTTGGAAGCTTTATGTCTTTGTGCCTTAGCAATGCCTACCTATCAATCAAGGTGTATTTACATCTGCTACATAGATTGCATACCTGGTTCAACACAATCTACCTGAGCGTCCATTCATCATCGTGTTCAGAAGAACAAAAGGGTGTTCCCTGCATCAAATCCTTGTGAGAGTCTCAGAGAGAATTCAACTGCACAACAGTAGATGTTTCGTACCTGTTAGCTATTTATTTTATTTGTAGCTTTGTCACAGTTGGCAATTTCAGCAATGCCTAAGCAGCAAATTCCTCATTTTAAAAGTCATGCAAATTGAATTTTCCATTTATATTCTGCATATGAGACTATGAAAGAAGTCCATTCAGAAAAGCGCATTACCAGAACCAACATTTTAAAACACCAAGTCAAGTATCAAAGCACTTTCACACTCGAGTTTCAGCAAAAAGGAGGAAGATGCCGCCACTCCCACAGGCCTTGGAGCTCAAGCATTCTGACTTTGAAGCTGGGTACAAAGGCTGGCAGAGGCCAACTGCACACACCTTCACATGGGAGGCCACACAGGAGCAGGTACTTTACATATCACACTTCCTGCTGCATATTCTTATCCCTCAAGGCAGAGCAAAATGTATCAGGGAACTCTTTTTTCCTATCCTTTTATTTAAATGCATAATCAGAATAGTTACCAGGGAAGAGCTAGAGAAAGAGAGAAAATCGTTCTAGAGAGTGGAGTCTTCTATTGATCTAAGAGCTGCTTTATGAGCTCTGAAAGTTTTATCCTCAGTGTGAAAGTGCCTGGAGTCTATTATTTGTGGATTAATAAGCTGTACAAAGCAATGCAGTTCATAAAAATCTAGCCGTGCAGTTTTACATCTGGTATCACATTTTGAGAATTCAATTCCAGAAACTTAAAAGGTATCAAAGACCTTCCAAAGCATTCTTCTTATTGTGTCCTTGACCACCCCCTTGCCAGGCTCAGCTAACCTAATGAGCCCATGGCCTGTCTGTTCTTTTTCACTTCATGATGAATTTATTTATTTATAGAGTCAGAGATACAGAGAGAGGAACGTGTGAGCACATACACACACACATACATGAGAGAGAGAAAGAGAGATTTTCTATCCGTTGGTCTACTCCCTAAACAGCCAAAAAGACTAGGATTGGGCCAGCCAAAGCCAGAAACCAGGAATTTCCTCCAGGTCTCTGGGTATAGGGACCCAAACACTTGGGTCATTTCCACTATTTCTCAGGATCATTAGCTGAATGCAAAGTAGAGCAGCCAAGAAATGAGCTAGAGCCCAAATGGATTTCAGTCTTGTAGGCAGCAGCCCTAAATGCTACACCATAACACACCCCTCCCCCATCTGTCATTACTATCTTAACCTCTCACCTCTCAGATCCAGAAACACAACCGCCTTACATGTGGAGGATCTCAAAGCATAAAACGCTGAAAGTGCCAGGGCACCTCTCAACCTGTTTCTTCTTCTAGAGTTCCCTAATGATGAAAATTGACCCAGTCATCGGTGACAGAAACATCACTTTCTTACAGGTGTCTTGTGGTTTTCCTTTGACACAGTCTGAATTTTGACTCTGCTGCAATCCAACACTCACTATGCCTAGAAAGATTTCAAGGAGATGTAAATGCAGGGCACTAGTTTCTGATTTCCAGGAAAGTAACTGAGTTCCAGCTCTATACTCTTCTTTATCCTTGCTTAAATGAAGATGCAATGTGCAACAAGCATGTATTCATGAGTGAACAAGGCCAAGAAGATGTTCCTCTTGATGTCGGTGAGCTGCTGAGACCACTCCAGGGCAGACTTTTAACTCTGTGCTTCTGTGTGCGTCTCTACCTTAATCCTACAGTATATTCAATTCATCACAGGCAATATCAATTCTGATGATTTCCCCCCCAAAAAGCACTTCTTTTCTGAATTATGGCAGAATTTTGTATCACAGTTTTCCTTTCTTTATACTTTTTCCAAGGACCACTCTACTCCACGTTATTTTGAGTGACACGGCTTTCCTTTCGCTTTAGTAAAAGTGTCAGGTGACTCAATAAGAAAAAAAATGCCACAGAATTTAGGTAGGAAAATATGGTTTGTATTTCCATGTTTATTTTTTCTTTAATGTTCAACATCATTCATATATGGGAACTATGAAAGAGATAGAGACATTTACACACCTGTAAAAGGAAAGATTGAAAATCCTCAAAACACTGTCTCTAATAAATGCTCACAAATGCCCCATCACAGTTTTGCATCTTCCCAGAAAATCTTCAAGTATACTATCTCACCTCTATCTGCCTCACATGGCTTAAAATCAGTCGAACGAAAGGTGGAAGGAGAGAGGAAGAGATAGGAGAAATGGGAGGAGGAAAGAGGGAGGCAGGTTGACGTGATTCTTGCTGTACACAGAAAAAGAGCTGAAAACAAAAGCGTGTGCACAAGAAACAAATTTCCAGCCCTTGGAGCCTTCTGCTGTTAGTTCCTAGAGAGGCTGCAAGCTGCTGTTTGCAGTGGTGTCTCCTGCTTAATTAACATTTTTGGATCCACCACAATTCAGCTGGATGGCCATTTCCTTAACAATTGATAGTTGCCTGGAAATGGCTTTCACAGCTGGGCTGCAGACCCCTCATCCAGGGAGTCTGCCATCGAGCTGCTCTGCAGCCCTGTTGAGCCGTAATTAATATCTTTGGAGTCGCTGTGCAGAAGCTCTTGCAACCATGCCATGCCAGACACAAGCTAGTTGGAAGAGTATTTACTGTTGGACAATGGCTGACCCAGCTGTGCAGAACCTAAGCTTGGGCAACAGGAGCACTCTGAGGGCTAGGAGGCAGTCACCCTTCACCACCTTGAACGTGGGTATAATGGAGAAGGGCAGACAGCAAGGCAAGTAGGTTTGAATGTGCTGTCAACATCCAGCTCTGATGGTCATGGTTTAAGTTGCTGCAAGTGGGAAGATGAGATAACTTGCTGGCATCTTGGATGGGGCTTCCCCTTTCCTCCCTGGCCATATGCTCAGGCTAAGAATCAGACTTTCCCCTTGCAAATCAAAGCGTCCAGCAATGGCACAGAATTGTGGGATGGCTAGAACAAGTTTGCAATGGATCTAACTTACACATTTAATTTTCAGAAAGAATGGATCCTATGGAGATTAAATAGCTGGAGCTAAGGTCATGAAGTGGTCACTCAGACTGAAAGGCGGGGTGTCTCTATTCCCAATTCTGTCTCCTATTCTTTCACCGTTCCAGGCTTGACCTGGAGAAGAGATGCGTGTAGTGACTACAGCCTGCATATAACCTGCAGTTAGCAGGTTTATGGTCACAAGTGGGGGGGGGGGGCAACTCATGTCAGGGTCAGGGAGAAAGACACATGCACAGTGACACGCCCTTGAAGACTGGAAGCTGTCATTCACTTGCTGGCATTCTCACGCTGGAAGCTTATGACTGCGTGAACTTGGATGAATTACGGACACCCTTCAAACTTGAGCTCCACTACTGTGAACAGGAGAGGCGTCAGCTTGCCCAGGCTCCTGGAGGAATGTGTCTGGTGCAGAATGAACTCTTAACCATGTGTGTGCCCTGTTGTTATCCCCACTCACACACAAAGCCAATTGTCCTCTGATTGTGTGATGTTCCAATGTGAAACTACTTCAAACCGTCCTTATATTTACACCCATGTCTGAATGGCTTAACGGGATACCAGGAGATTCTCCTCACCTGGCTCTCCCTGCCTTCCATAGGCCCGGCACTGGCTGCTTTATCCCCACTGTGCCCCTGCCTTCCTGTCTGTCTTGGTACCTTGCACAGACCACTCCTCTCTGAAAGTCCTTTAGTTCCCCTGTTTTTCCAGCTAACAGCTTTCTCCACATTAAGGCTCATCTTGTTTGCCATGCATTTCAAAGTTTTGAATGTGCTCAAACCGTTGATTGCTATGCTCATGGATGTGGCTTGCCATACTACATGCAGGCCAGTGACGATGTTCACTTCTCCGGAAGACATCTTTCTAAGCTCCAGCCCTTTAGGACTGGCACTCAATGTGCCCTGCTGTTCCTCCAGTCCCTAGTGTATTTCACTGGTGAAAAATCATCTACAGCCTTAAGGAAACTAATAATAACAAAATAGCAAATGCATTTACTGTGAGACCTGGCTCATTTTGATGACTTGACATCAACAATTGAAAGAGAGCAAGTGAAAGAGTAAATGAGTAATCACGATATTTTGTCTATCTGTGAAAAAGAATCAAAACTGGTATTTCCAACCCAGTATTTCAAATTTGAAAATGCTTCTTGACTTCAAAACTAGAGAAATGATCAGATTTAAGAAAAAAAATTGACTCTTAGACATGTCACAGAGGAGAATTTGGTGAATCTTTGTGGTTGAGTTCACTTTGCTTATGGAAAGAACAAAATGCTTCTGCAATAGCCAAGATGCTCTGCCTTTACACATTTTCTCGCTGGAAGTTCTGTCCGTTCTTAGGTGATGCCGGAGCCTGGCTCACCCTTTGAACGGCAGAGGCTGTACAAAGTTGCTTCCCTCGTCCTGTGCACACAACTTAAACTACGTTGCCCAGATCCTGTCAGTGTTAGGTCGAGACCAGGCGACCACGCCCTGAGTATGATGTTATCAATCCGAGGCTGATGTTGACCTGCCTGTGGGTCACTGAGATGCGTCTTCTTTTCCACCAGGGCCTTGGAACCCACAAATTTGAACATGGTAGAGCTATAAGATAGAAGGAAATTTTGGCCCCTTAAAAATCACATAGAAAAAAAAATCTCCTTTTCCATCAATCACAGTGAATACTTAAATGAACAAGCAATCGTCATTTATCATATTAGTTAACTGCATCTCCAAATTTCAAAGTAACCCTAACTAATGTAATATAGGGCAGAATGAACTAGAGAACTGCCAAGGAAAAAACTTCAGCTTATCGTATTGTCTTAGGCATAAGCAGTGAACAAAAAACCATCACTGACTAAAATGTCACATTTCATCAAATGGCTCTCTTGTCCAACTTGGAAGACAAAGCACACATGTACTGAGCTTGGGATCGAGGAGAAGGAATTGGAAAACCAAACATTATTGCCCTTAGTTTTGTTACTCAAAGCTCCTGGCAACTTAGTTGATGTAAAGAGACTAAGAAGCATTGTTATTTTATAGGGAAAATGAAACGGAATTGAGCCCAAGGGCATGGAGACTCCTAGGGACAAAAGGACCCTCTTTAACCCTCACGAGTAAACTGCGGGATTAAGCAAGCATTTCAAGGGTAGCAATTTGGTGAAACTTCCCAGTTAAATAGCATTTCACACCTGAAGGACAGATCAGACTAAGGGTGTAGCCTCCCTTTGGAGCAAGCCATCAGTAAATTAAGACTGGTAAAATCTGGAGCAAAGAAACGAAATTTATGTGGGCTGTAATCTGGAAGGAATTTTAAGTGTGTTTACTGATACAAAACTGATGAGAAATAAACATATTAACAGCCAGCAACGCTTCTTAAAGGAGTCTTTTTACCAAAGAAATGAGAAGTCCCACATAGACTGGGTTTTTTGAGCAACGAAAGAACCCTTGTGTTGAAAGTGGACTGCAAAATTCAACGTGCTGTCGAAGAAGCCAATTTCCATAACATGTTGGGCATACGAGAGAAACACACAAGGACCAAGTTACCCTCCACACGAACAGGGGGCATGAAAATAGTGTACAAGAAAGACCCTGTGAGGAGGCGGGGCCTCTGACGGTGTCTACCCAGTGGCTTGTTACGGGTGTGCCTGAGCGGAAGCCCAAGCATATTCCAGTCTGTGTGTTGATCACTACACCTTGGCAGTTCCTCCTGGACCTGATGGGGGGCTGTCCACTTTGGACATCATGGACATAGAGCAGGATGCGCGTCTGGATGAGACTGTATGGTGGTTCTTGGTGAAAGGCAAAAACCTAGTCTCTGTAGTGAAGAAGAGCAAGGTTTGTTGAGAACAAATTTTGCAGAGAGAGATGTTCACCCAACAATGGAGGCGGTGGAGGAGTCGCAGTAAGTTGGAGAGAATGCTTTCTAGTGTAAAAAGCACATCCGTCATCCAACAGTCGGTAGGGATGATCAAGTCGAAGAGTACCAATGTCATTTTTCTGATCCCTCCCAGAACCACTTGGGTATTCCATGACAGCCCATCGGAGACACTGAGGCTAGAGGCACTCTCACACAGGATCCATGCTAATTCTTTCATCTCAGGACCTTCTTTATTGTTTTGACATCAACTGAGCATATCCTATACGGAAGGGCCAGTCAGAGGGCCCTGGAAACACCCAAAGAGGCCAGATACCTAGGCCAGACCCAGGGCATAAAAAATGATGATATTCCTAGAAAACATTTGATGCATACTATATGTAAGTAATAAGAAATGACCACAGTATTTTCACATTTGTATGCATATTCCTGTCTCTGGTCATGAGAACTTCATGGACGTACACACAGGTTGTTAAAGACATAGATTTGAACTTAGTTTCATTCATGTTTATTGAACATCTATATGTTTTGCCAGGTCTACAAAAAAATGCAAATGCCATGACTGACTCCCAAAGTTACAGCTGTTACAACTGTCTTTTAGATGTTGCTTTGTGTGTTTCAATTTCTTCTTTGGAAAACTATAAGAAAGAACACCAACTCTGACTTCAAAGGCAAATCAACTACAAGTCTCCTGTAGTAAACACCCTGTCCCTGCCATCACTTCACTCCATGAGCCACCGCTTGACTTGCCTTCCTTTACAACCTAGTTAGGATGCCCTGATGGCTCTTTCACCACCCTTGCACTCTCCTACAGCCTCAGTGTGGGGCCAAAGCCAGCCTGGGGTCCTGCCACCTGTCTCATTGGTGTTCCTGCATCTTAATGCCTGAGTGTGCAGCCAGCCATTCAGCCAGGCCCCTTCACCTCACAATCTCATTTCCTTCGTCAATGAGTCTCTGAGATATATATGTATAAATACACACACACATACACATCCATCCCTCTTCTTTTTTGCTCTGTGTTACAGTCAGTTTAGTCCCAGGAATGTCACCTTTTAAAGTCAAAGCTCTAATGAGAGATTTTCACCTTGAGCTTTTTTTGTTCTTTTTTCTCTAAGGGCTAAGTCTACCCACAATCAACTCGTGACTCTCGCTCTGTCTTACGAAATCTATGAAGGTCAAGCTTTTTTTTTTTAAGGAACATTAAAAAGTCTCCCTTGACCCTCAGCCCCTTTCAAATTGTTTTCAAACTTTCTTATTCCCCTCCCAAAATTTCTTTCAAGTTCTTCACTTATTCATCTCTAGTGACTCATCAATGCCTTGCCTTCCAAAACTTAATTACACCCTTCTTGCCAAAGGCAACATAACTGCCTTGGTGGTCATCTGGCCCGGCTCTCAGCTGTTCTGGACACAAGCACTCCAGCCTCACCCTAGGTGTGGACTCTTGGCTCCTGCTTCCCTTGAACAATGGCTCTGTGTATCTCAGAGTCTCAGGAGCTCACCAAGGTGTAACTCAGTCCTACATCACTAGGGTCAGGACTAGTCCTCAATCTGAAACTCCTCCAATCACCTATCCAGCCACAGACTTTGCAAGTTCATTTAAGGCAAAGCTAAAATCTGTGTTTTCCCCCAAGCCTGCGTCCAGTCTCCACGACCTCACACATTCATGCTTTGGTGAAATCCCACATTCAGTCATTGTTTGGTTTCTGCTGCTCCCTCCTTCCCTCTAAGTCTTGAGTCAGCAGTCTGTTTAATTTCCTACCCTTCCTTGTATGGATGTTAGCCAGAGTCTGAGTGTCTTTCCCCACTGTGCCCACCCCAAGAGGTCCTCCTCATGAACCAGCACCAGAGACAGCAGCTCTTAGATGTAAGCAGCCTGTAAGTCTTCTTTTGACAGCCCTAGAGTAGTTCCACTAGGCTAGAGGAGGCTTCTGCTTTCCTGAGCAAGCCTGTCCAAACTCTCCAGCTTTGCTTTCAATTGTGTCTCTCAGACTCCCCGACTTCCTTCTCACTTGCACGTCTCTACCTACACTGGGTTTCCACGTGGAATAAGTCTCCTTCGACTCCCTTCTTCCCTAGACCCTACTCTCTTTCCATATCTTCAAGATAACCAGTAGGTGTTAGTGCCGTTGCTTCTACTCCACTAGAAAGCCTCTGATCTTGCCCCACCTTCTGACACTCCCTGCTCTTCGGTGCCATAATGCCTGTGTATTGCTTCATCATGCAAAGAGCCACACGGTTCACTGATTATTTTCTTTGGTCTCTGACCTTGATTGGATTATAGCTGAGGCGTCTGGTTGTCCCCATCTGCTGTCACCAGGCAGTGTCTTCTCAGTAGATGTCCACAGAACACAATTTTCATGCATATTTTTAGGACAGTAAGAATGTTTACACAGTTGATATGTTCTCTTTATGATAGAGTCATCTGTAGGGTTTTAGATTAAAATCACTATCCTTCATGTTCTATGATATCACATTTCAATTTGAATCAATGACAGTATAAGTGTATACCAGCCACATACATCTAGTGGTTTCTATGTTGGAAAGTGACTCCAACAGACAGGAATGTGGTACTCTGAGCTAGCATCAGTGTCTTATGGACCCAGGCCTACGGGATAGCTGACATAGCTAATGGCTCACGTTGACATGTCCTCTATTCAATTTTTTCCACCTGCATTTTAAACTTTTACCTAATGTTAAAAAACAATATACCTTGTAAGATTATTTTTCTCTTGGGGAATATCTGCAGAAGACGTAATTTGTATATTTTTTTAAACTAGAGAAACGTAAAATACACAAAATATTTAGCGGAGTCATACTTGTCCCATCTGTGATGTAAGCTAATCCGAGTGGTTAGAAATAAGGCTGTGTCATAAAGTTCATTAACTAATTAACATCAATAAATAAGCCCATTTTCCAAAGAAAAGAAAGAAAGAACACAGGGAAAGTGCATTTAGCCACCAGTACAGTGCGCCACCGTGTTAGCAGAGCAGGCTGAGTAGGAACAGGGTTGCAAACACTAGGAGTCTGCTGTGTCTAGGACCCAGCCTCCAGGCCCGGGGGTTTGGCCTCATGGATGTCCTCCAACACTCCCTCCTTCTGATGCTAAAGGCATAAGGAGGTAAAAGCCTCTGTGTAAAATTTAAGCCACATAACAAATGTTTTCTTCCCACAAATCTTGTTTTCCTTGTAGTGAGGAAACGAGGGCTTTAACTCTAACCACAAATTGTAACCCAAGGTGGGGAAAATGTCCATGAAGAAAAGTGGAAGATCAGGAGTAGGTTGGAACAAAGGCGCTTAAGGGGTGGGTGTAGATTAATCTTATTAGGATCGTATATCATGAGGGTGTCAGGTGTGAAAGCAAACGAATGGCCTGTGTTTATCTGAGCTAAACCGTGTGGTTCACCCAAACATTCACTCCCCAGAGTATTTTTTTTCCCCGTAATAAATTGGCCAAGTCCTCGTAGGGCATTGATAATAGAGTGTGTTCAGGCATAGTCGGAGATTTCGCGCCAGGTTTTAGATGTAACCACCCTCTCCTGCTCTCCATTTCTCTGCTTCTCCCTCTCCTTTTTTTTATCACAGCTGATTCGAAAAGCCCTTTGGAAAGATGAAGTAGGTAGAAATCAAAATAAATGGATTCTATTAAAACCGGCAATGCATCAACTGCTTGATAAAGTGATTAATAAACAGCTTAGGATGGTGATTGATTAAACTCTTTAATCAAAGTGCTAAACTGACTTAATATGGAGAGTTTCAACATGTTCAAAGTGTACATTTTCCCTGCTGAGGGTTCACTGTTGTTTGTGTAACTTTTCTGAAGTGTATCCCTTAGGTCTAAGCCTCAGAGAACCAAAGCCCTGGAATGCATAAGGATTATAAAGTATCACAAACTACATTAGCAGCCGAAACTTACGTGTGAGTTATAGGACCTTTCCGCCAGGCATCAAGTCATTTTTCAGAATTTTGAGCCCCTTCCCCACGCAGGTTTTTGCTTGCGTCCATTCGTAACTCTTTAAACCTGAATGTATAACGTGCAAGTTCTAAAGTTCCAGTCCCATTCATGCTGTCCTTTGCACACTGATTGTTGTGTTGCATAATGTCGGGATTTCTGTGCTGTAAGAGATTTCTTTTTGCCCTCATAGTGGTTTCCTGTGTATTAAAAAAGATATAGTCCATTTAATAGGTGGAAGGTTTGATATCAGACACTGGTTTTTAACACAATCAGTCATTTGCACACTGGTTTAGAAAGTTACTGGGCTCCTAAAAATTTTATGACACTAAAATGGAATTTTGAAAACATGCTTCCCAGAAGGCAAATCAAAACATTTTGGTGGGGAATAGGGAGCGATTGGAGAATTACGATTACCAGGAGAGTGGAAGTCTGTTTATCGACTAGAACATGGCGCAGGAACCTGAACACCTGCTTGCTTCTCAACTCTGCCACTCGGGGACTGCAGATGGGTGGGAAAGTACTTCAACCAAATGCACCAGCTTTCTCAGTTGAAAAAATAAACCAGTTGCTCATTTATCCAGCAGAGAAAGAGACAGACAAAGACAGTAACTAGCTGTTGTTTTGTTGTTTTACTTCCAAATTGCTACAATGGCTTGGGTTGAAGTCAGAAGCTAAATCTCTCCCATGTGCACAGCAGCAATCTTACTTGTTGAGTCGTCACTGGTGATCCATCATCCACATCTCCATCCGCCCAGGACCTGGATGAACAGGAAGCTAGAAGCAAGGTCATCCTCTAGACACTGCAGTGTAGGATGTAGGAATCCTTAGCCACTGGAATAAATGCTTCCTCGCAAGTTTCCTCTGCTTAGTTGAAGATGGTGTCTATAATTCCTTGATGGAGTTCTTGTATTAGGTTATTTGAAGTCTTTAAAATCTTAGGAGCAAGCCAAATATAAGCATCCAATGATATTAGCCAGGAGGTCATTTGTATTCTTGAGGATAGTCTTAGGGTCAGATCTTCAGAGTCTTAAAGAAATCATTAAAGACCAAAAGAGATATATAAGGCAATCAAACACAAGTAAAAAGGACTTTTCTTGAGGTGGTACCAGGCCCTGCTGGGAGAGAGCAAGAATGAGGGATGTTAGGAAACTCTGGCAAGGGATAAAAGGGACAAGGAAAGGTGGCCCCATAATATGATGCTGCTTCAGTTTGGTGCTGTGAAGACAAGGTAGGAAATCTTGAAATTCCCAATATGGAGGATTTCAGCAGAAAATCTGTTGGCTCCTGAACACAGACAGGGTCCTCCAGACTCACCTATTTAGAGCTGTCGCTTGCTCCAAAGACTGAGCGGAGAAGAACGAAGACATCTGAGAAGGAACCTCTGGGGCATGCCCAACTGTGGATTTAGAATGAGAATAAAAATAGAAAATCAAATCGAAAGGCATGAAGAGAATATTTGGAGACTGGGGAATAAAGAATGTTGGATGCCAAAGAGAGTTCCACAAGGCCTGATGCATGGGCCCTCATTCATTCATTCACTCTATCTTTTTTAGCAACCAAATTCCATATCTAGTCAGGAGGGGTTTCATTGGGTGATTTGAACAAGGAACCCTGAAGCTCCAGCTGTGTATAAACGGCCACGTTGCTAAACGTGGTGGAGGATGCAGAATGTATTTGATAAACTAAAGACAGCATGAAGAAGTCTCGCAGCATATGCCAGCACCACACGTGCCGACAAGACTTGGTCCGATCGCCACTGAGTGTTATGTGTTTATCAAGGGCCTGTACCAAATAGGCAGTGAGAACATGGTACTGAAAGCAGACGTGGTCTCTGTACTCAGAAAGTTTAGCATGCAGCATAGAAGCATGCATTGGATCTCGAACCGTGATTATCCAACCACTCAGTTTGAGCAGACTCCATGAAGAATGAGCAAGGATGTTAAACATATGTAATACAGGACGCAAGTTGGTCTGGGGTGGGGGCTGGGACACGTTCCTGATATTCCAGGGGAGGTTTGGAAGATGCTCTGGGACAACATGGTGGGAAGAGGTAGGAAAGGGGAGAGGAGCTTGACAAAAGGAATCTTCTTGAAGTCAGTATGTCCAAAGTGCAGATGAGGCAACAGAAGGGATTTGAAACGCAAGCCGAAGTTCTAAGGTTAAGACAACTGGAGAGGGCCTGGCACAGACTGTATACTTTTATCTGATGGGCAGTGGGGAACATTTGGGAGAGTCTGCACATAGTCGCATAAAAAGTGAATTAGAAGATTAACAGTTAGACCAGGACAATATTTGAGGCAGAAGGTGATATTTTCCTAATGTTTACAAATATGAGAGGTGTGTGGTGAGCAAGGTCAGCAGGAATTGTGATTGCACAAGGGGGGCTGGAAATTTGAGAACAACGATGACTCTCAGATTCTGGCTTAAGAGGGACAATTTCTTCCTCTGTCTTCACCCTTCTGACACTTTTCGTCACACATAAAGTAAAATACTGAATCCTTAACATGCATTTGCTACTTCTCCTATTTCCTGGTTCATGACTGCCAGAGGCAGAAACTGTTTTGAGAACAGATTCAGATAAGGCCTTCTGCACACAAGGGCAGCAGTCGTCCAAAAGCCCAAGCGTCAGATGTTGTTCTTGCGATCTTGGAAGTCACAAGGGAGAGACATCATCGGCCAGAGAAGGACAAGATAGATCAGTGCCAGTTGTCTGAGAATGAAAGCTGTAAGGGATGATCCTAAACCGACAAGGTCGGCGAGTCAGATGGCACACATTCCTGAGGCAACTGACCACATGTTCTGGTCTCCTCCCACCGCACCCATGATGATCTACCTAGGAACCTGCTGTCTGCGATGGTGATAAGTCAGTAACCAGAAGACCCACAGTGCATAACAGCAGGGACAGGCATCGAGTTGCTATTCTCTCTCTAAAGGAAATCTCTGCTCTGCACTTTGCAAAAACTGTATTTACTCATTACACAAACTCTGCCTCATGGTGGACTGGGTGCACCAATGAGTCCCATTTTCAATGTGGTTTTCCACTTTTTTCATGCATGGTCTCTGCTCTGTGGCCTCCTTGTTCACATCTCTAGATCTTCCCCCATTTTTGACTGGTTACCTTAACATCTTCCTTCGGTCTGTTAGACCACCTACATTCATGCCCTGAAACTCAGATCTCACCAGCTTATATCGTAGCTAAATCACGTTAGAGTAGAATTCAAGGCCCTCCGCATGGTTTCTCGAAGCTGTCCATTGAGGAAACACTGGGGAAAATTTGCCTTAGTTTAAGAAGCAGATCTGAGCAGACCTTGAAAACCCCTTTTTTTGAAGAATCATCTGCCTCCCATAGAATCTAGAACCAAAGTACCGATGTTGTATTTTTGTTCCTGCATAATTATCTTCTCTCTCTCTCTCTCCTTGATTTCTACTAAGCAAAACTCTTGTCCCCCCCCCCCTTTCCCATCTTCTAAATGTTCATCTTCAGGGCTAATTATAAACCCTTTCCACCTCCATCTAGGGCCCACTGCAACTTCTTTAGAGTGACTATTCACCCCCTCTCTTCTATCACCCATGTCACTTTTTTTTCCATTCTGCTGATATCCTGGTGAACCACTTTGTCGTGAGATTGTAGAATCTTTGAAGACTAGCTTTGTCATCTTGGCGACCTCGATTGGGAATCTAGGGCCTAATGCGTGTTTGGAGTTCCCAAGAAATGACTGCCTGATGAGTAAGTGGGGAGGGTTTCACAGACAGGAAGAACATAAACTCAACTATGAGCTGAGAAGCAAGATGCAATTTCAGAAAATGAGCATCTACAGAATTCACATCTCTACAGAAGTGTGGGGCTTGGCAGAAATTTAAGCAAGTGCAGAGAGCTGGACATTTCGATTCTGCCGAGGCTATAAATCTCACCAATGGGACCTGACCTCACGGAAGAGATATTCAACAGCTCAATCAGAGCCAAGGAGTAAGGAGCAGAGGGACCAACGCTTACAGAAAGAAGCTTACAGCTTGCCTAGCAGTGTCTTACAAGAGTCGATAAAACTTTAAAATCAATATGCTGATGAAGTGTTATCCAGAAAGCATCACGGAACATCCTGCTGTAACCGCAGGAATCCAGGAACATGTGTGCAGCAGGAAGCCCCGGCCGTTCTCACCGTCCATAACAGGTACCCCTGAGAAGTAGATCTGTGGAAACCGTAGTTCTTTACACAAAAGACAATACATATTCTATTTTTGAAGACTTTAAATAACAATAAAGGTGATGGGTAATGACAGAGAAAATTCAGAAAGCACATGCCCACTCATGCCTGAAAGCCTGTGGGCAGCACCAGTTGATGTTACCTGAAATCTCGCTGCTTTCTCAGCATCTTTTGCTACACAGATCATTCTAAACAAATATTTGACATATTCCCATTTTTATGAAATAATAATCCTGCCTTATGTTGCTGACAAGTCCCTACAAGGCTCATCTGTGGAGGTGAAGATGTCCCCATAGAGGACACTCTATTGCACATCCTACTGTCAGGCATTTAGGTTATTTTCAGTACTGATCTGAGCATTTGTGTATGTGAAACTTGCATGCATGTTTGTGTCATTTCTGTAAGGAATGTGAAGGAAGGATTTTTAATTCCCATCTATCAACCCTATTTTGACGGTCATGAAGTATATGTAAAAGACAGCGCACTCTCGCATCTCCTGAAATATAATTTTGACTTAACCATGATATAGCAAGAGAAAAGTTTGTCAAAACTGGCTTGAAATCAGTAAGCTGGCATCACTCCAGTGTAACATGACTGCATTGCCGAAGAGAAGCACCTGCTTTGTCATAAGCATGTGTTATGTCACTTCATGGCTAGAATTCAATATGGATACTAACATTCTATCCATAAACACATGTGTAGACTTACATACATATGTTAGTAATTATGCAGTTTTTCTGCCAAATTTGCACCAGTAGTTTAGCATATTATTGGTCATACGAAAGAACAAACCCAACTGACAAATTGCTTCAAGCACAGAAATTAATAAAATGTTAAAAAATTCTAAATAGTCTTTAAGAATATTTGTCAATCTAGAGGAATTCCATACTCTTTAGAAATGTTCATGTTTTTACAAATAATACCATTGTAAATTTTTTACTGATAAGAAAGGAATGAATTTTGTGTACTTCATAAATGCAACTCAAACAAGATAATACTGTGTCTCCTTGCCTCGCCCTTTCGGTCTCCTCCCCATTCTCTGTTCTTTCATTCTCTTCATTTTTGTAACAGCGCGCCTTCAGTTTACAGCCACAGGCGAATGCATCACAAAGCGGAATGTTTGAGAGTGACAAGGTAGGGAGGCACTATCCCCCAGGAATACAGACAAGGACTGTGAGCCATACTCACAGTGTAAGATGTCAGTTTCATCTAATAAATCATAGGGGGGTTATTTCCTTTTTTTCTTCTTTGCTGTCTACATTTGTCAAACTTTTCCATATATGCATGTACTTTCGAAAATATAGCATGAGGAGCTTTAACCCTTTGCGGTTTGAGCCAACTGTATTTCCATTCCCCAATTAGCCACTGTATTATCCCATCAGTGTTTCCTTCAGCGAGGGAACGAAGGATCCTGAAAGTCACCAGCAGACAGCTGGAGATGAGAGAGAGAAGACTGACGTCTGATCTGCTGAGATTCAATACCTCGAACAGCGTTCGCGTGCACCCTGAGGTTCGCTGCTGATCCCGAAGCCCTCCGGTGCGGCACACACTGGGAGGATGGAGCGTTAGCCAAGTTGCCTCCAGAGATTCCCGCTCTCAGGCCAAGGATATCAGAATGGGAAATGCCTTGACAGCGAGTAAATCACATGGTTCCTCACAGGTGGCTCAATTCAACTGTTTGAGCGAAACGACAGATTGAAGAGCAGAGGAAACTCAGAGAGCATCAGGTTTGGAAACCAGGAAAGATATTTTATCTTTATCACTGTTTCTGCCTGATAATCAGGTGTGTAGACTACAATTTTAGAGTAATTGGAAGCAAAGGAAACAGGAAGGTTTGGAAATAGGTGGGTCTTAGATGGCGTATAGATGGCAGTGCACTAAGGCGTCTGTTTAGAAGTCATGGACTGTCAGGTTTAATAACTTGGCAACAATGTCTGCGCATGCACTTTGTCAGACAGTTTCCCAAGGAGAAGGTCGTGCTGTTTTGATGACTGGCCCCATATGGGCCCTGTTTGGCCAGGACAGCTGCAGGAGGAAAAAGAAAATAGTTTAGAAAAACAAGCATGCTTCAAACTAAGAATGCCTGACAAAAACACAAAGCAAAACTGTGTTTTTGTTTGAACTCTATTACAATTCTAGGAACTGTAGATGTAAATGAGACATGTAGAATCCAAAGGATGTGAAAACTTAAGGATATTGTATTTCTTATAAAAATAGTTACACTGCTTAATGAAAATCACAAATCCATGCCTGTAATCAGAAAAATTCCAAACTACACTACAAAATATTTACAAAACCATTAAAAACATATAACATAAAAAATTTCAGCCCCATAGTTTTGTCCGATATAGCAACTTTTTTTTTTAAAGATTTATTTTTATTATTTTTTCATTGGAAAGGCGGATATACAGAGAGGAGAGACAGAGAGGAAGATCTTCCGTCCGATGATTCACTCCCCAAGTGAGCGCAACGGCCGATGCTATGCCGATCCGAAGCCAGGAGCCTCTTCCAGGTCTCCCACGCGGGTGCAGGTTCCCAAAGCTTTGGGCCGTCCTCAACTGCTTTCCCAGGCCACAGGCAGGGAGCTGGATGGGAAGCGGGGCTGCCGGGATTAGAACCGGCGCCCATATGGGATCCTGGGCGTGCAAGGCGAGGACCTTTAACCACTTGCGCCACCGCACTGGGCCCCGATATAGCAAGTTTTGAATTAGTGAAATACAGAACAGTACGTTGTCGTTTCTGTCTCTAATCCTCTAGCATTGAGTTTACCAACCAGCATGCACAAATATGCCGAGCAGGTAGAACAAGCTGGACCTGAAGAGGTCCCTGCGGAAGGGCTACATGCAAGGAATAAACTTGCGGGACCAGCATCTCTCCTGCCTGCTTGAATACCCACATATTCTCCCCTCCCTGGATTCCTGCTCTGTAGACTCTGGGAGGCAGTAGTGATGGCTAAGGAGCTGGGTTTTGCCACCCAAATGAGACCTGCATCGAGCCCCTGAATCCTAGTTTCAGCTCATTTGGTGCCATGGCAGGCGAATCAGTAGATGAGGAAGCCTGCGACTCGGGTGCTCTCTGCCTCTTTCGCTGTTTCTCTTCTCAGCCAACAAATAAAGGCAGTCTAGTAACAGTACTCTTAATCAATAGTATTAAAATTCACCAGAATTCTGATAAAATATGAGTTAGAACTTAAAAGTGAATGTGCTAAATAGTGTTTGGACTTTGAATCCTATTCCCAATCCTATTCCCGACTAGTTAATGAGGATTGAGAAAAGTTAATTAGTGGGGCCAGCACAGTGACTCAACTGGCTAATTCTCCACCTTGCAGCACTGTCATCCATTCGGGTACCAATTCATGTCCCAACTGCTCCACTTCCCATGCAGGCCCCTGCTCATGGCCTGGGCGAGCAGCAGAGGATGGCTCAAAACCTGAGAACCCTGTACCCTTCCCCTCTCCCTTCTGTCCTCTTTCCCTCCATTTCTTTCATCCTTCTACCCTTCCTTCCTTTCTTCCTTCCTTCTCTCCTCTGTGGAAGAAGGACATTACTCTTGTTCTGTGAAGTCGGGCTTAGCATGTGACTTGCCTTTTATTTGGATGGGGCAGTTCATTACTATTGGGATTTTGATTTGGCCACGTGTTTTGCATTAGCTGATGCTCTTTAAGCATTTTATCAAGTGGAGCAGGATGGATTTACTCTGCTGAGCCCTTACTCAGCAGATAACATGCTCAGAGGAACTGTTGCCCTAACGAGGAGTGCCAATGGAATAAACATGACCAAAATTCGAACTAATATTAACAGTATTTCATCAGTGTTCCTTGCATCTTTGATATTGCTACCATTCATATGCCACATGCAGAAATAGAAAGACAGTGAAGATACGTAAACTTCGGCAACCCCTGGACTTCCAGGCAAAATAAACTCTTAGTTTCTCCCTAACCAGATGAAAGACTCAGAAAATGTATAGTGAGTACTTCTGCATGATGCTGGATTCTGCCCACTGTCATGCCCAACCACACGGTCAATCACATGGGTCCAGATTCTATTCCTCAGCTTGTCTTTGATCCAGTCCAAGAGAGGAGAAAGTGTTATCCCTGTGGATATTAAGAGACCAAACAAATGAAACCGTCCCTTCAAAAAGGTGTCAGTTTATCGCAAGCACATCTTTGACTAAAAAAGAAGGGGAGGGGGATTGCAGTAGTCTAGCAGCTGCGGTCTTTGTTTTGCCTGCACTAGGATCCCATACAGGCACTGATTGATATCCTTGCCACTCCACTTCCCTTTCCTTCCCTTGATTGTGGCCTGGGAAAGCAGTGGAGGACAGCCTGAAGCCTTGGGACCCTGCGCCTGAGTTGGAGATCCGGAACAAGCTCCTGGATGCCTGGCTTTGGATCAGCTCCACTCTGGCTATTGTGGCCACTTGGGGAGTGAACCAACAGATGAAAGATCTTTCTCTGTCTCTCCTTCTCTCTATATATCTGCCTTTCCAATAAAAATGAAATATTTTGAAAAAATCAAATCAGTCAATATTATTAAATTTTAAACATTGAGTACATTTTTTTTTCCTTTTTAAAATTCACCCTTCAATAAAATGGGTAGCATACATGAAACAATTCTGGTATGTATCAAATGATGGTCATTTAAAAAAAAACTACTGGTGTTTGTATAATAAGCCTAACTGTTCATTTTTTATTTACAGCTTATTATTTTTAACTTAAACAGTGACATAAAAATTCAACTTGTTTCATCTTACACATTCAGCAGACATTTATTTGAGATTAACACAGTGAACCTATCTCAGAAAAATCATTCACAATTTCTTTGTCAAAGAAAACTTGAACTACTAAGCAATTACATACATTTTGGAAAATTTGTGTCCACCTCCATTCTCAAAACTTAAAGATATCTCTAATATTGGTAGCAATGTTGATTAATCTGTGCTTTTTAAATGTTGTGATACAAATATATTGAGCAAACGACCAATGCATGATGGCACGGTACTTTTACTGGGATGAAATATCCATTTAAAGTTTAACATAGTAAAATTTACTGATGCTTAGTAATATGATTTAAGATTCCATTTTACAATTTTTTCAAAAGCTGCTACTTGTTAACTTTGGGTGTAGCATCAGGCAGCATTCACAACAATTTGGGAGAGCTTTTAAAAGCCCGCTCCCTCTTTTATGTAAAGATCTATGCAACACTTGCTGTTGTTCACATGCCTCAGCCAAAGACTGAGTCACAACACACTGATCTCAGATGCCCTCGTGAACTCTCAGGCGTCTGAAGGAACTTTGCAAAAACTGACAACAATGCTTTGTTTTTGCCATTTCTCATTTTTGTATGCAAAATAGTATCTATATTCTTACATAAGGATTCTTTGTGAAATTGCTGAATTATGTTAAGCCATTATGAGTTTTAATTTCTAATGTGGTAAAGAGTCACAAATAGAATCTTAGCAAACAAAACCCTTTTAGCTAATCAGTGAGTTTTGAGAGTGAAAAGGAGCCGAAGGCAACAGTTGGAGAAGTCTTGGGAGGTGTGATTGCTTTTTCTCATTTCTCCCTCGCAAAATTTAGGAGCTGTTATGCAACTAGAGTTATGTACAACTTAAACTAAGTGACTTACAAGGATCCTGGAGTTTTCCAACATGATTTTATTGTTCATTTATATGCATTTTATATGCGTTTGCCTTTCTTTCAAAGACTCCTTTTAAAGGCTTTCCTTTGAGTTTTAGGGCTGCAGTTCTTCTGGTCCCGGCATGCATTTGCTTTCAAGTGTATATTGCCGTTAGAAATGAGAAGTTCACAGGTGGCAGAACACATTCTATAGCTCCTGATTTGTCTTTTATTTAAAAATCAGGCTGACCACTTTATACACATATTATAATCCGCTGTTTAAAGCACTCCGCACAAAAGGAAATTTCCTGTGCAGCGTTATGCGGTCGTTTTATAGGCAGTTCAAATAAGTATTTCTTCTATCTTTCAAGAAGTTCTGCTAATTATTACAGTTTGACTAAACTGTGAAGTCACCTTTAAAAATCGCCTTTTCGGTTACTGTATTAGTTAGTACAAAGCGATCCTTGCACATGGACATGTCCGAGGCAAATGAGAAGGGCCATCTGTAGGACCAGGCTATTTTCACACTCGTCTCTATTGTGCACAACAATAAACCCTCTCCAGCTGATTTCTCTCATTGTGAAATGCAAATTGTGTAGAAAAGTCCTCGGGGTGTGAGAACACACTTATCAAACAGACATTACACATGCGTTCATAGAAACCGTGCAGCCTCAGACTCGATTTTAGATGCAGGAAGGACCGAACACGTAGGTGTGAACCTGTTCTGTGGAGCTGTAATCATCGTGGCCGGAAGTGGCTCTGCTGGCTAAGATGTGTAGATTTACTCTGCCTGCCAGCTTTTGATCTGCTGCACCCCTGCCTCTTGCCCAGAGAAGAAAAAACTTTTGGAACAGAAAAAAACAAAGTTTATTATGTGCAAGATTGAAGAGTGCACTGAATTGTTTATGTGGTGTTTACCAGTAAGGCAAATGTCAGTTGTGACATTCTCGATGCTATTCAGACTTGTGTGTTCAGCACTACACAGATCTTCAGGTTTCCCTGTGTGTAAGTTTACTATTGGAAACAGGTGAGGCAGATGTCCATGAACTTGGCGAACTGACATAAACTTCTGCCCAGAAATTCACTGACAACCATGGATGCAGGCATCACCAAGTAAGGAAGAGAGAAACCAAAATGTGCCCTACAGAAATGGTTGCATTTTGTAAAGAGAAAAATCTTACAACGGTAAGTAGGATAGAAAAAAATTAAAAAGTTGCTACATGGTCCAGACCCGCCCAAAAAACATAAACATGTTGTATCAATGAGATGCCACACTGTTTATAGCAACACCACTCACCAGAGCTGAAATTTGTAACTAGTGAAAATGTTCATCAACAGATGAAAAGATAAGGAAAATGGGGTCTATTCTCCCAGTGGAATATGACCACACTATAACAAGATGGAAATTCCACCATTTGCAACAAAATGGATTATATGGGAGATGTCACGCTGGTTGAAATAAAAATATCCTCCCTCATATATAATTTCTAAAATTTAAAATTAATAAAGAAATGTTTATGTGTATCAGTATGATTACAAGTGCAGTATGTGAAATGTTGTTTTATAGTATCGTCAGGCCAACCGTAAACATGGTGTACGACTACAGTGTTACAATCTGTAACAACTTTAAAATTTATTCTCAATGGTTGAAAGGGTCAATTTTCACATAAATATGTATTTTATATATATAAACATATGAAATAGTCATCTATTCAGTTATTGCTTATAGCATTTGCTCATATTCCCATTAATGGAAGATCTTTTTAATTATTGCTTGTGAAACTCCTTAGCTGATGAAGTAGTAAGCCTTTTTACAGTGATATAAATTTAAAATATACTATCTCAGAAAAAAGGGATGAAAGAGGGGAAAGAGAGTGGGAGGGAGAGAGGCTGAGAGAAACTTATGCTATCATTAATAATATTAATATATTATACTATATATTATATAATAATAGTAATCTTATTTATACTCGCAATATTACTGCATTCTTAGAATTGCATCCACAAATTATGTTGTTTGGATCTGCTAAAAGGTAACAAAACCTTTAAAAGGATGAAAAATCTTAAGGGAAACCTGAAGATGTTTTAGGAATCAGGTGAGAATGCTTTGAAAGTAGAAATCTTGGAGGTAATATTTAATGTATGGGCTATTTTATATTTTCCATGATGCTTAGGCCTGAAATAGCAAACAAACATAAAATAACAAAGTATGTTTTCATGGCCTCTAGTAAATGAATAAAAATCTCAAAATAAATAAGTGAATATCTTTTTGTACTATATAAGCGTAGAATGGAAAAAATAGGTCTGGTTAAGCTGAAAAGAAAACCTTTGAATTTTGCTTTCTAGTGGAATATTCTACATAATTATTACTCATCATGAGGTTTCATTTCTTTCAAAGGACCATTTCTAAAATTTGAATTTGCATACTGATCAGTTAAATTTTTTTAGAAGCCTCACCCTGAAATTCAAATTCCTTGTTCTACCAGAGAAGCAATTAAGGCCCAATCATTTTTAATGCATCATAAATAATCTTCACACTCGCTGTTAAGTTAATTAATACAATCAGTAAAGCCAAATGCATCAAAATGAAGCTTATTTTCCAAACATGCGAAATGTTCTGCCTCATTGCCCGACTACCAAGATTAAATGACATTTACCAGTAACTTTTTCAAAGTTGAATCCAAATTTCATCAATCGGATAGAATTACAGAAATTCCACAGCAGGGTCTCAGGGTGTGCACAACTCCTCGTGGGGAGAAGGACAGCCATGGCAGAGATCTCGTCTGCAGGGTGACTCGGAGCTACCGTGGTGCCGATCCGAGTTAGAAGCCTAGGGTTTGAAGACAGGACAAAGTGTAGCCTGAGCACCCCGACTGGCACATTGAAATGCACGGTTACTCGCACCTTTCCTCATCGCCTCTCAGGCTTTTGGCGAAGATCAAATGTGCCTTTCTTCTCCCCGTAAAGAACTGGCGTTTTTATAAGAAGTCAGCTAGCAGAGCAGATACAAGTTAGGAAACCAGGACCAAAGAAAGCAAATCCTGCCACATCTGCCAGCCAAAATGACACAGGTTTATTAAACATCTACTGACCAAAATGACACAGTAGAATATCCAGCTTAGATGCAGGATCTGCAGTTTAAAAGCCTTGACTCCTAATGCCAGTCTTCCCAAAGGTTGTAACTTCAAAACCCATGCACATCTTAGCATCTGCCCAGTTGAAAGTTTGAATTTCAGACCAAGATGAATGTCCTGAAACATTTAAGGCTGCGAAGGCTTTTCTGTTTTGTCTCTCAAAGCGCCTGTGCCTCATCATTCTCGGTCCTTCCTAATGTCACGCCTATCACAGCCGCTTCAACCCCTCCCGCACTCACTGTACGCCACCGTGAAGTCCTAGGCATTCCCCCACAGTGTAATGTCTTCAGCTGCCCTGACCAGCTGCCCCAGGGAACAGCTCCCACATTCCTGGGCTAGTCTGATCTTCAGTCCTCAGCTTTACCGATCCATTCATGTGGATTCTGCCAATTAACAATCAGGAAATCGTTTTTACAATAATCACAAGTGGTTGCATTTTCTCCAATTCCCAGACAGGTTGAAACATGCCCTCCAACAGCGCAAGTTTCCCTCCTGTAGACTGGAGCACAAACAGAATTTCTGGGGACTTGAAGAAGGATGGCAGTTGTTCTCACCTCTTTGTGCATAAGTAATCATAACAAAACGTTTAACAACAGCAATGATCATATAACTGCTGAAGGCAGCCAAAGCAGAAAATGAACCTGTATGTGTGTCAAAATGAAGTGATGAAGTCACTCTAGGTAGTTTCAGCACTGCTATATTGGCTGTCACCAACCCATTACCCAGAATTTTGAGCAAAACAAAATGTTTTGGACACTTGTCACTTTTTGGACATCAGCTAAAATTAAAGAGACTGTGACAAGTGACCATATCCTTTCCCATTCATTTCATTTCCCTAAAATGATGAAAGAGTTACCTGGAGTGAAACAGAGCAAGGTAAGAATTTCCACTAATTCCCTGACAGGTTCTTAATCTCAGGGTTCCACACCACCTTTGGGGAGCGATGCCAATCCCCAAGCAGACTCCAACCCAAACTGTGCATGGCAGTAGTTGCAGGAGGAAGTCAAGGAAATTGAGACGAGAGTTCACAGCTTACCTCTGGGAGCACAGACAGCATTCAGCCCTGGCTCAGATGTGCAGCTTTTCCTTCCCCTGCAAGCGTTGTTTCCAAACGTCTGCTGCTCATTCAGCCTTTAAGGATAATACGCCTGACATAAAATACGATCTCCTCGAGCTTAAGGAAAGAATCAATTGCTTATTTTAAGAGTGCACTGTCTTTCAGATGCAAACTTGGAGACACAATATGGTCTAGCGACAAACTTCAACAACCAGTAAACGAAATGATTTAAGAAACCACAAAACAAATTAAAATGGCTTTATGTTTGTGATATATATATATATATATATATGAATATGTGGACATTTATATGGTATGTAATTGTGAATATATATCAATATATATGTGATGTGCACTGTAGAAGAGACAAAGCTTTCCTTCCTCTATGTCAAGATTTTTTTTTCACTGACTGGGTGGGAAGCTCCTGGCACAGTAGCCTAGCAGCTAAAGCTCTTACCTTGCATGCACTGGGATCCCATATGGGCACTGGTTCTAATCTCGGCAGCCCCACTTCCCATCCAGCTCCGTGCTTGTGGCCTGGGAAGAGCACCTAAGGACAACCCAAAGCCTTGGGACTCGGCACCTGTGTGGGAGACCCAGAAAAGGCTCCTGGTGCCTGGCTTTGGATCGACATAGTCCCAGCTGTTGCAGCCACTTGAGGAGTGAATCCTTGGGCAGAAGAGCTTCCTCTCTGTCTCCACTTCTCTTTGTATACTGACTTTCCAATAAAAATAAATCTTTAAAAAATCGGCGTAAGAAAATGACAAAAGTTTACAGATTTGCTTATTACAAGTTGTATATGCACAAAAGGCTTCAAAAAGAAATGAGGACCCCCAAAATGCAGTTAGGGAAGAGGGTGAATGTTTTACAATGTACTAGCAAAGAGTAGGAAATTATCGAAGATGTGACAAGGCACAAGATCTTGAACAGGGCTAGTGAATTAGGCAGAGGAGTGCCTGGATGGATAATAGCCCATCTAACAAGATTTCCTGACGGGCCTCAAGTTCCCGTCCCTTGAAAGAATGCTACTGCACTTCTTCTTTCCTTCTTTAAGAGCTGGGGCTCATTTGAAAGCATATCAGATTTAAAGCTACACAGATATATGCTACTATAAACTCTTCCTGCTTCAAATATTTTAAGAGTATAAATGGATACTGTGTTAGAGGCTTATATCTGAAAAATACTTTTTCATGTTCTGCACAAATCTTCTTTCCAGGGAGATGCGGCTTTCAGCCAAGGGATGAGCTGAGCAGATATGGTTGCCTTGCGAGCACGTTGACATGCTTTATACCTCAGTAGCTTCAGTACAGAGACTTAGGAAGAACCCTCAGATGGAGAAGAATCTCTGTAGTTCATATCTGTTGGGGCAGTGTTGTGCTTTTACAGGAGGGATGCATTTTGTGGTTGGATTTAATTCTTCAAGTGATATTCATGTGACAGCAACTTGATGTCAAGTACCTGAAATGAGAAGGTACACACATTGGCAGATGTGTATCTTTGGATTTGAGTTTGTGCCTTGTCACTTACTAATCTGGAGTCTTGGGAAAATCATTTTAATAGTCTGAGCTTGAATTTCCCCTGTTGTGAAACAAAACTTGTGTTGTCTACCTGTGCAAACATTGCTAGGTCAACAGCCCTTCTGCCACTCCTACCTCCTGTTGAGAAGGACCATGGGGCTGGGGCTGGAAGGTGGTCGTATGCCACTCCTATACTGAGGCAGAGGACAACTGCGTGTCAAACAGATGACTCCCTCTCCTTGTGCAGAACTGAGCACCTTGTTGATAGGGCAGAACAAGAGAACAAAGAAAAAGGTAGCCTACATTGGCAACGTGGAGTTTCCCTTACATGACCAGATTTTGTGTAAGAAATGAATTTTGTGTTTTTAAACCTTCTTGAAGACTTGAAGTTGTCAACATAACCCAAGGCTCCTTGTTTTGTGTGGGTACTCAACATGCTTGGTTTCATCATCCTGGGTTCCACGGACTTTGGACGAGAAGTGACCAAACAGGGTTTCCCTCTAGATCTGCTCGAAAAGCTGATGGTATGTGAAGTGAATGAGCCAAGTGGAGTTGTTTTGGCACTGGAAGACCTGTGCTGCCTCTTTTGAATGTTGCCATTCACCAACACACTCAGTTCCCCAGGGATCACATACACTTTCAGGCATATGTGCTGCCTGAGCTACAAGAGCATAAGCAAAGTCAGATGACACCTTGAGGAGGTGGGGGATACTGGTGAGAAGTAACTCCCGTGTCAGACAGCAAGAAAATGTTAGCGTGTCTAAGAAGCCAGAGTGGAGGACAGGAGAAGGAATAGGACAAGCACTACCTATGTCTTACCTCGGTGAGAACCATCATATTCTGCCAAAGGCCTTTTGGGTACGTATAACACCATTAGCAGGCTAACAAAATTATCAACTTAAAGATTAGTCTGCTATAGATGTATTGAATTTTGAGTCCTACAGACTGTTGCCTTGGCAAGGCCAGACCAAATGATCTTGCGGGCCTTCTGTGGCAATGGGCCTATTTCTTCATCCCTGGCAGGCCATAACAAGCTCCATTGTCAATAGAGAATTTTTTTTCAGAAAACAGTAACAAAAACCAGAAATAACCATTTTTGCTCTCTTCATATGTTAGCAGTTGTATGACTTGTCAGTGATAAAATTCCATCCTTCCTGGGAGAGATCAACTCTGCCCCACCCCTTCTTGTAGCGGTGACATGAGGGCAAATGCAAGAAAGAAAGTCGATATTTCAGGCTAGAGTATATCGCCTATAATCAAATACGCAATAGTCACTAAGCTGTGGAGTTGGGCTAACAGTAACCAATGGAGCTCTAATCCTTTCATATTTAGTAGCCACGATTTAATACTAGAAGCTTCTTAGTATAGAGGAGAGTCTACCTTCCAAAGTGGCCAGACATAAGGACGTTGTTGAGAACCACATACCTACCACATAAAGACAAGTATGTTGATAACCTTCAGAGCAGCTAGGACACCATCTGTTGGCTCCTGGACCCTTCAATGAAAGTACGTAATGCTGCAATGCTCTCTTCCATGTTGCTCACAATGATTATGATTATACAATGTATAATGGAGACAAAAATAAGCATTAACAGGTCAAAGGTTTCAGTTGTACATTGTGGATCAACTTGTCATTTGGTTATCCCATCTGATGTCAAAGTGCGTTAAATTCAGTATTATGACAAATCTATTTTCTACCATCTTGTGAATTTTTATTTATAATGTAAATGTTAAGAGTTATTATATATATTTCATGATAAAATCTTCCTCTTTGTATCTAATAATGAATGCCTCCTGCCATAGGACCTATACAAAGAGGTGTTGGATTAATTTTATGTTTCAGTAGAGGAGCACAGGTTGCAACTCTGCATATATATATTTTTTTCAACCTTCTTGGATCCTTGTATTAAAGTTGTTTCTCTTAAATGTGTTCTAGGTGAGCTTTGATTTTGACTTCTTTTGATTGGTCTGCATAGCTTATTTATTTTTGCCTGTCTGGACTCTTGCTTCCCTTTATCTTTCCTTGCTGGCTTTCTTTCAGATTAACCTCTGAATATTATTAGTGGTAGTATCCCTTGCCTTTATCACTCCTCTCTGGGGAACAAATACTGGCTTGTTACCTCTTTTTTGATTCTAGGGCCTTAAAATGTTTACCTGCACCTCTAGAACAAACTCTGACACTTATTTGGATGAGGTCTAGAACTTTCTGCAATGGAAATGACCACTCCCACACAGCTGAGAAGCGGGAAGGAGAGACCACCACTGCTACCTGCTGTGTTCACTGCAACCTCCCACTCCCCCACCAACAACTGAGACACGTAGGTCACGCCAGCACCTGGCTGTGCCTCACGTGCCTCCACTGCATCACTGCCACTCGCAACAGAACAGATGTAACAGCCAACAACAACCAAAAATAATAGTAATAAATTAAATTAATTTTAAAAAACAGAAACCTGTTAGCAAGAATTTTTTTGACAGTTCTAACAATATAAGCCAACCATCTTCACGCGTTAGAGTCTTGGCGACTAACACTTAAGCTCTGTTTGAAGGATTGTTGTCTCTTAGATGTAGTAACTACCAAATAAATTGTTGTGGGGGGGGATAAAAATTTCAAGTAAAAGGTTTCAAGCTGTAGTTTCAAAATTGCACTCTTTTTTTTAAAGATTTATTTTTTATTATTTTTTATTTTAAAGGCGGATATACAGAGAGGAGAGACAGAGAGGAAGATCTTCCGTCCGATGATTCACTCCCCAAGTGAGCGCAACTGTCGATGCTATGTCGATCCGAAGCCAGGAGCCTCTTCCGGGTCTCCCACGTGGGTGCAGGGTCCCAAAGCTTTGGGCCGTCCTCGACTGCTTTCCCAGGCCACAGGCAGGGAGCTGGAAGGGAAGCGGGGCTTCCGGGATTAGAACCGGCACCCATATGGGATCCTGGGCGCACAAGGTGAGGACCTTAACAACTGTGCCATCGCACTGGGCCCCAAAATTGCATTCTTAATGTAAGATTATATTTCAGAAAAACTGCATCAAAGTGGCTTCCATTTTCAGTGCTTCCTCCTGTAGTGTATCTGAAGCAAAGAGTGTTTAAAACATTTTAAAAGTCATAACTCCATTTCAAACAATAGTTCAAAATAATATAAAAGATATTCTTTGAAACTAGAGGGGAATTCGATACCCTGCAGTGCTTTTAACCCAATGCAATCATACATGTGAGCTGTCGCGTTGAGAATAGCAATGCTGACTAGAGTCAACCCTTTATCACCTGAGCTTCCCGACCTGTCCCTTGTCAGTCTTTGAGAAACTTCAACATAGCGCGTGTAAGTACGGCCAGTACAATTAACACAGAACTATTCAGCACATTCTCAGGGAAAAACAGCAACATCACTTAGGTGGTTGAGAGAACATAGAACTTTTCTAGCCCAGGACTCTGAGAACATTTTTACAATGATAATAACTATGGCAGGTGGCGCAGCCTCTGACAGGCCCACTCAGTTCTACACTTGTTGTGCAAAACCAACTATAAAAGTAAGTAGATGACAGGATGTGCTGTAGTCTAATAAAACTGTATTAGTGAAATCAGATTTTGGACAAAATGCTAAATGTGTTTCATGCTTGCTAATCTCTCAGTCAGTCCAGGTTCCTCATAGAGGACATTTTGAAGCTGAGTCACAAACCACTGTGACAAATTCACCAGATAGTCCAATACTCCACACCAAAGGAAGACTTTGTCTCAAAAAAAAAATCTCTCTAAGGGATAATGGTAGAAAATAGTTCCTTCCATACAAACTACAGTTTAAATTCTCAATTTAGTTTATAGCCAGTTCTATTGGCAGAGAGCATTGAAGTGACATTTGGTCAGAAATAAACAGTGCAACACCAGGTTGTGCAGTAGCCATCTGTGTGAGTGTGCACGTGTAAGTGTGACTGTGTGAGCCAGAGCAGAAGTAGCTGGACACATCGACTTCACAGTCTTTTCCAGCCCCTAGGTCAGATGTCATGAAGGTTTCTTAGAGCAAAATTTATGTGGCTTTTCGACAGCTACCAATATCCTTTATGAGTATTGATGCATTTTTAGCAGAACATGCCAATCGAAGTTTATTCAAGTGTAAAGAAGACCCAAAGAGATCCATCCCAAGATGTGCCCATCCCCCGAAGTTCCCCAGAAAGGGATGCGCCTCCTTGCCGGGCAGCTCGGTGGACTGCATCCCGGAGGCCCGCTGGCACTGAGCCTGGTGTAAGCACTTGACAGCCAGAAGCTTCTGGATGTTCTTCACCACACTGGGTGGCCTAGGGGAAGAGGAACTTCATTCATTCCTTACGTCCTCTGCAGGCCCTGAGATGCATCAGGGAACAGAGTGGCAGGGTCTTCATTCTCCTGCATTGTATCTTTGACAATGACCTATGCTTCTGTGTAGGGGTAAGTGTAATGTTTACCATACAAATAAGTCTTCGTAAGGACACAGAGGATGATAAGCAGCGCTCTTGGAGGCTACGGAAAGACATCTCTTTCTGAACAGAAGCATGAATGAAGTGAGTGAGCAGTGCAGGGGGCATGTGAACAAAGTGTTTCACGCAGTGGGAGGAGGACAGCCAGAGCCTGACATAGGAGTGCATGCAGTGAGGACCAAGGTGACATGGTGGCGAGTGACCAGGCCTGCACCCACACTGGGAATGTGCATGGTCTCCTGTTTTGTTTGCACGTGGAATGACTTCCCCAGCTTCGGCAAGAATCTTTGCATGTTGTCCTCCCCGCTGCTGGTAGCTGCCCACAGCAGGAGTTCCCTCCCCACTGAGGCAGGGCAGTCCTGGCTGCATACACCCCCAGAACTTCCTGCCTGCCTGGATGTTCGCCCACAGGAAGGCTGTGTGCTGTCATAACAGAGTTCTACAGACTGGGGTACTCACCCAAAAGCATCGATTGTCTCCTAGTTCTGGGGCTCCCTACCCAAGGTCAAGGTGCCAGCAGAGATTCTCTCTTCGCAGCCTCTCTCTTTGCTTTGACAGTGACTTAATGTAGTCTCACACTGTGACCCCTCTGTGGGCACATGTTCCAGATGTCTCCTCTTATAAGGACGCCGTACGGGTTTATGGTAACAGTTCTGTTGTAATGTGATCACATAAAAGCCTATCAACAAATGAGGTCACATAGTGAGTACTGTGGACTAGGCATCTAACACACGAAGCTGGAAGAAGCACAGTTCAGTCTTCAGCAAGGGCTTAATGGCCGTTATCAACACGTTCTGGAGAGGGCCTGGGTGCTCTCTGCAGTGATTGGATACATCCATGTTCTGGATGATAACTGATGATTTCCCACAGCTGAGGCTCAGACCGTCCATCCCGAAGAAAGCCTTTCAGCTAAGCTCTTCTGCAAGGACAGTGTCTAGAACATCTTCTCCATGGAGGAGACTCCTGGACTCAAGGCCCTGACGGGAGCTCCTGTGGTCCTGGCTCAATCCCCTGTGACTTAAAGACCCCCTGGCCACTTCCCTGGCCTCAGTTCCACATATGTGCCAGAGGAATGAAAGCTCTCGGCTACACCGGGAAAGTCCCAGCTCACAATTTCTGTTTCAACAACTTTGAAATCGCGTGCAGTTCAAAATATTCCTTAGATTTTCAGAAAAGTTTCCACAAACTCCATGAGAGTGAGAGACTAGCAGACCACATGGCTTTCACGCTTTAAAGCATCGTCAGTAGGTGCAGATACATTTAACTGCTAAATTCGCCACGTGGTGCATTTCGGAATGTGCAGGACACTTCAGTCTGAAACCTCTGTCCATGTACATAAATCCACAGGAATAGTTAGGGCTGGATCCAGGAGTGAACTCCACAGCTACCTCACAAATGAAGAGAAGGTGTTTCAGACCATTTTCTGGAATAGTCATTCCAGCTTTCCCTTCTTAGGAAAAAAACTGTGATGCATCCTAGAAAAAAAAAGGGGGGGGGTGGATACTCCGACTGTACTTGTATTCCACATGAGGAAACCCATGGTTCTCTAAGCACAAAATAGCAAATTAACACGAAGCGTGAAAAATTAATATTTTAGGGAGGAACAATTTAATGAAGGCACTGCATCCATTTTCAGAATTTAATCCAAACAGCAGGCAGTACATCTTCTAACTGGTTCCAGCTGCCTCACTGTTGTGTCTTTATTACGCTCTACCCCGCTGAATCAGATATAATGTACCCCTAGCCAGGTTTTCAATCAAGGATATTCATCAATATACAGTGGCTTGAAGTAGAGATGTTATTTTAAATACAGGGGAACGAAAATAAATGAGTTGAAAATGTTAAATACGGTTCAAGTTCTCATCACCCCACAAGGAAAACATATTCTGCGCCAAATTAATTTAGTAAGTAAGATGTTTCTGAAACAGCCTCTTATCAACCACAGTTTGACATGTTCTGGTTGTCTTGATGAATAATGTAGGAAGACATGAACTTCTCCAACCTGCTCTCCAGTGCATTTTTGAAAGAGAGGACCGTGTTTGAAAACCCCAACTCTTGCAACTGCTCCAACAGGAGCCCTGCTCCCGGCAGCGAGCGTCTCCCCTGGGCCACGGCAGACTCTCGGCTGCTGGATGCACGGTGCTGGTTCCACCGCTCCTGTCCCCTGGCTGGAATTCTTCTGTACTTTGGTTTCCCCTTTGTTCTGATGGCACGTCTCCCAACAGTGCTTGACAATGAGTGATGCTCCAGCATGCTGCTCTTTCACACCCTGTGGGTGACCTATAACTTTTCATGGCTGCCCTTTGACCCGGGGACTGACAGTTTGATTTATTGTCCGGTGTTATGATTTATGAGTATCTCCTCCGAATAATTAACAGACAACAGGTGGCGGCATAATAATTTTGATTACCCAGCGGTTCATGAAACCACGACAAAGGTGACTTCATTTTGTGAATAAGAGAAGGACAACAATTAGAAATTAAACAAAGAAATGCTTTTATGCCATAGTTTTCAGTCTTTTGTCCGTCACACAGAAGACTTATTTAGGGGGCCTGCGTTCCCCTTACACATCAGAGAAAAAACAAAACAGGAACTTTTACTCTGTGAATGTGCGAAGACACTTTTCATCCCAGTATTGGTAGAGTTATTTTTCTTTCTTCACTGAAGCCTTGATTAATTGAGTTATGTCAGACCTGCCAACTAGAGCATCTTTTAACTTCCCATTTTTGACAATGGCCTTTGACTGTCCAGGGAAGAATTGATAGCCAGGGAAATTTCAGAAAGGCATTTCAATTTTGCCATGTGCTGCAACAAAATCTCCCTGAGCCCTGAATATGTCTCCCTGAGTATGCAAGCTGATGAACACACGAACAAAGCACCACAGCCTTGCACGCGGTTGGTGCTCGTGAGAGCGGCTACAGGCACGAGGCTACGAGTCACAGCGGTTCCGGTTCTCTCCTCCATCTTCAGGATTGTCTGGTATTTTTGCTGACAGACGTTACTTTTATTGAAGACGATGGTGGCAACCTTGCCGCTGATTGTGTCCCAGACATCTTACTCTCCCGGGGAACGACGTTGTTTACAAATGAATTCATAGTGCCTTTGGGTTAGCATCTACTTTTAAGAATGCCTGATGCTGGTTTTGGTAACTCTACATAAAAACCAAGTCAGGTAAGATTTATCTCTGTAGCTCTCCATTTAATCCCTGACGAAAACAGACCCAAGCGTTCCTAATGAAACTGCAGCACACAGGCCTCTGAATATGGAACAGTCCTGCCTCACACCCCTGTGCTAGGTGGCTGAGGGCTTCCCATGCATAGGGAATGAAGCGCTGCACCACGAGACTGATATTACAGGCTTATCATTTTAATTGACTTTTTGACATATAAAAATATTCCTACAATTCTGCTTTACATTATAGTTTAATAACAGCTTAACACACATCTATGAAATATTCATTCCCGTTACATTCAAATTTGAAAATATCTGATGGAGGGCCTGGTTAACAGATAAAGCAGAGTCCGCAGAATACTAAATACACCCAGGTGCACGTGGCACGCTTATTGCTAAGCAAAACCCAACAGCCGCAAGGGTATGACAGTGTGGGCTTCCTGTTTTGTGTTGTGATTACTATTTTTAAAAAATCATGACGATTTCTCTGAGTCAGAACACGCATGGCAAATGGAAGAGGAATTTTGTTGTGGCTGCCCTTCCTTCACCTGTGACAAGGCCGGCAGAAATCTCATCCGGCACACTCCCACCTGCTAAAGGGCAGAAGCAGCTGTGTGTTTAAAGGACTGTGGCGCTGAAGCTGGGTATTGGGGCAGCCCCGCGGAGCAAGCGCCGCGTTCCACTCCAATTTAGTTAGCCTGATTCTCAGATCCCCACCCATCCCGGAGCCTCAGAGGGCGAGTTGGAGAGTCAGTTTACCTTGAAAACATAATACGTGTTCGAATCAGGAGGTAATTTTGGTACTTTGTTCCGCATCAATTTTTAAATTAATTATCTGAAAGCAAGCAGCGGTTAATTTTGGCCATAGACTTTTTGATTAGAAGCTCTGACCCTTTTTACCTTTTGGCATCTCCTATACAATGGTGGTGACACGCGGGATAACCCCTGACATCCCATTCAACGCAAAGTCACAACCCAGCCGATCTTCCAGATTCAGCAATCCTTTTGTTAGGATGGCACACTCACCCATTTCCATCCTCCTGGAAAGGCTGCCGGCCCTGGAAGTGGGCCCCACATCTGCATAAAACTTGTTTCCCAGGGAAGAGAAAATAAAGGGAGAAATCCTGAAGCCCAGCTCCCCTCCTCCCCGACTTCGTGCCGTTACTTCTGTTTCACAAACTTTACACTGCAGCGTCGTCCCATATGTTTGTGCAGCGCACAAGGAGGTTTCTTTAGAAAGCGCTGATGCTAATTATAAATTTAATTTGCATTTTAATTAGAATGGTAGCAAATTAAAAGCGTGGCAGCTGGAGAATTTTGAACGCTTTGCAGAGACTTGGTGTCAGTAGCTCCCCATTTTTGACTTTGCAGGATTTCCATTTTTCTCCCTCACTATCTTTCATTCACACAAGCAGGTTGGCCATTTTTCTGCCCTCATCTCTCTCTCCCTCTCCTTCTCTCTGTGTGAGTGTGGTTTGTGTCTATGCCTGCATGTGTCACTTCCTCTCTCTCTTTCCTTTCATTTGTATACTTTCCTATTCTTCCATTCTCCTCCGCACCCCCAAAGGACCAAGTTTGGAATTATTCCTTTTCTGTGCCGGTGCCTGCTATGTGCTTGCATGGAGGGCATGGGGCTAGAGGACCAGTGGGAGAGCGTCTCTAAGCTCCTAGCGTTGCTCCATTCTGTCTCTCCTGTATCTGTGGTATGGTTACAGGTAGGAAGCCAGCATCTTCTCTGCTTCGATAAAGGGATTCTTCTTAACTTGTCTGCTCCGTTTCACCACAAGTTTATTAAATAGCGTCTTTAAGTGACTCAAAATCATGGACACAGGTCTACAGCACATTGCTAAAAGTGTCATCAGGCAGCGCACCTGCCTCCTGCACATCCAGGAAAATCCATTGTTCAGGCTCTACCTTGGGGCCAAAGCTCTAGCTGTCAGCCTTGGAGCTGCTTGTAGGGCTGCGTCGCGGCACTTCTCGGCACGTCCCTCACTTGGGATGTGAGCATGTCTGCTTTCAGCACTCACGTGAGCACAGGCAGTCAGTTCTGTCGTTTTCCCTATGTTGTGTCTCCATGGTCATTTTCCTTCCTTCTGTTCACTTCCCCCACGGTGTCCTTGCTCAATAATTTTCATTAATTGATTGACAGCTCCGATAGACCCAACTAACCTCCATCTCACTCTCATGTCTGTTTTTAAATAAGTACTTGTACGTCCAATGACCTTGTCGCCTCATCAGCTATCAGAAAATGAGCATGCAGATATGGAAGGAGCTGATTAGCAAAATAAGCAATAGATCTCGTTTCTGGCTGAAGTCCACAGGCAGCACTGACAGTGAAACCTCCCGTCGTATAGTTCTCCAAGAATCCACAAACAAGGGAAGGCTATAAGCAGGGACACTGGCTCTCACTGGCCTCTGTTCGAACAGCTTGGAAAGCACGCCCCTGCCGATCTGTTGGTCACCTTGAAGGCAGCCATGGATCGCGTTCCTCTGCCTCTCTGGAGCTTCCTTCTCTTCACCCACGTCACCAGCCTGCTTAAGTCCGCATGGAAATAGCTAAGTTTGAAGAAATGTTCCATCAAAATGCAACAACATGAGGAGTGCTTGCTGTGTTTCTGCCTTTGTTTACTGTGTGTGCCTGGCTTGGATGTATGTTAGCTGCAACTGCCCGTTTCATAAGGATTGCTACCATCTCCGCAGCTCTGCAAAGTTCCCCACGCACCAATTAGCTAGCAGGAAATGTGCTTCAGCTCCCTGAGAATTCCAAGATCTGATTAGATATCAACTAAAAATAAAAGGAGAACGATCCATTTCTGATATTGGTGAAACCTTTGTTTTGATCTGGTTTAAGAGTTCTTTCACCTAAATTGATGTTCACATCTTGTGAATGAGACAAAACTAGAGCGGCACCAATCATTAGCAAAGGGAAATCCAAATGTTCACTTTAGCAAAACAAACAACAAACAAAACCACTTTTATGGCAAAATGCCAAATGAGAAAATTCATACTTTAATTCCAAGAATTTTTAATTGGTATTCTAACTGAATGAACTCTGTATATATCTATTTCACATTTTCCGTATCAAGGACTTTAAGCCCAATTTAGAAATCACCCACATCAAGAAAACTGATAAATACAAAAGTTTCTGACTGGTGAAATATTTGTGTAAATATGGTCTATATAGCCCATTTTAGCTGCTAGAAGATGTAACTCATTAAATAAACTACTGATTCAGTTACAGATTTCATTTAGATGATTTCAAAGACAAAAAAGCCCTGTCCCAAAATCATGCTCCTTAACATTTAGATTCCAGGAGCAAGTTGGTAAAGAAACAGACCACGTTAACACTTCCCTTAAGCAGAGCAAGAATTGATAAAGTGTGCCGGAAGTATCATTTTAATGATCGCAAAGGTGTCACAGATGGTCACAGTTTGGTCTTCCGATCATTTAAAGCTAGCTTTTGAAAAATGTATTATATCTACAAGTGAAACAGATTTTGTTTAAAATAGATTCGCTTCTTCAATGGATGATTCTCATTTGCTGGAGAATATTGGCATTTAAAAAATGTTAATAAGCATACCACCTTCAAAGAGTAATTGTTTAAAATAGCAGATAATGATATGCAAAACGTTGGCCATGACTTACCCTAATTAAGTAACATGATTACAAGACAAAATAGTGAAAATAAAAGTTCTAATTTCCCCATCACCACGGCATCCCCCACTTGCCTTCATCGAAGCCAAAATGAACACATTGTGGTTAAAATTGTACACATCAATTCCGAGGCTTTAAAAGGAAACACACATTTTGGGTGACATTTTGGAATGGACAATATAGTTTTCCAAGATAAATCTTTCTCGTTGCCACTTTGGAAAGGTTTAGTTTTTCTTCGTGTAATTTTTTTTTGCAGCTGTACAAAACACTTTCATTAACCCAAGAATGGATTATTTGGAGTGCTAATTAATTGATTCTTCAAAATGCCAATTGACACACTCCCAGGGAAAACCTGATCTAAGCAACTATGTTAATCAAGCCATTGTACTTATGGTTCTGTCGGAATATCAGACCATCTGAAATGAGGGGAACTTTGCCATTACTCGCCTAGCCCTCTCGTGGGCAGCTCATTAATACGAGCCGAATATGACAGCTGTACTTGTACGTTCACCGTACTGCCTGACAATAACTCTATGAAATTACATTTCAGCTAAAGAATGGAAACAGTGCTAAATACCATGATTTGCCTTCCTTTGATGTCTCACAGTCATTACGAAAGCAATTACAGCAGTTGCTCTGTCTGTGCGTCTGCTGGCTGTTTATTACCGGTATCTGAATGCTTTGCCAGGTGGAGAATACATGGCATATTAAAGACCAGGGACTTCGGCCACGATTATCAGCATGGGGACAGCAGAAAAAAATACAATCGGAGCTTTGCATTTGATCCTGCCACAAAACAATAATTTAATATTAAAGCCTGGTGACCCAGGGAAAACTTACCAGGTCTTTTTACTTACTGAAATTTAAAAAGAAAATAATTGTCCAAGTTTACAAGGCCCATAAGTCCAGGGAAAAATTAATTACAATCAACAGAGAAATGAGAAAACACAAAAACAAAAGGAAGAAGTAAAACAAGTCAGGGCAGAAGTAAAAAACCTGTTTTGCTTTTAATTCGGAGTGAATATTTTCCCTTTCAACAACCCTTTCCTTGTCAACAGAAACAAACTACAAGAAGCATTTTTTTTTTTTTCCCTTGGTGTTGTTCACACGGGTCAGACCAATACCAAGAAGGTCTGGGTCTCGGGCCGCCCTCGGGACTGCTTCCCAGGCTTTGGCCATCGGGCATGACACACACACCGGGCGTGTGTCTGCCCAGGCCCGGCTCCTCCACAGCAAAGATGTCCCCGGACTTCAAAGGACACTGCTGATTGACAAGCAGTGTCTGGGTGCCCCCGCAGAGGGCCTTTTCTCTCAGAGGGCAGTGTCAAACCAGGGACTATTGATCGCAAAGTCCCCTCGGTGTCCGGCATTCTGTGAATGCTATGGAGAATCGGAGATGGAAAGGGCAAATGGAGCCGTGAAGGAGAAGGGGCAGGCTGACCATTTGTGAGGCAGGCTTTGGGTAAGGCCCTGGATACCCGTCATGGAGTGGGCTCTGTGTGACCACCAAGCTGCGTGCCTCATGTGGTCTCTGCTTCCAGACATCCAAGGCACAGTGCGGGAAGGTGAGGCAGTTGTCCATCCGACGCAAAGGCCCTTGAGTGACAGGGCTGGGCTACCACAGCAATGGCTGCCTAACTCCCAGGTGCTCTGCTTCCTGGGGACGCCCACTTCCCACCCGTGCAAATGCTTCCACGTGCGCAGAGGCACAACCACAGCGAAAAGGAGGAGGGGGTAGCAACCTGGTTGGAGACAAAGGTCCCCCAGGGAGAGCTGCAACCTCAAGTGGGTCCCACAGCTGGGAAAGCGCTTCAGGGAAAAAGGGCAGTCCCAGAATTCCTGCCCAGGTGTTTAACTAAGATACAGTCTCCTGTGTTAGAGGCAGACTTTGTGATTTGGACAAAAAAAAAAAATATATATATATATATATCCTTTGCCAAGACAGGTGATTTTGATGTTATTGTTTTAAAAGGATAGCATGGATTGTGGCTGGTGACAGCTATGGGGCAATATTCGTGCACTGTGGGATCCACCCAGCTCAGAATGGCATGACAGCGCTGGTCCTAGAGAGAGCAGGACCCGGTGGCTCGACAGAGACAAGGCTCCTCAGGAGGGAGAGTTACTACAGCAAGCGGTTGGACAACCTCGCAGTGAGCATCTCTCTCCCTCTCGGGCTGCCCCGGTTTAGCACTAGTGCATTGTCACAGTTTGACTGGCTGAGCTGGAAGGATGCTCCCCTGAGAAGCACTGAGGCGTTTTCCCACCAGCAACCTCTGCTTGCAAGTGGTACATTCTTGCAACTGCTACAGAAACACAGCTGATGAAATCTTTAACAAAGACCTTAACTGCAACAGTGGGCTGAAGGCAGGCCTGGGGTGATTACCCGAGAGCCAGGGGAAGCACAGGTATGTATTCAAAGAGAAACATCTTATTTTTGCATCGTGATGGTTCAACCTCAGCAGGGTTCGTGGAGTCAGCAATCCCAAGACACACAGAGACTCCAGGCCTGAATTGAGTCAGGTTTCTTTTGTCTCCCAAACATTTTTTTCAGTTTTGTGAGTCATGGAGGATCTTATATATTTGCACTGGTACAGAATCAGAGGAGCAAAGCATGCATTTGTGACGCGACCATCAGTCTTTAAGTTTCCCGGTCCCTGTTAACCTGCAGTTCGCCTTCCTTGAACACAAATGCCGTTTACCTCCTGTACTCATGGAGGTGACAGAAGCAAAAGAAGATAAAGCCGCCTGTCCATGAGTCTGTGGATCATGCACAGCAGCTGTGTAGTAATAGCTTGTTGCATCATTTTTTAATTTGATGCTATTCTTTTTCTTCTTCTTCTTTTTTTTGGAGGGACTGAGAAACTGGAGCAGATCTAGTACAATTCATTTGTTGGTTCTCTTCCCCAATGTCTTCAACAGTTGAGAGCTGCTATGCCAAAGCCTGGAATAGTGGCCTTGATCCAGGTCTCTAATGTCAGAAACTTGGTTATGCCAGCTACCACCATGGCTTCCCAGAATCTGCATTGAAATGAACTGGAGCCAAGAGTTGACACCAGGAATCAAACCCCAGCCCCCTGATGACCGACCCGGGGGTCTTAGATTCTCAGCTAAGCAGTTCCCTAAATTTTATTTTCAGTATAAAATGATAAGCATCATTGAGAACAAAGAAAGCTGGAGACTGCTTAAATAATTTGTTGTTCAAGATGTATTTCATGCTTCTTTCATCAGAATTTCAATTCTTCCTAAATAATCAATGGTGATTGTATTGATTTTATAGGTTTAAAGTGTTGATTAGCAGAAACAGGTAAAGCAAAAACCTCAAAATATTTGCATCAGTCAAGATGCACTAAGTGGTGCTGCAAGAATACAGTGCCCTGGAGAGCTCAGGTTTTCAAAGCAGCCCAGGTCTAGTCGGTTTCCCCTTCCTGCTGTGGGTCCCACTGCCTCCCTCAGCAGGCTTTACACCATGCAGGGATGCACTATGAGTTGTTGCTATATCAGAGAGGGAGAAAGCTGGAGGAGGGGCAACTTGGCCATATCTTCTGCCCTAGAAAGTGACTATCTCATTCCAGAGAAAATAGCCCAGATGTGGCCACATTACTCCACTCAGCTAAGACTCCAAGTTCGATATTCCATGAGTTACCTGCCGCTGTAGCCTCAGAGGACATGTGTTTCCAGTATGTACTCTGAAATGTCGCTCAGTGAACTTAGAATTCAGTAGCATAACAGGGTACCTGCAAGATCAAGTGACTCATTTTGGTCATAAACCACACCTTCTGATGCTGTGCATTAAGTATCAGGTCGCTCTGATTTTCTGGCCAGGATAAAGAACTATTCCTCTGGAATCTGTTTTGTCCCCAGCCTGGAGATGCATGAAATGATGTGAAAGGTGAGCGAATCCCTCCATGCTGCAGGCTCAAGAGAAAGTCTCTCTCCTGGCCTTCCCCACTGCTCCCTCTGCTCCCCTGATCAATAACTCCAGCTAGAAAAAGCATCAAAGACCTCAAAGACATCCCAATGACACAGGGCGGCAAAGGGCAATGAAAAGCAACTGGTGCCCGCATTGGCATGCTCCTTAGGTTGCAGCGACGTCCTTGCAAGCCTCAGGCCTACAAGGGGTCAGTGGTGATTGGGGAGCTTAAAATTACAGACCCAGATTAACATTACTGTGGGGAACAGCTTTGGAAATCTCCAGAAGAAATACCTTGCAAAGAATGACAGTTGTCCAGTTTTACAACCTGCATTTTTCTCACCAAGAAAGAACAAAAGAAGAAAAACCATGAGTGACCACAGACACACTGAAATATATATATATGTATATATAAAATCATATTAAAATTGAAAGTAATTTAAATACTTGGCACTGACAAAGGTGTGGGGAAGCCGGTATTCTCATCTATCTTATCTATTGCTGGTGATGGTGTGAATTAGAAAAGCTTTTTTGAGGACCATTTGGAAACACATAGCAAAATCTAAAAATGTGTGAATGATTTAACTTGGCAAATTCACTTTTACGGCTGTGCCGCAGGAGTAATTAGAGACGTGGCTGTAGCTGATGTTATCTGGATCATTATCAGAGCATTGTATGTAATAGTTTAATAACACATATAAGATGATTATACAGTATGGAAGAATACAAACAGGATCACTACACAAGAGCTAGAAATTTCATCACGTAAATTTGCTATGCAGCATGCTTATAAACCCTTGTTAAAAAAAAATGTGAGATCAATAAGTGTAGCAGTAAGACTTGACATGGTATGAGAACCCTGATTTTTGAAATTTGCACTTGGCTATCCATCCATACGAGCAGAGAAAATAGAGTGGAAAGAAGAGAAATCCTCTACGGATAAGAGATATAAGGTGTGTAAAATGTAAGGCTCGATGTTAATGATTTGTCCTTTTCTCTTTTTAGTTTTCTTTCTCTTGCCATGTATTTCATTTGAAAGCAGAATGCAAACCAAACCTTTAGCATGTCTGCTTAGAATTTTCAAAGCTTTGTACATGAATTTCCCTACCCACCATGTCCCAGAGCCTGTATTGGGTAGATAAAGTACCTCATTTTCTAAAAGGTACACATGGAGTGCAGACATGTTCTAGTTTTCTTTTTTTAATGATTTTATATCCATAGATTATTCGCACAAAAATCTACAATTAGATTGTCAAATTATGTGATCTAGACAAGCTAATAGTCTGTAATCAAAAAAAGAATGAATATCTAAAAGTTAGTAGAAACAGTGCAATGCTTGATGTCTTTGTGCTCTAATTTTTTTTAACGTGAAATGTTGGTTAGCATAACCTATATCAGGATACAGAATACCTCTTTTTGTTTTGGGGGTTAAGATGTTGTTACAGTCAGGAAATAAGAACAAATTGTTAGTATGTCACTTTTTTTTTAGAAGAAACACATTCTGACATTTGTTAATTAAACTTTTCTTAAGGTTTAATGCATTGTCAAGGTAGGACACATTTTCCAGGAAGTAGTGTCACCTTACCTAGCTTAAAACAATCCAAAATCTGATTTTTGACGTTCTATTTAAGACAGATAAAACAGTATTTTAAATTCATGCAGAAACATGGAAATTTTATTGGTTCCATCACGTAGCAGGAAACAAGTTAGTGAGAGAAATATTATTAATTTTGTTCTAAAACGATGATGATTGTGTTTTAAAGTTTTGTTGCTGTTTCACAGAACTAATACTATTTAATTATGAGATTAAAATTATACCAGACAATATGGTTTATTTGCCATAAATGGAGTCAAAAGTCACAGTGTTTAGTGAAGATCACCTTTTACACACTTTTCCAACAATAAATAAATATGACGTTTTCAAATTGCGAGTTCTGACAACATTAGCTTTCTTATGTCTGTTAATTTTAGCTTCCTAACTTTCCCTCTAGCGACCCTGTGTGTTCCTGGGGCCAGTATTCTGCATGGTGAAATGGCCTCAGATAAACATGAGTATAAAAACTTGGAACTGGGCAGTGTCAGCTCACAGTCTATGTGCATTCTGAACAAGAGCTTCCTACCGTATGTGTAAATGCAATTAATGTGGAGAAAATCTTTTGTGGGGAAGTGAATTAAATGCCATTTGCTCAGCCTTCTGGGGAAAGCGGAAAAAGCACTAGCTCTGGCGAACTGCGCATCCCCTGAACTGAGTGCTTTAGTCTTGGAGCCTAGCACGTGCTGCATCTGAGCATCGCAGGGAGTGAAGGTCACCATGTACCTAAGAGCTATTCACCCAGGGGAGTGCCCTTCCCTCTGGAGTCAATTTTCCTAATACTGTAAAAGTGAAAACCTTACGGAAGAGTCATGAAAGTCCATATTCCAAATGATGTTGAAATCAGCAGTTTAAATCTCGGGCTTGTGACCACATTGGTGCTAGAGACCAACTACGTTACTGAAGTGAGCTGCAATGACAGAATCCATCCTTGAAAACAGGCTTGCCATCACTGACGCCCACCCAGGTACGAATCCCGCTATCCCGGGGCAAGCGTGAACCAGTCCCGCTGCTGGGGACTTCACTAAGTGCTGAAGAAAGAAAGAGGATTAAAACTTGAAACTTGGGCCCGGCGCGGTGGCGCAAGTGGTTAAGTCCTCGCCTTGCACGCCCGGGATCCCATATGGGCGCCGGTTCTAATCCCGGCAGCCCCGCTTCCCTTCCAGCTCCCTGCCTGTGGCCTGGGAAAGCAGTTGAGGACGGCCCAAAGCTTTGGGACCCTGCACCCGCGTGGGAGACCCGGAAGAGGCTCCTGGCTTCGGATCGGCATAGTATCGACCCGTTGCGGCTCACTTGGGGAGTGAATCATCGGATGGAAGATCTTCCTCTCTGTATCTCCTCTCTGTATATCCGCCTTTCCAATAAAAAATAATAAAAATAAATCTTTAAAAAAAAAAAAAAACTTGAAACTTATCTTCAACTCTCTAGATAAAAGAATCATAGCTGTCTGCCCTTATTATATTTATAAAGCATTGCATTTCTGTGTGTGTGTTTTTTTAAACGACCCCATGTGACACCTACTACTGACATTAATCCTGATCTTAAGAAATGTTGCTTCAAAGAGCCAAGGACAATTTATTCAAGGACTTCATATTGAACTCAAGTTCTATTAACAGTTTTCATGCAATGCAGGCTTCTTGATTGGAGTGCAAATCTAAATTTAAAAAAAAAAATCATTTGAAGAAGAAAACAACTTAGAGATCTACTCAGGATGAATTATGAGTTCCCCAGGACAGAATGGGGCGAGTGAAGCCGCTGAGAAGGGCAGGAGGAGCAGCAGGGGACAGATGCGGGGACTGGTGATGAGAAAATGTTAGAGAAGTCAGCCGCGTGAGTGACTCCAGGTCTGAGACCTGCAACAGACAAGGATGAAGCGTGGAGTGAGGAGTCCCAAAAAGAGTCAAGACGGATGTGCTGAAGGTGTTGCAAGATCAGAATAAAGTCATTGCAGACAATGGGATTTTGGAGGATCTGAGAGGAGGGAGAGACAGACCAAAATGTTAAACACAAGTAGATCTCGGTGAGCTCATCCAGGAGACTTGAGAGCTATCGTGACTTTGGTTCCAAGTCTAGACCGCTGTGATAACGTTGAATGTCACATTGAAGTGACTCGTATTGCCTTTCTGGTTTCTCAGTGTGTGGAGAAGCTAGTCTGCCGAGCGAGCCACATCATCATGTATAAAACAGACCACACATAGCTTACATTTGAATATTGCTTTACAGATGTTAGCCACCATCTGAATTGTTGAGAAAATAGCAACGTAGAAGTGTTCCACTCAGGTTTGCCACAATCTTTATATGATGCAACTGCCCATGAGTAATAAAAGGTAACAATGAAAAAGACCTATGCCCAAATATGTATTCATTGTTCCATTATAATAATTTTTCATGTGTTTGAAGTTTTAAAATATTTGTTTTTTTAATTTCAAAGGCAAATTTACAGAAAGAATGAGAGACTAAGAGAGATCTTCCACCTGCCGGTTTATTCCCCAGATGCCCGCAACTCTCAGAGCTGAGCCAATCTAAAGCCGAGAACCGGGAGTTTCTTTCATGTCTTCCACATGGGTGCAGGGGCTCAAGGGCATGGGCCATCTCTGATGCTTTCCCAGGCTATAACCAGGGAGCCGGATCTAAAGTAGACCAGCTAGCATATGAAATGTGATGTTGTTTCCACAGTCAGAGGATTAGCCTGCCAAGTCCCTGTGCTGGCCCCAAAGTATTTTAAAATAAAATGTTATAAGTCAAAGTAGGCTCTTATTGACCTAACAGCTTGCTTGAACAAAACACACAAACTGCATCCGAGCCCGGATTTGACCAGCAGTTAGCTCTCTAAACGTCTTATTTCTCCCAGCTGCCTGTGTTCTCCAAGCACTCTGGAAAAGGAGGGACATCTTTCCCCAGGTGGGCTGCTCTGATTTTCACACCTCAATTACCTTCTGCCTGTCCCCTTCAAGGGTCTCTCTGCCCTCAGTTCCTGGAACTATGTCTGAAATGCAGTCTCTCATCCTGGTGGACATCGAGTGCCTCTGCTTGTATATCTGAGCAGATAGGTGACATCAGAGTCAATCCGTTATATTCGCAGATATTTATCAGAATGTAATTGCAAAATATAATAACATGTTCTCTATTAATGTAATAAGTTGTGATAGTCAAATTATCATTATGGTGCAAAGAAAGGATGAACTGAAAAACAGTTTTAGGATACTACAGCTGCAAGTATAGAAATCTCTCTAGGATTCTTATTGATGGCAGAGCTTAGCCAGTTCCAGTGTGTAATTTCTGGTCTTCATTGATAGTTAAAAGAACTGTTGAATCGCAGTAATTAGTGGCAGAGCAAGAAGCTCCTTGTTAAATACTGCCTCTCACACCTACTTTCCACTGCTCTTGAAGAATCTTCTATAGACTCTGAGTCTAACTTGATTATTTGTTGGATGCACTGGTGCTTCATACCTGCTCTTGTCTGACACAGTGGCATATTGTAACCCTACTGTGGACATCAGGTACTGTCTATCTTTTTTGTCTTGGTGTCACCTACCACCTATCCCTTAATAAACTGGCAGGTTTCTGATGAATTAATGAATGCTGAATTTGTCAGCTGTGACTTCTGTTTTATGTCCAAATCATGATTTCATATAGTGTTAACTCTTCGAAGCTCAAATTCATCTCTACCAACCCCAGATGCCCATGGCCTTGGGGGATTGTAGGTGCCCGCCCTCAAAGAATTCTTAACTTCAGGCATTTATTCCCTTGTGTGATATCTACCCCATGAATGTGGACAAGGCTTGTTTCTAACCATCAAATATGATGCAGGAGCTGAACTGTTCATTCCGGACATTGCCATACAGCGTCGTATCCTCCTTCTTAAGAGTCTCTGCTGACTCTTCTGCTTGCTGGTTCTGATTGGCTAGGCCTTCTTACAAACAGACAAGGAACTAACCATGATCTCCAGACAATCTCGGCAAGGAAGTGAGCTCTGTCCATAGTCACAGAGATGGATCTCTTCCTAGTCCAGGTAGCCATCTTCCTCGCTGGAGCCCCTACACCCTGAGCCAGGGAACCTGTTAAGTCATGGTCAAGTTCTGCTTAAGCCCCGCCCCCTGATGCTCTGTGGTGTTAGATATGTGTTTTCCTAAGCTGTTACATTTGCGATAACTTGTTTGCAGCACTAGATAACACAGACGTGCAAAGCAGAACATATGCTTCTACTAGACAAGCAGACCACTCGGGCAGGACTTTAGCATTTGGGGCAGTGTTGGCTTCTAGGCCTTGGTCACATTTCAAGCTTTTATATATACTGTCATCTTTCTACATGAGAACTAACATCAAATTTCAAGTAGAAGTTCTCATGACTAATTTGAAAGTGATCTTGCCACAGAGCCAGAGAAATAAGTAGAGATATAGTGTTGGTGCTCAGATTATTGAGAATCGAGTAAGACATTGCAATGAATGTAGAACTTGTGGGTAGTTGAGCTGACAGCAGGAGGCATAAAATAACCCCTCCAGTCCTTCAGGACTCCTTGTATACTAGCACACCCATAGAAAGGCCAACCCATTCTGTTGGTAAAAATACATACACACCTGTGAGTTACCAGTTATGATCCTGATAGGTTATACTTCACGTCTTCCTTAGACATTCTAGGGTAATGGAAGAATTCTCTGCTCTCTATCCCCATTATGGAACAACATAGGGTATTAAAAGTATATTAGATTTTACAGTTCTTTGATGTAGCTCATAAGCAGTCTGACTCACATTGATTGTTGATTCATAGATTACATCACATTATCTTATTGCATTAGATACAGGCTGTTTGAGGTTGAAATAATATTACAATATACAGATACTATTTTCCGGGAAACCGTTGAACTTATCTGGACAATAAGATGCTGGACTTTATGCTTGGTAAATGCTTGCAAGGAAAGAATCTCAACTGAATTTGAACTGTGTTAATGCAACAAGGTGGAGGAATCCACCATGGGGGGAGGGTTTGGGGAGGGGTGGGGGGAATCTCAGTGCCTATAAAACTGTGTCACATAATGCAATGTAATCAATAAAAAAAATACATACACACCTTCCCAGTCTAGAAAGGGTTTCAGGTGATGAAGTCCAGTATTGAGAATCAGCTAAGCTTTTGAATCACATCTAGGAATTGAGATGTGAATTAGATAGTCTTTCATTTGGTCACTTGTTCAGTAATTTTCTACTTTCTTCTATGATCTTGGCACTTCTGGATAATAAAGTAGGAAGGAGACCCCCCAACTGTCTTGTAGCTAACAACTTACCAGGGCAAAGAGCTGTCACTGACCCTAAAGAAATGCTGTGAACCAGAGTGTGCCAACATTTCATTTGTTCCAAGAAAAAAACAAAAACTAAATTATCCCGGTTGAACTGATCAACATACAACGGTTTGGAAGTCATCAAGAAAAGAAGAAAGTGGCAAAGAGAGAGTGTGTCTCTGAGAGCTTGGGATCTAGAAATTGCCTTTGACCCTTAGAAAATCTTCTTGTTTAATGAGAGTTTCTCATTTTACTACCGCAATATGATTATTAGCAAACATTTACAATATGGCAAATAAATGGAGGGGAAATGGTTTCCCCTATCATTTTGAGAGCTAACATTCTAAAAAGTTAAAAGTATTTTAGTTGACAGGTGGATAGATAATTATCTATGTGAGCATAGTTTATTAAACATGTTGTATTTGATCTTCCAGGCCCTTAGGGGTTTTTAATTTTTAGTGAGCTGCTTAAAAACCATTTGCTTTTAAGGCTTTTGTAAAAGCCCAAACCATAGAAAAGATTGTGACTGTGTGTGTACCCAAGAAGGACAGAGAGGAAATGATCAAAGGAGAAAGACGTTCTGGCAGACAGCTAAGAGACAAATGTCAGTAGGTCCTGCTTTCAGGGTGGAGCTGGCTCCAACGAGATCGAGATGAGGAGCCCTCGGAGAATAGGAGCTGTGTGGCTTGCCAGGGAAGATGGATCCTGGGCAGAGAGAGAGTTTGTAGCATGTCTCCTCCCCTAAGGGATTGTGCAGCCACTGAAGGAGCTCCAACACTGTCCCGAGATTCTCCACACGAATCCTCCCAGTCTTCCGGGCTTGCGGACCAAGGCATTCTGATGCAGCTCTGACAAGGGGAGGAATTCAGTTGCAATGCAAGCAGGCTGCCTGTCATACGGGCAGTAGACACGCTTAGAGACAGACATGGAGGAGGGAACCCTTCCGTGACCCCTGATGGTGTCAACTCAGATCCACAACCCTTACCACTTGCTCTACTACTTTTGTAAATATCATGAATCTGATTAAGCAGACACAAACAGAATTGTGGGATATTAAGATATACAAGGCAGGGTCTGCACTGATGGCTTATTGGTGACAATAAAGTGATTAAATAAACCGTTTATTAGTCATCAGGGATTGAGGCTCACATATGCCTTCCTTAGTGACTCAAATGACAGAATATTAGTTACATAGAAGCAGCTCCAGTAAGGCAGATGGGGCAGGTAGGTAGATCTGTTTCAAGGAACTCTGTAAACTAACTTAATACAACTGTGGGAGATCTTGATGAGTGAAACCGAAATTTGTAGCACAAGCTATGAGGCTGGAGGGATGCAGGCAAAAGCTGATACAGCAGGAGAGCCTCATTGTTACTGTTAAGACCCTTGTGTTTATTGGATGAGGTCCACCCAGCTTACTCAAGATACTCTGATCTAAGCTAAAATTACTATTGATGTTAAAACATCTGCCAACATGGAACTGAAAAACTGGCCCAGTTAGCACTCAGAAAACCAACCATTCTATAGGAACCATAAGGAATCTGAGATGATAAGGGGTGGGAGCAGAGAAGGGGCCTGGGATCCGTGGAATAGCTTTGGTGAATGCTGAACCCAGTAGGTTCCCAGGACGGGGCCTCCAGTAGGAAGGACATAGGGCTTAATTGAGATGACAGCTACACTGAATCTCCAGTAAGCCAATGCGGTGGGAAGTCACTGATTTTCAGGGAGACGAATTAATCCTTCTCAAATTCTACACAGAACAGCCTGGATACAGTCCAGAGAATGGCAGAGGAATCCGCTTAAGGACTTCAAGAAGAGCTGATGATCATTGTCCAAGCATTGGCAATGAGGTTAGAGAGGGACCACTGAGAAGGTGTGAGGCAAATTCTGCAGGCCTCGAGGTTTCTTGGCAATCGATTTTGGCCCATTCCAGTACACTTTCCCTCTTTCCAAGGTTGACAGCTAACATTTTTGAAAACACTGGAAGTCACGAGGACATACCTAGCAGGGCAGGCAGATGTTAAAGGGACTTTTCACTACAACTGTGCAGAAAGCATCATCTACCACACCGTGACATGCCAGCTCAAGCACACAAAGACTTTTTCACTGCTGTAGCTCAGACCATCTCATTCCAGACTCACCTAATCTTAAGTCTTAAGGAAGCATCAGCAAACACCTAAGTCCAAAGAGAATTCTTCACCAAAACCAAGCAGAAGAGTCCAGCCTGAGGGTTCAAATCCAAGCAGAGTGAAATTCTCTTTGATTAGAGTCTAATGGTATTTGTGTGTGTGTTTTCAAAGTACAGCAGTGAAGATCTCTCCCAGTTCTTCGCTTAAGGGTTATAGTGTATTCCTTGAATAGGACATTCAGAAGGCACTCAAGGTCAGGCTTGTGTGAGGCTGAGGCTTCACATTTGTTTCATTCAGCAAATACCATCCCTATACACCCAGCTGAACACCTGTGTGACTGTCCCACTGCATGCTCATCTGCTTTAGCTCACTCCCTGAACACACTGGAGGTACCCCTTGCTTTCTTCGGCTTCCCTCCTCTAAATTTCAATAAAGACACTCACAGTTTATGATGCTTGGAAATTTTATTCCAATTTTATGCCAAGTTCTGAGCTGAGCACCAAGAATGCAAAAATGCATGAGAAACTGTGTCCTGCCCCTCTGAAGCATGCAGTGAGTGGGCCATGCAGACAGTGGGATTGAGAGAAAAATACCAAGGTATGGCCTTGAATACACCAAGGCTAGCATTTTACACTAAGAAGCTGTATGATGTGGACCCATCTAATAGCCATTTCCGACTGCAGGCCAAGGGACAAGGGAAAGGGAACAAGAAACAGGTACAGCGCTATGAGCTCCCTTGGTGATGTCCCAGAGAATGTTGCAGGTAAGGGTGCTAGTAAGGATAAGACTCTGCATTCCCAAGCAGCAGTGTGGGTTGCAACACTCTCTTCTCTCAGTTGCTGGGTCATATGTCTGTGGAATCAACTGGGACCTCTCCTGGGTCTCCTGTGGCTTTTTCCCTGTCTTGGAGTTTAGTCTGTGTGGACAGAAAAGTATATATATATGATGAGAAGCAGAATGATACATGAAAAACACCACCCAGTGTTGGAGGGAGCAGAGAGAACGAGTAAGAAGAAGAGAGTGCTTCAGGCTTTCTCCATGGCTCACATGGTTCCTGGATGTTACGCCAGGTACACTGGGGATAGCATGCACCTGGGGTCAGTGCTGGCTGTGCCACTGTAGAGGGAAGATCTCGTGGCAGAGGTAGAGAGGCAGTCGTTAGAGACAGGCACAGCAGGTAAAAGTAGGAAGAGCAAGAGGATGGAGAGAGCCAGTGTGGGCACCCCAAGGACAGAGCTGCCCTGAGCATGGAGGCTCGGCAGGCAGCAACCACGCCTACCGTGCAGCCTCGCAGCTGCAGGACTTACAGGCACGAGGCATCCCCCCAGAGAGAGGTGAGTGAAGCTGTAAGAGACCGAGGCACAGGTGAATCCCTGCTCCCTCATTCTGGACATCCTAGTGAACCACGTCCCTATCATCCCAGAGAACAGCCATTCAAATCAAGAAATGGAGCAGAGAGCGAGGAAGGAACCCCAAGTGCTGCTTTGGGAGACTCTGGCTTCATCCTACTGCCTACCTTCGTCCCTACGTGCCGCTGCGGCGCCAGGCCTCCTGGTGTGGACTTGAAATGCCTCCAGCAGCAGGGACATGTATGGCTTCTGGGAACTGTTGCTGGGTCTGTGGGAAGATACACTGGAGTATTAGAAATGGGACCTCAGTCTTAGGAGCCCAGGGGCCCAGTTTCCACAATCACATCTGGGGACAAGATAAGCTCCAACCTGAGTAGGAAGCTCCTCTGGGCTGATCCACAAGATCCCCGCAAGATCCACTTGGGAAATCGGGTGTGTCTCTTCACGTGCTCCCCACCCCGACCCAGGCCACTCATTGCGTCAGGTCTGTCCCTTTTCCAGGTCCTTCTCCCCTCCTACCCAACCTCTGCCACATGTCATGATGGGTCCTGGCAACTCACATTAAGTGATAAAAGATGGTAAACAGCTTGCCTGCCATTGGGTGCCTCCCACAAGGAAACAGTAGCTTCGTAGGAGACCAGGGATCTGTAACGGTGGGGTCCCATTGGGACAGAGTAACAACTAGAATGAAGGGTAGTTTCTCAGCAAAGGCAGGAGCTTGTCCAGGTCCCTGACATCCCAGCCATGGTGCCACTCATGTCCTTCCTTGCTGAATGCCCAGGGTGCCTCAAGGAGCCAGAATCCCAAGAAGGAAAAAAATAGTTTCCTGGTCTCAGTGGGGGCAAAGTGTATAGGTCTGCAGAGGGACAGGCAGAAGCCCTTCCTGGAGTATTCTGGACACCAGAGCTGCACGGGAGGAGAGAGTACTGCTCAGGCCAACTGCCAGAATAAGGCTGCCCCCGGAAGCTCCAACGGGAACAACTGCCACTAGGAATGGGGGAGGGGCCAACTCCCTGGGAGACAACCAGCCTCCCACTCACTGTGGAGCATGCCTGGGGGAGCCAGCGGCTCTAGAAATTGCAGGGAGGTACATTGAGGTTTCACATTCTTCCAGATGGGAACAAGTGTCCAGAGAATAGGTTGTGGACCTTCCAAATCCTATGTTGATATTCATAGCTCCGTAAAGAGAGATCACCTATGTGAATGCAAATGAATACAATCGTGTAAATACAAGCCCTGGACAATCTGCTGCTGGAAAAAACAGCTTTGCTAGAAAGGAAATGGGTGCAGGTGATGGATGTGCAGGACAGGCTCGGAGCCTGCCTGGATGCCTCCCAGCTTGTGGGCAGTTAGAGGAAGACAAGAGCAGAGAAGCCCAGGCAACAAGGGCAGCCAGATACGATTAAGCCTGGCTCTGTCTGCGATGAAGTCCACCCACCTCTGAGATAAGCTACAGATTCTGTGGAAGGCTTAAAGACCATCAGGAGATGAATACACAGGAAGGCAGAAGTCTCTAGGAACAGGATACTAAGAAGTGATGGGGAAAGCCACAGAGACAGAGCCAGCTAGGGGCCAGATTGGGGCAGGGAGAGAGTAGATGGAAATGATATGAACCAAAGAACAGACGAGGGAGGAAGGGGATGCCACGTGAGGGGAGGCAATGGAAGCTGGGTTCAGAAATGGCCAGAGGGGCTGGACAAAGCTATCAGGTCAAGGAGTCTCAGTCCATCACTGAGAAGGAGGCCAACTGAGGTAGACAGGCTGCACAGGAGGAGGGCAGAAAGCCCATCCCTCATGTTTCCCTTGGTTTCTCTTGTCCCTAGCTCTGTATGATGTTGCCTTGGTATAGAGATAAGGGAAGGGATCTTCAGCAGGTGGGCTCTGGAGAAGCAGGTGGACATTGTTCCCAGAAAGAAACTGAGAGGCATCTATTGAGTGGATAGAAAAGTACTTCTAATGGCAGGAGGCTAAGCATTGGCTATGGAGCCCGGGATCCAGGGAAGACCAATTATAAATATCATAAAGGAATTGGGAATTGACTGTGACCAGAGAGGCCAGTGGGAGGGTGATGGCCCAGGCCTAGCAAGGGCCAGACAGGAGGGAGAAAGAAATGCCAGGTGGCTTTGCTTAGTCATGAGTAAGTAAGCTTCCCCATGAAGGCAAGGCCACAGCCAGGAGTAGAAACCGTAGCTACCCAAGGCAGGGATGTAGTCCCAAGAGAGTAAAACTTGGTCCCCCCACACACACGTGGGTGGGTCTCACGGCCACACAGGAGGAGCCAGAGTTAGGATTTCTTCCCAGATAGGGACTCTGGAGTGGCCCAGTGGCCATGCTTGCTTGCCACAGGATCTTGGTCAGTCTAGGCCTAACTTCCCTTTGGAGGTCTCTCTTGCCATTCTCCTGTGGCATGAGCTCAGGCAATCACCCATCCATCAAATAATGCCTTTATGAAACACTTGAGCTTTCTGGGCAGTGGGGAGGGATACAAAGATGAATGAGACAAACTTCTTGTGTCCAGCACTTCCGTTCTGAAGAAGAATTAGCAGCTTGACATGATGAGGATGTGGACAGTTCCTACCTGCCCAGACAGCCCTGGGAGTGTCCTGGCTGGGGAGATATAAAGTGGAAGAAACAGAATCCCCTGTGAGCCAGGCAGGCAGATGGGTGGGAGCTAGAGAGCGCTTTGTCCAACTAGGAGTTTCGTCTGGAGGACATACTTACCCCTACTGTCAGGGTCCTGGCCTTGACAGTGTGAAGGCAGTGCAAAAGCGGACTAGTCAGGAAGTGTAGGGTCAGAGTGAGATACTTTGAAAGTCAGTCTTTGAAAATGTCCCCAAATGCCAAGAGTTGTAAAAGGTGAGGGGCTTCCTGGGATGTGTACAGGACCTAGGGACAGGGCAAAGGAAAGGAGCCAGCAACCGGGCTCTGGGGCCTCAGAGCTCACACACAGTGGTTGGAATTGTGTCCACACACTGCCTCCTTGGTCAGGAGCTGGCGCCAAGATGATGGAGGAAGAGGCACCTGGGATGGGGAGGAGCAGGTCAGGGACTCAGGGTGAGTGAGGTTGGGGGAGATATTACTGGGCCGGCACTTCCTCACCTTCAGATATGCAAGAACAAGCAGCACAGTGCCTAAAGCACCCCCGCCTTGGGGCTATCCATGCTGGTGAAGGGCCAGAAGCCTCAGGAACACAGACTCTGGAGAGACAGAGGTGTACACAACACAGGAGATCAAGATTTGCAACTGTTATCAGCAGAAAGAAACCAAGAGGGAGAGCCCAGGGCATCCCTGGGCCACCATTGCAAGCTCTTTGTTGGAAATTAGGGAGCTCTCATTCCTTGCTGCAGGCTGCTCTGTCTCCCTGGCCTCAACCAGGGGCAGGTACTCACCTAGGCTTGCTCACACTCTTGTTTTGTAAAAAGAAGAAATGCTGTCAGACCATCAGGGAACAACCCCTTCTGAGGGGAAGCCTACAAGAAGCCCCATATTTACTGCAAAAGGAACAAAAATCAAAGTAGATAACCAGAAAAGACCTACTTCTTCACTGAAGCCTGCTCCCACTGAGAGGGGTGGGTGCCTGCATGTTGGGCGAAAAAAAGAGTTTAGAAACAGTTTCTCATGAGGAATTTTCTGGGTCTTATCCCTAAAGATCACAGCCACATCCTGCTAAGCAAAAGGGACCCTGGAATGGGAATGGTGAGGAAGCCTCGAAGGATGAAGGCTTGGCCCAGGGGCAATGGACTGCAAGCAGGGCAGCCCTGTCTCTATATCCAGTTGTAGTATGTGCTACTCACTGGGCCCTGGGAGCCCTGCATATCCTGCAGCCCGAGACACCAAGGCGAAGAGGAATACCTCCAACCTGAAGGACCTTTCAAGTGGGCCAAACACCCCAGCTCATCACTGACATTAGGATCCTAAAGTGGTGGTGGCCTGACTTCTGAAACAGACTCTGATTCTGGCTTCTCCGAAGGAACTGTGGGCCCCAGGGGCAAGATTTGGGCAGTGCCTACTGAGGCAACTACCCAGGGGGCCAGGGATGTCACGGTGAAAACCTAGCCCAAGCAACCTTTATAAACCAGTAACGGAGGAAGTGTCTGCATGGGGTCCCAGACATGAAAGCTGTCCGAGGGGGGAGTGCCGAAAATGCCCACCCTGCAAATAGGGACTCGGAGAAAACAAAGTAACCTAGGAAGTGCTGCCATTACAATAAGGTGCTACCTAAGGAGGGCTGTGGCCTGCAATAGGTCATGAGCCTGATTCTAGCCTGTTTTTCCTTCATCTGGAGCCTTTGTTCCTCTCAGGAGATCTTGGCATGCTGACCTCACATAGATACAAGAACCCCTCGCCTTACAAGAGCAGCCTGCCTACAAGGAGTGTGCTGCCAAGGGGAGCACTCAGACAGTGGGCTGTGTAGTCATAGGGCCCAGAGCTAAGTCCAGCAGCAACTCCACCACTTTCTGGGAGTCAACAGAAGTCCACTGAGTGGATGTAGCAGCAGGCTGCCAGTGCTGGCAATTCCTTCAGTGCAAGCGCCCTTTTGGAGTTAGCTGGCATCTCCTTGGGCTAGCCTGGGAAAGGTGAATCAGCCCTTCACTGTGGCGGATGAGGGCTTTCACAAGAATCCTTGCTTGGGTGATTGAAAGACAGTGCTGGGCCTAGGAACTTGCTGATATTTCTCATTCAAGACCAGATAGCCAAAAAGGATGGAGGAGAAGACTGTGGAATCTTAAAAATTAAAAAAAAAAAAAAAGAGGGGAAATGGGAGAGGGAGGAGCAGTGGACAAGCTGCCAAGTTGTCTCAATGTTAAACAGAGGACCAAGGGGCAAGAAACTGTTCTGTCTCCCCTGGAATATCCTTGAGTCTTTCCTGCCTCGCGATTCCTATTTTGCTGTCCTATGGGCAAGTTTCCTTATTTTTTTTTTTTTATAAACAAGCCAGCCCAAATGCAAGACATACACTGTGCAGCAAGATAAAGTGTGGGATGAGCAGAGGGAAGCAGGGTGAAAGGGGGGTGTTAGAAAACCATGATTGTAGGGCAGCATCAACACATTCCTAAAGGGGAGCCGATAATGGTGGGGACTGGGAGCCAGACATGAAGCCAGTCAAGGCAGTGCTGGTACTGGGGTAATGGGAACATCTCCTGAGGAACACAGATCATGTCTCAGTCAGCTTTGAAAAGAGAAGTCTGATGAGGGTTCTTCTGGAGTGGAGGGTGAGTCCATCCGGAAGGAGAGGGAGAGAGACAGCCTTTGGCCAAAGGTGGGATCTGCGGCTTGCTGTGGACAAGACTCCTCCAGCCCGTTCATCTTGTGGAACTTGTGTGGGGGTCAGAAGCACTTCTTCCAGGCATCTGAGTCAGGGCCGAGTTTCCTTCTTCAGGCCTGTTGCCTCGAGGTCTTCATTCTTTCCTAATTCTTATTTGGGCCAAAGTTTATGGTGGACAAAATTAATTAATTAATTAATTCACCTGGACTAGACCCACACATTCTCCCTTCAAAATAGGCTCAAAATTAATGAACTTGAGACCAGGGCCCTGAACCCTCCAAAGAAAACCCTATTAATTAAATTCAAATTTCTTTTACTCCTGGAAGGGACCTAAATCCAACCAGGAAGTAGGGTGAGCTCATTGTCACAAGATGGCTTTTCTATACTGGTTTTGGCATCACTCCATTTCTTAGCTGTGAGAAACTCTTAAAGCACCCATTGAAAGAGACGGCGTCGAGAAAAGGTCAAGTTAGGGTGCTGAGATGAGCATCTACCAACCCTACCCAGCATTCACACTTCACCTCATTTTTCTCTTTGTGTGGGAGTCCTCCCTCTCCTGCCCCTTGGCTTCAGTAGTTCTCACTGAAAGGGCTCTCCAGAGGCTCATTTAAGTGGGCTCTGGCCACAGAGCTTCACTCCAGCCAAACCTTGAGGCACCACCCGGCCACTCTGTGGCTCTCTGGGAATCCCATACCACTGACTGTTGTGCTCCTAAACTGTAAATCAGAATGGCTGTTTTGAAGGGATCATTTGTGGCCTCTGTTCTATTCCACAATCGCATGTTAGACCTGTCAATCTAACTTGCAAGAGCCCAAGGAGCTTGTCTCGATCTGTGGTGTGGTGTACATCTGCTTGGGAAGACATGACCGAGGGGCTGCTGCAGGCCCTGCACAAGGGGATTTTCAGTTGCCTGGGTTCTACTGGGGTTAGTTGTCTAGCAAGCTGATGTGTAATTCCTTTCAGAACCCATGAATTCATATTCCTGCCATCCTTCCCTCCTTTCCCAGGCTTTTGCATCCTGGGTCCTTTAACATGTCTACCCCCAAGTCTACTTACGTTTTATCACTTGTATATAGTGAGAGATACATAGATAGATACATCCAGGCATTAACAAAGAGTAATACAACTTTTGCTCCTTCTGAACATAGCCATTCACTCAGGTCTTAATGAATACTGCAGTGGGCAGAGGCTTATATAAGGGAGATGACCCACAAGTCCCATGCTAGAAGACGGGGGACTGCACATCAATTGTCCCCAGGCACTGGGAGCAGCTTGCAGGTGAGCTGCAGGACACACTAGGGTTGTACCCCTCCAAGAGGGAGCACAGAAAGACGGTTGGGAGATCAGAAATGGTGGTATCACATGTTGACTCCTGCCCTGACTGTAGGATAAGGATACAACGTGGGGGTTATACGAAGAGGAAATTAGTCAGAAATAATGGCTAACATTCTGTTTCAATCACATCCTCGTGTTTTTGCCAGACTCTGGAGAACATACAATTTTTGAGTATTTTGAATCATAGCATTCTATTAGACATTTAAGTTCCTGGACGAACAATATTTTGACTTAAGTAGTCTGTCTTACTCATTGTTGCCACTTATGCATCACCTCACAAGATTTTAGTACGGCCACATAGCAGGAACTTAAATGCATTTGTATTGAATTAACATATAGTCAAATCTGAGCTTGCCATAATGTCAGATATTGGCTGGCTATTTGCATAGTCAATACTCATTGCCAGCATTGCCTTTCACAGCACTGAGTCAATTGCAGGAGTAGATCGATGTGGATCTAGGTCAACAGTACATGTCTTTATAAATGTCTGAAGTAGCAGAAGCTGCTGCTTACAAAGTTTGGGTTAGTGTTGAGATAGAAAGCTAATAAGTCAGAATGTCTTTTTGAAAACTTCCATATCTTACAATGAATTATGCAAAGTACACACAATTTTAATAGTGCATAGGACATTGTGGACCCTTATATAGCTTTTGATTGGGGGAGTCTTTTTCACACATAAACCAAAGAAGTTCCATTGGAAAATTCCAGTAAATTTGATTCTACAAAGCTATTTACAAAAGCTAAACTTGGAGGGGAAAAAATACCAAAATACATTTTTAGTTGTTATAGGTAGGAGGATTAGAATTAATATCATTTAAAAATATTATACATATTCCAAGAACATAAAGTCATAAATTAAGAATACATTTTGAAAGTTATATCTATGATACAGTTTTGAAACGAGGATATTACATGAGATATTTAGGCATTCCTCATAATGATGGATCTCATTTGGGGCTTAAGAGAAGGAAATAACATCCTTTGGATAAATGTTTAACAAGTATGTCCTGCCCAGAATATCTGAGAGAGCCTGTTGGAGCGCTGGGCTTCTGGAAGTGCAATTGCATCTTGCAAACAATCTAAAATGAATCTGAGTGGTTTTCCTACAGCAGATGAAAGTCGAGTCATATGGAAGAGGACTTTTTTTTTTTTTCTGTCTGTGTGCCACACCCAAGGGGAACCTCTCTGCCAGTAAAATTATTTTATCACTAAAAGACCAAAACCCAAAAGCGTTCATGCAGTGAAGGTCCTATGCTTTCAGAATGGACACCGGTGAACCTGAAGGGTACCGGGGTGAGCTACACTAAACAGTGGGTTCCCTCACTGGAGTTTGTGCATAAAACCACAGGCTGCACAGATCTTGGCTTTTAAGATCTCTGTTCTGATACAGAGTCCCACCCCAGCAGCCTTCGCTATAATATGAAGGTGGAAAGAATCAGCTAAGTTACTTTCCTGCACTTCCTGATTGGCCACCTATGCTCGGCAGGTGCAGTGGATATCAAAAGTGAAAAAAGACTTGGGAGACAAATCAAATCCAGTTATTCTCCAAAAAAAAAAAATTGAGTCTTATGGTAGGGTACCTGACCAGTAAAAAAAATACTAAGTTTGAATTCTGCTACTTGATGGCTTAGGCTATGTGGAAAATAAATCCTCCACCCTGTTTAAATTTTGCTTCACTTCATGGGTAACCATTCCATGATACTATCATCCACCTCTGGAGAGTGGGACATTGTCTCTATAATAATGTTGGTGCTTGTGTTGTTGAAAAACGAAGATCCTTGACACTAACAAGCATTTATTAGATGCCTTAATCAGCTCGGGATAGAAAAAGAACACAGACTCTCAAGTAACACAAAGGATCATGCATGCTTGGTTCAGAACTTGGTCCCTCTAGAATGTAACTTGGGGTACTGCTCAGCCTTTTTGGATCTCAACTTCCTCCCCTGCAAAATGTGCTGAAAGCAGACTTTGTTCTCAGGATTACGAATGTAGAGCCTCTGATAAACACCTGCTAAGATGGACCTTACATGGGTCATTAGCTGTCTTATATTGGTAAGCGTTTGCCCGGACATTTCCTGGTCCTGTACGTTGCCGTCTGAGCGTCTGAGAACACTGGGCTTTCAGTTTCCTCAGGTAAAGGCACTCATCGTGTAAGTGACCCCTGACTGAGCCTAAGTGCCAATGAATTAGGCATGTCACACACTTAATTTTTTTCAGGTTTATTTATTTTTATTGGAAAGTCAGATTTACAGAGAGAAGAAGAGATGGTTTGAAAGATTCTCCATCTGCTGATTTACTCCCCAAGTGGCTGCAAAGGCCAGAGTTGACCTGATCTGAAGCCAGGAGCTAGGAGTTTCCTCTGGGTCTCCCATGCGGGTGCAGGGTCCCAAGGGTGTGTGCTGTTGTCTACTGCTCTCCCAGGCCACAAGCAGAGAGCTGGAAGGGAAATAGAGCTGCCAGGACATGAACCTGCTCCCATATGGGATCCCACCGCAGGCAAGGCAAGGATGTTTAGCCTCTAGGCTACTGTGTCAGGCCCCCACGATTCACTTTTTCTTTTTAAATTATTTTTAAACCACACTTAACTTTTAAAATGTAGCACCCATGGCCCTTTCAGGGACTCCAGGCTGGTCAGTCTTCCTGTTCCAAGAAATCCTGGCTCCTGATTGGACGCTGGTAATTCAAAAGCTAGACTGAGCTGTCATGCAGAGGGGGTGGAGCTGGAGAGGTGTTGCATGCCAAAGAATCTCTCTGGGCCCTAAGTGTGGGCTCTGATGAGAACAGATCCTGACGAGTGGCAATGATGACACAGCTGTCCTGGTGTGGTGTGACTATAAGGTTTGTGTCCTCCAAAGCCCAAATGTCTCAGGTGGATGCCATCTCTTCACTCACCAGGGACCCAACCCACACTGCTTCACTTCCCCAGAGTCCCTGTCTACAGCCCTCTCAGGTCTAACCAGCCCATCTGAGTCGGGGGCAGCAAGGATTTTTTTTTTCAGGGGACAGGAGGAGGAGTCACATAGCTCAGTTCCAGGAGACTGGGGCCCTCACAGAAGGGAAGTGGAGTGGGTCAGAACCCCACATTTGCAGCCAGAATGGAGACTCTCTCATCCCTCCAGACTCAATCTCACCCATAACACCTGGATCATGTCTCCAATAGGGCCAGCTTCAGCCTCTGCCCAAATGCCAGCCTGTTCTGCTTCACCTGAGACCCTCCTTCAGGGCCCTCTGACCCACGGTAGAAGATAAAGTCCCCCACCCCACGTTCTAGTTCATGGTAGTCAGAACAAGTCTATTTTCTTGAGCCCGGGAGGAGCATGCATTTGGCTCCACATTTTCCTATCAGCACTGTGGAAGATCCAAGAGAATTAGACTTGTCATAAGATGAGGGCATGTATAATGAGTCCAACAGTTATTCAAGGGCTAAACCAACCCAAAGAGGACCAAAGGAAGTCAGAGAGATGTGATTTAAGGGACTGATAAGGCACTTTCCATTGGATTCCATTTAAGGTGGGTGGGAGTGATGCATTGAACAGGGTGGAGGGGCCAGGGTACATAAAGTATTATTCTTTAAAAAATAAATATTTATGTATGTGAAAGAATTAGGGAAAGAGAGACAGGAATGGAGAAAGATATTAGTTTACTTCCCAAATTGCTTCAATGGCCAGGGTTAGGCCAAATTGAAACCAGGAGCCAGGAACCTCACCTGTTCTCCACAGAGGTAGCAGGGGTCCAAACACTTCCACTGCTTTTCCCAGAACATCAGCGGAGAGCTGGATCACAAGTGGGGCAGCCTGGACCTGAGTGAGATGATGGCACTGTAGGTGGTGGTCTTAGCCCATCACGCCACAGTGCTAACGTGGCACAAGTCATTCTTACAAAATTTTCATGAAGCAAGAAAGCCAATGAAGGAAACTGTGAGGCGTGAGTTTGGGCTGTTGGCTTGACAGTTGAGAGGACGAAGCATTGGAGGGCAGGGATTGACAGCCTAATGGCGTGGATTTGACTACACAAATAACCAACTGCTACCTGTCCTTTTGACCCTGGTTTATTTCACTGAGCATAACGGTCTCTAGTTCGGACCATTTTGTTGCAAATGATTGGATTTCATTCTTTGTAAAGGCTTCGATTCCTAAGCCTAAGGAACTCGGTTATGAAAATCAAAAAAAAATTTAAAAAATAATAATAATAAACTGCTGGTCTAGCAGTGGCAAAAGAATCACCCAGGGAAACAATCATGTAACACGATGAGAGGAGCGAAGCTTCCCAGTGTGGCAACAGAAAGGCCTGTTGGAATAAGAGGGACGATATGACTGGAATAAAACATGAATAGCTGACCAGCTGGGACAGGTGTGAAGTGAGTCACTGGGCTATGAAGAGAAGAGATCTCAGACGATACACCTGAACCCAGAATCACACAGACTTTTCTGTGGCAGGTGCTCGGAAATAGATTCTTAGGGGCTGGCACCGTGGCATATTAGTCTAATCTCCACCTGTGGCATTGGCATCCTATATGGGCACCGGCTCACGTCCCAGCATCTCCACTCGCAATGTAGCTCCCTGTTGATGCAACACAGATGGCTCAGGTGTTTGAGACCCTGCATGCACATGGAAGACTCGAAGAAGCTTCTGGCTCCTGGCTCAGCTCCAGCAGTTGAGGCCATTCGAGGAGTGAGCCAGTGGATGGAAGATCTTTCTTTTCTCTTATTCTTTCTGTAACTCCAGCTTTCAAATAAAAATCTTTTTTTAAAAAAATGTGTTCCTGACTTATAAATCTATAAATGCTTCTTATTCCAGCACCTGTTCCTGTATAATGTTTCCAAAATATATGGCAAAAACTATTGTATTCAACAAAAATGTCCCAAAGGAACTTTCCATCCCTACTATATGAACATGGTATGTTCTTCAAAAGTTACTAACACATCTTCTGACTCAGCAAATTATTTTGAACCCGGATCATGAATGCAATGGGAAAATTCTTATACTCAGCAGTGGTTCCCTGGTGCAAGTTGAACAAGCAGAAACCTGGTTTAATCAGAACTGAGGAATGATGAAGTACTGGAGTGTCAAAGACAATATGAACTTGATTACAGCATAAGCAATAGAGCTGAGGCATCAGATGGTAGGGAAACAGGCAGAGAGACAGGACCTCGACTTCACAGGGGGCAGAAGGCACTACGTCATAGGTCAGAAATTTATGTTTGCAATTATGGAACTTTCCCTTCAAATGTTTTCCTACCCTAACTAGACAGGACATGTAGTTGTGGACCTACGGAAATGTAACAGGGCAGTTTGCTAGACACAAATAAGAGGCTCCAATGAATCAAATAGCAAAGTGAGAACATTTTTATTAATCAAAGTCTGACTTCTGGTTGGTTATGAAGAAAAGAGCTCACTGGAAAGAAGACAGCACAAAAATGCATCAACACATGGAGAAGAGCCTGGAGTTAGGGTTTTAGAAGGAGGAAAAATTCTCAGAAACTTACCAAAATTGGGTTTCATCAAGACCCTGTGAAATGGATATATTTACGAGTTGTGAAGGGAGAATTCAGGCTCTGAGCAAAAAGTGTAGGTGTAGATCCGGATTAAAAAGGAAGGGTCCCGTGGAGGAAGAGGTGGGAACCATTCCTGAAGCATTCTAAGTCTGGGGGAGAGGGCTCCCACAGGACAGCAATAACAGTAAGGAGCACAGGGAGACAACGGATGCAGAGGGGCCCTAGAAAGAACCAAACTTGGATTTTTTAGGAGTCAACTTTGCATGAGTAAATCGTTTGAATCTAAGCCTGCTCCCAGTGCGTGTATCAGGAAACATTTTGACACAAAATTCATGCAATTCACAGATACAATGCTTTCCACAAAGGACATAGCATGCCACCTGCTCTGATACACACTCCTAGGGCTAAACAAGACTCTGTTTCCCCTTGCACCTCCATGATCTTTGACATATTTGGTACCATCAAAACAAAATTGCACAACTGACATGTACAAATACGTGAGTCTGACGGGATGTCAGGATGTCAGGCTATAGGACACATTGAGCCTGCATCTTCACAAGAGTGAAAAGACTTGAGCATTGAGAGAAGAGGGCACAGTGCAATTGCTTGGTGCCTGAAGTCCCACCTTGTATGCACCACAATCCCATATGCGTCCTGTTTCATATCCAAGCAGTTCCACTGCCCACCCAGCTTTCTGCTTGTGGACTGGGAAAGCAGTAGAGGATGACCCAAAGCCTTGGACCCTGCACCCATGTGGGAGATCAGGAAGAAGCTCTTGGCTTCAAATCAGCTCAGCTCCAGCTGTTGTGGCCACCTGGGAGTGGATCAATGGATAGAACAGATTTCTCCCTGTTTAATAAGATAAAGAGGGAGGGAGGGGGAGAGAGAGAATTGAGAGATGAATAAGAATTACAGTGTTCTCTTTGGTAATCTATGAAAACATTTACAACCATGTCAGTTATTATGGGTAGCTGAAGACTGTTCAGAGTTATCACAGAATTCGTTTGTAATCCGTGAGAGTTCTAGGATTCTCTTTGTGGCTGAGTCCAGGCATCATTGGAGTCACAGTTCTCTTCCTGGGGATTTGGTGCTTTGCTGACTTCTCAGCATAAAGGCCTGTTACACTGCTCTCCCAAACCTTGCCTGCTGCTCCCATTGGAGGAAAGAAAGGTGGGTTGTATGGAGCGAGGCTTTCGTTATTTTTTTTTCCAGAATAGGGCAGCAGCATCACAGCATCAGAAACGAGCATCACACAAATCCCAGCTCTCCCATTGCTGGTTCAAGCTGATGCTGTTTCTTTTTATGTAGAGATTTCCGTTTCATCGTTAGATAGGGAGCATGCCACTTTTTGGCCGAAATAAAACGATGTATTTGTAAACCTGATAGTTAATCAAGTGTCAATTCCTCCTTTCGCCTTTGCTGCTTCATTCTACTCTAGCTTCTCTGACAGTTGAAATTGGAGGTTGAAAGTATTATCACTCAAGCACGTAACAGGAAACACTGATTAGATTCTATAGGCTTGGAAAACGTACAAGTTTTGAAAAGATTATATCATTGTAGTAAACTTTGTTCAAGGTAATTTCAGGAAACACAGGAGCATGAGGAGTCTAATTTGGTAGAATGCCTTGAGATTTTGACATTTTTCAAGTGGCTCCATGTCACTGAACTTCGATGAGCTTGAGCGGGTTGCTCAGGTGGGAAAATAGCAATGAGGTGTGCCCCCACCTGCCCTCACTGAGCCACCACGCCATGTACACATTCACCATGGAACTGGACAAACATCAACTGTTGGCCGGGCTATGGCTTTGCTACCCAGAAACACAACACCCGTTCCCATGCCCATGCTTCACACATTGCAAAAGACGACGGTCAGATTTACACTGCTTCACACCAACCAAGGTAAAAACAGCAGGATAGAAAAATCTGATCAAATCCAGGACACCTAAGGAGCCTACTCCATCCTGATCAAGATAATTTGCTGGAAACCTGTTAGTATTCCTCAGGCACAGGAACTTTGCAGCCGGTGCTAAGAATCCTCTCCATGATGATGCTATGAGAAAATACTTGAATTTTATTTTAGAAGTTGCTGAGTCGATGCACTTAACTTTTTGTGATGCGAATAAAGAGCAAGATTCTTCTAACCAGGCAGTAGATGTAATTCTATTTCCCTAAATAGCAACATTTTCCATTTTTTCTAAAAGAAGCATCGTTGAAGACAGGATGCCTTAAACAGGTTGGGAGGCATCTCTTGCTCAGAGCACTGAGTCTGTATCATTGTTTTGTGCTGTTGGCTGTGTTCTCACAAACAACTGAGCTGATATTTTTTTTCAATGTCAAGAAAGAAAGTATCGTCCCACGTTAGCCAGCCCCTCTTGCTTCCTGCATGTTTTTTACCTTACAGACACATAATTATTCCCAGGAGCAGTAAGAGCAGCAACAAGCTGATGCTCCGATACCTGCAATGCAAACCAGAACAGTGCTGTCTACCATCAGGGACTTAAGTCCCAAATCTGAGGTAGAGTGATTGATTAAAATTTAGTACCTACACAGTACTAAACAGTACTAAACTTAGTACAACACAGTATTAAGTTGAGTGTGTGGCATTGTCCCGTAAGTACATTGAGTATAATATGTCATGCTTCAATGTGCAAAATGTCACTCTCCGCCCAGGGTTTGGAATGAACAGAGAGGGACGGTGGGTGCAGGACAGACCCGGTGGAGCGTTTCTCTGTAGCACTTTAGGGATCTGTAAAGGCTGATGGGAAATGCCTACTCTGAAAAAGAAAATCATGGGTTTTAAACATTTCCTTTCATCAAATATATTTGTAAATTTCTTTTTTCTCTGGAAATAAATTTTTAGAAAATGTGCACAGAGACATGGCCAGAGAAACAGACACACTAACATAGCTGGTGTCCACTGCTTCACTTCCTAAGCACCCATGACATTTGGGGCTGGGTGAGGAGCCAGGAGCCAGGAATTCATCGGGATCTCCCACGTCAAAGCAGGAACGCAGCTGCTTGGCCGCTCACCGCTGTCTTCTGGGTTCTGCCTTAACAGGAAATGGAAGTTACGAGTAGAGGCAGGCATCAGTCCCGAGTGTTCCAGGGCTGGGCCTGGCATCTTAACTCACATTTAAGCAGCTCCAATGCCTACTCTTCCATGAACGGTCTGAGTTACTTGCATATAACCGAAAGCAAAATGAGTGATTCATGAAATACACCTGCATTCAGTTTCAATAAACGCTGTCCGTCGTCCAGCACAATGGCTGTGTCAGTACTTCCAGGCTTCCAGCTCTGCATTGCCGGGAAATTGTGTTTCGGTGGTTACTTAGTCACTAGTATAATGTACTCTAGCCTGGACTCCACTTCCCACGTGCCGATGCTTTTCCTTGAAGTCAGTTCTCTTTTACTGGGACACATTTCCAAGGGTTCTTACAAAGAGAGTTAATGTGTGACAAATCTTATAACACTTTTTATTTATCAAAATATGCTCATTTCATCCTTGCATTTAAATGCTGCAGTGCCTATGAAAGCAGAATGTAAAAGTTTGGCATTTCAGCCTTTTGATATTGAACTCTTATGCCCTTGCCTTGAGGATGTCTGATACCCACCTGCTCCTTAATCTGTGGGTTTTCTAGTCTGTCTTTGTATAGTCTTACAGCTTTCTTTTTGTCTTTGAACTCATAAAAGTCTGACTCTTAAAGATTAAATGTAGACACATCTATCTGAGTGACTGGTTCAATCTCGTTCACTATTTCTTAAATATCCCTCTTTCGCTTGCTTAAATATTCATCTTTTCTATTTCTAATTCTACTCTTAATTTTTTTTTAAATTCTCTTTTTCTTATTAAAAAATCTCTGATGCATTTTTAGAGATATTCTTGGTCAAATCTTTCAGTTCTCTATTTTTTACTGTTTTCCAACTAGAGTTCTTTACCTACATACTAAGATATTTTTTATCATTGATATCTCAGCTTGTTCTTTTATGTCATGGGAATAATTTTTCAGGAAATGGCCTCTTGTTTTGCGTGCTTGTAAAAGTGAAAAGTGGTACAGACTGCTACACCAGAACGGTTGAGCCTCAGTAAAGTCCTTTCTTACTTTACCCTTCAAATCACGGATCCCAAGTCTTCACCCTTCTTAGTAGCGTCAGACTCTCAGAGTATGAAAACGATTGCACAGAAAACAAACAGTGCTGAGGGAAGAGCCCAGGAACAGAGGGTAACAGACAGGAGGGCACACCTTTCCTGCTGTCACGACAGGCAGGCAGTGACTACAAATAGTGTCTTTAGTCACAAAGATGTGCAACCACTCACCAAAGTTGAAACCTCTGTGTAAAGTGAGTGCACGGTTGTCCTCAACAAAACACACGTACTGTTCTGTGTAGCAAAGCATTCAGTCTGCAGGTGAAAAATATCTCGTCAAAATAACAATTGTACGTAAAATATTTTTAATGAGTTACGTTGGGTTCTATAGTTTGTTTCAGACATTGAACGGTCTTCCAAGTCTTAGGGCAGTAACAGCTGCTGGCTGGAGTGCTTGGGTTTCCAGCACTCACATGTGAGGCTGAGGGAGCACTCAGCTCCTCACTCCAGCCCGCATGTGCATTCGGAGGAGGAAACAGGCCGAGGCACGACCTCCCCTCCTCTTCCTTCTCCTCCTGCTCGCCTTTCTCCTGCATCTCCTCTTCCTCTCCATCTTCCCTTCAAATGAATAAACAGGTCTTAAAATATACTCCCTTGCCAGTGATTCTAATACCACGCTCTAATTAGCTCTCTAATCTTTTGTCAAAAATCAATTGCAATTAAAATAGAGTTTGTTAAATCTGAGTGAAATATGGCATCATGTAAAAAAAAAAAAAAAACTTTTTTCCCCCTCAGGAGAGCACTTTGATTAACTTTAGCAAGAAGATAAAAGCTCAGAGTATTCTGAGAGGGAAACAAGCTTGTTTCTATGCAATATTTTATTGCATTTCTCTATGTAGGATGATAAGCCTTCATCGACAGTATCAATTGACTGCAAAACAAGCTTAAACTTATTCTCCAGTGTAAGCTGCAATAGGATTGCTCTGCAGGAGTCACACGTGGACCGTCCATCAGCCACAACCTGCACACAAATTCCCAGGGATGGCTAGAGATGCTGTGTGCCGGTGGCTGCTTCTCAGCCTCCCTGCTCTGATGTTCACCCAGCTCAGTACTTTAAAGGTCAGCTTGGGTGATGGTGGTCGTTTTTCTTCATAATTTCCAAACAGTATTCCATCATATAAGTTACCTCTGCACTGGTTAATAATTGGGTTGTTTTCACTTTTGGTGATTATGGAATCTACCATGAACATTTAATAGAGGTAATTGTATGAAGATGTACTCATTCCTTCTTGTCTAAATACCAAGAATTGGGGTTGCTAATCAGAACCTTTTTTTTTTTAATCTCTCTCTTCTCTCTCTCTTTTTTAGGAAACTGTCTTTTCTATCATCTTAAGAATGATCACAGAAATAATGTTTACGAAAGTGTCAGTGTTTAACTCCTTGGCAACGCTTAACACTGTCCGGGTTTGGGTTGTTGTTTATCTTACCAATTTCAGAGACTCAAATAGATATGCAGTAATATCCCATCATGGCTTTATTTTACTTTTTAATGGCTAAAACTGTATTTTCTAACACTGGCTTATTCTTTTTCTGCCATTGAAAAATGCTCAGTTTTTCAAAAACGTGCCTTGTCTCAAACGAATGATTCAGTCTATTACGCTGATTTTTGAAGGCTGAATGGAGGTTATTGCTAACCTGGACTGCATTCAGTTATGATCCATTATACGTGTATGTGTTGTTAGATTTAATATGCTAATTATGGTAAAATTTTCTTTTATTTCTAGTTTTTTAAGGTAAAAGCTAACTTTATTTTTTCTGATACAGACATTAAGTTTTATTATAAATTTGGCTATAAATACTTTTTGCCTCTCAGAGTTTTTCGCTTCAATGTAATTTGACTTTTTAAGGACGTCCTACAGTTGGGATAACACTGTGTCGTCTCTTGAGTTTGGGTCCTTTCCTCAGCAACGCGAGTGAAACCCGCCTCCAGGTGCTCTTCTGACATTGGTGCTTTAGAGACTTTTAATAGTTAGATAATATCCTAGTGGTCGGAGTACCACAACGTACTCTCCTTGCTGATCGAGGGACTTGTGTTCCAGCAGGCGTGATTATGAAGGCACTGTTATCAACAGGAGCACACCTCTGTACGTGTGAGCGTTACGCATTTGGGCAAATGGCAAGGAGCATGATGCCCGAGCAGGCAGAGGGTGGTTCGTTTCCTAAAGCCCGCCCCTCTTCCAGTGGGCGTGTGACATTTCATTCCCACAGGAATGACACAGAGACTCTGTGCTGTTCCATGTCCCTGCCAGCATTCGGCCTTACGAACGTTTCTGTTCTATCCATCCTAACATATGTAAATATATGTGTTTTATATATATATATATATATATATATATAAAATACAAATAGTAAATCCTTAGGGACGTGCGATGCTGGATACCCCTGGCTCATTTCCCATCTGTATCTCTTCCTTGGTGATGTGTTTGTTCAGATTATTTGTGCTTTTTTCATCCAAAATACCAGTATTTCTCTTCATTTCTTTCAATTTCTAATTCTGTGGATATTTTCTAGACCTATTTATATTACTCATTTTCAGCTTGTGTTTAGGGAAAGGAATTTGTATCACTTACTTCATTAAAATTTTCTGAAAACTGTTTTATGGCCAAGACTACGATGTATTTCTGTTTGTATATTTTGAAGATATGTTATGATCTTTGTTGCTTCTTGAGGAATTCATGCCCTTAGCGTTATGTAAATCCTTGCTTATCCCTGGTGAAAGGCCCCGGTGTTGTCTGCTTTTGTTGAAAATGATAAAACTGCTCTCACTCTCTTTTGATCAGTGTTTGCGTACTATATACTCCCAACCTTTTATTTTAGCCCATGGCTCTATGGTTGAAGTACATTTTTCTCTAGATACCATAGTCTTCCTTACGGCACGTGACTATCTTTTCTTTTTAATTGGGATATTAAGCCATTTACACTGAATGTAATCATTCGATTAACTGCTTTTTAAGCTTCTCCTCCTTTTTGTTGCTTGCTAGTCATTTGCTCTTGATTCATTTCCTTTCCCCTCTGTCTTCTTTCATATTGCCTTGGTAATCTACTGTTTACTTTCCACTCCATTGGTTTTTGCCCTGGGATTTGTAATATGTATCTTTAACTTACAAAAGTTTACTTCGTAAGAGTCAACATACGTCTTAAATTTTTGTCTCATTTTTTGTTTCAGCTTTTCATGCATTCTACATGCAATAGAAGTATATTGTTTTTGTGTTAGTCAATTAACTAAATTTTAAACTACATGTCTGAATATAATTGCTTCTCTACCTGAATATGAAAAATAATACAGGTTACATGTGCACATTACATGATTTCTTCCTCTGGTACTATTCTTCAAGACTAGTGGAAAGTCACTGCTGGCATAGCCACAGTAACACAGAGGAGGGACTGAACATTTCCACCAACATGCAAATCATTCATCTTGCTTTTTATAGCCACATCCATGTGTCTTATGCACCAGAACAGTCCCTAACTCTGGCAACTACGAATTCATTTTTCCAAGGCTATCATTCGTTGACAATGTTACTTACAGGCTGGCGTTATGGCACAGACAGTAAAGTTGCCTCCTCAGATACCAACATTCCATGTGGATACAGTTCAAGTCCCAGTTGCTCCACTTCCCATCCAGCTTCCTGTTAATGGACTGGGTAAAGCAGAAGAAGATGATTCAAATGCTTGGGACCATGCCCCCCAATGTGCGGCCTGGAAGAAACTTCTGACTTCTGGCTTCAGTGTTGCTCAGCCCCAGCAGGCGCAGTCATCTAGGGAGTGACTCAGCAGGTGAAATGTCTCTCCTTTCCTGTATCTAAGGCTTTCAAAAATCTTTTTAAAATGCCTTTATGTAAGAGAGTCTGTGTACATCATCCTTGTGGATTGGCTTCTTCTTTCCAGTGTACTTTTATGGAGTTTCAGCTGTCTCGCTGCCTCATCAGGTCGATGTGTCACTTGGTCACTGCCTAATCCCATGACATGGTGTTGCACAATGTCTTCAGCATTTACTAATAGAAAAAATTAAGGGTTGGTCAGTCTGAAGCTGTCAAAATTTAAAGCTTCAATGAATATTCATGTACACATAGTCGTGTGAAAATTATCTTCATGTGTCTGGGATTAGTGTAGGAGAGTGTAACTTCTGTAAAATGCAATGATCAGATGTTTTAGATTTTTCAAAAAGTGACAAATGCGTCCAAAATATCTGAGTCATTTTGCAATCAGAATCATTGCAGAATTCCAGTTTCTTACAGCCTGCTTCTCCTTTTCATATTTAGAAGCAAATTTAAAATGAAAAGAACAGAGTCTATGCATTCCATAACATTGCTTCATGATAACCACACTTCCTTCTCCATCCTGCTTCCGTCCCTCAACTTCCCCTCCTCCATTTAATTATTTGCATAATCATGATTTTAATTCACTCTATATTCACCAATTTTCTACCAATCATAATATTCGACAAATAAAAGTACCAAGACTTCAAGATCACATTTCTGCTGAGGTATAACCATGAGCTAAACAAAACGATTCTAACCCAAATTTACTATTTTATTCCTATCCTTTTTGTGTGTTCTAGTTTATCTGTCCCAAATCAGAGAAATACATTCTTTTTCATTGCTGAGTAGTGTTCTGTAGTGCATATATGCCACATTTTTTTTTTAAATCCAGTCAGCCTTTAATGGTCATATGGGTTGAATCTATACCTTAGCTATTGAGAATTGATCTGCAAGGAACATGGGTACAGAAATAGTTCTCTCACATGCCAATTTCATTTCCCGTGGGTCAATTCCCAGGAATGGGATGGTTGGAACATATAGTGCATTTCAGATCTCTGAGAAACCTACTTACTGTCTTGCATAAGAGTTGTACTCTTGGGAGCCCTGAGTGGACCTCAGAAACAGCAGAACAGAAAACTCCCTTCGGGAATCAGGAGGGGATCTTTTCTCTGGTCCTTACTTAGTTCCAACTTTGGATGCCTACCCTCTCTTGCAATGACCATCAGGGTCGCTCTGGAGCTCCCCCAGACGAAAAAATTAGATTAGATAGAAAAAGACCAATAAGGAAAGCTTAGAACTACACAGGAAACAGTCAGCTTGGACTCACATATACCTTACTAGGTAGGACACAAAGATTAGTTACTCCTCACTAAGGTATCGGAGATTTCTCTGCACACCCCTCCTAAAACTGTCCTGCACCTCAGCTGTTGACATATGCCTTGTTAGAGTTATAAGCCAGTTTGAACTATCATAAAATCCGCCAAGTTCAGTCAGTTATGCTTCAATACTATAAACTGCTAAATATAAAACTGGAAATAGACACAAGACAGGTGAATAGTACCCTATAGCGAATTTAAGGTGTACAGCAGCCAGTTGGGTATAAACTAAAATTGAAATGTCAATGAAGTAGTCACAGGGTGTGGCTGAGAACTTGCATTTTTTTTAACATATTGGTCACGCAATACATGTCAATTAACTCCATAGTGTTGTAAATTGTCATTGATGTTATGTTGTGGCTTTTCATTGGATGGGATGATATTCTGCCAGAGATGATCTCCCCAAGAAACTGCTTTCAGACCAGAGATGGTCTCCCCAAGAAACTGTTGAATTTATCTGGACAACAAGATGCTGGATTCTATGAATGGTACATGCTTGCAATGAAGGAATCATGACAGGATTTGAACTGTACACTGCGACAAGGTGGAGGAATCCACCATATACCTATAACAAAGGTCATCGCCATATTTGTGTGGTTGCTTTATCTTTTTTAATTTGCTTACCTGGTCTATATTTGTGTCTATCATGTATATTTACAAATTTGTAGACACACTTAAATATGTGTGTATGTCATATGAGAGTAAAATTTGCCATTTTAAGTATAGCCAAGGAGTGATTTTTCTGTTGCTTTTGCATATGAATAGTTATTCATAATCTAATATCAGAAAATCAATTAAATATTCTTTTAAATCACATAATTTACTTTCAATTAGGAAGTTTTAAAATTATATAAAATTGTTTGCGACATATGTAAACACTGAATTCCAAGGACAGCTCCATACCTACATCCCACTATCTTTCAAAGCCAATGTATACTGTTTACTCAACAGAGAAATAATAAAAGAGATGCTAGTGGGAAAAAACTGCCTAATTACCTTATAAAGAAAGTGTGCATGTGTGTGTGTTTGCACACGATTGCTGATACACCACAACATTCATTGTTGTATCCTCTGGTCCATGCTCAAAGCTTTTCTTTCCTGTGAAATTTTAAATTGGCCAAACTAATTGACATTCTACTTTTAGCTAATTCTCACAAAATGGGATAGTTCACTAACCGTATTTTAGTTTAAAGGACCCTTGTCCTAAACAGATTGAAAACACTAAATGGTGATTACGGTTCCTAAAGGTCAGTGTTTTCAATGTTATGAATGTTAACTCAAAAGAATTCTGTGTCTGGAATTATGATTAATTCAATCGCTATAATTTCTGTTGCATTTTATTAATATTTTATAGCTGTTGGACCACACATGTTCTAATTTACTCAGCTAATCCATTCTTTCCATATTTAGATCTATTAATAATTGGCACACTTCATAATTGTTTTTGCACATAAGGCAGCAACTTCTACAACCATTAAGGGCCAAATGATCTAAATTCCATAAATACCATATTGCATACTTATTATTTATTACAAGGTTTGTTTATTTGAAAGGCAGAGCTACACAGCAACAGAGAGAGAAAGAGAGAGAGAGACTGAAATTGATCTATCTGATGATTCACGCCCCAGATGGCTGCCATGACCATGGCTATGCCACATCAACCAAGAGCCAGGAGTTTCTTCCAGAGCTCCAGCATTGGTCCAGGGGTCCAAAGACTGTGGCTGTATCTGATGCTCTTCCAGGCATTAGCAGGAAGCTGGATCAGAAGTGGAGCAGCCAGGATTCAAACTGGCACCCTTAGGAGATGCCAGATTAAAAGGCAGGGGTTTTACTCACTAAACTGCAGCCTTGGCTCCTATGCTGTGTACTTTTAACATGCTAAGCAAGATGACCTTAAGTGTTTTGTTCTTCAACTCACACATACACACACAGAGATACCATAACCACATGAGGTTATTTGCCACACTGTGTGATTGTAGTCATCATTTCACAGAGTATACACACAGCAAAGCATCACATTTGCGCATTTTAAATACATTCGATTTCTATTTGCTCACTGTACTTCGATGTAAGCTGAGGAATGTCTCAGGGCTTGGTGTGGGACGAATAGGGCCTCAACATTAGGTAAACAAAACAAAGCTCACTGGCTCATGGTTAAATGGAAAATGTTCATCTTTACGCAAATGCAAAGATGCGCATTTTAAGACATATAGTATGTTCACCGATGTAGCTTTGCTTACATTATTGACACTGTGGTTGATATTAGAAAGCACATCAGCCAACAGGATCAATCATTGATTGCATATTGAAACCAGAAATTAAACATTCAGATGTTCAGCTTTGCTGAGGCCTGGACATAGAACAAAATAATGAGTAACGTGGGCACTCTCAGACCCACGCAGCCCTCATATGCATCAGTGCCTTTGTGTGTGTATGTGTGTTTGGCAGAGATGTAGGTTAAAAGGCAGACTGCCTCATTTCTTAAAAATAAGTAACAATGCAACGGTGGACATTTTCTGCTTTGAATGTTTAATTAGAGTTATGAAAGGCAAACATAAACCAACATCATGTCCATGGTGCTTTGGCACTTGGCTAAGGCTGTGCCCCTAGAGGACTCCTCAACACTGAGGTTGCCGCTTCCATTGCCACTCTCAGGACAGCCCACTCACTTAGCAAATGAAGTCTCAGAAGAAGAATTCTATCTACAAAATGTCCCCTACGCTTTTTACGTAACATGTTTAACTTTTGTTGCATAAAGGAACGTAGTCTCAGGTTCACATTAAATAAAAGTGAGAGGGAACTTCCACATTTATGGAAAACAGAATCAAATGCTGTTTATTTTTTGTGCAAAAAGATTGGAAATCACACTAATTTTCCCTGGCATTGAGAGCAATATTTTAACTATGTCACTTTTATAGCATAACGACCAGTACTTTTTTTTAACCAAGAATTTATCTCATTCAAACCTTACAAAACAATTTTTATGTGACAGGAGGTAGTAGGTTGATTTCTTAGTAAAGGAAATCAGAGCTTCAATTTGCCCATCACCTCACAATGGTGAGATATAAGCCTTCACACTTTATGTCTGGATCTGCTCTAGCACACTGTCCTGATGCTTGTCGATCCTGTCAGCACCTGTTTTCCTTGGCATCGGGTCTAAGCAGCTTAGCACACAGCAGAGAGGTCCCTGGAAGTCAAAAGCTTGTGCTGGGGCTTGTGCCAGAACAAAGTTCCACGCATTCCTCAAGACACTCACTCAACACAGCACCTGACTCCATCCCGGAATTGGGGCTCCAGCTCCTGGCAGCTTTGAAACCCCACGGTAAGATCAGCTTCTGCACTGTGCTGGATTGCTGCCACACTCTGCTTCTGTAATTACCTCTACATTTACCACAAAGCCATTAATGATGGTGCTTATGAAAATGTAATAATATTTTCCTTCCTTTATTGGATAAGTGCATCTGCCCATCTTACCCTATGTTTTTAACACGTGTAGCCTTAGATTAGCAAACCACAGTTTTGTTTTTTCTTTTTCTTTTTTTTTTCTGACCCCCACGTCCATGTAAAGCTTCTAGCTTTCTCTGTTCTAAAGTTCACTGAAGTATTTTTCTGCTTTCCTGCAGTTTTTAAGTAGATAATAAGTTCCAAAATTCACCAGCCTTGTGCTGAAAGAAGCTTGTCACGGTGGTTGGTAGCTAATGAAGGCCCCTTTAGTTTATCTTCATCAATTGTCAAATATTTGAGTCCGTGAAGTGGTGTGATGAGGTACAAAGACAGATATTTGAAGGGATTTTAACTCATTTGAGCAATTACATGCTTAACTGCCCTGCGATAATCTGTCAGTCCGAGCCTTTTCTACATAGCACAAGTGGGGAGCGCTAGAATAGCTGGATTTAGAACACAAAGCCTTAGTCTGAATGGAAGAAAGGCACCAGCGAGATTAATTGCCAGTAACAAACAGCAGGGCCGCTTGCAAGTTATCTATCACATAGTTACCTACCAGCAGCGCTGGGGGCCGTCTCACAGAGAGCCGCCCGGGTTGGGACAAAACAGTCATGCTTGGAATCTTGAGCTCCACAAGCAATTTGCAGAGAGGAAGAGAACTCCCTTTTCTGAAAGCATGTGTATGCATCCAAGTTGGCCAGTGTGCCTTCATTCGGACCAGCAGTGTGCAGCTCTCAGTGCACGCATAGTTCCAAGTTTACCAACACACTCAGTCACACATGCTCATACTGGCATACACATAATATTACTAACATGCATGTGTTCACACAGGCAGTATGTAGATGCTGGAGGACACAAGTTTGCTGACATGTGTCAATGCAGACAAGCAGTGGGCATATGTTGGTGGGCACACACATGTACGTTTTCTAACATGTGTGCATTCAGACAGCATGTACACATTACAGAAAAACAGCAGATTTGTCAACAAGTTCATGACTCAGAGGCCTCCTCCTGGGCCATTCATCTAACAGTTAATTGAGTCTGGTCATCTATCTTTTCTACCCTCTAATGGTTGACTTGTTAATTGACAAAGAATTAAAAATGAATGTAATGATTAGAGCACTAAAATAATTTTTAGAAAACAGGAACAATTCACCAGCTAATTTCGAAGCATGTTGGAAAGCTGCGTGATCATGCAGTTTTGGTGTGAGGGCCAATAAAGTAACAGATCAAGACACAATTCCTGTGGACAAAAGTGATCGTCAGGAATGACTCTCCGCTCATTAAAAACACAGTTCTAACGGAGCCTGTACAGGAAGAGGGTTTTGCTGTCACTGCTGTAATCACGACTCGAGGAATCTGACTCCCTTGCCGGGATTTCTCTTGATGTGCTGATTTTGTAGAAGATGTGCGAGCTACATTTGCAGACTGCGGTGTATGGCAGGATATCCATTGACTTGTGAACTGTCCCTTCTGTAATTCACTGATGTCACCTAACGTTAAGCATTCTTGAAGGCGCGTGCAGAGCAGGGACCCTGCATGCCCAGCTGTGGGCTTCAGGGGAAATTTTGTGGAGCCAGTGGTCTCACAGGGGGCTATGCAGATAGCCAGGATCTACAGAAGTGAGGGATCAGGCACGTCATGGGAAAGTGAGCATGAATAAAATGTAGTGAGAACGTCGTGGCTGGGTATCCCCTCCAAAATTCATGGCAAAATCTCATTGCCATGGTGATAGTCTTGAGAGATGGGAGCTCTAAGAGGTAAGTATCAATATCCTCACAAATAGATTAAAGTCATGATCACAGGAATAGGCTGCTCGTCTCTGGGAGACCAGGCCCCTCTCCCCTCTTCTCTTTCTCTTCCCTTGTTCTCTCTCTCGCTTTCTTCCTCTTCCCTTCTTCCATGTGACAGTGTGGCAGAAATACACTCCTCAAATGCAGCCCATCAATCTGAAACTTCCTAGATTCCCGTAATGTGAGACAAAGAAATTTCTTTTGTTTATAATTTACCCAAATTGTGCTGCTCCCTTAGAACACCAGATGTGGGAATGAGACCTTTGGAAGCAGAGGGAATCTGTACTGAGAGGTCAAGTTGTGAAAACATAGGTAGAGAGGCACTTTTAAGGCACACCATGGAGAGCCTTCATTCTGCATCAAAGATACAGAAGTCAACCTGTGGCCTATAGTAGTACATGGGAGTGATGGGAACAGTGGTGACCCCGCGCTTCTAACCTGGAAGGCTGGGAGTGCACAGTCCAAAGAACAGCTCTCACAATGATGTAAGCAAACTCATAACGACAAGGAGATGAGCAGCGTTGACAAGAGGATGACCGCTCTCCTTCAAACAAGTGCTGTTGGCGGAAGCTGCTTGAGTTTATAGCATGTCAAGGATGGCAGTTAGGGACAGACGTTGTAGCACAGTGGGCTTAGCCCCCTCCCCCATGGGTGATGCCAGTTTTCCCATGTCTGAGCCCCAGATCAAGTGCTACTTCCCTTTTGATCCAGCTTGTTGCTAATACACAGAGGAAGGCAACGGGAGATGATCCAAGTGTTTGGATCCTTGTCTCCCATGTGCAAGATCAGGCTGGAGTTCCTGGGTCCTGGCTTTGGTCTGGCTCTGCTCTGGCTCTTTGCAGCCATTCAGAAACTCAGTAGACGGAAGTTCTCTCTGTCCCTTCTCTCTCACTTCCTCTCCCTCTCTCCCTCTCCCCCACTCTCTTTTACTCTCTTTCCCTCCTCTATGCCCTTGTGTGTGTTTCCTCCATTTATCTTTGACTTTTAAATAAATCAATCTTTAAAACAAAGATGGTGGAGCTCTAAGGATTGGCCATGATGGGGTTGGAATAGGAGGAAATAGATCTTACACTGTCTGCACCATTGTTTTGTGTGTGTGTGTGTGTGTGTGTGTGTGTGTGTTTATATATATATAATTTTACTTAGTTGACTAGAGTACAAAGGGTCAAGGTCTATAGGAAAGACAGCAATACCATTGTTTCCACACCAATATCATCATTTTTTTCTCTGTTTCTAGGGTCAGGGGAGAAACAAAGGGAGAAGTCCCACCCAGCCTCCCACCCATCCCAGGTCCCTGATGTGAGGCATGCTCCGAGGGTCCTGTTTAAGCAGTTTTGATAGTTCAACAGTTCTGAATTGCTTCCAATCTTGCCATTCCAATCATGATTAAATCTATTCAGAATCCACTGGCTGACATAGTTTCTTCATGGTTGGGGTTCTGAGATCAGCGGTTCAATTGAAGGGATCTCCAAAGAAACTTCGTCTGAGGTGATCTCAGACCTGATTCTTGTGTGAGTTTGCCAGTACAGGGTCCAACACCATCTGTTGCCCCAATCATCTTATGCACATGCTGGTCTTTGCGATTGCTGGGTCAGTTCTGTTTCCATCCCTGTCTTCCACACTAACCAATGGGTGTTGCAATCCAGCCCGATCCTACGCACTTCATACTCTGCCCTCACGCAAACCAGTGGGAGCTGCAGCCTATTTGGGGTGACTTCCCATAACCCCAACCAGGCCTGCCTCTACCCTGGTTCCCATGCATGCCAGTATGTACCGCAGGCTTGTTCAGTCTGTTCCACATCCTGTTTATCTCTCATACATGTCAATGGGCATTGAAGCCTCCCTCTTGGGTTACCACTCCCACTGGAGAGCACGAAAACCAGGACAGGAGCAGGAGTGGCTAGACAGAAAGGCACCCACCAGTATGTGTGTGGGCTGGATAATAGGGTTGGTTGAGTTGAACTGGGCTTCAATACCCATTGATGTATGAGATCTCTGCATCATGTATTGAATGACATGCGGAGTGTGGAAGAGAAACAAGCAAAGACAAGCACAAGAAGAGAGGAGGATGTTGGCCGAGGTCAACTCTTTACATGGGCAGCTTACATGGGGGAAGAAGGTGGACCCTAGTCATCAGTGGTTGTTTTCTTCATGCAAATCTTGAGCTCAGAGTGTATGTATTCCTCTATCTCATTTCATAACCAAAGCTGCTCTGTGAAGTTTGTTTGCACGGCTACATGGCCACTGAGTGCTATAATCAAGGCTAGACTGATGTCAAAGGAGGAAGCAGTAGATAAGAAAGGAAAGAGAGAAGACAAGAGGTGAGACAAACCTGCTTCCTTTGAGGATGTGCAAGTGTTTTGCCCTTTTTTGTGTTTGAGCTTCCTCCCTCACAGATAGCAGTAGATATAGAAAAGAATCTTATAGTCACCAGGAAGGAAGGAATAATCTTTTTCTAAAGCATAAAGCACAAGAGACATGGAAGAAAACTGTAAATCTCAGTTATGCACTTTTGTCACCATTCTTCAATCATCTGTATTTTGAAGACTCTGGCTTTGTACCTGTGAGTGAACATGCAGTAGCTGTTGAGTAAATATCCGTCAAATGAGTGAGTTATACATGGGAAGTCTCAGCAATAACATCTATATGCTTCTGCAGTTACTGTATGGGAAAATGAACTAAGATCAGTAGATGGATGCTCAGTGGAAGGTTTCCCAGCATTGTAGAGCTCCCTAAGAGAGACCAAGATGAAAGGTAGACAGATGGCAGAGATCTGCTGTTTCCAGGGAAGTTGTACAAATCCTAGAGAACTAAATGGTGTCAGAGGTAGAGGGATATTATTTCCCAGCCATGAAGTTGCCTAATGAGGTAAGCTATTTCCAAAGAATTCATTGAATGGCATTGCATGCTCTTTACTTAAGAAGCAGTGTGAGCCCCTAAAGCACGGCTAGGCATTTATTGACCCGTTGGTCAGATGCATCATGCCTCTGACTCTGCATTCCCAAGTAGAGCTGATGTGTTTGGAATTACCCTGCCAGCATCAGGGCAGAGTTCCTAATAGCAGAATACGGCTGGACAACTGGCCCATCTGTTGGCTTGGAAACGAACTTTGCTTATCTAGCCATGTGTTCCATATGCAATGCTGTAATGACCACTTGGAAAAAAAAAAACAAGATATGACCAACCTCTTCTCCCACCCTCTACTTTCCCATAGGAAGCAGCTGCTCTCAGCTTCCAGAAAAGTGGAAGAACTTACTATAGTGGCAGGAAGATGGATAGGAACCAATCTCCATTCTCAGCCAGGGTCAAGGCTTTAACCTAAAGAAAGCCAACAGAAGCTAAAGCATCTCAAAAGTATCTGCTTTATCTATTCAATCAATTCCTGTTTAATGTATCCACTTTAATGCAATATATATTTGCGTTCTCAAGCATTTGAAATCACTCTCACAGTTTACCATATATTTTGGCATGTTAAACCTCCAGTATGAGAAGCATGATTCTTGGGAAAGAATCATCATTTAGCCCCACAGATAAGTGGGGATGACATATAAAGAAATCACAACACAACGTGACACAAATTAGGGGTTGGGGGTAGTATGCACAGACCTTGGCCCGATTTCTGGTGTTAAGATCCCAACTTCCTCGTGCTTGTCAGCATACAATCTGATGACACAGTCTGAGGGCCTCCCAGAGAAGTCAAAACAGACAGACCAAGGAAGACCTTTGAATTGTAATGACAATATACCACCTCATCTTTGCAGAGCCGTACACGTGACACTGAGCTTTGCACATTGCAGCCTTGCTCAGGGCCATTTCCAGGTGCAATTAGCCATCTGTCTCCATCATAGTGTGGCTGCTCATGCCCTGAGACTGGCACAGTGTCAGACAACCTCAGCTGGCAAGGGCGGTCTCACCACATAACTAACCAACAGTATACTCCCCTCTCTCCATTCAGAAACAACCTATGCCATCCTGTGGTAACTCCTCCCAGCCATATGACTGCACCACCCACTGGCTACTGACGGACAAGTCTCTCCATGGGGATTCTACGACTGCCCCCGTGATTTTTCCATTTGAAGTAATAGCCTCAAAACCACTCTTCAAGGGCACTGGTAACATTAATAATATTCCCAGGCAATATTTGGAACCCAGCTGATTGTGTTGGCAGTGACAGAGGAATACCACATAATGTGCTTATCCCTACTGTTGGAGTGCCAGCATATGGTGGCAGCAAAGCAGGCACCTATAACCCAGCATGAACTGCCACCATGGGCAGTCACGTAAATCACTCCGTTGCTGCCCATGCATGGAAGCACGTGACACACAGAAGGTCAGGCCATACTGGTATCTTAGCTGCTGGCCCCAAGAAAAGGTTCTACCCCATGCTGTTAGCCCACTCTGCCTGCAGAGGAAGCCACACTTTCACAGTTAGGCAAAGGTGTCTCTCAGAAGACAAACTGGTTCATTACATGCCTACTTGATGTCTTCAAGTCTCACCCCATTTCATTAAACCTAGACATAAACACCATGTCGCATCACCTCCTCTCCTTGTCTTTGTGAAGAGTTATGTATCAATCTCCAAACATCCCCACCCCTAGCTTCTGCTCATGATGGTCCCAGAGCACTTGGCATCACCTCCTCTGAAGTCCCACTTCTGCTCTCCGTCATTCTTTGCGTGCCCATGTGACTGGACCACAGACTGGCTCCCTGGAGAAAAGGCTCACCTCATTGTCACCATCCCTGCTGTGCTCCCTGGAGGAATGCATGAAAGATGGCAGCCACCCCATTCTCATTTTGTGAATTTTGGCTTTCTTTCGATATTCTAGACTCATGCAGGGCCAGCTCTCTCTTCAAAATCCAAGTCAAGCACAACCTCAAATGAAATAATAAATGAAAAATTAAATGAGATGAATGAATAAATAAAACTACATAAACAATGTGTGCTCAGCAGAGACTGTGCTAAATCCTAAGACTCACAACCTGCGCCCCAGGAGGAAGCAGGTGCCAGGCTCCACCTCCAGGGCTATATGGGGTCAGCCCCATTGGACTCACAGAGAGATGGCAGAAGGGCACATTTCACTTTCACTTTTCTGGCATATAAGGGTAAAGAAAGTAATCTTAAAACTCACAAAATACTTCATTAAGCAAGCACATTACATCTGTGAGCCAGACCTGGCCAGGGATAGCTGGAGTTGTCCCCCGGGTGGTTTGAAGTTTTTGTAAAGGCATTCCAAGGGAAGTGAAAGAGAATAAATTTCCCTCCTCCAGTCCAAGGCCTCTCAAAGCACTGAGAGGAGTGTGGAGCTAATTACGGCTGCTAACAGCCCAACGCACTTTAAGTGTACAATAACATTCAGAAAAGGATAAACCTCGTTGATTACTCAGGAAATGAACTAGGTTTTGTGCTCTGGCACAGGGGGGTTGAGTTGCCACCTGCTATGCAAGCAACTCAGATGAGCTGATTAGAGTCTTGGTTCTCTATTTCTAATCCGGCTTCTTGCTAATACACTTGGGAAAGGAGCAGAAGATGGACGGAGTGTTTGGGCCCATGTCACCAGTGTGCGAGACGCTGATGGACTTCCAGTCTCCTGCCTTCAGCTTTGCCCAACCATTGAGGCCACTGGGGATAAAACAGCAGACGAAACTTTTTTCTTTGTTTCTCCATCTCTCTTACTTTATAACTAACTGTCTTTCAAATAAGTAAATGAAACTTGTTTTTAAGTGAATAAATGGAAATGGCATATTTCCTATATTTCATGAACCAGCTAACTGGGGTTACGAAGCATGACGTACAGTCACGTTCTTTGGTCATATTTGTCTCGTCAGTGTGACAAGCAAGGCCGCTTCTCCTCCAACACCGTGGTCTCTTCAAGTATCATCTCTTCAAGGATCCTGTGTTATTTTTCCAGCCATGTGTCACTATGAACATCTGATTTCATCGTGAGGAACCCAGGATGGATCTGAAGGGCCTTGCTTGCTGGTTCTCAGCTCTTGAATTTAAAATCACCTGGGCTTTATGATCCTTTTGGTGAGCAGCAAGACTCCTCATCTAGCTAGGACTGTCTGTTGCCAGTGCTAATCTGATGGAGACTGATCAGTCTGCACAGTGTGGAATGAAGAACAAATATGCACTCCATAGTTACTGAACTTCCTACAAATCTGCGTGTTCTCGCACTGCATGAATAGAAACAAGATAGCAGGGAGGCGAAAAAACGACACTCCGCTGCCAGCAATCAAGGTGATGAGTGAGAAATAATCATTGTTGGAGAAATCAAAATAGTGGGTCTCTTTTACCCTTTTTAAAAATGGTCTGAGTCTCCCTGTTAATTATGAGCTGCTTTTCACCTTCTGGACCCGTGGATTTCAGACTGGCTGTCAGAGATTCGATGCCCGTGCCTCTCCTTCATCAGAAGATCTCTATGTAAAAAAAAAAAATCATATTTCAGAGATTGTATTTCAGGGTGATAATTACACTTCTCAGGTGCTTAAAAAATGATCTACAAATAATAATTAAAAAGTTGTGCCCCAAGGAAATGGAGATGTCAGATGTGGAACTCAAACATATGAAATGCTGGACTTGTAGCTCGATCTTGCTCCCCTATATTCAGTGTTGTAAATTCTGAGTGCGTTTATGCTTCCACATTTGGGAATGAACATTTGAGGGTGTCTGAGGTAGAGTTCCTTAGAACTCCGACGTAGACCAATGCAAGTAGACTTGGTAGGGCTGGATTTGGTACTTGATTTGATACTGTCCTTCGAGTGATAAAACAGCATTCATGCTTTTCAACCCCCACACAGCTGCCAATTTCTTCATTTGTCCTGAATATGATGTGACTTTTTCCTATTTGCCCAACAGAGTAACTCTCCTCCCCACAAGTGCCTCACAAAGTGGGTAACCATCTCAGCCAACGTTCAATAGTTGTAAACCTTGTGTAAGCTCTTATTGACTTACCAATTAGGAAAATGATTTCGACTGAATTTTCCCAAACTTCATTGCTTCTTCTAAAAATAATTTCTGACCCTCATTTTATTACTGAGCCAGACTAGTTACACAAATCACAACACTGAAAAGTTTTTGTTGTTGTTGCTGTTGATCCTCCCCTTAACCCAATATATGTGGCATCTATAGATATAGATATAGATATAGATATAGATATAGATATAGATATAGATATAGATTAGATATAGATTAGATATAGTCTTGTGCAGGCTGCTAAGGCAAGTTGAAATAAAGACATGCCAGAAGAATCTTTAATCAGACAAAGCCAGTCAGGCATGAGTGACCTTAACCTTATCTGATTTATAAACATAAACACAGCGTTGCCCACGCCCCACAAAGAGAAATGGCACCATTGCTTAACCAATAGGAGGCTGCCAACTAATGTCCAGTCATATAACAAGGCAGCAGCATGACCATCACAAACATTGTCTTTCTCTTAATCCTGCTTTCACTCATTCTAACCCTTTATTTTGTGTCCACTGGGCGAAGCCCCGGAACCTTTTGTCATTTACAGTTGCCCAAGCTGTAATAAAATAAGTTCTTCAGGACTTTTCATCCTGCCCCAGCCTGTGTTTTAACAAGTACTTGTGATAGACTGATACTGATCATGGAACCAGCATCCCAGCCCTCACAGAGCCGTTGCTTGTAGTTAGGGCGCAAAGCCAGACCAATTCCTGACACTTGAATCCTTTCCATCTCAGAAACCAAAGACTAAAGAGAGAAGCTCTGCTTTAGACAAACTCTCTACCTGCTTCTGGGTAAGCTTGCCCTGCAGGTGGCTATCGTGGGACCCTGGGTTGTGGTCCCGGACCCTGGGTTGTGGCCAGGAACTGCAGGCAACTCTGCCAATGACCCATGGTAATGTCTCCCCACCCACGTACACCTTGCATCACGGGATCTCCCAATACCCCTTGTCCTGTCAGATACCTCTGTTGAGTGAGGTTCATGCCTCTATGCATCTTTTATCACCCTGCTTGGGGGTGGATAAGGAGTATTGTCTGTGTGGCTATGAGAAGCCCTGAGGAAGAGTAGATGAGTTTGCATATGTCTCCCCGTCAATTAAAGCTTGGTGTTGATTTTTGCTTGGTTGATGTTACTCATCATCTCAACATTTGTGAGCAGTTTAGGATGCCTCTATGACTTTGGCGTTGAGGATTCAGGACAATGGAATGTTCACTGCAGCAAAATCCCCACATCCTCCTATAGACAGGCCGTCTAGTCCTCCTCAGAATCAGTCTTTCTCACTGGAGAATTAGCCTGAGGCAGTGAACACAATGGAGCCTCTTGCCCTTATACCCAGCTAGACTTGATTCCAGAGTAGCTTCCTACCTGTGCCTTTCTTGGGTCAAGAGAAAGGGATGCAGCCCTTGACTGTATAGCCTGATTGCCTTTTCACAACACAAGCTGAAAGGAAGAGACCATTCTCCTTCCCCAGAGACAGTGAGGAGGCAAGGAAGCAGAGGACACCCCTGGGAGGGGAAGCTACTTCTTTAGCCCTCCATTGCTCCTTGCATGTGTCTCTCAGTGTTCTGCATCATTCCGTGAAGTAATTGCTGATTTTCATCGCTTACTCCTGCACTGCCTCTCAGGGCCCTTGTGGTGTGTGTCTGTGCTGCATTCAACCACTTTGAGAAGAGCAGGGTACCTGGTGGGCACACATGGCATGTTTGTCAAGCACAGGTCCCTCTCTATGTGGCCCGGATGCCTTGTTGCTCCATGCTTCACTTCCTACAGCCATTGGGATAACTCAGCACAGATACGTTGTGAAGAGGGAAGCTCTGGCAATAAGAATGTGTTTCATTATGCTGTTAGCATAGCCCTGATCATTTTATGATTCACAAAGCCATATCAGATTAATAAATCATACGGATTACCAAGTAGAATCTTACGTGCAATAATTGTTGAAGCGTCAGCTACGTAGTTGCTATGATTTTTTCCACGAAAACCCACAAACGCCATTAAAACGTCTAAAACGTATCATATGGTTGCTAAATACTTGATGAAGTCTGTTGATGGGTTATGGTCTTCTCAAGATTTTAAATGAACTTCAACAAATCAGTCATGTGGAGTATCCTTCTAGTAGTTGTCTTTAGAAATGTAGAATACATTTTTTTACAGCACATTCAATGAGAGGATAAAGATATTTGCGGCATCTACCAGCAATTCTATTGATATGATTGGTTTAATGAAGCTGTCAAATCTCACCAAGAAGAAACAAATGACCTCTACATTGATCACCACTAAAGGTTTCCACTAATTAGCATCTGGAGAGATCATGTTATGGATGCTTCTTTAAAAGCTATCAGCTCTCTAACTCTGAGAAGTGACATGGCATCTATCAAAGTCTCATGGTGCCTGCAATTCTGACAAAAGGTACTCCAAAGAATTGGCACATACTGCCATATTTGCATTTTTGCATCTCATTAAGAGCATAATTACATTCCAACACAGCAATTCTTCTTGACTACTTCAAAAAAATTCGCAACATCTGAAATAAATGCTTAAATGTCAGCTATTGACAAACCGGAAAAGCTGACCTTTGAAGCTTTCTGCTCTTCTAAGATGTGCCCTGCTGTGACTCACCTCTTAGCTTTCTGTCTGTGTTTGATAAGAGAGGAGGGCTCTGTGGCACTGTGAATTCTAGTTGGATGTGGCAAACTAGAAGAGAACCAAGAAATTCCAAAGCTGCCACAAATTTATCAATTCTACCACGAGTCATTTGCAATTGGCTGAACATTCACCACAATAACTCTCAGAGCCTCCAAAACTTTGAAGAGAACAGACATTAGCATACAGCATTGCTTACAATAGAGTTTCTGCAAAGTTACATAGTGACGCCACATTAACAAATGAAATGAGTTGAACCATGATTAATGTTATGACAAAGAACCAAACAGCCTTTCTCCTACAAGCATGCAGCCCATTTTACACATTGTCATAAGTACAGTCCAAGTGTTCGACAAGTACTAACAGCTAATCTAAACCTGCACAGAGCCATTCGCACCCTCTCTTCCGAGATCTCCTAGCCCCAGAGCAGCCCCAGTCACATGGGCCTCATATCCAGGCAGGCGCCTTTATCCTGTCATCGTCCAGTGCTCAATTTGCACAGCAATTTGGTGCACATATTTTTTTCCAAAAGCACTAATAAATTTTAACTCGCATTGAAATGCCACAGAAACAGCTGCCAATGTCCAAAAAATGCTAATCGATTTTGAAAATCTCCGCCATGGCTTGCATCCCAGATTTTCCACCCGATCCACATCAAATAGAAATGATAGAAAATCATGTTCGCATGTTCAGGCGCTTGTTTGCTTGTTTTAGCTGAGGCATTGGTCATGCTTCAGTGGCATACTAACCGCCTGTTTGGACTCTCACCCAGTTTGCGCTACTTTGGGGGGCTGTGTGGGGACAATGGGAAGTGCCTGTCACACTTCACTTTCAAAGACAGGAATTTCCATATGAATCCTTTCCCCCATTTTGTTTTTGAAGAACACAGGGGATTTTTTTTTCTTAGATGGGAGAATATGCATTTTTTTAATGCTTTAAATTCTCCAAGGAATATCCGGTAGTGGAAAAGCTGCATCTTTGATAGACATGGCACATAAATTTATATTTCAAGTCCACCGAGTAAGTCTAGCTCCTCTGAAAGAGAAAACAGTGTACAAAGCCTGTATCAGTAAGCCTCTCCCTGCAAAAAATGAAGAAAGACTCTCAGAATCCAGATTTTGACGGAAGCCTCAGAAACTTATCTAGTCTCCAACCAGAAGGATGCTCTGCTAAGGCATCCCAGTGAGAGAGAGGCTCCTTACAGTGAATGGAATGTTAGTTCCAAAGAGAAAACATTTCGTTGAGAGGTAAATCCATTGATTCACAAATCATTTCTGACTCTGGACTCCAAATTTCTCTTGGGAGCCTCTCTTGGCTCGTGCTTGGCTTCTATGAAGAGACACAAGCCAGCAGTTGCCCCTGAGCCTAGCAGAAGCCACTTGTCCGTTGGTCTCTCGCCCCCTGAAGCAGTGAACTCATCCAGTGCTTCCTTCTCGGGCGACATGGCACCCCATGCTGCCTTGCTCTCCTGACCAACTTCACCAGCTCAATGCCTAGTTGGTTCAAAAACAGCCCTTTTTGAAACTACTGGAACTGCTCCCAGGATGAGAGTGGACACTTAGCTCCTGGGACTGGCACTGCAGCTCACTGGAGACAGTTTCAGGGCTAAGCATCATTGGTGATAGGAACATCCTTGTTAGCGCTTTAAAAAGGTCACCACCAGCCTTCTTCCTGCAACCAAGGCAGACATTTATTTCTGCATCATGGTTTCTTTCTTTTTTTTCCTTAATATTAAAGAATCCACATTCTTGGAGATTCTTGGAGATAGAGCAACTAACTGCTTTTTTATTTTTAAAGATATATGCATGTATTATTTGTATGTACTTATTTGCTAAACACCAAGCATTACACAGAAAGAAGGATCCTCCACTCACTGGTTCAAGCTCCCAGATGGCGACAACAAGCAGAGCTCAGAGCCCGGAGCTTTATCCAGGTCCCCGATGTGGACAGCAGGAGCCACCTACTATTATCTTTTCCACAATTAGCAGAGAGCTATATTGAAAGTGGAATAGCCTGGGCATGACAACACCCACAGTGACTTAACCCACTGTGCCACAGGTTCCTAGGGGAACCAATGCTGTGGTACAGCCCTTGCTGTTCGTTTCAGGGGAGGAAGCTGTGCCATCCTTGCCACCACAGGGCTTGGAACCAAAGACAACAAACTCCTTGGGTCCTCACACTCTGTCCTCTCATCCACCAAGGAGTAATTTAACAAAGAAGTAGAGCCCGGGCCTCTAGCACAATAGCAGTGCTCATGCGAATAGCAGGGCAGTAGAGAAGAGCAGTCAGTCTACACAGTAATGTGTTCTGGAGTCCTGGACGCCACTGAAATTCCCACAGGTTTTTCTAACATCACATGCCACTCACCTGAACCCTCTGTACAAACACAAACACTGAGCCTTCCTGTTTTGCTCACTTGTCCATTGATGAGCTCTAAAAAAAAAAAAGAAGGGCAGGGGACAGCTAGCTTCTAGCTGTTTTTGGAAATGAAAGCAAAAGAAAAAGTCAGAGTTGAACAACCAGCTGCCACTGTAAACTTGAGAGTCACTGCCCTCCCTGCAAATAGGTTGGTCTGGAAACACTATATTTTGAGGTCAAATTCTTTCTGGCCAAAAAACATAGGGTCATGCCCCCAGGCAGGACAGACTGGAAATAAGCAGTGCTGTCCAAGGCAGACTTTCTTCACAGGAGATGTGCGATGTTGCCCACCTGCATGCTACAGAGCTGATGTGAAAGCATTGTCGGAGAGGCTGCCTGTGTGAAGGTCCTGTCTGGGCACAGGGAACGCAGCCAGCAGATTCTGCCCAGGCGCAGATTGTACTATTGTTGCTGGAGCAATAGAAGCAACCAAAGATACCCTTAAATTGAGATATGAGGTTTCTCAGGCCAGGGGTAAGGAATATATTCCTGTGAGAGGTCAAACAGTAAAGTTTTGACTTGGTCAGCTGTTTAGTGCTATTATTACAGAACAAAATTATCCAGAGACAATTAAAGAAGACAGCAAGTCAGGGTTCTAACAAAACTCTGTTGGGCCTGGCGCGGTGGCGCAGTGGTTAAGGTCCTTGCCTTGCACGCCAGGGATCCCATATGGGCGCCAGTTCTAATCCTGGCAGCCCCGCTTCCCTTCCAGCTCCCTGCTTGTGGCCTGGGAAAGCAGTCGAGGACAGCCCAAAGCTTTGGGACCCTGCACCCGTGTGGGAGACCCTGAAGAGGCTCCTGGCTTCGGATCGGCATAGCATCGGCCGTTGCGCTCACTTGGGGAGTGAATCATCGGACGGAAGATCTTCCTCTCTGTCTCTCCTCTCTGTATGTCCGGCTTTCCAATAAAAGTAAAATAAATCTTTAGAAAAAAAAAAAACTCTGTTAACTGGAATTGATAGGTAATTTTCAAGTCATAAAATGTTATCCTCCCTGTGATTTTTTTTTTCCATCACTTATAATTGTAAGCCAAAAAATGCTCATAGCTGTGGACTGTACATAAGCAGGTAGAGGATTCCATTTGATTACGGGCCATAATTTTCCAACCCCTATCAGAGACTGAAACGAGTCAGTGAGCTCCTCCCCTACATTTCTTAATTTCCTGGTTTGAAACATTTAAAAGTACAGTCTGAGTGGTAACGATAAGGTTCAATTCCATTTGCCTAAATACTGTCGACTCTGTATTTAGCTGTATTCTCACAGCTAAGCCATGGGATCCAGGTTATATTTCAATACGGGGTGTGATTGTGGTCACTGGGACACAGCAGGCAGTGTGCCAAGCAATGCAGGCATTTTCCTAATCCCATAGGACATGTGAGACGCCAGGTAGCCTTCTGCGGTGTGGAGTTTATATAAAATGTGGCCTTGTTCCTTGGCATCTGACAGAGAACACCATCGTCCAGCTTCGTCTTACAGAGGGAAAGTTACGGTCCTGACGAACGTTTGGTTCTATATGGCCACACAACGTGGGAGCAGTGGAGCTGCCACCATAGTCCAGGCTTTTCTGTTCTCTTCTGAGGGTTCTTTCTGAGAGGGATTTTCACACTGTCAAAACCACAATGCAAACGTTCCTGCGACCAAGTGAACCTAACCGGTGCGAAGTTCCTTCCCATGCCTGATGCCCCACCTAGAGCTTAAGTTTCCCTGAAGAACTATTAATGCATGAGCTAGTTGTATGGGACTTGAAGCTTACACATTCTGAAGAAAGTTCTTTTTTTTTTCTTTTTTTTTTTTTATGTTTCTTATTGCATTTATTGGCCAATCATTTGTATTACTGATGCACAGTAATTTCCAAAACAGGTAAAACAATTTTATTTGTTTTTTTTAATTTATTTTTTATTGATTACATTGCATTATGTGACACAGTTTTATAGGCTCTGGGATTCCCCTTCCCTCCCCAAAACCCGCACCCCCCATGGTGGATTCTTATTGCATTACTACAGTTCAAATTCAGTTGAGATTCTTTCCTTGCAAGCATCTACAAAGCATAGAGTCCAGCATTTTATTGTCCAGGTAAGTTCAACAGTTTCTTGGGGAGACCGTCTCTGGTCTGAAGGTAGAGCCGACAGAGTATCATCCCAATCAATTAAAAACCCCGACATTACATCGTTGACATGGTATTGTGTAACCAGCATGTTAAAAGAGAGAGAGAGAGAAAAAAAGAGTGCAAGTTTTGAACCACATCCTATGACTTCTACATTGACATTACAATTACTAGTTTATGTACAACTGGGTTCTATACACCTTAAAATGGCTATAGATTACTATTCAGCTGTCTCATATCTATTTTAATTTTAGTATTTAGCAGTTCATAGCGTTGAAGCATGATTTTGCAGAACCTGGCTGTTTTTCAGGTAGTCTAACTCTATAACTCTAACAAGACATATGTCAACAGTTTAGGTGAACAGTTTTAGGAGGGGTGTGCAGAGAAATCTTCAAAACCCTAGTGAGGAGTAACTAATCTTTGTGTCCCACCCAGTGAGTTATAAGTGCATCCTCACTGCCCGTTTCCTGTTTCTAAGTTTTCCTTGTTTTTCTATATCTACTCTAGGGTTTTTTTGTTTGTTTATTTGTTTATTTGTTAGTTTGTTTTAGGGTGTTTCTGGAGTGATCCTGATGCTCATTACGAGAGAGGGCACCCAAAGTCGGCACCAGGCAAGGACCAGAGAAAGCTCCTCTCCCTAGTCCCGAAGGAAGCTTACTGTTTTTTTTTTTTTTTGCAGACCGCTCAGTGCTCCTGGTTGTCGTACTGATGACCTTGGATCCTGCAAGGCGGAGTTTGGGCTTCTTCCATCCCATGTGTGAGACCCAAATGGAGGTGGGTGACCTCAGAGTTCTCGGCCTCCGAAGGCACTCCAATTCCCCGTGGTCTCCTTGGTGGTTGTGATGTAGTCCTCGGAGTTCGTACTGATAGTCCTTGGTGAGGATCTAGGAGTCCATTCTGAAGAAAGTTCTAAGTAAAAGAACACAGCTGTAAAGTTATTGGCATTTTGCAAGCAGCTAAAGGCATTTGTCAGTTCAACTGCCAAATATTTATTTTCGAAGATTTGCCCTGCACCAAACATTTTTCTCGGCGCTGAGGATGCAACAGTAAACAAAATAAGTAGGGATCCCAGATCTCACGAGTTTCCATGTCCCTGAGGAGAGACAGGCAGTAAACAATAAGGAAGGTGAAACATATGCTGTGTCAAATGGCAGTAAGAACTGTAGACACAGACCCAGCAGAGAAGAGTGATAAAGAGTAGACACTGGCATACGGGGTGTACAGAGAGTGGGAGGTAGGAGCTGAGACGGAGATGTTGGGGAAAGACCTGGAGGAGATACAACACCAGCCATGCTCGCAACAGTGGAAGGGGGTTGTCAGCAGAGGAAGAGCAAGTGAGAAGCTCAGGATACAGGTCTGAGGAACTGTCAGGGCATGCAAGGCTGAAGCACAGCGTGAAGGGGACAGGGGAGGGAGATGAAGCGGTGAGCAAAGATGGATCCCAGGGAAAATAAGCAAAGGAACGGCAGAGCCCTGTACACCTCGTACCTGCACCAATAATGAGAAGAAATAGTAGCAGCAGGCTTTTCTGGAAATACTTAGGGAGTGGTGGTGGCACTTGTCCCACTGATGAAGAGAAGAGTAAGATTGAATTCTAAGGCATCAGGTTTGAGAAGTCTAGGATTATAGAGCATGAAAGGAAGAAGGAAATCCAGGAAGAAGCCAAAGCTCTTGGGTTGAACAGGATGGAGTCACCAGTGACTGAGATGGGAAAGCCAGCAGCAGGAGCAGGTGTGAAAGTGGAAGATCAAGAGTTCTGATTTTGGACACATCAGAGCAGGGATGTTGGCAGGCAGTTAGATGTGAATGAGTTCAGTAGTGGACCACGTGCCGCAGGTTCATGGAGGTTGGCTTCACTGTAGGGGCAGAGCCTTTACTGAGATACCTGACACAATGAGCTCAAGAATTTGCACTTTCCTCTGTCACCTGGAGACATGTGACTTTATGATATTGACATTGGTCTTTATTTAACCCCGATATTTGAATTCTATTGATATCACACCAACAACACAACATATGAGTTTTGACCAAACCAATTGCCTTCGAAATCAAAGGGTAAAATATATTTGGGATGAAATCCGAATTTGATCAGGTAGTAAATTGTTGCCCTTTTCTCTGGGTAAAATTACAAGATGGTGACAGCTGTTACCATCTCAGCATGAACATGAGAATGTGTCTCATGAATATTCTTGCTTTGCTTTTCCTCTGACAGTGTCGAGATGGCGCTCTTGATGCCAGTCAACTCCAGGAACCATGCTCATCTGCCTAAAACTCCAATCCTTCTAGTTACAACTTCATCCAGGCTGGGACATACGCTATTGTATTCCACTTCTGCCCTTCTTCTCTAGTTTTATAGAAATAACAGCTAACATCTCATAACCATGCATGACCTTTAGTTTCCAATGATTTCAGAGAACCATGGTTTGAGATAAAGTTTACATCTCTAGAGTGGCTCCTATATAGCATGGAAAGAAGGCAGAAGCATAAAGCTGTTTATGGAATAGCAATTAGTTTTTCACGGCTTTCCATGTCAGTTGCAAAAATGAAAAAAAGTCTTAGGATCAGGCATGATTGCTTAAGTGAAATCAAGGGGGTTTTCTCTAAACAAGACTTTCCTTTGGGGAAAAGAAGTTCTATTCATGAAGGACATGACCTGTTTGTTTTCCTTTCTCTAACCTGAAGTGAATCCTTCAGTTAATAATATATATATTTTTAACTAACGATGTCTTTTTTTTAACGTGAATTTTGCCAGTGCTTTTCATGTGCATGGGAAAAGCAGGCAGTAGCGGGAAACTCAGCACACAGTTCCCTGTGCTTGGGGTTGGACAGCAAGCCTCCAGCTGTGGAAAGCGTGGAGTCAGGGAGCTGGGAGAGAGTTCTGGCTGCGGCAGCCACACACCGTGCCAGCCACCTGGGTGGGGACTCCCCTGCACGTTTCTGTGCCTTGACCTCAGCTTATGTGCAAGATACCGTGCTAACGGCCCCGTGGCCCACTCCGCCCTGGCTTGAGATTTAAATAAAAACAAATTACAGGTCTTAACAGTGATAGATGGACTGCTTTTACATTTGTGTAGAGTATTTTTGCTCTAAGATTAAAGGCTTACGCATTTATCTGCATAAACTAACCCCTGGAGTAGGGTACTGCTGACATTTTCCAAGAAAAATGAATATCCTAACTTATTCCAAAGAGAAGACTTGGTATTTGTATGGCCGGAGTGACCTTTCCCGGTGCCCTTTCCGATTAGGCGCACTACATGGAAAATTGTGCTCTTACAGTACTCCATAAATCACACCTACCAATTTTCTTTAAAGGGGTATGTAAATATCAGTGTACCAGGTGGGTAAACAACACTAACCTCGTACAAATGGCTTGAAAATTGAAGAAAAGCACCTTATTTTGCTGCTGAAATTGCTTTTGAAGCCCAACATCGAGGCTTGGGTTGTAGAATGCATGAAATGATTTGTGCATGGGGAATAGAAAATGGGCTGATGATAACCAGCCCCGACACAGTTGCTGTATTTCTGAGTTCTTTCCATGACCAAAGATATTGTTGCCAGGTATTGCTTTTCTATACATATCCCAAAGGCTGGTCCATTTTAAACAACACCTTCATTGTCTACATATTTCCAAAATGGTCAAATTTGTATTTGGGCTGGTTAATAGTTCTCCGTGAAGCTCCCAGATTTTCTTATTATGCTCATATAATGTTTAAGAAAAAAAAGAGAGAGAGAGAACTTTATAGGAAGAGTGAAAGGAGAAGTCAAAGTTCACAAATGGCCAAGTTCTTAGTAAGAATAAGCATACTTTTTTGTAATTCAGTGCTGTGCAGTAACTGAATCTTCTTTTCATCTTTATGATTCTCATTTTATTTTCAAAGTAGAGAGACACAGTACGGGCAAAGATCATCATTCCATCTACTGGTTCACGCTCCGAACACACACAGAAGCCAAGACTGAGCTAGAGGAAAGCCAGAGCAGTCCAGGCCTTGTGCGTGTGTAGCAGGGACCCCCACACCTAAGCCTGCCTCCTCCAATGGTGTATCCAAGGACACTGGAATTGCAAGCTGAGTTAGAACATCAACAGCAAATCAAACGTGAGATGTGGGTGTGGGCGCCCCACGCAGTGTCTACACTGCTGCATCATGCAGGGTCACTCCTAATTTCAAAACAGGAACAGACAGAAGTTACCAGTGTTGGCAAAAATGTGAAAGTAAAGGGAAACCTTACACAATTGGAATAAATGTTTAACAGAAGAATCATTCTGGTAAAATGTGTAAAAGGTCCTTAAAAAATTAAAGCTAAAAATAGAATTTGAATGATTTAGTAATTCCAATCCTCTCTCTATAGATACATAGATAGATTAGATAAATTAGATAGATAGATAGATAGATAGACAGATTTTATCCAAAGAAATGGTATCCATCAAAGATACATCCTCACTCCTATGCTTGCTGAAGCCTTATTCAAGATAACAAACAAATGGAAAAAAAAACAGTGCTCCTCTCAACTGATGAATGGATAAAGGAAAAGTGGTACATGTACCTGATGGAATATTACTCAACTGAAAAAATTGATTGAGAATCTTGCACAGAACTTAAGGTCATTATGCCAAATGAAATGAGCCAAGAACACGGAAGCAAATATCACATCATCTAGGATATATGTGGAGTCTAAAAAGCAGGTCATCTGCATCTTATTTAACTTCATAGAATTGTAAATTTTCTATTTTTCTTTGTGTTGTTTTATAGCTTTTCATTTAAGGATATATATATAGTAATTGTGTAATAGAGAATATCATATCCAAATATGAAGGTACAATGCATCTGTACTTCCAAATCAAAGATGGACTCCCAGTGAAAATATTAAATATATCTTGATAAGAGAATGCTGGACTCTGTCATGGCCCATGCCTACAATGTCAGGATACACTTAAATTGCAGAATAAAGGACTTGTGACTATTTAGGAAGAACTATACTAAAGTAACAATATATTGGGAGTCATTGCAAGGAAGGGAAAATGGAGAGGGAGTAAGGGAAATCATCCAGAACTTACGAACTGGACTCATAAAATAATAAAAAGAAAAAAGTAAAAAAAAAAAAATTCACTCAACTGCATACCCAAGATTTGTCTATTTTACTTTACTCTACTTAAATCTAAATCATATTAAATTAAACATGTCCATTTACAATGAAAAAATACATAAAGATGATTATCAAAGGCTAGAGGGAAGTGACAAGGGGAGGTGAGGATGATTTGCTGATGGGCACCAGGTTATAGTTAGAATATGAAGTTATAAGGGTTCATTACACTGTGTGTGCAATAGACAACATGATAGATCACAGATAAGTTTAATGTGTGCTTATTTCTAAAAACTAAAAGATGCAATTTTGTAGGTTTTCACTGTGAAGAACTGTGAAATGGTTAAAGGGATAAATGTATTTATCTGACTGGATACTTTGTAAAACTGCATGAAATAGAACGACAGATAATACTCCGGAAAGTGTACATGAGATTTATGTCTTTCAAAAATTATGAAAAGATAAAAAAAAAAGAAGAAAGAGAATAGATAAATAGCAAAAGAATCTCTTAGTGAGGCATTTTAATGGAAAATCTGCAACAAAAAGTCCAGCCTGTACCACACCTGATTAACATGAGCCTTTGGAAACTCAGTTTTGTTCAGAAATCCTTGACACTGAGCTTCTGACAAGAATCAGAATTGTTTTCCAGGAAGAACACTGTATCATAAAAGACACATATTTCTTCATCATATAACTCCTTCACATGTGGAAGATTTTTATATCACATAGGATAAGTAAATAACTGTTGACATTCCTGTGCGTTATAGACAACTATGGGAGTCACAAAACCAGTGTGACTCGTTAAGCCAACCTCAGTCACCATTCAGGTTTCCAGCTGTTTACAAACACATAGCTATCTTTAAGGAGTAAAAGGACTATAGACAGTATTTCCAAATAATAAAAAGTTTCACTTTTTGTATTCCTTCGTTTGAGGAAAAACAGCCATAAATTAAAAGCTTTGGTTATTTTGTGAATCAAGATGACAGAATAGGGTAAGGACATATTTAAATGGACAGTGAAACATTAACCAGTGTGAAGCAGAGAGGGCACATTCCGGGAAATAGGAGAGGACAGAGCAACAGCAGAGGGGCACCTGGAGACTGACAGACACAGGAAAGCAGTGAAAGCACCGGTGTGGTATTGCAGTGACTGATACCCCAGCGGCATTCAGCAAATGTGATCTGACCTCCACTGGCAGCCAGAACTCCTCCAGCAACCAGGTGGGAAGGGACTTTCACTGGAAGCTCAGGATGTGAACCGCTGACTGTGGCATCATACAGATCAAAATAGGTCCGTGTGGCACCCAAACCTAATGTCCGACAGGTTCCGACAAGATCAGTGCCACCAACAGCCTAACTATATAGGACACCTGGTGTCTCTCTAATCCTGGACCTGCTCCAACCAGAAGTGGGAGAAAGGCTGCGTAGACAATGGTGCAGCCTCAGCACAGTGTTACAGGAGGTGGAGAGTGGTGAGCCAGGAGATGGGGCTATGTAGACCATGGTGGAAATCTAACATAAGAACCTGGGCCTGGAACTCACTGGAGGGAGTGGCACAAGTGGCTGCAAGCAAAATGTTGTGTACCAACTGCAATAAGTAAAATCGCATTATAGAACTGTAGGTGACACAGCTTAGAAACCTGCCCCAAGGAGAAGACTCTGCTAACCAGAAGTACAATGATCAAGAGCAAAAGAAGTAACAAACACACAATGAATATTACCAAAAACTCCCCTGCAAAGAAGCAAAACCCTATGGCAACCTCAGAGTTAACTGAGGAAGAGATTGAGAAAATGAGAGATACAGAATTCAAAACACTTGTTATAAATCTTCTTATCAACAATGAGAAGCACAGAAAGCAGACATTCAAGGAATTTAAAGAATATGTCACATTGGAAATGAATCAAATAAACCTGATACATTAGAAATGAAGAATACAGTGGAGCACAATGTAAAAATACAGTGGAGAGTCTCCAAAATAGAATGAAAAAAGCAGAAGAAAGAATCTCAGAATTGAAAGATGTTTCCTGTCACCAGGGGAAATATACAAAAGCTGGAAGCAGAGCTGGATCAGGCCAAAAAAAGTATTCAAGAACTGAATAGCACTAGTAAAAGGCCAAATATAAGAGTTATGGGAGTCCCAGAAGGTGCAGACAGAGAAAATGGGATTAAAGGTGTATTCAATGAAATAATAAGGGAAAATTACTCTGATCTGGAAAAAGAGCTGGGAAACAGTATCCAGGAGGGACACAGATCTCCCAACAGGCTTGATCAAAAGCAATCTTCACCAAGACACACGATCATCAACCGCTCTTCAACCAAACATAAGGAAAAGGTCCTTAAATGTGCATGTGAAGAAATTAATTGACATATAAAGGAATGCCAATTAAACTCACAGGAGACCTCTCATAGGAAACTCTACAGGCCAGAAGAGTATGGAGGTATGGAGTGACATATTCCAGATTCTAAAAGAAAAAAAAAAAATTGTCAGCCCAGGATAACATATCCAGCAAAGCCTTCTGTTGTCTTTGAAAATGAAGTAAAATTCTTCTACAGTAAAGAAAAGTTAAAAGAATATGCCTTTTTCAAATCTGCCTTACAAAGGATATTTAAAGATGGTCTCTTGACAGAGAAGAGGAATAGAGCCCACCAAAACCAAAAGCAAATGCGAAGAACACCCCAGTGAAATAACAACAGAAGACTAAATCAATGAACAACCCATTGCTAAAATGACAAGACCAAAATACCACCTATTTGTATTAACCCTGAATGTAAAAGGCTTAAACTCATCATTCAAACTTCATAGAATAGAAGACTGGATTAAAAAACAAGAGCCATTTATTTGTTGCCTACAGGAGACATATTTCACCAACAAAAATCAAAGGAAACTATGTTTCATGTATTTTGATGTTTTGCTTTTGTTAGTTTCATCTCTTCAAAAGTTACTTCTGATTAAATTCTTCAGTGACTCATAGATCAAACAGTTGCATCATTTACTTCAAGAAGGTTCTTGATTTTCTTTTTCATTTGTTCAGCAACATGTTAGTCATTCAGTAACATGTTACTTAACTTCATCACGGTATTAACTTCTTTATTCTTCCTGTTGTTGATTTTGTTTTGTGTCTTTTCATTTAAGGGGAAGTATACTAACTGTGTAATGGAGACTCTCATATCTAGTAGAATGTTATTTAATGCCATGGTGTTACAAATTTCTATTTTTGTTTCTATTGTTGATTTTGTATTGTGGCTTCTCATTTAAGGGGATGTACAATAACTGTGTAATAGAGGCTATCATATAGATGTGAGGATACAGTTCAGTATACATCTCTACTTCCAGACTAAAGATGGACTCCCAGTGAAACTGTTTACTATATGACAATAGGATGATGGACTCTGCCATTGTCCATGCCCACAATGATGGACATCTGACTTTGTATGAAGAACTATACCTTAGTAATGATATAGGGGAACCCATGGGGAGGGGGGGCAGGGGAGGGACAATGGGAATCCCAGGGAACTATAGAACTGTATCATAAAATGATAATAATAATAACAAATAAAAGATTTTTTTAAAGCTTTGGTTTTACAGCCATTAAACAATGAAAACTGAACCTTAAGTAACACATCAGTATCTAAGTTACTTATCTGATCCTTTTTCCTCCAGTTAGGGATAGTTGTACATGTAAACATTTTCCATATGTCTAATGCATATTAAAGCTGATTAACACTCACATGCAGGGGCTGCATTCTTAGCCTTAAAGAACCATTTCCATCTTTGGGAACTCTTCTCCTTGAGGTCCCGGGAAAGACAGTTCACATACCCAGGCTCTCTCACCTTGGATCATTACTTCCCCGTTGCTCAAAGGCATAATCTTTGAAACCTCTTTTATCACAACTGCATGAACAGAAAGTAAGTAGCTGAGCATTTGGCTCAGCAATTAAAATGCCAATTGGAAAGTCTGGGGTCAAGGCCTTGCTGCGCTCTTGAGGACAGCTTCTTGCTAGCATACACTCCAGGATGGGCAAACTTTCCTGTCGAGGAGCAGTTTGTAAATGTCCTAGGTTTCACAAGGATCAATCTGTTGCTTGGCTCTGCTCTCTAGCCTGGAAGCCACCCCAAACAACTTGTAAAAAAAAAAAAAAGACAACCTGCATCCAGAGAGATTCTGAAGGAACACATAGGAAGCCGACTGGATTTAACCTGGAGGTCAGAGTTGGCAGACAGTATCTAGATTAACCAAACAAACAGGATTTGTATGGGAAAGTGGGGACCAGAGAGCCACCCCAATCCTCCATAAATCCATACAAGGAGACAGTTCTCACTGGAGAAGGCCCTTTTGTGTAACTGGGGTACCAATGGACCAATCTCTAGTGGCAATCATTTAGCTTATATTGAAGACACAAGTTTCCCACTGGTTCTTACATAATTTTCTCTTGCCTCTCTGAATGTGTTTTAGTATTAAGAACTAGAGACTGTAGAATTTCTGTCATTGAACTTGGGTCGATGGCTCAGTGACTAAACCTTACTTTGCACATATCGGAATCCCATGTAGGTCCTGGCCCATGTTCTGGCTGCCCCACTTCTCATCTGGTTCCCTGTCTGTAGCCTGGGAAAGCAGTAGAGAATGACCCAAAGCCTTGGGACCCTGTACCCATATAGAAGACCTGGAAGAGGCTCTGGACTTTTGGCTTCAGGTTGGCTCAGCTCCAGCCATTTGCAGCCACATGGGGAGTGAAACAGCAGATGAACAATATTTCTCCCTGTCTCTCCTCCTCCCTGTATAACTGCCTTTCCTAACAAAATAAATAAATCTTAAAAAAAAAAAAAAATTCTGTCATCCAGAAGAGATGATCAAGCTTATCCTTTTTCTTTTGTCCACCAGGAAACTCAGACAAATCCCATGTTGTGTCACTGTTGCTTTCTTCGATTTTGAGAACACCTTCTCCTCTTCCTTTGGATTTAACCTTTCCTTGATCTGATATGAAGAGCTCATTGCCATTCTACTGCATCCACTGCGGTCATTTTTAAGCATGTATGGAAGTGGCGAGATATAAAATACAGATGGAAGGAGAACACGTGAGTGACAGGAAAGAAAAAGGGTGAAACTGGAGCCACTGATAAAACAGGTCAAGCCAATATCTGCCTCTGATGAGTGTGTGTGGCCATATTGCCCGGTTGAAAACATTTCCTGACAATTGTTCTGGCAGACGAAACAGTCTGTCAGTGCAGACTCCCTTCTGGGAGGTGTATCACATGATCTGTTTGTCAATGACCCTACACTGGCTGCCCTGATATCCATGTGCACATCACATCTGACCCCCACAGTGCAACTTGACCAGTGGTGTTGAGACTGGAAAGGGAAGCTGCCTCCAGAGGCACCGCTAAGGAAAGCCCACAAGGGGATCTGGGACAGAGACATGCAACACCTTAGGATCAAAAAATAAGTTCTGACAGCTTTCTGATGACAGCCAGTGATGTGAGGAAAACATCCAGAGGGCAGCAGGGACCATGATTGAGTGATCCGAAGCACATCCTAAAATGCATAGACCAATTTCTAAGTTTTCTCCAGGGTTTGGTGGCAGCACGGAAGGTGAGGATGGGAGATGGAGCGTCAGCAACCCCACTGCACCCAACCCGTGTGGTGCGACAGAGTTGGATCCCAGTTACACAGTTCACCTATCCTGCGGTTATCTCTTTAGTGGTGTGAAACTTGTCATCAGATAAGTACAACATCACTAGAGAGAAATTGTAAAGACATGCTCCAGCTGGGTTTATAAAAGAATATAGAGAAGAAAAAGAAACGTGTGTATTTTCCAGTATCAACGCGTAACAGCTTGGTTGGATATCCAACAACGGAGATGGTAGAGTATAGGTGGCTGATTCCTTTAGCATCTACCAGCATCTTCAAATTACTCTAAATAAGGACTTAAATCTTGGTAATAAGTTGCATCCTCCTCTAAATCCTTCAGCCTGCTTCACTGGCTCCTCCATGCAGATGCTCTGTGTATCTTAGGACTATTGTCTGGCCGATGGCAACATAGGGAAGCCCTTGAAGAAAGTCTGTGGTCAATGTCAGGGTCCATGAGACAGTAGACAACCCTCTTGGACCCACTCGTCATCCTGGAGAAGTGGCCACAGCACAGGAGATGGACTAAATCCATGGTGACGACAACAGGTCCCAGCTAGCCTCAACACTATCACCAGGCAAAGAGAAGACAAAAGAAGGCTCAGCCTGAAGCAAAGTCCCTCATACATGGAGGCTGAAACTCTATTATTCCAAGTACCTTGCTTGGTCTTTAATATAGTGCAGGCCACTTGGGCATGGTCAAGCAAAGGCCTGCATTGAAGCATTCTAGAAATAAGTGTCTAGCTCTCTGCAGGCTTTGGAAACACAAGTGATACACCTTGAAAACGTCTTATTTATTTATTCCTAGTGGTCAGAGGAGTACAGTCTAAGCATTGCAGACTCAGGCCAAGCCCTTTTTTCTGCCATGCTCTGTGAGACTGGGGATCTGACTGACTGGGCCATTAAAGGGGAGGACGAAGAGGAGTTGGCAGTGTTTCATCAGGTGCTAGGTATAATGTCCGGTTCTCACACGGCACTGTGGTGTCAAGCCTAGCTTATGCACAGATCGAATGAGCCATCTGTCTTCTCTGGATCCAAACACACCCATCCTGGGATCTAAGAATGATCAATAAATCTCAGTTCTTTACGAACACAAAGGAGTTGTTGGCTGATTTCCTTTCTTATGGTGTCTTGATTAGGCATCATTATTAGCCACCATGGGATGAATCCCTGAGTGTATGACTTGGTTCATTTCACTTGTATGATGCTACTCACACTCCACATTTAGAGCAAGTTCCAGGGAATAAAGGACACTCACTCCCAGCTGGAACTGCAGAACATAATGAGGAAATGATCCAGGGTTACAGATAAAGGGACATTAAAAATAAGTTATGCCAAACCCCATAGTTCACAGATAAAAAAAAAAATGGAGCAAAGGCCAGCTTTTTGGCAAAGCGTAAAAAGCTGCCCATGCTACCAGCTTCCCATAGCAGTACTTCAGTCCTGGCTGCTCTGCTTCCATTCCAACTTCCTGCTGTTGTGTATATAGGGAAGGCAGGAAAAATGGTTCAAGTACTTGAGCCACTGGCACCCAGGCAAGAGACCAGGATGGAAGTCCTGTCTCCGTTTTGTCCCAGAGCTGGCTGTTGTAGCTATTTGTCAGGTAACATCAGGTAAAATATACCTCCCTCTCTTTCACATCTAACTTTCAAAAAAAAAATCAATGCATCTTTAAGAATAGAGTGCAGAAAGGGTAGAAATCTACTCAAGATTTCCTTAGTGCTTTCTCTCTCTCTCTTTCTCTCTCTCTCTCTCTCTAAGTCTTTGGCCAGTTTTGTATTCTCTCAGCAAGGAGTGGATCACAGTGCAAGCTTTGAAATCAGACAGGATTGAGTTCAAGGTCAGGTTCTGCCACAGATCAACTGAATAGCCTTTGATGACTTGCTTGTCTCCAAGAGTCTGGTTCCTCTTTGCTATACTGTGGATTACAGTACCAGCATCTTCATATTGCTGGCAGAATTGAATAGGAATAACATATTGCCTAGCATGGTACCTGGTGCACAGCAGGTGAGTGAGCTGTATTTTTCCCTACATTCCCTGTCCTGATGACAGGACAGCTTTGTTCCAACATTTGCGGAGAATTTGTTTCTATTCCACAGGTACTAGTGATACATGGCTCATGGACCTTCTGTCTATACAAATGATGATAGATAGATGAATAATCGGGCATACACATGAGCAAATTAAAGACTGCCTGTAAATAAGTGTCTGTGTATGTGTTACACTTGATCAACATGTTCCTACATGCAGATAGCATTTGCTTATGCACAAAGCTCTGAGGAACTTGAGCACTGAGATGGAGTCTCTATCAACATTCCAATGGAAGCTAGGAGAAGCATACACATCATCTCAGATAACGGCATCATCAGGAACAACAAAGCACTGCTCTAATGGGACAGGATGTCACTGAGTCACAATTCATAGGAATATGATCTCCATAGTAACATTTTGTGATTATTTTTTGAACCAATGAAAACAGAGTTAATTCCCCACATATTAAAATAGGACTTTAATTGGTTATTCCCAATATTCCCAGCTAGAGAAATGGAGACAGGTGAAGTGAGTTAAGTGGGGGGGGGGGGGATTATTTTGCATTATCAATTTTCACTTGAGTATCATTTTTCCTGCATCCTACCCCCTATCCCCTGCAGGGGAAGCAGCCTGAACAGCCCATGGTGATTCCGACCAGGTGATTCTCCAGCCAGTGACCCCGGAAGCTTTCTCTCCACCTCCCTCCCATCTACAGCTTCTTTAATGACCTCAAACAGTCTCTTACTTCACAACTGCTCACTCACCTTAGCTTGTTCAAAATCCTCCCTCAGTACCAGTTCACCAGTTCTCAGATTTCCAGATGTTTGGTTGACAAGATAACTGGACAACCTGCTGGCTTTGATTTCCTTTTCATTGCAAAACTCTGCCTTTTTACAATCTCAGACATCCTCAGGGTGCCAGCACCAACCACTTCCCCTGGGTCAATTCTTCTGGGAGCTGGTCTCCTACCACTTTTCATGGCTACTCTACCAGCCAGCCAGCCTGGAAGAGAAGAATTGTCTTCACTTTGCAGATGACCATCTCTAAAAGGCTCAAGTGCCTGGGTAGTCAACACTATAGCCATTCACATTGTTTTCCTGAAGGCAGCTTAGTGCATAGAACAATTCTGGATCATTGAAGAGCGAGTTTGTGCTGGGCAGTAGTGAATGCTGGGAAATTGCAACTTTGGGGATATGTGCACTTGAGAGACCTGAGGAGCTGGCCTTAAGAAGACAGCTCTTAATGGAACAGATTGCATGTGGCAGAGGCAACATTAGCTTGTTTTTTCTGAGATGGAGGACAAAATGAAATGAAAGTATGAAATAGACAAAGGGTACATAAGAAAACTCTAAGGAGCTTTGCACCTGGTGAAAGTGCAAAGGATTGGCCAGAGGAGCTGTAGAGTGCCTTGCCACACCTGGATTGCACAGGGCCTTTGAAAACATGCAGCAGTACAAAGCAAACATAATTAAGTACCTGAGCGATGGCTTGTGTGACTGGATGGCTACCATTTGCCAGGTGATCGGGCACTTCTCAAATACCACCTCAATCTTGCTAATAGCACGCTCTCTCTAGGATGCGACCATTGACAGCAGGGTTATGAGATTTTCCAAGGTTAGACAGCTGAAGGAGGAAAGTTGGGATTTGGGCCCACATAGTGGGACTTCAGGGACCCAGCTGTTATCCCAGGGACCTCAGATGACCTCCGCTAACTCTGAGAGCATCTGAAACTTTCCCTTGCATATCCCTACTTGCTAGGAACACAGATAATGACTCCTTCACTTCCCCACTCTCAGAAATAGTGTCTGTTTATCACCAGGTAGTGACATCTTGGTTTTGCTCCTTTACTATGCCACTGCATAACATGTTAAAATGAACAATAATTGAGAACGATGATGAGCGTCCATTAAAAAGGAACAAATTAAAGGCAGACGAGCCACTTTACAAACACCTCGGCAATACACATGACAGTCGTCTGATATTTAAGGACATATTCAAAGAAAAATGGCACTTTGAACTATAAATTTATTTGCACTGGAGTAGCATGGCATCATATGCCCTTGCCTCTATTTCATGGGCAAGTCAGAGCCTGGTTTTGACAGCTAGCTCTAATAATGAAAAGGTTTTAAATGTAAGGTATAACAGCGTTCCAATCAGTGCCTAATCAGGGTTATGCTTTTCAAATTATATTATGTCTGCTTTCACCCCCTGCCTATTATGTGCAATAAAAACAGAAGTGCTTAAGAAAATCCCTGATCTGAGCACATATATTTTTAATATTAATATGTCAGGCCAGTGGCAATAAGGATATTAGGGAAATGACGGGATTCTCCCCCAGCTGGACATGTTAATTGAGAAGCCAAGTTTTGGAGGCAAAGTTCACATTTGTGCAGATGGCGGGACAATGCCGGGCGGCACGGGTCAGTGTCAGCCTGCGTCCTGGCTCTAATGGCTTGAGTCTCTGCTTTCTGAGCGTCAGCTGGTCCCTCTGGGCTGTGTAGGTTGGGGAAGTCTGTCTCTCCAATCTTTCTGCCCTTGACTCTGGGATAGTAATTTCTCTCAAAATGTCAATGTGCCTTCTTAAAAAAAAAAAAAAAAAAAAAAAGGAAGGAGGATGAGAAGCAAAAATGCCAGTGGGCTGGGAAAAAAGTTTTCTTTCTCATAGGAGGAAATATAACTTGCAACTCACCCTACCCTGCCCATTCTTTCCTCACCACTCCAAAATCAGAAGAGGAATCTCATTTTTGTTTGAAATCAAGGGATAAAGAAGGCAGTGGATCATCCCAAAATAAGAGTTGAGCCCTGATAGACGATAGCACATCCTTTTCCATCCGATTTGTTAAAGAATGTGGCCACATTTTCTTGGCTTTTCCACCCACCACTCACTGCCTCCACTGTGGTGTGTGTGACGACCCTCCCTTCAAACACGGCTGTGTGGTACCCACAGCCTTCCACAGTTTCAGTTCTCTGAGTGATGTAATTATTTATTGTCTCTAATTAAAATTCAGAGTTCGGCTTATAGTGTGAGTCTGGATGTGGAGTCCATTTTAATGAAAAGAGCAACCGTGGGCTCTAAACTTCTTTATGGAGGAGATAACTTAGGAAATCACGGTAACCTTTTTCAAGAATATTATCTCGCTATTTATAAAACAATGCCTCCCTGACTTGAGAAATTGTCATTTGCATATGAAAAGATGTGTTTATTGATGCTTTTGACTGATGCACATGCTTCATTCAGGAACGCTCTTTTCAGATCAGTCACATACCTTTGAATTTCTCTTTGAAAACCCTATGGCACAATCCTTTAAAAGATCCCCATATATGTGTCCATATACGTAAGCAGTCATTAGGGAACATTTCAACCACCGATTTCATTGAATAGTGTCTAATTTGAAAATTCAGAACTGAAGCCGCTTGTCATAAGCAGTGGCTCTATGTTCTTTCTCCACCCCATGAACTAAACCTGGATTCCTTCTCTTCCACATATTTGTAACTAATTATAGTAAATTCTAGCTAAAGATACTTCAAGCTCCCACACACCAGTATTAGTGCAAACAATTTTGCTTCATTTTTCTGAGTTTCTTGAAGTAGTTTGAGTCATGGCACTCCTGCTTACATTTGACGACTAGGCCATACTGGTGCAGGAACTTGCTGAGGAATTTTCCCTCCTGGAAGCAGAGGAGGTAGAAAACTTAAGCATCAACATGGAAACCAGTGTGTCCTGAGTCCTGCAGAGAGTCACCAAGGTCATGCAGGCACTGTGGTGCAAATGCCACTTCAACAAAGGGAAGTGCATGGAGCAGACTTCTTCCCTGCTTTTCTCTTTTTGCTTAAACCCTCAGTAATTTCCACATCAATTTCAATATATTAAAAAATATATACTGGAAACAAAAAGTTTTTAATGTGTGACTCATAGTCTGTAAGTTGAGCTTGTGAAATGGAGTAAGCAGTGTTCTTAAAATGTGTCATTCTGAAGCATGGCATTTAATCACCTCCATGTGCATTCGCTCTTAATTAAGCAAGTCAACTTAGCATTTATGTTTTGTACATGAGGGCTCCCAGCACTCAGCACTCCTCCATTTCCACCCATGTGATTCAAAAGCAAAAAGACCCCATGAGAATGTTTATCCAGGTTAGTGGGCTCAAAGTATCTCCCCAGATGTACCGTGATCAAGGTTTTTTCTATTGTCATGACTTCTGGTCAAGGAAATGATGATATGTCATTGGGGGAAAGGCTTTTAGTCAAATGTATACAATAGATTGACACCAAAACAATACAGTTTCGTGTCACGCAAGATTTGCATAGAATAAGAATCATTTTTACATAACTTATATACACTTTTTATTTTACTTTCCTGTATTCATGCATATTTCAGATTCCACCTGAATGCCAGATTATGTCATGTGCTTGGAGAGGGTACAGAGAAGAAAAGCTTATTCTCTGATCTTAGGAATCTTGACACACACTCAGCAGAATCCATGGCTCTGTCTAATGAGTCAGCATGGTTTGGGTACAAACCAAGTTGCAAAGGCTACTAAATGAATTTTTTACTTGGATTAAAAGTCAATTGATCACCAGAAAGGCTTTGAGTCAGATGGCCTGCATTTAAGCCTCAGCTCTGCCCATTACCAGCAGAGTGAATTTGGCCTGTTTACTTGTCTATAAAATAGAGATGCAAATCATTTTTGCTTTCCCTAAAGCAATGAGTTTGAATTAGAAAGAGATCAGCAAAGAGAACTACCACAAACATGGGAACAGATGATGAACTAAAAGCTTTAATATTTTGACTCTGCTTTTTTAAGATCTGTCTAAAATTAAGAAAGAGTTACAAACTCCTCCAAAACCAAAAAGGAAAAGGGACCAAAGAAAACCGAATGAGTGTTAATGAAAATACTATTGATTTCAATTTAGAGAGAAAAAAAATCTGTATTTGATGTAACACTGTTTTATATTATTAACTATTTTGTGCAAAGTTTGAACATAATATTTCATAATAATGAAAAGGCTGCAAAAACGTTAAGTATAAAATTTCTTCTACATATCATTTAATTGCATTTTAGTGTTATGAACCTACAATCAGGTGATTTCTGAGAAAGCAACTGAACGCATTTGCTAGCTAAAGCAAAACGAGAATATAATTAAAAACAAAAGATGCATGTCAGAAAAGTTTATTTCCAAAATATTTAGGTAGGACATAGTTAAATCTGAACTTTTCTGCTTATATTATTAATTTGTCTCTATTTTAACGTATAGTATTATTTAATATAAATTCTACTTAATATAAAATGTTTTATATCGGAATTATGAAACCTCAAAACTTAAGTCCTTTTTTCAACAACCATTACTCTTCATTGTAAAATCCATCCTTAGTCCTTTAGAGGAACTTATATTGATGAGCTTTCATATTTTAGAATGTGTCACCATATCAAGAGAATCTTTGTTTACAAACTATCAGTGGAGCAATGGAGGCAACTCAAACAATTCTGCCTCTTTTTCATTTCTTTACGTATTCACAATCATTGTCAATGTGTCCTTCCTCCTTCCTCAGCCCGAATCATGAAATTCATTCCAAGTGAAACTGACAAATTTGTTTTTATCAAAATCATTTAAATAACTTCCAATGCCACTGTTACACATTAATGCAGTTTGCATTTCTGCTGATGATAAAACTAATGTATTCTAAACCTAGTCTTAAGCTTAGTCTTTTAGTCATAGGGAATAGATATTACATTGTTAATGTTAATGCAAATAATAGAAGCCTGAGTGCATTCACTGACAATTCATTAATGACTCTAGTCATCTTGATTAACATTGATTCACCATATACAGGGGTTGTTACAGAATCTATGGTGTATGTGGTCAGTGACAATATAATTACTTATTGTTCACATGTTCACAGATCCGCCCTATATTTCATTATTATTACCACAGCTGATTCACTAGGAATTATGGTTGATACTCAAGTCCATAGTCTCTGACCACAGACCCAAGCAGGTGTTTGCTTAATACTTTGGTCAAAGATCAGTGAGTTAAAGGCTAGGCCAGGGACAGTGAGAATGGAGGGGTCACTGCACTTGCAGGAGGGTGTGAGACTTGATCTTCTCAGGTCTGGGATGCTTGAACCTCAAGGTCACCCATTAGTGATCCTGCCTCAAAGGACTGTGAGATGTCAACAATAAATTCCCCATGCCGGAACCTTTAACCCTCTTAATGCTGCGAACTCTGGGGAGACAGGGCCAAAGCCCAGAAGGAATGGACTCAGAGAGAATTATTCACACAATTGTCCAAAGGATGTGGCATTTATGTCTTCCAGGCTTGCCTCTGTTACAGCAGACAGCTAAGAAAAAATGTTAATGGTGTTTGAGGTTCAGTCTCTCCGTGCAAACAATACATCGATGCACGGCATATAGACATAACATAAGCACGGTGCAAATGGCATTGTTGAATTCTCACATTTCCCTCCTGTCATCAGTGTATCCAAGTAACAAAGATCCTTAATGTAAGAATTCTCCCCTTCCACAACATTTAGAAAAATTCAATCCATTAAAGATAATAGGGTTAACATGCAACATTAGAATTTTTCCTTTGTAAGAACAAGATTAATGTAGAAGAGACATTTGTCATGAAAATCTAATGCTTGAATATCAGCCGTAATTTTGCTTAACATAAGTAATCACTCAATCAAGAAGTCAACTTCTAATTTAGTATCAAGATATAAATAATGTGGGGCTAGGCATGATAGTCTAGTGGCTAAATCCTCGCTTTGTCTCTGCTGGGATCCCATGTGGGGGCCAGTTCATATTATGGCTGCTCCACTTCCCATCCAGCTCCCTGCTTGTGGCTTGGGAAAACAGCAGAGGACTGCCCAAAGCCCTGGGACCCTGCACCTGCGTGGGAAACTGGGAAGAAGCTCCTGGCTCCTGACTTCTGATTGACTCAGCTCTGCCTGTTGCAGTCACTTAGAGTGAGCCAGCAGATGAAACATCTTTCTCTTTCTCCTCTCTGCATTTCCAGTAAAATAAAATAAAATAAATCTGTAAAAGCAAAAAACGATACCCTTAATGTGGACAGAGCTGGGTTACTGTGCTATTACAAACATTGAAGGGAATATGAAGTTCATATCCAGTGTTTGCTCATGTCATAAACTGAAACATTCTGGGGTGAATTAGCTTTACTAAACATGTCATATGAGAGTTGGATTCCGCTCAAAACCCAGGCACACGACAGACATTTGCGCCAGTGGTTTAACCACTGATGGGGATGCCTGCGTGTCATATTGGAACATCTGGGTACGATGCCAGGCCCCGTCTTCTGCTTCCAGTGTCCTCTTTATGAAGACAGTAATAGGCAGCACGTGATGGCTTAAGGGATTTGGTTCCTATCACTTACATTGGAAATGTGGTTTGAGTTGCTGGGTCCCACCCTCTGCTCTGCCGGCCTCATCCCATCCATTTGAGATGAATCCAGATTTAAGTCCAATCCACTGGCGGGAAGCAGGTCTCTCCCAGTGTCCCTCTTCCCTGTCTGTGCGACAAAGAAACAAAAGAAAATCACCTATCTGCAGAGCTCGAACCACCCTGTGGTCCTGGGAGCAGCACCTTGAACAACTAAAGCTGCAGGAACTCATGGCCAACCAGCGCTCCAGGGACTGGTTCGGCTCTAGTGAATCCAATGGCTTTTAAAATGCTTTGGAATCTAAACAGCAACATTAATTTGCTTTCATTCTTTTTTTTTTTAAGGTTAACAACTGGTATGAGTTAGAACAGCCACAACAACAACAATATCAACAACAAATTACAGTACCATGAAAAAGAAAAATAAAACAAAATAAAACAACAACAACAACAAAAAAAAAATGTACCACTCAGTAGCCAACACATGAGTGACAAAAAGGGAACACAGAAGGCTCTTGGGGAAAATGATGCCGTCGTATAATTCATGAGCCCGTGATGAATTTGACCAGAGAAAAGAGATTATTTGGAATGAACCAAACTGAAATAAAAAACATCAAAACACATGGGATACAGCCAAAACATCAAACAATCAAACAATAGTATGGATTGGGCTATTGGAGTTACATTTTCCATGTTGGTTTCCTTATATAAGAGAATATATGGTATTTGTTCTTTTGTGATTGGCTCATTTCACTGAGCATAATGGTCTCTAGTTGGGGCCGCCTGGTTGTAAATAGAATAATTTCATTCTTCTTAATAGCTGAATAATATTCCATGGAGTAGATGTACCACAGTTTCTTTAACCACTCTTCTTTGGACACACATCTGGATTGTTTCCATGTCTTTGCTATTGTAGATTGTGCTGCTATAAGTATAAGATTACAGATCCCCTTCTCACATGTAGATTTCACCTCTGTTGGGTATATTCCTAGGAGTGGGATAGCTGGGTCATATGGCAGGTTTATTTGCAATTTTCCAAGCACTCGCCATACTGATTTCCACAGTGGTTGTACTAGCCTACACTCCCACCAGCAGTGAAGGAGGGTGACTTTCTCCCCACATCCATGCCAGCAGGTGTTGCTAGTTGAGTTCTGAATGTAAGCCAGTCTTCCTGGAGTTAAGTGGTACCTCAACGTGATTTTCGTTTGTATCTCTCTTATAGCTAGGGAGTCAGGGACCTGAGTCAGGAACCAGGTGGTGAGCCTCTGGCCCAGCATTCATTATGTCTTGCATTTATCCTGGATAAATGTTCCAGTTCACATGATACACAATGTAGTCTCCCAACCTAAAGGTGTACTTGAGTGGTTCTCAGTGTGGATGGGACAGCACATGTTCTGGGTTTTGTTAAACAAAGACGACAGAGACCCTGCATCTGACTTAAGGGAGACCACAGGGAAGCGAAGTTCTACCCCAAGTCAGTTAGCATGATCAGGGTGAAGGCTTTATGGAAACAGAGAATCTTGAGGAGGGAGTTTCATAGAGGAGCTGAAGCAGTAACATGGGAGGACTCAGAAGGAACAGCACATAGATTGGTCTAGAACACAATGCATAAAGAGGAGAGAAAGCCTGGCCAGGACAGAAAGACTGGGCTGGGGAGGAGTCACATCAAACACTGATTAGGGAATTCAGACCTGTTCTAGGAGAAGCTAGGAGTCGGTATGCAGCACATCTACCACCGGGAGGCACATCGCCCCTCCGTCTCCATGGGATATCGGTTCCACTCTCTCCTATGGTCCCCGCAATTGGAGGACGTTTATGTCCCCTATAATAAATGTCATAGTGTTTGCAAATAAATACACACATCCTCTGGTATTCCTAGCTCATCTTTTCTAACTTTCTGATAATATCACATAATGCACATGCTAAGTAAATAGGCACGGTGCCATATTGTTTGATACATAGCAAAAAGGAAAATAATTGTGTATGTTCAGCTTTGCAGCAATATTAAAAAATAGATTTGTTTCTTGTAAAGTTTATTTAATCATTTGAGATGTAGAGAGACAGGAGGAAAGATAGACAGAGAGTTCACCTCCACTGGTTCACTGCTACAAATGCATAATGGTGGGGGAGGGCCTGGAGTCAGAGGCTAGGAACTGAGTCTGGTGGCAGCAACCTCACTTGAGCCACCACATTTCCTCCATCATCTGCATAACTGAAACCTGTGATTGAGATCCAGGATCAGATATCAAACCCACGTCCTCTGAATGTGGGGGCGAAGCAACTTCACTGGCTAAGCTTCAGAGCCACCTGTGTTGGTGAAATCTGAAGATGTGGAGCACAAAGGGGACCAACAGTAGAACTTCCTACAATATGTATATAAAGCAGGGGTGGGGGGACTGCTAGAGACTCTTCGGGCTGTTGTTGAGGCTGGGGGGAGAAGACAAAGGCATTGATTGAGCAGCTCTGCAGTACCAAGTTTGTTAAATACGCCCCCTCCTTCAATCTTCAGAACAATGTGATGAAGCAGGCATCATTTTATAATCCTTTCACAAAAAAACAACATATGGAAGTTTAGGTTACTTGCCCAGGTCCATGGCAGAGATCTCGTTCAAATCCAAATCGTCTGTGTTTCCCCTTATACTCTCTTGAACACCCCAATACCATCCCTCTCAGCCAAGGCATAACTCAGTGCCAGCGTGCATTTTGAGTTATGTGAAGAGAATCCACGTGTGGGTATTTCAGGAGAGCATTATGTAGTTTGCACCAGGTGAAATCCAGTGGGGAGAAGAGGATACAAGGATGTGGAACGACGGACAAAAGTGATACGCGCCCGTGTCCCACGGTGCAGTGGGGCAAGTACGTTCACACTAAGGTACTAAACGCCGTGTAAAACTCTGGACGAGAGGAGCTGATCCGCCCCAAACACAAAGCTGAGAAATGGGAATGCTAGTCGCCCGACTTCATCAGCTCAAGTGGTTGTATAGATACTCTGAAATAGTTTGCTATACTCCATAAAAACATAAAAATAGTACATGTTAATCAAAAAATTTTAAAGAAAATATTCAATTAAAGAGGTATGCCTTCCGAGGAATTTGGTTTATCAATAAGAAGGATTGAAAATGACCTTAGAAAATAGAGTACACAATTGTTGGGGCTCAGGAAACTTATGAATTCACTGAACTGTTGAAAAATATTTCGTAAGTTGTTGTGCCTACACCTTGGGTGGGCCGAGGGAGCTACATCCAGTGGAAAGATCTGGGTACAAAGCATGAACACATAAAGGTTGATGTCATGCAAAAATGAAAACTTCCAGACTTAATAGTTAACTCCTACTTTCTTGCCCTCAACTTCATCACATGAGTCAAACAAACAAACAAACAAACAAAACGAACAAAGTTTTGAAAAAGCTACAATGAAACTCAGCAATATTTGAAATGGGAAATTCAGCAGAAGAAAAATAAAACAAAATAAAATCCTTTTATGTAAGCATATTATAAGCTTCCTAAAGTTAACAATCAATCACCTCTCAAAAAAAAAAAAAATCAGGAGTCATTAGTTTCCACCAATCTATGAGTAGAGATATAAAGACAGAAAAGAAGAGAATACAACATTTTGAGCCTTTGCGGAAATGTTGGTAGACATTCCAGAAATGACCCAGATTGTGATCAATTAAAGCCCAGCTCCTGGTGAGGTTGCAGGGTATTTAGCACAGAAATGGGCTGCCCCTTCTCAGGCTTACTGTGAGTGGTGCTGGGTGCACCTGTTTATTTTGCTCTCATTACACACGAGTATATTTTGGGTTGGAATCATTAGTTCCAACAAATGAAATTCCTATTTTTACTCTAGTAAACATAGAAACGTTTAAATGATGCTGCAAAATGAGGACAGGCACCAAAGACAAGCAAATTATGACAACAAATTACAGAAATTTCTCTTTAAAAATCTCGTTATATTTTCCCCTGAAACTGGAACATCTACAATATGTCTCAATTTCGTTAATGTGTGGATTGTTGTTGTTCTTCCCCCAACTCCAAACATCCTTCACAAATAACACATTTTTCCTCAAAATAAGGAATTGCTCTGAGATGATAGAGGAAAAATATGCCCATCTCACCATACTTTCTAGAGAAAAAAAAAAAGAAAGAAAATCAAGCTGCTTTAAAAAACAAAAGACAAAGAAAGTATATTTCACTATAAATTATTCATTGCACTAATTTTGGATCAATATTTATAGATATTCACATGCTTTCTATAAAGCTAGGGAGATTCTTTTTAAATGCCATAGTTTCCTCCTCAAAGCCAATGTCAGAGGCAGAGCCTCAATGCCAACACTGAGTGAGCACCGGAGACACATGCCCAAGTTCCTCCACCTTTTAGCACCAGGGCAGCATGACACACGGTGGGCTTCTGCCACTGTCTTCCCAAACGCCCCGTTACTGACCTGCCACCTTCTGCCAAGTGGCAGCCTTTTATAGGAACAGAGAAGCAGAACCCAGTTGCCCTCTTCCACGCAACGAGGATGAGAACACAGCCACTCGGCTAGTTCTCCATTGCAAATGTGCACAGTGATTATTTTTGTGATCACTCCTTCAAGCTCCCCTGAAAACCAAGAGTTGCCCAGCCCTCTGCCAGCACTGTTGCTTGCTGCAGTGCGAGAAAAAGAGGTTCAGACCTCAGTTAGTTCACCTCCCCTGCCTCAGCAGCAATAGAAATGAGTGTGTGTGCATGTGTGTATGTGTGTGTATTTATATATATACATATATAAAATCCATATATATACATATATGCATACATACAGCACAGTCAAAACACAGTGAATCTATTGCAAACTACGAGAACAAGATTCTTTGTTTCTAATTTTCCTTCTTAACGCAGAGCAGTGTAAAAGTAAAAGAACTTGATGAATTCTCACAGGTTAGGAACCAGAGATGATCTGTTTTATGTGGACTGCACAAGCAAGGTTGCACGTGATTGCACGAGAGCATTGACGCTCATGAGGTATCATAGTAAGTGTGGCTGAGCCAAACAGATAAATACACCAAAGTCCAAATGTCACACGCAAGGAGATTCCCCATGTGGCCAGGCACCCTCCTCTGGGTCCTACAACCCTTGATTTTCCTGTGTCACCAGTGGGTGCTCTCAGAACAGTGATGGGGCATGCAAAAGGCAAGAGAATTCAGCAACAAGGCCAGTGTCAGTTTAAATTGAGGGCTACCATGAAGAGCTTTATTCTGGTTTTAAAACGATCACTTCATTAAAATGGTTCCTTTCAGCACATGCCTTGCCTTCTCCAGTAGAGAGAGCAGTTCAGTCACTGACTGCATTTGTGTGTGTAAGCTAGAATATTTTTTAAGCACGATTTTAGCTGCAGAATACTTGAGCAGTCGTCAGGTGGAAGGGCATGACATCACCAGGAGTAATTATTAATGTCAGCTGTTACCTTCAGATGGAAAGCAGTCTCTGAAAACTTGGATACACATGTGCAGACTTACGGCAGCCCTCATCAAAACAATGATTGATGGCAGCCGGCACACCGTGTTTCCCGAGGAGGTACAGGCCACGCGCCAATGGGGGAGAAAGCATTTCAGTTCTGTTTATTTTTCCAGTCCACAGATATATCCCCAGTTTCAGCTTGTTTTTCCTCTTTCCTGATCAAAAAGCTCACCAAACTCGGGGCCAATGCCAATAAACAGCCTTCCTATTTATGTGTGAACTCTCCTGCATCCCCGCAGAAGTCTGAAGCAGTCCAGGATCTTGCTGGAGCCTGAAGCCATGTCCTCAGAGGCTTCTTACAAGACTCCACTGCCTCATGCCTTTCTGCATCAGCAGTTCTGTCTTTGGGGCACCAAGATTGATTTTCTTTCTCCCTACAAGTCAAAGTCCAGAGTGTGTGCCCCTGCCTGCTGCCCAGAGAGACCAACAATGCAACCACCAGATCAACTTGAAAAACTCATCCAGGGAAGCCTTGCTTTCACCTCTGCTTCTCACTAAGTTAAGTGCTCCATGTCTCAATGAAGGCGGGCCCTGTGAAGCCCAGAGCCTGCAACGGCTGCAAGCCACACTGATGTTTAAATGAAGTTTGTCCTGCTGCGTTGTCTCCTTCGTGGAAAGCCTGCACATGGTGCATTTGTGATGCCTGAGCACCTAAAAAAGCACATCTTGGTCCAAGGTTGTAATAAAAATAACAAGATCTTTGGTTAGGAAATTGTTAATATGACCATCCCTACTTGTGTACTTCACTCATAGGATTTACAACTGTTTTAAATACTCAAACAGGGCTTACAGGTAAATACATCGTTTACAAACAAAATGTTGGGATTTTATTCTACTTTTGAAGAAGCATGAAAGTCTGAAAAATTAAAGCATTTGGGAAGAGGGAAAAAGGCAAGATTTAGTAAACACCAAAAAAAAAAAGCCTTTGGAAAATGGAACTGAAAACAAACAAGTTTATTTTACTACAAAAATATTTGAGACTCGTGGATTCTTTGATTACACACATTATCTAAAAGTTTCTTGAAAATACTTCATGTAGAGTTGTAGATGGACCATATCTTGTGCTTTGAGGAAAGACTTTTCTGTTTTGCACAAAGGCTGTTGAGAGTTAGGCCAGCTTAGAAGGAGCAGAGGAGAAGGTCAGGTTTATCGTCAACACAGCGAAGCCATCAAGCAGACCCCACGCTCACCTGCACTCTGCTCTACAAAGCGACTTGAACAGTGACCACAGAGCTTCCTTGGTGTGAAACAGTGTCATTTGCAATGCCAGCGCTATGCAAGCGGCAACCTGAGGTTCCTACATCCCATACCTATATAAATAAAACAAATACTAATGATGAAGAACTTAGAGTGGTGGTAGGTCGTGCAGCCTGGCTTAATAGCAGTTTAGATTACAATCTTGGGCAAAAAGTGTTTGTCATTTTCTTCTTGTCATGACACCACTGAAATTTCTCAAGGGAAAAATTTAAAGCAACTGCATTTCACCCCTTGAAAGACAGTAGTCAAATAAATTTTGCCTTAGAATAAAGCACTAAAATGAGTAATTTAACTTCTGCAGTAATCTGTATAACAAATGAAAATTTTTATTAAGCAGTACATTTCAAATTTGAAACAAACATTTTTAGTTATCACTATGCTGTTTGTCTTAAAAATCATCAGCTATACTGTATGTGTTTTATCATTAGAATTGGAAATATATCTTCTGCTGATATGTTAACATTAAATATAGCTTGTTTTATTCACCAAATAAATTATCTTAACAAATGTTGTTCTTTACTCTAACTGCTTTGATATTGTTTATTTAAAAATTTAGGCAAAATTGCCCCCAAAAAATCCTTTATTATGTCAAGCTCATAAACACCCATTTAGATTCCCTTAAATTTTAAATTCTCAAAAAGAACCAATTGCAGTAAACTCGAAGAAAAAATTCATAAATGAAGGGGAGGATTTCCCCGATGTCCAGAAACCAAATGTCGAATTGCTATCAAAACTGCATGGAAACACAGCATCTTATAAAGTAGAATCAGTACCTTTCTCTTTTGCCTTTCATGATAGAAATAAATAAATGAGCAGGAAGAGCTTCACTGTCCCTCTACTATCCTCATTAGCAAAAATCTGGCAGGCAAACGGCACGAGGAAAGTTGACTTAACAATATTGTTTTCTGAGGATAGGGGGTGGCGACGAAAGGGCAGATTGAAATGATATATGTCAAATGTTAGTAGCCCTTTAAGAAGCCATTGCCCATGGCCCTTGACCCCTTACAGATGGCAAATAAGGTGCAGACCAAACGAAATGAAGATGAAAGCGTGTTGACAGGAGCAAGGAGATTCCAGTTCTCGTCCCTACAGACAACAGGAATGACATCACATCTTTTCAAACTGACACGTTAATGAATTTAGCAACACCTGAACTTTTCTGGCAGAGGTCACCTTTGACACCAGCAGGTTCTTTGATGTCAGTAATAATAGGATTCTGTATCTCTCCCCAACTCCATATTTGATGGCAGAATTACCTTTTGGGCCCTAGCAAGTTGACAGGGTTTCATTTTGCTTCCTCTTTTAATGACATCTCCTTTGCAGGTGAATTGGAGATGTAATGACTTCCTCTTTTTGTCTGGGAGGATTCCGAAATGTCATTGAGAGACCCAAGGCATCTCAATCTCACTTAATGCGAACGGGAAGCCAGGGGTTTTTAAAGGTGAAATGGATCTTGCTAATGAAGAAACATCACTCCTAGCGGGGCAGGCGGCTAGCAAGTTCGAGGTAGGTGAGTGTCACAGGTTAAGGTTCAAGCACAACGCAGAGTGTGACTAAACATGTCATCTTTTATTTATCGGGCTTTTAATAAACATAATTGAGTGGTTGGACAATAGAACCCAGGGACCCTCTCTGCATTTGGCACCCGAGGAGAAGCCAAGGATCTCCTACTCAGAAATCTGCAGTGATGGGTCTCCATTGTGTCTGAAGTTCAGCTATGTGAAGGATAAAATCACAGTCTGAATACAGCTGCCTGATCCTTGGTGCCAGAAACTCCGGTTTTCTCTCGATCTCCACTCTTGTTTTCCGCGGAGTGCGACTCAGTGCTTACAGCTACCCCTCTGTCTCTTCCTGAGTCTTCTACAAGGCAAAAGCAAGGAATACAATATTTGCGACTATCATTAATTTGTAAATTGACTGTGAAGCCCAAATGGGGACTAGGGGGTCAGTTGCCTCCAATCGAAAAGTGTGGTCACACAAGAAGCTGTGACCCATTGGAACCACAGAGACACCCCCACATTCTCTGCTCCCACAGTATCTATCTCTCATCTCCTGTTTGGACAAGCACTCAGTAAAGCCACAGCTCCCTGTGGAGCAGTGAGAGAAGCAAGGACTGCAGCCGTGGGTCCCCGGCCATCAGGACCCAGAGCAACCAGAAGAAACTCCCAAATCCTAACACAACACAGTGGCTTCCCTGCTGCCAGAATAACCCACAAACTATGCTAGGATTGTGACGGCATTTTGTCTTTCCTCAGGTACCTTAAAAACACTAATTGCCCCCTAAAACTTTTCAGACCTGACGGGTTCTTCTGAATGTATGGAGCCTAACCATTCCTCTAAGAGTGCTACCACTCGCTCAACTATTCTGTCCATTAAGGTCTGCGTGGTTAACTGGTTAACGTTAGCCTAACCTCTTTACCTTCCTGTAAACGAAAATCATTCGTTAAAACATGAGGTTTGTCTCTCAAATCTAAACACATATTCGACTTGTAGCAGCCCTCAATACCATTTCCAGAAAAAAAAAAAAAAAAGCACGCTGTCCCATCTGGTTGGAGCAGGTAAAATAATGACTTTTTCACCTGTCAACTGCCGGCTTAAAATTCCCACACATGTAGGCCGCTTCTGTTTCATCTGCTCTTTGAGCCTCAGCTGCTTTGCTTTTCAATGGCTCCGTTTCACTGGTGTGTCCTTTGTGTCTCAGCCACTCACACCGCCCGCTCCCTCTTTGGTGCTGGGAGTTCTTTTCACAGTGACATTTCAACATAAACAGTCAATATTCATTACCTCAAAGGAGACTTCCCTCCTATTGCTGACCAATTAAATACCAGCTGAGATACGCAGACAAAGCTAAGGGAGCTGTAACACAGACAGGCGGCGTCTCTGCCTTCCCTTCAAGGAAGAAAACTCGTGATCAAAACAAAGCGAGCTGGGGACCGGGGGACTGGCTCGATCCTGGAGACAATTCGCCTGGATCTGACCGCTCCGTCTTTTCATCTGGCGTGCTACTGAGTGTGGAGGTCTCCTCGTATTGTTGTTGTTGTTTTTAATAATTCACTAGCGTGCATTTTTGAGGCTTCCCCGAGAAGGACAATCAGTTCCTAATGAGCTCCTGACTGAAGATGGCTGTGTTGCCGTAGCCTGTTTACTCAGATGCTGCTGGGCCTGACATGTATTTTCTTACTCCACTGCCTAATCTGATTTAGCTTGATTTTCCTATTTCTCCATCACACAAAAGCAGCTCAGGAGGCGCCACTTAGAACATCTGCTGAGCTGGAGCCTCGCTGGCGAACCTGCCGCTGTAGCAGGGACTGCCGGGGATAAGGCTGGGAGACTCCACAGAAGAGACCTCTCAACTGTGTCTACACCTCAGGGAAGAAAGGGGAAGAAGTTAGCGTGTTTCTCCTTGAAGCATTAAAAAACTCGCTTCCCTCCCGCCTGTCCGCCGCCACCCCACCCCCGCCTGGCTGTCCTCCGGGTACACAGCAGGGCACTTGGGAAGCCATTTTCTGCAGGGGTTCTGTTGTCCTTGTTGAGTTCGGCACATCTGAAGCCCTTTCTCTTTTGCACAGCACCAGGCAGTGTGCGTGGGCCAAACAGCAAGACTTCTCCCCCTCGGCGTAGGATTGTGCACACCCCAGCCTCTCCGCCTTCCCCTGTGTGCCCCCAGCCCACTCGCGGGCCGAGCTTTCCTTCCCAGAGCTTTCGTCACTGCACAAGCAGTTGGGTCGCACAGGGTGCTGATTTTCAGGCCAGAAATGCAGCGTAACTGCCATGAGACATATTTTTTTGGAATGAAATTCTCATGCCAGCAGCAACCCTAAGTACAGTGTGCCATGTAAATGAAATATATCCCATTCGTTTTCTAAATTTTCTTATGCAACCCAGCCTTGCCATCGACTCTAAAGGCAATTACACTATTCATAAAATAAACAAAAGTCACTCTGAACGGCACTTCTTACTCAACTTCCATTAGAAACAGGATTAAAATCAGTGATCAACACTGAAGCAAGCGGAGTTCAGAATGCGTGTCGTATTCATTAGCTGCTAGGGAGGAGTGTTGGCCCAGTTTAATTTTCTGAGAGTCCTTCATGAATTATTACTCTGCTTTGTCTTGTGAAAATGAGAGTACAGTTAATCCAAGAAGGTAAACTTCTATTTATCTGGTTATCTTTTTATAGAGAAAAGGGAACTTTTTCTAATGGGAATTGCTTGTTTCCCATACTCTGAGCCAGATTAGGTGAATCTAATCATCAAAGAATTTTGTTTTCCATGTGAGCGTCCAGCAGCTAGAGGGCACAAAAGAATGCTTTTACTTTGCCCTGTCTTTTGTTTTTCTTCCTTTTCTGTTTAAATCCCAGGCTGGAGCCATATAGACTTAGAGTTACATACAAACACAGGGGCACCTGTCATCCTTGGATGTAAATGTTTCATACTTTCCTCCTAATGGGACCGCAGATTCCAAAAGACGTTAATGCTTCAATATGTCAGAACTCTGTTTCCCAAACTAGACGAATTCCAAAGGAGAAACTTAGAGTGTGGCGACATCATTCCAAGTTTGGCCCATCATTATGCTTCCCAACTGTTTTGTAAACCTCTTCCTTCAAAAGCAATATAAACACATGTTTAACCTTTATCGTTCCAGCATCTTAAATATTAATGTTGGTTGTGATTCTGCATTAACTGCATCTATTATTTTTGCACTAATAATGGGCTTGCAAGAATAAACATGAAAGGCTTAGAACAACCTTCCTGTCAATTAAGAAACAGTCAGTAGTACTTCAAATGAGCACTTCCAGCAGATCTCAGCAACTGGACCCAGAGTGGACATGCGTGCTAGGAACTGCCAAAGAGCCTGCAACCCAGGCCTACAAGTTTAGCAAGCTACCCCCTGTACACTTACACACCCCCCGACGCACACACACACACCCATTCCATCCTTGTAGAGCTAGCTACTAACACTCAATCGAAAAAGGCATTCTTTTTGGGCCATTTATTTGAAAGCATAATAGTTTGGCATTTTTCTGCAAGAAACACTAATAAACCTCAGAAGGAGTCATGTCTGTTGCTGTAGTACAAAATGGGTTGGGCCTCAATAGCGTAATATATATAAACACTTTTCCCCCTAATGAACTGTACCACCCCCTTAGGCATAAATGAGTTGGATCTGGATAGAGTGCCATTTGCCAAATTGTAAATTGCCTACATTTATTTTGGGAGTGCACTAAACAGAGTGCTAATTGCCTTGTTTAGCACTTTCCTTTCTTTCATTTGCACTGGTGTAAAATCTTAGTAAATTAACTCAAGGCTTTTATTATGTAGGTAGCATTTGAACAACCAAGAATTAGTGAGGAGGCACTATGAAAGGACTGATAAAAGAGGAGTTGGCTCTACCCATAATGCCATTTATATGTCCCTTGAATTAAAAGGATGGAATTAACTTTTAATCCTTGGGCTTTTTAAATAGCTGATGTTAACACAGAATGTATTACTCAGCCATTTTATTCAAATTTGCTCACTTAAAATGGGTAGAATGTTAACAACCATGATCGTATGGGGAAAGTGCAGCTAGCTGTATTCATATACACAAGTGTATATATTAAGATTCATTCCAAATTGCAATTTGTGCAGTTGCAGTCAATTGCATAGTCAAGATTCCAGCTTATTGTCAAAGACAAAACACTCCAAAGTCATTACCATCCACTGCGGTGCGGTAGCCTATGTGGAATGAGCTGGGAGTCTCACTGCCAGTCCTAAGGGACAGGTGTGCACTGTAGAAAAGCTGTCACAGCACAGAACGTTGCCGCTGGCTGCGAGGACCGAACGGACAGAGGTGGAGAGATGAGCCTCACCTCGGCGCTGGGCTGAAGCGCGTGCACTCCCACAGGTGGCCGTCTGCGTGGAGGTTCCCACACAGCTGTGGAATTTGCACATGCACTGCTCCGAGGAACGCGGAGACTGCCCTTCCGCAGACTGCTTGGTTCAATTCTCTTCATTAGATTCCCCAGATCTCTTCAAAACCAGGGGAAGACACTCAATTGTGTTCTTTCCAAAAGAAAAGGAAATGTGTCCCAAATGATGATTTAAAATGAAAAGCAGTAAATCAACCCATCACTCTCTTTTTCATACTTTTTTCTTTAAAGGTCAGGGAAGTTGTGTTTAATGGTGAAAACCTTCTAACATGGAAAACTAAAGGATCGATTTTCTTCCCTAGTAATGATTTGTAGTAACCGCTCCACCCCAAGCATACAAACCTACAATTTGAGGACAAGTGTTAGGGTTTCAAGGATTTCTGCTGTGGTGTTTTTTGTTATTGTTATTATTATTGCTTTTTGCAGGTTTTTTGGTAGGGGCTGCTGGGCGTTGACTTTAGAAGATGTGTTAGGAGAAGTATGCATTAAAGGGGAAAGCAGGGACATCAGTGTCCAGTGTCCTAGTCCAAGATAGTGACAGTGAAAGCAAACTCACACCCAGAGATTGGTAGGGTGGCATTGCTCTGCGGAAAGGCTTCTCTGTGCTGAAGGCCATCGTGAATCTTGTAAGAGAGATAAACTCAGGTAACTGAGCATCTTATCTATAGAAAAGGACTATGTGTTTGCTTAAAATTCCCTAAAACACAAAAGCAATGCAATAATTTCTTAATGGGAAATTTATTCACAGTAAGAAAGATTTAGAAGAAAAGCCAACATGTGCGCAGCCTCACTGCTCAATTTCAGTCTCTGGAAACTAACTTTGTCTTTCTGAGTGTCTCTCTCTTTTTCTCCCAAATGATTTGACCACGCCAGTTGAGACAGCCACATCCACATCCCATGTCAAATTGCCTGGGTTTGGATCCTGGTTCTGGCTCCCAATCCCAGGTTCCTGGTACTGCAGGCTTCGGGAGGCATGGATGGTGACCCTTGGGGTTAGGCATCTGCCACCCACATGGGAGCTGTGAGTTCCTGCCTGCCAGCATTGATCTGACGCATGCCTCTTATGCTGCTGTCTAGAGACTGAACCAGCAAATAGGAAATGGCTCTCCCAGTTTCTTTCTGTTCCTTTTAAAATAAACACCTTAAAGAAGAAAATAGATAGCAATAACAAACTTCAGTGCTGTTGTGAAGACTATAAGACAATACATTTAAATTATCTAAGACATGCACATTCGTTGAACATTAATTCTCCTTTCAGAACATTAATTTTTATCTTTGTCCACCTTTAATCCCACTCCTCATTTAGTCAATGAAGAAAAAAAATCTCTGCTCGGACATTTGAAAATATATTACAATAAATGATTTTATTTTTCTATTGCAGGACTTCATACGCCTCTATATAAATAATGAAGGAAAGAGCGAGAAGATCGCATATCAGACAGTGTTTTAAGATTGCATATGGGATAATAGGAGTAAAACAATGATTTAATGGGAATTTTTGTTGCCAATATTATTTAGTATTAAGCTCCTATACTTCCCAGCAATACTTAAAAGCAGCTGGTAGTTTTAACCACATATATAATTATAGTAGATGCTTATAATTCGTATCCATTTATATGATACGAGACGTTTGTGATGAAGCATACTTGTGAAGCTTCCAAGCCAGAATGGTTTGGATTCATTTCAGATTGCTAACCGGAATTCCACACACTGCTCTGGATGCGATGAGGCTACCTATCCCTCGGCACCAACGTGTGGTTCCATATGAGCGCTGCACGGAATGAGATGGGATTTAATGTATTTCGGAAACTAATTTATTTGCCATGGAAACAAAATGACAGTTCCACTACTAAACTTTATCTGATTTCCCTTTTAAATGGAAAGTTTATTGGCAAACGAAGACTGGTGAAGAATAAGATAGGAGAAGGCTAAGAAAGGCTATTTTAACCTGTGTGATTTCTTTTCCATCCCACAAAGTGTTTCCCAGTTCAGGATGGTTGCCATCTGCAGCAGTAAAGGCTAATGGCAGTTCTACAAAATTATGGTCGCATACGAAGGAATGTAGGTTTGTCTCAAGTCATAAGAGAGGCATGTATTGACTAATCCTTGATTAGAGTTGAGCTACACTGAAAAGTAATATTCATACCCTTCCCCACCCCCAGCAGGAACAGATTCCACAGCTATCAGTGGGAGTGTTTACTCACCAAGAGCCTTGGCCAGTGATTTCAGAACCGGGACTATTTGCTTTCCCCGAGACCAGCCCCAAGGTCACAAGCAAAATAGTCAGTCAGCCACTCTTTAATTAAAGAAACTGAGAGTCTAACCAACCGGAGATATTTCTACCTTTCCATTCCAGTGTGTTGTCATTCTTAAATCCGTAGGCAAATAGTGCAAAACTTAATCTTTTTTTTTTTTCCTTCAGTTTATTATCTTCAGAAATCCATCCTTTTTATGGCTTTGCATTTTAATCTCTAATGAAATGCAATGGTGCTCCCGATTCTCTACTTCCCAATTTTCTCCCTACCCTTTTCTTTGATCTAATATGTGACATTTTAATCTACTCTCAGATACTGGTGAGGATACTCTTTAATGGAAACTTTTCAAAAACATGAGCAGTGGTTCTTTTGTTCAAAGAAAAATGTGTTCTTGAACTCTTTTGCTATCACAGTAAATTGCATGAGTCCTGTGATTTGGTTCTTGTTTTGGGGTATCAGTAACCATGCTGAGTTGCAACCAAGTTCCTTTTGTAAAAAAATGCCAGTCAATGTGTGTGCATGATGGAACTTTTCTAGCTGATTGGACTTAGTACATGGGGTTTTTGAAGAACTAAAGCAATAATGGACTTTGAAAACAAACAATATTTGCTTTTGTTTAAAAAATCATAAATAATTAGTGCTGCAATTGAATATGAAAGTGTTGGACATACCACACTTTTCATATAAAATATAATGCCAGTTTATCAAGAAAAAGTTGGCTTAAGATTCTCCATACATATTAATTATCGAAAACACTCTGGTCTGGGTTCTCTGTGAACCCAAGGCCAGCTCTCATTCTTCAGAGATAGTCTAACACTGAAACTGTAGCAGAACAGTACATTCTAAGCAGGCAAAAGTCTGAAGGAGGGAAGAAAGCCTTGTTCGTTAATTATCACTTGCCAAATACTTTCTAGATGATTCTTTAGGTCAGAGTCATGAAGTACGAAGGTCCTCTCCATCCCAGGTGCTGTATGGGGTCATGGAACCATGCACACAGAAGAGACAGCTACACTTCACAGTTCATTAAATACCCAGACAATTGTGTTCGTGCACTGATGTCCACGTGTTGGACGATGCAAGCAGGCTGGGTGCCATGGTTCAGACATGCTCTACTTTCTATCTGTATGTAACCCACTGCCCACCCTGATTACTAAGCATTAAACATTTGTGCAGTACTTGGAAAATATTATGCGTTTCTCTGTTCTGGGAACTACAGCTAAAGGAATTCAAGCTCTTTGATTTAAAAAGTAAATTTGACACCAAAGGGGCTCTTCAACTGAATCTATTGTTTTCAAAATGTTGACTACACTCTTTTAGCAAGAACATAATCTCTAGGCCAGCTTTGTGTCATGGTGTGCAAAGCCACCACCTGTAGTGCTGGTATACCATGTGGGAACTAATTTATGTCCCTGCTGCTCCACTTTTAATCCAGTTCCCTGATAGTGACCTAGCAAACAGCAAAAAAAATGTCCAAGTGCATGGGAGCCTTCACCCATCTGGGAGACTTACACAGAACATGTCGGTCCTGGCTTTGACCTGGCCTAGACCTGGTCATTGTTGCTATTTGTTAAATGAGCTAGTGGTCACAAGATATTCTCTCTCTCTCTCTCTCTCTCTCTCTCTCTCTCTCTCTCCCCCTCTCCTTTTCTTCCCTCCCCCTTTTCCTCCCTCCCTCTTTTCTAGTAATATCATTTAATGTTGAATAAATTGACTTGACACAACTCAGAAGTTCTCCTTAGAAGATGAAGTGTCATGCAGACAGCAGAACAACTACGCTTCTGAAGATTGTGGCGCCATGCGGCCATTTTACCTGAGAAAAAGAAACACAACATCCCTACCATTATCCTAACTCTTTAGGAAATACAAACACAAGGTCGTTGCAAGTGGATGGACGGTGTTGCAAGCATTTGCTCTGATATGATTTTCTCCATCAATATTTTGTAATTTTTTGAAAAAGAAAATGAGAAAAGTATTCTTGACCATGATCAAAACTCTCTTTGTAGGAAATGGATAAAAAACGCACAACAGCAGGCTTGACTTCTAACGGGCTTTTGGTCTAAACTACATGCAAGCTTCAAATGACCTCATTTGAAATCTTTATTTTCCAACGTTAATGTGAATTTATATGTTTTAGATTTTCAAAGTTTCTTGACTTTATATTTCATGAGGAAAATTAAAAAAATACAGTGGGACCAGAAACAACAGGTGGCAAATAGATATAGATAGATATGCAAATAGATGGCAGATAGTCTCATACCTAAATACTCAGATGCAGCTACAAAGCTATGGAGATAATAAAAGATGATAGATAAAGGATTTGATGTTACATAGATAGGTAGATAGGTCATCTCAGAACCCAAGGGTTAAAATCTCAGTCTTGTGAGAAATTCTGGCTCTATCTAGCACCTTCTGCAAGATGCCAGTGCACATCGTTACTGCGGCTGGCATTCCACGTGGCCTTCCTCATCTTTGAAGAACACACCTTCCTGTGCACACTGCACACACCTGTGCGGAAGCTCTTCCTGTGCAGATGGGAATCAGCAAATCATCTTTGAGTAGTATGCAGACAGCTGCTGTGATTTTAAAGACATTTCTCAAGTTTCATGTCTGTTGCTTTACTCCTCACCTCTCACCCTTGACTCTAACCCTTTCTCCAAGGCAGGGAGCGGAAGCAGGGTGAGTCTGCCGCTGCTGATCACAAACTCAGCCTTGGAGATGGGCTGAGTCCATGCTAGTGCTGTTTCCCTCCCCATCTCCACAATGAGAGGTCTCACCCACAAGGCCGTAGCAAATACATGTGAAGTCAGTGTTGGAGGGGATGTTCTCTGGCTGGACTTGGAGACAGAGCATTCTCTCTTCACCCTTCCAAACGAGATTGAGTCTGTTTGAAGGAAATGTGGTCTCTATTAGTAAAGCATTAAACACCGATTATGCAAATTGTGTTGTCATTTGGCCCCTCTGTTCATTCTGAGGACCGCTTTCTGTCGTTGTTTCTCTTCTCCTCCAATTGAGAGATTAACCTGGTCGCAATTGAAATGGCAGGCCATAGCCTACCTTCCTGTGAACTCACAGCATGGCTAATGACAGCTGGGGCCCACCAGGCAAGAGGCTTTATTTTTTCTTTATTGTCCCAGACTACAAACCCGTGAACCTGCAGCATGTTATGTTCTTAACCATGGTCAGGTTGATGTCATTATTTTCTGATTGTCTGGGAGCTCCTGGGGTACTGGCCCATATTGACAGAAAGGGGCTGGCTTGTTCTTTGTAGAATAACCTTTGAAAAAGAAGCCCCTTGGCCACCTGCATGTTTAGGCCAGAGCTGTGACACTGCACTTGGGCAATTGGTACGCTTCGAAACACATATTAGCACCACTTGTGCTGGTTGATCTTCTAATGTTTGGTTGGTCTTCTTAGAGCAACCTTGCCTGTGCCATAAGTACAGGCTTGACAGAGCCGATTTTTAAAGATCTTAGCAAGAAGAGCGGGAATGTGTGGGTCTCTGTGCACTTTGTGCAAATCTCAGATAGCTCTTTGTTAGCCTCCCGCAGCCCTCTTTTTGGTATTTTTTCCCTGTTGCTTGTCCATATGTCTGAGTAACTGGCCAGACCTGCTAGCCTAGAGCAGACGGAAGCAGGAAGTGGTAGAACAGAGAATGACAGGAACAGCGGAGCCAAGTGCTTCCCTGCCTGAACCATCTCCACACGTTGCTTTTACAATCCTCTAAAAATTGGTCTACTTGTTATCAGTTCAGACTGGAAAGCAAGCAACAGCCTTCAATTGCCGCAGGCTTTGATGTAAGCACTCCTGACTATTTCTGTTTAAACTCTAGCGGAAGGAAGACACCTATAAAGATATTAATTAGCTCCAGTTGTCACCAGATGTGGTTCACATTCTCTGAGCCCGCTCTGAAATACTGGAATTTTTATTAGGCAAGGTAATGTTTATGGCTCTCATTAAAGTCTGAGTCATAAAAGGCTGAAGATGAGATTCGGGGGGAGGGAGGCAGAAGAGAGAGTTTCCTCTTTGTTTACCAACTTTACAAAAAAAAGTCCCCAAGTCCCTTGGTTCAAACTGGAATGGAATGTTGACTTGGAGAAATTTGGCAAGACTGTGCTTATGTTTACATTTTGAGGAAACCTTTTGAGTTACACTACATGAAATGACTGGTTTGTGTCAGAATTATCCTACATTTCCATAGTTAATTATAATAATGTCAGCCATGCAGCATTACACTTGCACTAATTGTTGCTGGGCTGGCTACTTCCTTACGGGCTGTATTATGACGTGTGGTTTATTCTAAATGGGTGAACAGTACTGATTCACTGTCAAGACAGGATAGTAGTGAAGGGAAGAGAAGCCAAAAATATCTTTTGGACCCACATCCCCAACACCCCCGTCCATGTCAAGTCACTGCTGTGTCTTTATAGCTCTTCCTCTAATTTTCCCTCTTGGATAAAAAGCACATGAAGAGTGAAAGCATGCTCAGGTCTACTGGATTGCTTAGAGAAAAAGGGTGAAACGGTCTCTTGACTTCTTTGAAAAGCTTGCTTGACTGCCTCTGCAATCTCTTTGCCCATCAGACAGGCGGGCGCACACACACACACACACACACTAAGACCAGCACAGTTCTGCCGATGGCCCAAGCTACCATCACGCTCTGGGCTCCCCAGATGGACGACGTCCTCTGATGACCACATCAATGCATCCGATTTCCAGTTTCATAAGATCTTTGGAGATTTTAAATGATATTCAGAAATATGCTTATGCATTTTTAAAAGATTCCTTTTTTCCCATCTGAACTCTTTTAACAAAGGTATTACACTAAGTACAAAAGCTGTCCAATTTTTTCCAACCTTTTGGTTCTTTCTAAAACACAGTCATTTTGTTAGACATTGAAAATGTCTTGATTTAGTTGTCTTGCTATTTTGGGCCTGTCCTGCCCCCTGCAGTGGTAATAAGGATGGGGGTTCCTGCTGGGCCCTGAAGAATACCATTTCACGGCCGCCACAGAGCTAGCAGCTTTTATTTATGGAGCCAAGAAAATGAATGGGTATTAGTGTCCAAACATTTCAACACGCTCCCGCGGCCATGCACAAAAGGGACTGATTTGCAGCAAATTTCCACTTATTTTCCAAAAGTATTTACCTAGCCGAAGCTTGGCTGATCACTATAATGGCATAGCTGAGGGGGAAAAATGACCATTTCAGAACCCAATTTATATATATATATATATATATACACACACACACACACACACACACACACATATATATGAACCTTAAAAGTGTTCTACTTGTTCCAAATAAAGATAATACCTTTGGCTCTTTGGCTGCTAGGCCTTTATGAATATATGTGGGTAAATCTAAGGAGCTAGGATTTGTGGTCCTTATTGTCATTTTAAACAAGAGAAAAACTGGCATAGCCCCAACAAAGACAGCTCACATCAGCAGCGGAGCTCTACCTAAGGTAGCACATGGCAGGTGCCCAGGAAATACTGGGTGTCCCCAAAGACAAAGGCCAAGATTTTAATGGCTGCAAGCGGGACCAAACATTGCTGCTAACTTACTCTATGGCTGTCCTGACTATGAAACCTCCAGCAAATAATTGTTGGACCAACTCTGAGAGGTTATGAAATTATCTTTTGGCATTCTATATTTCACTCAGACAACATTTTATGAGCACATAGTGTATGCCAGTCATTTGAAACCTGCCCACAGAGAAAGCAGTTAATGTGCCTGCAGGAGATCTTTGCTCACTAACATTCGCTATTCAAATGCCCCTCCAACTTCTCTACCCATCCTCCAGCTTAATCTGTGACAAGCCTGCATGTAATTCTTCAAAACGTGCATTCGCACTCTCACCTCTGAGCTAGGCTCACACTAGGCTCACTCTATGTAGTAACATATATTTTTTAAAAAAGGATTTTGTGCAAAATCTATAAATTCAAAGTTTCTGCTTTTTGGATCACTCCCCGAAGTCCCTTAAAATGGATGAAAGTCACCTTTCATTGAAATCCTTCATCATGGTTTACTACTGCTATGTCTATCTGAGTGCATGAGCTATGAGAAAACATGAGTTGATGCTAGTAAGCACTTCACAGATGTTCTCTGAAAGCAAAGGATAAAACATGAGATTTTAATATCATATATTCCACTGGTCTTTCCTCTTTTATAAAAGAGAATCTGAACGTCCATGTCCTGTTCTACACTGTCCCGATTCTTAAAGAATAAGATTATATCTTCTCCAAAGAGCTACAATACAAGAATCTACCATAGTGTAGGAGTGTAGGAAACATTACATGAAGGGTAGAAGCAAAAAATGCCATTATTTCATACTGACTCCATCAACTAAAATTCCTCTATGACCCTGGGCTGATTGATATATACATTTTAAGATATATTCATATTATTGGAAGGGCAGATTTATAGAGAGGAGAGACAGAGAGAAAGATCTTCTAGGCCCTGGTTCTCTCCCCAAGTGGCCATAATGGTCAGAGTTGTGTTGATCCGAATCCAGGAGCCAGAAACTTCTTCCAGGTTTCCCACATGGGAGCAGGGTCCCAAGGGTTTGGGCCACCTTCTACTGCTCTCCCAGGCCACAAGCAGGGAGCTGCATAGCAAGTGAAGCAGACAGGACACTAATCAGCCCTCATATGGGACCCCGGAGCATGCAAGGCAAGGGTTTAGCCACTGAGCATCTGTACCGGGTGCTGGATTGATCATCTGAATCTCTATACTAGAACATCCTCATTTATAAAATGGGATTAATAATCATAGTCACCCCATGAAGTTAGGATGTGGATTCAGCAATTTAATAAACAAAGTGCTTAGAATGCAAACATTATTCAACTGATTCTAGAACATTAGGCTTTAATTTGCAATGGGTGTTTCTAGTTTCACCTGATGTTCTTCAGTAAGAGATTAAAAAAAAAAATCAAAGGCCCTTTGGCACAGGCCACTGTATCACCTTTCGATATAATGAGATTATTTCTGGAAGAACTTAATTCAACAAAGATCATCACACAGGGTTCCAATGCCTTGAACTTCTAGGCGTTTCTAGTCTCGGATCACTTCTTGAGTGACTTTCACTGTCTCTAAAGATGGATCATACATAAGCTGATAAGTGACCAGCTGATTCACTCTCCAAATGTGGGCCAGGGCTGGTACAGGTCAAAGCCGAGAGAAATCCAGAGGGCCATCGGTTTCCCAGATGGGTGCCAGGCACTGCAGTGCTTTGCCAAGCACACTATCAGGAAGCAGAGAGGATGGGGTTAGAATAGAGTAGTTACATTGAATGCCAGTGTCACAGCGATGGTTTATCTCACTGTGCCGCAATGCCAGCTTCAGTATGTGTTTTCTCTCTTAAAGGTAGGCATCCAGTGCTCATGAATTTAGTTTTGCTTTTAGCCGAAGGCCAGAGAAGTTATGCTGGTTTCATACAGCTTCCAGCAAGTGACATTACACCCTTGAACTTGACCTCTCTGGATCCTAACTCTCCCTAGTTTGATGATTTTAAATAATCTGCAAATATGGACTGAGCCAGTATCCAAGGATTATCCTGCCTTTTTAGTCTTTGGTCTACAGACTTCTCCTTTAGCGAGAAACCAAAATCAAACACACTAACCTCAGTGAGAGAAATTTCTAGACCTTGAGAAAACAGAACTTACGTGTCTGTGCTGGAGAGCTCTCACACAGCACCGATGTCCTACTATCAGGCAAGCTTGTCTCACTGTCGTTTATGATTCTGGCTTGGTCATGGAACAATTGATCAATAATTTACCAAGATCCTACGTGTCAGTTACCTGATGCCCCCTCTCAGATAAAGCGGTGTCACAGGCACACTGCCTGATGAAGCTGAAAGAGAAAGTGCATGACTTTCCTGCCACAACAAGGAGATAAAAAGGCAAGAATTTATTTAAATGGAAGAACTTTAATCCCCAGCCAAACTGGGGTAGAACTAACTAGGACATCTGTTCAAGAAGTTCCTAGCGCTCCCAGACACCTGCTTGCAAGCACAAGTAACCACATTAGAGGGCCCAGCAGGCAGGGCTAGCTCAAATATACTTACCTATTTGATAGCTTTAACCTTTAAATATCAACTTCCTCATATGCAAAATGGGGATGAAAATAGCCTTTGTTGATGGGAGTATATTAAATTTATTATGCAAAAGTGGAATGTAAATAGCAATATTCTTCACATACACAAATATTGTTCTCTGAACTACTTAGATAACCAATTGTTCTCTGGAATATCTAGTTTGGTAATTTTTATGGCTCTTGTCCTTTTGCTGGGTATTTTATGATTGTAGAAACTCAGTATCTTGTGCGATGTAGAATCCTACGAATGCGGCACCCTGCATGTAACAGACCTATCATATTTTAAGTTCAGCTAGTTTTTCCCTGTTTAAATTCACTTGATCATGAAATACTTCAAATGAAGCAAAAGTGACTGACAAAATAATGCAATGCATGCATTTATTAATTTCATCTTTTCTTACATTTTGCTTTAGATGCTTTCTTCAGCAAAAAACAACGAACTTGCGCAGTCCATGACTTGCTTCTATCAGATTCCATTGCTCTTTCTTTCCTGCCCAGGGCTGGCTACATTTTGAAGCTAAACTCTTTTATTTCTGAGCAAACTTGAATGTCTATCCTGTTGTATTTTTATGCCTGCATTTATACTCTAGATATATGTTTGTGTCTGCACAATGGCTATAGTATATGGCTATATTACTTTATTAAAATTGTATATTTCCTCTTCTTATCAGGAATTCTCTTCCATCACTTCTCAGCCTTTGGGATATGATCAAGTGTGGAATTTTCTTCTGACTATACTTGTTACTGCTGATCCCATTTCTGAGACTTCCAACCTCGATGTGATAATATAAGGAAAAACAGTGGGAGGAGTGGGAGAGTGGATAAGGTGGAAGGGGAAATTCCTGAGCCTAGAGAACTGTAGCCTGAAAAATACAAATTAATAAAACAAAACTATATGCAAATAAATGCATGCATAAATAAATAAGTTTGAGTAAATCACCTTTTTAAAAACTCAAGTTGGAAGCATCGAAAAGCAAGTTATGCACTTCACTGTGGGAGTTCATGTCATCTGTCTCATGAAAATAAGAGAGCCTTAGGGAGTTTCCTGATCTATTTTCTTTCCATTTCAGTAGGATATATTGTATTCATTTTTATTGATTCCAAGAAATATTCGGTCTTGAAACTGGATGCTTTTAAGGACTAGTTAACTGATTTTAAAAAGAAAACAAAATCCTCCAAGCCCAGATGTGAATAGTGAAAAATACTCTAAAACTGAAGTAGAAAAAGTGGTCTATCTTTCTAAATCTGTTCCTAAACAATGTCAATCTTTTATTTGCAAAGTTACTTCAGTGGCAGCCTCCAGTTTTATCATTCTACAATGTGAAGTTCTATTTCCTTGTTACTTTAACACTTAGTGCGATTAAAGTTCCCCTGGAGAAGCTGAAATTAGGATCTGAACTGGTCCTTACACCAAGCAATAAAGGATACAAGCATCTTGACTCATGAACCGACTCTCCTCCAAGCCTCCATCTTCCTGGAGCTAAAGTGTGCAAAATCAGCTCAGTGAGCCAATCATATTCTAATTGGAGTTTCTAGTAATGCTTCCTGCTTGTTTCTGATGTGGAAAGATGCCATTCCACAAGTAAGACAGTGAAGAGAGCGTGTTGGTGCTTTGAGTGTGTGTGTGAGCACTAGCTCTTATTCAAAGAAGATTTAATTCAAGGTCTAAAGTTGCTCGTTTCCCTCACCAGAGCATTTCATAAAGTCTTACTGCAGTAACTAGGGACTCCAAAGACCACAAATGCCATCAGAAATTAGCATGTGAATCCGGGAGTCCCACAGATTCATATACTAACGTTGACTATGAACATAACAAGAACATACGGAAAGCCAGCAACAGAGATATGTCTCTTGTGAAGTTAAAACTATATTTGAAAACCAGCGTCATACAATTCTTATATATGAAAGCTAGTTGATGAGGAGCTGGGGGTTGGGGGGCGGGGAGTAGGCCAAAGGTATCAACTAAAAAAAAATGTGTAGAGGGAATCTGCAAGGCTGCAGTATCTCAGGAGAACTGAAGTTAACCGTATCATATTGTACACTGAATATTTCCTGAAACAATAGGCTTTAGGTGCTCTTACCACATTTAGAAAAGAGAGGCAAAAATGGCAGCCGTTAGTATGCTAAATTGCTATCCTATAAATTAAAAATACAGTTACTCATTGACAGGGTTATCTTCAGCTTGCTTTGACTTCACACAGAACTTTTACTTTTATCACTCCTTTTGAATGTTTCTTACCTGGACTGCTAAACGAACTCCATCACCGTGATAAACACATCACCAGTATTTTATGCTGTTTACACAGTACTGAAGAAAGAAGTCAGTGTTGAAGTCGGACCATGTGCCATTAGACCGCAGTCTCTCCCTTTTACTCAGTAATCATTGTCACTAGAATTCTTTGCCTGTTTCATAAAAAACTTAACTTTGATTACATGCAGTTTGCCTTCCTGAAATAAAGGCTTAGGTAAGAAGCACAGACTGCACAGAAGTTAAACAAGAAAGGAGTTTGTTTTAGCATTAATTGTAATAAGAAAAAATTAGAAATCACCTCAAAAGTGGAACAATAGGTTAATCAAAAATTAGATATAATCATACCTTGAAATGATTAACAGATATTAAAGATTTTTTCTTGAAAAACATTTAATGTTAAAGAAAGTAGAAGATATTTATTATGCACTGATGTTTGAAACTATTAAATAATCTATATAATTATATCTCAGTCTTAATGAAGCATTTTATAGCTATATCTTTTCTGTCATATGCATGGGAATGGAACAGAAAAAGAAGAGAGGAAATAAGAAAGGCTATAACTGGATGACTTTGACAAATACATTTTAATATACTGTAGAATAATTTTATATAGTTAACGTATGACAATATAATTGGTCTAGAAACTTCATGTAACTGTAGGAAATAGAATATTGTATAGAAATTCTACTTCCAAATTCACTTCATTCCTTTCTCCTCAAAATTTTTTCCTATGGATTTTAAAATATAAACGATGATTTGTAAATATGTAGAAAATTTTGTCTTCTTAGTTATACGGAAATCCATTGTACTTGTGGCTTGGCAACTTTACTACTTTTATTTAGTAATACATCTCAAGACTACGTCTACGCAGGCATACCACTCCCTTTTAAAATGCTGGTGAGTTGTCCACAAATACATGGTACGTATAACTAACGTAATGAATACAGGAAAACATTCCACTGATTGGCATATCAGTCGTGTATGATTGAGTGATAAGTGACTCCACAGTCTAGTAGCTGAAGCTTATTCTCTCAGTGGATAGGGGCCAGAGACCCAGATGCTCTGGCTGAGGTCCCCAGAGAGAATGCTCAGGTGTTGACCAAAGTCGCTATCATCTCAACTGTAGAAAAGGCTCCCTTCCCGGCTCACTCAGGAGACTCAAGTCCTTGCTGGATGGTGGCAGTGGCTTCTCATAGAGCAACAGGAAAGCGTGTGGGAAATAACAAGTTAGCAAACCAGCAGCAAGGTAGGCTTTTCAAACCCTATCCCTTCCCCGAAGCGCTGTGCCGTTACTCTGCCGTGTTCCCTCTGTCAGAGGTGAGTCACTGGGTCCCACTCAGAGTTAAGGGAAAGGAGTTGTAGAAGGATGGAGGCAGTCTTTCAGGATTTCTGTGCTTCCTTCCTTGACTATTACATTCTATTTTCTATCCACCAGCTCCCAAAATATTTTTTAAAAGGATTTATTTTTATTGGAAAGACAGATTTTCAGAGAGAAGGAAAGGAAAAAACCTCCCATCTGCTGGTTCACTCTCCGAGTGCCCACAACAACCAAAGCCGAGCTGATCCGAAGCCAGGAGCCTCTTCTGGATCTCCCATGCGTGTGTAGGGTCCTAAGGCTTTGGACCATCCTCCGCTGTTTTCCTAGGTCACAGGCAGAGGGCTGGATGGGAAGTGAAAAAGCTGGGACACAAAACGGCATCAATATGGGATCCCAGTGCATGCAAGGCAAGGATTTAGCCTCTAGGCTATCATGCCAGGCCCAACCTAAACAATCTTTTAAAAACACAACTTGCCCATGTCAATTTACTTCTCAAAAGCTTTCGTTTATATTTAAAATAAATAGTTTAGTGTGAGCTGTCAAATGCTGCACATGCTGACCTTGGCCACAATTTCTGTTTGTTGGTTTGCTCTCTCCTGTGGAACCTTGTGTTTCTTCTTGTAGCTACCCAGACAATTTGCACCAAGTCGCAGCTTAATGATCCCAAGCTCCTTGGCATATTCCGTCCTGTTTCTGAGGTTCCCCAGAGACAGACGCTGCCTGTCCCACACTTTCCCTTATTTTTCTACCAGGCATCCATCAGCGCCCGGCATTATCATAGAAACGTGTTCTCTTATTTACTGTCTTCTGTTGTATTAGGAAGCAAGAGCAGGGAACTGTATGCTTAGTCTTGGTATATCACAGGCACCCACAGTTACCAATGTGCTGAAGGTATTCATATACTACTTCATGTAGCTACTCATCCCCAGAGCCCTCAGGCTTCAAGGTCTGAACTGGAGGCTCCCAGAGGTCTGTCTCTGACAATAATCATATCCTCCTTTATTCCAGGGGACCACATGCCAACTATCAATATCCCTGAGTAAGCAGAGAGATATAACTTTGGGTCTAATCAATGCTGGAGTTAGAAACTTCAAAGACTTTTCAACACCCAGATTCCAAACTGAGCTCCCTACCACGCGTCTCTGCCATCTGACTGCCTCGAGTGCTGTGTCACCTTTGTGTGTAGTTGACAGGTTCCCAGTTGATCTCTTCCACTGTCTTCTGCAGCCTAGGCCAAACCTGCTCCGCTTCTTTATCTTTCATTGTTGGGCAACTTCCTAAAGTGGACTTCCAACAGGACCGAAAATACAGCTCCCAGGGTGGGCGTTTGGTAGAGCAGCTAAGCTGTCTCTTGGGATAGCTGCATCCCATACTGGATTGCTTGTGCTCAAATCACACCTGTGCTCTCCAATCCAACTTCTAAAGTGTATGTCATCCATGAGCAGCAGGAAAATTCTAGGATACTTGAGTCCTTGTCATCCCCAAAAGAGAACTGGATAGAATTCTGTTCCTGGCTTTAGTCTGGTCCAATTTTGAGTGTTGTAAGCATCTGGGAAATAAACCAGCAGGTGGGAAATATTACCTCTCCCTCTCCTTTGTGTTTGTGTCTGGTTTTCAAATAAATAAACTAAATACTATTTTTAAGATTTATTTTATTTTTTTAAGACTTATTTATTTTTATTGCAAAGTCAGGAGAGACAGAGAGGAAGATCTTCCATCTGATTATTCACTCCCCAAGTGAAAGCAACAGCCGAACTGCACCAATCTGAAGCCAGGAACCAAAAGCTCTTTTGAGTCTCCCACACAGGTGCAGGGTTTCAAGGCTTTGGGCTATCCTCGACTGCTTTCCCAGGCCACCAACAGGGATATAAATCGGAAGCTGGGCCACCAGTGCCCTTAAGGGATCCAAGCACAATCAAGGCAACGCTTTCAGTCGCTAGGATAAGTACAGATTCATTTAATATGTCTCATAAATCTAATTAAATTCACTCTTGTCATGACTCCCTTCCTCTCGGTGTGGCTGTCTCTTCAAGTCTCCTGTTGCCTGTCCTGGCTATTTAGCCGTTTAAATGAAAACCACAATATTCATCTTCCTACCCATTCTCATCTTCCAGGTGTCCTGTGTTTTAAGCAGTGCTCAGGCTGGATCTGCCAACAATGCCTCTCAGTACAGATGCACTGTGTGCTGTTGTCAATGGGAATTTTTAAAGCACTCCTGCTCGGTTTCATCAGTTAGCTTGCACACCAAAACTGAAATAAACCCTATGTAGTTACAGCCTTAACTTTCAGTAGCATTTGCTCATGGACTGCATCTGAGTCCATACTTTATCTTCTGATTGCTCAGACTGAATCCCCTAACACTTCATAAGCAGATGATGCAGAAGAAGTAAGGAAAATGAAATTTGTTTTAAAAGAACTGAGGCTCACATGGAGCCATCCACACGAGACTGCACACAGTCACACTGAGCATCTGTTTGGCTCAGAGGTTGGAACATGTTAAACATCCGTGGGTAGCACTCATTGCTACCACTCTCCCAGCATTTATTGTTCCTTTTATACGTCCAGTTTGATTTTCCTTTCAAGCAGTATTCTTCACATGTTCACATACATCAGAATGTCCAGAAAGCGTTGAGCTCACCCTTACAATTTTTGACTGATTAAGTCTATGGTGGGGTTGGAGATTTTTGAGGCAAATTCTCAAGAGATGCTCACATGACCAGACTGGGGAACTCTATTTAGAAAACCAATAAATATGGTTCCATTTAGAAGGACAGAGAAAAATCATGAATACCTTTGAATTAACCTAAACAAAGATGTGGAAGACTTCTATGATGAAAATTACAAAACATGTTTTAAAACAAATCGAAGAAGACATTAAAAAGATGGAGAAATATATCATGTTCCTGGATTGGCAGGATCAACAGTATTAAAATGTCTGTATTTCCAAAAGTAATGCACAGATTCAACATGATCCCAATTAAAATCCCAACAACATTCTTCTCAGAAATAGGAAAGGTGATGCAAGAGTTCATCTGGAAACACCACAGACCATGAGTAGCCAGAGCTATCCTCAAGAGTAAAAACCAAGCTGGAGGAATCACAACTCCTGACCTCAAAACATACTACAGGATAGTGGCCATCCAAACAATCTGGTACTGGCATAGAAACACAGGAGAACATCAATGGAACTGAACAGAAACCCCACAAGGAGGCCCTCACATGAACAGCCAACTCAACTTTGACAAGAAAACTGAAAACAATCCAGGGAAAAACCCTGGTCTCTTCAACAAATGCTGTGGGACCACTGCATAGCAGCTTACAGAGGTAAGAAGTAAGACACCCGCTAATACCTGCCGCCTATCACAAAAATCAGCTCTAAATGGACCAAAGGCCTAAATCTGCACCCAGAAACCATCAGACTATGAGGGAAAAACATAGGAGGCATTCTCCAAGATATAGGAGCTGGGAAAGACTTCTTAGAAAAGCCACCAACAGCACAGGCAGTCAAAGCCAAAATAAATACATGGGACTACATGAAACGAAGAAGCTCCCATACAGCAAAGGAAAGTATCAGCAAAGTGAAGAATCAACCAACAGAATGGGAGAAAACGTTTGCACACTACACAACAGATCTCCAGGATTTACAAAGAAATTCAGAAACTCAATGACAGCAAAACAAACAACCATGTAAAGAATTGGGTGAAGGAAATGAACAGACATTTTTCAAAAGAATAAATTCAAATGACTAATAGACACACGGAAAAATGTTGGGCTCCCTAGCTGTCAGAGAAATGCAAATGAAAAGCCCATGGAGGTTCCACCTAACTCCACTGAGATTGGCCTACATTCAGAACTCTACTAACAACGTCTGCTAGCACAGATGTGGGATGATATGTTGCTTCCTGCCCTGTTGGTGCGAGTGTAGGTCGGCACCACCAGTATGGCCGTCAGTCTGGATCGTGCTTAGAGAATTGAAAATTGATCTTCCATATGACTCAGCTTTCCCACTCTGAGAGTGTACGCCAAAGAGATGAAATTAGCATATGAGAAAGGGATCTGCAATCCCGTAGTAGCAAAGATGTTGCAACAACCCAGATGCTTGTCAAAAGAGGAGTGGATAAAGAAACTGTGGTACATCTACTCCAAGAAATACTACTCTGGCATTAAAAAGAATGAAATTCTAGCATTTGCAGCCAAATGGTCCCAACTAGTTATCAGTATGTTCAGTGAAATAAGCCAGTTCCACTGGACAAATATCATACATTCTCTCTGATATAGGCCAACCTTCCTGCAAAATACTAGATCAATAGCCCCTTCAATATTGCTTCTGCTACAGCTCAGGATTTTGATATTTCTGCTCTTATTTTCATTTATTCAAAAAAGTTTTTGCTATCAATTTCTTCACTGTCATAACTCTTACAGCAGCATCATTTTCTTCAACATGGGTTTAATCTTCTTGTTCACTTCTTCATTAACACGTTATCACTCGGTAGCATGTTATTTAACTTCATTTTGTTGTTAATTTTCTATTTCTCTTCCTGTTGTTTATTTTGTCCTATGGCTTTTCATTTAAGGGGATATATAGTAACTGTGTAACTGACACGGTCATATCCGGATTTGAAGATACAATGCAGTATGCATCTCTATTTCCAAATCAAATATGGACTCCCGATGAAACTGTTAAATGTGTCATGACAATTGGATGCTGATCTCTGCGATTGTCCATGACTCCAATGTTAGGGTACACTTAAAGCACAGAATGATGGATTTAGAACTGCTTGGGAAGGACTATACTACAGAAATAATATGGGGAGAATATGGGTGGGAGAGGGATTTACAGACCCCTTTAAAGAACTCTTGATAAAATCCTCCAGAAGCTTCTAGTATAAGAGAGTATGATCAGCCAGGGTGAGAGTATCCGATACTCGCACAAGTGCTGAGCTTGAGCCTGGTGGCTTAGGACAGTGTCAGCTAGGAGGTATTGCCATTGACTGGAGTTATGACATCTTTGTACTGTTCCCCCTTCCCACACCCTGGGGCTCTCTCATTTCTGCCCTGTCAGCTTTCAAGTCACAGTATGGCTCATAAACTTACAGACTCACTTCGTGTTAGAGTGCAGTAGAAGTTCAGGGTCATGTGTTGCACTTCACATCTTCTAAATACTTTTCAGAAAGACTTCCCAGAGCACTTTCATACAGAGTCTAATTAGATAAATGTGCTTTGGAGGTTAGACTGTTGAGTTTCCCACTGGTTCCAACACACACCCATTGTTAGTTTTTGCTGAGTGGCTTATCCCATCTGAGTGCCATTTCTAGTCCCAACTTCTCCACTTCTGATCCAGTTCCCTATTAATGTTCCTGGAAAAGCAGTGGAGGATTCCTGAAGTACTTGGGTCCCTGCACCTGCATGGCAGACCCAGGGAGAAACTCCTGGCTCTCGGCTTCAGACCAGCCTAGCTACCTGCGGAGTGTACAGGTGGATGCATGATGGCTATCTCCCTGAGCTTCTCTTGCTCCATCTCTGTAACTCCTTCAAAAAATGAATAAATCATAAAGATACACACTCTTAACTAGCAAGAGACACACCCAGGTAAGGTCTTTGGAAGTCACTCATTATTGGGTTAAAGTTTGTGTTTATTGATAACCTTTATTGATAAGCCAAGTTTCCCGTCCTTCAGGCTACACCCACTGATGTAGTGTCTCCCTAGCTAAGGAATAAATGAGAAAGTAAAGAAAGGGACATCTTAGAAAGTAAATGCAATAAGAAAAATTCGAGCTTCTCCTAAAGCTTAAACCAACTGCAGCTAGAGATGCTATCTAGAAAACCATCCTCAAATTTTAGCTAAGTCATTTTATTGCTAATCAATGAAGTCACTCATGGTTCTTTTATCTTAGACTGTTCCTTCTTACTGGCATTACTAGATTCACATTATTAACACTTCAATTTAATGGCCTTTCCTCTAATTATTGCATGCAATTTTCTGTGTAAGATAATTCTCAACTTTTACAGCTTGCAATCTTTGCTAAATGGCAGGGATTTCTTTTCTACACCTGGTGCTTTCCTGGGATGTGATCCACATTTGTAAGGGATGTGGTGTTCGGGGGCTTTTGTGCACCCTTCTTTATGTTTTGTTTTTTTTTTTTTACAAAGGTCTGAGGTGCTACTTTTGTAAGTTTGGGTCTATACAAATAGGAGACAAGAACATGCTGGTAGGAAGCCCAGAGTTTTCTAAATGTAGATGAGCACAGATTAAGAAAGCAGTAATTAATTTCCTTTGACCTCAAGCTGGAATTCCTTTCTAAAGCTGTCATAAAGAGAGAGAGGCCAGAGAGGAGAAGTGAGACTGTGTAACAATGCAATTAAACCCTTGTAATGAGGTCGGGCCTTAAGACTTGTTGCAACTGATATCATTATAGTAAATGAGAAGGCATTATATGGGTGGTGGGATTTTCTTTTTCTTTTTCATTTTTTACTTTATGATTTTTTTGTCTTATTTTGTTAACTCTTTCACATCTGATATATACTCCTTTATAAGGGAAATAAAGACAATGTGTGTATCTGTGTGTTACAAAATTTTTTTTTTCCAGAAGAAGCACTCCATTGGCTCAGGCAGGTGCCCCTTTGTACGCAAAGCACAATGTGAAGGAGTGGCAAAAGGAGTTCAAGATTAAGAGTCAAGACAGTTAAATTTTCTCTTCCAGATGGCTCTTAATTTACAGGTGTCTGCAATGCACTGAGACCCGCTGTGAGGTTGCAGGGTCCTGGTCTTGGGTCTTTTGTTAAATAATGGCTGGGTGACCAGAGTTAGGGCCCTCAGCATCTCTGAACCTCAGCTTTCCTGATCTCATTGTGTGAAAATAATGCCACTTACCATTTCGTTCTTCTTTATGGTATCTTTCGCAAGTAATGGATTCAATTTTGTCTAAGTTGGTATCCCATTATGAAAGTGTGAGTCTGCACTCTGTGAAAGTTTTCCTACCTATCTGAAGACAGCTACCTCTAAGAATTCTGGTGGCTCCAGTAAGCACTGTGTTGCTATGGTTAAGAACATGAACTTATGTTCTTAAGCTTGCATTTTTTCAACACTATTTGGCTATTAAGCCATTTGTGCTAGGCATGCTATTCAATCTTTTTATGCTTCTATTTCTTTACCTACAAAATGGATACACTAATGGTATTTATTCATTAGCATAAATGAAGGGTGGGAAGATTTGATAAATTAATAATAGAAAATGCTTCTAAGAGAATTCGGGCATATAATATGTCTCAATAAAGTTAACTTATTATTTATTTAAACATTTCCATTCCTAGAGAATCTGAGACAGACAGATTTGATTGAAATTCACAGGTCAAATATTGTTGTGCACCCGAGGTCAGGACATATGAAAAATACTTCTTTAGATTAGAAATAAAAGTGCTTGGGTCTCTACCTTGTAAAATCAAGTGGCAAACCTTTCTCTTGGCTATAAAAACAGAGTAGCCAGCATTTCAAATTACATGTGGTCTTACGTGGAAGGAAAACGTATGAGTAGAATAATTTTATCAACGTGCTGTAAATCAGAAAGCGTTGGGGAGCACGGATCGGGAAACAGCCATGAGTGAGTTAGTACACATGATGGCTTGCCTTCCTCCAGTAACACTTACCTTCTCTTCTCACTGACTGCTGGCCTCGGAGTTTTTTCCACACTTCTTGACACTCTCATTTCTGAACCATGTGAGGGAGCTCATATTTAAAAAAAAAAAAAAAAAAAAAAAAAAAAAAGACGTTTTTAGAATAAAACAAAAATAGTTGGAAAAATGCGCCTAGAATGAGCTGATTTTTCTGGTAGAATATGAGGTGGGCCTCATTCCTGTTAGCCAAGAATTGAAAACAAGGAAACAGACATCTTAGGATGCATAACGAAAGGAACGTGATTCCCTCCCTTTCTTCAGCCACTTTTTAAAAATAGTTCAGTGCACGCTCGGTGTACTGTGCTTGTTGCCAGAGACACGAAGAGCAAAGTCCAGGTCAGGCTGCAAAGGCTGGCAACCCAGAGAAAATAAGCTGCCGGCTCTGAGCTCGAAAAGTGATGACAAGAATCTACATCAGAATGATAAAACCACTGGAGACCCCTCAAACGTGATTTTGCCAAGGAAGTAACTTTTTGTTAAAATGTCAGCGGATTTTAGAGTGCCTCTCAAAAATCATGGTGATTACAACATTAAGTGTTAATGTGATTATCTTTCAGCCTGAGAATCAATCAGGGTCATTTCAAGGAAACAAGGACGCTGTGATAATGGGAACACAGAGGCAGCAACTGCAGTGAGGGGCCTGCAAGTCGAATCAGGTGTGGGGCCATCTCAAGCTCAGGGGATGAGGACGGACTCTGCCCTGGACCTGCTAGAGGGAACGTTCCGAAAGCATGGATTTAGCTTCTGGCCCCCAGAGCTGTGTGACAACAAGTTCCTTGTTTTAAGGCCAAAAATAAATAAATTCAGGAATAAATAATAAATAATACAAGAGGTTGCTACCAAGCTACGGAAATGCCTAGAAGTCCAAGCAGGAATCGTGAAATAGCCCTGAGGTTGGCAGAAACAAGAGTCAATGTTGCAGCAGGGGATAAAGACACAAGAGAGAAGCATTCATTGGGAATATTCTGGAACATCAGAAGAACTGCACCTATGCAGTAGATACACCTGAAGCCGGGACAGAGGGAGAGACACGCCCCTGCTTCTTCCTCCTGTCTTCTGTCCCCCAGCGCTGCCTCTCACGGCCTGAATCCGGGTGTAAGGCATGTGACATTAGCACAGAGCAGAGAAGCAGGAACAGCCAAGGTCACTCTTTCTCATGGCCTCCCTCGGAGACAGCTGGGACCACTGAGAGATTCTCAGTCTAGAATGAGTGCACACGGTTTGGGGAGCACAGTAAGCTGTGTTAGAGATGCTGTGTCATGCAGAATGTCTGCCATTATTAAAAGAGGTACCATTTTGTGGCAGCACACCTGACTGTAGAAGGGTGACCTGTTGGGAAAATCTTGACTGTTAACTGGGGTATTCCTCAGTCACAACCCAGACGTATTCCAGATAGAATGGCCATTTTGTCTCTCCCTTACAAGACACTCCATTCCATAGAGTGCTTGGACAAACATTCACTTGGGGCTCCAAGGCTTTCCACTCTATATTACTGAAAAGGGGTCAGCATGGAAATCTCACAGCCAGCTCCCTCATGTGCCTCCCTAGCACCGAGCATTTTCATCAGGGTGCAGCTGGACCACACAGCATAGCACACCGCAGAGCCAGGCCTTGGTGTTAGAGAGGCAAACAGCTAACAAAAACTGTACATTGTAAGTGTGTAATCCTGAAGTGTGGTTAGAAGCATGGAGTAAAGTGTGCCCTGAGAATTGTAACTGAGCATTGGCAATCAAAAGAATCTTGCTACTTAGCTGAGAGGATCCCACTCCTCATGCATTCATCTGTATATGCTTCCCAATTTCAATCTCTTAATAAAATACTATTCTTTGTTTGCATCCTAAGTTTGTTCCAGAAGTTATTTATGGGTGTTGTAGCTGTATTCACACTGAACACACCATCAGAATTCCAGTTTTCACCAAACATCACAACATGCAGATCTGCGCACACATGCATATGCCATGCTCTATAGAAAATGTCTACAGACTTTCACGGATGCATGTATACACACAGAATTGTATTCTACAGAATCATGACTTTCAATTTATGCAGTGTCATTCCCTGAGACCCTAACATGAGCCAGGCTTTACTTTCAATTCTGGCCCTTGAGAAATAAAGTCAGTTGTAGTCTGGTCCCTGTGAAACTCTCATTCTGACTGATATCCAAATCTTCAGTGATTTTTGGCTTCCAACTAATTTTCTATTTCTCTATGAAGTTGCTTTCACATATACATCAGTGCATGGGGCCTCCCCATCCCAATTTCCTTTTTCATCTCAACCAAATTATTTTTAAAATCTTTTTTAAAATCTTTATTTTTCATTATTTGATTCCACAGACACAGGGATTTCCCACTTCCAGCCCTCCATTTCCCCATTTTCCACGTTACTACACTAACATAGTCCTTCGACAACAGCCACAAGTTCATCACTCTGCTATTTAAGCACATCATGACATTTCAATAAAATTCCTAAGAATGAAAATATTTTACCCAGGTATCTAGACGTTTCTATGATTCTTAGGAATTGCCGCAATGTGCATGGTCACTACTAGCAACAAGGAGCCCAAAGTCAACCTCACACACACAGTCACATCAGTGCTTGAGGCTGAAGGAGTACATCCTATTGGAAGCTTGCTTTCCTGTTTACCACGTGGTTTCCTCCCAGGGACTGTGTTTCTCTCATGTGTTTATCACTAGCACCTCCCCTCTAGCCTCAGAGCCTAGCAGGTGCAGAATTGTCTGGTGAATCAGCGGGCTGTGAAAGTAGGTCATCTGCAGCAGCAGTTTTCAATATTGGCCATACCCTGGAGTCGCTCGAAAAGGCGTCCCATGTTTCCCAATTAGGTTAGATTCACTGGCCGTCTGATTCTAATCCCAGTCACTTTCTTGCTTCCCAAATGGTTTTGACCCGCAGTGGAGGCTGAAGACCTCTGGCTCGAGCCTTCCTAGACAACGATTGGCAGCACTGGCTTCTTCGAGAGGTTGCTTAGACAGAGACTCTCAGAACCCATCCAGACCCAAGACACCCACAGATGAAGTCCCTGCCTTGCCAGCCTCCTGGATGAATGCCTTTTGTGTCCTGGCTGGTCCATTTTCCATCCCAGCTGCTTGCTAATGCTCCTGGCAGGTAGTTGAAGACGGCCCACTGATCAGTTCCTGCTCAGACCCTCCCTGTGGGGACCAAGACAGAGTTGGAGGCTTCTGGTTTCAGCCTGGAGCAGCGTTGACCCCTGCGGTCATTTGGGTGGTATAGCAGCCACCAGAAGGCCTTTGCTTCTGTCTCTCCCTCTCTGTCACTCTGCATTTCAGAATAAAGGCTGGCACTGTGGTGCAGCTGGGTAAGCAGCCTTGGCAAATACTGAAATCCTATATGGGTCCCAGTTTGAATGCGAACGACTCCACTTCTGATTCATTTCCCAAGGAAAGCAGCAGAAAATGATTCAAGTATCTGGGACCCTGCACCCATATGGTAAACCCACACAAAGTCCCCAGGCTCCTGGGTTTGACGTGACCTGGGACCAGCTCTTACAGCTGCTGGTAGAGTGAAGCAGAGAAGATCCATTCTCTGTCTCTCTCTCCCTTTCTCAATGTTTTTCAAATAAATAAATCTTTTAAAATTTAAAAAACAAATACCAGGAAGGCTCTAAATATCCTGGCCAGTATGGGAATCCTGCGGAACATAGCACAAGCAAAAGTTTGTGCTTCCCAAGACTAGACCATAGACATGCTAGGTAGCTGCCCAGGCTGCTCACACTGAGTCCTAGTACCACACTCTGCAGAATGGAGCGGCCACCTGAGGAGGCTCCAAACCAGAATGTCTGAGAAATTAATTTTCTCATCAGTGTACATAGCAACCCTGGGCAAAACAGGGGCTGGGGCCCTGTAACGGGAGAAATGGACGCCCAGTCACGCGTGGTGTAGCTCCACAGGAAAACACTGACCAAAACGAGAGGCCCTGATGGAGTATGGCCATGGGAGGAGAACCAAAAGCTGGGCTTGGTTGTGCAGAAAATGGGTTAACAGTGAGATGAGGCGCAAAGACAGGAGGCCAATCGAGGTTTCAGGGGCTCACGCTGCCAGCCTTCCGGGACAGTTCTCCGGGTGACCCTGGATTGACCCAATTCCCCCTCCTCCTTTCTACCTTAGAATTCTGAAGCATGCTTGCAGTAGGCTGGGAATGTACCTTGCTGAAACAGGCAAAGCCCCAGTGTCATCCAGAAACAGGAAGTTCTTAGAACTTTAATACGATAACTCCTCTGGGTCCCTAGGCTGAGAAGCTCAGAGCAAGGTGCTGTGAAGTACCCTTCAGCTGTGATGCAATGAGGCCCTGGTGAATTCTTCATCTGTCCCAAGCAACCCTGAGCCTGGAGGAAATGCCTCAGACTGAATCCTCCAACTTCTGCTATTTCTCGCTGTTTGTAGGACTTGTGAGAGTGAGGGTTCTGTCTCAAGGCCTAAGAGAAATCAGTTAACAATGGACAATGAGCTGACGGCCCAGCCCCGCTCTCCCGGTGGTAAACTAGATCTCATGAAAGTATCCATGGAATGAGGTTGTAACCCCAATGGCAAGCCCAAGCAGCTCACCAGTCTTTATTGTGACTACTTTCAAGACCCCCAAAGCACCTGTTGTTTTCCAAGGTTGTTTCCCAGGTGTTCAGTGACCTTCCAGGGAGAGAAGACAGTTGCTAGTCACCATGAGCTGCTGCAAACACTATTGCAGGAGCCATGGTTGCACAGATGGGCCAAAGCATATCTAAACATTGCCCTTTGCTTCATTGGATAAAAATCTCTCTCCCGAAAGGAACTTCAACCTACTTAGCAAAATCTGAAACCTCTGTTGCAGCAGGCCTCTGAACTGCCATTGTGTTCCACTTGTGCCAGCTCTCCACGCCCTAACAAGAATTTCCCCTCCTGCAGACTGATTTCCTGCTGGAATAAAAGACACTCGTGTCCCCTCTTTGTGAAGTCAGCCTTTAAAAATGATTTCTCCTCATGGGCTCCTTATCTGTTGCAAATAAATCACCTTGTGTGACAATTTCTTCTGGTGCATTTCTTAGAACTCATCAGGAGATGGACCTGTACAATTTTGAGTGTGTGACAATTGTGAAGATGAAATGAGGCCATGTAACACCTTTGTAAGTCATGTAATTTCATCTCCTGTTTGCTTCAAGACACAGCCCAGGAGGCAAACATAAAGTCCAGCATCACCTCAGGCTTGCACTGCTCAGAGTTTCTGGTGCTGAGCCTCCGAACTTAGAGGAAGAGAGGAGCAAAGAGGCAGAAAGCTTCAGGCTTGCACAGCCTGGAGAGAGACCTTCCACATCTCGTGGACTGTGTGTGAGGTTGCTGTCGCCTTCAAATTTCCAGAAACAAGGGAAGTCTTACACATTACCAGGCTAAGCCAGGTCTTGCTACATGCAAACTGATTGTTGGCCGGGTCATGTCCTCATTCAAAACAACAGATTCCAACAATCAAAGTCACCAGTCGTAGAGATCTCGGTGGAGGGGAGATGCTGAGTTGGGTGCCTCTGCAAGCCAAGTTGAACCTGAAGGAAATCAAGCCAACCAAATGGTCCACATGTAAGTCAAGGCAAAGTAGTACATCAATGAGAAAAAAAAAACCTGCTTAAGTAACCGACTTTTGCAAGTGTGAGAATGGAAAAAAAACTGTAATAATTCCTAGATGATTGCAGCTTATGAACAATACATTTGTGCTCTCTGTAGCAAAACAGAGTACAAGGCACACCTCAAAGGAAACACTACATTACTATTAAGGTAGAGCAGACAGTCACGTTGTCTTTGCTGCTCCACCTGCCTGGGCAAGGCGAGGTACCATGAACCCACCAACCAGGGCAGCCTTTGCAGCTAACTCCGCTCTGCAAGAGGTTTCTTTTACAATTCAAATGCTCAGAGCCCTCCTGGATTCTCCTCAGTTGACCTTGTGCCTTGAAACCAGATAAGGCTCTGCTCAGGATTATTATGCAGGAAAGTAATGAATGGTACTGAAATGTAAGTGGACAAGGAAAGCACCTTCTATTTTGCAGAATAATTATCCTGCCTCATAATTATTTCTACGACTCTTTTCACTGAGTGAGAAAGGGCAAGTAAAACCTGAGCATTGGCTTTTGTATCTAAATGGAAGCAGCAAACAGCAAAAACAAGGTCCCCATAAGTGGCAGTGGCAACAGCTTGATGCTATTTTGATGTGAGATCCTGGTTTACATGCGTTTGTTTGCACTTTCAACTTAACGTTCATTGGCAAAGAATCACAGCCTAGTGAGGATAAATGTAGAAACCCCCCATATTTCTAAGTTATAATGTCAAATGCAAAAGAAAACTGCTTTCTCTCTCAATCTCTCCCCCATCACTATACCATCCTTGTAGCTATGCAAAAACACAGTGTCAACAATTTTGGGGAGGAAAAAAGGTTTTATCAATTAAGCACAGGCTTTTTTTCCCCAACATTCAGAAAACGTTATCAATATCAGGAAAACATTGTTTCTCTGGGGCCAACTGAGTACGTTCAGACTTCTCGATAGTCACTTGTTTCAATTCTGATTTTTATTGGAAAGGAAGATCCACAGAGAGAGAAGGAGACAGAAAGATTTCTGTCCATTGGTTCACTTCCCAAGTATGCACAAGAGCCGGAGCTGAGCTGATCTGAAACTAGGAGTGTGTAGCCCCCTCTGGATCTCCTTTGTGGGTGTAGGGTCCTCCACTGCCTTCCAGGCCACAAGAAGGGAACAGAATGGGAAGTGGAGCAGCTAGGACATGAATCAACGCCCACATGGAATCTTAGCATGTTCAAGGCAACAACCCAGCCACTGAGCCATCTTGCCAGGCCCTCACTTTTGATTCTATAGTTAACTGGAACTAGAATTATTTTAGAAAACAAGAAACAATCCTGTAGTTTTGTAAGCTGTGCAATGTCCTTGAATAAGCCCATAACCACATCAGACACATGATAAGATTAGTACCCGAGTTGTCATTTCTCTCCTTGATCATTGTCGAGTCATGGTATCTCCCCTCTCAGGTACGAGTCCTTCTCTCCCTTCTTACCTTTGCATTACACAACACTTTTCCAGGGAGAATTCCTGGAATGACAAAACACAAACTGTTTCTTCTCAAACTACTTTCCTATATCTGCGAGTGTCCTGGGGGATCCTGCACCTAGGACTCATTGCAATGAACAGTGTCTAAACCAGTGCACTGAACCCATTGAATGGATTCATGGAAATACCATGCTCTAGGAACTTTCTAAAATAATTGTGAAAGGCAGATGGATAAAATAGAAATAGGGTTCTGAAACTGGCCAGGAGGATCTCAGACAGCACAATGCTGCATCCCCTGGGAGGGCGGCAGGTGTGTCTTCCTCCAGGTAGTCTGGATGTAAGAGCACAAGCAGATAGGATGACCAGCCAAGACTGAGCAGTCTGGTCACTGACCCAGGGCTGGCGTGAACAGAAGTGCTCCCACCTAGTAGCTGCATCTGAACAAACCACCTTCTCCAAATCCTTCATCTCCAGTTGGCATCCTCAGAGCCTCCCGTAAAAACTCCATCATTTTGTTGCTCATTCCTTATTTTCATTCTAAACTTGCAACGCTTTCACTGTCGCTTGAGGCATCACATCATTTTGTAGCCCGCATTCACCCAACATCAGCCGGAGAAGGCAGCAGGAATAAGCAATGGAATCGTGAGCAAGTTGGACGTGGTCAGTGCTCTCAGGAAGCTTGTGACCTTCAGGAGAAACAGAAGCCAGGACACAAGCAAGCAAACACCCAGTGAGCTCCTGCTGACGTAACATGCAATATTCTGACAGATACCAAGAGTTAGTCACAAAAAAGAATGAGTCAAACATAACCACTTCACACATGTTCTCATTTACCCAACCCGTCACTTATACACAGCACTTTAGACCAATCCGATGGCAATCATTTTCTTAGGCTCTAGCTGTGACAAACTCAGCATCACTAAGTGGACACTGTTCCTGGTTTATGCCATACCTGTCTGTTTCCCCGGTTGCCTTCAACCGTGGACAGCTTTTACAGTGGAGAGGGAACTCCACTGGTGGCTGAGAGGAATATCACCATCACAGCAGCAGTCAGTGTGTTGTTTGAAGGGATCCTGGTGTAAGTCACAGTGTGTGTCTTGTTCACACTGATGTCGCTGTACTCATTATTCGAATCTAGTACCTCACTTTGTTGCACCAATTGTGGTTTTCTCTCCCTCTCATTTCCAAATTTTTCCTTTCTATTTTCCTATATTCTCCATCCATTTTCAGCTAGGAATTTAATTTACATCCCAGAAACTATTTCTGTTTGAACTGAGTCTAACATTGCATTAACATCTCGTCAGATTTTGTGGAGCTCCTCTGCAGAATTTGGACATTTGCTGAACTCAAAATTCTGTCAGCAAACCCTTGTATAAAATGCTTCAATTAAGAAGACTCATAAATGCATACATTATAGTGATATGTTGTGATAAATAGAAACAGATGATGTTTCTTCAATGTCACCAGAAATTTAACTTTTAAACACTGTGTAAATAAAAGCTCTGAAAGCCAAGCTGTGTGTTGAGATAGTCAACCACCCTGCTGCTTAGCTCAGAGTTAGTGCCAACACTTAGAAATGACCAGCATGGCTCTCTGCCTGGCTAGCCGGACATTCTCAGCTCTGCAAGCACACTGGAGTCATCCATTTTGCATTCCAAACAAATCAAAAATGAATATCACGAGTGCATTTACACCAATGATATTTTGTGGAAGTTCCCCAAGTAACCCTAAAGCTCAACCAGAAATTAAAATTAAAACATTCACACAAAAACCAAACTAAGTCTCAGAGAAGCACACAAAAATGATGAAATATATGTAAGAAGTACATAAAAGAAGTATAATACATACATAGAGACATAAGTATAATAATAGAAGTCTCACACACACATACATATATGTAACATGTACATGGAAGAAAACAAAAACCCAGCAATGATGTAGTCTACCATGGGTATTTTAATCATGACTAGTTTTTTCTGCATTTTTGAGGTTTTGACACCCAAGAGCTTGCATTTTCCTACCCCACTCAGAGTTGCCAAACTCCAGACTGTGAAGGACTGGCCATTGGTTCAGGGAAAGTGGTGGAGAAGAGGGACAGCTTCTGCAAGTGGAGGGATGGGTGTGGGGAGGGATAGGATACTCCTGACAAAGAAGTTCATGCTAGCTAAAATCTTCTCAGGCCCAGCGGTAGCCTAGTCAATAAAGTCCTCGCCTTGCAAGTGCTGGAAGTTATGGGTGTTGGTTCTAATCCTGGCTGCACTGTTTCCTATCCAGCTCCCTGCCTGTGGCCTGGGAGAGCAGTTGAGGACAGTCCAAAGCCTTAGGACCCTGCATCCACGTGGGAGATCTGGAGGAAGTTCCTGGTTCCTGGCTCCTGGTTTTGGCTCAGCTCAGTTCAGGCCATTGTGGACACTTGGGGAGTGAATCAATGGACAGAAGATCTTCCTCTCTGTCCCTCCTCCTCTATATATATATATTTGACTTCACAATAAAAATAAATAAATATTTTTTAAGAAAAACCTTCCAATTCCTGTTTTTATACCAACCTCAGAGGTAGATGTCGCAAAAAAAAAAAAATGAAGATGTGATCTCTCTTCCTTTTTAAGCCAATAAAACTAGTAGAGTGATGGATAAGCATTTTTAAAGTAAGGGAGAAGTAAAATCACATTTTTTTTATAACAACAACTTCAAATTTTAATGAGTTAGCTTATGATTTTCAGAGGCAAAGAGAGATCGCAACCACGGGTTCACATCCCAGATGCTCGTAATGGCCCCCAGCTGGTGCTAAAGCTGAGAGCAGGGATGCACCTCAAGCCTTGTACATGGGAGACATGAGCCATCACCAGTGGCCTCCCAAAATGTGCATTGGCAGAAAGCTGGAGTCAGGGGTCACATTGGAGAACAGGTGTCCGTGAAAGGAGATCAACATCCATTCTACTTCATCAGCGCTCAGCAAAAGGACCACTCTGACCTTCCAGGTTTCGTGGAAATGTCAAAATTCCATATGCAAAGGGCGCTTTCACTCACATTCCTCCCTGGGATTCCCATTCCAAAAAGGTGTGTTCATTCTTTTCCTATTTGAAGGGCTAAAGTTTCCCAGCACAGTTCTTTCTGTCACTTGTTTTACAGTTTTTCTCTTTTTTTCTAAATAAATTGGTATTCAGCAATGATGATTCACAGTCAGAAGTCTTCATTTTGGTCTGTATCTGGTTACCACAGCCTCCTTCATTCTCTGTGTATTTGTCAGAATATATATATATATATATATATATATGTATTTGATGATACAGTTCCAAAACCTCAGGGGTTTCCCCTTTGCCGTGCCCCCCACTGAGTTCCTCTATATTATCACAATAGGGCAGCTCTTCATAAAAGGTGCTAAGTCCATCAATCTGATATTTGTGTATTCGGACATTGTAGGTATGGACAATGAGAGTCCAGCATCCTATTGTAGAGATACATTCAGCAGTTTCATTTGGGAGGCCATCTTTAATTTGGAAGTAGAAATGCATATGCATTGTATCTTTACATCTCAATATGATGGTCTCTATTACAAAGTTCCTCTAGAGGACTGTATGTACAAGCATGTTTACCTATATATCTGTTGATCTAGTATTTTGCATGAAGATTGATTATCGGAGAGAACATATGATACTTATATTTCAGTATTGACTCATGTCGCTGAGCATGATAGTCTCTAGTTGGGACCATTTGGCTGCAAATGCTAGAATTTCATTCTTTTTAATGCCAGAGTAGTATTTCTTGGAGTAGATGTACCACAGTTTCTTTATCCACTCCTCTTTTGACAAGCATCTGGGTTGTTGCAACATCTTTGCTACTACGGGATTGCAGATCCCTTTCTCATATGCTAATTTCATCTCTTTGGCGTACACTCTCAGAGTGGGAAAGCTGAGTCATATGGAAGATCAATTTTCAATTCTCTAAGCACGATCCAGACTGACTGCCATACTGGTGGCTCCGACCTACACTCACACCAACAGGGCAGGAAGCAACATATCATCCCACATCCGTGCTAGCAGACGTTGTTAGTAGAGTTCTGAATGTAGGCCAATCTCACTGGAGTTAGGTGGAACCTCCATGGGCTTTTCATTTGCATTTCTCTGACAGCTAGGGAGCCCAACATTTTCCAAATGTCTATTAGTCATTTGAATTTATTCTTTTGAAAAATGTCTGTTCATTTCCTTCACCCAATTCTTTACATGGTTGTTTGTTTTGCTGTCATTGAGTTTCTGAATTTCTTTGTAAATCCTGGAGATCTGTTGTGTAGTGTGCAAACGTTTTCTCCCATTCTGTTGTCTGGTTCTTCATTTTACTGATACTTTCCTTTGCTGTATGGGAGCTTCTTCGTTTGATGTAGTCCCATGTATTTATTTTGGCTTTGACTGCCTGTGCTGTTGGTGGCTTTTCTAAGAAGTCTTTCCCAGCTCCTATATCTTGGAGAATGCCTCCTATGTTTTCCCTCATAGTCTGATGGTTTCTGGGTGCAGATTTAGGCCTTTGGTCCATTTAGAGCTGATTTTTGTGATAGGCGGCAGGTATTAGCGGGTGTCTTACTTCTTACCTCTGTAAGCTGCTATGCAGTGGTCCCACAGCATTTGTTGAAGAGACTAGGGTTTTTCCCTGGATTGTTTTCAGTTTTCTTGTCAAAGTTGAGTTGGCTGTTCATGTGAGGGCCTCCTTGTGGAGTTTCTATTCAGTTCCATTGATGTTCTCCTGTGTTTCTGTGCCAGTACCAGATTGTTTGGATGGCTACTATCCTATAGTATGTTTTGAGGTCAGGAGTTGTGATTCCTCCAGCTTGATTTTTACTCTTGAGGATAGCTCTGGCTGTTCATGGTCTGTGGTGTTTCCAGATGAACTCTTGCATCACCTTTCCTATTTCTGAGAAGAATGTTGTTGGGATTTTAATTGGGATCATGTTGAATCTGTGCATTACTTTTGGAAATACAGACATTTTAATACTGTTGATCCTGCCGATCCAGGAACATGATATATTTCTCCATCTTTTTAATGTCTTCTTCGAATTCTTGTTTTAAAACATGTTTTGTAATTTTCATCATAGAGGTCTTCCACATCTTTGCTTAGATTAATTCAAAGGTATTTAAGATTCCTCTCCAGCTGGTCCCTTCAGTGTAAATAATGGAATGGTGGATGGCAAATTTTGGTGCACCTGGAGGATGGTAGCCCAATTGGTCCTGCAGAGGACATTTGGTGCTATAGTAGAGACTGGGAACAGAACATATTGGACAACTACCCCAGCCAAGAGATGACTGCTTAGGATGACTCACAGGCCAATGGACATTGCAAGGGTTTCATCATCCATAGATTGGCAAGATCAACAGCATTTCAGAACTATCTCATCCATCTGTGCAGGACCTTCAAGTATGAGCCACATCAGGGCTGATATTGGGTGGTAATTTCCCATTTCCCATTTCAGGTTGATTGGGAGGGTGGGTGTGGCTTCTCTCCTTATCTCGCACCTCTCCCCAAAAACAGAAACAAAAAAACAGAAACTTTGGAGACAATGATCACACCCTTTTTCCCTAACCCTGCCTCTTTCCTATCCTGATCCACTACATAAACATCATCTAATTTTTTTAAATGATCTCTGTTATTTTAAATTTACAAGTTCTCTCAGCCATAGTATTATTTGTGTATACTCGCTCTACTGATTTATGGATTTATGTTCATTGATTTTGTATCCTACTCCCCTGCCAAATTTCTTATGAGTGCCAATAGTCTCTTGATTGAGACTTTTGGTTCTCCTACTTAGAGAATCATGTCATCTGCAAATAGGCGTAATTTTAATTCCTTATTTCTGATTTGACATCCTTTAATTTCTTTTTCTTGCCTAATAGCTCTGACAAGGACTTCCAATACTATATCTAACAGCAATAGTGAAAGTGGACATCCTTATCTAGTCCAAGCTCTTACCTCAAAAGCTTCCAATCTGCCTCCATTTAGTATGACGCTGGCATTGGGTCTTTCATATATCACTTTGATTGTGTTATAAAATGTTCATTTTGTGCCTATCTTAGCACAAAATGATGATGGATTTTATCCAATGTGTTCTCTGCATGTCGTGAGAAAATGCAAATGTCTATTCTTCAATTTGTTGATGTGGTTAATCACCTTTATTGTTTTGTATGTATTAAACCATACCTACACACCAAGGGAAGATCACACTTGGTCCAAGTGAATGATCTGCCTTATGTGCCGTTGGATCCTGTTGGCTAGTATTCTGTTGAGGATCTTTGCATCTATGTTCATCAGGGTTGTTGGTTTGTAGTTCTCCTTTTCCTTTGTGTTTCTATCTGGCTTTGGTATTAATGTGATATTGGCCTCACAGAAAGTTTGGAGGGATTGCCTCCCTTTCTACTGTTCATAGGAGCTTGTGGAGGATTGGGCTGAGTTCTTCTTCAAACATTTGGTGGAATCCAGTAGTGAAGCTGTCTGGTCTAGGGATTTTTTTTGGTTGGGAGGGACTTAATTACTGATTCTATCTCAGTCCTTGCTATAGGTCTATTTAGATGATTAATTGCCTGATGATTCAGTTTTCCTAGACTGTATGTGCCCCAAAGTCTATCCATTTCTTCAAGTTCTTCTGATTTGTTGGCATATAGTTTCTTATACTTGTTGTTGATTGTTCTGTGTATGTGCAAAGGGTCTGTTGTTATATTTTCTCTTTCATCTCTAATCTTACTGGTTTGCATCTTTCCCTCCTTTTTTCTCATTAGTTGGGCTAGTGGGGACTCTCTTCAGTTGACTTTCTCAAAGAACCAGCTTTTTGATTAATTGATCTTATATATTGTTCTTTTGGTCTCTATTTGGTTTATTTCCTCCCTTATTTTGATAAGTTTTTTGCCTACTAATCTTGGGATTGCTTTGCTATTGGTTTTTCTAGCTCCTTCAAATGTGTGGTAGTTCATTTATTTGGTGCTTAAGATAAGTTTTTTTTTTTATTCTTATTTTCTGTTTTGCAGTTATGCAGGCATACGACTTCCTCCCTCTCTCCGCATTCCCTTCTCTGCCCATCATTGTCCTCTGTTTTGTAGTAAAACCTCTGTTGAAACTTAAAAGACAAAAATAAAGGTAAGCAAGCATACACTTACAATCTCACAAAGGGTGTAATGAAATCCAGAGTACCAGGAATTAAAGAAAATCAATAGACAGTGTCTATACTACTGAATAATATAGTCTCCTAGTGAAATTTTTTTTGTTGCCTATGTACGTAGACAACAAAATATATGTAAGGAGCAGAAATTTGGAGTCAACACTACATCTGATACAATATTTTGCTCTAATTTCTTGATATAAATATTGAGATGAACTTTTAACACTGCTTTGATTGTGCCCCATAAATTTTTGTATGTTGTGCTAATGCCTTCATTTGTTTCAAACAATTTTTATTCCCCCTCTGATTTGTTCATTTAATAGCTTATTATTCAGTTTCTGGATATTTGCATCTCTTCTGGAGTATTTTGACTTATTGGTCTCTGGCTTCACTCTGTGATTGTCTAAGATGCATACTATAATTTTTACTTTTAAAATTTTCTGAGGCTTGTTTTGTGTCTTATGTTCAATCCTGGAGAAAGTTCCATTTACTAATGAAAGAAAAAGTGTATTCTCTGTAGGATGGAATGTTCTCTAGATATCAATTAAGTCCATTTGCTTTAGTGTCTGTGTGAGTTCTATTATTTCCTTGCTAAGTTTCTGTCTCATCGATCTGTCCATTGATGTTAGTGGTGGTTATGATCCACCACTATTATTGTATTGGAGTCTATTTCTTCTTTTAAATCCATTAATATTTTTCACGTAGTTAGGTGCCCTGGTATATTGTGTGTATACATTTATTATGGTAAGCTCCTCCTGCTAAGTAGATCCTTTTATGATTGTGTGATGTACTTCGTCATCTCTTTTAATATTGTTCACATCAAAGTCTATATTATTTGATATAAGAATGGCTACACCAGGTCATTTTTCCTTTGCCTTAACCTGGAGTATCTTTTTCTATCCTTTCACTTTCAGTTTCCACTGATCTTTGTTGGTGAGGTGTGTCTCTTGTAGGCAATAGATACCTGGGTTTTGTTTTTTGATCCAGTCCACTAATCTATGACATTTAATTTATGATTCAAGCCATTTATAATCAGGGTTAATACTGATAGGTGGTAATTTGGTGCCGTCATTTTGCCCATGGGTCGTTCATCGTTTGAGTCACCTTTTGTCATTTTACTTGGATGGTCTCCATGTTTACCTTTGGTTTTGGTCGGTGCTATTCCTTTTCTCTGTCAACAGAAAATCTTTAAAATTTGTAAGGCAAGTCTGGAAGAGGTGGATTCTTTGAGCTTTTCTTTACTGTGGAGGAATTTTTTTTAATTTTCAAAGACAAAGGAAAGCTTTGCTGGGTAAGTTTTTCCGCACTGACCATTTTTCTCCTTTAAACTCTGGAACATATTCTCTTCTAGTCTGTAGTTTCCTTTTGAGTTGTGAGTCTAATTGGGTTTCTTCTACATGTCAATTGATTTTTCATGTGCATATGTAAAGACCGTGTCCTTGTGTTTAATTTAAAAGAGCTTGATTATCACGCATTGTGATGAAGATCGCTTTTGGTCAACCCTATTTGAAGTTCTGTGCCACTCCTGTATATTGTTTCCCAACTCTGTATCCTCGCTAGGGAAGTTTTACTTATTATTTCGTTGAATATATCTTTCAGCCCAGCTTCTCTTTTTACGCCTTGTAGAACTCCCATAAATCTTATATTTTGCCTTTTAGTAGTGGCTCTTAATTCTTGAATACTTTTTTAGCTTGACTCAGTTCCACTTCCAGCCTTTATGACTGTTTTCCCATTGTGGCAAGAAATGCCTTCCAATTCCAGGATTTTTTCTGCTCATTCTGTTATTGAGGCTTTCCACTGAATGTTTAACTTGCTCATTGTATGTTTCATTTCTAATAACGCAATGATTTTATTTCAGTGTTAATATTTCCTGTGCGACATATTCCTTAAATTCTTTGCACTCCTCTGTATGCTTCTCTTTATTGTTAGGAAGCTTTTAACAAGTTTGAAAACTCTTTGTAACCTATTTCCTTGATGTCTTTCTCAGTTAACTCTGAGGTTGACAGAGGCTCCTTTGTGGGTGAGGCATCAGTAATAATCATTGTGCCCCTGTCTCTTCTTTGGCTCTGAGTCATTGCACTTCTGTTATCAGATTCTTGCGCTTGGGGCAGGTTTCTAATCTGTGTTGTCCATAGCTCTACAGGCAGATTTTACTGATTGTGTTTAATACCCTGTTCTTAATTTGCCATCACTTGTGCCACTCCCTCCAGCAAGTTTCAGTCACAGGTTCTCATGCTAGGCTTCTACCATGGTATCTATATTTCTAAGCCCTGAATCACCACCCTCGACCCCCTATGATCCTGTGCTGTGGCCACACTGTTGCCTGCACAGTCTTTCTCTCTCTTCCAATTGGAGCAATATTTAGGATTAGGGAAACATCAGCTCTCCTAAAACACCAGGCTATCAGCAGTGCTAGCTTTGTCATAACCTGCTAGGCAATAGATCTGAGGACCACCCAGACCTATTTTGGCTGGGCACTACATATGATGCTAAGCTAGTACAGCATTTCCTGTGGGACGAATGCAATGCATTGAACCAGAAATGAGTTGTCTCCTGGCTTAACTAATGCACAACTTGCTGTTATCCCTCCAGTCCTACAGCCTTTTCCTCTTTACACAAAATGGTGCCCAATATGGCTCTGCTGGGTGTGTGGGTGGTAATATCCACCCTGTTCTACACCACCCTCTTGGACTCTGCCACTCTGTCTCTGTTTGCTGTCAGATCAGGCAAATCAGTAGGATGGGCAGTTCTATGCCTGGATTCATCTCCTGAGCTCCAAGGAACTGCCCTTCCCACCTGGCCATTGGTGGAGCTCCGATCGCAAAAGACCCTGTTGAGATATCTGGTTACTATAATATCATTCTGCCATCTCTGCTGCTTTCCTGTGTCCATTCAGATATATTTTTGATCTCTCTTTTTTAACTATTACCAAGTTGATCACATGTTTCTTACAGATACCTCAGGCTTGAGTTTCTTTTTAATCCAAAATGAGGCATATTTTGTACAAGAAATCACAACAAAGAGGGGCTCACTTCACCAATATACAACGGTGGGCTTCTGGAGTAAAATGTTAGGTCACTGCTCCATTTTGGGCTCTGCTTCCCCAAGAGAGGACAGGAAGGGCAGTGTGGAAACAGAATCAGGTAAAGACAGTATGGGGGACAAGCCCTGCTTTCTCCAAGGCCTCTCCTTCTCGGGACTTCCTTACCCTCCTCTAACATGATAGCTTGCGCCATCTGCCCTTGACAGCTCCCTTGGCCAACCACTGTGCCTGGCCTCCTCCTCTGTTCTACATCATAGCCTTTTCCTGAGCTAATCTTGCAGGTGTTCAGGACTTGAGTGCCCACTTATCCACCTAGGTATCAGGTTGCTGACCAAGCGAAGTATCTCGGGTCATCTGGGATTGATTTTTTCAGTCAAAAGTCTTATCTTGTAGAAAAAGAAAAAAACTAGGCCTTACAGTCTTAAGAGACTCGGAGACTTTTAAAAACCTTGGAAAATATCATCTTACTTCTCAGTTCCCCATTCTTTTCATCCACAGTGACACAATTTACAAGTGCTTTCTTATAGGGATCAGGTCCATTTTGCCTCTAAATGAGTTTGGAAGCCTGGAGTACCAGCCCCACGCCAGGAGCCGAGTTTAGAGAAAGCTCAGTCCTTCGGCACCTGCTGCCTCCTGGAAACCAGAGGCTCTGTCTCCAGCTGTTGCATGTGGCCACATGAATGGTGACACTGGGTTTGCCTAAATGTGAGTTCAAACCAATACCTTGCCTTTCATGAGCTCTGGGCCCTTGAGCAATTATTAAGGGAATCTTGGTTCAGACTCTTCATCTTTACAATTAAAATAAGTTCTGTGTCTATCACACTGTGTAATGGTAAAATGAAAGAATGTACGAGTCACAATTCCTGGCTTACTCAATGTCAGCTGTGTTTGTAACACCACCATATCTAGTTTTCTGTAGTGTCAGTCAATTGTGCAATTAAAGCAAACCTTACAGAAAAGCTATTGACGTGGACAATGGCTTGAGTTTTAAGATAATATTTACCTAATAAAATAACATTAAATCTCTAAATATTATGCTACAAAAGGCCCAGATTCAAAAATCAACCAAAAATTGTCAACTACACCTGAGTGGTAGGGAGAGCATGCACTGGGAAGGCCGTTCGCAATCTGTTTGTAACTTCAGTGATGTTTAATTGTTACAGAAAATGAGAAACACATCCGGTATATGAGACTTTGGTTCCATTAGGACAAGGTAGAGAGCATCCCAAGAGAAAAGGGGGATTTCTAGGAATTTCAGCCTAAAATTGGGTCACTGTTGACCCTGGAGGAGAGGCAGGCCTGACCTGGTGGGAGCAACTCCACAAAGTTGCCAATAAAAGGAGAAGCACGATGTTCACTTGGAGGTGCAATTAGAAATACCAGCCAGCCAGATTTTTCCAAAAACTGGAAGGGGAATAGATACACTTTTTGCTCGGCAGCTTGATTCCAGCAGTTTCTTCTAAATCTAAGCTTTTGGCCCAAAGAAATCTCTGTGTTGAACATCTCAGTGTGTAAGTCAATCAGCAAACAAAGAAAACTTCACAGAGAAAGATGTGGTATTCATTCTTGTCATTTGCAGCTTAAGTGGGGGTGGAGGCACAGTGACAAGGGGAAGCTGTTTGTCTTTTATGCCTACACTGTTTGGTGTTGATTTTTTAATGATAGCAGTTTTCAAAGTTTTGACTCTTAGAAAGCAGCATCCTATCCAGCTGGCTTGAACCACCAGCCTTAGGTAACAATGAAATGACAACTGTCACTCAACCGTTTTGCCAGTTCTCATCAGTACGAACTTAAATAATATATCAAAGAACTCTCTGCCTTTTAATGACCACAAAAATGGGAAAATAATCACTGCGCTGTTTACAATATTGTGAACATGAAAAATCTGAATGTGTCATAAAACTCTTTCTAGTTATAGCTCCCCCAAGTTTGATATTTCTTTCTGATTTCTATTTCTAGACTAGGGAAGCTTCGTAATTGGTGCAGGGATTTTTTTTTTTTTTCCTCTTCGATGTCTTGCCAAATATATCATTATGAGATTCTGCGGTAACAAGCATTCCTCTGTTCAAATTTGTATCAATTAGCTTAGGACAGTAATTCAATTGGATGACCCACTGGATTTTGAAAGACTTGCGACCATGTCAAAGTGACGACCTTTTTCCTTCTCTCTCAGCCAAAAGCAATTTTTTAACAAGGAGCCCTGGAAAGAAATGCTGGTTTAATAATTAGTTATTGATCATGGCGCATGCCATGGTGAACACCGTCGAATCAGTCAGAGACCAAGCAAATCGGGGTGTGGGTATTTCGCTTGTCAAGATTACCAGTCACGGGGAAGCTCGGTCGGACAGAGTAAGACAGCAAAACAACTTCATTAGGTGCATTTTCATCTTTGGTCGGGATTCTTCTCATCATTAATTGCAGAAGTACAATTTTTAACCTGGCTACATTATCTGACACAACTCTATTAACATAAAGCAACTTTATCCTGTGCTCTCACTTTAAGATGCTGTAAAAGACTAGATATGAGCTAAGTAGACTTGGAAAACACTAAAATTGCTTTGAAACAACACCATGAAAAGTTATTTTGATAAATTAACCCTGCTTTGGCCAGCATTTTTGCCTCACTAAGATACCATTAACCTGTGTGCCCTGCAATGCCCATTAGAAACAATTTGGACACACGTACAAGGAGACCATAACAATCATGGACAAGAGCTTTAAGAGAATAATTGACTTTTCTGAATGCTAATTCAGGCATCACTTTAGGGCTGCATAAAAATCTCCATATATGAGCCACTTAATGGAAGGGAAAACTTACAAGAATGATCTTATTGTACTTTGAGGGGAAAAAATGTCTCCATTAGTTGTACAATTTCTTCCAAGAATAGAAAAATACACTGAAAAATGCACTGCAAAGTGACCACTAAGACACAGCCTGTAGCCAGTCTGGAGGTGGGTTTGCCTGGTCTTTGGCACTGCTAGTCATCGATGGGAAGGGCCTGCCATGCTCTGTAATGGCTGGATTTTCCATTGAAATCAACCAGAGCCATGATAAAGTCACTATTGCACAGAAGTACTCTTTAAAATAACATCATTTTAGAGATTACACATTTTAGAGATGTGATTCCTGAGCTGGTGAATCAAATCACTCAATTCTAGCCCAGTAGTTTTATCTTTTCAGGGCTCACCTTTTCCCCAGGAGAAAAGACACACTAATTTCATATCCAATTTCAAGTTGCTCTGATCATTCCAGAGAACAGAATCACATCCAAATGTTGGGACTATTTCAACTCAATGGAAGAAAGAGCCACATGAAACACTCAGCTTCCTGTCACAAAACAGAAAGTAATGTCCTGAGACTCAGCCCTTTGCCCATTATCCAAGCTGCGAAGCTGAAATCTGGACAATGATCTGATTCACGAAACAAGCAAAGCACAATCCTGTAAGATGTTCCCAGCTCAAATTCAAGGTGGCTTGCAGTAGACCTCAGCTTCTCTCACATCCAACTGTGTGTCTCTAGCCAACTAAGCAATGAGAGTGACCAGCTGGTCACTCTAGTTCTTTACGTCAACCTGATCTGGTTCATTTACAGGCTGGAGTCCAGTGCTATTCACATTAATTATACATCTTAAGAAAACCAGTGTGCATCCTGTCATGAGTATGTAAAGAGCAACAATCCTACCTAAAATACCGGCACCATCATAAGAATTCTGAGCTTCCAACCAACACAGAGCTGGGCTCGGTTAGCCTTCGAGTGAGCTGGCTGACTTTGGAGGTCATGTCAATTCACTGCCCTTCGCTCAGCTCTGTCAAATCAGCAAGGTCCCTAAATTCTTGTGTGATTGCATACACCGGAGCTTAGCAGCAGCCTCAGCAATCCCGTACAAATCGTACACTCTCTGCCTGGCGCAGTGATGCAGTGAGTGAAACTGGAACGTCAATGCAGCAACCCACATGGGCGCATTCAGTTTGAGATCCGGATGCTCCACTTGCAATGTGGTTTCTTGCTAATGCCCTGGAGCAAACAGCGGAAGTAAAACAAGGTGTGTGGTTCCCTGCCCTTTGTGTGGGAGAGCTGGATGGGCTCCTGACTCCTGGCTTCGAGCTGGCGAGTCCCAGTTTCTGCAGCCGTTCGGTGAATGAACCGGAGCACTGAAAATTCCTCTCTCCCTCTGCCTCCTCTGTTCTCAGTCACTCTGTCTTTCTATATATACATATATATACATATATATTTTTTTTTTTTCAGAATCCTGGACCTTTTCCCAGGCCTACTGAGTCAGAACACACATTTTAATAGGATTCCCAGAAGTGACAACTGGGTCTAAAAGATACTTAAGGTCAGTTCAAACCTTTTATGGGAAGAAGGTAGACAAGGCCCTGAAGCGGAAAGCGCAGGCCCAGTATTGAACGTGGAGCTTGTTGCGGTTTGCTTTGTGCATCGTGAAATGTTGCACGTTAAGATGTGTGCATCGTGGTGTGTTACAGGAAGTGAGATATGTGTGCTGGGGTCTAGTGTGTGTCACGCGCATGTGCTGTGTTTTATGTCATGGTATGAATGGTGTGCTGTGATACACGGTCTAATCGTCGCAGTGTGCTGTGATGTGTTGCGTGTTGTATGTTGTGTTCTGTGTTCCATGCTGTGTGTATCTATGTTGCAGGGTGCTGCATGCTGTGCTAAGTGTTTATGTGCTGTGAGGGGTCATATGTTGCATGTGGATCTTCGTTCACGTGAAGCTAGCCTGCTTCCTCCCCACGCGGGTGCCTGTGCGTGCTCCCCACGCCTGTGTGCGCTCCCCACGAAGGGGGCCTGTGTGCGCTCCCCACGCGGGGGCCTGTGTGCTCTCCTGTGCCCGCAAGGCACGTTGGTCTTGCCATCTTTGGCTTCACATTCAGCTGAACAAACGTGCTGTCAAGTGCCCCAAGCTTGAGCAAAATGGAATGAGGTTCTTCCCTGTGCTGTGTTGTTGGACTGACTTAGATGTTTTCCACTGGGGTCGTGGCACAAAGAATTAAAACCTCTTTGCCACTAGCGCTCAGCTCAGCTCACATCCAAATTAGGAAAGTACAAGAAAGAAACAATTTCGTCTGTGGGTTTTTTTTTGTTTTTTTTTTTTGTTTGTTTTTTTTCCCGGCATCACCTGATCTGTCAGGTCTGTCTTTAGTATCCGTATGCCAGGCTGACAGCTCCTCCGCCTGCCCCTGCTGTCTCCGGCTCGGCTGGGACAGACGCCCCACCCCTGAGAAGATCCACTTGCAGTCACCGCGGAGGTGCAAGCGGGAATGAACAATAGAAGGCTGTCAAGGCCGACAGCCAGCCCTGGATGTATGAGTGCCGCGCTGACAGCAAGGGCCTCAGAGGGTAAACTGCTTTGCTGGAACTAATTAAACAGATGAAATTATTACATGAATATGCAGATGTTGTTTACATTTTACCATATGGTATTATTTCAGGTAATAACTCGCAGGAGAATCCCTTCCTCTCATCAAGAGGAAATGGGTTGAAAAGGAGGCCCCGCGTGTCACCTTTCCGTTGCTAGGCAGACACTGATAACGCGGCTTCCCTCTCCAAGCTGGGGAGCCTGCAGCCTCTGTGGCAGCAGCAGGATGAGGCTGGGGCTTCTCTCTGCAAGTGCTGGGGCTGGGGAAGCTGCCTCGGCTGAACTCTGATGCCTCCAGCTGTCGCAAAATCCACCGAGGGGGGAAAGCCTCTGACGACGGAGTGGCTGTCAGCTTACAAGGCGCAGGTAAGAGCTGCGGCTGTCTGCACACCTATGTGGCTGTGGACGTGTGACTGTCAAGCAAAGCAAGTGCGCGCTGCTGGGTACAAACCAAACTGGCCGAATGGGTGCGACCCTGCAAGGCTGCTGACCTCGGAGGAGTGCACTCAGCCGGGAAAGCTGAGCAGGGCAGGTGCCAGCAGCCCCAGGTCTGCGACTCCAGACAGAATTCCGCCATTTCCCCACACTTGTCTCAGCCCTCCTGTTCCTCTTCTCCTGCCTGGGTTAGTCCGTTTGCAACAACTGTGACTTCTTCCACAGCATTGCCTGCACCCAACTAATCAAAGGCTTGCAGAATTTGCCTCCAAAATGATCCTCGCTTTGCCTGCTCTTGTCCCCGGCATGCCCCGGACAGGCCTTCAGCATGCCTGACTGGCAGCAGCAGGTCTTCACAAAATCTCCAGGTCTTCACAAAATCTCTGTTCACGCCGTCCTCTGCTTTCTAACCTCCATTCCACTGTTAGACTCTTGTCTGAAATCCAAGTCTAGCCAGGCCTCCTCCTAGCACTGGAGCAGTGGAATGCCTCTCCCTGGTGTCGAACCCGAGTCCAGATGACAGGCCTGCTTTGCTACACTGTTCAAAGAGTGAGCCTCTTTGATCCATTCTAGACTAGTTACGATTGCTTTTCATAAAAATGTACCTGTTTATTTGAATTGTAAAGAGGATAGACTGAGAGGGAGAGCTTCCACCTGTTGGCTCTCTCCCGCACATGCCCACGGTAGCCAGGAGAAGCCAGGAGCCTGGAGCTCTGTCCAAGATTCCTGGGTCACTGCACTCTGCTGCTCAGGCACATATGCAGAAAGCTAGACTGGCAATGCAGAGTAGCCAGTACTGAAACCAACACACGGATATGGGGTCCAGGCTCCCCAAGCAGCAGCTTAATGTGCTATGCCACAACGACGGACCATCGTGGTTCCAGTTTTACCTCTAGACGTTCCCTCTGCCCTTCCGCTTACCTGGGGCATTTCTCTTCCTCTGCCTTCTTTCCTCCTTCTCCTCCTAGTCTTCCACTCTCCCTTGCCTCCCCTGTTGGCAGCTACACATTGTTTCTTGTTTGTGTTGGGCTACCAAGGAAATACTTAACCATTTCGTCTGCACTGTCCTCCTGGGAAAGCACCTCTGCTTTGTTCACAACTTCGGGCTTAGGCTTGACATCCTTCTCTGAATTCACCTATGTGTTCTCTGGCTCATATCAAAGACATGCCAACACACACGTATGAAGCCGCCAACCTGAGATGCTGTTAACTGTGCTAGTCTGCAGGTAGCTCCTGTCACTTTACAACGTCCTGGACATTATTAAATCCAAAGATGGGAGCCTTCTTCTCAATGTGTAACGTGGCATGTGCTGCACACACAACACCCTTTACTGAACTATGTCACTGAGACTGAATATTCAGGATTTCTGTCTTTTCTCTGTAAGTAAAAACAATTGTATTATACGTTTTCTTGTTTGTAAGTCTCTGCGTACTCATCCCTCCACTCCAGAACAACTGATCCCAAGCCTGAAGTCACACGTGCTTCTAAGTTGATTAGGTGTTTCTAGTGGGTTTTCAGAAAGGTTGCCGGAGTATGTATCCCTTCAGCAGTGACCAAGACAGCCCCTGTGCCACTCGGGAGTGACGTCAGCTTTTGCAGGTTGCTTTGTGATTTTGTTTCTGCTTTTCTTTTGTCAACGGAAACCATAAACGTGTGTGCCTTGCCTTCATTTGTGGTTTCCTCACTCTGGTCTCCCACTAAGTTCCTCCCAAGCTCTAACTTCATTGTTTGTCTCAGTTTGTAGAACTTTGCCGTCTCATTCTTTGTCGTCTATGTAGCAAATGCATTGCCGAAGCTGTCTGGTCCTTCTGGCTCCTAGCCTCCCCATATCCTTTAAAAAGGCCTTTTCCTGTCCTCTGCTTAATGTCTATTCGAATCTGCATTGCTACTTCATTTTTTCATTTCTCTTTCCTTTAGGAAATTTTTCTTTGTTTTTTTTTTTTTATTGTTGCTTACATTGTATTATGTAGTACAGTTTTATAGGCGCTGGGGATTCCCCCCACCCCTCCCATACCCCTCCCCCCATGGTGGATTCCTCCACCTTGTTGCATAACCATAGTTCAAGTTCAGTTGAGATTCATTGCTTGCAAACACATGCCTAGCATAAAGTTCAGCGTCTTATTGTCCAGATAAGTTCAGTGGCCTCTTGGGGAGACCTTCTATGGTCTGAAGATAGGTCTAACAGAGTAAAGATCCGGTCAGTTAAAAGCCCCAACAAGGCCTCAGTATCAATATACAACATTATGGAATTAATTGACATAGTATTGGGTAAACAATATGTTAAAAATAATGCAAGTTCCCTTCTTCGAAACATCTGGGTTGAGACAGTATCAATGACAGGTTCAAAAAATAACAAACAACCAGACAAAAAATTACAGGTTAAATCAAGGCAAACATGTGGTATCTAATCTTTTGGGATTCGCTCATTTCCCTTAGCATTATAGTTTCCAGTTGTGCCCATTTAGCCACAAAGAACTGCATTTTGTTTTTTTTAATAGCTGAGTAGTATTCCATGGAGTAGATGAACCAAAGCTTTCTTATCCAATCTTCTGCTGATGGGCATTTCGGTTGCTTCCATGTTTTTGCAATTACTGATTGTGCTGCAATGAACATAGGGATGCATGTTGGTTTGTCGTAAAACAGGTGTTTTGGATATATTCCTAGGAGTGCTATTGCTGGGTCATATGGTATGCAGATTTTGAGTTGTTTGAGTGTTCTCCAGACTGATTTCCATAAAGGCTGTACCAATTTGCAGCTCCACCAGCAGTGGAGTAGGGTTCCCTTTTCCCCGCATCCTCGCCAGCAAGCGTCGTTGGTGTTCTTGTTTATGTGGGCCAATCTTACTGGTGTTAGGTGGTACCTCATCGATGTTTTAATTTGGATTTCCCTTATTGCTAGGGAGCTGGAACATTTTTTCATATGTTTGCCATTTGGACTTGTTCCTTTGTGAAATGTTTGCCCATTTCCCGTGCCCATTTCTTGAGTGGTTTGTTTGTTTTGGTTTTTTGGTTGTTTTGAAGTTAATATTTATTTTTCTATGTGAAATTCAAAATGACTCTGTTAACTTCTTTACTCGTTCTTTAAAAACACTGATTGGAATTTAAACTGAAATTATATTAATTGGTTTAGGAATTCTTGATATATTACAACATTGTATAACAAAACTACTACTATGATTCTTTTTTGATCTATGTCGTGTTTTCAACTCTTGATGAGATGTTAAAAGGTTCTTTAATGCTAGAAGTAATTTAAGAAAATTAAATCCTAGGATTTTATAATTTACTTTTTCCTTAGAATTTTGTTTTCTATTTCATTACTGTATTTTACTGTATTTTTACTGTATTTTCTATTTCATTACTGTATTGTTTTAAATGATTATAACTAATATTGAAAGTTGTGAGTAATCTAATTGTCTGATTAATTCTAATTATTCATATGTACATTGGTAGATTTCAGTGATTTCTCTTAGGTTTTCCAATTATAGAAGTAAAATCATCTGTCAATAATAATAATTTTACCTATTTTCAATAATTAATTCAGATTATTTTATTTTCTTGCCTTATTGCTTTGGCTGAAACCTCCAAGATGTTAAATAATACTAATGATGTTGGAAACCTACAAGATATATACAAATAAAACAAATAGTTTCAATATTTCACAATAGTATCTGATGTTCATTAATTATGAGATAAATATGTTGACATATTTAGTAAGATTTTATTGGAAAGTTTTATTAGTAATAGCCGTCAGATTTTAGAAATTACTTTCTTGATATAAATTAAAAGGACTGTATTTGTTGATATGATTAACTATGTTAATGAAACTCCAAAAGTTAAAACTTTTTTGAATTTCTGTAATTCATATTGCATACTTCTAGCAATACACTGCTGATTTTAATTTTTCAATATATTTTTAAATTTTAAGGAAAATTATTTTAAGGAAAATTACACACTTATATCACTTGTTGGGATTAGAGTTCCAGAAGCTTCATCACTGGAAAACTTTGGAATGGACTGGTCCAGAATCTTGCTCCTCCGAGTGTGGTTTCAGGTCAATAGTAGTCATTACCTGAGCTCTAACAGGAACTTCAAAAGGCTCTGTTGACCACATCTACTAACTTAAAATGCTCAGTTTAGCAGACCTTGTGTGGCTTCCATGTACATTGAAGTTTGGAATCCCTGGTGCAGATAATGTGGATTCTTGTCTATTTTTCAAATATTATGTCGTAATCAGCTCAGTGACAGGATGGACGGCTAGTCAGAGGGATGGCAAATGGGATGTCCTCCAAGGCAGAAACAAATACACAGTTATATCTACGCCCCCTGAACATGCCATAGTGCTTGGAATCCTACACTCTCCCTGGCACGTGCAGGACATTCTAATTGTCGTATAAAACATGAAGTGAAAGCTTCAAAGTGAAGGAACTGATATTGAGGAAATGACTCATAGAAAAGGCATGCTCTCCGGCCCGGCGCGGTGGCGCAAGTGGTTAAAGGTCCTCGCCTTGCACGCCCGGGATCCCATATGGGCGCCGGTTCTAATCCCGGCAGCCCCGCTTCCCTTCCAGCTCCCTGCCTGTGGCCTGGGAAAGCAGTCCAGGACAGCCCAAAGCTTTGGGAACCTGCACCCGCGTGGGAGACCCGGAAGAGGCTCCTGGCTTCAGATCAGCATAGTATCGGCCCGTTGCGCTCACTTGGGGAGTGAATCATGGGACGGAAGATCTTCCTCTCTGTCTCTCCTCTCTGTATACCCGCCTTTCCAATGAAAAAATAATCAAAATAAATCTTTAAAAAAAAAAATCTTTAAAAAAAAAAAAGAAAAGCAAATGTCAATATAAAATAAGGAAGTAAACTTTCTGGTGGTGGTACATGAGAGCCAAAGCCAGTGCTGAAAGAATAATCCCTAAAATGTGTTCGGTGTGAAGCCGAGGCAAAGCCTCTGGACCAGCAGGGAGTGAAAGTCATCAGGAATTCTGGGATCATCCAGCTTTGTGGTTGAAGAGGATGACATTTAGCTTCTCTTGGAATTTCTGAGTATGAAGAGCTTGTTTCCAAGTGTTCCTGAAGGCCTTGCTTGTACTCCATTGCTCCCAGGAGCACTCGCTGGCCTCCTAGGACAAACCATAGGAAGCTACTGGTAGACAAAAATACAGTCAGGACTCTAAGGTGACCAATCAGGTGGGATCCCAGGGCAAATACCGAAGTGGGCACTCGGATGAGTCAGGGTCCCCTAGAAAATGAAATCAATAAGGTGTGTGTGTGTGTGTGTGTGTGTGTGTGTGTGTGTGTGTGTTAAATGTTTATTTAAAGAAATTGGATCATGAGTTGTGAGAGCTGGCCAATCTGAACTCCACAGAGTGAATCAGTAAGCTAAAACCTTGGCCCACAATTGGTTTTGAGTGTGAAGCCTGCAGGACAGAGTGGCAAGCCAGGGTCTTGGGAAGGGTTTAATTTTTTGCACTCTGAAATTACTGAGCCAGCTTCTCTAGAAAGATTCAGGACCTGATGTCTTCAGCTGAATAGATGCTGAAGGGAATGCCCACTTGAATCTGACCACATCTGAAGTCCCTCCTCTGTCCACCTCGCAGGCTCCCTATTCGAGCCTTCCTGAAGCTTTTCCCAGCTCCGACCCCTAGTGAATTGCTCGACACTTGAATGCTCAAATGTTATGAAAAAAATAATAAAACCACCAGATCATGCCAATTTATACTAATTTGTGAATGCTGACAGGGATCTCAGAAACCAAAGCAAAAACTTCTTGCATTTTTGCAGTGGAAGAGAGAGAGAGTCACTTGCACTGAAAAAGGAAATTAAAATACATGCTTTCAACAAAGCTGATAGGTGACAGAAACGAACACACTGACTTTGGGAATTACACCCAAGTGTGCAGTGCCCAAAGACATACTTTTTAGAACAGTTCCCAGTAATGAAGATTGCTGCCTCTCTGTTTGAGAAGCTAACTTTCTTTTCCTTTATATATATATTTTTTTCTTATATTTTTGACAATCTTTACATAGTTAATTAGGAAAAAAAGGTTCTAGGGCTATAGGGAAGGGATAAGACTGTTATTTCCATATTGTTTCCTTCATGTATCTGAGGTAAAGGGGGATATTGAGGGAGAAGCCCCGTCCAGTTTCCCACCCACCCCAAGTCCTGGATGTGGGGCAGGCTCTGAGATACTTGCTCAGGTGGTTTTGATAATTCACCAGTTGTGAATCTCTGCCAATCTTACCACTCCAAGCACGATGAGGTCGCTGCAGAATCCACTGATTGACATAGTCCATCATAGAGTCTCCATTTGCCCAGACAGTGTTGGAGTCTGGCCCAGCCTGGTGCATCCAGTCCCAGTCCACACTTGTGCCGAGGGAGACTACAACCATTTCCTGATCAGGACGCAGCCCCCATTCCAGCCCACACACCCATTGGTGGGAGCCTCCACCCAGTTAGGGTGTCCCCTTAGCTCCCCAACCTGGCCTGTTCCCAGTCATAGATCACACACACGCCAGTGGTTGCTCTGGCTCAGCTTGGCTCAGCCCCTCACCTGTCCCAGCTTCTGTCTTAAACACTGTGGCTTAGCGGCCCTGGCTCACGCAGACCAGTAGGTGCAAGAGCCTAGCTCGGCATGACCTGTGCTCCATCTGGTTTCTAGTATTGCTTGTGGGCTAAGGTTTGCTCAGTCCTGCCTGGTACACCCTGTTCCATCACCAATTTAACACATTAACCAGCCATTGGAGCTACTTTGCCAAGCTTGTCCGACCCCCAGGTCTGGACCGCATGTTCACCAGCAGAAGCTATGACTCGCCAGGGGCGTTTCCCAAGTTCCTCCACTTGATCCACTCCCCGACCCAGTTCTCATACGTGCCAATGGGTTTTAGGCCAGTGCCCGGCATAGTCTGGCCTTCCATTTGGCTGTGTATGAGCTGGTGAATGTTGCAGCCCGGCCCATCCCACACCCTATTCAAGATGCACATTTGGGTGCTGCTGCCTTGACCAGTCCAGACTGTTGCAGGTTCCTTTACCTGTGATTGATGGCAAGCTCCTTGGTCACACCTAGTTTAGTCCATCACAACCCAAACTCTTGAGCTAACCAGTGGGGGTAGAATTTCCACAGGGTGTGGCCCACACATCCTCCACAGAATCTTCCCCCGGATATGGTTCTCAAGTGCTAGTTAATGTCATGTCCCTGACAAATGTGACCCGTCTGCTGATCCAGCATCATGTCAGGTAATAGGATACCCTGCTAGACAATCCCTGAGCCCTTAGCTTTTGCATGAACTGGTGTTCGGCGCTCAGCATTTTTAAGTGATTACAAGTTCTTCAAAGGAAGAGCTACTGGCATTGGGAATCTTTAGGATTGACTCACATCCCAGAAGCACAGTGGGGTCAACCTGGAGCTACCCAAGCAGCGATCAAAGAACCAAAACCCTAGAGCTCCCTGGCCGGGCGGCCAGCAGGTGGAACCTGGCGCCAAATGGCGCACTGACCACCTGGGTCAGCTCACCATGTGCATATGGTGGCTAGCGTATGGGATCCAGGAATGAGACAACCCGTCTTGAGGCCCACCAGCAGCCAGGAGGCTGCTGGAAGTTTAAACCCCCAGGCCCAAGCTCGCACCCCTCCCCAATCCCATTCACCACCACATGAGGGTGGTGGGTGGGCCCCGGACCTACCCAATCACGGAGACTTCCCCCCTCGGTGTACTCACCCCGAAGGGAGCAGCCCCCGGAGCACAGGCAGGCCCGGGGACTGCTCACCATGTGTACACGGTGACTGGCATGTGGGAATGAGATGCCCTGTCCTGAGGCCCACCGAGAGGCTAACTTTCTTTCCTGCTTTATTTTGTGGAATTCTGAGTTCTTGCTGAATCTGAAAGTTTAATTTACAAGGGACAACTCTGCCAGTGCCCGTGGGAAGTTGAGGAGAAGGGTGGGAAGGACAGAGGGAAAGGTTCCATGGACTCAGCTACACTGTGTGAACAGATGTTTCTAAGTTTTGGGTTTCCTGTGAAATCCCTCACAGTAGATAAGGACCAACTTCGGGCTAGGGGTGGGATTGATCTCCAATATGTATCAGACCTCTCTATGAGCTGTCTCTCACTCTGGAAAGTCTCCTGCCTCTTGAGATGCAGTTAACTTGATGAATAAAACTAACGGCCAACAATGGAGAAGCTACCTCCCGACTGCCACCCGGGACTCTCAGAGATAAGTACTGTCCTGGAGACACACTCGACTTAGGGAATAGAACTCTAAACCTTGGTCTGCTTACTGTCAGCTGTTTCTGCCACAGAGCTGTTTCCATGCCTCTTTCTTTATGAATGTCAAGGAAATATCCAAACTACTCGAGATGGAAACACTCCTAAAATTTCTCATTGAGGGCATAAACACCTGCTCCATCCACTTGGCTTTCATACCTCCCTATGATCTCTAACCCTCCAAAGAAGATGCTTCTCTCCCTTTTCTCTACAGACTTAATGAGATTCATCTAAGATCACAAATTCTCAGCTTTCAGTTTATAGAACCCAAGAAAATAGTGGCCTACATTTTCAAAGTGCTTCAGATTAGGGAACCAAGAACCAAATGTAAAAATACCACTGCGGGGAAAGGAAAATGATGCATTTGTAAAACTACTCGAGTGTCTTTGAAGTCTGAGACAGATTCCAGTGATAACAAACGATGCTTGGTTGAGAAAGGAAGAAAGGAAGGAAGGAAGGAAGGAAGGAAGGAAGGAAGGAAGGAAGGAAGAAAAGAAGAAAGGAAGGAAGGAAGGAAGGAAGGAAGGAAGGAAGGAAGGAAGGAAGGAAGAAAGGAAGGAAGGAAGGAAGGAGGGAAGGAAGGAAAGAAGGAAGGAAGGAAGGAAGGAAGGAAGGAAGGAGGGAAGGAAGGAAAGAAGGAAGGAAGGAAGGAAAGAAGAATAAAACTCAAAGATATTACCTAAATTGGCCTAGTTCTCTTGTCTTAATTGAAAGGCAAAGAACAGGCTTCCTTAACAATTGCTTCTGTTCCTTCAGCTCACTCTTGCACACAGCTCGAGCCCTTTCATCAGTATTGCCACAGGGAGAGCTGCCCTGCACAGTGTGCGTAACTGACAGTGTTATCCACACTGGATAACAGTGTGCTTGCCCGTGATCAAGCCGTGAAGCTCATGCTGCTGCTTTCCTGTCCTCACTCACTGAAATGCCTTTGCAGATCAATTGAGAAGACTCCCCAGGCCTTAAAATAAAAGTACTGGTGCAGTCTTTAAGCGGGATTTGAACTTAATCTCCAGTCTTCGTAGATAAATGAAGAAAACACACACTGTCCATTGTTCACTACCTCAGATGAGCAACCACAGGCAGCCCTGCCAACTCAGCTGTGTGCGCACCCTCAGAGCACAGTGGCTGTGTTGCGGGACTTTGTGGACTCATAGTCAAGGTCCTTCCGTGCACGTACCGCAAATGATCATTTCTCTAATGTTTCTAAAAGTTGCGTAAATAAAGGCCCCAGTGCGTTGCCAAAATGAGAGCCTTTGCTTATTTATGGAAGGGAAGATATTGGAAGCCGTGAGGATTAGCAAGCTCACATGTTTGGCAAGCATTGACTCTCCCATGTGCTGCTGACTGTGCATACGTGTTCTGCTTGATGCAACCATGTCTTGGATAATAGTGATTGTCTAGTCTTTATCTGCAATGACTGATAAACATGGCATTTTACGTCATTGAAATTGGAAGAATAAGCCTTGCTAAAGGTTTTGTGACTTTTGGAAAGTCTTCATGTAGAGCGTCACAACTCAATGTGTATTAGACTCATCTGGAATGTCCTCATAGGCAAATATGAATAGTTTCAGCGCCACTCAGACCACAAAGCCCAAATTGCTAAAGCTGGTCTGATCATTCCTAATGACTCCAGGACAGCCTGGGCAGTGTGTCATCAGGCACATGCCAATGAGTGCCCCTGCTCTAGTGTGGCCTTGCCCTGAGGCCACCTTTGAGACAATAATAATCTTGTCTCAAAGGGCAGACAAAGCCTAAGCCCTCGCATTCATGAGCAACGGGGCCCTCTAGTCCCCTTCCACGAGGGAGCTGAGATGTCTGGCGCTTGCTGAGACGCTGTGTGTCCAAGAGCAGCTCTGTGGCCATGCCAAGTGAGAGTGGGCAGAGTTGAGTGCACACTGACAAGGATTCCATTGCTGATAACACTGCAACACGCCCCTCAAAGTCCTCTTGACCAGGCCTCAATCTTGTGCACACAGATGAGCAAGCACTAACATGTAGCATACAATTCAAAGTCACATCTATGTGGCCCCTTGTTTGAACTGGCTTCCCAACAAAAGTCACGGTTAATAAGAAGCTACTCATTCCAACAACCCTTGAAGATGAGGCCCACCTTGAACCTCGGTGTGAGAGCAGGAGCTTTTCACCAGCCCCAGTCAGCAAAGCTAATCCTTGCATACGTTCCCTCATTCTTCGCTTCCCTAATTCTATTGAGCCCATATTCACCTTCCCTCTCTTTCATTTTCTTTCTAAAATCTCTTGGAAGCTCTATGTAATGAAAGTTGAGTTCCGCGTCTGGCATAATAGCCTAGTGGCTAAAATCCTTGTCTTGTGTATGCTGGGATTCCATGCGGGTGCTGATTCATGTCCTGGCTACTCTACTTCCCATCTAGCTCCCCACTCGTGACCTGGGAGAGCAGTGGAGGATGTCTCAAAGCCTTGGGCCCCTGTATATGCTTGGGGGACCTGGGAGAGAGGCTCCTAATCAGCTCAGTTTCAGCCATTGCAGCCACTTGGGGAGTGAACCAGTGGATGGAAGATCTTTCTCTCTGTCTCTCCTTTTCTCTCCAAATGTATCTTTCTAATAATAAATAAATAAATAATTTTTTAAAAAAAGAGAGAGAGAACTTTGAGCTCAGTTCATACTGTGTATGATACTGATTAAAAACCCATTCTTTGCACATTAGTCCCTGGCTTTGTCTGTGTCTGATAACAGCTGGCCATACCCCCACAATAGTGCAGCTGAGACTCTGCCAAGCATCCTGATTCCTGTGGACAAATGAGTCTGTTGCTCTATCAGTTACGAGAGTGATAGTCAGGACCAGGTCAGAGAATGCAAGAAGCTGACATGCACCATGGACCTGGCTGGCTGAACAGGTATTTCCCAAAGCAGATGTACATGAGTGAGTGTTTCTGTCCTCACAAGTGACAAGAGTGTAGAAAAATGCAGTGATGGATTACACACACTTTATAAATTAAGTAAGTATGACTCTGCTGGGTCTGAAGATGGTTGTGCTGAGGGGAAAGACTTACTGGTTCATCCCAGGCAATCTATAGGAAGTAAATCACCATGGACGTTTTAACACAAGCCAGGAAATACCATCACTGAATCTCTTGTGGGCTTGCATGAGTTTTGGATTATCTCCTGGAAAAAGAAGCTGTCCTTAAACTGCCAGCTACCTGCAGGAAAAATTCCATCCCATGGGGGAGTCCCCAAGTCAAACCCTCTTGTGGGCTCCCTGGGATGGGTCCATTACCAACAGAAATCTGCATTTCGGATTTTCTTCAGGAAAGTATCTCATCCAACATGGACATTCCTTTCTAACAGAATGGGATAGGGCCATGAAAGCATTGATAGAGAGACGTTGCTGGGGTTGAAAAGTTATCTGTCCACTGCCATTGACAAGATCTGGGCCTCTTACGCACAGGCCACACTGACATTTATTCGCATTGGCTAAGCCTGCAGTGGATGGCTGTGGGGGAGGTAAGCAGGGAACATGACACAGGCCACGAACAATGTCAGCCTGAAACAGGAATCAGTGCAAGCACAGTCAGTGACTAAAAGGAACCTGGATGGAAAGGTTTGTATCTGTCAACAGAAGGGAGTGCCTCAGTGTGTGAACCACTCCGTAGTGTGTCATGATCCTGCTTTTCAACCAAATCATCAAAACCCTAGGGTCGATATTCAGAAGACTATAATAGTATTTTTCACACTGTAAGGCTCAGAATGAGCTCATTCTGGATACAATTCTATAAAAGCGATTCTATCTAATTCATTTGAAAAGCAGAATTACACAGAGAGAGGGAAATAAAGAGAAATGGAGATCATGCATCAAGTCCTTCACTCCCCAAATGGCCATGACAGTCAGGGCTGTACCAAGCTAAGCCAAGAGTCAGAGAACACTTAGATACACCTCCCAATGAAACAGTTCAATATACCTCGGCAGTATGATACTAAAAGTCATACCTTCAACGCCATGAAACACTTGAATAAGAGAAAGTTAAGCTTGTGACTTACTAAAGGAATACCACTGACTGACATGGGGGAAAAAGGCAAGAGAGGAAAATACGGAAGGAGGAGAAAGAGGGGAGGAAGGGATGTGTATAACTACAAAACTGTACCATGGAAAATAATAACTGAAATAAAACCTTTCAAGTCACAAGTATTTTCAGAGTTTTAATGGACCTTTATTATCGTGGAAATTAACATACCAGTTTGCTAACAGGTGAGAACTAGATGGCTGTCTAAAGATCTCACACAATGAACAAGCTCATTGTCGTTCTTGTCTCTCTTGAAGTCAAATAGATACTCTTGAGGATCACTCCCTCACCTGGACGTTAAAGCGCTTTCCAGCTTCCTGGTCTGAGTCCCCTATTTTGGAAACCGTGGAATGAGTGGTTGCTGGTTTTCTAGTAACTGAATCCCGTTTTGATGGGATAATCCTTTTGACTTTACAGTCCAGGATTTTCTGGCTGGAGCCCCAGATCAGATTCTGAAAGTTACCTAACTTTACATTCAAAGTAGAAATTTCAAAACAGATCTGCTCTTGGTACACCCAAGGTTCAGCTGATGTAGGGAAGCCAGACACAAATACCCCAACCTTTTTCCAAATGATGTGAGGCTCTCTGCAACATCAGGAAGAGCAACTCGTGCCAGCCATGGCCATTGCCAAGCTGAATTCCACAGCGAATGCAACAGCTGAGAAAGGAGCGTCATCAGCTTCTGCTTTTGAGCAGCCAAGTCTCTATGAATGTGCTGATTTTACAGCGTGTGTGTGAAGCAGGTGCTGCAGCTGCAGTTACAGTTTTCCTATGAAAAGGTAATGCAGTGAATTTTTCTTTTCAGGTCTGAAGCTTTTTTTCTGTTTGTTTTTGTTTTTGTTTTGTCCCATAGTTACAGATCTCTGTAAAAGGAACCATATCCTAAATTCAAGATTCGACTAGCTTACTCCTGTTGTAAGTAGGAGTTCTGCCATGTCCTACAAACTTCTCAGTCCCGGATTGTTCTGGAAGAGTCGCCAATGTGGCTGGTCCATTTTTACTGCACTAGAGGACAAAATTGCTATGCCAGCCTACTCTGCGGAACAGCATGCCTTTCCATCTTGGAATCGCTTCTGTCGCTCACAACAGGTTTATTAAAGACCAACCACGTGTACACAGCCGTGTGCTCTTAGAGGCAGAGGGTTACAGGACTTGCAGCCTTCCTGAGAAGACAGACACACAAACGATGGCAACGATGACAACAGGGAAAGTGCAATGAGTGTCAGGCTTACAGTCACCACTCATGGTGAGACGTCTCCCATTTGTGCAGAAATGCTGTGGCCTTGTCCAGCAAAGAGAAATCCTCAGAGAGACCTCACAATCGAGGCCTTTAATGTGCAGACCCTCACTGAACGGCCTGCACATTGGAGATGTTATGGCATTACACTGCCTGGGTTCAGACCCTGGCTTTTCTGTTTTACTGATGCATATCTTGGCTCTTGTGGGACTCAGTTTCTACAACCATAAAATGGAGCTAATGACAGCCCCTGCCTCACAAAGTTGGTTGTAAACCATATATTGCAAGGAGCTTCAATAAGTGCTATTAAGTCTTCACAAATGTTGTTAAGCATTTCGACTTTGTTTTTCTATTAAATAGGTATTTGCTCAGTGAATGTGAAAATGAGCTGATTTATAACCCTTTGTAATTCAAACAAGAATAGCTTTCATGAAAAGCTAGTTTTATAAACAGAAAGAAAAAAGTAAGCCACAAGTCACTTTATGGTGATATATATATCACAAACTGCACAAATATATATAATTTGTATAAACGTACATATACAAATTATATATATATAAAGTCAGAGTTACAGAGTGAAAGGGAGAGATAAAATAAAAGGCCTTCCATCCTCAGGTTCCAAGGATCCAAGCAATTGGACCAGTTGCCACTTCTTTTCCATTTGAAAGAACTGAAATTGAGATTCTCCTTGAGCACTAAGTACCGCTTAGTTCTGAGTCACCAAGGTACTAAGTGGCAGAACAAACACCCAGTTTCTGATCTTTCTTCTTCAGAAAGACTTTGCTGCTGGTGGTTGGAAATGCCTAAAGTCAGAGAGATTTTTATAAGCAGTCAGGACAGGACAGGAAAGCTCTGAAGTAAGAAAGCAGCCGCCCCAAGCTCCACCTGAAAGCTCTGGTCCCCTACCTTCAAATCCCTTCCCTACTTGATGCTGCGCACCAGCCAAGCAGCAGTGCATCTAGGCGATTCAACCCAGATTTGGACATTTTTGTAAATATGATTCATTCCTTGATACTCAGTTATAAATAGATGATAGGCTCACTGTATCTCATGCGTGCCTTCCAAGTTTGACTTTCCAATGTCAGATGACAATAGAACTTCAGAATAAATGCTTTTCCTTCGACCAAGAATATTTTTTCTATGCCTATATGGTGGACTCAATGCAGTTATGAGATGATCCACCATGGAATGCATGAAAACCAGGATGGTTCTTTCAAGTCCAGATGTATGAAAAGAGACAAATACAGTCTAGTGACTGATTTAGAAGCCAGATACAAACCGTTTGAATCAAAGAGTGATTGCTTATTGTTTTCCATTGTTCATTGTCTTGGAATGTACATATGACTATTTGGAGAATATATATTCAGGCAACATGAATCTAAAAATAACACCCAACCATGCTTACATTCCCAGGTTGCCAGATCAGGGAATATGTTTCCAGAAGTTGGGAAGGTTAAGAATTAGTCATACATGCCATTCCCTCCAAGTCTACACATCCAAAGTAAGTATCTGCCAAAAAACTTGTACCTAGGCAAGTGTTGCTCAACTAGGAGAAAAGCAGCCAGCAGCTGGTGGGCATCCCTGGCCTGATTAATGCCAAATTTGTGTTAACTGTACTAGCACGCCAGCATAGTTGCCTAGTCTATTTTTTTTTTTTTAAGATGTGGGGGAATTTGGCTACAGGTCCCAGCCTGGTTCAAGCTGACCGGTACAAGCACTGGTTGGTGCCTGGCTCTCCATTCACTTTTGGGCACAGGGACTGTGTATTGAACAGGAAAGGGGCAAGGGGATGTGTGGGAGGGAGCATGCTGCAGGTGAAGGATGACTTCAGGGACTTCCATCGACAAGGTTACTGTACTTGCTGAGCATGGAATGCGTGTCAGAACTGGCCTCCTCAGTGACTCAGACAGAGCAGTGAACACTCAGATGCACATGGAGGACACAGCAGTCCACTGGGCCTGCAAAGGACATCTGGTACCATAGCAGAGGATGGAGAACAGAACAAACTGAGCAAATACCCCAGCCAAGCATTGACAGCAAATATCTGGGTGAATGAGGCTCTAAGGTGGACTATGGCATCCAATGGACCTTGGAAGGATTTCCTCTTCCTGGGAGTGGTGAGATTGACAGTATTTCAGAACTATCAAAAAGACTTGAGCAGAAGCCTCAGAGTGGATATCGGTAACCATTCCCCATCCCCACGTACTGAGGCAGTTGGGAGGCTGGAGATGGCTTCTCCCCTTATCTCCCTCCTTCCCCTAGACATGAGAAGGAAAAGAAAACTTAGAAACAATGTTCTCCCTCACTTTCCCCCAACCCTCGACTCTTCCCACTGTATCCAATTATGTAAACATTATCAAAAATAAAATTAAATAGTACTTAAATCTGTGGAAAAATTATATCTGCCAAATAGTAGGACTTCCAAGAAAATATCTTAGTACATAAAGGATGCTGACTGCAAGGCCAAGAAATTAATCAGGAAATTGACACTGGCTATTTTTGCATATGCTATGCTTTAATGCTACCTGAGGATACATTGTTACCAACTGATTTCTGGCTTATGCTTAGACTCACAATGACATGCAATCTCCTATCTGCTTTCTCCATTGGCCTTATTTAGCTAACGCTCCAAGTATTAATAGGGTAGGAAGTGAATTAATCACAAATTTTCAATCATAAAAAATCAACAAAACATAGTCTTAAAGTCAATAACATTATGTAGTTTCAAATCTTGAAGCACTCTGTCTATTTCCTTATCTTGGTGAATGAATTAGGAAATAGGTACACACTGAGCCAGCGTTTTGAAAGAATGCATTTCTCATAGCATTGAGATTTTTGCACCTGTAATTATTTTGGGGTACAAAATTGGCTACACCAATAATTGCTCCTATAAACAGCTAATTGTAGCTGCTGTTAGCCACTTGTGGATGTAATTAGCCGCTTGCCCTCAGTCTTCATGGAATGCCCAAATCTCCCTGTAATTAGTCAATTGGAGATGCTATTACTTTCACAGAAGAGAAAAGACTGGCTTGTCACCCTTGAAAATTTTTAGACCAAGCCTTTAACTTTGATTTTTGTCATATAAAAAGTAAGAAGAGAACTAATTTCACTCATGAAGTGAACTGGAGATGATTCTAGTGTCTACCAGTGTCTTAGGGATTGCATGTCACACACATGCCACAAAAAACACCCTTGTAACATACGTGTAATTATGTCCCTGACTTCTTAACTGGCATTGTTGCTTTTCTTTTTCAGTTCTGCTCTTACTGGAATTGTGGATGAAATGCCCAAGGTATCTCTGAGTGATAACAACAAAATCCTACTATAAAACATCTTAGCACCTAGGAAGTTTTTTTGTTTGTTTGTTTGTTTTTTTTTACATAATGAACTTTTGAAGCTTAATGGAGTTTGATACAGAGGTCTGAAATTCTGAACTCAAACTTTGTTCTCTTTAACTAGTTGCAGGACGTGGGACTCCTGCAGGCTCAGAATCTTTTCCTTGATCATGGGGCTGGTACTCCTTCCAGCTCACCAGACGATTGAGAGAATTGCCCAAGCAAGGCATGATAAACACTTGCTCAGTATTTATTGATCTTCATCCAGAAAAGCCCATCTCAGACCCTCATGCTCACGTTACCATCCACTGTGACATGAAGCCACAGCTTTGCTAGCTTCTCCACAAATAGGAGGCTGTCATAATTTTTATTTTAATTCTCTGCCCATTGCCTGTTTTGTCTTGCATAAGTTTGCAGAATTGTGATGTGCGTTTTTTAACAAGCATAAGTATTTGAAAGTGAAACTTGTAATTAATCCCAGGACATCATTTTGATGTGAATTGATATTACGTGGCTTCACTCTATGAAAAGTTGTAAAGCATTCTTAGAAGTCGAAATCTCCGAGCACCTTCCCAAGTCGAACGCTCCTCCCAGTTACAGGTAAGATGGCATCTGGAAAGCTGCCCAGCAAGCATGTCCCAGGCCCGGCCCCTCAGGGTGAGAGCACCAGCGCTTCCCCCATGTTTTAATTACAGAAGGAACATGCCAAAGCAGCTTCCCAGCCCAGGAACACTTTGAAACGTAGTGTTAAGCCAGAACATTTCTGGTGTGGACACAAATGCCAGCACAAGCAAGTGTACCTGTCTGAGTTGTCACGTGTGCTCTCCTGTGACTGTGTGTGCCTGTGTGGACCGCAGTCAACGATGCTCTCCTAACACAGGCTGGAAGCTTCAGCAGCCTGAAGCAACAGCTTTCTCCACTAAACTGCTCCGTGACTGACATACTTTCCCTCCTGGGCATGGAGTCAGTTGAGAACAGGCCAGATTGGCAGTAATTTTGGAAGAACCTGCCAGGCCTGCGCTCCTTGCACAGTCTCGGCCTCCACTTCTGCACAAGCTAGGGTCAGCAGGCAGCCGAGCCTCCACTTGCCTGAGCTGGGTCGTGAGTCAGGACCGACAGAAATGTGCATCTCAAAGTCCTGCTGCGTGGGCCGTCTCCACTCCCGAGGTGCTGGCCCACTGACAATGTCTCCCTGACGATCTCATTTCCTTACTTCCCAACAGAATTCTCACGTGCAACTGGAAGCAAGGGGCTCTGTGGTGAGCAATGGGTTAAATAGATAATATAGTTTTTCCAAAAGAAAAATAATAATTTGGGGGAGATGTGTTGACTGTTGATAAGCAGACCTGAAATAATAATAGTAGAGGCTGCTTATCCTGAGCAGGCAATAGTTCTATGACAATGTTGCAGCTGATGAGAAAAAATGGAAAAGAAAATCAGGAGTGACAGCGGTGGTAGAAACAAGCCACAAATTCGATGCTAAGTCATAAAACGCAGCCTAACCCAATAAGCACATGCTACCGTTATTATATTAATATTGTTCAAAATATAACATTTTAGAAATGGAATGGAGGTAGAGGGACAGGATGTTTTTTGGCGGGGAGGTAATTTACACTCTATGTGGCTTTAAGGCAAAGGATCTTTTTTTTGTTTGTTTTAGAAAACAAGCTGAGAGTGAAGGCTAGCATGGGGTGAAGCCTGACAGAGGACAGCAACAGAGTGGCCACATTCCTGGTGTTTCCACAGAGGGCGAGGGAGAAGGATGTGATGTTTGCACAGGGCATTTGAGTGAGCAGAGCGGTTTGCACCTGTGATGTCACCCACACAGCACAGGAAGTTGGTGGGATCCTTCACCTTTGGGGAGCCGGGAAGCTATGTCTGTGGTTCACAGGTGGCAGAGCTTGCAAGTCAGCTGCTGCCAGGGCCCGTGCCTAAGGTCAGGCAGGAAGGGAAGGCAGGGCCACTGCCAGCGGACTGTCGCCATGTCCAACGAGGGGGTTAAGTTTTCCAAAGACGCAAGAAACCCAGGTTCTTCGGTGCAGTCTCATTTCTTTCCGCATTAGGCAGCCTGCATCAGGCTCCAGCCCACACATCGCCCAGGGCACAGCATCCTTGCCACTTGTCCAGCCTTTCTCTACAAAGAAAATCAGCCCAGGTTATTTCCGTGGGGTGTGTTTTGACACTTTTTGATTAATGCCTTGTTTCACTTTAGATATTTATCCTTCATGAAAGATTTCTAGTCTAGATGCTCTGGGCACAATTTGATGTCTCCCCCTTATAAGTCCCTAATCACACGACAAATATTAATTGCAGGCCGGCCAGAGGGGCAGTGTCGGGCAGACAAGGAGGATGCTGGTCATGGAGAACTGTTCCGATCTGGTCCCAGTCACCAAAGCCTTACTGCTTCGCTACCGGGTGATGCAGACTGCCGGATTTCCCAGTCTGAAACGCCAGTGAGGAGAAGATGCGCTTCTTCACAGCAACAAACTTCTTCAGCATTTCTGCTTGAAACGGGTGAGTCCCTGACCCTGACCGAGCCAGGACAGTATGGCAGACACACATGCCAAGCCGGGTGCTCTGCCGTGTCCCTCCAGAAACAAACCTGATGGAGGCCTGCCCGGTGCGGACGTGCTGACCTTGGCTAAACAAAACACCAGTGTCGTCAGGACCCTTAATTGCCTCACTTAGGGATGGTCCACATAAAAAGGTGTACAGACGTATATACTTTTCAGAGAAGCACGCATTTCGTCAAAAACAATTTCCTCGTATGTTTCGTCTCATTGCCAGCCTTGGAAAGAACAGAACCGGCACATTTGATGTCCATTCTGCTGGCTTTCCTCACCCTTTCTTCCAGCACTCTCCTGTGTGCTAGGCTATTCCCTAGGAGGCATCAGAACTCAGACGACAAGGGTAAACCTGCCAGCCCCTTCCTCGTGGGGAGGGAATCCGTCCTGAGATGTGATAACGTAATCTGAAGCCAGGCCCAGCCTGTCAGTTCAGGTCTAAAGGGATTTGATTCAGTGTCGGAACCTTTGGCTCTGGGGGTCGCTTTCTTCTCTCGCTTTTCTCCTAACAAAAGCAGAGGGGGAGGGGCGTCGCGGAACGTGCGTGCGTGTGTGTGCGCACACACTCCTGAGCAGGTGCACACGCGCGTCGCTCAGCCCCTGTGAGCTCCTGCACTGCGTGTGCCTTTCTCGGGACCTGCTGGCGCCTTCCCACCAGACGCAGGCCTCGGAAGCACGCCGGAGCGCAGAGTGAAACTTCGGGCTCTCCACAAGCAGCTTGATTGAAATCAGTACTGTGTCACGGCCTGTCATATCTCAGAGAAGACATAAAACACACGGAAACATCAATAAGCAACAAGCTTCTGACAGCTCCGAGACATTCCAGCTGACAAGAAGAGAAAGGGGGTGAGGTGAGGGCTCAGGGGGGATATTTAAAATGCCTAACAGCCCGCCGAAGTGTTGGCAGGCGCCAGGGACGCCGGCAGAAGACAAGATAAAGTCTATCGGGTTATCACCTGGTTCGAGGTGGGCTCCTCCCGGCAAAGCCGCCGGGATGAGACAATGACACACGGCTGGCTCCGTGCCCCACCCCCTCTTTATTTTTAAATGTTTCTAGGAATCAAGCTACATTTATAGTGTTGCCCAGACAACGTTTGTACAAGAGAAGATTAAAAAAAAAAACGCTAAAAAGAAGGAAAAAAAAAAGGAGAACTCTATGAGTGAGTTAAAGAATTCTGCTTCTAGCTACAATGTACAGAAATCAAAAAGGATTAACAAGGTTTTTTTTTATTTAATTTCCTGTACACCAGAAGCTTTTGTTAGGAGATCAGAGATATTGCTATTTATTGAATTTTTAATATGATCTTTATTAAAAGGCAGCGCACATGTTTGGTTTTCCCTCTGTCTTTTTTTTTTTTTTTAACATGCATGGATATAAAAATCAAAGGACAGAAATGAACTATGGTTGTTTGATTTCAGTGCTTTCATAATATGGGTGAGGATTCAGATATGGTGTGTATTTAAAAATTTAAAAGGAAAATAGATAAATGGGCCTCGACTCCTTTTCATGGTTTTTGGCCTCACGGACAGAGAATCGGGCATTATTTGTTAACCCTTAAAGTAATTCAGCCAGCTGGGGGGAATGCAAAGAATGGCTCCTGGTCCAGCATGACGGCTCCCAGGAAGGGCAGGGCGGGCACTGCGCTGGACTCCGCTTCACCCTCTTCCTGAACCCACAGAGCACATTTCCTTCTGTGTGGAGATCTCTGGCTGCCATGGAAAGGGAGCAGTCTTCAACGAACAGGTTGAAATGCACCGTTGGAGGGTGAGGACTGGTTTCCATGGATCCTAAAGCCATCAGTGGGGAACCGAAAGGCGAGGGGGTTGTTATCCTTTCGTGAACTTGCAGGCTGGAGCAAGCTTGTAGGTTCTAGAAATCGCTTGGATAGTCCCTCAGCACACATGCACATCTTGTCTTTTCCATGCTGAATCTTATCCATTTTATCTCACTTACCCTATGCTTGTTCAGGCTTCCCCGTAAAGCCGGCTAACATAAAGAAAACTGTAGAAGGGAAGACCCAGGAAGAAGTGGCATGCCCTGCCGAGAAGCTTACCAGTCCAGTCCATAGCCTGCATTTCCTGGGACAACATCTCATGAACATTCAAGACCAATCTTCCACCTTTGAAATGAAAACAGTATCACTCAGAGTGTTGAGGGTACGAAACCCTGGACGTGAACTGCATCCAGGTGCGTCCAGCACGTCTCAGCCTTGTCATTTTAACAAAAAAGAACAATGAAGGAAGAAGAGCCCTGCAACAAAGGGGAGTAACGAACGGCATTAAAACTTTGGCTACCATGGACAACTGCCCCTGGAGACTCTACCTCCCAGTAAGTGCTGCAAGTGAAGGCTGAATCCACGCAGTCGGCAAGCTGTTGTGTGGCCAACAGGTGGAGTGAAAAGTCAAATGTGTATTAACAAGTACGACATTCATTTGAAATGTCATCAAATTGTCAGTGCACCTAATGAGTCCCTTTAAGTAACAACAGTCTTAAGGGATAAGAAATCCACTCAACTCCACACTCTGGAGTTTTAAAACCCTAAGATATAGAAAGCTGAAGCTGTTTCCTCACCATCGTGAGCAACAACTCTCCATTTTCTTGCAAGTACATCTTCTCCTTGGTCATTCCCCTTGCTGTTGTCACACCATTTGCTAGACATTAGGGAAGAAGGCAAACCTAAGCCAGCTAACCGAGGAAGTCCCAGCCACGGGCGAACATCCCTGTTCAGGGCAGTCTTCCAAGCTGCCAAGCTGTGGCTTCTGAACCTGAGTGTCTGAAACTGGACTGAAATGAGTGGTTTTCCCAGTCTGATAGCTATGGGGAGCATTCCTGGCATCTGCATTTTGAGGAAATGATCCTCCTGTTTTCTGGACTCCACTGAGTGGATTCTCTCCAAGTTGGAGGAAATGAGGAACGAAAGCAGAAGCGGTGGTTATGGAGACATCATCTTGTCCGTGTGGAACACAAACACATTAGGGAAGTCACAGAGCCATTACTCCTCCAAAGGAAGAGTCGATGCGATGGATAATACAGAAAGAAGACACCTTTTTTATTTTCCAAGCAGTCATTTCAGAGAGCGAACATATTAAGTGATTCGCATGATTTTTCATTATACTATAAAGCTTAATGATAATTTCTCATGTCTTAAGTTCTGATTATAAAATTTAACGCCCTCTTCTTTGGATTTTGATAAATGCACAATTGCGTATCATTGTGATAGAGCAGTAGATATGTATTTTTATTTTATTCCATTTAATGACTAAGGATATAAAAGCTAAAAAAAAAAAAAACTGCAGACAAGTTAAGTGGTACATATGCATGCGTTCCAGGAAGTAATAATCGATCCCAGGTTGTGTGATCTGAGATACGCAGGCCCAGCTGTACTCCACCTAAGCCCCAGTCTCCGCATCTGCAAACTGGCAACAGTTCTATTATTGTGAGAATGAAATTAACTCAGGTAAACTGCCAAGAATGGGATGGAGGACCAGGTAGGAGTAACCATACTGGTGGTTGTTACAAGACAATGTTTTTGAGATAGATGTAGATAATTCAGCTCAAACGGGTGTTCTTGGTTTTGGCTGTCTGTTTTGTGTTATTTTTTCAGTTCTAGTCATTCATTTGAGAGGCAAAGAAGCAGACACAGGAGAAGGCAGGAGGCGGAGCTCCTTATTCACCCCACGTGCCCGCAGAAACCGGGGCCTGAAGGCGAGTCAGACACTTACGCCATGTCTCCCCTGCGTCGGCAAGAACCTGGTTACCTGCGTTGTTGCTACTGGCACCCGGGAAGCTAAACAGGAAAAGGGAGCCCAGAGGCAAACCCAGTGAGTGATGTGGTACCCAGCTATCCTAACCACCCTCCCAGCCGCTGTGCTGAACTCCTTTCCCTGTTGTCTTTTAAAGAACATTCTCAAACTCGAGCTCTGCAATTGATGTATCACTGCTCTTTCCAAGGTTGCACTCCGTATTCATCTATGATACCAGAAAAATAGCTCACGGTTATCCGGGTTGAGACATATCACAACAACTGGTGTAATCCAAGAATTCTATTCTGAGAATTAAACAGAAAAGTTATTTTCTAAGTTTTCCATTAGTAAAGCATCTTTATGTTTTGATTATTAATTTCAAAAATTCGAAGCATTACATTGATGGATAAATCCATGTAATTAAATTCACTCTTGTAGTTAGATTATTCTCATATAACTGGTGATTGAACTTGCACAAGATATTTATGTAGGCAAAAAAAATTATTAAAAAAAATAAAATAGCAAACCAAAACAAAAGTCTTTAATGAGATGCTATCTATTTGCTCTTCTTCCTATGTTTCCTAAACAATGTTCCTCCTGCTGTAGGAGAATGATATCAGCAAGAACCCTGGCCGACCGAGAAGCCAGCACAAGTACCCAACAGGATGAATCCAAGCAGAAATGTTGGGCTCTGTGGACTGATATCCATTATGAAAACACTCAAAGCCCCACTCATCTAAGCCATTGGCAGAATAGAACAATGCGTCCCCAGGCTTACTGGGCCAGCAATTTGACAGTGCTCACATCCCATTGATTTCCTGGCCCCTTCTGTTGGGGAAATGAATTGCTACTGCCTTAGGTAGGTATTTGCAATCCAAGCTTATGACAAAAAACCACTGTAGATGTCTCTGAGGAGGACCACTCTGAAATACTGATTCTCGAAAAATCTCAGACACAAAGTATATTTCTAGCTTGCTTCTTTCATAAGTGTACTTTGTAAATTCTCTTTTCTCTCTTTTTTTGTATCAAAATCATATGCAGGACGGATACAATCGAAGTGTCTGTTCCTCAAGAATGTTAACAATGTCTACACAAAATAAGGCTTGCACCATGCTTGCTGTGCCTGTCTCCTCACAAGCATGGCATACGTGCTTCCTATTTTAAGGGTTACCCTATACATCCAAGTGTTCAGTTCTATTCAGCAGGAAACCATGAGCTGCCAGAAAGGAATTATGGACAGCATGGATACAGAGACTTCTTGTCAGCGTTGAAAATATCACATAACTTTGGAATAGACATAAATGCTGCACTTTAACTGTCACTGTTGGTTTTCAGTTAAAACAGGTAACAAAGCACGTGAAATTCTGCCACTAGATTAACTGTCTCTTTAATTTTCATTAAGTACGTGTATTTGTGTGAATCAGAGAGATCAAGAAAATGACATATAGATTACTAAACTATTTTCATCATTGATTGAAAAGGATGGTTAGAAGTACAATATGGGGCCCGGCGCGGTGGCGCAAGTGGTTAAGGTGCTCACCTTGCATGCCCAGGATCCCATATGGTCACTGGTTCTAATCCCGGCAGCCCCGCTTCCCTTCCAGCTCCCTGCTTGTGGCCCGGGAAAGCAGTGGAGGATGGCCCAAAGCTTTGGGACCCTGCACCCGCGTGGGAGACCCAGAAGAGGCTCCTGGCTTCGGATCAGCATAGCACCGGCCGTTGCGCTCACTTGGGGAGTGAATCATCGGACGGAAGATCTTCCTCTCTGTCTCTTCTCTCTGTATATCTGCCTTTCCAATAAAAAAAAAGTACAGTATGGAAGAATGACCTATAACTGTCTACAGAAACTGGGATGGTGAAAAGATCTCAAATTGTATCAATATATTAACAAATATCCATGCTGACCCATGGGAGCGCATTCCTGGAGATAAAGCAAAGCACTGAGGAACAAATTTCCAAGCTCTTCCTTTCCCTCTTCATTAAATGTTGCTATAAACCAAAAATTGCATTCATATACAATATTGAAATAAAAAGATGTGAAAAGAAATAAGCCTGGACTTAAATCTGTATGTTCCAGTGGAGAATGCTTCTAATTCAGCAAAGAAAGGAAACCAGGGGTATGAGGAAATAGTATTGGGAAAAATTTAACTCAACTTCTAAGCATTTCATTGAACATTGTAGTTACTGTTTAAAGTTATAACTTACACTCTAAACAATTAAACTAAAAGAAAAAAAAATTTGAAAAGTATACCATCCAAGTGAAAAAAAAAATCATGATATAGCAAGTAGAAATGTGCAAAATTAGAAACAAATAGACAAATGCAAATGGTGGGATCCTGGAGCAGCCACCCTGGCCCATTCTCTTAAACAGGGAAAGGAAAAATGCTGACCTGAAGGAATTGCACAGGTGTGACTTCCAAATTCAGTGTGTGGTCCTACGATGCACTGGGAAGGGATGCTCGGGTCAAACGTGTAACCCAAACCCAGCTTGAGTATCAACAAGAATGTTTGCTGAAACAGAAATATCCACATCATTAATTGGATAAACAGATTGTAAAGCAACATATATAGTATGATCTCATTTTACTGAAAAAAATACACATATGTAGAGATAACTCCAGGGTATAAAGGAATGGATGATTGTGATTTTTTAATAATGATAGGGATTTTTTTTTTAATTTACTCTATTCTTTTTTTACTTTCCCTGCTAAAAGACCACTGAGAATTGTCTCTTTGCATGTTTTATAACTAAATGGATTTAACTACAAGAGGGGAAACGGTTCCACTGAAATAGGTACAAAATCATTCTGACACACTGTTTAAGAATCTTCTGTATTTATGTGTCCAAATCAAATACATCGATGACTTCCTTTTGCATTTATCTGACATCCGTCAGAACAGTTTCATGAGTGAGACGGACTTATTTTTCCTTCCCCTTTAATTCAGATACACTCACATCCCAGCTTGTAAATGCCCGTGTTCTGAGATGGTGAGCTGTCCATCAGAGAACTCTGGGAAGCCTCTTTGCCATGTTGGTCCCCAGGGTCGCAGCACTGTGCTGGAGTGACACCGCCACCCACAATGCCAGCACGCGCTCGCTTGGTCAACTCCAGGTCTCCATAAGGGCCACTGCTTTGCAACGGTGGGTAGAAGACAACCAGTGCAAAGGCATCCATATTGGCCAACAGTGCTGCGGTCCACCTTGCTCTTCCATGCTTCTGATGAAGAACTACTGTTTGCAAAAGGTTCTCGGAGTCCAGCTAAAATTCATTCTCTTGTTTGGCTTATTATTATTATTGTTGTTGTTATTGTTAGTATTATTATATCATATGTACCCATTTTTAATTTTGGCATCGAGCTTTGTAATGAGTTTACCATCTATTTGCATTCAATTAGTGAGCTTTGCAAAGAGGCCATATCCAAAACCCCACCTCTGCTTGTTCCATTTTAAAATGTTACAAAGACAATTATTTGCGAAATAGAAACTGAGAGGAGGTGTTTCAACATAAGCCCAATGCATTATTATTATTTTTTTAGTCACTAAGCAGTTTTTCCTGACAGTGTTGTATCCTAATCTAAGACCTGCTTTCTGGCACAATGCTCAGTGGGCAGCCAACCCTGCTCTGCTGCACCAGCCTGGCAAAGACATCACCTCCCCTCACGACAAACACTCTCAAATCCCCTTCCTCTGCAACAAAAGAATCTGGACTTGTTCATTAATGTCCAGTTCAAGAAAATGCAGCCATCTGTTTGACTCCATGTCTCAAATGTCACATTGTTTTGAGAGCTCAGATGCCTGGTCGGTGACTGCACGGAATTGGGCAGACACTATAGTGCAACATTGGGGACACCTCCAAGGTAAACTTTGGGACTGGGATCAGTTCACTCCCGATTCATCAGAACAAGGGCCATGTGTGAGTCATCTTGACGTCTCTATTAACCTGTTCTCTCAGTTTGCTCTTTCTGGAGAGGAAGTCTGCTCCTTGTCTCTCTTCTTTCAGAACTCCCATTCTATTCTGGCTTGCAGCATGCCTCTGCCCCTCCTCTCCACTCTGCTCCTTCTGAAGACCCTAGTTCTCAGGGTGCCTTTCCTGCTCCCCAAGGAGACTTCTGAGAGCTCGGTGTTTTTCCTACTTGTCCATGATTCCTCCTTGATTCCATACTCTCCACAACCCTTTCAAGTCACTCCTCCTGCATTCTTTCACAAAGGCCTTTTTTATGTTTTGTGGTACAGGCAGTGGTCTGGGGGAAGGGGGTAATGAATATATTCAGATATGTAAAGGTGGGTGAGAAAATAGAATGGATAACTGGATTTTGAACAAACAGTTTCATTACCCAAACTCATCAAACCATGATATTGAAGTGAATATTTTATGTACCACTGAATTCCGTCACATATTTCAAATTATGGTCAGGCACAGGCCAGATATTTTGCTTCTTGGCATCCAACATCTTTCAACAAGGACTTAACAACTCAAAATGCAGCACACACCCACAGAATTCCAGAATGACAGTATTTCTGAGTTACATGCGCTGGAAGGAGAAAACTACAGGCAATGTCACATAAGCTAAGGAATGTTACAAATTGACGAGGAAGTCAATGGACAACTTCAAGGAATCCCATCGCATTTAACTGACCACATTGCTTGTAATAATCAGCAGGCTCTGAAATTCAGGGTGCAAAGAATACCTGCGCACCCATTTCCCTAGTCACAATATGGACAATGAACAGATGCAAGCATTCTTTCAGAAACCACTTTAAAATGGTCAGACTTTTTTAACCCTATTGTGGGAGAGACACGAGATGAGGTCTTAGAAGGAAACTATCTCTGGGGTAAAGCTGAAGAATTGAGCGAAACAGTCAAGAAAGGGGGAAGCACTGGAATTCATGAATTAATTGTAGATCACTAAAGGAGTAATGAGTGGGCAGATTCTCAAGCATGTGTAGAACCCTATATCTGTTTTGAAAGCCTTGTAGAACCTTTCAGAAAGGATTAGGGAAGGGCCATGGCATGATATCTGTGCTTTGCGCTGAAGTGGGGGCGGCGGAGGGGCTGGCTGCAAGACCAGGAGGGATGTTGTAACACCCAGTGATAGACAGACCCCACTGAGCTCTGAGAGCAGTGTCCAAGTGGTTCAACTTTTGCTGCTGCTTGCAAATTCCATCTGTTTTCCCTCTCTGTTCTCTTCCACCTGAAATCTTCCAAGAGTCTCAATTCCATGTACTAAACCCAATACACTTCTTACAGCCTCACCTCAATCAAAATAAATAAATAAATAAATAAATAAATAAATAAATAAATAAATAAAATTGAAAGCAGAAGGGGCTCCGGGTACCCTGAACCAGGTGTTTGACAGGAGAGCTCAAGGATGGCTCATGGAACTGACTACTGAGTACTTCCCACATGCCCAGCATGTGTCTTCAAAATAACCCAGCGTGAGAGGTACAATCTTCTACCACTTCAAGTGCAAATCAGTGAGCACAGAAAGGGGCTGTAGCTTGCGTGACGTCACATGACTGGGGGGTAGCACGAGGGATTACACCTCAATCTGAAGTTTGTGTTGAGGCCATGGTCATAGTTTCTTTTCCTGCCTTCATTAGGACTCACAACCCACAAGGCTGTATCTAAGGCTCAGCCTCCACATCGCTTTGGAAAATCGCATTCCAGTTGTGAAAGTCCTGGCGATTTGCATGACCCCAATAGATAAATTCACATACGCTGATACAGGGACTATCAAAAAAAGAGATTCCAGTCAATAAGGAGATCTTTTATTCTCTAAATGGTAATACTAAAAAGTGTATCTATGGCAGTGCCCTACTGCATGATTTAAAATTCTAACACAATGCCAATCAATATATTACCAGGACATTTTTTTTTGAAGTTTAATAAATATTTACCTTGTGGTAAATATTTGGGTCTTCAGCATAGCAGAATAGCCAAGAAAGTTTCCAAAATAAAAACCAAAGACAAGACTAATAATGAGGATATGTATTGTCACACCAGTAACAAAAGCTGATTAATTAAGAGTGTACAATGATTTTTCCTTAGATAAGTAAGTCATCAAAGAAACAGAAACTACAAAAGCCAACACATGCATATACACAGATAGAAAACAGATGGAAATGGGTAACTGCATACATGCTTATATTACCAACTTAGCATATGATGATGGAGTGATTTGAAGTAGTGAAGAAATGGGAGAATAACTCATAAATAATGTTAAGGAAACAATCTGTTCAATTGGAGAAAAATTGAAAATGGTATCACTATGCTAAACATGCAAAATATATCATAGACACATTTTACATGAAAGAAACAAATTATTGAAACAAATTATTAAAGCCATTTTAAATAAATGTCCTTTTTCAAAAAACTAAGGGGTAAAGATCAAAAAACAAAAAGTTGTACTTTTCGTGTTCATCGGACAAATAATTTCAGGAATTATAAAGGGAACCAAAAGTTTAGGTAGACTAAAAGAAACTGCCCGGTTTTGCAAACAAAGTACTATTCAGAATGTTAATAAGCAAACAGCAAAGTCTTTTACGTCAATACAATGGGGCAGAAAAATTTGATAGAGCAGAAAAACTGGTGCCCAGATCAAGCGAAATAACCTTACAAAATAAAAAACATTTAGGAAATTCACACTTCCTAACTACACTTCATACTACAATGCTATAATAATCAAGTCAGAGTGGTGTTGGCATGAAAATGAACCAAGAAAGCCTGGGCTTACGGATGAAAAGGTGTAGGCTTCAGGGTGGAGGAGGAAAGAAAACTAGATTATCAGCCAGCTGATTTTGGACAAGGATGCCAAGACAGATTGATGTGGAAAGGATAAACTTTCAACTAGTTCCGAGAGAATTGAATATTCACAGGCAAAAGAATAAACCTCACATCAGACGGAAAAATTAACCCCAAATCTATCAAAGATCAAGTGCTAAAGATCAAAGTATGAACACTTAGGTGAAATGCAGAACCAAATTTTTATAATCTTGGATTAGGAGATCATCATGTAAGACACACAGAAACACCATAAATCAATCCTCATCAAAATTCATAAAGCTAGTGCCAAGGCAAATGTTGAGGTACAGTGTGCTAGGCTGCGACCAGAAACCCACATTTCGTATCAGAGAGCCTGCTTTCATTCCCAAGCTACTCCATGTTTCTGGATTAATTTTCTGCTAGTGAGCCTGGGAGGGAGCAGATGACGGTCCTGCCATCCGTGTGGGAGAAACAGAGGCTCTGGGCCTTGATCTGACAGCCTTGGCCACTGTGGGCCTTGATCTGACAGCCTTGGCCACTGTGGGCCTTGATCTGACAGCCTTGGCTACTGTGGGCAGTTGGGGGAATGAACCAGCAGACGAGCCCTCTCACCAGAAAATCATTTAAAGAATTGTTTTGTTTCAAACAAATAAATCACAAAAAGACTCTTGTGCTTGAAAGTCCAGTGAAACGACAACCCACAGAAAATATTTGATATCAGAGAAAAAATATTTGATATCAGATGAGGGCCTGAATTCAGGGAATGAAACTGCATTCCGACTGAAGATATAGAAAAGGCTAAGGAAAACACTTTAAAATGCTCAATGCAAGATGAACCTTGACTAAACCACCGGATAATTCTTCAAAAGGTTCAACACAGTTACCATACGATTATTCTAAATATAAACAGAAATTTTGTGTCCATATATGCTGATATTAGATTATTATACTCATAAATGCTAATATTAGGGTTTTTTTACAATAGCCAAAAAGGGCCAACAACTTGAAAGTCAATCAATCAGTGAATGGATATACAAAGGTGGCATATTCATACAATGGATGCTATTGGCCATAAAAGAGGACTGACATGATAATACCTGTAGCAGAGAGGCTACCGCTTCAGAAACATTGCATCTGGTGAATGAAGCATAGGTTGGTATTGGTGGCATTGCAAGTTTAGTCACAGTCTGGCATAGCTCCAGCCACCATAGCCATCTGGGGAGTGAACTAATGCTTTAAAAAAAGAAAGAAAGGTAAAAAAGAAAGAATTCAATCAGTAAAGCTCTTATAACAAGAATGATCCCATTTATATCGATGCCCATCAGGGGAAAACCCATTGAGACAGAAAATAAATAAGTAGTTTCCGGGCAAGGATTACCAGAATCACTGCAAATAGGCATCATATTTTTCCCCCTTGGGGTGATCAGTGTGTAACTTTGCAGTATACAAAACCTACTGAACCTTAAAGAGATGAGCTTGAAAGTTTACGAGTTATAGCTCCAGTCAGCTGTTCTTTTTTTAAGGACGGGGATTGAACAGAAAATTCCAGGAAAGCTGATACACAAACGAAGACATTTTTACCATAATGGTCATTAGGAAAATACAATTAAAAATCACAATGGGAGATCTCATATGTGTTTCACTGTTTCAAAGTGCAATTGTTTGCAAACTGAACATATCTGACCATGCTAAGACCTGGTGAAGATGTATTGTCATATAATAGGAAATATCACAGAGACCGGCAGGACTGGAATTGATACAGTCCATTTGAAGGGCCCCAGCAACACATGGGTAACCTTCAAATGCATGCATCTTTTATTTCAGCAATCTCACTGGGTATATACACCCCAGAGACACCCCTAAATGCACCTGAGATTCAGCCATATGTATTCATTACAGCATTCTCTCCAATAGCAAACCACTGGAAACTATACCAAAGAAGGCATATTCAGATAAACTGGGACCTTTCTCCACTATAGACTGCTGTGCAGCAAGTTAAATTATGCATGCCTCTATGAACAGATGTGTAAAATTCTCTAAGTCAGAAAAACGGCAAATAGGCAGCATGTAGTCACACTTGTTGCCTAAAATGAACCAAGTGATTTTTGTATATGTTCCTATAGATGTTTGAAGACTACAGAAGAGTCCTCCACAGATGCAAAACTCGTTGTTTGCCATAATTACCACCGATAACAGAATAATTCTGTTATGACTAGTGTACTTATTTTCAATGAGAATAGTGACTTTATGATAACAAGGGACTTTGAAATACAGATTGGCAGGGCATCAGGTACGCCTGAGAGAAGAGAGGAGAGAGTGGGGACAGCAAGCAGCAAATCCTAGCACAGGAAGTGGGGAGCGAGGTCGCCTGTCATTTGCTTTCCCCAGGGCACCACAGAGGGCCAATAGTTTGGTGGCGATTAAACTCACATTTATGGCTTTTATTGATTGGACTCTATTTCTCTGTCCCCACAGCAAAGATTTCCATGTGGGTATCCATAAAATCGCTCTTAGAGAACAGTGTTCTTGAAAATTAATAACAGTCCTCATCAACCGAGCAAACCTGTTGGATGAAAGCCATCACAGGTTGCCCACCAACCAGCGAGGCTGCCTCCTGCACGTGTTCTGCTCACAGCTCACTCTGCCTCTGCTACCTTGATTTAAGAGCATTCGGAAACTGTGTAATTTTTTTTGGTCCTCTTTTTATTTCCATGGTAATTTATGTCTGTGGGTAAGCATTTTATTTTATCAGAGACATGGGGCTAGAGTTATTTTCCGAGGCTCTTGAGTTTTCCTTTGATGCCACCGAAATTAAAGGCAGAGCGGTAGAGAGTGCCCATGCTGTTTGTCAAAGAGTCAGAGGTTAGAATTACATTTGCTGCCATTTATTGTAACTATTCCATGCCAGTAGTTAGGGTAGCACTTCTCACGGGCAATGCAGTATCATTAATATCGCAGACATCAAAACATTTGTGAATGGGATATAATTGACTTGTCAGTCACATTAACAATATGCCCTATGGAATACCCTTCCAACAATGGCAGAGCAGCATATTGTTAGGTTATTTACATCTGATTCGGGAAGTCATAAGCCTTTGAAAAATACTAAAGATTTATTTTAGCTTCAATGCAGGACTGAAACAGAATTTGTGAGAGTGTGTGTGTGTGTGTGTGTGTGTGTGTGTGTGTGTGTGTGTGTGTGTGTTGTACAGGAAGGTTGGTAATGAAGCTCTTTGTCATACCTACCAAGAAATACTTCTTAGGACAAAGGGTTGCTTTGACAGATAGAAACCAACTAACATAATCTAAAAAATTTAGATGATTTTTTGAAAAATGTTTCATCCTCTTATATTATGCAATTATGATAAAAATTTGACCAATGCTTAACTTTAGGTAGACAAATAAATCCTTAGGACTTTAATTGAGATCTGAGGCACTCTATGAAGAAGGTTAAAAATGTGCATAAAGAAAAAAATAGCCAAAATATAAAAATCTGAGTGTGATCTAGAATTCTGGCTTTTCATGAATGTAAATTTTATCACAAAATGATCCTGAAATAAGAACAAATCTCTAGCTAAAAACAGAATCAATGCTTTCACCAACTGTAACATAAAATTAATAGGGACTAGTAAATGCATACATAAGTACTTAAATATCAATAAGAAAAATTCAGAAGGATCACTAAGAAAGCAGCTTCTAAATGGTGTACAGCATTGGTTTGACCAGCAAATGAGTAATTTTAAGCAGTTACCGTTTTGAGGAAAGAAGAAAATTCTTCAAGTTCTTTAATTCACTTGTGAATTTTTTAGTTGTATACTCTGCCAGTCTATTATTCAAATTCTTACAGAAATATCTAATAGGGAATTAATACCAAGTTTTCTTATTTGCGTCAGAACCTTCCACATTTTATTTCAACTACATAATTGCCCAGCTCAGAAGGGATTCACAAACCCCATGGCCTGAGATCTTCCATGCACTTGAATAAATATAGAGTTAGTCTTTTGATATAAACATTTCATTGAAATTAACTAAAATTCCTGCTCCAAGATGTTTTGAGTTGTCCTGAAGCCTCTTTCTTCTTTCTTCGAGTCAATATCATAACTAAATGTTAGAAGGAAGGAAGGAAGGAAGGAAGGAAGGAAGGAAGGAAGGAAGGAAGGAAGGAAGGAAGGAAGGACGGACGAACCTTCCAGGTAATTGCAATGTCATAATTATTGTTATGATTAATGAATTCACTTCTAAGGGAGATTTTCCACCTTGAACCCACTGACCTGTTTGAGCATCTGGATACAAAAATGCAAGCACACACATGAGATTCTGACTAGACTCTCACGCACATAGCAACTGTTCCGTGGCAGAGCGATTGCTATGGAGGAGCTGAAGACCCGAAGGGGAGCACGGTCCTTTCCTCCCACTGCTAAGTGAGAAGGGTCTATGGCTCCAGGACGTTATCCAGTCTGAGCAGCGCTGTTGGTGCCTGGGCACACACGCTGCACTCGGGGACGTTACCCAGTGTGGACAATGCTGTTGGCGCTTGGGCACACACACTGCACTGACGAGGACCTCATGCTGTGAGCCCTCGCTTTGCATTATTGCTTATAATTGCATTCCTAAGGGAACTGTGCCTGCTGAGTCCATCTGGCAGACTGGAGCGTGCTTGGAGTGTGCCTCCAACCTGGAGCACTGCAAGTTCAGCTGTCACGGCCTCTTGGGAGTAAGATGTCCAGATTCAGGGTGGCTAAAACCAAAGTGTGGAAGAAAAATTCTTAAATTTTTAAGTTACATATGATATCAATCTTATAGCTAAAACCCACTCTTGAGACAGAAACACTACCATTTTCTCTACTCTTTCTTATGTAGAAACTACAAAAATCCTTATTTTTCCCTAACAATAATATTGTCCAGTTAGCTTGCCAAAATACACATGTAAACAGTGCACTAATTACCTTCCAAAATAGTACTTTAAACATTGTGAAAAATTACTTTTTCCTCTTTAGCCTAGATTACTTTGAGTTTGAGCAAGATAAATAATTGGGAAAATATTAATGGAAAGGGGAAATATCTGAGAATATTCTGTTGTTCAAATTTACAAACAATACATAAATTTTTTCTGAGATAGATACATATCACATAGAAATAATTGTGGGCTTTTATCTTTTTAAATTTTTTATGATATAGTTCCATAGGCTCAGAGATTTTTCTCTATCCCCCCAACACTGCCTCTCCCCAATGGATTTCCTCTATATTTTTACAGTAGTGTAGTTCTTCAACAAGGGTGGTAAGTCCATCATTCTGCATATCCTGACATTGTAAGTACAGACAATATAGAAAGTCCAGCATCCTAGTGTCAAGATATAGTTAACAGTTTCACTGGTGGTTCATCTTTTATTCAGAAGTAGAGATGCACACTGCACTGTGTCTCCAGTTCTTGGCATGCTAGTCTCCGTCATACAGTTCCTCTAGGTGAATATATGGCCAAGCATGTTCGCATAGATATACCGATCTTGCATCTTGCATGAAGGTTGCCTTATATCAAGGATAACATATAATATCTGTCCTTTGGGGATTGGCTTATTTGTTTATATGTTTACATTAATGCATCCCTTATGCATAAATATGTTTAGTTATATGCTATGTACAACCTGCCGTGCATGCAGTCTGTGCTAGGTCTTCAAGTAACTTTTGGTTATCTGTCAGTTTTGCATTAGGTTCAGATTGATTTTTTCCTTAACACTCTTTGAATTGACTTTCGAAATCTTTCAGTGTTGCAACCTATCTTCATATAATAATCTCTGAGATTCCTAATAAAAATAAACATAGGAAAATGGCTTGAAGGTGGAAAATGTTCATTTTTAAAGGGAGGAGCGCTCCAATGCTTTAGTCTCTGATATTTTAAAGTAGGTTGAGATTGATAACTCCAATACCTTCATCTGAAAGCTAGACTTTGTTGTGTACCTTAATAAAGGAAATGCTTCAAAATTATAAGGCATATTTTGGACAAAATGGATCAACAACCTGTTTTGAAATGAATCATATCATGGCATTGAGCTAATAAAATTCCCTTCAGCCAGAATTGCCACTACCAAATATTCACCTTTTGTAAAGTTATTATGATGTCTTAATTTAATATTGCCATATGCACAACATGAGTATGGTTACCAACTGATAACAAAGCTAGTTGCATTCATTAAACACTGCTATAAATCTCTTCTGAAATAGCTACTCTACAGCCTTCCAGCAACTACAATAATGTAATTCTTAATCCTTTTCTCTGATATTATATACCTGTAGCCTGCAGCTAACATTCATTGTAGGTGTTGGGGGTAGTGCGAGGTCCGTGCAACCCCGTGAGAAGCTGGCGATGAGGTTAGAGGGTTTGAGGTACTGTGAGTGAAATGTTAGAGACTGAAAAAAAAACTCAAAAGTGAGCAAATCTCTTCTCCATTGTGAATGAGGAAATAAAACACATCGAAACTCCAAAAATGCATTTTAAAGTCCTGCTGTAAAGCTGTCCCTTCATGCTCTCACCAATCCACACTCTTACTGAAAACGATCCCCGGTCATTTCTCTTTGAGGAAAACAAGTCAGCAGCTCTTGAAATGTTCAGATATGTGATTCTTCTAATGCTGGCTTCATAATCTAAAGAATGAACTGAGAAAGAACGTTCCTGTGGCATTTGCAATCTCATTTAAAGCTTCGTTCTGCTGAAAGCTGTGTAGTTTTTTAAAAGCACGCACTTCACAATACACCTCAACGAACTTGCGTTCTTCTAACAAATTTTTCAGTGTTCTCATCTTTGAAAGCAGAAAAGCTTGTAGATAACCGATTCATAGTTTTCATTTGGGAGGGCCTGCCCTGCTTACTGTAAAGCTCTCTGGTTACAAACATTCTCTACATTGAGAATTAAAATGAAAAGAAAGAAAAGAATGAGACCTGTTCTAAAGGTGTCCAGCGTGGACAAAGATGCTTTCTACCTCCGCTCTGGCAATTTTGAGATTACAGGACCCTGTAGGCCTCTCAGAGTTATCAACCTAGTCCAGTGGCTGGATATTCTCAGCTGAATTTGCTCTACAGAAATTTCCTCAGCAGAACTCTGTCTTCACTCTATTTTTTTTTAATGGCTGTGAGCATTTCTGAAACCTCCCAGAGTTACTGGTATTTCAATTCTTCTCTGTTTTTGGATGAAGACCCATGAAATCACAGAGCTTAGGTAAGCAGACAAGCACAGGAGTTGGCCAAGCCAACCACAGGGAAGCTGTTTTGGTAAGCTGGACCTGTGAATGGCAATGTGGCTGAGCTGGCAGAAGTTCCGAATGAGCAAGTGCGTGCATGACTGTTATTGTGTGACATTGCATCTGTGGAAGCAAGCACGGTCAGGAGAAGTAATCCCTTTTGTCTGTGCCTTGCACTAAAAGCAGACTCTACCAGTGAAGTCAAATCTTTAGGAAAAGAAAACTAGTTTATGATGCTCAAGACTGACCTAGAGGGCTTAGATTCACTGGAGCCGAGCAGAAATCAATCAACACTGGCTCCCCTGGTGAACATTCAGTCAAGCATAGGGGCCTTAAGCTGAAGTGGGCAGCCATCATCAAAAGATTGAAAGATCTCTCCAAGGACCCCCACCTTCCCGCCTCTCTCAAAGAAAGAGCACCCACCCCCAATGCTGCCTGCCAATGTCCTTCGGAAAAAACTTGCTTCTGGAAAATCTGACATAGATGCAGACCCAATTGCAACATAACAGGCAGAAGTTGCCTTGAGTGGCCGAGTACCCACTCCTGCTGGAGAAGGCCATCTCGCACCGAGCTCCCAAGGGCTCTGACAGCTTCTCCCATGAGCAGGCCAAGGGTTTAGCTCACAGCCAAGCAGCATCCCTCTGTTTCTAACAAGTGTTGTGTTTACTGGAATAGATGCCTGGATCCTGATCACCAACCTTGGCATTGAAACTCTCCGTGTGAGGGGAAGACAGAGGTGATGGGTGAATCTCAAAGGCTTTCCAGCACTGGGGCAGGCTACGTGGAAGACTGATGAGAACATGAAGCTATGAATTCCGTGAGGCCACAGCCTCAGCTCCACAGCTGACCTCTGTCCAGAACTCAAACACCCACTGCCCTGTGCGTGTCTCCCTCCTCTAACCCATCACCAGGAGACTGAATAGTTCTTGTGCTAACCATGAAGTCACACACACCCATCAGTTCTCACAGCCAACCTTGCTTCTGCCCATAATGATGCCCAGCTCAGGGTCCCATCATCACACCACTCCCGAGAGGACCAAATCCTGCACTGAATCATTCAAAGCTCCCAAAGAATGCAGCTATTGGGCACGGAACAAATTGTACCACCCTCTTTTTTATTTATTTATTTATTTATTGAAAGTAAGAATCCCCCTGAAAGTCTCAAGCTCAGCACAAGGAAAGGTTTGGGACATAACTCATTTGTGACAAGGCCACTATCTAAACAGACATGGAAGAAGGGAGAACATTACATACATTTAAACATCAACAAAGCATTATTTTTAAAGAAATAAAGACAAAAGAGAATATTAAAATGCAGCAACAATGTACGGTAGATGTGCCCCATAGAACGTGCTGGAGTCTGGAGATGAAACCCAGTCTACACCCAAAGCTGTGGCTTTGCCATCTACTTACAGTCTCGCTTTAATGACCTGTGCTCACATCATCGATTGTGCAACACTTGGAGGACCACATCAACTGAATGAAGAAGCTCCACATGCACTCCCTTATCTCAACTACAAAATGTGACGTGATCTTAACCTTCTCAAAATCTAGATTTCCAACTGCAGGAAATAAAGTAAGATTAAATCCATGTACCTTAATCTGAAGTTAGAAATTTAACTATACAACTAATTGAAATCCATGCGTTTGGCTTTTAAAAAGTTCCTTGAGGGCCCAATGTGGTAACCTTACCTTACACCACACCAGGATGCCAGCAGCCCCACATCCCACCAACTCCCTGCTTATGACCTGGGAAAGCAGTCGAGAATGGCCCAAAGCCTTGGGACCCTGCACCTGCATGGAAGACCTAGAAGTGGCTCCTGGCTCCTAGCTTCAGATGGGCTCAGCTCCGATCATTGTGGCCGCATGGGGAGTGAATCATCAGATGGAAGATCTTCCTCTCTGTCTCTCCTCCTCTCTGTATATCTGACTTTCCAATAAAAATAATAAATAGGGCCCAGCACGATAGCGTACTGGTTAAAGCCCTTGCCTTGAACGCACCTGGATCCCATATGGTCACCGGTTCTAATCCCAGCAGCCCCGCTTCCCATCAAGCTTGCTGCTTGTGGCCCAGGAAAGCAGTCGAGGACAGCCCAAAGCCTTGGGACCCTGCACCCGCATGGGAGACCCGGAAGAGCTCCTGGCTTTGGATTGGCTCAGCTCCAGCCATTGTGGCCGCTTGGGGAGTGAACCATCAGACGGAAGATCTTCCTTTCTGTCTCTCCTCCTCTGTATATCCGCTTTTCTAATAAAAATAACTAACTCTTTAAATAATAATAATTATATTAATAAATAATAAATCTTTTTTTAAAAAAATCTTTAAAAAAAAGTTCCTTGAGCTTGGAAAGTATTTGTCACAGTGGGTAAAATGGAGCCAGAAATGTCCGATTCCCTTGGGTTCAAGTCCTGACTGCACGCTCATTTCCAATTCCCATGGAAGCCCCAGTGATGCCTCACGCCGTTGGGCTCCTGCCTAACACACAGACCAAAGGTTGAGTCCCCAGCCCTGCCGTTAGCCGGACCAACAGCAGTAACTGGGAGAGGGGAAGCCTCCGTCTCCACATGCGGTGCTTCTCTTTCTGAACTAAAATCTGTTTGGTTTTTTTTTATTTCTTAGACTGATATTTTATTAGCCATAAAAATATAAACAAAGCCACTTAACTCCTATCTGATTAATGCTACCTCTGAAACACAGATCATTTGGTTGAAAGGTTTTGGAGGGTAGCAAAGCCTGAATGAGGCAATGCATAAAGGTGTTGTGGTGCTTTTCCAGTATAGAATTTATTGCAAATAAATGTTATTTACAAAGCATTTATTAGCAAGCTGAGCAGGGGAGTGAGAGAGAACCCTCCCAGAGGAAATGGTTTGTCCCTAGACCAGGTTCCTTCAACCCTGCAGATGGTACTCAGCTCAGATGCACGCCTCTCTCACAGCGAAGGAAGCACCAACAATTCCAATCACTCCCCATAGCTGTGCATTGCTTTAAACTTGGCAGTGATGTGTGGCACCCGGGTGCCTCACTGAGAGTCGGGTCTTACGAAATGCTTTCTGGGTTTTATCTTCCTAAAGCCTTTTATGTGGAAGAAAAACTTTTTGAACCTTGGCTATGTCGTCGGGTACAGATAGTGACAACCACTTAAACTGCATTAAAAACTGCTGAGGAGCTCATCCCAGGACCTAATGATGGGACTCATCGCATCAGAGTCTGATTGACACTAAAAATAATAAATTAGAACAGAAAGTGATTTTATGAGATCTATGGGTTGATCGGCAGGCTAAGTGTAATATCTTCCATTATACTTGTCACTGAATTCTGTGTGGCTCAGACCCGAACAAGGCAGACAGGATGGCATGGTGATTTCACGATTTGTCTCTCCCAATCCTCTAGCTCTGAAACACATACAGATAATTTGCCTACTGGTAAATTCAGACAGTGAAAAGGGGAACAAAACCGCTCTCTGTTTATACGGCATTATTTTGGGCAGCCTTGTACTCACTGGCAGGAGGGAAATACTAATTAAAAAACTGTCCTTCCTGGATTATCTGAGATATAGTCTCTGAGACAATCTGTTTCCTTCACCTGATCTAGTAAACTTATAAATTCCAGATCAGTCACTACAGCTGCTGAATCCCCAGCCGTCCAGAAGGAAAACAACGCTGAGACGCTGTGCTTGAGGCTCTCGCATGCAACACAAGGTTTTCTTCCCAGCAGCTAGTAAATCAAAAATTAATTTTCACAATTATTGACAAGACAGTTGGTTAAGCCCATACCATGCTATTTGGTTGCACTCTAGATTCTGAAATGTCATGGTAGATTTCCTCTTGTTCCCAAATAAAAGTTTAAAATATTTTTACTTCTCACTTGCAGTAATATCTGAGTCATTGAGCATGATTTTTAACTTTGATTCATTCACTGAGCTCTCCTAATGCAATGATTTTTCTTCACTAAAGTCCTTAACTACGGAGGCCATTTGCAGCTGATGATTTTTTATATAAATAATTTATAAAGCCACACTATACATTTATACTTTTACACTGAGAGAGAGAACAGAATTGCTTCTTAAACTCTATTTACAAATTTACCTTGGCAGGCCCTCTTACTGCCAATAAGAAACGATGTTGCATATTTAATTTGCTCTTTTGTTACATTGGGGCTTAGGTTAGTTAATTTCAATTTTCGATTTCAAAAGCTATCAAATATGGCTCAGATGAGAAATCAATTTTTCTCAGCTGCCTCTGTTTTTGTGATGGGAGGTCTCCCATTGGCTAAAGGGGTGTCATGTGACATGGCAAGAGATTAGTTCACCAGACCCCGTGTTGCTGCCACCTCAATTACTGCCTGCCTCTTGTAATTTAGCCTTATAACACCTAATTTCAAGACAGAACTCATATTTAATTCATGAAAGCTTCCACAAGAGTAATTGTGAAATAAATTGCCATTGAAGATATCCATTTGTGACTCATTTTAATTTTGTATGCTAGGAGCATGCTATTTATTCTACTTGTTTAACACTTTGGCACAAACACTTTTTTAAAAAAACATTGAACTTTATGCACCGATAGCATCATACTTTGCACCCTTTTCCTGTATTACATCATCTTTCCCTAGGATTTCCTTTCAACAAACTTCCACCCAATGGTATTTTCTAAGGTTGTTAAAATCAAGAACTTATAATCTCCTAATGATTGGATGTGTTGCTATGATCTGCACAGAACTTTCAAAGTAGCAACTGAAATCATAAATGGTAGCAGATAAATGGTAGTTACATGACAAGGGCTCATTCAAAACACAGAGGAATAAATAAAGTTTAATTTAAATAATATTTTAAACAAAGGCATCCGTGACACATATTGACACTTTCATTTCAACATTGGGATATATTTTAAAATTCTTGAACCAAAACATAGATATTTCCTGTGTAGACACACCATTTTGTCCTTTTCCTCCCTGTTGCTATGCCAACAAGGTGGGTGAGGCCTTCTCAACTGCCAAACTCAGCTGTCATCCCTTCACCCTAAAAGCCTTATAATTGCTTTTATTTGCATACGACAATTAAGCAGGATGGCTCACAGCGAGAAAAACCAACCTTTCTCTCCCCAAGTGCACACAACGCCAGCCTGTAATTTATAAAAGATACGCGCCATGTGGTGGAGCACTAAAATAGAGTGATGAGTCCTTTCATCTGATTGTAAGCCATTAACAAAAGAAAACATCCCCTTTCAGGCTATAAAAAATGCCTATCTGGTGTGAACCTGCAAAATCACAAAGTGTCCCCTCCCCATCCCCCCCACATAGACCCTTCACAGTCATTATCACATTGAACTCAAAAGGAGCTCCAGTAAAAGAGTTACATTTGGGTGTTTATGACTAATGGGGTGCAGCTAAAACCCTCTCCGGGCTGAAACTGCACCCAGAGCAGTGGATATTTTGGGTGGGCATGTCTTTCCGCTGCTACTTCTTAAAAAAAAAAAAAAGAAAGGAAAGAAGGAAGGAATGAAGAAAGAAGAGAGAAAGAAAGAAAGAAAGAAAGAAAGAAAGAAAGAAAGAAAGAAAGAAAGAAAGAAAGAAAGAAAGAAAGAAAGAAAGAAAGAAAGAAAGAAAGATGTTGCAATGTCATGTTAATATCGTCATGACAGGATTTTCAAATCAGCAAAAGCCCGAGTCAGGAGGAATGTGGATGGCTTAAATCGCCCCATTTCGGTTTTCAAAAGGTCTTCAAAAACCAGTGTCTAGTGCAAAAGGTTCAAGTGTTTTGGGAAATCATTTCAGTGATTTATCATCATCATTATTATTGTGATTTTAATTCTAATTATTAAGACTTTTTTGAATTTTATCCTGTATAGAGTCTATGGCACAATTTCAACTATTCCTTTATCAGCAATATTTGGAGTCATTAAGGTTTTTCTAGCCTTTTTCTCAAGTTTGTGCCTTTAAACTTTACTGTACTGAATGAGTATCAGATTTGAATATCACTGCCTAGTAATCGTCCCAGCTCTAAACTATTATCCAGAACACTACAATTCTGATGTTTTTCTTTCTCAAGGAGTCTTTTAACCAGTTGTCAGCATTCCATTTTTATTCACTACTTGCTGAATAATTATTGATCGTGTAGGCTACTGGGGTTCCAAATCTGCAAAAAGATGCAACTAATTACCAATCAAGCAACTCGCTTTCTGCTTCTGGCTTAGAGGGGACTAGGATTTTAATCTTGCTAAAATATTTTATCTAGACTAACTTTCCTAACAGGATTTTTATTCAAGCAAACAGAAGTAAATCATGGTGAAGAATTTGCTAAAACAACAAAATACATAGTAAAGAGGAACCCAGGAATAATTTCCAAAAGGAAAAATGCGACTAAAATCAAAGCATAGGTTATCTACTTTAAAGACTCGAATTCTTTCATAAAATCATGAAAAAGATTAAAAATAAAATTGAGATGCATGCTAAAGCAACAGGAAAGAAAACAAGCATGAGCAAAAATTCACCAAAGGAGAAAATTGAATATGTGAAAGCCAGTGACGCACACCATAAGTTTCAGGAAACATAAAACAAAAGTTTTTTCTTACCAGCATATAAACAGCAAGACTGATATTGATTGTCAGCAAGGATGTGAAATAATCAGATCTGAAATACGTGGTCTGTTGATAACTTTGTTGTTCTAACTTCTGTAGAGTTTATCAACATGCAACATTTTCAATGAGTATGCGCTCTGGTCCGAGGATTCCACTTCTAAATGTTTCCTGTGGTGGTAATCAAAGAATAAACACAGTTTTGCAAGGATGCTTTTGAAATAAGCTATATTTTGCAAAATTTTGAAATAAGCTGAATATTTTAGGCAAGCTACACTAACCTCCTATGATGATATGCATCCGTTAAAAAAGTGGATCTCTTTTTTTATGTGATTAACAGTCCTCATAGGCCCACATTTATGATTATGTATTTATGTATATTTGTATCAGTGCTTACATATTTAAATGAAAAGGACAACATGAAATTAGCATTCCACTCATGTACATACACATATATATTTATAAATATTTCCATGGACATGCATGCGTGAATATGTACATCTGCGTGTATAAGAAAGCACACACACGTATACACACAGGGAGTTTGAAAAACAGTAACATAATCCATTAGAAACAGTCAGGTGGTTAGAATGTACACGGTGATTAAATTTCTTTGTGGTGTTCCCAGTCACCGCAAGCACAACTTCGAGAAGGAAAAGGCACAGTTACAGGTAGTAACTGGATGACTAGTGTCTGGTTTTGTAGAAAAACGTGCATTAAAACTTGGTCACATTGCTGCTACCTTTTTCCTTTTCTCCTCTCTAGGCTCGCTTTGTACTCTCTCTTTTCCCAAACCCCACATCTTAGTTGCTGCCCCGCTTTATCTGTTACACCTACAGTACCCATAGATCTCATCTTAGTAGAATTTCTTGCTTTTTTTTTTTCTTGTAGAAGTTCTTAATGAACTAAGAATTCATTAAGAAAAGGGCAGATTTGCCTAGGAAGATTTAGAAGTTGGGACTTCCCTGTGTGGGTTAGTGATAGTCCTTATGGAGCAAGGAAAAGTAAGACGCGTTCATCTCCTAGGGAAGAACTTCCTGTGTGAACGGAGAGCAGGTGAGTGCCAAGAACAGCCAGGTTAGACTGAAAACCCGACTCTACCCTCGCCCTGCTGAGTGACACAGCCTGTTCGCTCCTGGGTTTCCAGCGTGGTGATAGTAAGTGCTGAATAAATAGTTACTGAGTCGTCAGGATGAAATGAGAAGCACCAGCGTCAAGCAGGAACCTTCGCAGCATTTATAATTCTGCTCTGGCTGGGCTGGAGCCGAGCAGTGAGTAACCCTCAAGGGTTCCACCACTGCTTTCCGCTCCCTGGGAAGCTCAACTGTTTTTCTGAATAAATCAGCAAACAACCATTCAACATTTACTGAAAAAATACTCCGGTGTTTCACACAGATGATATTTGGCAAATGGCTACATTGAGTTTTTCTGGATCTATTTCATAATTTCTCTGTTCTCGATTTCACTTGGTATCTGTTCTGACCCACACAATTTTTGAACCCCAAAATAAAATAACTAATTAACAAAAAATTTTTTTGGGAAATTTAGAGATTCACTCCTCCTGGAAACATGAAGGAAAATCTCAATCTTATTAATGGTTGGAAAATACATTCCACATTTCATCAACACATCACACCCAAATGATGTCCTTAATATCACAGAAAACCTCGGATATTCACTGCTTTACAATGTGGGTGGCTTTCAGGGCTTTCTTTGCCCATAGAAATAATTAATTTCTCTATCCTCAATTAACTTGGTAGGACATAGGATACGGCAAATTATAAAGAGGGGTCAGATGAAAACTTTTTGAAATGCAACTCAGATGAGAAGCAAAAACACATTTATTAAGAATATGAAACATAAAAAACTGAGTAAGACCAAAATAAGAAAACGGTTTTCTAGGATTATCTAGAACAAAAGTACTTTGACAATTCAGCCGAGCAATGCCAATTTGCAGCTTTATTGCCCCAGTAAAACGTACTGTGAGCCTACATAACTAAAGTGCCGTGCCAGGCAGCTCAGAGGGGGGCAAACAATCTTCTTAGCAGGTCAGACGAAATACAGTGAATGAATCTTGAACCTATTTGGAGGGGAAAAAATGAGCATTCTTTATATTACTTATGTTATTGTTTTTCTGAAGTGTTCAAAATTATGAAACTCTGCCTACACTTTGTCCATGGGAATGTTATCCATGGGAGGAAAATGCATGTTGGGATAGCATCCCAAGGCAGGTGTTTTAAGGAGCAAGCCCTGAATCCTGTCTACTGTCTCCTTCCTCTAAGCCACCCATGTCACCCACTCCATGTCTGGAGCTCTGCAGGTGGCAATGATGACTGTCCACTGACTGCTTTGGAGACATAGAGTCCACTTGTTTTCCCCCACCAAGCTGAAGATACCCACGTCATCTCCAGACCCGACAGTGAGTGGGCAGTTGTGGGGACTCCTTAGACATTACTGTCTCTTCACTGTCGTGGTAGTTCCGATCACACAGTATCAATGCAGAATCAATGCAGAAATTACTGACACCATCTAATAGACAAACTCCCAATTCCTTCAGAAAAAAGTGTTGAGGCTGAGTATGGAACCTTTTAGCTGTTGTGTTGTTTTTTTTTTTTTATAGAGCTTTCTTTCTTATCTCTTTTTCATTTTCTCCGCACAGCCGTAATAAAAAGGAATCCACAGCTAAGAACTCCGAGTCTTAAATGAAACCTTGTGGAGAGTGAATATTCCTGGGCCATTAATAATAAATTTGGAGATGGACAAGCAGAGGCTGGCCCCTGCTCCCTTCTGTCGCCCGGCCCCTGGTCAGTGAACTGCGGACTTGACTCTGACACTTTTCGGGAACAAAGTGTCTCCAGCACTACCTCTCCCCCCTCCATTCAGACCTCATCTGAAATGAAGCTGTCAGTCAGGGCTGCTTGGGGACCTGTCAGCACAACGTTGAGCCTTTTCATTTTGATGGGTCAGCCTGCAATCCCCTTGAAAGAGAAGTCCGTGCCACCGTGGTTTCTCTTTCCACAGGAATTCTGAATTCTAATGAAACTCCAAATCGCTCAATAAAGGCAGAGGCACGAGGAAGTAATCCAACGCAGATCTGAGTGAAATTTGTATTTTATCTTTTTTTTTCCCAGCCCATTATTCTAATCGCTGAGGTGGCTCACAGAGGGTTGGTTCGCAGGGCAGGCGCAAGAGGAATGAGGTATCCTTTGTCCTGATGCTACACTGAGATTAGGTAGCAGCTCTCTGGAAATGAGAGGCCGAGACTCAAATTTCCTTGAGTAAACACCCAATCACCTATTGTAGTTTGCACCTACGGTGTAACACATACGTTTCAAGTAGTTTGTGCTGGGCTGAGTGGATACACAAAAAATCCATATTAGAGTGATTTTTTTTTTAAAATTAGTTTTTGAGTGGATATGAAACTTTAAAAAAAAACGTGAACTTTTGCACAAAATGAACAATATCACATTGTTACTTTGTACTGCATGATCACACAGCAGACATGGACAACACTGTGCAACTTACCATTTTCAGCATGTTCTTTTAGAATGCTCACGTTTTAAAAATACTTGTGGTGTGCCTTGTACACTATTCATGTGAGTGTGTCAGGAGGGGCTGGAATAGTTGCCAGAACTTCTTCATGAAAGGCATTATTGTAACTGCCTGCTAATCTATTTCTTAGCATATTTATGTTTATGTAGAATACGTTAGAATTATAAGTTAATTCCAATTGAAAGGTCTTCCCTCAGAAGCTCCTAGGTGAATTTTTATTCCATTTTCACATTCCTAATTCATGTAGAAAAACAGACAATACAGAGAGCTGATCGGTAAAGTGTAGAGTACACATTATCTATCTATGCATATAGATAAAATAAGGATGAATCTATTGCTTTGCTTCAAACTGAACCCCAGTTAACTTGTTTTTAACATTTAATCCACATGAAGCATTAAAAATCAATATTGAAAACACATCATGGAATCTTCCCAACCTTCACAATTCCTTTTCCTGTTTATGTTACTTCAAACCTAGGAGCTACCAACCTGGGTTGCCCTCTTCCACAATGGCCCATCACCCCTAATGTGTCAGTTGCCTACACTTTAACTGTCCAAAGAACATCTGTTCAAACTCCAGGTGCCTCAGGGTCCAGACATCAGCGGTTCCCAGCTGCTGAAGAGAATGCAACAAACCACTGCATATAAAAATATTTCCTCCCCATCTCACCTAGCTAGCTACAGAGTGGAGTCAGAGTAATGTTGGAAGAAAGTATGATATTCCCATATTGCAGTATTGTTCCTTAAGTGTATGCTATTAGAGAATGGTGAAATGGTCTTTTAGAAATCATCATCTATCTCATAAAAGAAGAAGGAATCAAAATAAAGGAAAGGAAACCATGAATGACAGCTTCTTTTTCTTACACACACCTATTTTAATACATGGAACATAGTCTAGATAAAGGATGAATACCAAACTCAGGGCAGTCTTAATGGTTAATCTTTATTTTGGTTCATATTTGCTAAGATCATCGTGATAGACTTTTTTATGTATTCCTTAAGAGCAAATTATATCTGGTTTCTGATTTTTTTTTTCCTGTGGCTATTGAAGGCATATATCCCGACCACAGCACACATCTATAATGCATCCCCATCCATGCTGATTCGGGTTGTATAGCACATCACCTGTTAAGTAACACACACACACACACACACACACACACACACTTGGAAAATTTTTAAACCAAGCATCACTGAGTCTTTAAAACTGCCTGGAACAACACATACTGTTCCTTCCAATACTGCAGAAGCTACTCACATTGCCTGAGGCTTTACTGAAGTTTTTTATTTATTATTGCGTTATTTTTAAACATGCAGCGCGAGTGGGAAATTTCGCTCGGATTTGGGTTATTCTGTTCGTTGTGACTCAAGGAAAGGTACACAGTGTCCTTCTTCCTCAGTCTCTCCCAAAACTCTACACTTGCCAGAGAAGTTACTGTTTCCTTCACTTTAGGGATACACGCCTCAGCTTGAAATCTAGATCATTAAATATGGCTGGCAATGATTCCCAAATTCAACCTTTGGATTCTTCCTTCAGTATTTACTATCAGGTAAGTCACACTGACTATACTGATACAGGATAAAAACCAAAAACCCTACTGTAACTTGGTCCGGCCTCCTCTGCGGTTACAGGTGCAAAAGAGTGCATCCACAGGTTCCTTTGCTCTGCTCCTTGACAGGAGACATGCTGTACAGCATGGAATTCACTTCTGCAGCTGCTCAAGCATTTCCAGTGCAGAGAAACATGGCTCGTGTCTAACGCAAAATTGCAGCAATGTGTAAAACAACACTCACCTGTGTTAACCTGTGAAATATAAAAACATGTTTGGGGCCCGGTGCGGTGGCGCAAGTGGTTAAAGGTCCTCGCCTTGCACGCCCGGGATCCCATATGGGCGCCGGTTCTAATCCCGGCAGCCCCACATGGGAGACCCGGAAGAGGCTCCTGGCTTCAGATCGGCATAGTATCGGCCCGTTGCGCTCACTTGGGGAGTGAATCATCGGACGGAAGATCTTCCTCTCTGTCTCTCCTCTCTGTATATCCGCCTTTCCAATAAAAAAAATAATAAAAATAAATCTTTAAAAAAAATAAATCTTAAAAAAAAAAACATGTTTGTATTCAGATAATCCCCAGACTGATATTTTAATGGAAAGTTGCTTAACATATCCACAGACTATACTAAAAATCAGACTTTTAGTAGACAAAGCTTGCAATTGACAATCCTATTTGCTCAAGGTTGTGTATATTTAATCACTAAATTAAATATACTTCCTTAATACAAGCTCTTCTTGCACCAAGAGATCTCTTCCTCCAGGTCACTGTTCCTCCCAAAATCAGGGGCCCAAGTTTGAGATTTATGCAAAATGTTGGCAAAAAATATAAATATGTAAAATGTTTATAAATAAATTGGGAAAATAAATAATTGGGTTCTGTGCTTTGATAAATACCCCCACACAAAGATTTCCCTGAGGCAGAAATACACGTTGCACACCTAGAAAAACTTCTTTGAGAGGCAGAAAGAGAAAAAATAAACAAAACTTCCCTCCTACTAACTCATTTTTCCAACGCTGCATCTGCCTCTTCCATTTCATCCACCCACAAGCTGTCAGTCTGGGTCTCCCAGGTCGGCAGCAGGGACTCAGCTACTTGAGCTATGACCAGCTACCTTCCAGGATCTGCACTGGCAGAAAATTGAACCCTGTAGCAGCTAGGTTAGGAACCTAGGCCTCCCTGTGTGGGAAGCTGGGAAACCTAAGCCTGAGGCCAAACAGCCAACCCCTCCGGCACAAAGTTAGGAAAGCATTACGCTTCTTTACCGGCTTCCTCCCCACTCTGCAAAATCGCCCAGCATTTTCATCCCATTCCCCTCCTTTTGGTAAATTTGTCACAAATTTTGGGAGTTTAGACTGAGCATTGCCACTGAAGGCCAGAATTCTAGACACCAAGCAATGATCTCCAGTCTGGCCTCGGCTCATGCTTCATCCCAGAGAGGAAGTTTCCTAGGAAGGGTCTGCCCTGGGTACTGGGAGGAGACAGCAGGAGGGGTGCTACCGCCTCGGTAAGAAGAAAGAAGGTGCCAGGAAAGAGTTTGAAGCTGGAGGCAGAAGATACCATGGAAGTAAATAGTAATTTTATTAATTGTTTCAAAATAGAAGTCGTGAGCTTAAAGCAATGTTACTTTCTTCAGCATAAACACTAAATATAACATGCAAAGTGATATGGATAAAATTAACTTGCAGTTGCTGTACAAGCTGGTAAAATACAATTAAAACTGGGGGACATTGCCAAATCTCAGTTGCTGCTTGCTTGCTTGTGAATGTTATCTATTCATTCAGGTCTTCATTGTACTACTCAATGGCATAGGAATCCCACTGCATCTGCTTATTGGTTTTTATCAATGAAAAAATACATATTTCTGTGCCACAGTAAGTACCAAGATAATCTAGGAGAAGATTGTCAAAGTCCCCAGGAACCTGCGACCCCCGTTCTCCCCTGCCCTCCCTGCCTGCCTCCTGACTGTATGTGCGTGCGTGTGTATGTTTCCGCATGCTCCCGACTGAGTGCGTGTCCCTCATCCTCCAGCTCTTTGCACACTAGGACTGCCGCTGACAGCTCACAGTATGCCAAACAGCACGGAATGGGTTAATTGACGTTTTAAAAAGGTAATTGTAAAGTGTAACCGGCAAGGTTATCAGCAGAACTGGGAGGTGGGACGGAGGTCTCCCACCCACTGGAGACTCTCACGTCTTGAAGAGCAGGCTGAAGGCAGAAGCGAGGCCACTGCTGTTTCTTGATTTTCCTTTCAGCTACAGCTGCTAACCCCCAACACTCTCTTTTGAATTGACTGTATCAAGCCAGTAGTTACAGGAGAGTATTGTGTGCCGTGTCCTGCCACAGAATTACCTTGGGACTTGATTGTAGCATAAATATGCAGTAAATCATTATATGTGTGGAGTCTTTAAATCATGCATAATGTATATACACAGGGTTTGTTTGGAAAAGAGCTTCAAAATGACTGGAGACTCAAAGAGATTGATATATTTTAAGACATTGTCATGACTTGTAGCACAGACTCTAAAATTTTTCAATGAGTTTTTAAACAGGTAATTGTAACACGTACACAACTGCCATTTTCTGCAGATTGCGATTACTGTGAGATAGCAGTACCTGCCGCAGTGCCGTCTGCCGCTGGCAGCTCATGCAACATCTTCATTTAACTCTGAAAAGAAAGTACTTCATTTGGGAACCAGTCTCCATCACATCTGCGCAAAGGCAAGGCGAGGCTGTGAGAGGCGTTGTTAAAGAGCCAGATCACAGTTTAACTTCAGATTTAAACCCACATGAGTCCATGCTCAGTCACACTCGGGCAAATGCACACAGACTCCAGAGCCCCAAATCCCCGGCTGCATCGCTCACAATTCTCAATAGACTGCTCTAACCCTAACAGGTGTTCAAGACATATTGTCGAAGTCAATGACTGTGTGAGCTGGAACAGAAATAGAAAAGGATCATGAATTTAAAATAAAATATTGAACAGTGTGGACTTTGACCGCATTAGAATAGGCCAGGGAATGGCCTCCTGGCCAGCAGAAAAATACAACAACTTCAACTCAACAATAAAATCAAGGAAACAGCAAATACATGCTGTTACTTGCAATAACTTGTTCTTCCCTTACTGAGGAAGAAAAAGTCATTATTAAAAATGGACAAATCGGGCCCGGCGCGGTGGCGCAAGTGGTTAAAGGTCCTCACCTTGCCGCCCGGGATCCCATATGGGCGCCGGTTCTAATCCCGGCAGCCCCGCTTCCCTTCCAGCTCCCTGCCTGTGGCCTGGGAAAGCAGCAGAGGACGGCCCAAAGCTTTGGGAACCTGCGCCCGCGTGGGAGACCCGGAAGAGGCTCCTGGCTTCGGATCGGCATAGTATCGGCCCGTTGCGCTCACTTGGGGAGTGGATCATCGGACGGAAGATCTTCCTCTCTGTCTCTCCTCTCTGTATATCTGCCTTTCCAATGAAAAAATAATAAAAATAAATCTTAAAAAAAAAAATAAATAAAAATGGACAAATCCCAGCATCCAATGGATCTTTCAAGGAGGAGATGGCTCCGGTTACATCTCCAAAGATACACACATTCACAGACACACACACACACAGACTCACACACATGCATGCACACATACACTCACATGTGTACACACAAACAACATACACTCACACACTCAAACATGCACACACTCACATGCTTGTACACTCACACACACGCACACACACACACCGCCTGAGTACTCTCTTCCCTTGCTAGCTGCCCAAATCTGGGACACTTGGACAACAACTCTCAACTCCCCAAAGATTGTTTGAGCAGGAAAGCCAGGACTTGGGCATATCATGAATGTGATGCAGTGCTCTGTGAGTCACAGCTGAAGGGTTCAGATGATGCCACGCTCAAACACACACTTACACTCACACACATTCACACACACACCCACACACACACACACACAAACACACAGGCACTCAAATGCTTACATACACAGTCACACGCACACACTCTCACACACGTGCCTTCCCTCTGGAAAGCTCTGAATCGGCTTCCCACACTGCAGCAGCCTGCAACAGTGCAGGAGCCCATGCCCACTCCAGCCTGCTCAGCTCCAGGCAGCTTCCTTAGCAGCAGAGACAAAGTAGGGGGCATCGCACAGAATCAGTACCTCTTCTGGTGCAAACAGAAGGGGGAACAGAACTGTGTTCATTTTGGACTCTGAAAACTGCGCCTTTTTACCTCACCTTCCTGCTATTTATAAAAGAAATCTCAATTAATACTCAATTAGTATAATTAGCATCAGTTTACTGTGACTTTAATAACAGGATAATTTCATGTAATCTAGCTCATATCCATAGCCAATATCGCAACAATACACAGTTGCATTCCTGTAGAGTTATCTGTTCTCCTCAATGGAAATTCATGCACTGGTCCCATCTCACAGACGCCTTCACAGGTGTGTGTTTAAATGGCTTCCATTGGTACTGGACTGTCTGCCTCCGAAACACACAGGCTCTGCTCCCCCTCTTGCCTTCAGCGTCTTTACTTACTTGTGCTCAGGCCTAATGCAGTATAATTGAAACAATTTTATTGTCTGGAGCTATTCATTCTAATGTTTCAATGACAGAAAATACTGGCCAATTTGACAAGTTAATATGACTTCAGTGGTCATTTGAACTCCTTTAAGCCATTGGGTGCTAAAATTGCTTGTCACCTCCCTTCACCTGGACATGGAGTTCAACCAGTATGTGAGGCTGGGAAGAGGGAGAGGAGGGTGGAGAAACTTTTCTACTGAAAAACAGCTCTGTCAGGAATAATCGCAAGTTTGATCACTGGTAGGGCTCTGCCCCTCTCTTCAATGGCGGGATCTCCCTCCCTCAAAGCCACGCTTGGCTCTCATACTCATCATGTTCATAAAAACTCCTAAACTTTGTGTCCGCCGTGTATGCTACAGGCCTAATTCATTCTCTCTCTCTCTCTCTCTCTCTCTCGCTTTCTCCCCTTCTCCCTCGTCCCTCACCTCCCTGTCTTTTCCAATATCTGAAATACTCTCCTACTCTCTACTTTCCCTAGAATGTTGAATCACTAATGTACCAGAGAACAAACCATTACTCAGGGCAGACTTTCTAACCCACAAGCATGCCGTACTGTCAAGTTCGTGTGGGCAACACACTGTTGGTGAACCCCAGCCACTCAAAAAATCCCATATAGTAGCCTGAAGCAGTAATTGCTTTTCAGGTAAGCTATGAAAAAAAGGAATTTTCTTTTCTTACAGATTTCTGGATCATTCTTATGTGACCTTCAAGCTAATTGCTTAAAATAGAATGCAGTAAATTCACATATAATGAAAAATCCACTTTTTCAGCTACATAGCTTTAGGTTTTATTTTTCCTGAGAAGATCTTTGCTTGATGGGATCCAATGTTGTTCTTTCTATATTTATCGAGAATCCTTGATTCTAATGGAATCAGAGAAGGCCAGTTTCATGTGTTATGGTTTCTTGTTACAATAGAAAAGTTTTCTCTTAAAACTTAGCAGGCTTCTTAAAATATATCCTTCATAGCTAACTGGCATGTACTGTCTTCAAAACTCACCCTGACTCTGCTTCTAAGAGAGCAGAGTCACCAACATACGAGCTTGTCACTGTCCTGTTTCATCCTGTCCAGCCCCTGTTGGTCATGACTGAGTGCTGCCTCAGATGTCATTACTGAGTACTCGTTGTTGGCCTCTGCATTGGATCAATACATGCCCTTTTGCCCACTTCTCAGTTAGCATCTACATAGTGTTGAGAAGTATCATATTCTACCAAAAAAGTTCAGAAGGTTTTGAGAATTTTGTGAAGGCTTTTTCTGCACCACTAATGTGGTTCAAAAAGATAAAATCCAATTTGCAAATGGGTCAAAGAAACAGGTCGAATGTATGTGCCATGTGTCCCACCACTCCAGAAAGTCACAGAATAGGCGATGGGTGGATGCCTCACATGACAAATTCAAGATCCTCGCCTGTAAACGACTGCCTGAGCATCTTGGTACTCAGACCACAGTTCTGTCCTCACCTGGTAGAAGTTTTCCTTTTGCTCTTCTTGGCACTCAGACTTTCAAGATGAGAATGCCCATGCCAAGAATGGCTCCTCCAAACAGGAGGCCTGCCAGTGAAAAGGAGGGCTTCCCCACCCAGGGTGTTCTGGTCCATTTGCACATAGAACTCTGCAATTTGGAAGGGCATCATGCAGTGAAGGGGGAAAGAGAGGAAAGACAAGGGGAGGGGAATCACAGTATCCAGTCAACATCCATGAGATTAGACAGACTTGAGCTCAGAGCCCCTGGTGTTCCTGACCAAAGCAACAACTAGCCCTGGGTCTGCAGCGAAAGACAGTGGTGCTGCACACCATCCCCAGCCTGTGCTGTGCTAGCTGGCTCCTACTCTCAATCACAGTCATCAAAAGTCACATTAAAAAAAAAAAAAAGCTATCCCTTTAAAATTAGATCATCACTTTGTATTAATATGCAGAATGAGTTGTCAATTGACCAAGCAACAAATGCACTTCCTCATCTCCTCATTTTCACTTCTATCTATGAATATTTTAAAACCCTAATGTGTGCTTGGCCATTTGGGTTTTCAGTGAAGACTTATCACAGTGCAAAACCCTTCATTTTTATCCCTGAGCTGAGGGCTTCTTTTTCCCTTTTCCAGGGTGTCATTAAAAATCGGATGCCAAGAGCCGAGACTTGGCAAGGTTTGCAATATAATTTGCAATCTGCAGTGTTTGCTGGCTAGCCCCCCGACTGCACTCCCCCCTTTCTTTCCCCCTTACCAGCCTGCTTGCTAGAGTCAATAGGGGGCATCGCTCATCTGTCTAAAAGAAAAATAGCAGCATACTAATTAGAATTCTATTTGCCAGAAGCCTCGGAGTTGCTGTGCTTATAGATTTCAAGCTTCTTTTGTTTGAATTAAATTGCCAACTTTTTTTTCTTCCTTCTTTGCAGTAGCATGAGAGCGCGGGTGCTGTTTTTGATTGAAGGGGGGAAAGGGGGGAGGTTGTGCTCGGGGAAGGGTCTTAGCAATGGAAATGCTGAGGAAATGTCAGGGTTGTGTTTTAAAATGCCTGGTATGCTTTTCAGGGGCTGACTCCTGTCTTTCGCAGAGTTGTTTTGGGGGAACTGGTGGGAAGGTGGAGGAGCTCAGAGGGCAGAGGCTAGTTCTGGAGCTGAGGCCCCCAGCCTGACACCGGGATTCCAGGGGAGAGCTGCTGCCACCCTCGCCCTCAGCAGAGCCAGATGGTTGGAGCTCGGATAAAAACCTTGGGCTGGGATCACAAAGCTGCTTCACAATGGAACACACAGTCTCCGGCTCTGCTGGATACTCCTCCCGTGGGCGGAGGGTGGAGCCAGCAGGACCAGGATGTGAGATTGAACGTTGGCTGCTTTGGCGACCCTCTCATAAAGTTCCCACAGTCCGTTATTATGATATCAAAATTCCCCACGAGGAATCTGAAAGCAATATCCATGTTCTATTTCAAGAATGACACACAGCGGAAAATTGGGGGCTCCAGAAAACTACTAGGAGGTTTTGCCCAGCAGAATATAATGATTCAGCACAATCCCATTGTCAGGAGTTGCCATGTCAGATCAGGCATCTCCCTGAATTTTAGTAAGGCCTGGAACTAACCAAAGGGAAGCCTCCACCTAGGAATCCAGCCTCACACGTGCTTAGCAATTTGCCTCTGCATTAAGCTACTAGAGAGGTGCCCAGCAGCTCCTAATAGGAAGCAAGAAACATAGGCCTTATTGGATACTAAGCACTTGCCAATGAAATTTACAGTGCAAATACAATTGTCTACAAATAATAAGATAATATATATATGTGTGTACGGATGTGTAAAGGCAAAATCATGTTAAATACGATAACATTTGCTGATACAATGTAGATGTTTGTGGCCCCTAGTTTTCAGCAATTTTATTAAGGGGAAAATATATTATTATGAAGAAAAAGTGTCTGTTTTTGCATGTCTTTGATGGGTAGCGTTTGAGAGCTGGGTCCACCCCCTAGCTTCCAGGGAAATATGCCCATGCTGGCCCATTTACATACTAAAGCACTAAAGACCCAAAAGGGATCTTACTGATTGGAAAAACATACCATCTCCGTTGTTAATGCCAACTTCTAACCTATTTGGCCTATTGTTGCTTTTCTTCATTTCCAGAGAAAAGCGCAAGATCTTATTGTGCTGGACATGAGAGGCAGTGCAAAGGTAGTTATCTCAAGGGACCCTGCTGACTGGAGTATCTGCATGGACCAAAGGTGCTTCCAGCACGTTCTTGCTGCAGTGGTCTCAGGGTCAAGTCCTGCCAAAGCAAGTACATACTTTACATGTGTCTCAAGAAGCCGATATTTCCTCTGCTTCAAATACGAATTTTTACTTGTACATCTATTTCGTTAAATTTCTTAAGAGCACTCAAAGCTGAGAAGCAAAATAGTGATACGATAACATGCAGAGCCTGGAGCCAGTTCCATTCACAGCTCTTTGAATTCCTTTTCCACTTGTAAGCCTCTAAGAATCTAGTCCTCCTTTTTCTGTTCTTGTTATAAAAAGTGGCAGAAAGCAGAGTGGCAGAATGACCCACAAGATGGCACCTGTCAGCAGAGGATTTCTCCTGCATTCTGTAGGCCAAATTTGGTTTGAACTCACTGTGGCCTCTGTCATATCCTCAATTTCCCTCCGCTCTCTTCCCTACCTCCTAATCCCTTCTTGCAGGCAGAGGCTGTTTACCCGGCTCCTGAAGCCTTTTTCTTCAAAAAGCCAAAGTATAACTTTAATTTGAAATCTGAGTTTAGAATTAAGCAGCAGCAATTGTGGTATTGGACCAAGGGCTGCTATAGCAGTCTTTGTGGACTTCAGTAATGGGAATGATTGTCTTAAGACCTGCTTTCCCTGTGGCTTTGCCCTAACTCATTCAGACTGCAGGTTTGAAGGTGAGTGAGCTGATTTGAACACTGATGAAGTCATGGTGTTTAGAATTCTTTGAAGGCAAAAGCATGACAACCAGCTGAAATGTATTTTGAGACTGCTCTGTGTTTAAACCCTGGCAAGAATTAGGCAGAGATCTATGCATCCTAAAAACAAGTTCTTATTTTGCAGAACAGTCAAAAATCTAATGAAAGGGATAGAGAATGTTTCTGGAAGAACCAACAAGCTTACAAAAGAAAAGACTCATTCCTCCAGGCCACTGCACACATCATTTCCTCTAGGGTTAACAAAGTACCAAAGTTGCTGTTGGTCCAGCCACTATAACACTGTGGTCTGAAAGAGCAGGAGTTTGCTAGGGAAATGAGTGGATTTCCACATATTCCATCAGACACTGTGTAGAGCAAGCCCTCACTGTGCTAGTTAAAGACTCATTTTATTATAAGACCCATGGACTATCCTTAAATGCTAAAGCCATTAACTTACTACCACAAGGATGACTATTACTTTATCAATATTCTTAGAAACTAACTCAATTCAAATAACAGATAAATTTTTACCTCCTATTAATTGACAAGCCAGGTTGGAAAAAGGGACACAGTGCAGGCAGGAGCTCAAGGTGTGGGGAGCCACTCATCCTTCTGGTGATGGCTAGGGAAACTGACAACCCCTCTGCCCCCGCAGTCTCGGCCTTCTGCCCCAACCCCTCCACCCTGGCCTCTGCCCGCGACCCCTGCCTGGGCAAGTCACAGAGGGCAACGCGAGAAGCCTGCCACAGGCGAGGCACAGTGATCCATTGTGCGACAGGCCCCCTCCTCTCCGCTCGGCCCTGGCCATCAGCATCGGGCGGGCAGGCGCGCTGAGATGCCCTTCCGACACGTCACCTCGCTGAGCTCCTCAGCCCTGCAGCCAAGGCAAGTGCCGAGTTGCCGTGTTGTAATTAAACTCACCCACAGCTGCGGTAGTGAAACAAATGAGAGCAATGCATTGTTTGTCAAGGACGCTGAACGCTCTTGCTTTTGCAGAATCCTTTTTTAATAAGCATTGTCATTTGCCTGTGCTGCCCAGGCAAACAGTATTCCTTCTACCTCTTTTAACCATCTTGCTCACTTGGTCAGTGTACATTAATCCCGCCTCAAGTACAAATTTATTCCTCAAGCTAGAAATGACAGGCCTACACAATAACACATGAAAAAAAAGCCATTCATTATTTATTTTAAAAAGGCAAAAGGGAATAGGCTGTCTTCTTCTTGCACATGGCACGTGTGTGTGTGTGTGTGTGTGTGTGTGTGTGTGTGTGTGTGTGAGTTGTTCAGGAAGTACTACTTCCTATATGGTCTCCCTTATTTTCTGATCATTTTAGGCTTTCTACCCTGGAGGGAAGAAAAAAAAAGCTGGTTTTTTTCTTTCAAATGGAATATAGCACAAGCGTTTCTTTCGGCATTTGGTGCTACGCATCTCCCAGAGGTTACACCTTGTCTTTCTGGGGAGATTGAACTATCCAAGGACGGGGAGGGGCAGGCAAAGGGAGGGCAAGGCAGGAAGAAGACATGGAGATCTTCTCTGCATGTGCGTTGATCTGTCCCTAAGTTGGTCTTGGATATCGTCTGGTGAGATATTCGTCTTGCTTTTGAACTGGACACAATACCAAGCTTATGAAATCAAACAAGAGGGCAAGAGCTTATCTTTCCCCAACAAATTCATCAAGAGAGAATTTGTGGTTGGCTTATGCGACTGTCATGGAGGGACAAGGTGGAGATCAAATGTACTGTGGAGCAAAGGAAACGAAGCACAAACTTTGCCCAGAGCTTGGGGACAATGATGCTCAAAGATTAACCCACCCTCTCAATTAACACCTCACATGAAAATCCCCGCAAGGTCAGGGGATCTGAGCCTCAGCACGGTCAATCAGAGCGGCCCGTCTCCATACAAACTGAGATCGAATGCAGAATTAACAGCAGTCCCCAAGCCCTCGCGCAGAGACTCACGTCAGATTAAGCCCTTGCACAGAGAAGATATGAAAAGCATTTCTAATTAGGGTCTGAGGTTACTGGTTAAAATGCAGTCGAGCAGTCTACCAACCATTCTTCTCCTTTTTTATAATTTTAATTAAACTCAGATACTATTTAATTCCTACCTGCATAGATTTAGTGCTACTTGAATGCAAACCTGATAAGGAATACTCCTGATCCCCACTTAGCTGCCACAAGGACTTATTAAAGAGGGGGTGACTGTCTCCGAGATCTTCCAAGAGTCCCTTTGCAATAATTACTTTTCTATCAAATGAAAAGCATAATATTTTTCTGTAAATAGGTTTTTTTTTTCCTGTGAAATTTTGACTTCCCTGCTCTCTCGACAAAATTGTAATTATAACTTCACGGTGGGGGTTACTTACCATCAGGCTAGCCTTAGGATGTTTTTCCCGCACACCAACCTTCTATTTCCTTATGGCTTAAGGAAACTTGACACTGAAGGAGAGTTTTTTTGCACAAATGTATCACTAATTAGAGGTGGATGCATAGCTTCTTATTGAAAAAATGCTGTTGACCAGACTCTATGTTGAATTATTAAGAATTGTGCAGTGAGCTGGCGTCCTCCTTCCGTTGTCTGATAGGGAGTCACGGGGCTTGATGCCCCTGTTTAATATCTGCAATGACCCAGGAAGCTTTAAATAACGCCTTCAGCATACTAACGCCTTGTGACACCAAAGCACGAGCCTGAATAGTTCAGGCCCTGCAGACAGGTTCACCCTTACGAGACTGGGCAAATTTGGGATTCTAGAATCTACAATGCTGGGTTCCTTTCTTGCAGCCTTCCTATTTCTTTCCCAATAGACAATGCTTCAAAACATCATTCTGAAGTTGTGTTACGATAATAGCGATATCTAGAATTACCCGAATTAGCTCCTGTTTCAAGTAGCTCTAACCGAAATACAACAGAATTCAACAGCACTGTGCAAGCCCGATCCCTCCATTCAGCAACAGGGAAGTTAAAATATACTCTCATGTGTCATTTCTTGTTGAGTATATTCACCGTTTTTTAAGATCTCTTTATTTGTATTACAACGGCAGGTAAGACTTATGAAGAGGAGACAGACAGAGAGCGAGAGAGAGAGAGAGAGAGAGAGAGATCTTCTGTCTGCTGGTTCACTTCCCAAATTACTGCAATATCTAGAGCTGAACCATCCAAAGCCAGGAGCCAGGAGCTTTTTCCAGGTATTCAACATAGTTGCAGGGTCCCAAGGCTTTGGACCATCCTCTCCTGCTTTCCCAGGCTACACTCAAGGTGTTAAATAGCAAGTAGAGCAGCTGGGACGTGAACCAGTGCTAATACATGGTCCTGGAGCTCGCAAGGTGAGGATTTAGTCATTGAGTTATCACACCAAACCCTACATTCACCATTTTTAAAGAAGAAAATCTGGGTGGGTGCTGTTGCCCAGCAGGCCAGCCAACCACTTGGGACATCCACATCACAAATGCATATAACTCTGCTTCTGATCCAGTTTATTGCCAACATCTGTCTCTACCCTGGGAAAGATCCAGTTCTTGCCTCTTGGCTTCAGATGTGAATCAGTCTCTCTCTTTCTCTCTCTCCCCATCTCTCTCCCCGCCCCCCCACCTTTTGAAATGACAAAGTATAAAAGAACAAAAGTTGATTCTGAGGTGCTGTACCTAATGCCGCAGCCTCAACCATTTCCTTTACTGAAATCTGTCATCTGAATCATCACTGGAGTCTAAATATTGGATTCCTTCCTTTTGCTATCTTTCTCCTTTGTTCCAATCTGCACTCTGCCAATGAGGTTTGCTCCTAAAACAGACATTATCTGTGTGTCACCTCTCCTGTTCCCATTTCCTGCGGGTCTGTTTCCCATCAGCTCTGCAAACCCTGTCAATATATACCTCCAGGAAGCTGTCATCCCACCCTCCCAGAATATGCATGAAGACTTGAATTTATGCTGACATTTCCTGACTAAAGGTGTTGAAGAGCAACTCAGCAATATTTTAACAGGCTGGGCTTCTCATTGCCCCAACTGCCTGGCGTGGTGGCCACATGAAAGTCATTTAACCTCTCTGCCCTTCACCTGTAAACTGGGGATAAGGACCCCCTAACTGCTCACAGAGTGGATGTGATAAACAATAAATGAGTACAGAAGAGATTTCAGACAGTGCCCAGCACCAAGAAAAGTATCTCATTGCAGTTACCTTACAGAGCAGCACTCAATCACACCCTTCTTGCCTGGAAGTTTTTTCTGTAGTGTACTGAAGACTCGGTATTTCATTAAGGCTCGTGTCTTCCAAGAAATGCCCTGATATTTCCAGCCAAAACTGGGGAGCTCTGTCTTCCACAGATTCCTTTCCATACCTAGGACATTCTGGCATGTCTCACAGTTGTGGAAGTAGCTCAGTGATTCCGTGGCTTTAGAACACAAATGCTTTTCAACTTGCTGAAAATTTTACTTTGCGTGCAAAATATTCTCCAGTTGCACCTGAAGGCGTGTGGTTGCTGGGGTGCCTGGGAGAGAAACAGGTCCTGGAGAACAGCCACACTGGTCTGTCTCTGCATCTCCCTTCACTCTGAGCACAGGGCTGAGAGCAGAACAGATGCTTAGTAAATGTTTGTTAAATTAAATCTCAGGCAATTTGCTTCGATTTACTTAGAACTCCCTGGGTAAGCAATCAGTTCCTATACCATCCAATGAGTTTTTAATAGCATTTACATTGGACTCACCATACAGGTTAATCAGAACCGGCTCTCCTAACTCCCTGGCTTTAGACTCAGGGATTTCAGATGAATAGACGCAGGACCAGCCTTCGTCTACCCTAACCAAGGCTGAATGTGAATGATGAAAGCCCTGATTCTTCAGGAATTTCCCCTCCCATCTGCAAAACAGACATTATGGAAAGCAATTTCTTTGAGACAAGAAAGTCAAAGATTTGTTCTAATGGGATTATGATTCCAATGAATGCTTGGTTGATCAAACTGTTAAAAATAACTTTTTTTTGAAGAGTACTTTACCCTTTAAGAAATCAGGTACGTTATCATGATGTGCTAAAAATTTGCTAATTTGTTTTTAATTTAAGTGTTTTTGCTAAACATCTTTGCTAAAAATTTCCAAGTATCTGAAATCCAGGATTGTCAAAGATTATCAAAAATATTTCTAACACACTAGCTCTATGAACATTGTATCTGAACTGAAAATGATTGACATTTACTCAGAATTCCATCTTTCTTCCCCCAATCATTTCTTTCCCTTTTAAATTTCTACTAAGCTCCAAAACAATCAAATACGAAAGAGAAAATCAAACACAGTACTGATGCTTTATGCAGGAAAATGAATGAAACCTAAATGATGACTAAACGTAACGCTTACATTTTTTGATGGTCATCTACTGCCTACGGGATCCTGAAAAATCATTAGATACGTGATTTTTTTTTTTTTTTGCAAACGTACTTCTAGGTCTCTGACTAGCATGAGTATTTACTTGATTAGAATATATAAAGCATAATTTAGGGAAAAATGCACTGCATAAGTAAAACATAACCCTTCAAATACTATAGTTAGAAACTAGAACTATTTTTTGAACCATGGTCTTACTTGCATTTTCTTATTTGATGGTAATATGATTTATTGAATTAAGCAAGTGTGAATGTACATTCAGATAATTAAGCGGGTTGATTATTGGAGATACTACTTGCTACAAATAGTAAGCTTTTGTAAGCTTTTCTGGGCCCAGCATAATAGCCATCAAGATCCCACAGGAGTGACAGTCCGTGTCCCAGCTGCTTCACTTCCCATCCAGCTCCCTGATTGTGGAATCAAAGACAGTCCAAAACCGTGGGAGACTGCACAACTGTGGGAGACCCGAAGAAGTTCCTGACTCCTGGCTTCAGATTGGCTCTGCTCCGGCCGTTGCAGCCACTTGGGAAATGAACCAGCAGATGGAAGATCTTTCTCTCTGTATCTCCTTCTCTCTGTATAATCTGCCTTTCTAATAAAAATAAGCACATCTCAATGAATCAATTGATGGATCAATAAAAAACTATGTGTCACAGTTACAGCACCCTTTTCATAGACTGCAGAACTGGGGCTAAAAGAGGAATAGCAGAATATGATTGTATAATCAGAAGGCAAACCTGAAGTTTAGCCCAAGCACCTCCAAATTTAAGGCCAAATGGTTTTCTCCTTGTAGCGCCTTCCTCAAAGATCTCTCATTTATTTATGTCTTGTTTCCTCAAAAGATGTCTGTTGGAAGCCAGCTTTGTAACAGAGGCTGAAGAGGCTGGGATGCAGCAACAACCAACCAACCAAAAAGTTGCACATTTCGTTGCTGCTCCACAGACGGGAAGTGCTGGTGCAGAAGGCGTCCTCCAGTCGTGCGCTCCTAGAGCTCCAGTCCGCAAGTGGGAACCACAGACAAGTGTCACCTGTGGCTGCAAGGGGAGTGACTAGCAAGCATCACCCCTTGTTTTCCATTGTAGGTTCATCACAGTTTTCCCTCTGGTCATAGCCACTTCAAACACAGGAAAGCTGCCTTGATAGAAGGAAGTAGAGCCTTACAAGTTAGCATCATTTTCCACCCAGGCATCTGTTTGACTCAAGGACACAAGCTACATGCTCAACATTTCAGATGAATGAGTTTAGGCCCACAGCGAAGCCAGGTTAATATATTTCTTTGTTGTTGAATCACATAATCTCCAGCTGATATATCACGCATTAATGTCTCAGAGAGCTTAAGTTGCTTAGTAAACATAAAAATCACAAAAGATTGTATTTCTTGTGCAGACTTCATAAAGTGAAATTTGCATCAATGTTTCACAACATAATAAGGAACATGACAATATGATAATGATAGGCAAGACTCTATCAAATATGTAATTAATATTTTAATTATTTTACTCTGTAATATCTACATCCCACAGTGCAAAGTAACCAAGTCTGCTAGCTTTCAAAGACAACAAGATTGCCATTATTACTATTCCAGGATACATGCATTTATTTTTTAATGTTGCTGATTCCACAAAGAATTCCACTAAGAGTCATTATGAAGTGAGGAGGTGGTTCTTTCTGATTTGTTTCCTTGGGTCTCTGAAATTTAACATTCTATACCGATTGATAACTGTCTGTGGCGAAAGCCAAGGAGTGTCTCCCAGTTCCATGTGCACAAATCTGTTTGTGCAGTGCATTACTGGAAAGAGTTCTTTAAACACGGCCTTCTTATCCCACACTGTTAAAACTCTGACAGAATTTTTTAAATTATAGACAACAGAATACCATTTTAAGCTTTTATTTGTTTTCTAGGAGAGTGTTGATTTTATCAGAACCAGAAAATCTTCACTTTCCAAACCCTATACCTCCAGGATATGATCAGTTACATTGATGACATTTTTACATAGCTTAGTTTCCAAGATCTTGGGGCTATCCATGCACAGCGTTACAGCTACTGAACACTCCAGTCTGCCTAGCTTGAATTGACGAGTACTGTTAAGTTTTAAATACTGTCTGGACTTCAAAAGCTTGGTGCTTAATAACTGGCCTCACTCATAATATGCTACTATTTTCACACAGCTATTTACACAGTGAAATAATAACGCTTGGACCAACTGGTCCAATTTATTTTAGTGTCTTTTTTTTCTTCACTTTAATGTAACTACCAAAAAATGAAGTGTAACTTCTATCATATTTATATAGAAAAATGTTACTCTAGGATTCAGTCTTTGTAGTAATTGGTCATCTACCCATTCTACACATGAGAAAGCCCAGTTCTTACAGACCTGAACTCAAAGCTCTCGTTCTCTATTCCTTTAGGAACAGGCTTCAGAGCCCATCCCCACCCATGTTCCAATTATTTCCCATAGATACTTTGAATGCATGACTGACTGGAGAAACCCCAGACCACCAGGGGTTCAGCATCAGAAGTGTCCCCCAAGAAGTCCAAAGAGCTCTAACCTTGTGGGGCAAACACAGTAACACAGCACACTAAGCTGCAGCTTGCAGAATCCAAGGTTCAAGTCCCAGGTACTCTGAGACTTGCATCTGTTTTGTGTTAATGTGCCTGGGAAAGCAGTAGATGACAGCTCGGGAGCTTGGGGCCCTGTGGTCTGTATCTGAGACCCGGATGGAGTTGCTGGCTGCTGACACCTCACTTTGGCCTGGCACAGTTTACCGAGCCATTCTGTGTTCTCTCTCTCTCTCAATGTCACACTCTATCTTTCAAATAAAGAAATCTTTGAGGAAAAAAAAAATTTCCAAGAGAGGATGGCAGCACTCTTCGGGTATAAAAACATTCTTGAACATGGTGTATGCACTGCCGGCAGTAAGAACAAGGGCACGGAGAAGGTTGGGAAGCCATCAGGCCTCTCGGCCCCAGACTTGCATTCATGACTGGCACTCTATTACGATTGGCATCAAGGGGGTGGGGTCCTGGATTTGGGCCTTTCAGAGGTCTGATTGCTTCTGCTTGTGAAGCAGCAGCCCCCGCACAGCTGTCCCCTGCTGTCTGTCTTTCTCCTGCAGTTGATGCAATTCTGGTTGCATTCATCAGCATCCTTGAATAGCAGCATTCTCCAGTTGCAGAAAAACTGGTATCTGTGCTCAGCACACACTTGCATGCGTACGCTAGCCTGCCAAGCGCTCCGTGGCACTGTGGCTGCCAACTGACAGGCAGCCCCTGGATCCCATCCTTGATAAGTTTTCTAGTTTCTCAAATTATCTCTGTTTTACTTTGCTTTCATGCTCAAAGCAGAACAAATTTCTTTGATATGTTTCTGTGTGCAGCAGAATGCCAATGGCATCAATTGAACTGCGTCACACCATGGAAAAAGCTGTTTGCAGAGCATCAATTGGCCATAAGCTATAAATATCTGCTGTTTCATGATGGCTTTGATTGCTACATAAAGTCTGATCATTAAGCATTGATCAAAGATGGCTTGAGGTAAACGACATTATGCTATGATGGTGTCGCTACAAAGGCCTGGGTCGGGATGGAGGGCTGTACACCGCCAGCCCCTCGCTCTGGACAAGCGACCAGTGAGCTCACAAATGCCACCTCCTTCGTCTTTCAAGAGCATTTTACTAAAGTGCAGTGTGCTGGATATCTTATGGTTGGTAAGATATTTCTTTGGAAGTTTTACAAAGCTATTCTGCCTTCCAGAATACTTGTAAATAGAAAAAGATGATAAATTGGAAAATACTAAATAAGCAATGAAACAGAAAGGATACAGGAAAATATTAATGGAGAGACAGAAAGCATTCTACAAGGTTTTTTATTTATTTTTATTTTTATTGAAAAGTCAGATATATAAAGAGGAGGCAAGACAGAGAGGAAGATCTTCCAGCCGATGTTCACTCCCAAGTGACTGCAACGACCAGAACTGAGCCAAGCCGAAGTGAGGAGCCAGGAGCTTCTTCTGGGTCTCTCACGTCCGTGCACGGTCCCACGACTTTGGGCCATCCTTGACTGCTTTTTCCATGCTGGGAAATAGGGCTGCTGGAATTAGAATTGGAGCCCATATGGAATCCCGGTATGTGCAATAACTAAGCATGAATTTCCTGCAGTTGTTACCATTGGGATGTCTGTGTGAGTCACTTAAATGTGGGCATCTTGAGACTGAGCCAGTAAACTTCCTCTCTCTCTCTCTCTCCCTTTCTCTGTAAGTCTACCATTCAAATAAAAATAAGCCTTAAAAAATCAACATAGATGTCCCTGAGTAATGCAAGCTCAGGGATCTTCTGCATTCAACCCAGGAGTCCAGAAAAGTGCGAAGGGAGACCTCAAACAGGGATTTCGGGGTCCCAGTTTGGTGCAGGGCTGGCCTCTGCTCAGGTATCTAGAACAACACTTGTCACAGAATGTCTCCTAATTTGCAGGCTGGATGTGTTAGCCACGGGATTCTTTCTGCAAAGCTTGTGAAAAGATAGAATGAAAAGATACGTGCGTTTGGGTACCAAAAATTTTTGAAATTCATGCATCATGTACATTTTGTGAACTTCCTGAAAACATCTTATATGTGTAGGATTTCAAAATTTTCAGCGTCACAATAAACTTACCTTCTAGTTCTTTCTATTCACAAACGTCTCGAGGTCATGTCTCAGGAGGCCTGCGAATGTCTAAAATATTGGCTCCATGAGGTGGGTACTGTTGCACTCAGGCTTAAGCCATCCATTGGGAACCCTAATCCTAAGTTAGAGTGCTTAAGATCAAACCCTGTGGCCCTTAGCAATCACTTCCTGCTAATGTATCCTGGGAGGCGGAGGATGAATGGCAGTGCTTGGCCCTACCACCCACAGAGGAGTCCCAGACTGAGTTCTGGGATGTTGGATCGATCCGGCCCAGGCTCAGCTGTTGTGAGCACTTGAGAAATGAACCAGCAGGTGCAAACTTTCTATTTCTCTTCCTCTACTACTCAGCTTTTTAAATAAACAAATGAAACTTCAATAATAAATGTAATTCAAATAAATGTTGATTGCACAGGAGGATGTGTGTGACCTGGCCAGTTTACAACTGTGGAACACAACCCGTTTACACCTCCAGTCTGTGCTTGCTAAGATTTGTAACATTGTTACGTTTGCTACAATTCTTATGCATAAAATAAAAAATAAATCCCGCTGGGAAAATGCCAGAAACGCTTAGTGAGTATTTCCTCAACATGGGGTAAGGCTGGCACTCTTTTTCTAATTTACTTTTGTAAGTTGTACTTTTCCATACTTTTCCAGGTTGCCAAAATACACCTGCATTCCTCAGCTGAGGCAGAAGCATCAAAGTCAGATTTGGGGGAATTTATACAGACACTGGATGTGTGACGTTTTCCTATAATGACAGTTTTACCTGCCTAATTAAGCTTCATCAACTAGCTTAACCACCGCAGCGTGGGCTCCAGTCTGAAGATTTTGCTGTACTTTAAACACAAGAACTTGGTTTTATCAGTGAATCCATTAGTGAGAACCTAAAGGGTTAATTAGCTTTGAACAAATTATTAAGAGATTGATTTGCTTTAAAAAGCCGAAGACCCAATACACTAAACCACTATGAAGGAGAGCCCTGTCCTTGGCATCAGGAGGTTCTTTTGGGAACAATGTCCAGACAGGGATATGCTTGTGGGCAGTTAGAACATAGCTTGATTTCTTGCTAAAAAAGCCCCTTAATAATAGCCCTAATCCTAAGGCCTCATTCTCTACACATGATGCAGTAATCTGTGCTCTGCTATGGCCTTCCCACAGAGTTATTAGGCAGCCCTTCCAGGCTGCTGCTTCTGCATGCCTGGGTGGAGACCTCGCTCAACGCGGAGCACCAGGAACAGCCTCACATTCCAACCACAGAGAGAAGGAACAAGATGGGGAGGCAGGCATCAGGGCACAAACCCCACCTCCCTTGAAAAACACCTTCTAATGGCTTCACAGGTCACTGCACTTACATCTCTGGTCCAAATTCACCCGTATGGCCGTCTGCAGGTATACAAGGGGCTGTGTCTTAAAGTCTCCATCCCGAGTAGTGGGTCCCCCCTGCTAAGGGGCAGGAGAGCGGGTAGAGGCTGCAGAAAGACCAACGCATACCACATGTGCTGACGGGAACAAACAGACAACACACAAGCCGTGAGACAGAAAGGTATTCACAATTGTGCTTGGGCAATTTTCCAATCTTAAAAATAATCATGTAGAGTCTAAAATCTCTCCAGCCAACGCAGTAATCAGCCTCACTCGGGGACACATGCCTGTTTTGAGCACCATATTCCACTTCTCAATTTGGTGAGGCCCGAGGAGGTAAGAAAAACGTGCACTTAAACTGTCATTAACTTCAGCAAGTCCTTTGCTTATAGTTATTTTAAGTCAAATCTTGCCAATTAAAAAAAAATGGTTAAAATTAGTCAATAAAAATGAAGACTAAGTTTTAAAAAATAAAACTTCAGATTTCCTCAAAACCACACACTCTTTTTTGAACTCTAGGAGTGGAATCAGTGGCTAAAACAACGCTTTGGCCATCGTGTTGGAGCAACACCTCAAGGCATCGTTGGAAACTGTGTCTTCCTTCTCCTGCCTTGCTGAACTTTCCTAATCCTTCAGAAGAATTGCTATTTAATGAGAGCAGCACTGTGGCCTGCCAGGTAAAGCTACCGCCTGCGATGCTGGCATCACAGAGAGACATGCATTTCTGTCCTCATTGCTCCACTTCCAACCCAGCTCCCTGCTAGGGCCTGTGAAAAGTAGTGGGAGATAGAGCCACCCACATGGGAGACCTGGAAGAATCTCCTGATGGATTGGCCCAGTCTAGCCATTGTGGCCATCTGAGAAGTGAACCAGCAGATGGAAGATGGAAGATCCATCTCTCTCTCTGAGACAGTTCATCTTCAATGACCTCAGGACCTTCCCACGTAGTGGTTCCTCTCCTTCTCTTTGTCTTTACCTCTCTCACTCTTATTCTGTCACTTTCACATAACTAAATAATATTTTAAAGAAAGGAATTGTTGCTTAGTGTTAAATGGACCCACTACTGCTCTTGGAAGAGACAGATGCGTAGCAATAGAGGATGACCAAACCAATGGCCCGGGGGCTTTAGGCTGGTCAGTCCCCAGAGCCTGGTCTACGGAACACAGTGCTATCTGTGAACAGTCGCACATCTACTGCTAGAGCAGAATGTGGTCCTGAAATATCACATCCGTTGGTTATTTTCAAATTAATCACTTAGCAAAGCATATACACTCAGAAAGGTTTCTACAATGAGAATCATGGAAACAGCTAAGGATTCTGTGTCCCCAGGGCAAGGCATGGCCAGTTGTGCAAACAAGAAGAGGGTCAGCGTGGTGGCTCACAACAGAGCTGTTTGGTTCTCTCTCACTCAACTCCAGTGTGGGGTGAAACGTTCGCATGGTGGGATGGCTTCAGTCACCTTCTTGACCTTCCCACCTGGTGATACCTCTCTTCTCTCAGACCTCATCATCAGCTGTGGGCAGCAGCTGAAATGCTGCTAGACCCTGGTTCATATCCTGACTGAAGAAGAGAGAAGGTACTGAGCAGCCACATCTGTGACTCGAGGTCGGTCACTGAATATGACACACATCATTTGCACTGATACCTACTGACTAAATGTACCTGTCAAAGAGGCTGAAAGGTCTCGACCTGAGAGCCAGCGGGCCAGCAAATGCTCCACTTTCGTAGGATGAGTAGAGAGTGACAGGTGAGAATCTTTCTATTAGTCTGCCAAGGTGAGGAACAGTCCACGCAAAGCCACGTGGTGCTCACTACAGAATCAGGGCTAAATCTTACCCCCTGCTTTTCCCAAAGGCTTGTCTCTAGCATGGTTACCCAGTTGCTGGCATAGTCATTGCTTTTGTCAAGGCTTATGCAATACGTGTTCCGACTATTCCTGTGCGCTCAAAAGAATCTCTCATAAGGCAGCATCTATTCAACTGAAGTTGATGATTCTATACAAGTATTGTTTAAAACTTCAAAACTGTTCCTACTTTTGTGGCCTTTTGCGGAAGCAGTCTTGACATTAAAATTCTGAAAATGAAGTCAACACTGGTCAGTCCTTTTCCATTTTCTTACATTTAAGAGAGTTGGCTGCCACGCTAAGAGGCACTAATGTATTCTCCTCACTCCAAACACATCAAAGAAAGAATGAAAAGATACTACAAGTAAAGTTTTCAAAGCCTTTTCTGTCTTTCTTTCTTCTTTTTATAAAAAAAAAACTGACTACTTAATGGAAATAACCACTGTGTAGTCCATATATTACCGTTGCTTAAAAAAATAATAATAAGGGAAATCCATTTGATGCTTTGTAAAAAGTAACTTCAACTTCCAAGTACTTTTAGTCCAGATGTTTCATAAAGGTGACCTTGTAGGTGACTGCTTTTAAGACAAGAAGTCCTTCCTTGAGTGTGGGAGCTGCCTTAATGCCAGGTGAGTGGAACTCAGCTCAGGTCCTGCTGAGAAAATGCTGTAACCTTCTAAGGAGTTTCCATGGGTCACCATGGCTAGCCCCACTTTCATCTTTTTAATGTATCCTTCCTTTAGACTTACCTTTTTCTATTTTGGAGAAAATCGCTCAGCATGTTAGGGATGACATCAACAGAGTCAGCTTTTTATCTGCAAAGATTTCCTTCTGCTAGTTCCCAAGACGTGGCCCTCACCCTCATTCTAGAATGTGTTTGCACGTGGCCCAACAACAAGCGGGAATCTGCTGTCTTCCTTGAGAAGTGCTGGACACTGACATGGTCAAGCAGATGCCAGCTGATGAAACCTGGAAGTCCTAGGTGGTTAGCATTTGTGCCAGGCTCTCTGCTTGCCTCAGGCCACAGACCCTTCGCACCAGTTCTCTGACAAGACATTTCCTCTAGGCCTCAAAGGGAGGAAATGAGTGCCACTTTTCCCTCTTCTTGAAAGTCCAAGTAGCTTTCATAATCTCTGACAGAAGAGGGTTCACAGGAAGGATTTTTGTTTGTCTACAGTGAATAACACAACAAATTCTTATCCAGAGTTTTGCCACTGAGTTGGTCTCAACGTGTCCTGAAAAGTTCACATAGTGGAAACCTAAGCCCCACATTCTTACTTTTGTAATATCTGTAGATGAAACTCATACAAGTAATTAGAAATAAATAAGTTCATGAGGGCAGGCTACCCACAAGCGTATTAGTGATCTTGTAAGAAGAGGAAGAGAAGGGCCAGCACCATGACTTAGTAGGCTGAACCTCCACCTGCAGTACCCGCATCCCATACGGTTGCCAGTTCAAATCCCAGTTACCCCACTTCTGCTCCAGCTTCTTATTGATGTGCCCGGGAAAAGAGTGAGGTATGGTGAGTCCTTTGGTCCTTGCACCCATGTAGGACCCAGGAAAAGAAAAGTCCAGGCTCCTGGTGTCAGACTGATCCAGCTCTGGGCGTGGCAGCCTTTTACAGTATCAACCAGCAGGTGGAAGGTTTCTGTCTCTTATTTCTCTGTAAGTCTGCTTTTCAAATTATTAGAAAAACAGAAATAGAAGAAGAGAAAAATGAAGAAAGACTCAGGCTAGCACACCTCTTCTTTTTCATCCCCCTTTGATAGCATATATATATAATTATATACATTATTATATTAATTATATTATATTATATTATATTATATTATATTATATTATATTATATTATATATTATTAATTACATTGCATTATGTGACATAGTTTCATAGGCTCTGGGATTCCCCCAACCCCTCCCCAAACCCTCCCCCTATGGTGGATTCCTCCATCTTGTTGCTGTATTATGTTTCAAATTCAGTCAAGATTCTTTCATTGCAAGAGTATACCAAGCATAGAGTCTAGCATATTATTGCCAGGTATATTCAACAGTTTCTTGGGGAGACCATCTCTGGTCTGAAGGCAGAGCTGGCAGAATATCATCCTGATCAATTTAAAGCCACAACATAAAATCAATGACAATTTACAACATTATGGAATAAATGGACATGGTATTGAGTAACCAATATGTTAAAAAAAAAATGCAAGTTCTTAACCACATCCTGTGACTACTTCATTGACATTTCAATTTTAGTTTATACACCTTAAAATGGCTATAGGGTACTAGTCAGCTGTCTCATCTCTATTTTCATTTTAGTGTTTAGCAGTTCATAATGTTGAAGCATAATTTTGCTGAACTTGGCAGATTTTAGGATAGTCTAAACTGGGTTATAACTCTAACAAGGCATATGTCAACAGCTGAGGTGCAGGACAGTTTTAGGAGGGGTGTGCAGAGAAATCTCCGATACCTTAGTGAAGCGTAATTAAGCTTTGTCCTACCTAGTAAGGTATGTGTGAGTCCATGCTGACCATTTCCTGTCTAGCACACCTCTTCTATCTTGCCAAGGTGACCCCTAGGCTATGTTACAGTGCAGTAGGAGTTTATAATGCTTTTTAAACATCAATGATCTCATCCAAGTCAATGTCACACCTTCTGTTAAACAAAACTGGGTCTTCTGTGCAGGTTCCAGCACCTGTGGGTGGAGGAGTTTTGGAGCAACAGTAGACTCGATCACATACCCAGCCCACTGTCCTGGTGTCCTCCACAAACCAGAGACCCTGTGGAGCATAGCTGGCAGTGTGGCACGGCGTCTGCCATTGGTGAGCCACATAATACCTGATCAATCCAAGTTCATACCTAAGGAAACTGAGTTTTGCTGGGCAGCTCTGTTCAGCTCTCACAGACTGCCCCAGGAAAGGGATCTTAAATCAGAACTGAGAAAAGATAACTTACCTTTAGCTTCTACAACATCAAAAATCCAGGCCACCAAGGAAGGAAACTCTTAGTCTATCAGTACAAAAAGTCCTTATTTGCTCAATGAAATATTTTCAGTATGCCAATCCTCTAGACCCACCTCAATCTGCTCAGAACCAGTTCTCCGCCTTGACATTGCATTGTGCAATTTCTCTTTATCTTTATCCTGTCTTTCTTAGAGAGGTCCCTCACTTGACCTTGAGTAGCCTGTCTGGGTGTTTCCATTCTGAGACACACTTTCACCAGGTGCAACATGTATCTTCTAATCTCAATTGTATAGTTGCCTCCATTAACACGGAAACGCATCCCTGGTACTGTAGAGCAAAACAGAACAAAAAGTCAAGAGAAGCACTAGGGCATGTTGTTAGATTTTGGCTTGAAATTAACACTCTCCTATACTTGAAATCTGTATCTAATTGATATTGTTCCTTTGAGCAGAGTGTAACTAATTTTGCCCCCCTCACTTTGCTTTCTGCAAAATACAAGTGACAAGAACCCTACTTCACAGACTCAGGACGAGGCCTCAATTGAGTTGTCTGTGTAATACAAATGCTCGATAAACACCAGTCATTTCTTGCCATCACAAACAGGGAGCTCTGACGCTCCCACAGCACCCTAACCCCTCAGAGGAGCTTTCTCTTTTTTCCATGTCCAGAAGAAGAAAGAAAGCATCTACAGGAAGGAGCCTGAAATAGACTGAATCCTTCAAGTTATGACGCTGGAATTCTCCAACAAAGTTGTTCCAAGCTTGGGTTATGTCTGATGTTTTGAAATGACATTGTTCTGCCTACCTCCCAAGTTAGACACTGCCATGAGTGCAGGGAGTGAGGGAGTGAGGGAGGACAGTAGGACGCCGACCACACGGGATCTTGAAGCCCATTTGGCAATTACTTATCTCTAGCTTAAGAGCAAAAAGTTTTGTAAGTTTTGAAGCTAAAGAGTAATGTGATGAAATTTGTGTTTTCATCATTTTAACTCCAATATGAAAAACAGATTGCAGGAGGTAGAAATGGATGCCAGGTTGCTTGGCCTAAAGTACTGACAATGGATATGGAGACACATGAGTGGATGCCAGGGATACCTAGCAGATGAAGCCAACAGCAGTGGGTTATGGTTTGAATCAAGGACGTGTGAGAGAAGGAGTTGTCAAGAATGACTTCCAGCTATTTTGGTTGAGTAACAAACTGCAAGGATTATGGTGTGTCATAACACCACAGGAGAGACATTTTCTTTAGCTGTGCTTTTTATAGAGATGGATTGTGAGCTATCTTTTGAAAATGCTGTGCTTTTTAGATATCTTTAGGCATGCCCAAGTGAAGATGGAATGCAGGAAGTTAGTCAAAAGCAATCTCAAACAATAGGCATTCATAAAGATAATGTAATATGTCTCATGTTACAACTGAATGTGGTAGATTTGGTATCTCACAGCCTCCATTCTCCTCTTATTGTACTTCGTGAGATCACAACAAAAGACCACAGATTCTGACCTTTCTATCCAGAGTTTTGCCAACGTGTCCTGAAAAGTTCGCATAGTGGAAACCTAAGCCCCACATTCTTACTTTTGTAATATCTGTAGATGAAACTCATACAAGTAATTAGAAATAAATGAGTTCATGAGGGCAGGCTACCCACAAGCGTATTAGTGATCTTGTAAGAAGAGGAAGAGAAGGGCCAGCACCATGACTTAGTAGGCTGAACCTCACCTGCAGAACCAGCATCCCATACGGTTGCCAGTTCAAATCCCAGTTACCCCACTTCTGCTCCAGCTTCTTACTGATGTGCCAGGGAAAAGAGTGCGGCATGGCCTGAGTCCTTTGGTCCTTGCACCCATGTAGGACCCAGGAAAAGAAAAGTCCAGGCTCCTGGTGTCAGACTGATTCAGCTCTGGGCATGGCAGCCATTTAGGAGGTGAGCAACCAGTTACAAGATCTCTCTCTCTCTCTTTCTCTATAAATCTGTCCTTAAAATAAAAAATAGATATTCTGCAAAAGAAGCAGAGAAAGAAGATGTAGAAGAAGGGGAAGGGGAGAGGAAGAGAGACTCAGGCTAGCACACCTCTTCTGGCTTGCCTAGGTGGGCTCCAGGCCAGGTTACAGTGCAATAGACGGTCCTTACCAGATGCTTGTCTGATGCTGGCACTATACTCTCAGACAAACCATACCCAGAACCATGCACCAAATAAACTTCTCTCCTGTAAAAATCTGATCTCAGGTTATTTCACCATACCAACAAAAAATGGGCCAAAAGAGCCATTTTGGCCACTCATGTGTCTTCATATCCATTGTCAACAAATAAAAATCAAATAAAGACTTAAACATGTCAGGGCTGGCATTGTTCTATGCTGGCACTCAGTATAGGTTCCAGTTCAAGCCATGGCTGTTTCACTTCTGGACCATTTCTCTGCTAATGCAACTGAGAAAGCAGCAAAAGATACCCCAAGTACTTGAACTCCTATACTCAGAGGAGAGACCCTGAAGAGTCTCCTGGCTTCAGCCTGGCTCAGCTCTGGCTACTGCAACCCTTTGGAGAATTAACCAATGAATAAATCAATCTCTCTCTCCCTCTCTCTCTTTCCTTCATTCAGTGAGACCTAGGTAAGCCTGCTGGAGGTGAGCAAAGACACCAGCCAGCCAACTACCATGCTAGTGAGGGAGCCAGCCATGACACCTGGAAAGTCCAACACTAGTCAGTCACATTAAGAGTGAAAAACAAGTTGACTGATCCGGAGAACTTTGTGCTAAACCAAATACATACTAGAACTCCGGAACTGGAGGGGAACTGTGTTCTGCAGAGGAAGTTATGTAACGCACAGAGCAAAGCGATCTGGAGTTAAGCTGGACATTTTCTTCAGACCACCTTGCACCTCGATCTAGTCTAATGACCAAATTCTGACTGTGGTGATATAACAGAATGTAGCAGGTTCTGGTAAATTTTCTTTTTTTTTTTCTCTCTTTGTTTTATGCTTTTATTTTTATTGTGTTAGTGTAAAACATGACTTGAAATCTATCTTAAAAGTTTTGAAGTGTGTGCAATATTTTTCATTAAAATCACATAGTTACCATCATGTAGCAGATCTCTACAATTTTTTTTTTTTGGTGGCCAAAATTGTCTTTACAGCAAGCGACACATTCCACCTACTTCTAGCCCTGGAAACTACCTCTTAAATTTCTGGTACTATGATTTGACTGTTTTTTATCTCTTTAGATTTATGTATATAAAAAGCAGATCTCACACACAAATTTAATCATGCAATGATATTTCTCACACTCCCTTTCTTTAATTCTTTAAATTTTGTGCTAACATATTTTAAAATTAGTTTTGAATCACAGACTTACTCCTCCACTAAATAATTCGTGTTGGCTGGCAGTGAGGTTGATGTTGCAATGCAACAGTTAAAGTCACCTCTTGGGTTGCCCACATCCCATCTCAGAATGCCTCCTTTGCTTCCAGTGTTGCTATCTTCTGCTGCATTATGGGAGGCAGCAGATGGTGCACCTGCTTAGACTCATGTCATCTACATGGAAGTCCCTACGGAGTTTGAGGTACCTCGCTTTTTCTTAATCCAGTCCTGGCTCCTCCGAATATGTGAAGAGAAATGAACCAGAATACAGAAAAGATATTCACCCGCCCCAACTTTAAGCAGATATATAAATGAATATTTTTAAATTATTTTTAAAATATTTATTTGTTTGTATTGGAAAGGCAGATTTACAGAGAGAAGGAGAGACAGAAAGAAAGATCTTCCATTCACTCCTTTACTACCCCAAGTAGCCACAAGGACTAGAGATGAACTGATCCAAAGCCAGGAGCCAAGAGCTTCTTCCTGGTCTCCCAAGCAGGTACACGGTCCCAAGGCTTTGAGCCATCCTCTACTGCTTCCCCAGGCCACAGGCAGGGAGTTGGACAGGAAGTGGAGCAGCCAGAACATGAACCACTGCTCACATGGGAAGCCATTCTTGGAGGTGGAAAATTAGCCAGTTACGTCAGCATGCCGGCCCCTAAAAGAGCATTTTTTGTCAGTTGGTTGTACTACGTTCTGATTTATCGTCTCTTTTCCTTGGCCTCTCTGGGCTGCAGCAATGATAACAAACTCATTAGCCATCATGCTGGAACAAAAGTACAAGGATACATTTGCGTCATTCCATCACGCAACATAGTAAATGGGAAGATGTTACAGTCCCTGAAGTCTTCATGGAGAGAAATCCCACACTACCCTAGAATGCCTGACTCCAAACTTATGTGAATACAGAATCATTAACTTGTATCATGTTTAACCCACTGTTATTTTGAACAAATTCTACTTACTAGACAGTCTTGAGGCCAAGGTTATTTCCATTATCAAATAACCAGATGCAAAGTTTGAATTCACCATGATCCTTGGTCTTTGCTTGAGCCCCTGTTTCCTAAATTGCTCATTTTGCTCTTGTGGTTACAAGACTCACAGTAAATCATTCCCTGTTCTGATCTGTGAGTCTCTGCCTCATCCAAATCATTGCAGTTATCTGATCACCTGGGAAGATCTACAGTTGGTCAAAACAAGCACCAGGTTTATGGTTGAACTACAGCTCACTCTGCCGACAGCAGTTCAGTCAAACCACACATCATGCCTGAGGTTTAGTTTTAGTTTCAAGTCAGCTGTGCTCATTTCTCACACTGTTTGCACTGATCCTATATTAACACTGATATACAAAACGCTTCAAAAGAATGGTGGGATGTGGAATTAAAAGGAAACTGTGCTTGACTTCTGCTGGGTGAAGTGGCATGCTTTTTTCCTCGGAAAACGAAATCTCTTCCTGCATTGCCTTCCTTTCTGCTGCTGAAGCTGCAACAGCTGCCGGCTACAACAACCACTACCACAACAGGGGCTACAACAACCACCACCATGGCAGGGGTTCTCGGCTACAATCACCACCACCATGGCAGGGATTCTCGGCTACAATCACCACCACCATGGCAGAAGCTGCCACTACAACCACCACCACCGTGGCAGAGGCTGCTTGCAAGTGGAGCCAAGTTAAGGCCAGCACAGCAGAGGCATAGAGAGAACAAGTGTGGGCCTGGATGCTGTCATGCCAGCTCCCACAGCCAATCCTGCCTGCACCCCACCAACCCCAAAAATCTTCACTACATTAGTCAAAAGTTTCCTTCTTTCTGTTACGTGGGGCAGACAACAGACAGGCTGGTGCTGTGAAATGAAGCATAGGCTAAAAGAGTGGTAGTCCAGGTTTTTGGTTACGGCATGGGGCCTCACAGATAAGTTGACTTGTGACTTAACGGCAGGCACTGTACCATCTTTACCATCTGGATGATCAACTCCTCACACTGAGACAGCTCATGTGCAGATAACATTTAAATGAACTGTCTGATCTATATTATTCTCCTGTTAACATTATGTATATATTTTTTCCATCTTGTTTGAAAGTCAAATAGAAAAATGGAGAAAAATCTTCCCTTTGCTGGTTCACTTCCTAAGTGCCCATTGGACCAGGTCAAAGCCAAGAGCCAGAGCCCACCCAGGTTCCTCCTCCAGGTGGGAGGAACACAGGCACTTCACACATCGGTTGTTGCCTCCGACACTGCACATAGTAGAAAGCTGGGAGCAAGAGCAGAGCATGGCTTCCAGCCCAGACACCAACATGTGGGCTGTGAGCAACCCACACAGCAGCCTGACCCTTGTACCTCAACGATATGTCAGATTTTTTTTAAGATTTATTTTTATTATTTTTATTATTTTTTATTGGAAAGGCGGATATACAGAGGAGGAAAAACAGAGAGGAAGATCTTCCGTCCGATGATTCACTCCCCAAGTGAGCGCAACGGCCGATGCTATGCTGATCCGAAGCCAGGAGCCTCTTCTGGGTTTCCCACACTGGTGCAGGGTCCCAAAGCTTTGGGCCATCCTCCACTGCTTTCCCGGGCCACAGGCAGGGAGCTGGAAGGGAAGCGGAGCTGCCGGGATTAGAACCGGTGACCATATGGGATCCCAGGCGTGCAAGGCAAGGACCTTAACCACTTGCGCCACCGTGCCGGGCCCCCAGATTTTTTTAACAAGAAGATTCTTGGGACAGCAATATTGTGGCTTTTTCAGCAACTGGCAAGATATTTGGGTGCTGCTGTTGGCAGCAGTTGTTACAAAGTGAAGCTGTGCTCTGAGCATCCCCTCACTGATGGCAGGCTTTCCCTCGGTACTCTCATTCCCTTACTGGTTCTCGTCTCAGGATCATTGTTCTTGTTCCACACTGGAACATTCCCGTATACAAAATCCCTTATGTCAGGAACAAATCGTAATTGAGCTCCAAAATTCAGAATACAAGAAAGTGACACTATTTTGTTTTCTAATTACATGAAATACAGTTCACTCCCTCCTACCCTACACCAAAGAAAGCAAAAATCTCAGCCTTTGGTAATCTCAGAACCAGCCTTTTGTTACTTGTGCCATATGATGCTTGTTAGAAGTAAGTCAGTAGGACCAACCTACACTCCAGAAGAGGCCATCAGACAAGTGTGTGAATCACAGTACGAAGGATAAATCATGAACTTACCACCTGTGTAGAGCATCTGGCTGGAATCATGACTCAGAGGAGGCACTCAAAGAATGCTTATGGCAATTATGGTTGTTTTTACTTGGGCTGTTATCATTTAACAATGATGATGATGATGACAAAAAGAAGGCCAAACACATTCCAAGCCAACAGATCTTCTTGAAGCCAGGCAGACTGCCTGGTTGGGACAAGTCGCACCACCTTTCTCTCTTGGTTTTTCATTGCTTAGATAGAGATAATAATGGGTTTGATCGCATAGGGTTCTTGTGAAGAATAAATGACATGAGACGAGTATTTTAGCTCAGAAGCTACATGGTGGTAAATATTCAGCAATGCGTTAGTGAACACTGAGATCATTATTATCGTAACTCCTCTGCCTCTGGCCTGGGGCTGCTCACTTGGTCAGCTATTGCCACAATCATGCTGCAAAATGAATACCTAGCAAAGCTCAGTGGCAGAAAATAATTCCCATTTATTTCTTGAGTTTGGGTCAGCAAGGAGATCTGTTCTGTTTGTTTCTCTTCTTCCCACTGGAAACTGTGGTGGCCAAGAACACATTTTTGTTGCTGTTTTGTTTGTTTTCTGTGGCAATGGAGGCAACCATCCGAGGAAAGCTGCACCAGGAAGTCTCATTGCAAGCCCCTGTTTGTCAGGCTTCTGGGAACATTCAAAACCAGCTTCCACAGCCACAGGCAGAGCCAATGGGCAGAAGAACACACTTCACGTTTGCTTGCAGAATCTGAAAAATGGCCTGATTTAGGAAATCATTGTTTTTATCACTTGAAAGGTAAAGGAAAAGAGAGGGATCTTTTATCTGTTCACTCACTAGCTAAACGCCTACAACATGCAGGGCTTTGCCAGGCCAAAAGCGGGGGCAGCTCTCCCGTATCACTGGCACAGGGCTAAGTACTCAGGTTGCCACTGTTGCTTCCCAGGGTACCCACCAGCAGGAAGCTGGAGCGGAAACAGATTGGGAAATAGAAACTGCAAACTCCTATACGAAATGTGTGGATACAAGTGCATCGTAACCACTGTTCGAAGTGTCTGCTCCCCTTGACGTCCAGCTTACTTTAAAAAAAAAAAAAAAAAGTGAGTGCAATAATCGTATCTAAAACCCAATGGCTGAGAATACAGAAAGGGACCAAGAAAAAAACGGCATTTACCAAGCATCCAGGATGCTGAACATTGCCTGGGTTACTTTTGTCATCACAACTTCCGCTGTACTCATTTGAGAATCTGAGGTAGAAACCTTTGCCTGTGGGCTGCCTGAATCCAGCTGGCTTCTGCCCACTCCCCCGCACTGGACACTGCTTACCCTTGTGTAAATTGCTGCACAAGGAACTTGAGGTCAGCACTGGCCTAGATTCCCACTCCTTAACGATGGGCTTTCTTTATAGATGGTTACAGTTTAAATACATGGAAGGAAAAAAATAAAGATTATTACAGGCCATTCTTCTCATCAGATAAGGAAACTAAATTTCAGAAAAATGAAGGCACCAAATCAGTGGGTGGTAAAAGCAGGCTTGGACTGGAGTCCTGGAGCCCCAGGGCTTTTTCCCAGATTTTCCAGCCACTCCTTAGTTTAGCACTTTGATCCTTTCTAAATGCAAGTTTCCCAAAGAAGAGAACCTTCATGAGACTTTTATACTTAATGGGATTGACAGTGGGTAGCCGAATCTGTAAGTGTTCTAAGTTCCTGCGAAATGAAAAAGATGGGCTCCTTGAAGCAGACTGCCATGGCCCCCTCTTGCTGAACCTGACTGCTGTGGATGGTGAGCTCCTTCTGAGTTCAAGGACCACGTCTTTACTCTAAGACAGCTGCAGAAGGAGGACTCTGGAGCTACCTTGTAAATCCTCTCCTGGGGAACAAGGCAAAGGAAGGATTAGAACCAGTCTCTGATCGTGAGGGACAGGTCACAGCTCTTACCCATTCCGCAAGTAGTCAGATCATATCCTTTTCAATACCCAAGAGGGTCCCTGCCTCGTTCATGGAGCATACAGACCAAGTTTACCTCTGAATGGTCCTGACAGAGGAGTCCAGTGTGCTCTAAAGAAACAGCCTCAAGGAAGCTACCCTGCACTTGCACCATTTTCTTCTGTCTCTCAGGAAATACTTACCCAAGATACGATTACTGTGATATCTGCATTAATAACAGGATCAAGGAGAGTTTCACTCCACTCCTCCTTTTGATTCGACTTTGACTTCTGAACAAAATCGTTTTTCCTGTCTCATTTGTAATGTGATAGCAAAACAAGTGATAAGCTTTAATTGTCTCTGGAAGAAAAGCTTTTAAAGTTGTATTCTGTAATATGCAACATATTTGGAGGTTACGATAAGCAATTTCTCTGAGGAGGAAGTTTTTCGATGAAAAAAAAAGTAATTTCAGCAGCAAAGTAGATTAAATATCCACCATATTAGTCACAGAGCATTAGATGGGATTGAATTGAGTGGGCAGAGGTCAAAGAGTGGCTGAAGTTTTTAGCCCACCAGAGGAGCAATAAAATCCAACCATACTTAAAATCATTAACTTTAAACCCTTTGATATGAGATCCAAAACCTCAGTGCTCATACCAGGAACTTCCAAACACCACGCCTGGTAAAAGAATAAATCCCTTCAAGAGATCTGCTTTTCATGAAATACTTTTAAGCCGAAGAGAAAGCAATGGAAAGAAACTGGAGTACCCAGATTCCTCCTGGGGAGTATTTCCATCAGTCTTGCTAAGCAAACAAATCGCTGCTGCACCCACGGCATTCTTCCAACCACAGGTGATATGCAGGAGACTTCATTTCTGCTAAGATGTGCAAACCTCCTTGCTGGGAACTTTCTCCTCTGCTTTCACTGAGCCACAACCCCAACCCAGAGGCTCCTGCCCCAGGGCACTGGCTTCAGGACTCCATTGTTCTCCTGTATCACATTGAGCTACAGATAACCTGAAAAGAGACAAGGGAGAAGTCTAGGAGGGAAGCCTCAGGGCTCATTCCCTGAACTTAAGAGTTCAGAGCTTGCAGAGACAAACCCGTGATTGAAACAATGGATTGCAATGGTTTCACATGGGACAGTGGAGTTCTAAAAAAAAGGGGGCAGAAAAGGCACCTTTCTCAAGTGAACCAATATATCTGTTGTTTCCTCCATTTGAACTAGTTTGCCCATCCCTGCTGTATGCACTGTATTCTATATCCATCAATGAACAAAATCAATTTGTAAACATCTATTAAGTCTTCGGGCAGTGTATCTAAATATTGAGATGCTCTCTTTGATGATGGTGAGGAGAAAGAACAAAATGCTGACTTTAATTATAATTGTATTTATGGCTAAACTGAAAGTGTATGTGTGTTTCTGAGAAAATACTCTACAGAATTTCCCATGGGTTCTGGTTATTACATATTAGAGATAATACCTTGAAAAAGTTACATTCCATAAAAATAACGGACTGCAAGCTTGTGAGGTGAGAAAATGGTAGCACCTGGGAGAATCAAGCGCCTTGTGTCACTGAGATGGCAGGGAAAGCTCAGTGTTGGGCAGCCCAGGGGGATACCACAACTAAGCAGGGAAGAGTTGAATCAGGGACAGAAGCAAATTTAATGGGTCCAGCTCCTCTAGCATGGGTGGAAAGGGTTGCCACAAGGCCTGGAAATGGGGCAGAAGAATCTACAGCTAAGGAGCTGCTCGGGTTTGGGAGCAGCCCTAACATCGCAGCATGAGTGAAAGGTATTTGGAGCAGGAAAGTGTAGACGCATTGAGGCCAAGCACCTGAACAAAGCAGCTCATACGTGACCGATGCATAGAAACACTTCAAAAATGTTTCGGCAAGTGCAAAAACTATAGTTTTCTCATAATATGCATTTTCCATAAAATTTTGAAGACCCTTAGAATAAGTAGCAGGGGGCGTTGTAACCAAAATGAATTTCTATTAATCCAACTGTTCATAAATTTCTGAGTTTCCCTCATATATCACACACATCCATGCCACCACCCACAAATATTAGGAGAGAGAATCTCCACAGGTGTGCCTCTCAGTACACGCATGAGCTTCAAGAACCAATTTAAGAACAGTGTTGTGGCACAACAGGTTAAGCTGCCTCCTATGACATCCTCTGTGGGCACCAGTTCAAGCTCTGGAGGCTCCACTTTCAATTCAGCTCCCTGATAATGCTCCTAGGAAAACAGCAGACAATTGTCCAAGTTCTTGGACCCTTGGACACCTGCAGGAGACCCACCTAGATTTCTGGGCTTCTGGCTTCAGCCCTAGATAAACCCTAACCATTGCTGTCATTCAGAGACTAAATCAGTGGAACATTCTCCTGTGAGCTTCCTCTCTCTCTCCTCTTGCCTTTATCCTTCTCTCCTCCTCCTCTTCTCCCTCCTCCCTTTTCTTCTTCTCTTCTCTCTCTGTGTGTCTCTGTGTATCTCTTATTTCTGTAACTCTTCCAAATAAACACATTTTTAAAAATAAAAGTAATGGAAACTGTTTCGTTTCTCCAGCCTCTTTTTACTTGCCTCCTAGATAGGGATCATTACAGCAATTTGAATCTCACAGGATCACGCTGAAAATCGCCTGAATTAACACACGTAGCCACTGGAACAACCGAGGCACACATTGAGCCATTAAGCATCTGCAGTCCATGCCATTAACGAGGTCGTATGTAAATTTCCCTGATGACAAATATCCAAAGGTTCTATCAATAGTACCAACATTCCTATAGTTCTTCTCTGACGGTGTATATAAAACATCCTTTCATGTCTTTCAGATTTTTAGACTTAGAAAGTCTTGCATTGCCCAAGGGGCTACAGATGTAGTTTTCTAAAGAATGAAAGATTTTTCTTGAGCAAAAGACAGGGGAATAAATATTATCACTTCCATGAATTCTAAGGTTTAGTTCATGAATAACAAAGGAAAGCCGAATGGCCACCTACAATTTAGAAACTCTCTCTAGGCGCAGGCATTTGGCTGAGTGGTTAAGGTGCAGTGAAGACAGCAGGCCCTGGGCTGGCATTGCAGTGTAGCAGGTTAAGCTGTAGCTTGTAATCAGATCATCCCAGAGGAGCCCCAGGTGCAGGTTTCTGGATGAGTATTGACTAGACCCTGGCTTTCTGGAGAGTGAACCAGGAGTGTGGAGACATCTCTCCCTCTCTTGCACTGTAACTCTGCCATTCAAATAAATAAATACAGCTTTTTAAAGTCCCAAGGCCCACATCAATGGGAGTATCCGGGTTCAGGAAACCTTTGACTCTCTCTCCTGATTCCACCTTCCAGCTACTACACATCCTGGGAGCACTGGTGAAGACTCGAGTCGTTGCCTCTTCTACCTGTGTAGGAAACAGAGATTAAGTTCCCAAATTCCTGGCTTCCTTGGGTTGCAGTGGCTCAGAAGCAGACAACAGTAGGCAGAGGTGCTGAGCCACCATTTGCACTGCTTTACTTAGCTGAGCGATGAGGATCAGCTATGAACCAAGAAATTAGCTTTGCTGTAGCATCAACACCACAAAAAACATAAATAGTGTTGCTCTATGGAAAACAAATCCATTCATGAAAATCAGGCTCATTTTTATAGACCATAAATTCTGGTAGGAGTGAATTAAATAAGTGAATTTCATTTGATAAAACAGAAACCATACATGATGAAAACACCCACAGCATTCCCTAAGGTGCTAGGAAGAATGTTTAATAAATATTAAGTGTGTTGCTGCAACAAGACAGTAACATCATTTGGTTTCCTACGACATAGAGTTCTCCCCAGAATCCCTTTCACCGCACACACAAAGCAACAAAGTTGACACGGCTTCAAATGCAATTACCCCTGCTACAAATTCCAAGCCATGTACATGGGTGACTCATGACTTCACCGCCTGCTTGGCCGGTATCACTGCAACACATCTCATTTTACTGTTTCTGTTTGTGCGCTCACATGCTTCTCCAATTTGATCTTATCAGTCACAGCTCCTCACAAGCAGCTTCCCAAGCATTTTACAACAAGCCCTGGCTGGTGCCTAATGTGCCTGTTTCAATGGCTGGGGCCAAAAAGACTTTGTGAGCCCCTTTCTGCCCTATAGCCATGGAACAGAGAAATCCAGGGGGGTTGCCAATCGATTCACCTGTGAGTAGAATGGATTCTAGTGAGAAAGCGGCCGGAGATGCCCAGGACCATTTCAGAGAGATCACTGAAGGGTGATTGGGTGGCTGCCTGCCGTTTCCCACAGGTTGCATCCAGGAGCCTGGACTGACAAACTTGCACTCTCACACCAGCATGATCCTGGGCATAATTTTTTTTTTCTCTAGACTCCAGTGTCATCCTTCATCTTGAAGAACAGAATCTACTCCTACAAACACTATTGGGTGTGCCTGATTGAACTGCAGCCAGAGTGACAGCGGACAGTTCCAGGACTAAGTCCATTCCAACTAACAACCTTACCCTTTTCTCTGTCTCTTACCAGTGCTATGACTTTGAGCAAGTCCTTACTAAACTTGTGTGTGTTTCAGTTTCCTTATCTGTAAATTACCCATAACCATGCCTCCTTCATGCTTTGAGGGTTAGATGTTACATCTAACTTGTTTTCTTTCTTTTTCCAAGTTTCTTCTCTGTGCTGGTTTGCAATATGCAGTGAAGACTCCCTGGGGGTAGTAGACATTCTTTCTCACTTTTCAACAGAGCCAGGTAGAGAATAAAGACAAAAGTGCACAGCCACACCATAGTTGCTCCACAAGACTTAGCATAAAAATTAGCCTTTTTCTCAATCTACTGAAACTCTATTTTATTTGTCTTTGAGCTTATCTAACATCCTCACCCAAATCAGAAGAGGTGGTCCAATCTAGTACATTTTGTTTTTCCACAAAAATAGCTGTCCAAAAGTTTTGTGCCTATGAAATATTTTTTTTGTGTGTGTGAAAGATTGGACAAGAGTTTGCACAGTGGGAGGGGTGTGTGTGTGTTGAATCTGAAATGCTTTAGAATTTCACTTTCTCTCCAGTTCACCATAGTCCCCATTGTCCCTTTTCTTTCATTCCTAACCCATTTCATTTACTTATTCTTACCTCCTGTCCCAAAAGGGATTTGGCCAGCCATCCCAAATACTCATGAGAACTTTGTGCTACATGTACCTGACAGAAACAGGTAAAAAGGGTTACTACAGAGAAAGGATCAGGCCAAGATCTGCCGGAGCTACACATGAGGCCAAGTGCTGGCAAGACCATCTCCGAGGGGAGAAACAGCCTTTTCCTGTTACTGAGACAGGAGCTCAGAAAGGACATCCCTGCAAGGAGCTCCCAGTCTCACCTGTGATTCAGTCACGTGTCAAACAGGAGCCACTGGAGCATGTGGCCGTGAGGGGACCTCTGCACCTGACACCTTGGGATAGGTAGTTAAAGAGGTCTTCCCAATGCATTGACGCCATGTCACCCTTCTGGAACTTGGGCAACCATAGGAACCAAAAAGAAGCTGGAAAGAAAACTCAGCTTGGCCGTCGGCCCAGTAGGATGGATTCTAAGATTCCATGATCAAAAACAATAAAGACAATCAGAACTATATCATGCAGTTTGTGAATTATACAATACAGCCTACTGCATCACTATTTTTTAAAATGTGATTTGTTGAATGCTCAACATAAAAAAATAAATGCTATACTTCAGTGGAAGAATGCTTCCAGTCATGTTTTTATTTTACATATGAGTATATGTGCTAGTGACTGCTTCATCCATGAACATGCTGAAGCTCAAACACACTAAGGGAGCTGTTTTCTTGTAAATGTCATAATCTGGCCAGGTGGGGAAGTGATCCTATTTTTTTTTTTAGTGGAAAACAACAGCAAAACATGTACACACCTCACACAGAGCATGTTTTTCATTTGATCATGGCACCAATTAGAAGTATTACATTCCTGGGACCAGCCAGTAGCCTCGTGACTAACTTTCCCGCCTTGTGTACACTGGAATCCTGGCTTTGGACAGCTCCGGCCTTCCGGGCCACTTGGGGAATGAACCAACAGACGGAAGCTCTTTCTCTGTCTCTCCTCTGCTCTGTATTTCTGACTTTCTGATAAAAATGAAAACAAGTAAATAATCCTAAGAAAAAGGAGAAGAAGAAGAGCAGGAGGAGGAGGAAGAAATGGATGAAAAGGAGGAGGAGGAAGAGACCTGGTGCAGTATCTTAGCAGCTAAAGTCCTCACCTTGAACACACAGGAATCCCATATTGGCACCAGTTCTAATCCCGGTGGCCCCACTTCCCAACCAGCTCCCTGGTTGTGGGACCCTGCACTTGAGTGGTAGACCTGGAAGAGACTCCTGACTCCGGATTTCGGAATGGCTCAGCTCTGGTGTTGTGGCTGCCTGGGGAGTGAATCAGTAGAGGCAAGATCTTCCTCTCTGTCTCTCCTCTCTCTGTATATCTGACTTTCCAATAAAAATAAAATAAACCTTAAAAAAAACCAAGCAGAAGAAGAAGTAGTGTTACCTTCCTGATATCCGCCAGCCATGAAGACATTTGGGCCTCAGATTCAGGGAGGAAACGTTAAGGTAGCGTGGCTTTCCAACATCCTGACTCCCTGGAGTAACGCCATCTCCACTTCTGCTCATTGACTTAGTTTTAGTATGACTCTAAATAGACTGGTTTTCCTCTCTAGGAAAATGAGCATGGTGAGGTTTATTTGAGAGAGGGAAAATCTTCACAAGCAAAAATACCTGAAAGTGGCACTTGAGTTCAATGGCCTTTCTAGATTTTTAAAACTCAACGCTAGTTTCTGCTACCAGATTTTCTTTCTTCATTCTTTCTCTTCTCTTAGCAAATAAACAGGCATGTTCCATTGTCTAGGTCTCAGTTAAAATGGAACCAGTTAGATGGTATGAGTACAGAATTACAAAAAGGAAGTTAGGATATCAGAAAACGTTGCCACATCAAACCTCTACATTCTGAATTCAAAACGCAAATACTGTTTCTTCATGCCTGGCATGTGTGAGAACACGATCAGGATCACGTGTCAGTAACTGTATTCTTGATGTTAGCGGTTTAATAAGCACTAAAATCCAGATGAGATGCAAACGCAATCTGCATTACCCTCTCATATCTGAACTTCTGCAGATTTGGCTGATTCTAGTTTTACAGTAACTTTTCATTTGTTACAAGCCGAAAGCTTTTCTGCCATGCACAAATAGTCTCATTTCATACTATCTTTAAATCATCACCTCTATTTTTACACGAAATTGTATACCTCAGTCACTTCTGCTGGTCTGGCCACAAGACAGATGTGGCTGCGAGCAAGACCACCTGAGCAAGAAGAGAAACTCATTCCCACACCCCCTGCTACCTCAGCCTGCCTACCGAGGAAGCCTGCATGCAGAGGACACGGGATTTCACTGAGATGGCTATGATAGAGTTATCAGGCCAGCTTCACCAATGATTTTCTTTACCCCATGATGTCTGAATTGTTCACCATTGGGCTGCTCTGTGCAGACTTTCCTTTTTAACTTCTTGAAAGTACCTGGAAATAAAGCAAAGATCAAAGCATCATTAACAAAGCTTAAAGTGTGGAAGTATACAGAAGTGGGACTGGCTGGCGTCTGATCCACTCATGACTTGCACAATACTCCTCTTGCAAATGTCTGCTGCAGAGTGAATACTGAGAGATGAGCTGCAAGTATTTTGTAGACAACTGATCCAACTATTGTGCTGCAGGTAAGGAGAAATTCATTAGGATAATCACCAATTAGCGTTAGACATTAGTGTGGCCATGTGTGGTGACAGCCTCTTCCAGCAAAGAGAAGTGCCTTCAAGATATATGAAATTCTACACCAAGTGCCTTGGTTGGTTTCTCCTGGAAAAGCTGGCTGAACAGAACAACCTTTCAGGACAAAGACATAAGGCCTGCTGCCTCGGCTCCAACACAAGAATCTCAAATCTGTCTGCTGGAATTTCTTCTCATGGCTTTTATATAAATGTGGAAATATCCAAAAGTAACCAATAAACACTAATCAGTTTTCCATTCTGAACATGAATCAGTAGAAGTAAGGCAGGTTTCCCTCTAATTAAGACACACTTCTGTGTGGCTTAATTTTTGGTGACACCAATCACCAAAGCACACATAAGGAATTTATCTACACCCATTCTTAGTTTGACTTCCAGTTCTCATGCCTGTAATTCACTTCTGGGGGAAAATCATGCTCATTCTTAATTGTACCCACAGTTACTTAATTACTAGAGTAATTGGTCACTTGTACTCTCACAATAAGAGGCAAATGCTTCATTTCCGCTGCCAACTGCAGGTGTTATTACTTTTTTTTTTTTAGCAGAATTTTCACCTGAAACCAGAAATGGACTTGAAAATTACAAGTGTAAAAACCAAATTGCCTAAAATTTGGGCTGAATCAATTTCTCATTTGACTACAGACAACTATCAATTAAGTGAAAGCAGACAATGAGTATTGTGTATGCGACCTTAAGAAGGCTCTATGGGGGGAATTAAAAGATAATTTCACTGGCAGTGTGGGAGAGTGGCGAAAAGAAGAAAGTAGGCTACGGAGAGAGAGAAGCTTGGGGCGGGGGGAAGGAATGAGAAATGACAGTTCTAGAGAAAGATAATGCCACTTTATCAAAACATACTTGCTATGTTATCAGAGCATGCCTGACTTCTATCATTTAAACCAGAAAGGTAAGAGTGAGGCTCAAGCGAGCGATTTCTTTCCACAGATAACAGACGAGAAGATACTTAACACCCCACTATATTTTTGTCCTTAAAAATCTCCACCTCCCTGTCTGGAGCTTTTTTCCCCCTAAAGATGTCAGGGGTCCCAGGGAGCCACTGCCATACTTGCCCAAGAAATACAAAGTGTTGGTGAAGTATAAACACAGTGAGCTTTTTCTTTGACCCACTCTGCAGCGTGATGGGGTAGTGTTGTTAGTTTATGTGAGGGAAAATAGCATAGGCTTTCTGGAAGGGAAAAAAAAAAGTGGAATTGGATTAAGGCCTTTGTGCGCGCCTCAATGCAGAGGGGAATTAGCAAGAGTTGTAGGCACTTAAAGGGGCCTCATGCTGAAGCTTATCCCAGATTTTGCACAATAAACATTTGAATATCAACAGTGTTTTGCAACTTGCAGCACTAATGTATAAACTTCTCTCTTTTGAAACTCCCAAATCCTTCCAACTGTCTGTAATACCCTCTACATAAACATATAGGGCCAGAGGAAAGAGCACCAAGGCAAGGATGGAAGTCTGCTTTTAAAAAGATCTTTCTCCTTTTCTATCTTGAGGCCCTAGAACATTTTATAACGGCTAGCAGGTTTAGGGCTTTTGGGTGCTCTATTTAATTTTAATCATTCAACTTTCTTTGAAACTTTGCCTATGGGGGAGGGGAGCACCCCCAGGGACAGACAAAGATACGTAGCTGAGTTTCAGGATGTCTGGCCGAAATTTTTGTTACTTTTTTTTTTGACGCCAGCATTCTAAAGCAACTTTTATTTTAGAAGAAATACGTAGAAAAAATTAAAAAAAGAAATCCACCTTGGGAAGAAAGGAACTATTTCGCCTATTGAAGGCTGCTGGCGACCTCTTTGGGAATCTTCTCTGCAAGTCCATTCTCACCCCAAAAACCAACCTGGTACCCACTCATCCCAACTGAAGACACTGGGCTGATTTTGCAGCAAGAATGTCTGACATCAAAAGTTATTCGATGTCCCTGGTGTCAAACAATTTCTGTTTTTCTTTAAGAATTCCAAACTCCCAAAAGTGGACCAAATCATTGCAGAATCTTGTGAAGGAAAGAAATATTAATTCTTTTTTTTTCAAAACTGATCAGCAGATACATGTAATTTTTAATTTTCTGAGAATCATATTTGCTTTCAGTTGTTGAAAGAGGAGAATTCTTCCTTTCAGTTTTTTATGTACTCTCTGCAATGCTATTGCCTCATAGAGTTCAGTGCTCTTAATTTCATAGCAAAGAAAACGCTCGAGATGCAAGCAGCTTCCTTTTTCTTAATCATAATCTGCATCTGCAATTTATGAAACTTAATGAATAAGCAGATCCATTCTTCATTTCCAGCATGTGCTGTCCAGAGGGATTCTAGGCAAGCCAGCCCAGCAGTACTCTATTGAGGAATTTGCAGAAAAATAGATCTACAGTGACCCAACGGAGTAGTAAAACACTTGTTTGATTTTTTTTTTTTCACTGTGCTTATTTCATGCCTAAAAAGGCAATGATAAAAAAAAATCCCATTGCACTGGGACTGGCCGGGTTAGGGGTGGGGATGAAGACATAGCTGTCCTGTCCGGCTCTGAGGCAGGCTGCCTATTGAATTTGACACAATGATGTGTAGATGAATAAAGTTATCTCCACTTCTGAATAGGATGGTGTCAGTGGGAGGGTAAGAAGGGGGGAACTTGGAATCTGAAAAGAATTCTTTTTTTTTTTTCTTTTTCTTAAAAAAGAGAGAGAGAACTTGAAGGTCAGGGTCCAGCTGCCGGGCCAGAGTAGAACACAACCAAAATGCTGCACAGGCCTAAATAAAGACCAGTGTGCGCATCCAGACATACACACTGCAAAGGCCTCTTGCTTCGAGTCACTAAGTATTAACATGTATTTTTCTAGGCTAGGAGTTCGTTTTCCCGTTAGGCTGCCTTAGACTCTGATGCAAACATAGGAACACCAAGAGCATCTGTAAAAATTACAGCTTTAATGAAACAGATGAAACAGGCCATCAAAGGTAGGAGAAAAAAAGAAATTCTAATGATTATGGCTTAATTCTAATAGATTATAATTATTATGATTGGTATGAACCAGTTTCTGACTGACATTCCATTTCCCCCCATTTAAGCTTTCATTTACGAAGGGGGGGGGGTTGGTGGATGGGCAGGGAGAAAAAAAAAAAACTAACAGCCACTAATTATTCTGCAGGATTTGCTGCTTGACTCAATACAAGGCCTTTAATCAAACCGAGTAAAGAGATAAAACCTTCCCATGCAAATCATCACACACACACTCTTCCTCGTCTTTTCTTTTCGTATTGATTTAGAAAGTTAGCATTGTGATTTCTAACCATTCTGGTTCTATAATACACAGCACTGATCTGAAGAATTTATAGGTGGTTCGAGGCATCCCCTACAAGGTTGGGACTATATGACTAATAAATGCTATCAATTGCCTTTATGTTTGCATTTAAATGTGCTGTGATTTTTCCTGAGAGGTAATGTCTGCTTATCTTGCTTAGATGATATTCCTGTATTCTAGTAAGTTTTTTGGAAGAAAGAAAGGATGAGAAAAGGGGAGATGGGAGGAGGACAGGGGAGATAAGCCCCCAGGGTCCAGAATGAATGTCCTTTCTGTCACATCACAGCTGTTTTTTCCTAGGAAAATGTGTCTGCAGAAAGCAATCTCAAGAATCAGAATTTCAAATTATTTATCTATACGTGTATGTATTCATCTTGACTTTCATTTTAAAGTATTTTAGAAAGAGTTTCTGTCTGGGTACCATTGGCACCACTCTATGCTTCGAGAGCATTTTGTTTCTCTGTTTTTAGTACAGTAGCATAGCAGTCTGAAATGACAAAGCCAAATTATAAAATGAATGGAAGCCTTCTTTCTTTCTGCATATTGTCCTTAGATTTTACAAAAGCAGAGTGGAAAGCAAAACTTGCCTCAGTAGATATGTGTATCAATTTTGAAAAGAAATGTTCATGCAGATTAAATTTCGTTTGCAATATGGCCATATGTTTCTTACAAATGGAAAGGTACTTCAACAAGAAATCATAGAAACACTGATTATCGTACATAATAGTTAAAATTATCTTACTAGCTTACTTAGCAGCATTGCAAACTTCCCCATTTTACCAAAGTCACTTATCCTCAAAGGCCCAGCAATGTCCAGTAGAGTTGACTGGGATGAGCGTATGGGAAGTGCAGCTCCTTCATGACAGCTGCTCTGTCCCTCCACCAAGAAACGTGGGGTGTGCCTCTGCAGCAAGCATGTTACCATTAGGCTGTTGACATCTTATTGTGTCTTTGAGAGAGGAAGCGTAACCCAGGAGATTATTCAGAACGTGAGACTGTAAACATTTCTGAGAGATATCTTTACAGAAATTGTAGCTTCTGCCGAGAGGTCCAGGCAGGCTGCAGAGCGCCGCTCCGGCGTTGCCGGAAAGGCAGGATTGGTGACATGCTGTGTTTAATGCGACTCTCAGCAACAACTTGAGGAGATCAGGAGCCTGGCGGGATGATGTCAATGGAGGTTTAAGGGTTCTGCTTTCTGAAGTTGTTTCGAGTTAATAATTAATGAATATCTGTCTTTGATGGCCCTTTTATATTTGGATGCAGCTGCCTGAAAATCAACCACAAAGAAACTTGATGGTGACTGTTTAACAAATGTTTTGTGTACCTTCGTGTCATCAGCTTCCTAATTTAACTTTAGTTTAATGTGGAGATGAAATCCTTGATTAGAAAAACTACTTTAATATTCAGGGATCGGTGGCAGTACTCATGGAACCAGTATACTCTAAGTAGTTTTACTATCTTTCAGATGGTCTGAGTCCAAGGAGAAGCTTTGTGGTGTGAACTTTGAGGCAATAAGCTCAGGAAGCGTTACCTAAGCTCGTGTTGCATAATAACTCACTCTGAGTTTCTTTAGCATGTGACTATCTATTCTGATATTTTGTTCGATGTTATATTTTTAAGGCTAGAGGGAGAATTGTGTAATTACCTAATAAGCAAAATTAATTGCCTTCTCTGTACATTAGTCTTGTCTTATAATAAGCAACAAATGGAATGTGAAAGATACTGAGAAAAAAAATTAATGTCCAAATACGTGTAACCTTGCAGGCATTTAGCCAAGCTATTGCCGTAGGATATATGCAGTTTACCGAGGCTTTTGTGTGCAGTGTGATCATAGGTATAAAATGACAAATTTAATATTTGCAGTTTTTGTGTTTGATGTATTTTGGTAAGACCATACTTAAAGGCATTCCATATGTCTTCTTATGCCAAAACAATTCCTGTTGACTCGTTTCCAATTTCTAATTATATAAATAATTCTTTCTGAATTCCACAGCTCTCCTGAATAGCTTGTAGTTTAATAAATGCAATTGATCCTTCCAACAGTTAATACACTGTCTTGCTTCAACAAATAATTCAACATCTGCCAGTTGCGTTTACTGCCACTGAGAAAATGGTTTTATTTAGGGGAAGTCGTGTAAATTAGAGAGAAGGTAGGACTACATAACTGTCCTTTTTTCCTTGTCGGAAGAGTCTCCTTTTGCTTAGAACTGTTTCATACCTAAAAAAAATTGTTATTTGACTTCTCAGCGTTCCCCAACTAGGCTAAGGAGGAAGATATAGTTCTAGAAAAATAATGTAGCAATAAATTCTATTTGTCTCAGAATGTTTTTTAATATCCCAACTATTGCTATCTAATTAAATAAATGGAATAGTTGAGACCTTTTACACTTCCTGGAACTGGGGCTTCATTTTACTGGTATGTTATGTCACGCTCTGGTGCCTAAGAAGTTCTGTAAGTCTATTAATAACTATAAATGGCATCCTTTAAAAAGGGGCGTATTCCTCATCATTGCAGCCTCTTGGTGTTACCAGTACATTCCTGTAACTGATCAGAGCATCCCCCACTTGTTTCTAACTGACAGGTGTCAGACACAAAAGCTCCACATCTATGCAGGGTTGTAAAACACGCTGTGTCCTTACCTGCTTCCACTGAACAGATCAAGAAAGAAAAGCCGCTGTTGTCCTGGATAAGTGATGAGTAGTTGGCTTGATGATGTGTCAGAACTCAGTATTAAAAAGACATAAGGACTGCTTAATGTGAAAATTTCCAAACCAAAAGGCTAAGAGGGAACAAAGTAATCAACAAACACCAGACGAAACAGTGCAGAATTTCTTTAAAAAAAAAAAGAAAGAAAAAAGACACCTCTTGCATTTTTAAAAAAGAAAAGTTACAAATGCTTTTTATGAAAGCTGCCTAATTTTTTCACAATTCAACAATTAAGTTATATAATTAATTCAGAAAAGACAAAGAAGACACTTGTTGCAAACATTTTCTTCGGACATCTCACAATGACACATAAAAACAAAATTTTGTCTTCATAGGAGAAATTCTAGTATCAATATTGCAGAAATGGTCAGCACCCTGTTTTATGATTGCTTTCATGTTTCTAATATTAAACACTTTAGTACTTTATTTTTCAAAAAAGAAGAAAATAATACTGGTGTAAAAGAAGTAACGTTTATCATTCCTTACTCAATTCTGTTAAGATTTTTTTTTTTAGTTAAAGATAGAAATATCCTTCTGGCTGTTCATTTCATTGTCAGTTTCCACATGATCATGTGTTTTTGATGGTCAGAGGAGGGATGTTTGCATTTAGGATCACTCATGGAATGAGGTTTAGATCTAATATGCACACATCTTCTCCACGCGATCCTATAGTTATTGGAGAAATAAGATGCTAACACACCATGTGATGGTCACATTTTTAATCTTAACAAAGTGTACAGTGACATCAAAAAAAATTATTCTTTCCTTGGATTAACCTCACCGAAAATGTATAGGCATCTTTAAAGCACATTACCTCTCTATAGACCAGGTCAAAAATCAAGTCTGGAGCTCATTATCCTTAATCATAAATACACTTTCATTGGCACAGCACCTACATTGAGAAAATGTACCTCACAGGAAAAGAAAGGCTGAAACATATTCACTCCATTAGCTCTAAACTATGCTGAGATTAAATATTGTTTTTCTTGAGTTGATTTTATGTGGTCCTGCTGTTTTAATGGAGTCCTTCACTTCGTGCTTTGCCTATGTTACCCTTTACTCAAAAGATGGACACTGTCGGAATATCAGAAAATGGAGCAAATCTGCACTGCTGTTCCCAAGAATTACATATTGTTTTAGAATGTTTGTCCTTGAGTTTAAAATAAAAGATACGCTAATAAGGGCCTCGTGGAAGACTTTGCTCTCCTACACTTGGAAGCTTGTTTTCATTTGATGAAAACTATTAATGCTAAAACAAAAATTGTTTGGAATTCCTTGATGAGGGATACACACCTACCTCGTCAGTTAAGATCAGTGACCCATTAAGGCTTTCTAGCTTTTTCCAATCTGTGAGCTCACTGGGTATTTAAGTGTGAATAAGAGTGAAGGTGGGGGGTAGGTTTAGTTAAATAAAAGATTGCTTGATATCTTGGGGCTCTTTGAAGAGTTTTATAGGCTTAGGGTTCACAGTTTGAATGAAGGACATTTTTTAACTTTTATTTATGGATGTTTGTTAACCTGCATTTCAATTACTGAATAATTAATTGATTGTACTAATTACTTTCGTGAAAAAAATTACACTGTAAGCAAGCTAAGCTTAAGTCTAAATTGAAGCTTACAGATTTGATATTGAAATAATTAGAGGATTTTTTTCATCTTAGAATGTTCACTTTAGATAGAAAACCTTAAGATATTGTGAAATATTATCTTGATATTTATTAAGCAAGGCATATAAATATTGCAGTGTGAAAATATCATATAAAAATAGCAGCTATTTGTTGTTAAAAGTAAAGGCACCTTACGTGATCTTTTGTGATGAAAACACATTTTGTACTTCAAGAAACTAAAATTAAGGATCAAGCAAAATGATAGCAAAAATCACAAATTCATCTTCAGAAATTTTGTCTCTGATAAAAGGATTTTGATATAAACATGAGCCAAAGCTATTATAGATGGGAGAAACAAACTGTCTTTCTATATCAAATGTTCGCTATTTTTTTGTTTGTTTATCTGAAAATACTTAAGTTCTCCAAAGCGCTGACAAAAAAACCCTGAATTCAGTCTTGCAGATATTCATGAATACATTTCCTAACGAAAATAAAGAGAGACTGAGTCCACACGTGCCAACATTGACACAAACCCACAGGAAACAGAAATTTACTCTCATTCATTTCCCTCGTAGCAAAACCTCTCAGCTACAGCGTTATTTTTAAAAAACAAACAGGATGAAGATGCTCAGGGTTTTCCTGCTGTGTTTGTGAACCACGATATTAACTTAGAATTTTAGCATAATTACACATTGAACTCTTTAAAACAGCAGATGTATGTTCCGCTGTGTGTAAATCAATGACCTGAGAATAGACCCAAGTCTGACAGACAAAACTGAGTAAACGATTGAGTTCTTACTCAAAATCTCGGTTTATTTTTAATTCCATAGACCCGGATATTCCAGAATCACTTCGCTAAATTTCGTCATTTATTACGGACTGCAACAAACCGAAGCAGTAGTGTTTCATTATAACCTTCTAAAATCTTCTAGTTTGTACATTGCAAATGATTTTAAGTAAAAAATGGCAAATCAAAGTCAACTCATTTTTTCCTTTGCATTATATGTTGATATTGCCTTCTAACATGATTACTGCATTAAATACAGATTGAAACAAAATCTAATATTATATTACAAACTACCTTTCTAAAATATTGCAGGTTTCCTTGCCATTTGTGTAGCCCTTATTGAATTTTATTATATGGAACTACAATTATGAAAGAGTTATTTTCTGTGGTGGAAAAAATATCCTGTTGTGTTTGAACCTTCAGTTTCCACAGTCCTTGTAAAATTGTGACCTCTCACTTCCTGAGCCTGCATTTACTGTTTCATTGTCCACAACCACAGAGAAATATATTCAGATGTTCCTGGGATCAATATTCTCCAAACATCATAAAACATTCTTTTGTAACAAGTGTCAAAGAAAAGCAAAGCTCTAGTGCATAAAAATAAGTTGTGCTATTGTTAAGCTCTTGTATTCATAATTTCTTTTAGCACATTTAAAACAAATCTTAAATATCTTATCACTTTGATTCCGTTAGTTCTGATGAGACTTGAGCCGTTCCAAGAATTTAGGCTTAAAAACACAGTGTTCTAAATTTTAGTTCATTTAAATGCACCTCTTAAAGAAAAGGTATTATTATAAAATAAGCGTAAAATGATAGTGTTATATTAGCAATATCTGACTTAATGAAAAATTGAAAAACGGAAATGATAGAGACAAAGATTCATACTGAAATACTAAAACAGTTTAACAACACTCATTTCAGTTTCAATTTAAAACTTTTTAAAATACCATTGTAACTTTTTTTTCTGAAACGAGGTTTCTTCAGCCTCAGATTGAAAAACGTTAGCTTGTGCTCTGTGTGGAAACACAGACTGAGCCCACGCTTCATGTTCTAAAGCTAAAATACAGATGTAATAAAATGAAAAGTACATGAAGATTCAATCTTGTCACTTCTTTTTTAAATTTTTTGGATGCAGATTACCCTGTGCTTAAATGAAAGACTTCGTCAAAGAAATTGTCTATTTATAACTATTTTCCCTGCTTGGGTGACCTGTACTACGTTGCTGCTTATTTACAAATCTTGCAAAGTCTTAACAAACTATAACCAGCACCTATTATGAGTGAAAACACTTATTGGCGTTTTGTTTGTAATGACTGAATAGAGTTTTAAAAAGTCACTTTTTAGGTTACAATTAACAGAGTCTTACTTTAATGTTTTCCCCATATGTATCACACTACAGATTGAAATCATAGGATCCTTTAACCAAACTCCACATTCAAAAAAGAGCTAATCAGACATATAAATCTATACATGAGTCTAGATTTGTCAAAAAAAATTACATAATACGTTTGAACCATAAGGTACTACCTTATTTATTTTCCAGATAAATAAAAATTTGAAAATAGTACCACCAATTTTCTATGCTTCCACTTTTTTCTCACTTTAGAAAGTGTTCATTTTTGAATACAATACAGAATCAAAGCCTGCTCGAAATGCAGAACGCAATTAAATTTAAAGAGAGCCTTCTGAGAGAACAAAAGACCAAAGTTCCCCAGGTTATAATATGGTTATTCCTTTAAAAAAAATGACTAGCAAGTCTTAAAATCTCATCTGAGGAGCGTATGTGAGTGTGTGTTGGCAACGGGAACGATGAGGAGCCTCCGCGTTTGAGCAGCGGAAGTGAGAATTCCAGACGGAGTGACAATCTCGAAGACATTCTGTTGATCTGGAGTTAGATGACCTCAGTGTCACGCACCTTTCTTGGGCGCACACAGCAAATAGGTTCACAAAGTAGAAAAAAAAAATCTGAATTGGAAACACATCATTGTCTGAGCTGAAGACTTTCCTGATTAATTTCATTTGCCGATCTGGAGCCCATTAAACAAGAAAAGTTGGCTGCTTCCAAATTAGTGAATTGATGAGACCACCCTAGTCTGATAATGTCATCATCACATGGAATGAAGTCGTAGTGAAGCCTGAAAAGAATAAACAAAGCACATCAGTAAATATTCTTAATAGAGATCTTAAAAACATTTCATTATCATTTAATTTAATTAAAAGCAATTAAACATTTAACTATGGGCACACATTCATAGTCAAGGATAACTTCTCAGAATATCATAAGAAATAGTGTGCAGGGTCCCAATTTTAACCTTGGCTGTCATTTTTTTTTTCCAAATGAAAAATAGTCTTATTAACTCTCATTTCCTATAGAGAACTGCAACTTCCCACTATTACTGCCTATATGTTACCAATATAACTCTGCCTAAACCCACATGCTACTTAAACATTAATTTATAAATTTTTATAGTGGCTTTGTGCTCTGTTAATTTCAATTATTTTGATGCTCTATATACATGTGCCTTAGGAGTGGTGCATAACATCCGTGAGGGTCTTTCCCATCTTTTCCACCAACATGCACCCTCATTTTCCTGGAGGAAAATGGACCTACAACCAAGATGTTTGCAGCCATGGTCAAAATCCAGGCACACAGTAAGCAGTGCATCAATGGGCAGGGTCTTTAGCCTCAAGATCAGAAGCTCGCTCTCTCTTCTCTCTCTCCCCTTCTCTCCTTCTAGCACAACCACGTCCCTACAGCCTGATGGAAGCCCAGTTCCAGGTGTCCATCTGCAAAGTGATTTAGACTATCAACAACATGCGCTATCACTGTAATATGCCTACCCATCCATGATTATACATAGCATTAGGAAGAACCTATGCAGAGTTAATGGATTTCACGTGAAATGCATGACATAGGCATGGGAGATGAGTCTGTGGTCAGCATCACATAGGCCCACCAGTCAAACCTCTGTCTCAACATAACCCATGACTGTATTTATACATGTTGGCTACCAGAAAGAATTACGCAAATTGTCTGAATTGCACAAGTCACACTTTATATTTCGCCCCTTTCGTTTCTTGATTTGCTTAATGTAAACTTGATTTGCTCCTTCTTGCTCTCTCTCTATTGAACGGGAAGGGGGCTGTGCTGGATTCAGAGGGGAAGGATACTGAGTCCCACAATCCACTTGGTGCTCTTTCCGATCCGTTTCTCTGCGTGGCCACGCAGGGAGAACGACGGAGCCTGGCGTATGAGCTCATGAGCTTGTAGCCATTGGGGGCAGCTCCTCAAGGCAGCTAAATTAAAAACCTCCCTGCAATTTGGATCTTAATCACCCCCCTCCCAGGCTATAATTGGTGATGGTCACTTAACTCTTTCTCTCCTTCTGGGTTCAGATGTGCAGGGTCCCATTACATACACGTGTTTATGCAATCCCTCCAAGAGAATTCAAACAGCCCTAATGACAAAGCCTTCCCCAGCTGTGCGTCAGGACAGCTCTCCCCAGCCTACTGTGACCTCGTGCTTTCCTGTTTTGAATAAGCAAGTAGTGCTGCATACAGAATAAAAGTGCCATTGATGTTAGTCTATCTTAAATGTTTATAATGTTGATAAAAGAGCGAAAGATGATATTGCCTATATTGGACCCACACTTGGGTTAATTAATGAGACATTCAGAAAAATAAACATCCCCATAAAAATTTTAGAAATGAGATGAAGTTAGAGAAAGACTGAATTTAAAAAAAAAGTCTTCACAAGTATGTCATTTTAAGCCTGTTCAGGCAGGTGGGGGTATTTGTGACATTCCTGCTCTTTTGCGTGTGTGTATTGCTTTTTCATGAATTTGTAAGAGACACTCAAAGCCAGTATAGTGCGTGTGGCCCTCATGGACTGTGTGGGTGATCAGCTCTCTTGAATGAACACAGTCTGAGGTGTGGAGAAGCATAATGGTGTGACCCCTTCCATGCCCATTGGAGTACAGGAGTTCACTGCTCCAGCCCAAAGACACTGGACAGTTAAAGGGCTGTGTCAACCAAATTCCAAAAGCAGCACTCAGTGACAAACCCAAATCTCACTCTGCAGGTGAGAAATGCAGTATGCGCCAGGAGGAAAAACAGGAGTGAGACAACAGGAGGAGCCTGTCCTGTAGAAGAGCTGTAACTGAAACAGGAGAGGCTTACCAGTGAAGTGATCGCCTAAGCAGGCCTCTTGCGGCGTCCAGAGTGATGTGGGCATCTTGGTAGAAACTCAAGCACTTTTTCTTGAACCCTGATGCCAATAAGAAAGCAGCTGGGTGTGAAGGGGGGAAATCTGAATGAGCTGATGGAACATGGAGCTCATTTTGTCTGCCCATGGAGAAAAATTCCACGTTAGATCAGGCCCCCATCATCAACACTCAGCCCCAACTAAATCTGCTTCTTAGAGAGAGGCATGAGAAAGCAAATGTCCAATTCATATGAAGACAGTTCTCAATGGCACTCAAGAGAGAAACCGATCCAGGCTGAGGAGCAGCTCCAAGCCAGCACCCAGCCCCAGGCGGAGGATTGGCGGCAATGGTGGTCCCGATGGTTGAGAGCTAACGACCACGATTATCTTCAACAATAAGGGACTTTGTACTACCGTAGTGTGACACGGCATGTCTGTCAGGCCCACTGTGCAGATTTAATTCATGACACTGTCCTCTTCTTTCCCTGCTCACACACTGAGCATCGTGATAGCGTCTCGTACACGAATCTTCATCAGGTCCTAAAGAAGGCTGTGAGGTCCCTTCGTTTGCTGAACATCGAAGCTGAAGAAAACCTAAGAGACCAGTTTTTGTTTTTGCTCTCATTTCCTCGGGAGAGGAAACTGAGGCATCAGAAAAAGCAACTTGCCCAAATTATCACTTTGTGACTGGCCACATTAGGACTGGAACCCACATGGCTGATGTACTAGCTCAGTGCTCTTTACATAGCATGAAGAGAACTTATTGCCATCAGGATGATGGTTAAGAACCCACTCACTGAACCCACTCAGAACCAGACACTCTCAAGAGCTACAAGAGTGGACCTGTTACCGGTCCAGTCTCAAAGAATGTGGAACCTGGTAGAGTGACAGAGAAATAACTGGAAGTGACAGTGGATTATCTAGCCATGTAGCACTGACTTCAATAGACAAATATAAGAATTGTGTGTGGTATTCTCATTTCCCAGCTTGGGCTCTTTCCCACACCAATACTGTGCCAGGAGATCTCCCACTGCTCAACGTGGGGCACCAGGACTTCCCCCGAGAAACAGACAATGGTGAACATGCATTCCCAGTGTCTTCTTGGAGACACAAAGGAAGCCACAGACACAACTTGTCCTTCCCCACAGGATGAGAGCACAGCCTGGAATCCACACGGAGAGCTCTACTTGTGAAAATCAGCACGTCAGCTGCATGTGCGGAGTGCCGTGAGGAAGCAAGCTGCGAAGGCTTCCGAGGGTGAAGGGCTCTGTGGAAGACTTGGTGCAGAGCTTCCCACCCTGGGTCTCTGCCCTCAAGAGCTGTAGGAAATGTGGGAGTGCAGCTGCGCAGAACACACAATGCGCAGCCAGGAAGAGCCCAGGACACAGCGGCTCCCTGCTCTCCATCCTACTGGGAAGCACACACTCGAGATTATTGATGCCAAGTACTTTCCTTCAGGAATTTTAAATGTCTTCCTACTGTGCAGCAAATCATATACCATCCAGAGTCCTGACGCGAGCCACGTGAATCTCCCCAGGCCTTGAAGGAGACATATGGAAGTGGTGTTACCTCCTTCCCAAGTCGCCAGTCCAAACATAGGGACCATCTCTTCCTTAGATGGGTAGGTGTCCCTTCCCTGAAAGGTTTGTTTTATCACAGTGCTCTGCCAGCATCAGGTGGCAAGTCAATAACTTGGCTACAAAGCTACATGGTAAGGAGAGCAATGGAGAGCATTGGCCTAGAAACTGCCCAGATGGCAAAATTTGCTTCCCGGCTGGTACTTGACAATGTGCCTCCTGGGGCGGGACCAGGGTCAAGGCTCCAGGGGACCCAGGTTTGCAATGAAAGGTTCTGTTACGTCTAAGGAGTGGGATATCCTGGAGTGAGGAGTGGGACACAGTGGGGCTTGGGGATGAGAGCAAGAGGACAGTAAACATCGGAGAAGGGGTTTTCACTGGCGTGCCGGAACAAACATGTTAGAAGTTCAAAAAGGAATGTTGTCTTGCGATGTGAAAGCGGGAGGTGAACTCTGGGGGCTAATGCAACTGTCAGCAGTCATACACCTGCACTGTTTGTAACCTCATCCTGAGTGCTGCTGCCACACTGCTTCTCTGGGTCGTGGAGAAAGAAGGTTTGACAGGAGTCCGCACATGACTGTGGCACCTTTAGGAGCAGTCTTGAGGAGTGTAGAGATTGTCATTGTCTAGTTTATTGCTGCAGCTCCAGAGAGTAGAGCTACCTGAGGCTCACTGACGTCTGATGATTGTGAAGGGACCGGCCCTTCCCCTGCCTTCCGACACCTGGGCTGAGATGCTCAGCCCTCAACTGCAGTATCTTCTTCACTGTTCACATCCTTGACTCCGTCCACACTTCTCTCAATCCCATATGGAGCCAGCAGATGGAAAGTGAAATAATTGGACACAGTTCTGTGAAATTCTCTGGATTAAACATCTTTACTCACTATTTACTTAAACACTATTGAGGTAGGTACTGATATTTCAGTTTTACAGAGGAGGAAACTAAAGCAAAATTAAGCTAGTGTACTTCCAAGATCCAATAGTGAAAACTGAACAGTCACAGTATTAGAAACCCAGAAGGTCAACTACAGGCGGCCTACATGTTCTGTCCTTCGAATCAGTGGGGTTTTCTGCATTGAAGACACTCAAGCCCTTCAGAGAAATCTTCAGCCAGGAATGTAATGACCACCAAGTTTGCCCTAAACTGATGGACAATGGCTCCCTCAGATTCCTTTTACAGTATGTTCTCAGTTCCCTAGAAGATAAACACCAAAGCTGGGACTTCACTTGAGTTTCCCTGTGCCTCCCTCCCTCATATTTTCTCACCTCTCACTTCACTAAGCAAATTCAAGAAATAACAATGTACTTGGAGATGAAGTTGCCATGTTTAACACCTACATCTGCTTCCACAGATGGGCAACAGTGAAATTTAAAAGGTTACCAAAAAGATATCAACAAAGACAGACTAAACCAAGGATGGTGTCCAATCAGCAGATGGAAGAGTGGAAATGTTCTCGGCCGACAGGACAAAACCAACTCCTTCTGAACAGGGAGAGCACACATCAACAGCAAGGATTGGCGTTAGTACTGAAGTCTGACAAAAGCCATGAAGCAGAGCTATTAAACAAGTAGACATGAATGAAAATGGGCTTGAAAAGAAGTCAGATTCTCAAACTCCTTTCTGCATATCACATTGCACTGCCCTGCTCCTCACTAGACCGAAGATCAGAGCTTCAACTTTTGAAGATGAGGCACCAGAGAGAAACCTGGGGGGGTCAGCTGCATGGCAATAGTGAGACTCAGCACCTAGCTCAACCTATCCCTGGTGGCTGTGGGACTCTGACACACTGACCTCCAGGAAAGGAAATTAAAACACATTTTCCCAAAGGAAAGATTTCTTCCTTCTTCCAAACAGAAAGTCTGGAAGGCCTTGAAATTGTGGATTGGTCAACAAATTGGTCTGGTCACTGCATCTGACAAGAAACACCCAATCACAGGCCCCAGGCTTCTTTAAGAACCCCCTGCTTCTAATTACAGACTGTGATGGTGCTGGGAAAGTCTTTGACATGAAAGAGAGTGCAGTAATAGAAAACACAACTTAGAAGAATACAAAATTTCCGGTAAGCCTCCATTCATATCCCTCAGGAATGAAAAATCACTTAAAAATGAGCAAAAAAAATGATGATGCTATATTGTAAAAAAAATTTGAAAACAAGATAAAAACAAAAGCAAATATCTACTAAAAATTAGCAAGTATAATAGTAGAATGCAAAATCATCAACAAAAGAAATTAAAGATATATTTCTTAGAGATTTAAAACAAACACAAAAAATTTTACAAAATAAAGAATATTAGTGGCTACATAAAAATAATGTACAACCTTCAATATCAGAAAACCAGAAGCTTCACGATGAAAAAAGAAATCATCCATGAAGTAGTGCAAGAAGTTGTCACAACTGGAGATTATGGAGTTCAGATACAAAGGGCTCGTTAATGCACAAGTGCAAGGAAGGGAAACCAGCCTGTCCTCGGGCACAGTGTTCAGAACGCTGGTAACAAAAGTAAGATGCTGCCATTGAGATGTCACATGGCGGATAACACACCAGGAGTCACACCTGAAAGTCTAAAGCCAATCAAATAACTCATCAAAACTGCAGAGGCATCCAGGGCCGTGACACAATGGACTAACTAGCCCACACAGCATCACTATCCCTTATTGGACTGCCAATTCAAGCCCCAGATGCTCCTCGTCCAAGTCAGTTTTCCACTAATGTACCTGGCAAGGGAGCAGAAGATGGCCCAAGTGGACAGATTTCTGCAACCCCCAGGAGGCCAGGGTCCTGACGCTTGGCTTCAGCCTGGCCCTGACTTGGCTGTTTTGTGGCCTCTCAGAGTGAATCAATAGATCAGAAAGTGTGTGTGTGTGTGTGTGTGTGTGTGTGTGTGTGTGTGTGTGTGTGTGTGTGTGTGTATGTGTTTCTCTGTGTATGTGTCACTTTGTCTTTCAAATAAATAAATACTTACATCTTCAGAAAATTTTTGAAGGGGTTGGCACTGTGGAATAGTGAGTTAAGCCACAGGTGGCAGCAGTGCCAGATCCCACATGGGCATTGATTCAAATCCCTGCTGTTAAAATTTCTATCCTGCTCCCTATAATGTGCTTGGGAAAACAGCACAAGATGGCCCAAGTGCTTGGGACCTTGAACCCATGTGGGAGGCCCAGTAGAAACGCGTGGTGTCAGCCTTGCCAGCCCTAGCCATCATGGTCATTTGGGGCGTGGACCATCAGATTGGAAGGCCTCACACTCTCTCCATCCCTCTCCCTTTGTCTCTTTCTCTCTGGAACCATGTCATTCATATTTTTTTTTAAAAAATGAAATCAATGGGAGAATCAAGATGGTAGAATAGGGTAAGGACACGTTTAAACAGACAGAGAAACATTTAATCAGGATAATGCAGAGAAGATATATTTCAGGAAATAGAAAAGGACAGAACAACAGCAGAGGGGTACCTGGAGACTGACAGGCACAGGAAAGCAGCAGGCACAGTAGTGTGGTGTTGCAGTGACTGATACTCCAGCGGTATTCAGCTAATGGCGATCTGAACACCAGCAGCCGGAACTCCACCAGCAACCAGGTGGAAAGGGACTTGCACTGGGAGCTTGGGAGGTAAACCCAAAGACCTGTCAGTCCTGCTGGTCCGTTTGATGTGACCAACAGCAGAGACAGCAGCAGATCCAGATGGGCAGTGCAAGAACAGGGTGGATTCCATAGCCCAGTCAGCCCCCTAGAGCTGAATTGGGTGCCATTTTGCATAAGGAAGAAAGGGCAAGGAAAAGGACTGAGCATATGCTGAGCTGGGAGTGAGCTCATTTCTGACTCAGTGAACTGCAATGATGTGGCATTCTATTGGTTCCACCAGGGCCAGGTCTGGGTAGCCCTCGAATCTAACAGCCAACAGATCAAGAACTATAGTGGTGGTATGCCAGGCACCATTTTGCGCACTGTGGCAATAGCTTTGGGACTGCAGGGACAACAGTGAACTGCGCATGTGCTGAGCTCCTGAGAACTTGCTGAGGTCCGTGGATTGCATGGTCACGCAGGAAAATAATGCCAACTGTGGCATCGTACAGGTCAAAATAGGTCCGTGTGGCACCCAGACCTAACAGCCAACAGGTTCCGACAAGATCAACGCCACCAACAACCTAAATATATAGGACACCTGGTGTCTCTCTAATCCTGGGACCTTCTCCAACCGAAAGTGGGAGAAAGGTTGCAGAGAAAACAGTGCAGCCTCAGCACGGTATCACAGGAGGTGGAGAGTGGTGAGCCAAGAGCTGGGGCTGTGGAGACCACGGTGGATATCTGACATAAGAACCCAGACCTGGAACTCGCTGGAGGTTGTGGCACAAGTGGCTGCAAGCAAAAAGTTGTGTGCCAACTGCAATAAGTAAAATCGCATTGTAGACCTGTGGGTAACACAGCTTAGAAACCAGCCCCAAGGATGATCAAGAGAAAAAGAAGAGACAAAGGCACAATGAATATTACCAAAAACTCCACTGCAAAGAAACAAAACCCTATGCCAACCTCAGAGTTCACTGAGGAAGACATAGAGAAAATGGGGGACACAGAATCCATAAGACTCATTTTAAAGATTCTGATCAAAAATGAGAAGTTCATGCAAGAGTTCAAAGAATTTAAGGAAGCAATAAAGCAAATCAAGGCTGGTATATCAGAAATTAAGAACACAGTAGAACAAATTATAAGTGCAGAATGAAGCAAGCAGAAGAAAGAATCTCAGAATTGGAAGATATTTCCTGTCACCAGAGGGAAGCAAACAAAAAGCTGGAAGCAGAGCTGGATCAGGCCAAAAAAAGTATTCAAGAATTGAAAGACACTATTAACAGACCAAATATAAGAGTCATGGGAGTCCCAGAAGGTACAGAAAGAGAAGCTGAGTTTGCAAATGTATTTAATGAGATAATCAAGGAAAATTTCCCTAATCTGGAGAAAGAATTGGGAAACAACATCCAGGAGGAGCACAGAACTCCCAACAGGCTTGATCAAAAGCGATCTTTACCAAGACACATGATTATCAAGCTCTCTTCAATTGAACATAAGGAAAAGATCCTTAAATGTGCACGTGAAAAACATCAATTGACATATAAAGGAATGCCAGTCTCTGTGAGGAGATCTCTCAGAGGAAACTCTACAGGCAAGAAGAGAATGGAGTGACATATTCCAGATCCTAAAAGCAAAAAATTGTTGGTCTAGGATAACATTATCCAGCAAAGCTTTCTTTTGTCTTTGAAAATGAAATAAAATCCTTCCAGAGTAAAGAAAATTTAAAAGATTTGCCTCTTCCAAACCTGCCCTACAAGTGATACTTCAAGATGTTCTCTTGACAGAGAAGAGGAATAGCACCTACCAAAACCAAAGGCAAATGGGAAGAACGTCCCAATAAAATGACAACAGAAGAATAAATCAATGAACAACCCATTCCTAAAATGACAGGACCAAAGTACCACCCATACATATTAAACTCTGAATGTAAATGACTTAAGCTCAATCAAAAGTTATAGATTAGTAGATTGGATTAAAAAACAAAACCTATCTGTGTATTGTCTGTAGGAGACACACTTCAACAAAGATCAGCGGAAACTATATCACATGAGTTTTGTTGTTTTCTGTTGGTTTCATCTCTTCAAACACTTACTTCTGATTAAATCATTCAATGACTCATAGATCATCCAGGGGCATCATTTTCTTTAAGGAGACTCATATCTAGTAGCATGTCATTTAACTTCATGACATTGTAAATTTCTATTTTTCTTTCTATTGTTGATTTTGTATTATGACTTTTCATTTGAGGGGATGTACAGTGGCTGTGAAATGGAGACTAACATCCAGATGTGAAGATGCAGTGTAGTATGCATTTCTGCTTCCAGACAAAGAAGGACTTACAATGAAACTGTTACTATATCTTGACAATAGGATTCTGGAGTCTCTGCCATTGTCCATGCCCACAATAATGGACATATGACTGAGTATGAAGAACTATATGTTAGTAATGATATAGAGGAACTAGGTGTGGGGGGAGGGAATTGGGGAGTGGATAGGAATATGGGACTGTATATTAAAATGATAATAATAAAATGTAAAAAAAATTATAAAAAAACAGAAATCAAAGAATAGTAAGAGTTTCCATAAGTTCATAAGTTGTGAATTATTAAAAAAAAACTAGATATGACTTTCAACAGTTTTGCACTAAAATATATTGAATATTTTAATTACTATTTTCTGTTAACGTTTAGAAATCTTTTCCCAAATGTAAGAAAAGGAAAACAGGTCCAGAATGGGAAAAAAGCAGAAAGACTCTCAAATTATGATAGAAGGAGGTCTTGGGACAGCAGTTTAACCTCTGACAGCAACAAAGTCAGATCAGGTGGAGGTAGATCTATGAATAAAAATAGACAAGGTGAATAGCAGGTGCATTGAATTATCTCTGTGGTCTCTGTGATACAAATGCAAAATATTGACCTAACCAAAACTTCAAAATAGGTACATTGCATGAAAAGCGGAAAACTGTGAGGAGTAACTATTCCAGGCATGCCAGTTTGGGATATGAAGTAATTATCAAAAGCACTTGAAAATCCAGGAAAGTGGCTGTTCCAAGGAGGGAGTTGTGGAGCAGAGCAAGTGTCTGAAACTTGTATAGAACGATTTGACTGTTTTAACCAGTGTGCATCTATAAGTTGAATGCATAAAGAATGATGACATCGGTTTACCCAAATCAGCTGCTGTGTAAGAGACACCAACAAATCATCTGCACTGTTGAACAAAAACATACATATAATATTAGTATTGGTGAGGTAAGCATTAGGAACAGAAATCAAGCAGTAAATCTGTTTCCCATGAGACCTAAAGATGGACTCCCTATCCATGGAGATGATTCATGGCAAGGTGAAAGGAAAAAGAACTTTCCAGAACAGATAAGGAATTTCATCAATCTCAGGTGACTCATCTACATAAAATCATCACATGTGTTTTTCATACTCTTAATCTGCTCCAACAGTTGGGTACTATGATAAGCAGATTTTACAGCTAAAGTGGTCCCTCAATCCCCAAGGAAGCTCAAGGCATATTAGAAAGAATAACGCTCCCAAGATGCCACTCTTCTTTTTTGGAGAAAATGTACAATGTGCTGAGCCAACTGGAAAATAGCTCTTCTCTTACATAAAAAGCAGTACTTCCACCATAACATGGACTCCCAACATTTTATTCAGCTTGGTTTACTTCCACCTCAAATAGCATGAAATCCCACCACATCATACAGCATGGTCCATAGCATGGCCCTCCACACTGCACAGCAGAGGAAGGAATCCACATTTCCCATCCAGCAACTCTTACCAGTGATAACTTCTCAGCTCTAAAGGTCACCCAAGCAGATGAGGAATGATGGTATTAGCAAATAACTTAAAAACTTTTGGTTGAGTGTTCCCTCTGCACTTGCTGTGATTATACCTTACTTCTCCACTAAAAGGCAATGTCATGACAATGAGAAAGACATCATCATAAAATGACCAATGACTAGCAATACAGCCTCCACTGTGGCACCACACAAAAGTCAAATACTGGAGTGCATCCTTTCCGTGAATTCTACACACTTGGAGTCTTAATAAGTGAAGGTGGTTTAACCAAACATACTCCCAACTGTTATGTGCAGCAAGGAAGAATTTTCCAGAACCAGACTGGTTCCTCATTGGGTTGATTCTGCTTTTATCAAGTATACATTGAAGCTGTAGTTTTTGGGTTATGCAATATTTCTAATTTTGTTTTTCTTCTTCCAACAATCAAGCTATTAGTGACTCCATCTAAGTTCAGGATAAGTTGAAGACCTTATTTCCCTTCCAACAGTTCACCAGTTTGTTGAGCCCTGCCTCTTGATTTGAAACATTGATTAATTTTTCACTTTCCATATAAACCCAGTTTCAAGTGTTTATTTAAAGAGTGTGGTCTTGGAAAATACAGACCACCATCCAAGCCTGGTGTTAGCGCCTTTTGTCTTGAATCTCTGAACTATTGGGTCATACACTCAGTAGCTCCTTATATGTCCTCAGTGATAGAGACATTTTGGCCAAGGACAATGCTGGGTGGCCACACATTGAAGACTTCTCTTCAGAGGGGACCCAGATACATTAATCTACTCTTTTGTTTAAGAGTAGATTAATTCTAGATTAATTCTAGCCAAGCAGGAGAACCATGCAAACTTGAGATGACAAAAAGAACAGATCACCTAATTAGTTCCCTGGCCAGTGCTCTATCCAATTGTTCCTTTCTTCCATGAACATTCCATCCTTAAGAGGCCCCTTTTCCTGTTCTGTTTCTTCAGATTATTGAAATTCGTGACTAATCATTTGGCTCTTTTCTTTCTTATTCCATTGTCAGGTTACAGCAAAATATTCTCCTTCCTGATCAAGGACCACTTCGTACTTATGACCTAACAACTCATTTCTCACAACCTGACACTGAAATGCCTTACATCTTGAACTGTCCTTGGAGCTGGCACTGTCCTGGCTTCATCTGTCTCACCTTGTCTATATCTCGATCATGGCAGACAGACGTACAACAGCAAGCACAACATGGTAATTAAGACTCCTGGGCCAGGCTGCTGAAGTTGAACTCTGGCTACAACATTTAGTTGGTTTGTAAACCTGGTGAGTTTAATTGCTCCTGTGCCTTAGGAACATTGGTAGACTCCACGTTCATCACCATCACTGCTGAACTTTTCAAAGTATCTGATATTTTTCAACTAATAGCAGTATTGGCACCAAAAGTTGTTTGGAAAGCTTCAGTCTCCCTTTTCCTTGGGTTGAATTGAATTATTTTGGCAACCTCATTTACAAAAAGGCTCAGAATTCATAAAATCTTCAGGTTTACAAACAATTTCCTCCTTGCTTCCTGGGCTAGTCTAAAGCCAGAAGTCCGGAGCTTCTTCTGGAGCTCCTATGTGGGTGGAGGGACCTAAGCACTTGAGCCATCTTCTGCTGCTTTCCCAGGCACATTAGCAGGGAGTTGAACTGAAATTAAAGCAGCCAGTTGGGGCTGAAAACAGAACCAACCCAGTGATTGCAACCACCAGCTGATCAGGGCGATGGATTGTGTTGGGCCCTGTACTTGCTAGTATGTACAAGAATCTGGTCTGAGAACACCTCAGACAAAGTTTCTTTGGAGCTCTCCCCAGTCGAAATGCTGGACTCAGAACTCTAACCAAGAAAAGACAGAAGACAGAACAGGTCAATCAACCATCTCAGCTATATGTTGACAGTGAAATACTGGGCAAATGGAGACTCTATGATGGACCACGTCAATTAGTGGATTCTTCAACGACTTCATCGTGCTTGGAGTAGCAAGATTGGCAGCGATTCATAACTGGTGAACTATCAAAACCACTTGTGCAAGACCCTCGGAGCATGCCCTACATCCGGGACCTGAGGTGGGTGGAAAACTGGGTGGGCCTTCTCCCTTAATATCCCCCTTTAAACATGAAGGAAACAAAATGGAAATAATAGTCTCACCCACTTTCCTGGAGCCCTTGAACCTTTTTACCCTAATCAACTATGTAAAGATTGTCAAAAATATAATAAAAAAAAAAAAAAAAGAAAAAGTTAGAACAGCCAGGTATCAAATCAGTGCCCGTTCGGTATGCTGGCACTGTAGGCAGTGTCTGCTCACTACACAGCAGTAGTAGTCCCCAGGCTAGAAAATGTTTACTGGACGTATGGAAACCATGAGATTTTTCTGTCCGAACAGGCAGGGCAGATTAATGTCAGGAAGTTATTAGATTAGGGCCCAGAATGGAGTCCCTTACTTCACAAAATAAGACAATAATTCAGAGCTCTAAAACCAGTACCAGGAAAACAATGTTCTCTTGGATGAGTTGAGCCTTTGAGGGATCCAAGAACAGTGTATATAAAATAAGTTATTATCCTTAGGATGTCAGGCAGCTGTTTGTCATTTCCCCTAAAAGCAGCGGGAAATTGGCTTAAACTGCAAAGATTTGAAATAACATAAGGAAAAAATTCGTGACAGTAGGGGCTGTTACACAATGGGAGAAGTCAGCAACGACAATTGTGGGATGGATTTCCCAGGGCTCTTAGGACACTCGTTCCATTTGTCTGGGGAGGTTTTGATATAACCTTGCCTGTTGGAGACCTCCTGGAGTCCTTTCCAGTTCTCTGCTTCTTAATTAGTTCAACATGCTTTTGCATTAATAGCATTATAATCCTGGTCACAACTAATTAAAAGACAAAAATCAATTTCCCTCTCAAATCCCCCAAACAAGAAGGTGCTTTTGCTCCTCTGTAAAAAAGAAAGGGGATGTTCTGGACATTTCCATTCATGTGTTTTTAATTTCTTTGGGGGTAGTTCTAAAGCCAAGATTGCCATAAACCAAAGTTTAGCTCAGGAATACACTGAATTATAAACTGGTAGAAATACTGAATAGACATATATAATGGAAACATTAACAGAGCTTAAGCGGTGATGGCAATAGTTTGTCTGCACAATGCAAGGAAATCATGTTGAAGTAACTGTTATTGTAGATAAGGGGGGCCACTCTTAATAATGGATTTTTCATGCATTACTTGTATGCTTTTAACATTTTTCCATCATGAACAGTGACCTTGGAATAATGCTAAGAACCGTATTTTTATATTTAACCTAAATACCAAATTTAGATACTACAAAGGGGCTTGGTTCTCTGCTGCCAGAGATTGTGCGAGGTCGTAGACCACTTCTACAAACTCATATGTAATGGAAGTAAATCTTTCTTTCTTGAAAATGTGCAACACAGAGCTACTTTCTTCCAGCAAAGTTAGGAATACTAACTTGGAAAGGACAAAACATTGGAACGGTATTGACAGATACCACGGAGGTCCTAAAGAAAGGATAGGGGGGCATTGCCCTCCTCTGATAACTCCCATAGCCCCCCCAAATCATTCTAGAAATATTAAAGCAAAATGTGTGTTTGCCATCACAACATCCACTGATACCTGTTTCTTGAGCACTGCTGTCTTGAGGCTCTCCTCCACTGGAATTCTAGAACACCAGCACACACCAGGTGACAGAAGCACAAAACACTCAATGTGTACCTATCTTGGTCTTGGGAAAAGCAAAATAAGGAATGGATTTGGGGTTGGTGTTCTGTGTGCCACTTGCCAGAAGGCTGGCTCTGCTCCCGCCCTGGGCCAGCACGTTTGTATCCCCTCCAGCTCTTTTGTCAGCTCTGTCTTGATCTGCTTACACCACTGTAAGACACCCTCATCTCTCAGAGTCAGGATGTCAACCATTTGGCTTGTGCAAGCACCTGCCCCGTGGTTCAACAGAAAAGAGCTAGGCAGCTGAATACCTTCTACTTTGAAAACAGCTAAAAGCATCATGCTGCCACAGCCACCTCCCCTCTTGCATGGCCTGAGGATGTATTTAAGCACTTTGTGTCTCCATCTACTAGAATATCAATCTACAAAATAAGATGGCAAAATGGCAGTATAAGCTGTCTCATAAGGTTACTGAAAGGCTAAATGTGGTAATATGCATGCAGTGTAGACTGTGTCTGGCTCACAGTGAACACACAGTGAGAGTTAGCTGATTATCCAGCATTCAAAGGCGACCTTACTTTCTCCAAAACTGGAGATTACTCTGTCAGAACTTCAGTCTAGGATTGGTTTAAGACAACAGATCCAAAATGAAGTTACCCATTTTTCTGTCCATGTACAGTGCCAAAGACATGTGTAAAATGTATAAATACATATGTATATACCAGTTGGGGTTAAAAAATTTTTTTTTACTTAAAATCCTCCAGCCAAACAATTCCTTAAGGGTAAATCTGGCTCAGCCCCCATCGGTTGTCTGACTGCATTGCTTTTGGAAAATCAGCTGCACTCAAAGCAAGTGTTATTTTTCTCTGTGAAATAGAAACACTATTGATCCCGCAGGGTTTCGGGAGATTCAAAGGAGATATCGCCAATAGATTTTATAGTAGAGGCAGTCACAAAGAACTAAATAATTCAGACACATCATCGTTCGTTTTTTTCTGGTTGCATTTTTTTTTTCATAGCCAGCTCCTGGTTTCTCTAATTTGTGTTTCAAGAGAAATTGTCCTTTACAAAACCTCTGTTCCTGTCCTGGTTCATTCCTCTCTAAATGCACATCTAGAAAATCCACCTTTTATTTCAAAAGCGGTGCTTGGGATGCTCGCTCTTGCCGTCTCTGGAGTCTCTGGCTTGCTGGTCTTTCTGCCAGCTTTCCCTTACTTCTCTCCCAGGGAAACCAGACTCTCCAAATTCCATCATTGATTCTGCCTCCTTTAAAATTCTGTATCTGAAATCAGATATTTTTCTTTCTCTTTTTTCTTTTTTTTTTTTTTTTTCAGTTTAAGATCAGACTGTCTCTGTAAAAGCCAAACTTACAGAGAGAGAGAGAGAAAGAGAGAAAGAGAGAAAGCTCCATGCAGTAGTTTACTACCCAAAAGGCAGCTTCTTAGGCTGAAGCCAGGAGTCTGGCACTTCCTCTGGGTCTCCCACGTGAGAGAATGAGCCAAACATCTGTCACTGCATTCCCAGGGGAATTAGCAGGGAGCTGGATCAGAATTAGAGCAAGCAGGACCCAAACAATTACCCACATAATATGACAGCATCTTAACTAGCTATGCCACAGCATCAGCCCTAGCAAGCTTTGCATTTTCTAACTTGAAATTAACTTTTCTGTCAGAGTAAGAAAAGGAAACAGTCATGGGTAGAAAAATGCCAGAATCTAAAGTCTATGTTTTATTTTCTAAGGTTTTCTTTGGCTCCCTTTTTGCTCTGATGAGACTATGATCCAGAAAGAACACCAGAAGCAGGTGTCTAGCTTTACATTTGGGGCTCGTGTGTCCCACATTGGAGTGCCTCGATTATATTACGGCTCTGGCCCCTGACAACAGCTTCCTGTTAACACAGACCCTGGGAGGTAGCTGTGATGGTGCTTCAAGTAACTGGGTGCTTGCTACTCGCATGGAACACATGCATTTTATTCCCAACTCTTAGCTCTGGTCCCCACCCAGCCCTAGTCATTGAAGACATTTGGAGAATGAATATTTCTCTCTCTCTCTCTCATAAGTAATTTTTTTAAGTCCCATGTACAAGTATCAACAGCCCCAAGTAAAACAGACCAATACCCATCATATGTTGGTATGACCCAGTTCCTGGGAAGACTCTGAATCATTTCTCTGGGTGCCCTGGACTATGACCAGCCATGATCAGGCAGGCTATCCTAGTTCATCCTGTGAAGTATGGTCAGAACTATTCCAGGGATACAATTTCAAGTACGTGGATAACATAGGGAAGAAAGAGTCAGAGAATGGAAAGTGACAGAGCAAGAGGCAAGAAGGGTAAGAGCAAAGCACAAAGAATCTGGCAGTTACATGGATTGAGCACTGCTGTGGGCCACATTCTCACTTAAGCTTCACAATGATCCAGGCAGCTAAAGTTATCAGTTCTCACACCGCCACCTCCAGCGCTGCTCCTGGTGGGAGGCCCAGGCTCCCTTAAGATTGGACTGTTGGCGCTCTCCAAACTTTCCTGTCCCATCTCACAGAGAACACCTTGATAAAGTCCCACAGATGGCTCAGCATGTCTGCGGTGCATGCATTTGAACAGTTTAATACTCTGAAAACAACCTTAGCTCCCTTTCAGTTCCTGATGGAGTGTGTGGAAATGAAAACATCTTATTTGACCCTTTGCGCTTACAACGGAGACATCCAATAAAACAAATACTAATTCAGTTCGTAATGTTGTGATTTGAAGCACATATTTTTATTCTTTGTGCTTGTGCATCCTCTCCCAACTTGGAACTTTCTCAGCCTAGAACTGCTTCTCTCCTTCTTCACATTCTGCTCCAACACCTGTTCCTCTATTAAGCAGTTCTCTCCTGAATTCCTCACCTGAATCCTCCAGACCTGGCTGGGACCCCCAGTCCCTCAGCACACAGCAAGATGCACCAGCACAATTGTGGAATTCACCATTACATTCTATCCAGCTATGTGCTGGTTCCTATCAAAACCCTGGCACCTGATCCTACAGTCTTGGTCTTGTCCCTTCATATTCCCACTCCTAGCCTGCTCTCTCCCAGTGCAATCCTTTTATTTTTGTCCTCAAGATTTTGGCCACCATGGCTATTTCTTATTTTCCAAAGCATTTTCAACATGCCAGGATACGGTAAACACAAAACCATTGAAAACTGGAGGATGATGAATTTGCCCACATCATTCTTTGTCTCCAGCCCTCTTTGCATTTCCTCAATCTCCTTCCTTTGGACAATATTGACATTTTGCTGATGGCAAATAAACTGAGGATATCCCAGGCCCCAATACCAACAGATATTCACATAAAAAACAAACACAATGTGAGGGGGCAGAAGAAGCGCTTACAGTTCTCATTACTTCTGCAGTCTGGTTGTGTCTTGCTTCTCCTGGCTCAATTAGGTCAGTGGAATTACAAGGTGAAGATTATCAATATGAAGCCCATTGCCCCGGAGCCTGGTTGAGGGGAGGATTCTCAGGTCCCAGGAATGTCTCCCGCCCCAACACTTCAAGGAACACAGGATATTTAAACGCAGATGTAAGTGTGGATTGCAGTCATTTCTCTTCTTACTTGTCGCCTCGTACTTGTATACCACACAGTTCAGGAACCACTCGGGTAGCTAATTAAGCAACAAAACCATCAGACCTAGGTATTACTTTTTACCTAATTGCCTCCCTCTTTTTCGGAGGTCTGTGTTCCTCAACGTCAGCCTGTGCTTTGACTGCGAGCAAGGGGTCAAGGGGTGAAGAGAATGCAGTGTTAATGTAGGAGTCACATAAATGCATTAGCCCGGTGGACCAAATAAGGGGAAATATTTTGATGAGAAAATGGCATTTAGAAGTGCTAGCGCATTTAAAACATTTTCCCGGTCTGGTTACATTAGCAGACCTAAACAATCAAGGGCCAGGAGGCGTTGATGTGGGGATTGTGAGCTTCAAACGTTACCCTGTTCTGACACCTATTAATAACCACCTTTGGAGAATTACAAAGCACAGGGAATTGAGGACTATTCGACTTCACACCTGCAGATGTTCCATAACTGTGATTCATACCAAAAAAATCTATACAGTATGATCTATGTTTAACTCTACTGAGCAAGAGGCTTTTGGCATTAAGAAATCTATTGCTAATTCTAGGTGCCAATGGCACTTGGGACCTTTTCCTGACATTTCCTATTCAAGGAGCAGATTGGTTGCCAACACACTATTATTCATCAGCAAAAGAATTCAATACGTTCATGTTTGCTCCAGCTCTGAAAGAATTTTACTCCAGTACATGGGGAAAGAACTTTACTCATCTCTTCACCCTTCTGATTCAACAGCCTCTTGCAGCAAACAGGCTCTGAAAAACCTCCATGGAGCCTGTTGGAGGTTTAGATTCTGCACACCAGTGGGGAAAGGAAGACCATTTCAGAGCAGGGAACCCCAGGGCAAGCAGACACTTGGGGCTATGCAATCATCTGTCAAACGTGGGCATGTCCAACAGAGTACAATGTGCAGGGACATACTGCGTGGAGAGAAGCAATGGTAATTACTCCTCCTGTTCCCACTGCTTCTCATTCATCTGGGCCTCTGACGGTAAGCCTAAACGCCACTGGAAAATCCTTATTTGTCCTGAAGACAGACAATTCCACCAGCAAAAAAAGTTAAAGGTTCCATGATATTCACCTCACTAGGTTCCTAAAACGTCAAACTTGAACTCTCCCATCTCAAAGTGTCTCTGTTCAATGCCCGGTGTTCCTTTGTTGGAGCTCAGATTGCAATGAGGAGCCCTTGTGCTCACTTTTTGGCAGTTGTTTCAAATTTTACATCAAAAAAGACTCCTTTTGACTGATCACTAGAGCGCCTGGTAAGAAAGACTTTGGATAGAAACATTGAAAAAGAAAAATTCTGAATGCGAATTCACCTCTGTAACCAGCAGCCACCCTCAGACATGAGCTCAGTTTGGCAAGCCAAAGTAGGTTGTGAAAAGATGCACCCAGCTGAGCTGAAATTGGGTTAAGGGTGTTGAGCTCGTGTTGGGTACATGTCTGCAGGACCCAGGTAACCATCACAAACCTTTGGTTTCCAGAGTTTGACAACAGTTCTTCCTTTATTGTACAGAAGTGGACAGGCAATAGCATCACCAATCATGAAAGTTCAGGATGGAGAGGATTTCAAACGTGTGTGACTCCCTGCCCCTTTAGACATTCCTCATTAGATTCTCATTACTGCATCAACCTCGGCAGCAGCATCCCCAGCACCATGCTCAGAATCAGAGCATCCATTAACAGCCACTGTGTTCAGCACCCACCAAGCACCATTCCTTGTACACTTCCCCTGTCCCCTGTGACTTGGGCATTTTACACATGAAGAAACTGAGAAGTTAAATAGAACGATTTACTGAATCCGGAGGATCTGGTGTTTGTGTGCTGAATCCCAGGTTCTTATTCATCATGTTCCATAGTTTCTACAAGCTTTCACTTACTAGCCACTTGAATAGTTTTCACGTTGAGGTGAAGCTATTTTTGTGGCGCACAACACCGCCAAACAGATTTTTTGTTTGTTTTCAGACAGTTTCCTTATTGCCTCTATTAAAGAAGATGAAATGTCGCCTTTGATTAACATTCTCCAGATGTTTGTCTCTCAACTCGAGCTTCCTGGTGATGTGAACCCTGGGAAACAACTGGATGCTTCCCACCCTCCCGGAAGACCTGGATTGGGCTCCTCCTGTATTCAACCCCAGGTTGAGCCCCTTTACGGAGTAAATCAGCAAATGAACTCTCTCTCTCTCCGTTTCTCTCTCCCTCCATTCCTCTCTCTTTCATCTGTCTGCTTTCTATAACAAATAAACAAATACATTTTTTTTAACAAATTCTTTCTGTTGAGATCTGCCACCCTGAAACCTCCTGCAGGCAGCAATTATCTCTCTTTTTCTAAGTTTTTTTTTTCCATTAAGCTAATTCCTCCATTTGTTTTCTTCTTTTTTCCCCTTGATATTTCTTCTGGTTCCAGAATCTATGTTGTACCGAAACAGAAACCTCTTCTTACTCTGTTCATAAGCTCAGCTCCTGGCACTACCACCCATATCAAATAGGTGTTCTATAAATGCTGGGGGCAGGGAGGGGGAACAGTAAACAAGGAACAACTTCTCAACAGTAGATGTGCCACAACTTAAACATGTTGAGCGTCCGTGTTTTAAATGTTGGCATCTTCCCACAGTCATTCACTGAACGTAACATCAAAATGAAATGCAATCCCCATGTGTGATTTAGCTTCCAAGTTCAGTAAAGGTTAGTACATCCTTCTAGGAAGTGCTGCATTTCTCCATGCTGTGTAAATGCCATTGGGAGGTTGACAGTCCACTCACCTTGCTGACTCATGCAGCAATTACGGAAACACACCTTCAAGTTCCTTCCTTAAGAGTGGCTCATAACCCATCTCTACCAGAATTGTGGTTTTCAGCCCAAGGACAATGAGTGCATCCACAGGATGGCTCACACTAAGTCCAGGCTGCCTGGCTATGTTTTCAGGATCCTGGAGTCCTTCCCGGAAAATGTCATTATTCCTTCTGGTTTTGTTTTACTCTTGAATTTGGGAAGCTGGACATCTATGACCTTAGCTCTACCAGAGAAGCAAGGCTTGCGCAACTGGTATCACTTTTAAGCCTTCTTTCTCACCAAGTGGAACCTTCTCACATGGCTCCCCATCAGCAGATTCCTCACATATTCACTCAAGAGCCAACCGTAAGTCTTGGAAAGAGACTTGGTAAAGCTTCAGACTACGGACCCAAGCATCAGAACACTACTTCACAAAGCTCTGAACATTTGGTCTTCTGGTTTGTTTATTGACTTCCATTCCTGAGATGGCCATTTGTGCCATTAGTTTCATGAGATTCATGTTAGTCCAAATAGCCTGGGATATGCTGCATGAACAAACAATCCTTAAAGGTCAGTCAGCAAGTTTGTTTCACCCATATGAAAATATCTAGCATTCACTTCCAGACTGAGTTAGAGTGCTACAATTTCAACCCATGACTACACAGTCAGCACAGCAGGACAGGAAGAGAGAGTGCACAGGGGAACCCACCACTTGCTCTTCAGTGCTTCTGCCCAAAAGTCATGTGCTCTGTTTTCCATTGCTCCGGTGCTCAGCACTTAAAAAAGGGCTTCTACTGAGTGCAGAATGGGTCTTCTGGTTGGGTGTTACACATTCCTTCTTTTATCTTTTCTCTGTGATGAAATTCCTCCCCAGCATGTGCACAATTATGAGAACCCTACTTCTCTGCTAATTCATGTCTATCACAATTTTACCTTCATCTCTTCTTGGATTGGCCACTGACAGGCTGAGATCATATGTGTCAACTGGACTCCTATTAAAAATAAGAGAAAATATGCCCAGAGATTAAAATAGAAAAAGGGGTGGTTCAACATTCGCTAAAATAGGAAACAGGATTGACTACTTTGTAGGAAAGTGAAGCTCAGATAGACAATTCTAAATGAATGGTCCAGGCAATGTCATAGTGCGTGACTTCTTTCTGTCTCTTGATTAAGCCACTCTCAATGTTGGTTTCACCTTCAGCTTCACCAGCCCCATAGGTGGGCATTAAGGATAGTAGAGTCCCATCGTTATAGCATCAAAGCATTTACCGGGACAGGGGAAGTAGTGACTCCAACTCTAATATAACACAAACAAAATTGCTAAATGTATCTTGGTTCCAATTAACTTGTCCAATCAGGCCCACTTTCTAACAACTGTTGTTAGTGAGAGCTGCTGCTCTGACTGGACAGACCTGGGTCACAATACATTTCCCAAAGCCCAGTGTGGAACCATGCGCACGTAAAGGAGGGATAAAGTAGATTCTCAAACAAAAACATGGGCTGTTCCAGAAAATAAAATGAGTGGGTGATGGGAAGCCACATAATCTGACTGCTGACTAACCCTGCTGACCTTAATGCTAAGGAGTCCCCAACAGCAGAATGATGCCTGTTTGACCTTTCAATTGCCACAACCTCTGTAGCTGTCCTCTTTCTCTTCTTGTCCCTAGGAGTAGGTCTGCTAGCCAAGACCCACCCTCACCTCTCCAAGATCAAAAGACCAGCCTAGTCTAGCCCATTGGTAGGAACTAGGTAATACCTGAATTATATCCTCCCTAGGATGATGGGCAAGAAAGAACTTTGGATCCTGCTGCTAGAGATCACCTTGAGAAAAAGCCACACTCTTATGCAACACTCAGGACAATCAGTCCTTCTGCTCCAAATTTCCTGACTATGCAATTTGCATTTCTCCATCTTGTTTCACAAGGCTTTTATGAGAGTTGACATTGGTTGTCTTTCTGAAGTCCATGCATAGTTCGTCTCCCTGATTCATACCCATATCCTAAAAGCAAATGAAGTTATTAATCTGATGATTTTATTCTCAATGAATCCATTCTGGCTTCTAAAACCACCACTTTCTTTTGTCAAGGGCTCACAATCCATCCTCTTAATAATCCATTTTAGAATTTCCCTCACAGTTGACATTAAGCTCACAGGTCTATAGTTTGCAAAATCCCCTTTTCCCCTTTTCAAAGGCCAGGGCTGTGCATGTCAGCCTGCTGTCTCTCAGCGCCTCCTCCTCTGCATGAGAGGCAGCTAATGGAGGATTTGCCTAATGTCTCTTAATGAGACAGTGTCGAGTCAGGATTAGAAGTCAACAGACCGTGAGCGTCCAGCCTTTGCATCTCTTCAGCCATGACGATTTCCCTACCAACTTTTTTTTTCCCCGGAGATGAGAACACTCTGCCAGGAAAGATTTCTGTACTGAAGCTGGCCTCTTTCTCCATTTTCCTAGTCTGGAACTGAATCAGTGGTGGAAGTGGGAGCTGGGCTCTGGGACTTGAGGCAGACGTAGCACGGGGCTGGCACTCCCAGCAAGCGCAGCCCACGCTCCGTGATCATGGGTCAGTCTGTTTCTGAATTGAGTGTGATGAAGTAGTTTCACCCCGTGATCCCTGGAACCTCAGTCGTGAAGAATCAGACCCTTGGGGTCACTTGTGTACAAACGACAGTTTGGAAATTCCCTGTAATCCCCAGTGCAAGCTCCCATATTTTTTCTGAAACTGGGCTCCTCTGCTCTGCTCTGGTTGAGCAGAACAGACTTCCTCTCGACTTTCTTCCAGTTTTCTAAAGTAAATATATTCTTCTTCATCTTTAGGTATCAGTCCAATTTTCCTTTCACATTTTAAAACCCCAACTAAACTTATAAGCTAATTAGAAAGACCAGATTATAGCACATTTAAGAGCTCAGTTACACAAAAATCAGAGTGATATTGGGCAAAATTTATTTCCAAATCGGGGTGAAGCATACTTGGTATTGATAGTTTTGGGATTTCTAGAAGAATTCTGTGATGTAATAGGACTTTGTTTGAAGTTTTCCCATAGACTTAAAAGGAAACTGAGAAGGAAAATCAATATATGACCTAGCTATAACACAGAAATAAGTGAATCACCATTGGTCTTAATTTATTCCATGAACTGAGAAGAATAATATTCACCCCCTCCGGATGATATTTTACATAAGGAATAGATGTGGTGCTAATTTTTAAAAGCTAAATTCAGTATTTCCATAAAACAGAAAAAACTGTTTTTCACTTCTGGCTCACAGAACAATTTAATGAGGAAATGACACATCACATACATAGGTGGCCTTTTATCTCAACCTCTACAGTTAATATTGCTTTTATTTTGTGCCAATACATGAGTCTCCTAAAACAAAACCAGAAAACCTGAAAAATTAATTTTTAAATAACTACTTTCATAAATACGATTATTTCTTAATAATCAAATTCAACAAAAAATCAAGATGACAGACTGAATATATGCCCTTTATAAAAAAAAAAAACTTTTTTCACTGGAAAACAGAACAACAGAAAAGGAGAGACAGAGAAAAGATGACTTTCCATCCTTGCATACACTGCTCAGTTGGCCACACGAGCTGAGGTTGAGCCAGGCAGGAGCCAGGAGCCAGAAACCCCACCGGCTACCCATGTGTGTAGCAGGGGCCCAAGTACGTGGGCCATCCTCTGCCACCTGCCTGAGCATCCGCAGGGTGTTAGATTGCAAGCAGGCTTGCAGGACTTCCAACTGGCATTCCAAGAAGGGAGGTTGACCTTTCAAGTGGCAGCCTGGTCTACTGCACTGTAATGGCATTCTCTCTGCCCTTTGGGCATGAAGGAAGAAAAGAATTATAGTTTTGTTAAGAAAAACAGGACACAAGCTTCTAAGAGAACAAACCATTACGAAACAGCCGAGAACACTGTGTTTGGAGGAGGAACACTGCCGTGTTCCAAACTCTTCTTGTAGAGTGTGCAGTCGCAGCACGCACTGTGTACCACACAGCCTCGCGACAGTCATAACTTAGGGCACGCAGTCCCATGGGCTCAGGCACGCATGCACGATGCCCAACATCACAATCACTGCAGAATCAGATGCGATTCTGCTGATCTCAGACAGCCTTGGGTTCAGCTGCACTGCAGTTCTTGTGCTGAGATTTGCTCCCTCCGTTCCTTCTGGGACCACTTGTGGTAGTGACCGCTACCCACTTCTCAGGAAGAGATCAGGAACTCAAGTGGCATAAATAAAAGAAATACATGCACCCACTCGAGCCTTTGTTCTCAGGGATACATTTCCATTAACATTGCTTTGCTAGAGCAAGAGCCTTGGCTGAGCTCGAGCGCTTAAGTAGAAGGTGTGTGCACTCACAGGGAGCGTGTAAACATGGTGGCAGGAAGAACTGCAAGATACTCCACGTGCCTATACTAGAGAATCAAACAACTTAAGTTATATGAAATACCAGCCACCTACCAGGCACTAAGAACTGTGGTAGTTATTACTGGCCATCTAATTATGTGATTAAGAGATCTTAAGACTATCAGCATGGCTGAACCCCACTGTGCTGAGCCCTGGGGGCTGGCACTGTAATCACCAGGTTCTCAACGATAAACCTTGCAAAGAAGCAAGTTCTTTGGCCACTGTTGTCGCAGAGCACGGTGCTCTGGATCCAGCCAAGACACAGACTGAGGGAGGTGTCGCAACTGGCAGCCTGACTGTCAGTGGGATTACCTCACTTCTCCTTTCTCATGTTTACCGGGACAGAAACAGGCTTTCCGCAATCAGCTGATAAAACTAATCCAAATTTATATGGCTCATTAAAGGCATCAATACCAATTGCTAGCATTTGGGGAGTCTCTGGCAGGGCTACCAGCAGGTGAGACGTTACAACTTTCAGAATCTGCCTTTTTTTATGAGCTGCTGATTTTTTCAGTGTGTTTCCTTAGACCTCTATGTAAAGCCTGCTTGGGAACAAACGACCAGTTTGGAAAAAATAAAGTTTTAACACTAAAAATAAGCACATAAATATTGTGGGTAGTCAAAAACAGACCTGAGACCCTTACCAATTCTGATTTATTTCTCCCCCAAGAACACCTCTTAATTTCTGTGCCTCTCCCTTCCCAACTTGTCACTGACCAGCAGCGACACTACCGACGAGGCACTCTTGAGGGTCTGGGAAAAGCCGGAACCGCAGCCGGACCCCTTATTGCCAAAGCAGCTGCTTTTATACTCTTTCTCCACTGCTTTTTTTCCTTGTAGGTCTTGGTTTTTCTCTGTTGCTTTTCCAGCCCTTTTTCTGCTGCTTTTCTTCCCATTCTTGTCCCCGTAGGCCTTATTGCTTTTTTCCCCTCACTGCCGCTTTTCTCTTCGTAGGCCTTATACCCCTCTCTCCGCTGCTCCTGCGTCTCTCACCATACGCCTTAGCTTCTCTCCCCGAAGATCTTAGCTTTTCTACCCCTTTCTGCTGCCCCGTTCTTCTCCTCATTCTTCTCCTTAGCTTTTAGCAGCTGCTTTTATACCACTCGCCATCAGTCACTTCTCCCTGTGGGTCCACTTGGCGCTATCTGATAGGCCAGTAGCAATGACATAATCGCAGCGAGGGCATCAGCCTATCCCTGTGACTTCCTGTTTACCTGCTGGCGAGACCAACCCCGCCTCCTGGCCCTGGGCCAGCTGCCATCCTGTGACGGCCTTTCCTATTCTGGGGAGCAACTCCGGCACCCTGCTCCTCACACAACTGTGAAGACAGTTGGCATAGAAAATCTTACCAATCTCACCAAGATTATAAAAAAATAAGAATTCTACTATCCTAACCTAATTTCTGCTCAAATTAGAAAAGTCCTGGAAAAAATTCAGACCAGATGTAGAAGTGATGCGAGTTATCAGGATCCCTGAGCAACACCAGGGCTAAGCGCTCAGTCCTAAAGGTGTCCCTGCATCCTCATTGTTCTCTGCCCTTCTCTACCAGCTGTCCCTCACCCCCAGCATACTCTCCAAAACCTTCCCAAGGCTCTTTGTCCCCAGGGAAACATGAACTGGGCAGAGCCCCTCACTGTCTTCCATGATTCCACTAGGGTCTTGTCTATTCCATATCCAGTAGACACAATTTTGTAGGTGAGATAAGAATTGACTCTTCTCTACCTCAGAGTCTTCCTCTTTCGGGCATATGTTTCCAATCCTATTCTTGGTCTCACAGACCCTATGGCACCTGCCTTTTCAGCCCTGTCCCACCCACTTCCAGCTGGATATGTCTCCCCATTTGGCTCTTTATTTCTCCATTCTCTATCTTTGCAAAATGGTCTTGTTTATTTATTTGCTTTTAATGTTAATAAGTTCCATCTGTTCCCTGCTGAGTCCTCAGAAGCTAGAATTTGGCCCATATCATGGTCCATATTCAACAACCAAAAAGGTGGGATGAGTTAGCACATACCAGTCCTAACTAGCTCTGAGACAAGGTGAGCTCAGGTCCCAGTGGTCCTCTGATCAGGACCTTCTCCCTCACAGTGAGAACTGGTAACAGCAGGTGTTTCTACTTCACAAGGTCAATGAAAACTCCAGAAAATTCTCAGAGGTCCGAATGGCCTTCATCGAGAATGCTGGGGTGACAGTCCAAGGAAGGGGAGGACCTTGGCCCTGCTGCGGAGTAGGGAGTGAGTACAGGGAGAAACCACAAGGCAGGCATGGGTGTTAACCAGCTTAGTCTTCAGCCCCTGGGCTGTCTCTCAGCCCTGGATTTGTGACAAGCGAGTGGTGATAGTGATGACTGTCACCTGATAGCAAGTGAATCTGCTCAGGATATCTCCATCTCCTTATTTCTCTTCAAGGGAACACAGCGGTTCAGCTGCTTTGAACAGCAGGAAAACTCGTCATTAGAAAGGGGTCAATAATAACTGCTTATTTTCCTCCCATGGCTTGAGGTCACAGAACGTAACCGCAGTGCTCAGCAGTCACAGGAGCTTTTACAACAAATGTTTCCTGTCTTCCCTACATGCAGGGATAAAATCAGCCAAGACCTCGGATCTCCAAGATCTTCAGAGCATGCTCCCTCTCTCTCTCTTTCTCCCTTTCTCCCCCACTTCCCTCTTCCAATATTGTGGACATTTTTTCCTCTCTTCCATACCCACCTTCCACCCTTTTCCATCTTGTCTGTGCTCTAGCTCCCTGGGGCTCTGACCTCCAATTTCAGTTGGCTCCTTCCCTGCTGGGTCACCTCCAGAGGGAAAGGTGATGGCTGCTGTGCTACCAGGGAGCCTCTCCCACAGCTAGCGCCAGGCTCTCTGGCTTGTGGCTGTCATTCCCAGCTCACCCTTTCAGTGCCAGAGTGATAATGATCCCTTGCTGATCCCAGCCCTACAATGGATTCTCTCTTGTGGGCTTCCCTCCACCCTGTTCAGACCTTTGTAAATAGTCACTTTATTAAACTCTCCTTTAATTACCCTGCCTGAGTGAGCCATCTGTTTCCTGCTGGGGCCCTAGCTGATAACAGAAGCAAAAGGCTTCTCCACGCTGCCTCCTGCCTACTGTCCCCCCAACAGAGAAGAGAAAGGCAGACTTTCCTCCGGCTCTCACTCTAGTGTTGGCCCATGCAAGTAAGCCTGGGCAAGCAAGTCTTTGACATTTCCAAAGTGACTTGTGGGTAGAGTGGGAGAGAAGTGGGGTTATTGGCTGGCAACCAGCAATGCCTGCCTTAATGGTCTTGCGGCTCCCAGCCCTGAGAAGCCTCTGTGTGTGTAGGCATCACTGGGGAAGCAGATCGGGCAGGTGGTGTCACTCCTGGTTTTCTGGCAGTGAACACATGACTCTGGGTTTGCCAGCACTTGCTGTGGTTATTGGGCTAGAGCAGTAGTGAGTGGCCAAAACTTGCTCCAGAGGGGTGCAAGGATGACAACAAGAGGCTGCCAGCCACCTGCAGGCTCTTGGAAGCATGTGCACGGCGCAGGCAATGGCAAGAGGCGCTCTTAGCAGAGATGTTCAGATATTCGAAGCGCTTCCTTTCAAACTGACTCCCAAAAGGGAAGGGTGTTGTTCTTGTTCTCTTGCCCAGAAAATTTCCTTGGGTTCCCCACACAGGCAGGGCTTGAAATGTTTTGGCCAGTAGTGGCAGATGCATCACTTACTTTCCCATAAATAACATATGCTTAACTCTTACTCAGCAAGAGCCAACAAAGATATCTGAGACCAAGAAGACCTGCTGGGGGCATCGCGCCGACAGGATATGGCTTTTTTTTCTTGGTATCACAGTCAGTGCCAACATTGCAAGTCACCCTGTCATCAGTCTTCACCGTTTGTTTTATTGTTTGGCTGTTTGGGTTTTTGGTTTTTAGGGAAATGGTACTGGGTCTCAGCTGTAAGGGAAGGAAAGGGGAAACTTACTACAAAAAGTAAGCTTCATTCTGCTCTTGAACATACAGATTCTGTCCAGCCAAATTAGCATGTAAATTTGATTTCCCTGGTCTGTTTCCCTTTACTCACAAGCATTGATAACAACCGAAGTCACTAATTGTATACAATGTGCTATAAATATTTTTTTTGTTTCTTGAATGCATTTCCAACTATCGTGTAGCCACAACTATTTGTACATAAAACAACTGTCTGCATCGATGAGGTAAAATATATTTTAATAATATATGCATACATTATGTATTGCTCAAAACAGGATAATTGACTTCAAACATTACCATCTTTTTGTGGTTAACAGATGCTCAGAATTCACTCTTCTAGCTATTTTGAAATAACTGGAGTATTTGTCAAAGTTGACCAGAAAATGAAATTCAAAGATGTTTATTTCAGTACAAAAAGTTTTTAAATCCCTTCATAGTTTCACCCAGCTTACATTTTTTTTGAGCACTTTGAAACCCCTTTGTGTGCAGGGATGTCATGATGCTCTCCCACTAAAATAAACTATTTTCCAATTCCATGTTCCACCCATTTTTGCAGCACCTTTAGTCACTAGGCTCCTGAGACGTCACTCTCCTGCCTTTTGTGTTCCCTGCTGTATCCCCAGGACCTAGAATATCTAGTAGGTGCTGGAGTCTTAAGGAATATTTGCTGAGTATATGATTGTGTGGGTGAATAAATGGATGGATGAATGGATGGATGGATAGAAGTGACTTCAGACAGTGCTTGATGCCTGTGGTTAGGATAATAGCTGGCACATAATAGCACTCCACCAAAGACCAAGACAAGAAGTCAAGCCAGTGAGAGTTCAGGGAGCAGTCAGAGAGGGACAGGAGCCTCTGCATCTTCCCCAGCAGAGGTGCACAGTCCCAGAGTCACCTGCGGCTTCAGAGTTCCTGCCCAGCTCTGCAGCCACAGACCAGCACTTTGCTGGCACCACTCTCCCCTTAAAGGCCTGTGGCAAAAGTTCTCCTTGAAAACATCTCACATGCATTCGACCTCGGTCTTCCTTCCTGCCCAGCTCTACATCCAGGAGTTCTACACATTTATGTAATAGCCAACTCCTTCACAAAACCAAAACTAGGCTTATTGATAGGATGAGGGCAGCCTCCCTTTACCAAGAGCCTGCCAGCAACACCTTACGCTCTATGATGTTGGAGAGTCACAGGTTTACATGGTTTAAAAAAAAAAAGCAAAAACGAAAGTCAAAGTGTCTTAAGCACTTTGCTAACGGAGCACAAATGCATTGGAGTTGACAGTTTTAGAAATTAAGATTCACAAGCATTTAAAATACTAACTTACCTTAAAATAACAAAACATGCGGACTGACACAAATAACAGTTTTAATAAAAATTTCATGAGAAAAAATGTTAAATGTAGAATTATACATTTTTTACAAATCTCATTTTAATTTTAACTTAATACGAAGTAGCTAAATTCTGTAAGTTTCTGAGTTTTTTTTCTGATCTATATTACATAGCTTAGAATTTCTGAGAAAGTGAGAACCCAAAAATGAAAGCCTTAGTGTTATTTCAACAGTCATTTTGCCCAATTTTGTTGTCTTCCTCCCCAGCTGCTGGTTTTCAAACTTAACTTTAACCGCTGATCACGAAATTAGACACGAGGAGCCATGCAATCAAATAGGTAGAGGTGTTCTTGTTGAAACTGTGTCAGGGTCCTCGCCCAACCCACCACAGGGCCACTAACTCCACCGCCTTCAGGGCAGCCAGGCTGCCCAGGGCCAGCACAGCACTGTATGGAAGCTGGTAAGCCAAGCCATTGGACATGCTTCTTTGTTGCCCCAACCAATACTCAGGACAATCCTCAACTCCTTGACCCAATACCATCATCACCCATTCCAACTCCACAGATCCAAGCTCATTCCTACCACAACGTAGGAATGTGGAAGAGTAGTCCAGAAAAATAAAACAGGTAATCAATTATCTCATTTAACACTTGCCAAAATACCACCTTAAAAACTATTCTTTTCAGTAAAATAAGCAAAATTATGATGAACATTTTCATGGTCTGATTTTGCACACATCTTTGGTTATTTCAAGCAGTGCCTCCATCCCTGACAAAGGAAAGAAAGTGCACAAAGGGGATGGGTCGGCTTTCAATCATGTATTAAATATTTAAATAACTTGAAATAACGTATTGAGAAACATTTTTAAAATCTGTGTCAAATGCTGTGGTCCGAAATGTGGAGGACTGTCCACTTCGCACTGGTTGTTACTACAACCCAACAGCCACGACTGGGATCTTATGTGCATTGCTATTTTAGTGTGGGAAAATAAAGAATACCATCAAAACATATTCACAAAAGTGCATATTCTGGGTGAGCCCATTTGGTTTCCAATGTGTTAAACTCATTATGTTTGGAGAACAGTCACTTTATTATTTTTTATTAACATGCTACTACATTTTCTGGATTCAAACCCCATTTGTTTGGACAAATCAGCAAATTCCTAAGAATGATGGAATTCTTCCTTCCCTCTTTCCTTCCCTTCAGGCTCCCTCCCTGCAAAGCTTTGCAAGAGCCTGCTGTGGAAACAAGAGCTCTGCAGTGCCACTGGTTGGACTGAAATGGGGAAAGAATCAGTCAAACCTAAGGATGCTGTCCATGGGGTAGAATCAGAAGTCATTTGTGGACTTTCAACAGAGAACGTAGCTGCTCTCTCCTGGGGTGTGAGTCACAGTAGAAGAGCAGCAGGATCTAAACGGAGAGTCCGGAAGAGGGGGCAGAGGCTCTGCTTCCCCGCCGTGCTGCAGCTGCCATGGGCTGCAGCGACTTAGGGTGAAGCAGAGCAGAACAAGTGGGCACTCCGCTCCAAACAGATATGGAATCAGAGAAAGAGGCAGATACACCTTATCAGGTGGGAAAGATGCACTAAAGCGAATAATAAACCTGAAACCCTTCACACACACCTGATACAGATGGCACCCTAAATAATGGCATTTGCCAATACATTATAAGCCAGGGCCAAGGGAACTAAGAAAGCTAAGTACTTTCAATACCAAGCTTAGTACTTTTGAAGCACTTCGCATGGTTTCCTATTTATTCTTGAAAAATCAGACATTTGGAAAAATTCCTATTTTGGGTATTTTCTCTCATTGATTTTTTTTCTCCTAGACTGGATATTGTAGGCTTTCAAGTTCAAAATGTATCTGTGTCTGTGTTTCTCTCTCTTGTCTGGTGACCTTTTTCCAACAGCAACTTTCTGTGAAGGAACATGTAGAAAGATTTGCTAGCATCACCCTAAAGTGACCCACACTAAAATCACACATAATTTTATTTAAAGAAGATGTGTGTTTTACAGATAAACAGAAAGCTGTAAGAATTACCCTTAGTGACATGGAGACAGCTATCTACAGATTTTGTAATTCCTGTTTTTCTTTCTTTGCTTGTTTTAACTTGAAAATCCATGAAAGTACAGATGTAGTCTCCTCAAGGTGGTTTTCTGTGTTGACACTTGTACATACACACACTGATTAATTATTCGTTAGAGAGAAAAGGTAGAACATAATCAGATGAGATTTGCTCTATATTTTTATCCAGGATAAAGAGAACTTCTGTTCTTGCCACTCTTGTGGGAGACTTGAATTGTGTCCCTAGCTCCCGGCTCCCAACCTCATCCAACCAGTCCTAGCCTTTGAAAGTATCTGAGAAAATGGCATGTGGAAATGCCCTCTCTCCCTCTCTATTTCTATATTTATCTATATTTGCTTCTCAAATACATAAAAATCACGGAATTATTCTTCCAAAATGCTTGGCTTCTATGAGAATTTTATCTTTCCAGTTTCACAATGTTCATGTATGTGTTTCTATCATTTCTATTCGTTTGATGCCTACTGTCTTTTTCTCTATTTTTCCTTATTTAGAATGTACATTGCAGGGAATGGCATGATGGCAGAGCCATGCCTGCAACATGAACTAAAACACTAGTTCTAATCCCAGCCACTCCACTTCTGATCCAACTCCCTGCTAATGTCCTGCACAAACAGCAGAGGATGGCTCAACTCTTTGGGCCCCAGTACACACGTGGCAGATCCAGAAGAAACTCCTGGCTTTTGGTTTCAGATCAGCTCAATTCCAGTCTTTGCAGACATTTAGGGAATGAACCAGATGATAGAAAATCTCTCTCTTCTTCTCTCTGTACTTTCAAACAAAAATGAATATTTTTTTCAAATAAAAATAAATATTTTTAAAAGAATATGCATTCCAAGATGATATGGACTTTAAGTTAAACTTTAATTTAAAAAAAGGAAAGAGAAAATAATATCCCCACATTCTGCAGGGAGAAAAAAGGATCTTTATATTATACACTAAAGATAAGTATATGTTCGTATCATGTGACTTAGCTAGTAAGCTTTTAAGTAGCATGTTCACGACAAATGTGTATATGTTGTCACACAACACAGTACCTAGAGTGTTCTAGTAGTACAATTTGTCATAGCCAAATCCCTAATGGTGCTGCAAATGCACTCAGAAAACACTGCAGTGCATTGATAATAAGTAAAATGCAACTACACAGAGCAATGTGAAGCAAATTACAAGCATCATTCTTGGCAAAGGAGACCAAGCACTGAACAGCATACACTGCCATATTCCACTTAAATGAAGTTCAAAGGCACAGAAAATGCAACCTCCTGGTGCATGATTGTGAAGATTGTGGTCAATATTTGAAAGAATATAAAATGGAAAGAGAAGAAAGACTGGATTGCTGCTCAGAATGCTCTGATTCTTTTAAAACAATGCGTGTATTTGTTTGAAAGTTACATAGAAAAGCAAAGACAGAAAAAGAAAGAGATCTTCCACCTGCTGGGTCACTTCCCAGATGGCAGCAACAGCCAGGGTTGGACCAGACCAAAGGCAAGATCCAGGAGCTTCATCCACGTCTTCCATGTGGGTGACAGGTGCCCAAGCACCCAAACTATCTTCCTGTCCTTTGCCCAAGCCATCAGCAGGGACCTGGGTGAGTACTGGAGCAGCCAGAATGCTAACCATCATTGCAAGTGGCGGCTTTCCTGCTGTCCGTGATGCTGGCCTCTGTATTTTAGTTCTTGATCCAGGTGCTTAGTTACACATATACTCTTAAATTGTGAGCATCCACAAAACTCAGTTTGTCACACACGTAGTATACTTCAAAAAGAAGCCATTGTATTGTGTTAAGTTTCTTGGCAGGGCTTTCATTTCTAGTCAAGACGAAACAAACTGAAAAGATGAAACAGTGGCGTCCATATCTCAAACAACAGCGAGCTCAGGAATGCCCCGCACTAGAGAAGAGACACCAACAGTGTTTGCCCTGCCACTGCTCCAGCTCGACTTCCTGGGGGAACGCACCAGGAGGCAGGAGAAGGAAGGGTAGCCATGCACAGTGCTCAGCCTCCCTCAGTCCAGGAAAGACACATCAGCGTACACAGCACCCCAGAGAAGACCCGCACACTGTAGCAGAGGAAATGCAATGAGAAGGATGGCACACTGCACGTGCAGTGTCTTCGAGGCATGGTAGGGAGAAAAAGAGCTGTCAGGCAAATGTCTGTACCGAGTGAAATCACTTTCAAAATGCAGGTTTTTGAAGACAAACAAAAGTTAACAGAACTGATCACCAACAGACATGGATGACGCTGGCAGAAGGAAACTGACAGCCGATGCACATTTGGTTCTAAAACCAAAGAATGAAATACTCCAGGCATAAATACAACATCTGAGTAAATAGAAAACATGCTTGTCTCCTATTTTAATTTACTTAAAAGATAATGGTCAACACAGATTTAAAAATAAACGTTGTGGGCAGGTAATTGGCACGGTGATAATGACAGCACTTTGAATGCTTGCATCTCGTGGCAGCGCGTCTAGGGGCTGAGTTTCAGTTCTGCTGCCAATCCCAGTCTTTGCTGACAAGCACTTGGGAAAAAGAAGTGGATCTCTGCAGCCACAGGGAGGCTCCAACTGAGCCCTGGCTCCTGATTTCAGTCTGAGCTCTGGCTGTTGCCAGCATTTGGGGTGTGAAGCAGGGGATAGAAGCTTGCTCTCTCTCTCAAGGCCATTTAACATAATTTTTAAAATACATTAAAAATGCATTGTATTTGGGCCTGGCGGCATGGCCTAGCTGCGAAAGTCCTCACCTTGAATGTCCGGGATCCCATATGGGCATCAGTTCTAATCCCGGCAGCTCCACTTCCCATCCACCTCCTTGCTTGTAGCCTGGGAAAGCAGTCGAAGGTGGCCTGGGAAAGCAGTCGAAGATGGCCCAAAGCCTTGGGACCCTGCCACCGCGTGGGAGACCCGGAAGAGGTTCCTGGATCCTGGCTTCGGATAGGCACAGCATCAGCTGTTGCAGTCACTTGGGGAGTGAATCATCGAACGGAAGATCTTCCTCTCTGTCTCTCCTCCTCTCTGTATATCTGACTTTCCAATAAAAATAAATAAATCTTTTTTAAAAATGCATTGCATTTAAGGAGTTCACATCTATGTAAAAGCAAAATATATGTTGGTTGCAGAAAGAACATGACTATGTGGATGAAAGCGCAATGCTTTAAGCTTCTTACACTCTACGTGAGGTGGGACAGTACAATTTGAAGGTTGACTATGATAAGGTAAAGTCAGATGGTCAAGTCTACAACAACTGCTGAAAAGTTAAACAAAAAGAGCGATTAAATCAGAAATACTTGTAGGTGTAAATACTAACATCAGAAAAGAATATGCTAAATAATTTCATGCTAACATTTTCCACAATTTAGATGCTATGAGAAAGCCCCTTACAAGATACACACTGCTAAAATGCACTGCGAAGGGTTAAATAATGACGATGGCCTGATATCTTTACACACACACACACACACACACACAAGCATACATACACAAAGAGGAGGAGCGACAGAGAGGAAGGTCTTCTGTCCAATGGTTCACTCCCCAGGCAGCCACAATGACCAGAGTTGAGCTAATCCGAAGGCAGAAGCCAAGAACTTCCTCCAGGTCTTCCATGCGGGTGCAGGGTCCCAAAGCTTTGGGCCATTCTTAACTGCTTTCCCAGGCCACAAGCAGGGAGCTGGATGGGAAGTGGGGCTGCCAGGATTAGAATAAGCATCTATATGGGATCCCAGTGAGTGTAAGGCAAGGACTTCAGCCACTAGGCCACTGCGCAAGGCCCCCTATATCTATTTTTAAGAATAGGTCTATGGCTACTAACCCTTCTCACAAAGAAAGCCTGGGATCAGTTGGCCTCATTGGTGAAATCTACCATGCATGTGAGGCATAAATAATAGCAATCATGCCAACTCTTCCCGGAAAAAAAAGAAGGGTCCCTGAGATGGAACCATTCTTCAATGACTAGGACCCACACAAATCGAAATAAAAATGTTACCCACAGGTCTTGGGGAACACACAGTATGCGTGGCAGCCACTTATACAGAGGCCAGGGAGTCCAGGAACAGAGAAGGCATGCGTCCCAGGCACCTGTTTCTGGATGTCCAGGAGAGAAAAGATACACACCAAAGCAGCAAAGGAAAGGTGCGAACATACCGTCTAACACAAGTAGGCATGGGATTGGAAACAGACCAAAGCCAAATGCTTTCTCACAGGGAGATGACGTCTCGGAATCCTCAGGTCAGGAGTGTGACATCACTCAGACAATATCTAAGGAAGGCAGCCAGACAGACCACACATGCGGTGGGAGCAGTTGGTGTTAGGTTTCATTCCATTTTTGTATTCAAAACATACACACACGGAAGGGGACAGTCTGAGATTGCTCACAGTACCCAAGGTTGAGCCAGGACAGAAACAGGAACAGCTCTCAGTCTACCTGGTGGCAGCAACCCAACCACGTGAGGCAACACCAGCCCCCCGCCCCCAGGATTGGCCTTACTCTTGTATTCGGGAAATGTGCTGTGAACGTAGGTCTGAAATGCTCATAGCAACATAGATGGGTTAAACCCAAGAAAGAAACGACATCACTGAAGACAACGAATGTGCTCATCGGCTGGACCACAATATTCAACCAGACGTGCATCAAGACACATGGGAGAAATGTCCTAAATTGTGAGTGCTGTAGCTATCACGTGATTACATGCACTGATTAAAACTCATCAAACCGTCTCTTGAAACTGACAATGTTTTTATACGTAAATCATATTTTAGTAAAGCTAGTTTAAGAGCCTTCCAAGAAAAAATCAGCACGTGTCAGGGATGTCCTCAGATGTTCCAGGAAAAGATGAGTTCTGCAGAAGCTATGCATAGATTTCAATTTTTTTTGCACCCAAATAAGCTGATCTTTTAAGTTCATATTCCATGAACTTCTTGAAGTTTCCCTCATGTGACTGCAAACACACCCCACACACACCTATATAAAGATGTGTTTAAACTTCTGCATGGCTGTAAAATAAAGTGGCATATTCTAGAAAGAAACCAGTGATAAGAATTACAAGCTTCTGAGAAAATTTTTTATATGTTTGTTTCCTCCTTCAGTAAAACACAGAATAATTTTGCACACAAAAGGTCATGCTACCTAGTACACAGGTATGTGTGACGAAGCTCTCTGACAGTCCACCCCAGAGCTCTCGGTAACCGTGGCTCCCTATCTAAATCACAGTCAAAAATATCAATTTCTGGAAGCACAAAACGAGATGCTAATTGATACAAAAAAAAACTCTCAGCCCATAACCAGGTGTATTTTATCAGGTGATTGTGTTTAGCAATATTTGATAAGAGATTTTCCATCTGTTGATACATCCGTCGGCTGGAGAAAACGCCAAGCCCCAGAGAGTGCATCGTCATCATATTGTGCATTTACACATTATGCATAATGTGTATTTCATATTATGCATTTACAATTTTTCTTTCAAGCAGGACAGGATTCAAGGTGAGCGTGGAATACCAAACGTTTGCTCCCAGAGTAATTTTAATGGCAAAAGAACCTTGACTTTCGCTGACTGTAGTACTTCAGCTAAAACTAACCTTCACAATAGGAAGATTTCATTTTTACAAATAAATGGCTGGACTGGTGTCTTTTATTAGACTCACAGGCAGTAATTAGCATAGATGCTTTCAAGGCCACAGCCTGTCTTTTAATTCAAACTGCAGATAAGAGAACGGAAGTCATGGGAGGCACTAAAAGCTTAAGTAATCGCTGTGTCTTAAGAACGCACAACTATTTGCTTAGGGATCACATCCTGCCACTTTCCAGCATTATCAACGGTTATCATATTTATCCTGTTAACAGGATGGATTTATTGTTTGTGTATAATAATTCGGGCCCAGACTGCATTGATGTTTTTATGGCGTGTAGTCAACGCCGATATATTGCGGGTCTATAACCGCTCCATAAACTGCAGATGCCATCCCTGAAATGAATGAGCCCGAGTATCTACTGAGCTGTTTTTAATTATATGTTTATCTTTCCTCATTCCTTTGACTCACATTTTATTTATACCACATGTGGTATAGAAGCAATTTTAGGAGGTTTTGGAAAACCCTAAGCAATCATCTTATTTTACTCAGCGAAGCCACATGACTTACATTGACAGCAATTATGTCTCCATGTATCGCAGCGTTTCTAACCCCCCCAACCGCACTGTTCTCCTGCGAAAGTCTACTAGAGATAGCAGACTTTAAAACAAAGCTTATTTGTTGAACTTGGAATTTTTAATTATTCACATAATTGTGTTTGTAGTGATGATCGCGACATGCCTAAGCCTAGTCATTTCATTGTAGGATGACATCCTAATAAAAAGAAAGTCACAAATACTTATTGAAGAATTGTAAATCATCATAGGAAACAGTCATCTGTAGATCTGATTCAAGCAGTTGTTTTGATTGACAGGTTTTACCTGTTCACACATTACCTTTGTTGTGACTTAAAAGGGCTTTGCCAGCAGGTACAGACAGGAATGAGCCCCTGCCCCAAACCTGTGACCGTGAGCCACACACATTCGCATCTGTGGACGTGGCCTCACTCTCACACATTCCAGTCTCACCCCTTCCTGCCTGTAGTGAGACGTGCGCAAGTTCTCACCTGCGTTTCCTTGACTTGCACTTCGGCTGCACCTGGAATGACATCCTTGCCCCAGCACCCTCCTGCTAACTGGGCCTCTCCCTCCAACCCTAAATGTTCCTCTCTTTTGTTCTGAGCCAGGACTTGAGGTGTAGATGGTCACCCATTCACCTCCCTAGCCATGAAAGCAATACTTGGCTTGCATTCATGCTCCCACCCCAGCCTCCTTCGGTTGGGACCCACCCCTGCACACACACCTGCATGTGAAACTGCCCTTTGGTTGCTTCTTTTCAGACATGTTGCTTTCCAAGCCCATACTCCCGCACATGCTGGCCTCTGTGTTCTCTGCTGACCCCCTAAGTGCCTTGCTCTCAGCCCCACCCAAATTATGGCCATGCTTTTGAGATAGTCAACTGGCCTGATTTTTTATTTCTCAAGACCAGCTGATTTCTGCATGTACATCACAACTGTTTTGTTGACAATTTTCCTGCTGGTGAGCATCATGAATAAATTGTCGCTTGGTTGAACTGTGACGTAGCTCTGTAATTGGTCACAGTTGGTCTAATTGGTCAGAGTATCTGATTGGTCAGAGTATCTGATTGAAGAGAAGTTTGAGTCTGGGTGTTGAATCACCAGGATGAGGCTCTTGGAAACATCCAACAAGTTCCCTAAAACTCAGAAAAAAAGAATTGAGATATTCTGAATAATTACCACTACAAACCCACTTACACACTTGTCAATTCAGACAAGTAAGAGGTTAAGGGCTTATCAGACAGTCATATGCCATGCAGCCGGACTCTGCCTGGACACAGCCAGGTTAAGGGGCATAACTGAGTCTCCATCAGGTTGACTGTCAAGCTCTACTCAAAACATTGGCTCAAAACCTGTCTGCTGCACAAAACTTCTTACAGGCCAGAGACTGTCACCCAGCAAAACACACAGGGAAGTCGACTTCTTGGATGTAGGTCACCACAAAAGGAAGCCAACAGGCCTCGATGAACATTTCTTGGCTTGTGCAAAAGGATTCTCAACAAGAGCAATATGTTGTTGCAAAGGCCCCTGGAAAGCATTCATTTTACTTTGTTTTCCTTTTTCAAGGATTCAGTTTGTGGAGCCAGCACTGTGTGGTGTAGTGGGCTACTCCCCTGTGTTCCTGACATCCCATGTGGACACCGGTTCAAGTCCCAGCTGCTCCACTCCCAATTCAGCTCTCAGTTTTAATGGCCTGGGAAGGCAGCAACAAACAATCCAAGCCCTTGGGCCCCCGCACTCATGTAGCAGGCTCCGAAGCTCCAGACTCCTGGCTTCAAAGCAGTTCAGCTTAGGCCATGTCATCCACTTGGGGAATGAACCAGTAGATGAAAAATCTCTTTTTGTCCCTTCTTGTCTCTCTGTAAATCTGCTTCTCAAATAAAAATAAAATAGTTCAATTTGTGTCTCAGTCTATATTCAACCTTTTAGTTGGCGAATTCTCTCATTCAGATGTATGGGTAGCTGTCCATTCATTGTCAAAAGCGTTTCTAAGAGTTTATTTTGATCTCTGGGAAAGCTGAAGCATTTAAGCCTTAAGATCCATTCATTCATTTATTTGTTCATTGGCCAACCATTTGTGGCTGCGAATCCTTTGCCAGGTGCTGGAGAAAAAGCAAATTACAATCCTGTTTTCATCAAGCTTATATCTTGGTAATAAAACTGGCAATAATGAAACAAAAACCAATGATAAAACTGACAACTGCCACATGATAACAGTTATCATAAAGAAATGCAAAAATCGGTGTTGGCTAGAGACTAAATTCTATCTGGGACAGTCAGTGGGGAAGGGGGTAGCTCTGGGTGAGCTGACAGTTGGATAGGGAGGTACAAATATAGAGGTAAAACATAGAGCAAAAGCGTCTTCCAACAGAGAAAGTACACAGGCAATCCAAAGGCTTTGGAGCAAAGGGCCACAGCCTTGATCTGCTCAATGAACAGTGAGAGGCCAGAGCGCTGGGGAGCTGAGGATGTGTGGGTTCACCGTCTCCAGCATCGTAATTTCCTACCATATTAAATATTTTCCCCATAGCATGCTGAGTAAACGCTGCTTTAAATCAAGGCTTTTTTTTTTTGTTCTGACCCCCAACCTGACTCAGAAATCACCTTTGTTTGAATTAATTAATCACTTTCATCACATATGACTTCAAGAAATACCTCGTGTTTAATTCAAGACAGTTGGCCTTCCCTTTGAAGGCAGAATAGAAAAGCAGTGACAAAATGAAGAGCGGTGGTATCTTAAGTTTACAGCCGTTTCATTGAGGAGCAACAAGGGGTATGCATGGGTTTTTTTTTTTTTTCATGCACAAGAACTGTCTCAACTCTGCCCATGATAAGCTCAAAATTCACCAAAGTGACAATGGCCCCTTCACTTCCCAGAACTGGGAGCCACAGCCAGCAGAACCAGCAAGCAGCCCAGGTGTGTGAACCACACTTGCCCAGACTCCTGTCATCGCAGTGAGACTTGGGGTTCCAGAAAAAAGAGAAGAGACTGGGTCAAGCTAGCTTAGAAAGGGGGCAACAGTCCACCACCCAGGCCGAGGTATGAGCTTCTGCCTGCTACAGTGCCACTTTATCTGACTTTCCTTTTTATTAGACAACTGTGATCTCCCTTCAAGCCCTGGTCAGCACCATTTACAGCATCCTACGCAATCAGTGCCGATCACCAGGTGAGGGTTGGGAAGGTGACACGCTCTGGGTCCAGGGCTGCCGAGAGCAGACATCCAGGCCAGCTCACTGCCTTGGCCAGGCAAGCCTCCAAACCTCCCTACTGCTGCTCAGTCTACCCAGCACCTGGGAAAGCTCTGCAAAACACTCCTCTTGGAAGAAGTCTATGGGTTTGGGAACTCTTTACTATTGCTTATTTGTCAGACAAAAATGTATACTCTCTTCACTCAAGGCATGCTTGGTAAGCGAGGCTACAAAGACCTAAAAGGGAAGTTTTCTAATGATTCACCTTTAAATGAAGTTTTTAAAAACTTTTTTAAAGGCCTTTTTAAAATTTTTTGTTGGAAAGGAAGATCTACCAAGATAAGGAGAGACAGAGAGAAAGATCTTCTATCCACTGGTTCACTGCCTAAGAGGCAACAATGGCCAGACTGAGCCAATTCAAAGCCAGGAGCTTCCTTCAGGTCTCCCTTGTGGATACAGGATCTCAAGGCTTTGGGCTGTCCTCGACTGCTTTCCCAGGTCACAAGCAGGGAGCTGGATGGGAAGTGGAGCAACAGAGACATGAACCGATGCCCAAATGGGATCCCAGCACTTGCAAAGTGAGGATTTTAGCCACTGACCCATCACACAGGGTTCAAAGTCTCATTTCTAATTGATTGAAATAACTTATTGATGTCCTCAGGATGTTTCAAGTTCGGGGTCTAATCATCGCTTTCATGGCTCTTCCACTCTCCAGCACATCACCCTGGGCAAGTTCCTCACCTGCTGAATTTCTGCTTCTACATCTGTAGGAATCCACAGATTTAAGTAGCGCCTATCAATACATCACAAGCATTTTTTCACTCAAAAGTCTAGATGGCTAATGCTAGACAAAGACTCTGATTCTAACTGACTCATGGAAAGTAAACATTCAAAAAATATCAAATAATTTAATTAGTCCAATTAGAAGGCTTCAGGGGGACACAAATCTCAGCTCACTGACATCACATGTATGGCACAACTGTGACATTGGCAGTCACTGCTCCTACATGTGTGTCAGCCTTCATGTGACTACACATCAGACAACTAGTTCATTGACAGAGAAAGAAAGAAGAGGACTGAGTGCTTTCAGAGTTCTTAGTGAAAATCAGGTCCAGACTGACATCACAGAAATGTCCCCAAGAAGGGTGAGCTCAGAAGGGAGGCAGACACTGCGTCAGACACAGGCTCAGATGCAAGGACGTGAGCTGGGCATCCAACAGCTCCCCCAGGTCTAAGGGAGGACAAGCAGGGTTTGTCTTTCTGTTCTGGCTTATTCCACTCAGTGTCACGTTCTTCAGTTGCATTCCGTTTTCTATGAATGGTAAAATTTCATCCTTTTTTGGCTGAATAATATTTTACTGTATATATTAACCACATTTTCTTTTTCCATTCATCTCATGATGGACACTTTGCTTGATGTCAAATTGTGACTGTTGTAAACAGTGAAGATATCTTTTTGACACAAAGTGTTCCTGTCTTTAGGTTTAAACCCAGTAGTGGGATTGCTGGACCAAATGGAATTGCTGGACCAAGCAGGATTGCTGGTAAGTCTATTCCTAGTTTTTACAAGAACTCTTCATACTATTTTTTCATAGTAGCTGCAGTGACGTGCAACCCTGCCAGCAACGTGTAAGTATTTCCCGTGTGCACATTCTCCCCAGCGTTTCTCACTCTCTGTTGTTTGAGTCATTTCCTAATGCTTTGCAAGGAGCACTTCAGCAAGGAGCACTTCAGCAAGGATGCCTGGATTCAGGAGGCAGAGCTGAACCCAGGTACTTCCGTATGAAATGTAGGCGTACCTGCTATTCTAACTGCTTGTTCCTCACTTTCTGTTTAACAACTCCTGTTTATCATGGGCCCCCCAAGTCCAAACTCCAAGACCTGCCAATCAAGGTCTTCATAATCCACCAAAAATGCCCTTAATTAACCTATAAATAACCGATATCGGTCAACAGTTAAAACATTGGTAATGTTAAACAATAACTCCAAAATGTTCTGATCAGTCTTCCTTTGTTCAAAAGAAAAAATCCTTCTTGGGGGCTGGAGCTGTTGCTCAACAGGCCAATCTTTCACCCTGTTGTACAAACATCCCATATGGTTCCAGTTTATGTCCTGGCTGCACCCTTCCAATCCAGTTGTCTGCTTACGGCTGGAGAAAGCAGTGGAGGATCGCTCAAGTACTTGGGTGGGTCCCTGCACCCACGTGGAAGGCCCAGAGGAGACTCCTGGCTCCCAGCTCCAGCCATTGCAACCATTTGGTGAGTGAGCCAACAGAAATAAGACCTTCTTTCTCTGTCTCTCCTTCTGTCTGTCAAATGTACCTTTCAAACAGAAATTAATACATATCTTTAAAAGAAATCATTCTTTATAGAATTGCAAAATCCCCTACCTGTCCTAAATGCAAAGTCCTAAGTATGTCAACCACATTTGCATTTTTCAGCTATGCTCCTGCCATTTTAGTCCACACTTAATAGGTGAGGAATTGGGCACTGTTTCCACTCTTTTGGACTTATTTAATATGAGGGGAGTTCTCAACATTCAGTAACAGTATACAACTAAGGTTAGGACGCTGTGTTCTCAGATGACTTGGGTTACTAAAAGGTCACGGACAACTGTCAAGTCTGTTTCCTGAAGCCTTTCTCTTGCAATTGCCTTAAAATATTAATGCCACCTTGTTTTCAAATATAAGTGGAGCCAACATTTCTGTGTTCATTCCAAGATGGAGAGCTTAAAATGCACTTTTCTGATTTGGGTTGATTCAGGTTAAGGCTTGAAAGAAAACTGTGTATATAGAGAAGTAGCTAAAGACTGAATCTGTAAACACCCCTCCATTTACTGATGTTCTTTCGTCCTTCAAGGTTTTCTACCTTACAACAGAAGAATGTGTTCATATCGAAATATATAAATATAGCTCCTAAGACTGATTTAACTGAAAAGTATGTTTTACGTAAACAATTAAAATAAGTGCTGGCAGGCCCAATGCTTATTTTAGCCTAGTGGCTAATTTCTCCTCATGCATGGGCCAGGATCCCATTGGGCACTGATTCATGTCCTTACTGCTCCACTTCCCATCCAGATCCCTGCTTGCAACTGGGGAAGCAGTAGCAGACGATCGAAAGCCTTAGGACACTGCACCTGCTTGGGAGACCAGAAGAAGTTCCTTGGCTCCTGGCTTCGGATCGGCTCAGCTCCAGGCATTGCAGCCACTTAGGGAGTGAACCAGCAGATGGAAGATTTTTCTGTTTCTCCTTCTTTTTGTATATCTGCTTTTCCAATAAAAACAGTGAGTAAATCTTAAAAAAAAAAAAAAAAAAAACCTGCTTAAGCACTGGCAGGTAATGTGGAATGTGACTGAGGAAAGGCACGAGCCTGTCAGGAAGCTGCTGCCGGACCCTCTGCCAGCTTCCTTCTCCAGGCCTCCCTCCCAGCGCGTGTCTCGAGCCCTTCACAGGAAACACTAACTACCTGCCTCAAGCTTGTATGGGGAAATTAACATAAGATATTTTCATTTGACCATGATCACACGAAGCCCTCTCTAATCTCATTTGGTACATTACCCATCAGATTTATGGAAATTCCCAATGAACTTTGACCCTGAAGTGTAATAGTTGCATAAAACTGAGGGTGAGATGTGGCTGTCATGTTCACAAGCTGTACCCTTGAGCTTGGTTGCTGGCTGAATCCTTGCCTGGATCCACTAGTCACCCTGGAATCCAAAAGGCAATGCCCGACAAAACCAGGCTTCCAAACAAATGCATGGCACTGGGGCTGATTAGAGGGGTAAAAAGGAATCGGTAATGAAGGGAAGAAAGATAGCCAGAAACTGCAAGCAGCGGGGAGCCTATTTGCACAGAACTTGAAAATAAAGTAACAATACAAAGGGCAGTCATCTAATTAAATAATCATTTTTTTCTCCTTAATGATGTCCATGCTATTCAATGTCTTGAGTTCATCAATCATTCGGGCCATTATTTCAAAAATTCTCAAAAAGCAAATTATGAAACTGTCAACAAGCCCATGATTTGACCTTCCTAAATAATACCTCACACACGGACGAAAAACTTAAAAGCCCCTGGGCAGCAATGTGGACCCAGACAGGCTCAGCATTTAAGTCATGTTGCCGAAGCTTCCCGCTAAAGCCTGCTGTTTGAACCTCAGCATTTCCCACAGCTTTGAGTTTCTGGGAGGAAATGCGGAGAGGTGAAATTACAGGAAAAACAATGATGAAGTCCTTTCAAACTAAATGTTGTCTGAAGAGGACACTGAACAGTTCCTGCAGTTATCAAAGCCGATGCACGTTGTTAAATGCGCTTGGTTTTTGTGTATTCAGATTCCCCTTCCGGCACGGATCAGCTTGTGTTCTTCAGATCACAGCTTAAACTTGTAGTACCTTTGCTTCCTCCTTCCATGGACCGCCCTGGCCTGTTGGGGTCTTCATGGAGATGAACACTCACTCATCTAAGGCAAGGTCTGTGGCACAGTGAGTCAAGCTGCACCCACAATGCTGGCATCTCCCATCAGTGCCAGTTAGAATGCCAGCTGCTCTGCTTCCAATATGCTCCCTGCTAACACACCTGGGGAAGCGGTGGAAGATGGCCCAAGGAGCTGGGAGATCCACGTGCAGTTCCCGGCTCCTGGTTTCATCCTAGCCCGGACTTGGTTTATTATAGCCATTTAGGGAGTGAAGCAGAAGATGGGCCATTCTTCTCTGTCTCTCTGTGTGTCTCCCCCTGTAACTCTGCCTTTCCAATAACCAGTTTTAAAACATGTAATAATCTTTTATTAAGTCGATTTCTTTTAAAAATAAATAATCTACACATGTTTTCTGTGTGGTCCTGGCACATGGCCAGTAATCAGTACCTTGTTCTCCTCTTCCTGTTACTCTCTTTCTCTCTCTCTCTCTCCTCTCTCTCCTGACTGTCTTCCAACAGGTGCCTAGGTAAAAGCAGCCACCGTTTTTAAAAGGCGGCTTCTAGAACCACTGCTTGCTGGTGTCAGAAGATCACTTCCCTCCCAACTTGCACCGACAAGGAGAAGAAACCTAGGGCTCAAACACTCGAATGGCTTACCCAAGCAGTACCCTAGGCAGCTACTGCTTTCTAAAACAATAAGGCACAACAAATGACCCCACTCAATCCAGTCGCCCTCCCCGGTCACTATAAAGTACTGCCCTGCCACTCTGTGTCTCCTGCAATAGGTTTTCTCTGTTATACAATCTAGGTGCTAATTTTTTGTAGTTGAATTTTTAAAAAACTGTTTTTATTTAAAGTTTGTATTTATTTCATCACATATTTTAGAAGTGTGCATCTGTTTAATGCCAAGACTCATGATAAGTCTTGGTGAAATACATACTTAAAACAACAAGGGGAAAAAAAAAACATACTTCAAATTGGAGTGAGCAAAAAACTAAGTTTTTTTTTTTTTAATTTTGCTGACAAGTGGCAAAGCTTAGAAGTACTGAGCAGGACTGCACTGTAGGATCACCTTTCCTGGAACATCCTTTAAAAGCACCTGCTCCCTGGGGCAAGTACCAGATGTCATGTGGGGTGGCTGATGGTGGTCCAAGCCACTCCAATTCAGCTGCTCCAGGAGGCAGGAGCTGTTGACTTGGACCTGTGGAGGCCTGCACTGGATGCCCAGCTCTGGACTTCTGCCTGGCCGGGACCAGCTCTGAGCATCGAGGGGTGAGTCAGTGTCTCGGTGTGCCTCGGATTGAATCAAATGACTCTAAGGGAATAATTGTTGTTGAAGTAATTGTTGCCAGGATCAGCCCACCTGCAAAGTTGGCATTTTTAGGAGCTACGGTGTCTGTGCCCCTGAATTTTGGCAAGGTTAGACACATCTTGGGCAATATTGAAGAAATGTTGAGTGATGTTGCAGCACCTTTAAATTACAATCGGAAAAATGGAAAGTGATGGGCTTAACAGGCTCTGAGCAGTTTCCTTTGTCATTATCAACTCTTATCAATAATCTAAAGATGAATGTTCCATGTCATACAGATACATGCATATGCAATGTTTGCTCAGCAGTATTTTTCTTCTCACAATATTTTTAATTGCGTATTTATACTTCCACAGACGCAGCAGCATGGAACCTGTAATTACTTACCACAATCCCGGCGCCATGGGCATTTCAATCATCTTTCTATATTGGAATTGCTCGCTACCCAATATGTTTGGAGCCGACACAATTTAGCAGTCTTACATCGTTTTGAAAGGACTCCTTCTTCTAAAATATCATTATGAGTCCATATGGACATGCCCATTACTTATGTAATTGAAGTTCACTGGAATCTAAACATTTTACAATACGTTTGCATTAAATAAAGACAATTTAGAATGTCACAAAGCCACAGACTCTGAATAAAACATTGCAAATGTTCACAGTGATAAATGTGGAAGCTTCCTGAAATGCACCTCTGTAGAGATATTTAGACAAGTGTGCGGACACCCTTGCTACAGTCTGCACTACGGCGTGCCTTATTCCCTCTTTAGCTTTTATTCTAACCTTTTTGCTTGTAAATCACCACGTAACTGAGGGGAAACAACTCTTGCAACTGGAAGAGAGGGTAGGTTCAGAGACTCTTGTCAGCCTACGTACAAGTCTTAGCCTGCAGTAGCTTGAGCTGTTTGGCCCTCTGGTGAAGTCAGTCTCCCAAATAAGGACACTAAGACCCTTTCTGGAAATATTCTCCAGCACCCCGCAACGGAACCCCGGAGTGAAACGGGTGCACCTCATGCAAGTTAGCCATGGCAGCATCAGGCCAACTGAATTTTAAAGGTGAGGCAGCCTCCTCTCTACTCTGTTGTTGAAATCCTTGCTCGAGAACATAGTCATGTAGGTTAGTATTACACAGCATCTTCATGTGAGTAAAGGAATGCCTCTTTGTCCAAAGTGATAGTAAATGACAACTTTGTTTTGTGATTTGTGTTAGCCATTTGTCGGGGCAACTGAATGCAAAGAAACACGGATCGGACACTGGGACGGAGCTGGAGTGAGTACCCTGGGAATGCGAGGTCTCCTTCCTGTCATAATTGCATTTGCTGGTGCCATTCCATTCAGCATAACCACGGCTCCTAGTATTCATCTAAGGTGCCCTGAGGCTTCAACCTTCCCCAGGTGGTAAGAATGGTGTGAACATGGTTGGGGAATTAAATCCCCACTCCAACATCATTAATTAGATATTCCCTGATGAAATTAAATCTTTGTATTTGAATGGGATAATTTCTTGCCATTCTGAGGATCCTGCTTTTTAAATCACGGAGTACTCAGAATGGAATTTTAGAGTCCCAAATTTCTGAGTAACCTACTAGACTGACAATTGTTTCTCCCAAATATAAAATTGATGTATAAATAAGATGAGAGACGAAAGAATTTCACACCCAAGTGACTGTGGCTTACCTGACTCCAAGGCCTGAGGCAAGATTTCCAACCATTGAATCAGGCATCTCACTGAATAATCTTACGGAACAAACTGGAGGAAGCCTACACAATGAGTGCCCACGGGTGCTGTGGGCACTAACAAGCTGAAAGCAGAGCAAGAGGTTGCTTTGCATGGAAAAGCATAAGAATTCCCTGAAATGGGTTTAATTATATTTTAGCTTCTATAAACTTCAGACACGAGAGGGAGGTAATAAAGACTAGAAACTTTAGTATTCCATTATCAAACAGGTTGCTGGCAACCCGTGCACCCTCTAAATCCCATTCTAACTGTGAAGGAGGCTGGTTTTCCATCTAAAACGCATTTCCACTAGTACTCCACAGTGTGTTGCTCTTTACATTGTCTCCTAATTCTAAGGCTACATTAGAGTGACACCAGGTCCTGGCAATACACAGCCACCTACTGTTACTCAACAGTAGCTACTATTTATTGAGCGAATACCATACAGACTGTTTCTCACTTAATCCTCACCGTGACTCTGAAATGGGTACCGGTACCCTTCCAGTGCAACATCTGAAAACTAAGATAACAGGGTAATTCTCTTTCATGCCACTAAATGAAAAATCTGGGAGGTTCAACCCAAGCCCACCTGACCTTCAACGTCATGCCTGTCTCTCCCCTAAACCCTGGCCAGATGTAAGGCAAGGACCATGGCAAAGACTCTTAGCATCCCTAAGATAATTTGTTCAGAACCACATACATTATATTATAATTTCTCAGCCTTCCTTCGAACTAATTTTTTGATATTTGCTTATTTTTGTTCAAAAGAAAGATTTATGCGGAGGGAAAAGAAAGAGCTCTTTCTTCTCCGAATGGTACCAATGGTGGCAGCTGAGCCAATCCGAAGCCGGGAGCTTCTTCCAGTCTGCCATGTGAGTGCAGCAACCCAAAAACTTGAGCCTTCCTTTCCTGCCTTCCCAGGCCATCAGCTAGGTGTTAGACTGGGAGTGGAACAGCCAGGATGCAAACCCATGCCTGTATAGGATGCTGGCACCATGAGCAGAGGATTAGCCGATAAATCACTGTGCCAGCCCCTGAATTGAATTTTTTAGTCTACAAATCAAGATTACTGCAGTATAAGATATTAGAAGCATTATAGATAACTCAAATATTGTCATTTGTTGTTCCAGGGAAATTGGTAAGCAAGGATAATGATAAGATGTTTCTATAATTGCCTGAATAATAAATTGTCGGCACTGATGACGAAAGTAACCCAAAGTACTGGGTGCTGACAGATGCAAAACCTGCTTAGTGTGTTTCATAGAGTGACCGTTGTTTCATAGTTTAGATCTGGGGCCAGCTCCCCTCTTCTCCAACAAGGTTCTGTAAGGACTCCCTGCAGGGTGATCACGTACTACTTCAGAGGCCTTGGTGATGGAATATTCTGGACTTCTTATCAACTGCTGCAAGAGCAAACAGTCCCAGGGTGATGTTGGCAGTGCCAGTATCTGCAAGCCAGGGGCCGTAGGTGCCAGTCTGCGAGGGTGACCCTGAGCAAATCACGCAAGGCAAGCATGGACAGCTTTCAAAGGGGTGTGGTTTCATTCCCCAGGAGGATGGCTATATATGAAGAAATTAAATGGCCCATTTTGCTTTTTGCCAAGTGATTGTTCAATAAAATAATAATTAGAAAATGAGCCGTGTCCTTTATGTGACACATATCTAAGGATAAGGATTGTTATCTATTAGACAACTAGTTAAAAACAGGACAATCTCAGGTGCTGAAACACAAATGTATTCAAAACTTCTTAATGTAGAAAAACCTGGGCACAGCTTATACCACAAAAATTACTTTTCATGTTTAACAGAAATAAAAAGAAAACTTGCTGTATGTGTGGAAAATCCAGGAGCCATCTAAGTTATTATGGCCAACTGTATTTTTAAAGTTTTTTTTTTTTAACTACCTCGCTCTTTCCAGAGATATACATTGATTGGAAAGAAATCGAATTATTGCTACTGAAGGCCACGTAGCTGAGTCAGAAGTGCCCAATCTCCGTGGAGGGTGGGACACTCTCAGACCTGAACTCTGACATGGAATACAAAGGCCTGGTTCCTCCACAAATCCCAGTGGTGCAGTTGGGTAGACGTGGCTGCCCAGATGCTCAACAAAGCCAAAAGACAGTGAATTCTCAGGGGTGTGTCTTCCAGTTCTTCAGTGGAACTGAAATGAAAGAAGTGAAACAGCTATCACAAGAAGCCATTTATACAGGTATTTTGCCCTAAGCATGTTTGTATAATGTAAAATTTTGCAACCAGCTTACATTATTAATTTCATTTTTTCAAAACAGGATGATAAAATATGAAAGGCATTCATGAATAACGTCTTGTGCTTGACTCATTCATTTCAGTGCATACTTGGACTAAGTCCTAGGAATACAGAAGTGGAAATGACCCAACTGGAACATCCACCCAAGGCCCCTGGCTCTCACACGGCAGGCCTGTTGGCTTCGTCAAGGTGCTGTCAGCTCTGGCTTCAATATTCCAACACCAACGTCTCTGAAGCAGACGGTAATTGCCAGGCTAAGAATCCCCGTGGAACTCTTTGGGAGAATTGACAGGTTGGAAGTTGTTAAAAATATTCCTCTTCTTTGAAGTATAATCTTAATTGGTTTTGTATTTATCAACAACACGCAACTGTTCAGGTTACCTTGGTCCTCAGTAAGTATAGTAGGTAACAAACCATCACCAACAAGATGCACCTTTTCTATTTAACTTTTTAAAAATGTGTACCACATCTAATAATTTCCTAGGAAAATTTACATCTAATAAAAAAAAATCTAACAATGACTCATTTATTTCAGAAAATATATCAGGAGAATCATTAGAAAAAAATGGTTCTTTTTCTCACATTGAAATGTAGTTACCTGGCAGGTACTATGGCTGATTTCACTGCCAAGAAGTTGGGGCAATGATTTGCTGCAGTGTAAGCCTTGCATTGTACAGTCACTTCTTCCATTTCTCAAAATGGAAGGTGACAAGCAATCACCACTCACTTCACTCTTTTTCGCATCATCTTTGAGTGGCACCCATGGATGTTGCCACACAAATGATGCTTAAATATTCATACAGGTGGCATGTTTGCCTTCAGAGCTCAAGTTTCTTAAATATTATATACTCTATGCGAATATATAAAATATACAACATCTGGAATGACACATGACGAATGTAAATAATTATCTGATTAATGGAATTCTAAGACTTCTATAATTATTTTGAAGCTATTCCAATATTCTACAAAAATTACATATATCTTTCATACTTAGAAGTTTAGATTTGGCACCAGCACAGTGGCATATCACGCTAATCCTCTGCCTGTAGCACTGGCATTCCATAGGGAAGCTATTTCAAATCCTGGCTGTTCCGACTATGTTACAGCTCCCAGCTTCTGACTTGTAACACAGTGCAAGATGGTCCAAAGCCTTGGGCAACTGAACACACATGGGAAATGTGGAAGAAGCTCCTGGCTCAAAGTTTTGGGCCATCCAACTCTGGCCAGCACAACTGTTTTGTGGGTGATCCAACAGATAGAAGAGCTCTCCACCTATCTCTCTCTGTGACTCTTACTTTCAAGCAAAATAAATCCTTTCAAAAAAGCGTAAGTTTTAGGTCCTTTCATTGATTTCTCCACTTTAAAAAAAACTTAATTAGAAAGTATAAAATGCTTTTATTCTTACATAAGCAAGCATGTATCCTTAGGCATGCCTGTATGGTGGGTGCCAGGTCCATGAGCCCCAGGAGTAGATGTCCAGCAGGGTCCAGGTCACCAGCCTTGCTTCTTTGGCCCACCTGTGTGGTAGGTGCTGAGTCCATGAGCCCCAGAGTAGAGGGCTCTGTTGGGGTCTAGGTCACCTGCCTTGAATTTTGCCTGCCTGTGCAGTGGGTTCCAGGTCCATGAGCCCTGGGTCTGGGAGGATCTGGCAGGGTCCAGATTACATGGCCTGAGCCCTTAGACCCACTTGCATAATGGATGCCAGATCAAGAACCCCAGGGGCGGGGTATCTGGTGGCAGCCTGGGGCAATAATGATGCTGGACAAAGCCCACTGGCTGCCTGGTGACACACTGGTGGGGACTTGTGTGTGGCTGCAGGGGTTGGAGGATGGCACAGGTGAGGACATATAGAGACACAAATGCTCATGTCCAAGTTTGGTTGTCTGATTGTAGAGTGCATGGGTCAGAACTAGGCCTCTTCAGTGGCTAGGACGTAGCAGTGGATGGCAGGGCCAGCTGCACACAGTGTATGGCAGCCCATGGGGGCCTTCAGAGGACAACTGGGACCATAACAGAGGAAGAAAGCCAGAACAAACTGGATAACTACCCTAACCAAGTGTTGACAGCAAATATCAGGTCAAATAGAGATTCCAAGGTCGACTACATCAACCAATGGACATTGGAAGGATTTCCTCATCCTTGAATCAGTGAGATTGACAGCATTTCAGCACTATTGAAGCCACTTAAGAAGACCCATTGGAACATGCTCCACATCGGGGACCAGGGTTAATATCAGTTGGGCGTTCCCCATCCCTGGGTCCTGGGATGGTTGGGAGGCTGGGTGTGGCTTCTCACCTTATCTCTCCCCTTCCCCCAGATATAGGAAAAAGAAACAGAAAATTTGGAAACAATGATCACTCCCAATTTTCCCTAACCCTTGATGCTTTCCACACTGATGGACTATGTAAACATCATCAAAAATAAAAATTGAAAAATAAAAAAATACATATGATGAGAAAGTATATAACGGTTTTTATTCTTATGTAAATCAGCATTGCTCCAGAAATCATAATTGTTCTTCAAAGATATGGCAAAATAAGAAACGGGTTGTACATGTTTGCATGAAACAATTGGTTACACACAGTAGGGCTAAATGCAGCTAATTCCTCAATTTTCTAAGATTTCTTTTTACTTTTTTTTTAATTCTTATTTTTCATGATACAGCTCCTTAGGCTTAGGGATTTCCCATTCCACCCTCCCCATCACCGGTTCCCCCTACTGCTTCCCTCTACATTGTAACAGCATAGTCCTTCAACAACAGTCACCAGGCCAACATCCTGCTGTTTAAATGTATCATGACATTGTAGGTAGACAGTGGCAGGAAGTCTAGCATTCTATTGTCCGGATATATTTAACAGTTCCATTAGGAATCCATCTTCTAATCAGGAGAGCCATACTGCAATGCATCTTCAATTTGCAGTATATTTGTCTCTATTATATAGTTCCTCTAAATGAATTTATGTAACTACATGTTTACCTACGTGTCTATTAATTTGTGTTTTGTATATAAGGTTGTCTTATGTCAGAGAAAATGTATAATAATGAAATATAAGCTTTATTTTTAAATGTAATTCAAGAAAGAAAGACACTAAATTGAACTCACTGAAATACATTATTTCCAGACTTTTTAAAAGTTTCTGAAAAGGAGTGATTCATTTTATTTCCAATCAAAATATGCTTTGGGACAGGCGTTATGGCAAAGTGGGTTAAAATGCTCGCATTCCATTCAGGAGAGCTGGTTCAGACCCTGGCTGCTCTGCTTCTGGTCCAGCTTCCTGCCAGGGCTCCTGGAAGCAGCAGAAGGTAGCTCAGGTATGGGTTCCAACCATTCACAAGGGAAATGCAGACGGAAATGCAGACGGAATTACTCTCTCCTAACTGTAGCCTTGCCTGTTCCTGGTTGTTGGCATCACTTGAGGAGTGAACCAGTGGAAGGAAGATTTCACAGCCTCTGTGTTTGCCTTTCAAATGAACAAAATATGCAAATAAATCTATAAATGTGTGTGCATGCATAAATATATGTGTATTACTTAAACCTATATAAAATGTCTCATTAATTATATATGATTAAATACATTACTGATTGCATACGATATATATTGTTTAATGCCTGTGAATAAACTTTTGGAGTAAACCCTATAAGTAATGTTTTGTGGGACCAGCGCTGACATAGTGTATTAAGTTACGACCTGTAATGCTTGCAACCCACTTGGGCACCAGTCCATGTCCTGGCCGCTCCACTTCCAACCAAGCTGTCATGCTAATGGCGTAAAAAAGTAGAACAAGCTCATCTAAGTGTCTGGGCTCCTTCCACCCATGTGGGAGAGCCTGATGAAGCTCCTGGCTTCTGGCAGGGCCATTGCAGACAACTGAGGAATGAACCAGCAGATGCAGGAGATCTCTCTTCCCACTCTCTCTCTCTCTCTTTCTCTGGTTTTCTCTTTCTGTAACTCAAACATTTTAAATAAATGAATGAATCTCAAAAAAGGGTAATGTGGGTTATAACAGAAGTAAAGAACCCTAATGAGGAAAAATCGCACATAGAACATTAGAAATGGTCTCAGCCTGGTGCCATAGCTCAGTGGCTAAATCCTTCTTATTTATTTATTTATTTATTTATTGGAAAGTCAGATATACAGAGAGGAGGAGAGACAAAGAGGAAGATCTTCGTCCGATGATTCACTCCCCAAGTGAGCGCAATGGCCGATGCTGTGCCAATCCGAAGGCAGGATCCAGGAACCTCTTCCAGGTCTCCCACATGGGTGCAGGGTCCCAAAGCTTTGGGCCGTCCTCGACTGCTTTCCCAGGCCACAAGCAGGGAGCTGGATGGGAAGTGGAGCTGCCGGGATTAGAACCGGTGCCCATATGGAATCCTGGCGTTTCAAGGCAAGGACTTTAGCCGCTAGGCCACGCCGCCAGGCCCAGTGGCGAAATCCTTGCTTCACACCTGCCAGCATCCCATATGAATGCTGTTTCCTATCCTGGCTGTTCCACTTCACTTCCAGGTCCCTGCTTGTGGCCTGGGAAAGCAGCAGAGGATGGTCCAAAGCCTCAGGACACCATACCTGCACTGGAGACCGGAAACTTCAGGCCTCTGGCTTCAGATCAGCTTGCCCCCACCTCTCAATGGTTGCTTTGAGAATAAACCATTGGATGGAAGATCTTTCTGTGAAGCTGCCTTCTCCTCAAAATAGATAAATCATTAGAAATGCTCTCCACACCATGACTAAACAGCTACCCATAAAAGCAGACATTGGAAACCCATAAGACAGGATTAAAAATTCCAGTGAATTTTGCGATTTCTCCAGCTTAGTAGCTTTGGAACTCATCTGTTTAAAGCCAAACAGAAAAACATGCTAACTAAGCCCAACATGTCTGAGCTACTCTCCTAGGCTGAGGTGCAGGGCATTGGCTTGTCAACAATGGGTCTCGGGCTCATCTGAGCTGAGCATCTAAGAATCCACATCCACAGCATCGCAAAGGCACTAGGGTCTTAAGTGGAAAGACGGGAGTGATATCAAGAGTACTGAGTGATATTGAGAGCCATGGAAGCAGCTCCAGGGCTCCTGCCAGGGCCTCCATGACAGATGTAGGGTTAGTGTTCCCACAGCACAGACACTGCGGAGAGCTTCAGCCTATATGTGTGTTAACATCCTCATCTCTGACAACTAGTCAGTTAGCATATAATTAACCAATACTATATAGCAGTAGACTATACTTTCACACTACAAAGCAGGCACTCAGGAGAATAAACAAAGGAATTTAGTGCCAAATGTCATCTTCAAAAGTAAAAGACAGCATAGAGAGGAAATGGCTTGGAGTGTGGGCAAGTGAGCAGTTCTGAACGTTAAGAGAGGGAACAAGAAGAGCTATGCAGGAAGCCAAGCAGAGGCCCGTGTGTTTGGTTGACACAGAAAGAAATAAGGTGCTGGAAAGCATCACTGGCTGGCAGGTTGTAAGGGAAGCAGCTGGAGGGATTGGTGTTTTGGGGCCTGTTGTAATGATGTGACACAAAGGTGAAGGAGCTGAGAAATTACTTGAGCCAGTGTGTAACTTCAGAGCTTACGCCTTCTATGTGGAAAACATTACAGACAGAGAAGGTACCAGAAGATGACGTCAAAGAGCTGTCGTAATTGCTCAGTCCTGGCCCAAACCTGCAGCTTGCAGTGAGGTGTCAGGAACAGCCCAGTGTTTGCTAGAGTAGATGGGACTCATTGATAGATTACAGGGCAGTCACGAGAAGGGCGAATCAAGGAGGAGTCACAGGTTTTGATTAACCTACTGAGTGCCACTTATTAAAGCAGGGACTAGAAAGGACAGGGTTGAAGATCAACAACGAGGCAGAAAGTTGAAACTTGTGTTCTAGACACATGGAGCTTGGGGTCCCTATCAAACAGCTGAGAGGAGAAGTCCACAAGCAGTCAGACAGAAGGTATCTGGGGCTCCGAAAGGTCAAGACCAGGACTAAAACAACACGGTAACCTCAGAGGTGAGGCGTGTCCAGCCCACGGGCCGTGGAAGGCCTGTGAAATGATTTGGTCCAGCCCTTCTGAGGAAACCACAGGCAGGACTCAAGACTCAGTGAATCTATAGCAGGCTAATTTTTAGGTTGATAATTCTGCAGAGCCCAAAAATGCTGTTACAAATATCCAAATGATCCTCGGCATAGAAAAGGTACCCGACTACCGTGTAATAACTACGGCTATGGAAGTAATTGAGATCACACAGGGGAATGCACAGCTGGTCCTGGATTAGTTCCAGGAACCTGTACTTTATAAAACTTACGAATGTTGGAGGAGAACAGAATGGTGGGAATAGTGTGAGGATACATTGAAATGGATGGAGAAGGCTTAGCTGAAGAGAAGCAGAGAGAGTACAATTCCAGGAAATAGGGGCGGACAGACACACGACACAGGGACATCTGCAGACCCATGGACACAGGGAAGCAGCAGACAGCAGAGCGGCGCTGCAACTAAGAGGTTCTTCAACAGCAACTGGAGCTCCATCCGTGGCCAGGTGGGAAGCGGAAGTCCCCGGAACTCAGGAGGTGAACTCAGCCACACAACTACAGGGTGCTCTGACTTTAATCCAAACATGAGAAGAAGCAGAGTGGTGGAGTCCCAGTGAACAGGTGGGAGAAGGCTGGATTTCAGACACCCACCAGTGCCACATCGGGCACCACTCTAAGTTCTGTGGCCAGGGGGTAAGGGAGAAATAGCCAGCTTCATGTGTGCTAAACCAGGGAAGGACTCACTTTCGGCTCAAGGCAGTCCCACCAGGAAGGTAGTGCTGGCAAGGTGTTCCATGCTTCCATCCAAAATTGGTCCAGGTTTCTTCCAGGAACTAGCTGCCAGAGGTTCCAGTAAGAAAAGAAACGGGGGGTGGGGGGAAAATCCGTGCAACAGGTGCCACTGACAGCCCTGTGATCCAGTTCAGTCACATTTCACTAGCATATGTTACACAGGGAATAGCAACACTGAAACAAAATAAAACTGAATTATTTAAAAATGAAAAGTACGATACAAAAAAATAAAATTCAATGGAAAGCCTCAATAATAGAATGAGACAGAAGAAAGAATTTCAGAACTCGAAGACACCTTCTGCAGCAATGCTAAAGCAATCAAGAATCAGGAGAAAAAAATTGAGCAGAGCAAAGCAAGGAATCCAAGAATTAAGACATACCTCCAAAGATAAAAGTTACGGAAGTTCCTAAAGTCTCAGAAGGAGAAACTGGGTTAAAAGATACATTCAATCAAACAATAATTGAAAATTTCCCTAACAAGGAGAAAGAATTGGGAAACAAAATACAAGGAGTGCAAAGAGTTGATCAAAACTGACCCTCGCATCATGATTAGGCTCTCTTCAGCTGAACAGAAAGAAAGGATACTTAAATATACACAGGAGAAAAGTCCACTTACTTACAGAAAAACCCCAATCAGCCTTACAGCCGATCTCTCAGAGGAAGCCCTACGGGCCAGCAGAGAATGGAGTGACATTTTCAGATACTAAAAGAAAAAAGAATTGTCAGCTCAGAATAAAATACCTAGCAAACTTTTCCTTTATAGTTGAAAGTCAAATAAAATACTTCCAAAGCAAACAAAAATTGAAAGACTCCATCTCTACCAGATGTGCCCTACAAATGTTGCTTAAAAATGTGCTACAGAGAAAAAGAATAGCACCTGCCAAATCCAAAGGTAAATGTGAAGAACGTCTCATTAAACTCACAAAGGAAACCTAAGCCAAGCAGTGGGCATTGCCATGCCAAAAGATAGGGCCCAACTACTGCCTGCCAATATTAATCCTGTCAGTGGCTTAAACTTTTCTTTCAACTGCTATTTTTTTAAATTTTATTTTAGATGATGTCAACATTATTGATCAGAGTGGGGTGGGTCAAGCGTTAGGGAAAAGTGGGTGTGATATTTGTTTCCAAATTCCTTATTCTTTTCTGTTTCTTGGGGTAGGGGATAAAAGGAGAAGCCATACCTAGCCTCCCAACCACCATAGTACCCAGCGATGGAGAACTGTACCCAATATAAACCCACGGTTCCATTGTGACGCATACTCTGAGGGTTCTGCCCAGGTGGTTTTGATACTTCTAAAATGTTGATCTCACTGCTCCAAATATGAGAGAAAGTGTCCATTGGGTGACAAAGTCACCTCAGAGTCTCCATCACCCAGAAATTTGCTGGCATTATTTGACTAGGGTAGTTAATCAACTTGTTCTGCTATGGTACAGATGTGTCCTGCAGGGCTCAGCGGGCTGCCAAATCCTCCATGTGGATCTGGGCCAATGTCCACTACTCTATCTTTTCTGCTGAGGAGGACCAATTCTCGCCAGTGTGCCAACAGCCCGGGCCATTTGATCCAGTCACCACCAGGCTCTTAGCCTCAGGGCTCATGGAACCAGTTCCTCCTGCACAGGTTGGCCAAGGACCTGGGTCAGGCAATATAAATCCCACTGACTCCCCAAACTCTGGGGCTCACAGAGCTGGGACCCACCAATGGCTTAAACTTCAACATCATAGAGTAACAGACTAGATCAAAACACAAGACACAATCTGTTGGCTGAGGGGACACATCTCACTAGCAAGAATATGCACAAACTGAAGGTGAAGGGTTGGAAAAGGATATTCCAGGCTAATGGAAAGGAAAAATGAGCTGTTATAATCATTCTAACATCAGATAATATGAACCTCCACATAAAAAACATTGGAAGAGATGAAGAAGGATGCCACATTATGATCAACTGAAGATGCAGCAAAAAGAAATCACAATAAAAACATTTATGCACCAAATGCCAGGCCACCAAGCTACATGAAACAAATATCAATGGATTTAGAAGGAGAAACAGACTCCAATACTATAATCATGGAGGAACTTATCACTCCACTGAGCTCAATGGACAGATCAACAAAACAGAAACTCAGCAAGGAAACAATAGTACTTGCCCAGACAGTAGAGGAAGTGGGCTTGACGATAGCTTCAGAGCCTTTCATCCTATAGAAACAGAATCCATTTTTCTTTTCATCATGCTTGGAACCTTCTTCAGGATTGATCACACTATAGGCCACAAAATTTTTAAAGCCTCAGCAAATGTTTAAAAACTGAAATCATTTAACGCGTCTTTTCACACCATCATGGAGAAAAACTGGAGACCAGTAAGTTGGAGTACTCCAGAACACATGCAAACACCTGGAGACTGAATAACGTGCTACTAATTGAGCAAGGCATTATAGAAGAAATCAAAGAGGTAATTTAAAAATCGCTTGAAACAAATGAAGGCATCAACACAACATGTAGAAACTTGTCGGTCACTGTCAAGGCAGTGTTAAGAAGGAAGTTCATTTCAATCAATGCGTGTGTCAAGAAATTAGAAAAGCACCAAGTAAAGAAAGTAGCTGTACATCTGAAGGAGCTGGAAAAACAACAGCAAAATAATTCCAACATTAACAGAAAAAAAGAGATGGTCAAAATAAGAGAGGAAATAAACCAGATAGAGACCAAAAGTACAAAGTACAATATATAAGACCCGTGAATCAAAAAGCTGGCTGTTTGAGATAATCAACAAAATAGATTCCCCACTAGCCCAGCTAATCAAAAAAGGGGGAGGAGAAGAGAGAGAAAATATGAATCGATAGAATCTGGTTTAAAAAAAAAAAACATATCTCAGACATACGTAGACTACTCAGAAGCTATTACAAACAACCACGTACCAATATTTGGAAGACCTAGGACAAATGGATAAATTTCTGCAACGTACAACTTACAAATTGAATCATGGGGTGATTAAAATCTAAGTAGGCTTATAATCAATATGGAGATTAAGCAAATCATTAAATCCCTTCCAACCAGATAAAAGCTTCACAGCTAAATTCTATCAAATGTTTCAAGAGCTTACCCCAATCCTCCATAAAACAATAGAAAGGGGGCCAATCCTCCCAGACTCTTTCTGTGAAGCCAACATCACCTTAGTACCAAAACCAAAGAAAGAGAACTAGTACTGATATTCCTGATCAATACAGATGGGAAAAACCCTCATTAAAACACTAGCCGACAGAAGGTAGCATCAGACAGATCATTCACTCAGACCAGATGGGATTCATTCCTGGCATGCAAGGATGGTTTAACATATGCAAATCAATAAATGTTATTCACCATGTGAAGAAATTAAAAAATAAAGACCATGTGATCACCTCAATAGATGCAGCAAAGACATATGAAAAAATACAACACCACTTCATGCTAAAAATCCTAAGCCAAAAAGGAATAGATGAAACAGTCTCCAAAAAATCAAAGCGATTTATGAAAAATCCAATGCCAACACTACACTGAGTGGTGAAAGCTTTTCCACTAAGTTCTAGAACCAGACAAGAATGTCCACTTTCATAACTATTAGGCCTTGCTGGAGCTATTAGTCAAGAAAAAGAAATTAAAGGAATTCAAATCAGAAATGAAGAATTTAACTTATCCTTATTCATAGACAACATGAAAGTATACATAGAAGAACCCAAAGACTCAATCTACAGGCTAAAGGAACTCACAAGAGAGTTTCACAAGGTAACAGGATACAAAATCAATGAATATAAACTGATTGCTATACTACGCACAAATAACTCCCTGGCTGAGAAAGAATTTGTTAAGTACAGTCCCTCTTAAAATAGTGGAGAAGAATTTTAAATACCTTGGAATAATCCTAACCAAAGATGTGGAAGACCCCTATGATAAAAGCCCCAAACATTTTTAAAAAGAAATAGAAGAAGACATTAAAAGATGAAGAACTTTACCATGTTCCTGGATCAGCAGGGTCAGCATCATCAAAATATCCATATTACCAAAAGTAATATACAGATTCAATGCAATCCCAATCAAAATCCCACATTCTCAGAAATAAAAAAGATGATACAGAGCCCACCACGGTAGCCTAGAGGCTGAAGTCCTCACCTTGTTTGAGTTGGGAGCCCACATTGCCACTGGTTCATATCACTGCTCCCTATTTGTGGCCTGAGAAAGCAGCAGAGGATGGCACAAAGACTTTGGACTCTGCACCTGGGTGGGAGAACCAGGAAGAAGCTCCTGGGCCCAGTGCAGTGGCCTAACAGCTCAAGCCCTCACCTTCAACACACCAGGATATCATATGGGCATCGGTTCTAATCCTGGCAGCCCTGCTTCCTATCCAGCTCCCTGCTTGTGGCCTAGGAAAGCCGTTGAGATATCCCAAAGCCTTGGGACCCTGTATCCATGTGGGAGACCCGGAAGAGGCTCCAGCTCCTGGCTTCAGATCAGCTCAGCTCTGGCAGCTGTGACCACTTGGAGAGTGAACCAATGGATGGGGGAATCTCTCTGTCTCTCCTTCTCTCTGTAAATCTGACTTTCCAATAAAGATAATACATAAATAAATACATAAACAAAGTATATAAATAAATAAAGTATATAAATAGATAAGAGTACCCTACTCTATTGTTGGTGGGAATGTAGGCTAATGTCGCCATTATGGACTTCAGTATGGAGAATGCTAAGACATCTGAAAATGGACCACATGACCCAGGCATCTCTTTCATAGGAATAGATCCCATATTTGAGAAGTGATCTGCGACGCTACATATATAGCAGCATGATCCATAGCAGTGAGACAAGGAAATAACCCAGATGTGCGTTGAAACACAAGTAGATACAGAAATGATGGTGCATCTACTTGATGGAATACTACTCAGCCATTAAAAAAAGATGAGTCTGCCTTTTGCAACCAAATGGTCCCAACTAGAGACCATTAAGTTTAGTGAAAAACTCAATCCTAAAAGGACACATATTATATGTTCTCTCTGATATAAAGCAATGTTCCTAAAAAATACATGATCAATAGCTATATAGATAAACATGTATGTATACATATGCATGTATATACATATACATGTATGTAAATATACACACATTGTGTAATGGAGACTAACATATCAGGAAGTGAAGATAAATTACAATGTGCATCTTTATTCCCAAATAAAAGGAGGATTCCCAATGAAACCATTAAATATACCTTGATAATAGGATACCAGATTTTCTCCCATTGCCTATACACACAATAGTAGACACACTTCAATGGCAGAATGCCGGACTTCTGAGTGCTGCCGAAGGATTATACCACTGTAATAATATGCGGGGAAATGGTTGGGTAGGGGATGGGAAGGAAATAAGGGAGGAGGGAGGAAATCCTATGTCTATTAAATTGTGTCATGGAAAGCAGTATAAAAAATTATTAAGAGAGAGAGAGAGGAAATGGTTGTGTTACCTGCTTCTAAAAGGCCAAGGAAATGGGCTGCAAGAATTGATGCTATCATCCTCAGTTGCCCCGTGATCCCCAGAGCGTGGGAGCCTGAGGAATAGGGAAAGAGGAAGCAGTGGTGTTAGGATGGCCCTGGTAGTGCAAAGGAAATCTACTCAGATATTTTAATCACCCTAAAGTGAACTTTGCAGAGACGACAAATAGATGCCATATTGAGTTTCATCCTTTCTTCTCACTCGAACTGTTTATCTGAGGCTTTCTTATCTTGGATGGAAAACACTGCTAAGTTACGCCATGAAATTTCAAAAGTGAAATTTTATCTCCTGCAATTTGCAAAGAAATGTGAGTCACTCTGAAAAAAATATAATAAAATATAATCATTCCTCCCCACATACACACCTTGCGTTCCTTTCGAAATTCAATCTTTTCTGTCTACCTGAGGTCAGGGGGTTATTATCAGGGACTTCTTGAAGTAGGCGTGGAATAATTTGTATACCACTGGTTTTTACACTATCGTGATCAACATACTGTTTAATTGGAGTATATTATGATGAATTTCATTCCTCTCAAAGTTCTAATCAACTATTGACTTCAAAATCATGTTACGGCTTTCCATATTCATAGTTGTAAGAAATATAAAATATCTTAGGTTAAGAAAATGTTTCCTTCTTGCTTAAAATATTCATTATATCAGGCACTTATTTTTTCTCATAAGACTTAAAAATGATTTTATGTTTTTATCAAAGCATTCGGAAACAAATCCTTTCTTGACATATAGTATAACTTTGTCACAGTAGTACACAAATTTTATATGCTTAGAAAATCCCTAATATTTTTAGGGGTTTTTTTATGCTCATACTTGTTTATGGATTAAGATATCTGAAATTCTTCTCTTTATAGAACATGTTTATTGCACAGTTGTAGTTCTTTCTTCTTCAAGTGACGGTTGTGGCATAATTCCTGGTTAGTTGTAGGTTATCCCAAATACTTGCTTCTGTTCAGTATATCAGTTCTTATGCTAGGTGTATATGGAAAGCAGTATGTGCCATTTAATAAAATGAACATGGATTTTGAATGCTGAGCTGGGTGTGTGTGGTCTGAGACACTTCCCTTACATTCTCTGAATCCTCACTTTTCATTTATGCCAGAGATGCTTCCATTATCTTCCCCACAAGAGTATTGAGAGTTTAACAAATGCTGTTCATAAATGTAAAAGCCAAGGAGCTCAGCAAGTGGACCGCACTTCCCTGATGCTGCCATGTGGATGGATGTCATGTGGATGGATGTCATGTGGATGGATGTCATGTGGATGGATGTCATGTGGATGGATGTCATGTGAATGGATGTCATGTGGATGGATGTCATGTGGATGGATGTCATGTGGATGGATGTCATGTGGATGGATGTCATGTGGATGGATGTCATGTGGATGGATGTCATGTGGATGGATGCCATGTGGATGGATATCATGTGGATGGATGTCATGTGAACCGGTGTATTTGCATCACAGTAATCCATGGAGGGTACCTGTAATGCAATGAAGTTGTGATTAATCCGAAGAGGCTGCTATAAAACCTAGCCAGAGTTTAGAAACAGTTTCTGGGACTTCATTAATACACGAAACCTCTCAGTTTACACTAGGTCATACTAACTTTTAATTAATTAAAAACCTGGCTGGGTATTAAAATGTCTTACAGTTTGATTAATGGAAATAGATTAGAAAGCAATGTTTTGTCATACTAAAGGTGCGTTCTTGCACAATCAGAGAGAGCAAATGACATAGGACACCATCTAAACAAAAATCAGCAGCTACTAATGAGGCTTGTTAGTGATGCTAATCTATGTAAATGTTATTAATTGAGAACATCTATCTTTTATCTCCAACATTTGGTAATCAGGCAATTAAAAAACAATGACATTCCCGGTGGTTGTTCTTCCTAGTTTTTTTTTTTTTCTTTAAGTGATCAAAGAGTTTAAAATAAGAAAAAAGAAAGTCCCTTATCAAGAGGTAGGCCTTGCCTTGGGCTACTAGGCCTCATTAGAGACAGAAAATCTCCCGTTGATCACCAATTAACCTGATTTGTAGGAACTCTGATAAAGACCTTGAACAACAGGAGTTTTCTTACCACAGCAAATGACACAGTTTGTTGACAAAAATAAAAGCAACGCATTGAGAAAAGTGAAAGAGAACTGTAAAGGGTTTATTGGAATGGGAAAGTCATGAGGGAGGCCGTTCTTCCCCTCTGGAGGCCTATTGCCCACCCCCAGGAAACCGATCACACCTTATGTCAAATGGCTCCAAAGCTGAAGGCTTCTTTGCGGCCATCTTCCGGCTCCTCCAGCGCCAGCCGATAACCCGGTGTGAGCAATTCTGTGAGCTGCTCCTGTGTCCTGGAGGCGTACAACCTCCCTGGAACAGTGGGATTTCAATTCAGGTTTACCTTGTGGATCGGCTGTTGAAGTTTTTAAGGATTCAAAATTTCAATCTAGCAACATTTTAAGTCACAATGGACAAGCTATTTTGTATATTTTAATACAAAGAAAATACTATTAATAGTAGACATGGCATTAGATGGCCATAGCAGGTGTCATGGGCATTTATCATCCCCCATGCACATCACAAAGCATCCTGCCATGGATGATTGCAGTCGAGTGTCACAATGCTCTCATGACACATGCCTTTCCAGAAGTAAGTACAACATGATGATTGATGGATAGACTAGATAGATATGTGCCTGAATTTGGCATCTCACTCGAAAAGTTGGTAATCTGTAAAAAATAAAAAAACACACCAGAAAAAAAAAAGCCTTTATAAGTATTTATTTGCACATTCTGGTTTGGTTCTGTCTTTCTTTGAGGCCTTAAATGTTCTCAACGATCCTTAATTATACAAAATGAAATTACACCAATGCGCTATGAGTTTCCCAGCTGGGTGGCCACTTGCAACATAAATCCCCAAAAAAGCATAAAAAAGAGTGAAAAGTTTTTTTTGTAAAACAGCTGAAGGTTAGGAAAGCTGTGTCAACCGTGGGCCACGAGGGGCTGGGAATGCAAGCAGGGCTGACGCTGAGACGGATCAGGTGAAACCACCACCTGAGGAAGCTGAACCAGTGCCTGTATGGGATGTACCTCCCCAGGTGGTGGGCGTGACTTAATTTTTTAAGCCAGCTCCCCGCCAATGCACTTAGGAAAGCACCAGAAAATGGCTGATGTGTTTGAGACCCAGCATCTCGGAGGAAGCATCTGACTCCTGGCTTCAGATCCGCCCAGCTGTTGTCGCCACGTGGAGAGTGAACCAACAGAAGATTCTCTCTCAAGCACTCTCTCTCTTAGTAACTCTGCCTTTCAAATAAATTAATTAATCTTAAAAAAATTAAGTCACAGATGTGATTTTAAAGACATATAGATGTGAATGGTAAGATGCTGGTTTCTTTCCATTTCGTTTCCTTGTGACTTCCCTCATTTCCACCCTGGATAATGATCTAAGTGCCACACTATTCCCACCACATGCACGCGTGCGCACACACACACACACACACACACACACACACACACACCTTAGCAAACTGGACCACACTGACTCTGACCTTGTTTCTGTACATGAAGACCTAGGGACAAGAGTGGCTTCCTCATACCTTAGTGACCGATATGGAAAAGTGTTGGTGTGGGAGTAGCAATTAGGAAAAAAAGGGTCTGTTGCCTTAGTCGGAAATTCGTCTGGCTTAAGCTGGTATATTATGAATGCTGGATAACATTGCTAACACAGCATTTTTTTAGTATTATGACAAGGCTATGATTTTCAAACTTTTTTGTAAGTAAAAACCTCCCAGAGCCAGTGGCGTTGCATAGCATATTAAGCTTCACATTCAGTGCCAGCAACCCAAACCGACACCAGTCCATGTTCCAGCTGTTCCACTTTTAATCCAGTTTCCTGCTTGTGATCTGGAAAAAATAAAGCAGAGGATGGCTCAAGTTCTTGAGTCACTACACCCATGTGAAAGACCCAAATGGAGCTCCTGGCTCCTGGCTTTAAATTAGACCAGCTCCAGCTGCTGCAGCCATGAGGGGAATAAGCAGGCAGGTGAAAGACCTCTCTCTGTCCCCTCTTCTCTTGTAACTCATTCAAAGAGAAATTACAAAATAAATAATTGAAAACTCCTGAGTGCTTGGTAAAATTTGGCAGCTCTAGCAGAGTATCTCGAATTACCAAAGGTAATCCCTACAACCATGTTCATGTGTGTGTGAATACACACACACACACACCAACCCAGATCCATAATCATTGATTCTGTTGCAAATAGCCCATGAGGCATAAAGCTTTGAAACTGCTTTTGCTCCATAAATAGTTTTTGCATTCAAATACTCAAAGCTTAACATGTGTAAATAGAGACATCTAGTAGGTGCAAAATGATAAAACAAATGTCCTCCTTCATTCATCTATGAAGCAATTACAAGATTAATTCAAAGCCAGAAACTTGCTGGTCCATTCTCAATTGTGTTTAATTGGGCTTGGCACTGTAGCCTTGTGGCTACAGTCCTCACCTTGCAAGTGCTGGGCTCACATGTAGGATCCCATATCTGTTTGTGTCCCGGCTGTGCACTTCCCATCCAGCTCCCTAACTGTGGCCTGGAAAAGCAGTGAGGACAGCCCAACATCTTGGGACCCTGCACCTGCATGGGAGACCAAGAAGAAGTTCCTGGCTCCTGGCTTCAGATCAGCTCACCTCCGGCAACTGCAGCCTCTTGAGAAGTTAACCAGTGGACAGAAGCTCTTTCTCTGTCTCTCCTTCTCTATATATATCTTCCTTTACAATAAAAATAAATAAATCTCTTTTTTTTAATGTAGTTTAAAAGCTTGAAATCCATCTCAGAACTCTGAGTTCAAGTTACAATAGCAATTTGGTGCTCAATAATTTCTTGTTGACATATTTTGTAATTTGAGTTCAACTGCGATAGTCCCAAAACTGAGGCTTCCATGGGCAAGCAGAAACAGAAGACAACCAATTTATCAATTAGCGATTCGGGGTCGCCAAGTGACCTTGACAAAGTGAAGAGAACAAAAACAGCACCTCCTGGTTTTTACAATGCTGTCCTCTCTTTGGTCACCTCAACAAGATGTGCAAGAACAGTCCCTGGACATCACCGAAGGACCTGGAATGTCTCTGAACAAAGCCCATTATCTGCTCATTAGGCACCAGTAAGCAGCTGAGGTGCACAGGAAGGCTTAGAGACCAGCATAATGTGAAAGATGGTTGGAGTCGGTGGGCGTAATCTAGAAAGTTCTTCCTGATAGGCTGGAGCAAACAGGCCTGCAAAGAGAGAGTAACAAAGGTTGTGTGAGGAAGAGGATTCTGACAGCCACAAAGGAAGCAGGGAGGGGAGAGATTAAAAGTGACATAAAAAGGGATTGCCTGACTAAAGGTCCTGAAACCAATAGGTAATGATTTGAATATGACCCAGGAGCTAACGGGAAGTCATTTGAGGGTCTTGAGAAACGGAGAATGGAAACAGCAGGCATAAAAGATGATCTTAGCTGCAGACGACTGGGCCAATTGGAGCGAAGAGAGGCCAAGGACTGCGGAAGGAACCTGGGTCATGGAAATGTCTCATAGCAGAGAGGGACTCAGTGGTAACAATGAAGAAGCAAAGCCAGGCAGGTTAAGTGGCTTGTCTCAGGCTCCACTTGGGTTTCTCTGCTTTTGCCTCTTTGTATTATGTATGCGTTTATTTATACCCTGTCTTATTTATTAACCTAATATTTAATATAGTTTACTCGTTGTGTATGTCTACCCATCGTCAAAACGGTTTACTAAATGAGCCGTGCACCAGAGTTCAATTAACAGACAATTCCTGCTCATGGATCTCCTCCAGACCTCAATAACACCAGCACACAGCCAGCACGGAAAACCAGCTGTTCCAAAGACAACCAAAAGAACACAGGTGTCTGACACTGATGATATTCATGGCTGAGACCAAACAAGATAGGGAATGGCAAAGATTTTTCTTTTTCTGCTGAAAGTACAAATACCCGCTTTCAATGACAAGAAATTTTTTTCTAGAAAGTACACTCAAGTCATAAAGTAGGGAATGGTGTTTCTGTAAAGTTTTCATGAAAAATTCGCTAACTCTAACAGCAATACACATCAGTACAAATGCTTTGCCAAATGTGAACATCCAAGATAGTTCGCAATGCACAACGGAAGGCACTCCTCCAGAAAGCTGAGCGAAATGGCCCAGCCACTGTTTAAAGGGGAAAAAAGCTAACAGTCTAGACGAATATGAGATGTTTGAACAAACCTCCAGCAGATGCTGAATTGCCAACAACACATGAAATAATTCCTGAGCAAGAAGCGATAGAGGAAAGTTTATGTCTTATTTAAGCTGAAAACCGTCTGCTCTAAACACCAGACATGAAGTAAGAAAATGTTATTCATCCATTGCTTGCGTTTTAAGAGCGAGGCAGAGATGTGTTTATTTATTTCTTTTCTGATTCAGCAGGAGGCCAATGCTGTGCAAACAGACGCAGTGCTTCCATGAGCAGCTAGATCTTACTCTTTCCAAGAAATGCAGATGCCCGAGAGAGACTCGGAGATGTTCTTCTTACAACCTGGAAACAGATCATTAGAAGCCTCGCCAGAGCTACCACCTGCTCAGGGATGATTCCAGAACCTTAGCACCCCAGACTGCCCTCCCCACCACCTGCTTCCCAGCCCATAGTTCGCCCTTATACCTTAGGACTGGATACGCAACGTAAAGACTGGGAAGGAGACACTGGAACAAACCAGGGACAGTAAGAGTTGACCTTCCTGTGGTAGAAAAACACAAGGCTTGGAGTGGGGATTCAGATTGCTGTGAGTTTGCAGGGCATCGTGACAGCTGAGAGAATGTGAGCCCTGTCCTGCTCCACCGTTGGCACCGTCGGGACACCACCAGACATCCACAGAGAGAATGGCTGAGAAAATCTGACGCACTTTGGCAGAATCCAGTTAATCTTATTAATAAGGTAGAAAAGTTTAAATCCAAACAGGGGTCTGTGTGGTTCAGACTGGATCAACAGAAAATATGCCTCCAAGAACCCTAAACAAAGAGAAGCAGCGATTAGGCCCACATGAGACGGGCCGGGACATGAGACGGGCCGCGGGTGCGGCGCGAATTCAAACTGCAGTCTCACACATCAGAACACACCTCACAATATGGGGAGAGTGCTGTCATCGTATTAAGACATCTTAATTGTATGATTGATGTGAGCTTCAAAAGAAAACTCAGAAGCCCTGGCTGCTCCAAGGGCATCAGTATTACCGAAGGGATAAAGGCAGCTTCCCCAGAAGAACGCTACTCCAAGAAGAAGCCTGGGACATTTCCGCGGCAGAACAAATCAATAACGTCTTGGTTCTATCTATATTAAGTTTAATAAAATTTGATGACATTCGTGATTGAAGATCACACACACAATTATGGTAACATCAAAGGTATTCTGCTGAAGCGCTCAGCCTGAGTAGTGCAGCACAACAGTCCTGGTGCTCACTGCGCTGTGAACCCGGCAAGGATCCACCCAGCGCCTTCTCCTGCGTTGCAGAGGCAAGCTGAGCTCTCTCACCAGCCACCCAACGCCCTTCCGTCTTTTGTCCCCAACATCCCCCCAGCACCCCTCCAGCTTCCGTCCCCAGCATTCTCCAGAACCCCTCCAGCTTCTATCCCCAGTACCCCCCACCCAGAACCGCTCCAGCTCAGCATCGCCCCAGCACCCCTCCAGCTTCCATCCCCAGCATTCTCATCTCAGTTGTTACAACAGCACTGGGTCCCTGAGTCTATCTCCAAGATCCACCAAATAACCAAACACCTGCCTCATTTGGATTTTTTTTTTCTTTATCTTAGATCTTAAAACCAAAGGAAGCTGGATCATTTCAAAGGAGACAGCAGCAAAAGGGAAGAAACTGGTGAAATTTCCACCTCATCCTTTGCAAGAAAGGGGACCAGGACTCGGTTGTCAAATTTCACATGCAGCAATGCAGAACAAAAGAGGAAAATGAGATCTGTAATTGCCTTTGCTTTCAGGGCTCAGTGCAAATCGTTTTAATCCCCTGGACTTTATACCACCGTCATATTCTATTTTCCTTTCAACAGGTGTACAAATTGTTTGGACTGGAGCTGAAACATATCATTCAGAGCCTACAACCTGAATGCAAGCAGGATGTCTCATATGCATATTTGCTGTTGGTCATCTGTTATTTTCTTTTAAAATAATATGTTTCTTCAAGACTTAATCAAATTAGTGGCAGAAAGTATTATTACATTGCTCAGAAAAGTGATCCCATCAGGTGAGCATTCCCTGGTTTTATATCAGACAAACGACTGGTACCAACTTGAACTCAGTTCCAGCAATCCAACTAAGCCCATTTTACACCTGTGCTCAGTGCAGTTTGCATTTGAGTTCTTTCAAGCCTACCTGACATCACATTATGGAATTTCGGCCTTGGTTTCACTTGGCTTTTAAAAAGTAGGAAGTTGTAGAATAAATAAACAAAGAAAAAAAAGTATGACAGATTGTTAACAAACTTTAAAGTGGCTATTCTTCTGAAAATCATCACTTTCCTCAATCTATGCTTAGGTTCCACTTTTATTTGATAAATTAAAGCAGAAGATAAATTTCTGCAAAAATGTAAAGTCACACTTTTTTTTATCAGTACAACATGCTCATTTCCCTGGGTGCGTAAATGATCCAAGATTCTGAAATAGGGCTTCTGGAGCAAAAACCAGGATTCAGTATCACCATTAGTTAAAGAAGTCAACGCAATGTTGTGTTTTAAATACTCCAATTTTTCAAAAATCATACCATGGCATTTTTCTCTACCTATTTAACACAGATACTCAGAGGTCCTTGGGGCAGAAGGACACGGACAGCATCTCCTAACACTGTAGGGGCAAAGGGCTTGGGCTTGGAGCAATTCAGGTCCCCAGAGAAAAAGAAGCCGAGATGAGATTAGCCTTGCAAAAGCCTTAAAGAGCTAAGTGTGTAAAGCCCGGCCTCACTTTGGTAGAACTGGGTCAGACGCTAAGAACATTGCTATCAATGTGCTTTTGGTTGCCCCCAAATGCCAGTCTGCTCTCCCTGTCCTCGGGACAGTGTCTGCACGGCACCTCTCCTTGCCTTGTTTGCAGACTTGGTATTTTGAACTCACTGCAGCCTCCATCCCCAGTGAAGAGGGCTATTATTAGCTCTGATTGACCAGTTCTGACGGTAAGAGAGTGAGAGTCAGTGCTACGTGAATTACACAGAACGTGTATCAAGATGAAAATAAAGCTGCAGTGCGCAGACAGGAGGGGTGAAGGGTCCATTGAAAATAAGAGAGATTAGCAACTCCTCACATTATTTGTGGGTTATCGGGAGACAGAGGTAATGAAAGTGAGACCTATATCCTTGATCAATAAGAGTTTGACTGCATTTTGAGTTCATTTTCCCCTGCCGAGAGAGAGACCGCAAGCTTGCTATTGATCAGCGTGTTAATCCATAACCAGCCTGGGCCTCAGCCTGGTGGAGCAAGCAGGAAAAAGAAGATAATAAGCAGGAACTCTTGATCTTTTATTATGGTGTGCTAGATAAAGAGAGTACGGGGGTTCAAGGTGGAATACTTCATAGTTAACCCTCACATTCCCTCTTAATTTGGAATGCATGAGATGAAGACGTGCAGCCCACCTTACCCTGACTTCCATTTGACCTTATTTGGCCTGTTTCCTAACTGAAGTGCAGGCATCAAGGCCCCCTTTTAGAGACCGGAGACAGATGACGACTGGGCCAAGAGGCAGTTACAAAGACAGCAGACCCAAGCAGAAAAGGGGAGCCCCTCCGAAGCCCTCTCAGGAAAGGCAGGTTTTATTTTCTGTCTTTACACTTTCTTTTGTGCTTCAGTCACTAATCTTAGCATCTCTATGTACAAGTTATCAATTATATGTATCACTCCACTGTGTCTTTTGTTGTTTTAATATTCATGTGTTTACTTGAAAGGGAAAGTGACAGCAAAAGAGAGAAATCTTCCATCCTCTGCTGCATCCCCCAAAAGGCCAGGAGCTGTCATTCTGTAACTGGCCACAATGACCAGGCTGGCCACCTCAAAGGTAGAGGCCAGGAACACCATCTGGGCCTCCCACGTGGGTGGCAGAAGTCCAAGCACTTGGGCAATCACCCACCACTTTCCCACGCTGATTTAAGCAGGGAACCAGATAGAATGCAGAACAACCACAACTCTAATCTTTGCTCCAATAAGAGATGCCAGCAATGCAAGTGGCAGCTTAACGTGCCACACAACACTGACTCTGCTCTAATGTTTCCGTAGGAAGTTCCACCTAGTTTGTGATTCAGCAAAAGAGAAGACTAAGAGAAGGCATTTCAAGTCCTGTTTGATGACTCTGGTTTCATAGGGTCTGTCAGGTCACTAGAGGGGGCATTGTCACTGACCAAAAGTCATCTTAGAAGGATGGTCCAACTTTTTCTTTAGAATTTCTAATATTACCAACTTGATCTAAGTTAAACCCTTGCTATCGTTTAGGTACTTCATGAGTTACTTTATCATACAAGAAACAATAAGAAACTAAACAAGCAAACAAAAAAGTTTTTTTCTCAATGTCTCAGTATTTACTCATGGTAACTTACGCTTAAATTTCAACTAATTCTACCACCACTCATGTCAATCCTCGTGATACCACTGCACAAATCAGGAAAACAGGACCTCATGGGCAAATGCAGTCGGCAAAGCAGCCGGGCAGAAGCTGTGTCCTCTCACCACCGCGTCCCGTGGTGCTTGGTCCTTGACAGCGGCCTTGGTATCTACGCAGCAGCCGACAAGGCAGGGTGACAGCGTGAACTGAAACGGTCCTCTTACATTCCACACAGATACACTTCAGTTTTGCTGTTTCCCACTTAGATGGATGCAGTGCTTGTCCAGCTTTCCCATCTGATCCTTCTAGATGCTCAAGCTCCACCCAAGGTCACGGTGAGTAAGTGGTAGTTTATGTCAGCCCATAGTTAAGTATCCAGAAACAAATGGAAAAAAAAGAGGAGAGAGAGAGCAAACACCACTTGAACTATTTCAGTTTGAAAATAGAATAAGCTATTCTAATTAGAAAATGTATATATTTACATATAAAGTGAAAAAAAAGGTGAGTAAGAAGTCTTTTTTAATAAAATGCTTTGGGATATTTGATGCTTTATCATTGATTGCCAGGCAAGATAAAACAGCTCAAGCAAATTCCCATCATTATTTATAAGGAAAATGGAACCCAGTACAAGGCATCTAAAGTTGGGACCGGACATATTTGCATCAAAAGTAAGTCAAAAAGCAGGCTGAAACAGCCTGGGCTACTGAGAAGCTAGACTTGAGAGGCAATTCGCTCCAGCTTTGAGCCATCATATTCGGCACTGCTAGTGGATTGGGGAGTCCTTCTCAAGTCAGTGAGGCAGAGCTGCTGTTCATTTACATCTCATATTAAGAATAGATTGACGAACTAACAGGAATCCCCACTACTCTTAAGTGACAAAGCCTCCGTGAAACCAACAGTAATACAGCAGCCCCATGATTGTGGAGCCAATATGCAATGCAGATGCCTGGATTTCTCAGCTGGGTTAGCCAAAAACTCGTTGTAAAGCCTTCTGAAACACCTGTGGTCTCCCCTAGCCCTTCTCCTTCCAACAAGAGCTTCATGACCACTCCTGCTTGCATGATCTCTTGCGCCGTATGGTGAAAGGACGCAGCAGCCTTGGCAGCACAGTAGGTAACCAGAAGCACCAGTTCCTATTAATCACAGCAATCACCTAAAAAAAGACGTAGCTGGACCAGGTGTGCGCATCTGCTGCTAGAAATGCCAGAGCCCAGGTTGGAGTGTCTGGCTCATGTTCTGGCCACTCTTGTGGTCCAGCTCCCTGATAACATGCCTGGGAAGCAGCAGATGGCAGCTCACGTGCTGGAGTCTCTATCTCTGATGAAGACCTGAATGAGTTCTTGGTTCCTTGCTTTAATCTGATCCAGCTCTGATGGTACAAGTATTTAGGGTGTGTGCCAGCAGATGGAGGATCTCTCTCTCTCTCTCTCTCTCTTTCTCTGCCAAATATGTAAACACATATTTTAGAAAGAAGAAGCAAACCAAGAATACAGCTTCCAAAGAAGAAAATGAATCATCTGATCTGATTAGATCCCATGTTTCTGTACAGATTCATGGTTAGTTAATTCTTGTTTTAACAAATCAAAAGGGACCAGTACCGTGGCATTTCAAAGTCTCTACCTATGATGCCAGTATCCCATAGAGATGCCAGGTCCAACTGCACAGATGTTGATCCGGTTGCTTGGTAATGCCTAGGAAAAGCAACAGTGGATACTTGAGTCCTTGGGCCCCGGCACCCACTTGGGAAATTTGAAGAAGCTTCTGGCTCCTGACCCAGGTCTGACAAGGGTCCTTGCAGCCATTTGGGAAGTGAACTAGTGGTTAGAAGATCTCTCTCTGTCAATAACTCTACCTTTCAAATAAAAATAAATTCTTTTTTTTAAAAATCAATAATTTAACGGAGTAGATATAATCACAAGTTAGCATAAGCAGGGTAAATTTTGCAATGGCTTTGGAGAAATGCTCATTTCTAAATAAAAATCAGGGTGTAGTTTTAAGTGAAAAAATCGTGTTACATTGAATGTTTATGTCCCTCCAAGATGCAGGCAGTGTTGGTAAGCGATGTGTTGAGATCATGAGGACTCTGAGTGAGAGTAATGTCCCCTGATGAAAGAGAACCCAGAAAGCTGGGGTTCCCTTTCCCTTCCCATGTGGGGTCTCAGCCATCACTCCTTCCAAAGCATGCACACAGCACCATGTCGGAAGCAAGGGAGAAGCCTTTAGCAGACACTGAATTTGCAGGCCCTGGACCTCGTCCTTTGCCCAGCCTCTGGCACTGTGACGAAGAGTTTTCTATTCTTCATCAATGAAGTAGGCTGTGGTATTTTGTTAGGGCGGCAGGAACTGACTAAAATGAGATTCATTTACACGCCATGAGAAAAATCTTCCCATGAACATATTGCTTTCCTGCTTGTGAAAGTAAAACCGATTCCTTACAGAAAACAAGACAGACAGAAAAAGGACAAAAAGAAACTATTTATAGAAACGTTGTTGACATTGTGTAGCATTAGCTCACACTGCAGTCCTACACTCACGTGTACACGCTGATTTTTAATCTATTTTACTCTTCTATAAATGGGCTAGAATTAGTGGAGAAGATTCCAAGGGCTGTGGCAGCGGCGGCTCTGTGCTCCGGAGGGTGAAACTGTCTTATGAACACCAGTTTCAGTCTTATCCAATCCAATTCCCTGATACTACACTGTGGAAAGCAGCTGAAATGGCCCAAATGCCAAAGCCCTGCCACCCATTGGGAGAGCCCCGGATAGAGCCAACGACTCCTGGTGCTGGCCTGGCCAGGCCCAACCGCTGTCGGTGCTGGTAGAAATAAACCAGCAAATGGGAGACTCTCTCTCTTTCTCTCCTCTCTCTCTCTCTCTCTCTCTCTCTCTCCTTGCCTTTCCCTCCATTTTTCAAGTTCTGACTTTTGAATAAACCAGTAACTTTTTAACAAGCTATAAAAGATCAATTGTCAAATCATATCATCCAACAGTAAAATATTATTTCTTTAAAAAGATCCACAAAATGACAAATTCCTACTTTATTTTTCATGCGATATTGACCTCTAAGAAATGTGAGGTGTAAGTGGTAACATGAGCCCTCTGCGCTCAGTACATCTTTCTGTGATCAGAAGAGCAGTTGTTTCTGGTAAGCCAGTCTCTTGTCCACTCCAACTGCACCAAATGCAATAACCCTTCTGACCAACATTTTGCCCCCAATTTAAAAAATAATACTAAATTGTTTTTATTTAAAAAGCAGAATTACAGAAAGAATGGAAGAGAGGGAGAGACAGAGAGCTTGCATGTACTGGCTCACTCTCCAAACAGGCCTTATAGCCAGGGCTGGGCCAGGCCAAAGCCAGTGGCCTAGAACTGCATCATTGTTTACAAAGTGGGCACAAAGATTCAAGAATTGGTGTCATCTTCCACTGCTTTCCCAGGTACGTTAGCACGGAATGAACCAATAGTGCAGCAGCCGGGGCTTGACCCATTTGGTGTCATAAGCAGTGGGTTAACACACTCTACCACCACACCAGTCCTGACCTCCATTTTAAACGAGGTCTTTTATTCATGAAGCATAATGATCTTATTTTGGGGGACCAACTTTGCTGATGTTGAATTTGGTTTGGTTTTACTTTCTTTTCTCTCTTATACCTACCCAACACAAAGCAAAAGTCAAGAGTTCTTGCAGGTGGAGGACCAAGCCTGCCCTCCCTCTCACCTGGTACAGGGAGATTTGGGCCACCAATACTATCCTGTTGTCCGATCGCAAGGGTCTTTATCCCTCCAACCCAGCGAACAAATGCACATTTTCAAATTAGCTCATAAATCTTGAGGCCCACATAATGTGATGCCTCAGGGATTTGGTTAATCTTTCTTTGGGATCCAGGACAGGATTGTTAGGCAGGCAGAAATGCGTACAGTGGACTTGGAGCTAAGCAGTAAGATCCGAGCCTTAAGTTCTCTCCTTTGACCACAGTGCCAGCTGCCAGGCAGCACTGCGCTGGGCATTCCTAACTGATTTCTCCCCAAGTCTTTAGCCAGCAAAGGATTCCATACAGATGGTATTAGGGTCATCTGACATAGTTGAAAATGAAGACTCAGATATCTGGAAAACTGAACTGAAATTCGTCTGCTGCACAGCGCGGTGATGACTTACAGACCTCGCTCTTATTTGAGAGGCTCAGCCGTCACCCAGCATGCAGGAGTCCTGTCTAGGACATCAGCAGATGGAAAAGGAGCGTGGCATGGAGAATGAGTAGTGCTTCTGGACCACTGGAATCTGACTGTGTTCAGGAAATGGAAGAACCCAATCTCCTCCCATGTGATGCCTTGGCAATCAAATAGAGTTGTCTGCATTTCAGGGAAGTTTCCATTGGGCATCCTTTGACTGCTTGCCTGAACCACCCCACAAACCTACTTGTCACCAAAAGTACTACAGCTGTTCTACCTATCAACTGCTCCACAGGAGATCCACGTCCCGGGTTGTCTTTGGACAGAGAGGGTCACCTGTCATTGAATCTGTGGTTCCTGATCCATAGAGGAGTGGATATTACTTCTGAGGCATGAATTCGGCTTGGGATGCTCCTAGTTATTCTACTGGGTCCAACACTCCAGTATAGCAACCAGAATCGCATCTGTTCTGTAGATCCAGAAGACATGGCCATAATGATGGGGCAAACCATGCATTAAGCACCCAAAATATAATGTTCTCCAAGGACAAATGAAACAATGCAGATTTTGGCAATGTAATAATCTTTCTAAAAGTTATTTTCTATGAACCAGATAGTAGAAAGAGGAGACAGAGCACAAGCTAAATAGCTTATACATTCATGTGTTTTGGTTTACTGTTAACAAGACAGTATATGGGACACAGCACTGTAGCCTAGCAGCTAAAGTCCTCACCTTGTATGCACTAGGATCCCATATGGGCACCAGTTCTAATATTATCAGTCCCGCTTCCTATCCAGCTTTCTGCTTGTGGCCTGGGAAAGCAGTCAAGGATGGCCCAAAGCCTTGGAACCCTGCACCTGCCTGGGAGACCCAGAACAAGTTCCTGACTCCTGGCTTTGGATTGGCTCAGCTTCAGCCATTGTGGTCACTTGGGGAGTGAACCAGAAGATGGAAGTTCTTCCTCTCTATCTCGCCTTCTCTCTGTACACCTTTTTTTCCCACAAAATAAATGGAAAGAAAGGCAAGCAGGTAGGAGGAGAAAGAAGAAAGAAGAGAAAAGAAAAGAAAAGAAAAGAAAAGAAAAGAAAAGAAAAGAAAAGAAAAGAAAAGGAAAGAAGAGAAAAGAAAAGGAAAGGAAAGGAAAGGAAAGGAAAGGAAAGGAAAGAAAAGAAAAGAAAAGAAAAGAAAAGAAAAGAAAAGAAAAGAAAAGAAAAGGAAAGGAAAGGAAAGGAAAGGAAAGGAAAGGAAAGAAAAGAAAAGAAAAGAAAAGAAAAGAAAAGAAAAGAAAAGAAAAGAAAAGAAAAGAAAAGAAAAGAAAGGAAGGAAGAAAATGGCTTCAGTGCCTGGGACTCTGCACTGACATGGGAGATCTAGACAAAGTATTAAGCTCCTGACCTTATTCTTGGCCTGGCCAGTGTGGCCGTTTGCTGAGTGAGCCAATGATGTAAATCTCTCTCTCTCCCTTGCTCTCTAATTCTTCCTCTTAAATAACTAAATAAAAATCGTTCCAAAAAATTACTAGTAACAATTATTTTCTAGTCATTTAATAATAGGTTTGATGAAAAGTAAAGAGAAAGAAAATATAAAAACATTACACTACACTCACTAGCACTTTGGCGACTAGTAACTCGGAGAGGCTGACAAATCATTCAGGCTCTCGGGGTTCCGTTTCTTTGCCCTTGCAAAAACAGAAGATACACTTAAACTTATTAAGTTTGTTTACCATAAGGTATCAGAAACCATAATGATAACACATTCTAGAATTTTCACTTGAGCCATCCTGAAGCCTGAGCATTGCAAGACTAAAACAAAAACTCCAGGGAAAAGATAGTGTTTCATTTGCACTGTCTCCAGTCTCAGCAGAAATCACGTTGCAAAGGATTCCTTTCTGCAAGATATCAAGGCTGGCATAAATGCAGATGGATGGCTATAGCTAATGTAAAATTTTCAGCACCATTTCACATAAATTCAAAATTCAAATTCAACAAACATTTATCGTGCCAGGAGCTGTTCCACGGGAAGAATACAAAACAGTGACCAAGTCCTAGGAAAGCTGACAGCGGGATGACGGCGTTGCTTCACAGTAGGTCTGCAACATGGAATAATTCCTACTTAAAATAAGAAGACCAAAGACGAAAGCTAAGAAATGCCAAAATTAAATTGTAAAAATTCTCAGACATCCTAACTGAAGCTCACTTTCAGGAATGACTTGCAAAAATATTTTTAATACTCAATATTTTTGCATGTTTCATAAATATTTGAAACATGCATTTGCTGTGTGTGTATGTTTATATACATGTATATGTATCTTACTAATAACTGATTTTAGCATTAAAGTTAATTTTTACATATTTAATAATTTGAGTGAAACTTTCACAATTAATGGGGAAATATGATTGACATCAGAACAGCAACATGCTATAAAACATAATTACTTAATTTTTGAAATTAACTCCAGGTAATTAACTAATACACCAATAATTAAGCAATATGTAATTAAGAAAGTTATAGTCTCTGCCACTTAGTCATTTAATCATAAAAAGGGAGCGTATTTTTTATAAATAAATAGAATAAACATGAAATCTATTAATTAATTGTGTGGTTGTAGCTAAGAATGAAATTATCTATTTCCACAATCTGTGTAATCAGAGCACAGGTTTTATGAGGGAGTGCATAATTATTAGTATGCAGCAGGTGTTGTGGCTCAGTGCCTTGGTTTAAATGCTGCCTCTGCCCTCTTACCAGCTCTGATGTGCAGCTTAACCTCTCCAAAGTTTATTTATCCATCAGTAAAATGAGGAAAATAATAGAGCCTACTTCAATAGGTTGTTATCATAAATAAAACAATGCATGGATTGGTCTACTGCACCCCTCAACACTGGAAAAATTGTAGGTACAATTTTGTCTAGCCTGCTTGAAAACTTGATAATTTGGTATTAGTTCAAAATTCTGGGCCTGGCGGCGTGGCCTAGCAGCTAAAGTCCTCGCCTTGAACGCCCAGGATCCCATATGGGCATAGGTTCTAATCCCGGCAGCTCCACTTCCCATCCAGCTCCCTGCCTGTGGCCTGGGAAAGCAGTTGAGGATGGCCCAGAGTCTTGAGACCCTGCACCTGCATGGGAGACCGGGAAGAGGTCTTCCAGGCTCCTGGCTTCAGATCAACGAAGCTCCGGACATTGAGGTCACTTGGGGAGTAAACCATCTGATGGAAGATCTTCCTCTTTGTCTCTCTGCCTCTCTGTATATCCAACTTTGTAATAAAAATAAATAAATCTTAAAAAAGAAAATTCTATGATACCTTCCCCACAGTCCATTTAGCTTGTCTCTGTTTAGCAGGAAAAACACAGCAATGGAAGCAGAATTCTTATCATTTCTATTAAGGTTCTAAAAAGCAATCCCCTCCTCCAAGAAAGATACACATTCTTTCCAAAATACATCAGGGTGTTGCTACTGAAACACTCACCGTTCCTCTTGAAGCGATTTCAGCAGATTAGCTCTGGCGACTAAGCTAAGGCTTCCGACAGAGAATCCCCACACACAGGGTCTCAGGGCTGATATTAAGGGAAGAACATATGCCATCAAGACATTAGGAACACAAAGCGTCTTTGGGATGGCTGTGACATTAGCTTTGGAAACAGGTGGAAAGCAGGCCATTGTTGAAAGTGGCATGGGCCCATGAGGACCAAGCACAAATCAGGGAGTGCCTGCTCAGAGTGGATGAAGCTTGGACCTTTTCACCACATGTTCACAAGGTGGCGGACAGGTGTCCACACCTGTTTGTGGAGAGGAGGGAAAAGATGCAGGGCTTCCCTGGACAAACATTATTCACAGATGCTTTGGGAAGTGTCATGACTTCTGGACAGACTCATGTCATGGGTCTGTCACAATCAAATACGTGAGGAATCCACAGAACTTCATGAAGCTTAACCACAATTCCATGAATTTAACCAAATGATACAGGAGGAGTTTGACGAGGGGATCTTTTGCAATCACAATATTTTGAAGAATTCACATTTGAGGAGGTGACCTAAATACGGAAGACAACTATAAATTACAGCATTACAATGTTTTGTAGCAGGGAGTAAATGATACCAGATCCGCTAAAAGGTATTGTCTGTCCATAAACACAGCCCACCTCACAGATGGTACCAACACCAGTAATCCCGTGACAAAGAAGGAGATACACTGTTCCGTACGATTAGTCGAGCACAATTCACCCCATTCATTGTTCCCCTGCTGGAGAGTTCTCTTCCCTTTCAACAATACTTTTTCTTTAAATGTCATTATTTCAGCCTACAGTTCCATAGATTCTAGGATTTCCCTTCTCCCATCCTCAAGTCCCTCCCACCACCACTTTTCCCCATGTCATTACAATAGTATAGTCCTTCAAAATCAGTTGTAACCCCATCATCCTGCCGTGTAAGTATATACTGACACTGCAGGCATGGACAATGGCAGAGTCCATCATCCTATTATCAAGATACATTCAACAGTTACAGTGGGAGTCCATCTCTGGGGTGCAAGTAGAGACACACACTGCATTGCATCTTCACACTTGGAAAAGATAGTCTCCACTGCATAGTTACTATACATCCACTTAATGAAAAACCATAAAACAAAATCAACGATAGAGAAAAAAATAGAAGAATTGCAATAACAGGAAGTGAGACAACGTGCTACTGAATGAGCAATGTGTCGCTGAAGAAATGAAAGAGAAAATCAAAGACCTTCCTGAAGCAAATAATGCTATTGTGTGACTCATGAATCAGTGAGGAAGTTAAAAAAATAAAAAAACTTTCTTTGAATGAATGAAAGCAAAAACAAAAATATCAAAACCCCTGACACATAGCAAAAACAGTACTGAAAGGGCTATGGACTTTGTGGGGCTTTTAAAGGCAATTTCTTCTTTTTTCTAAGATTTGCTTATTTTTATTACAAAGTCAGATATGCAGAGAGAAGGCAAGACAGAGAGGAAGCTCTTCCATCCGATGGTTCACTTCCCAAGTGACCTCAATGTCCGGAGCTTCGTTGATCTGAAGCCAGGAGCCAGGAGCCAGGAGCTCTTCCCGGTCTCCCACGCAGGTGCAGGGTCTCAAGGCTCTGGGCCATCCTCAACTGCTTTCCCAGGCCACAAGCAGGCAGCTGGATAGGAGGTGGGACTGCCAGCACCAGAACCAGTGCCCGAAAGTGATCGTGGCATATGCAAGACGAGGACTTTGGCCACTAGGCCACGCCACCAGGCCCTTGATTTCATATTTTGCATGAAGTTCGTTATATATCAGAGAGAACATATGGTATTTGTCCTTTTGGGATTGACTTGTTTCATTGCATGTAATGTTCTCTAGTTGAGACCATTTGGTTGCAAATGGCAGATTTTCATTCTTTTTAATGGCTGAGTAGTATTCCGTAGAGTAAATGTACTACCATTTCTTTATTCATTCCTCTTTTGAAGGGCATCTGAGATGTTTCCATGTTTTTGTTAATGCTGTAAATATTGGATTATAGAGCCTTTGCCATACACAGATTTCATTTCTTTTGGATGTATTCCCAGGAAAGGGATAGCTGGGTCATATGGTAGGTCAGTTTTCAGTTCTCAGCACTCGCCATACTGATTTCCACAGCAGTTGTACTAGCCCGCACTCCCACCAGCAGTGAAAGAGGGTGCCTTTCTCCCCACATCCACGCCAGCAGGTATTGTTAGTTGAGTTCTGAATGTAGGCCAACCTCACTGGAGTTAGGTTGAACCTCCATGAGGCTTTCATTTGTATTTCCCTAGTGGCTAGGGGGCCTTGGAATTTTTTCCTGTCTGTTAGTCATTTGAATTTGTTCTTTTTGAAAAATGCCTGCTCATTTCCTTCAGTCATTTCTTCACAGGGTTGTTTGTTTTGCTCTCCTTGAGTTTCTGAAGCTCTTGATAAATCCTGCATACTAGTTCCCTGCCTTTTGTGTAGTGTGCAAAGATTTTCTCCCATTCTGTAGGCAGTTTCTTTACTTTGTTGATTGTCTCCTATGCTGTACAGGAGCTTTTTGATGTAGTCCCATTTGCCTATTTTGGCTTTGACTGCCTCTGCTTTTGGTTACATTTCTAAGAAGTCTTTCCCAGTTCTTATATCTTGGAGACTACTCCCTATGTTTTAGTGTAATAATTTGATGGTTTGGGGGACAGACTTAGGTCCTTGGTCCATTTAGAGCTGGTTTTGTATCAGGTGACACGTGGGGTTCCTGCTTCTTACCACTTCAGACTGCCATCCAATATGCCAACGTCAGTTGCTGAAGAGCTCGGGCTTTTCCCAGGATTATTTTCAGTTCTCTTGTTGGAGATTAGTTGTCTGTACGTGTGTGCGCTCCCTTCTGGTGTTTCTGTTCTGTTCCACTGATCTTCTCTGTTTCTGTACCAGTACCAGACTGTTTTGATGACCACTGCTCTGTAGCATGTCTTGAGGTCTGGAATTGTGATTCCTCCAGCTTGATTTTTATTCTTCAGGAAAGCTTTGGCTACAACACTTTGTTTTAGTCATAGCAGAGGTAAAAATTTAAGAAAATTATTCAGCAGAGCACATATTCTTCAATATGCTAAATACACACCTGCATACAAAGCCTATAATATGAAGCTATTCATAAATCTTTCAGATTTAATTGCCCATTTGTAGGTATCACAAAGAAAGAACCCAGGAATGGGCAGCATTCTCTAATAAGCTTGAATCGGGAGCCGCAAGCAGAGAGGAATTCAGAGAATGTTCTGACATTCATGTCAGGAGGACATGTTTGCTTGCATCTGTTAAATTCACAGTATTTAACTTTTCAACATCAAGACTCAAATTTCCAGGAAATGTTCCTTTCACTTAGTTTCCTTTGTCTGCAGAATGAAGCGATCACTGAAACATATCCACGAAGTCCCAGAAGAGATCTTTACAGAAAGAGAGGTAATTGCTCAGATGGAATGAGTTGGCTCTAAATCTTTACACATGTAGAAAGGCAAATAATATTCTAGTGATACTGGAATTAACAGATCTGGGATTTGAGAGTAAAGCCGAAGAGTAATGCATAGTGAGGAATAAAAACAAAACAAACAAACAAACAAACAAAAAACCCACACACATTTCCAGAGAGAAAGCAAGCTAACGAACACTTTAAGCCTTTTCAAATAAAAAAAAGGTTCAAAACTATGTTTTGCTAAATGTTAAATAATACAAAAGGCACTAAAGTTCTTAAAAATGTAGACAAGGGGCAAGCATTTGACCCAGCAGTAAGTCACCGCCTAGGAGCCCACTACCCCACACTGCAGTGCTTTGGCTGTTGCCAATTCCAGCTTCCTACCAAGGAGACCAGGGAGGCAAGCGCTCACCCCCATGGGAGACGCAGAGCGACTGCAGAGTCCTGGCTTCAGCCCAGCCCCGTGCAGGCTGCTGCAGCCACTGGGGGAGTGAACCACGGGACAGATATCGCTCTGTCTCTCACTGTCTCTGGCCCTGTGCTTTCCAAACAAAGTACTTTTAAATGCAGAAAATTTGGACCCTCTTCATTTTCTTAAAAATGCATTGATGCACAGAAAGCCTTAATTGTGATAAAATCTAATGTCTCTCTTCTATTTGATTTTGTCTTCTAGAGTGCCTTTGCTGTGGCTGCTGCTCCGTTGCCTTAGTCTCTTTTAACCTGGAAAAGCAGAATGTTTGCTTTGCCTTTAGCTCCAGGGTCCACGTACAGTAAGTTATTGTGTGTGGTTTAATATGAGTAAGATGTTTTTCCCTTTGACACCCTATTGTCTCAGAATCATTCGTTAAAATACTTTCCTGTTTTTCACTGACTCATTTTGTTTCCTTGTTGAAATTTACTTACAGTGTATATGTGAATCTGCTTCTGACCTCTATTTGTTCCAAAGGTTCATTTGTCTAGTGGTATGCCATGCATTATTTAATTATTATAATTTTATGTTAAGCCTTGAAGTCACGTATCATTTTTTTGCCTACTCCAGGCTCTTTGCACTTTCACACACTATAGAATCAGCTTGCCAATTTCTTTTTTTAGTACTATTATTATTTCTTTTATTTATTTGAAAAGCAACCTGAGAAACATAGAGACAGAGATCTTCTAACCCTTCATTCCCCAAATAGCTGCAATGACCAGAGCTGGCCCAGGCTGAACCCAGGGGCTAGGAGCTCCCCCGAAGTCTCCCACACAAGGAGAAAGGGCACAAGTATTTGGACCGTCTACCATTGCTTTGCCAGATGTGTTAACAGGGAGCTAGACTGGAAGCAGAGCAGCCATGAATCGAATAAATGCTCCATTGTAAGAGGCCACTAGGTAGTGGCTTAGCTTGCTGTGACACATTGAAGCCTAGATCAACTTCCTGAAAAAAACACTTGGGCAGGATCCGGCATAGTGGCCTAATAGCTAAAGTCCTTGCTTTGAACGCTCTGGAATCCCATTTGAGCACCTTTTCTAATCCTGCCAGCCCCGCTTCCCATTCAGCTCCCTGTTTGTGGCCTGGGAAAGCAGTCGAGGACGGCCCAAAGCCTTGGGGCCCTGCACCCATGTGAAGGACCTGGAAGAAGTTCTTGGCTTCTGGCTTTGGATCAGCTCAGCTCTGGCCATTGCAGTCACTTGGGGAGTGAATCATGAAATGGAGGATCTTCCTGCCTGTCTCTCCTCCTCTCCGGATATCTGATTTTTTGCAACAAAAATAAAATAAATCTTTTTAAAAGGATCTCGGACAGAGATACCATATCGATCAAGGGTCTTCAGCTCTGAACTTTTCCATGAGGAAAATAAAATGTATCCAGTTCCTTTCACTTTGGAACCCTTTCACTAAAAACCAAATTTAATCCTGATTGAAACCAACTTTAGGTCAGAAAGATCACTTGCCAAGCTCTGGCCCAATTGCTCTGGCCAGAGAAGTACAAGCAGGCAACTCCCTGGAGTCACAAAAATTATAGTAAATAAAAGCAGGTGTTGGAGGTGGCTCAATGGCCCAAGAGGCTAATCGTCCACCTGGCAGTGCCAGCATCCCATACGAGCATCACTTCCAATCCATCTCCCTGTGTGTGGCCTGGGAGGGCAATGGAGGATGACTCAAGTCGTTGGGCTCTTGCACCAGTGCTGGGGACCCGGAGGAAGCCTCTTGCTCCTGGCTTTGAATCAGGTGGGCTGTGGCCATTGCAGCATTTGGAGGAGTGGGTCGGCTAATGGAAGACCTCTCTGTCTCTCATTCTCTGTAAATATTCCTGTCAATACAAATGAGATACATTTTTAAGAAAAAAAAAAAAAAGAAGAGGAGAAGGAGCAGATATCCCAGGAAATTCCGGGCATCAGAACCAGAATTGGAAAGGATGTAGAGTGGGTTGAACTGAACACGCTCATCATCCTGCCAACGTAGCCTCAAAACTAAACAGACTGGAAGCTGCACATGTCCCAATTTGTTCTGTATTTGATACTATGAGGTTTTAAAAGTTCACTCCACTTCGACCCAGCAGAGTGACTAGGTGGCTAAATCCTCACCTTGCACATGATGGGATCCCATATGGGTGCTGGTTCAAGGCCCAGCTGCTCCACTTCCCCTCCAGCTCCCTGCTTGTGACCTGGGAAAACAGTAGAGAATGCCCCAAAGCCTTGGGACTCTGCACCCATGTGGGAGACCTAGAGGGAGCTCCTGGCTCCTGGCTTCAGATCAGCTCCGCTCCAGCCGTTACAGCCACTTGGGGAATGAACCAGCAGACAGAAGATTTTTCTCTCTGTATCTCCTTCTCTCTGTAAATCTTCTTTTTCAATAAAAATAAGTAACTCTTTTTAAAAAAAAGTTCACTTAAAGCATGTTTGGAGCTATAGAGTTGCTTATAGATTCTGAAACATGGACATGCAGAGTGTGAAGTGACACAGCCACCCAGGGAGCCCAGAAACCCCACTGATGTTCCATTAGAGAGTGTAGCCAGCAGTTTAATGATCTAAGAAGCCAGAAGCCCATCTTGCTCAGACCAACTTCAGCACCTGCTGCATGAGAAAGCTTCAGAAGGTCCTTGGTCCACTTGCTTGCTTGCTTGCTTGCTTAGTCTTATTTGAGTTGCACTTGTCAAATAGCAAGGTTAAACAAAAGTAGGAAAGGACACATTGTCAGATTGGAGGAACAAGTCTGGGAAGTCACAATTGGAAACTTCATTTTAAAAGCAGGTGCTGATGGGACGGCCTGTGCCAAATGCTTTGTGAAAAAGCAAGGGAAGTTCTGAAATGTGGAGATGGCAGAACTGCAAAGCCCAAAGCCAAACCCAGCCCAGCCTTCCTTTTAGTGCCTGACAACACCACATGAGCATTGCAACTGGAATGTGGTGTTGAGAGATGACTCAAGCAATCCAATTGGCAGACACTCTAAATTCCTGAGAAGTGCCTTCCAGCCCGGGTTGAACTCCCTGCTCTGAGAGGGTTGGCTGATGTTCACAGCACGCAGTCATGGGATGAGAAAGAGTGTCGGTTCAGTCCTGCAAGCTACACGGCTGCTTAAGAAGCTGCTTGGCCACACCACAGATGATGCTTGGCTCTGCTGCTTGGAGGATTCCTCCCTGTTCTTCATCCTTGACTCACATCTGAGCCCATCAAATCACAGTGTAACTGATGCTTTTCCAAATACCCGTGCCAGAAAGGACCTGAGAGATCAGTGGAACGCCATTCTCAGATGAGAGAACTTGTATGCAAGGCCCTCTGGATTTTTTTTTTTTTTACATGTATGGGATGACTTCCTTGCCCTTGAACAAAAAAGTCTTACTTTGTGTTTGTCTCGTTTCCTGCCCATGCCTCTCTTTTCTTCTTGTGAAATAAATCATCTATCCTGAATCCTTCCCTATTTCAACCTATCAAATATGATGAATTTTAAAACAAATGAAATTAGAAAACCAAGAAAGGACTTCAAGTAATAAAGTGTGTGAAAAACATGATATTGCATTTGATTTAAAGCAGTTGGTTTGTAGTACTGCCATCAACCTGGTGGCACCATTTTAAACAAGAACTTGACTATCCATAGTGTTGTGCCAGAGAATGCACAGCAGGAGTAAGTGGAAAACAAGAACCATGGCCTTGGACTTAGGATACCAGACAGGTTGCTCTGGGGCAGTAACAGTGAGTGGCCCTTGTAGGTTTCATGTGGGGCTCCCAAGCCCACAGCTCGCAGATGTAGGCAAGTGCCTGAGTCCTGAGGCAGCCACCTGCAATAATGGCAAGCTCATCAACAGCAGCCTCAGCCTGGGGAGCAGTTGAAGGTTCATTTGGAAAATGAAACAACTTCATCCTCTTGATTATTTGCCCTGTATACAATGCATGCTGCATTTTTGTTCATCATTACGATGCAGTTTGTAAATCCTTCATGGAACAGGGTATGAGTCCTATCATGGATTTGCTGTATCAATTAATAAAATCTGTGTACGTGTGTGTGTATTTACAGTGTCACGGAGAGTAAGCCTTGACACCAAGTTCTCCTGCTCTGAATCTGTCTTCCCCACTCAGCAACTGTCTGAGTCAGAATGTGCTAAACCCACCTCTCGCAAAGTGTCTCCTCATCTGTTGATTAGGGATGGTAGATACGTCTCCTCCAGGAAAGGTTGTCATCACTGAAGCTAGCAGGTGAAATGGCTCGTTATGGCCTGGGACCAGGTGTCACCTGTGCAATATTTACTACACACGTTGGTGAAGCAGGCCACAGGCAGAGTACTTGGAGTTGATCCTGCCTTCTAAACAGGATTAAGCACTTCTAGCTAAGTCAACAACACCAAATCCAACCGTGTCAACACTGCACTGTCTGCCTATCCCAACATAAAAGTGCCAGTTACGCCTGTCCTTTTTTAAAGATTTATTTTTATTATTTATTTTTATTGGAAAGGCGGATATACAGAGAGGAGAGACAGGGAGGAAGATCTTCCGTCTGATGATTCACTCCCCAAGTGAGCGCAACGGGCCAATACTATGCCATCCGAAGCCAGGAGCCTCTTCCGGGTCTCCCACGCGGGTGCAGGGTCCCAAAGCTTTGGGCCGTCCTCAACTGCTTTCCCAGGCCACAGGCAGGGAGCTGGAAGGGAAGCGGGGCTGCTGGGATAGAACCGGCGTCCATATGGGATCCCGGGCGTGCAAGGCGAGGACCTTAACCACTTGTGCCACCGCACCGGGCCCAACACCTGTCCTTTGGGTGTCCCTCGGGTAGTACAAGGAGAGAGAGAAATAGGAAACACAGAAGTAAAAGAAGCTAGGTAGAGCCCCTGAATTCCTCCTCAAGCCTGTACTAACATTTACCGAGCCGGTGGGGGCAGCAAGTTCCCCACTGCGTGCTCACAGGCTGGCGTCAATTTCGGCATCAACCGTGAATTTGTGAAAAGTAAAAATCCTAGTCTCGTGCCATGGAGTCCAAGAGCCTGTGATTTCACAAGCTCTCCAGGCAACTCTCAAGAATGCTGAACTTTGAGAAGCACTCCTGGAGGTGCTCTACACCAGAAGGCACCATTAGCTGTCCTCAGCCAGGGAAACAAGTCAAGGCTGTGCGGATTAGATACAGCGCCCACAATTACCCACTGGGAACTGTAAAATGATTTTTTTGATGGCTGCTTTCACAATGTTGGAAAACTTAGATTTCTAGGTTATCTTACAAAATCAGAAACTGCAGCAAAGCTGAATCTACATTTCCACATAGTCACGTTTATCCAGAGCCACAGCCATGCTGCCCTAAGAACAGGTGCACCCCCCTCCAGTTCACCAACTCCTTCTCCCTTGGCCCGTGTCACACTTCGCTGGCCCCTTTCCGGTCCCTGGGAGCATTTGGCCTGGCTTCACTTGATCTCAGTCCACTCCTCTGTGCATATTCAGAAAATAGACAAAGTCAGAAGCAGTTTCAGTGAGCAGCTCAAGAACAAAATAATGTTAACCATTGTTACAGTTTCAGTTGTTAAAAAGAAAACCCACTTGCAACAGAATGCTGCTACTTTTTGTAAGACTTGTATATCAATGGTCTACATCTTTTTCCCTTGCCACTGTCCTCCTTGTGCCTTGTCCTCCGCCCACATCACGATGTTATTTAGGGAACAGGGACCATGTGAATCACTGAGCTTCTCAGAGGACAATGAAAAAACAATTTTGCTGTTATAGTGATTGGATCTCAACTTGCTATTACGCAGTCAAGGCTCTCAGGTGATTCTGTTTTATGCAAACAAGTTAAGTAGCAGAGAATCAGGCACCCTGACAGACGCCAAGGGTCCTCTCTGCCAGCCCTGACACATGATACAATCATCCTAAATGGTTGTAAGCTGAGGGCGCTTCCTTACGCTGCAGCAAAATCCACCACCTGCAAGACCCCTCTCCCACCCATTTCTCTTCCCGTTGGAGGACACTTCGCACATCCCCACCCAGGTGTCTCTCAAATGATCTCAAAATGACTTAGTTTCTGAACTGAGATCCGTGTGGTCATCGTCCTTAGGAGACAGAAGTGAGACAAGCCTCACAGCAAGAGCTAAGGAACATTGGGTCATTTGTCTCTCATTCTCAACCACATAGAGAAGTGGGTTTCATTTTTTCATTTTTCAACTGTAAAATCAGAACTGGGGCTAAGTAAGGCATGACAATGAAAACTGTGGCCTGCAGCCATCTGGCACCTGCCTCTGTGAACACTGTTGCTTTTGTTTTGTTTTGTTTTGTTCTGTTTAGCTTCTGGGCTTAGACTACTCTCTGTCCAGGTCTAACGTTAACAAACAAATCTTGGCATAATTTGTTCTAGACCCACCCTGGCATCTAACTGCATGGAACACCTTTCAACAGCCTGGCAAAGGTAAAAATGTGACCCCTCATGTACACTCAGCTATATGGGTAAGGGGCTAGCCCCTTCTCAGGTGACGAGACCCCAAGTAGAAGTGAGGAAGAACAGCCAATGATTTAGCTCCTAAGGAGCCCTCAAAGGAGGCAGGGGAGCAAACACTCAATGTGAATTTGGGCTATTAAAGTGTGGGCTTGCAGATGGAAATGTGGAAAATGTGTAAAGAGAGCACCTGGGTTGTTCAGTCGGTTGGCAGGCTTTGTGCTTCTGATTTATTTAATGTATGTATTTTGGGGGTTTACTTCACTCAATCTTCCACACTCATGGGATATAATGTGTTATTTCCATGCTTACACAATGTGTGTGCCAGACAATGTGGCATGCCAATACAAATAGATACAATGTGTGTAGTGCACGTTTGTGCTTCTGGAAGTTCCTGTTTTCTCCCTGCATCCTCTATCTTCCACTTCAGGACAATGATAAATAAATAAGAGCTTCCTTTTTAAGGGAACGGTCACCTGTAATTTCAGGGACTACACCCCAAAGTTTAATTTTTAAAAAACTAGGAGCTGCAAGTGAGCTGGAGTGTTTGCACCTCGCAGATCAGCACATCCCCGCAGGCTTGTGGACTTGGGTTGCATCTTCGTCAATAGGTAATCAGATGATTTCAGAAACTTCACAGACTCGTGCCAGACTTATATCTTATGGCACTGAATTCTGGGAATAATAGCTTAATTTCAATTAAATTTCTAAGCTGGGACTTTCACACTGTTTCAGAAAATCGAGTTGTAGACACTGTTTGAAATCATGTGGAATGGCTAGCCTCATATAAAATACCCAAAATAAAAACCGACTTAAAGTCCAATTGATGTTTTATTCTTAAGCAGTTGTTACAAATTGATTCCTCTTTAATTGAAAGTTACGAGGTTTGATTATACAATCTCAATCAAAAACAAAGTCAGTTTGCAGTCACTTGATTTATTCCATATTTCTCTCCTCTGCCAATATTAAATTAATTCATGTTCTAATAAAAATAATTCCTAATGTTGAGAAAATAAGATAAGTAGGAAGAAGCTTTATTTAGATCATCAGTATTAAAACTAAATCCTTTTTTTCTCATTAAAGAAGATACAGTCAATTTAATTAATGCACATTAATCCCTAGTTGACATTAAATTCATCTAAAAATCTACACTCATATAGATTATTAACACTACTGCATAAAAAATGTTTAGAATGATTAATCTGTAGAAGAAACACATTTCTAGAGATTCGAGTGATTCTATTTTAAAATCCTTCATAGGTGAACTAATCATTGAAGGCCGTTCCTTCAGTTTATTAAATGTTTTAGATTTAGACACAAAGAAGACAAGAAAAGTCTCTCATTTTGGTTCTAAGAGAGAAAAAATAGAAACTGTTACTGGGGCGCTGACTGCGAGCTGTGAACTCACAGCAGAAAAGTTGACTGCAGAAGTATCTCTCCAGTAACATTTTGTTTTGAAAGATAGCTGTATTGTTGTAAGACTTTCTTATTCTTTCATTTTACGTCCCTAAAATGGAAATCATTGTGGAACAATGAGTGGTTTACTTCCTGCATTCTAAAAATCACTGCAGTGTATAAAGCTGCTTTATTTTTAAAATATCTTGCAGTGTTAACTTACTTTAACTGGATTTTCAAAACATATTGACTATTATTGTGAGTGTATGCCTCATGGAATATTTTGGTTTTGGCTTTATCAACCTGTTTTCAGGTCACTTTACGAAGAATGTTTTCACATATTTGAACAGTAATTTCAGAACTACATTCTCATCGCAAGTCCATGCAGGTCAGCTTTATTCAGCTTCAGCTCCTAGGACTCGCTTTATAAAGGGCTCAGATACTCCACCAGAGCAAGACAGGCAGGACAAAATAACTGTCTGTCTAATGAATTGACTTAAGGAACTTACCTTTCACATTAAATGACAGCATCAAGAAATAGACTTGTATGTTGTCCAGCTTTTCAACTTAACGATAAGCTCCAGAGTTAATTAATTTAATAGACTACAAGATGCCAGTTTTCTTTATTTACCTTTTTTGTCTTGATAAACATTAGTGTGCTTGAATGGACACCTCTATTTTCCTTGGGGTTTTAAAGCTTCCTTTCATGTACTTGAAAAATGGCTAAATATGTCAGGGTTTATCAAACAGAGCCTTGCTTTTTTGGCTGGTCCCTTTCGCCTTATCTGGCAAACACATTACTCTCTCCGTCCAAACGCGGCAGAGTAAACAGCGCAGTGGGCCGCGCACACACGCAGGGCTACCTTGAAACAGCCTCTGGACTCTTTAAACTCCGCGAGAAAGCTGATTAGGTCCCAGATCTTGGCCATTATCTCATTTTTGATAGCTGTGCTATGAAAAGGCAATAAAGAAAAAGCTGTCTATTCGGAAAGCAAGTTAAAGTGTCTGCTTACTTAGGAGCTGTACTTAAAAGGCAGAGGGGGAGAACTGTGTAAACTAGTTTAGCTATTTGCTAAATCTCAAAAGCAGCAATGTTTAAAAGAAGAACTTCTCCATGAGTTAAAGGAGAAGCCTGATATTTTCTTAGACTTCAATATTCACCTACAGGAAACAGCACACCATCTGACCTGTGTCCCTTTTGAGGCCACTGCAGTGTCTTTGTACAGTAACTTTTAGGCAATTTTGAAATGAGAACCAGTCCAAATAAAGCAGTCAAAAACTCATCTAGCCCAAGGAATGATTATGAAAAGATGAAAAGAAAGCTGCTTCTGTGCTCATCAAAGAGTGAATTAACTAAAGCGTAAGAAACCATCTCAGGGAAGGTGAGTCTGAATATCATAAATTCATTTTTATTAAATAAAGCATTGACGTGACATTCTAAAGTTAGGTACCTAAGTTAGGTATATGAAAGATGAGAGACAGAAGGCAAGACCAAGAGATGACACGGGAACTCTCACCTGCTGACTCACCCCCCCATGCGTTCACCACCGCTTGGGCTGGGCCAGGGGAAGCCTGGGAGCCAGAAGTTCGAGCAGGTCTCCTACATTTGTGGCAGGTGCCTAGATGCTTCGGCCAATGTGCCCCAGAGTCTACATTCACAGGAACCTGGAATGTCAAATGAACGGGGACATGAACCTAAGCACCCTGCTAAGGCTTGTCAAAGTCCTGAGCAACATGTTAACTGCCATGCCAAGCAGCAGCTCCAGGAGGAAACGTTTTAGAAGGTGAGCCAAGTGCGTGGCCTTGGGCAGCTGGGCCATACAGAAAGTCCCGCTTCTCAGAACTTCACTCTTTGGGCTTACATACAGAAGAGAAGCAGACTGTCTCACAACACTGCTCATGTTGAGAAAGAAACGATGCGAGCAGGACGCAGATCACGGAATTGAAGAGAAAAGGGATGTGGTTCAAGCTGGCGAGGTTGGCCTGGGCACGAATCAGAAAACACAATTCCTGTCCAAACTGGTGTGCCTGAGTGAGCCAGAAGCCTGACACCAGATGGAATCTATCCTTACCTGGGATCCTGCGATGGAATGGTCTCAAAAACAAGCCACATTGTGTGTCCCTGTGAGTGACCCAGGGAGAGGAGAGCAGGCTCTCAGGCCTTTCAAACACTCTGGTTTCACTTCAGCTCTGATCTCAAGTTACCATCCACTCACTGGAAAGCTCAAAAACAAAAAAGCAGATACCCCCATGGTCAGGGTAATGCTGATACCATTCCCAATTGAATGGGTTTTGTCTTCATTTCAAGTCAACACGTTGGCGGGGCGGGGGAGTCAAACCCTAGGAGACTTTATTATTTCACCCCATTCCTCTTCATAGAAAGACTAGATTGTACTCAATGCTCTGACTTAAGATTAGGCACACAGAGCCTAAAATTCATTACATAGATTTCAATGTATCCCTGTGAGCAATCTAGGGAATCTGATAATGGGTAGTGTCATCCATATAAAATGCATATCATAAAAACATGCCTTTTTCGAGGGATGTTAAAGTAGCATTATCATGATAAATAACAATTAAAGAGGATTCTAAAATAAGTTATGAAGGACACGGGTACTTGGCACAGAGCAGTGTCCTCACCCGACCATGTGTTTTTTGCAGTAAGTTCTCTTGATTTTGTGCATGTGCATTTCTGAGGCACAACTCCCTGGATCTGCCTATCAGGTTAGCTTTTCACAAAGGAGGCGACTTGGCGTTATCTGGGGTTAGGAACCCAAGCAATAAGGCAATGCTTTGCATGTTTACGTGGTAGTTCTGCACTTCTGAGCCATCAACCTAAGGTCCACTTGAAGCCATCTCTGCAGATGGTGAATTTTTGAAGTCATAACAGAAACACTTCACATTTAGAATTGAAGCTTCGGAATCTGCCACCGGGTCCCAGGTGATCACAATCAAAACAACGTCATTGACAGTAAGGTGAATCAGACTGAAGTGCACGTGATGGAACAGATCTGCCATTTAGTTACTGCAAGGCACAACGTGAACTCACTTATTTTTATAGCAACCCCTAAGGAAGGACATAGAGGGACAGCAAAATTAACAAGGCCAGGGCAGTCAAGAAGTAGCCAAACTTCAAGGAAGTTCATTGGTACGTGTGAGCAAGTACTATATATGGTCAAAGCCTCTCTTGAAAATCAACAGGACCACATGGAGTCTGTTTGACTTTCGGACAGACAACACTCATGGGTATTTTCTTCACTATTATGGGTAATGCACGGGGTTCTTTTCATGCAACCTGGCCTTAAATGACTTTAAAAAGGTTTGTTTTCCATTCACACCAGTGCTTTTGAAAACATTTTGGAAAATGACCACAAATCAGTGCACTTGGTATCTGAAAACTTCTCTAGTTTGTGCGATTGTGTGTAGCTTTTGTGCATAACAAACCAGCTGGCCTTTCCTTCACCTTCCTCGGTCTGCCTTAACTCCCCTGGCAGCCACTGAGCGATGGGTAAACAGTCCCTTCAGCAGGCTTGCCCTTGCTCTTTCTCTCTGGATATTGTGTCTGCATTTACTTTTGATAATGGTTGCCCTCTCAGTAGGAATCTACATCTCCCAGAGTTTTGTAAATATTTTGTTTTTTTTTATCATTGAGTATCATACAAGAATAAATAGCAACATCCAGGGATGGAAACGAGTTGCTGAACATGAAATTACCAGCAAAGCAGGCATCTCCCCCATGTAAGAAGAGAAAGGCTTTTAGTATTGACATCATAAGGGATGTTAGTTAGAGAAAAATAGTGACCATCATGGGAAGCACCTGTAGTATTTGCTTAATTTCTTGGTCATAAGTTTTCAGGAATGTCACCAAACCAAATAGTTGTGTGTGTGTGTGTGTGTGTGTGTGTGTGTGTGTGTGTGTGTGTGTGTGTGAATCATAATATTTGAGATTGAGAAGCTTTTAATAGCATTGCCATTACCTGCCATCACTGTATATATGATATTTTGTTTTCCAAAAATTAACCAAAGGTCTGAAGCAGAGCATGATTTGACTGCACTGATTTATAGCAGGAAAAAGCACCGAGCATTGCCATTCCCCAGTGTCACATTATACACTCATGCAATTAACTACGTTGATAATAACATTCCGGTCTGATCTAGAAGTGCCAAGTAAAACTCTGACACACAGAAAAATTCACCCCAGTGCTAAGACAGTCTTTTCAGGCTGTGAGAATCTCCAGAAAATGTGGGAGAGCACCGGGCACAGTGGACAGGTCTCTGCTCCTGGGGAAAGGTCTCCCCGGGCTTTCCAAGAAAATGCTCAGAGAACTGCGTCCAATCTTTAGCATGGCAAGTACTTTATTTAATCCGAATGCACGGTCGTTGCATAGCCATGAGGCTGCTCTGTTGTGCTAGAAGGGAAAATGTCCAAAAGGCTCTACCCTTTTAGAAATCTTCGTGAAAATAATTATTTACTGGTGCTGCCCTAGTAACATTCATTTTCTGCCACTACTTTCAGTACCCATAGAAATCCTTCCTCGTTGAGATTATTTAGCTGGAACACAAACAGTATAAAAGTTCATTTTGTACACTCCACAGTGTCACTTGAGGGAGAGGGGTGCGACGCCTTTCTTCCCCATAAGGATGAATACTAGTAGTAAAACTCCAGTTTGCTGGCAGACTTTGTCCAAGAAACCCAAAGCCACCTCAGAAACGTAACTGGAAAAAAAACCATTTTGTCTGCCTTTTCATTGCTTGTACAAGCCTGCCATAAAAAGAACGAAGATGAAAGAGAAGAAAGCAGAAGTCCCCACTATGGGACCCCTTACCCAAACCCACCCCACTGCCCATCCTGCCCTCAGCCCCCATTTAGGAAATGTGGATTTCAACTGAATACTCTGATCACACTTCAGGAAACTAGGGTCAATAAAGGCTGTGTGCCCTGTAATTACTAATCACACAGACCAGAACATCCCGAGAGGCACTGGAAATATTTGGGGGTTGCAGGTGGAGAGCAGTTTCTTGGCGGTGGCGGTCCAATGAAATCTCCAGCAGGATTTTTTTTTTTTTTTTTTTTTTGAGAATCCAGTCTGTGATGCAGAGCCTGCTGTGCTAAATTATGAACCAAAGGCTTTGGGGTGGGAACAATCAATCAAAATACCTGGGGTAGTGTGTAATGTGCCTGCTCCTGTCAGCGGGAACACGCTGCCCCGGAACACAGGCCCCCAGCAGGTTAAATAAATATGATACTATAGACACACCGACAGGATCACACAGCTGCCTCCATCCGCTGTGGATAAAATACAATCTTCCTTTAATACACGCTGAGAAAGTTATTTAACACTTACAAAACCCATATCCACTTCTTGTCCTTTTTTTTTTTTTAAGTCGTTTTTGAAAGTGTAACTCTTTTAAAGGGCAAAGGGAAGAAGCAGTGAGATCCCGAGGTGACAGGGGGTGTGGATTTAAAAGTACCAAAGAAGCTGGGAGGTACAACTTGCGGGGTGGGGGCGGGGGCGGGGAACCGAACCAGAGGGTCGAGCGGTGTCCACGCACCGCGCACCAGAAGCGTCTTGAAGACAACTCCTGCTCTGACACCCTCCCACCCTACACCCAGTGGGTCTGCACCCCGCAGCCTGCAGGTGTCTGCAGCACATTGAGGGAACTTCAGCGTGAGGGTATCATTCGGCCCGAAAAATCGCCCGGGAAATAATTTTAAAGTGGTGATGAGGGGTGTCCTCAGTGAGCTTAAGCGCAAAGCGAGCTTCCCCGGAGCTAGTGGCAAAAGAGAAGCCCACGGTGGCATCACCCCGGTAGTCCGTGCTAGTTCCAGGGCGGGAGGCAGGAGGTGGCCTGGGGTAGCAGCCTGTGCGCCCGGTGCCACAGAGAAGCTCCACGCGCTGATGAAGTCTTCTTCCTGCTCACTCGGAAAAAGGCATCCGCACCACCGGGCTCGGCGCAGGGGCGCTCGGGACCGCCGGCCCAGGCTGGACCCTGTGTGGAGTTGGCTTCTGACTTTCAGCATGCCCGGACACCTGCCGCCCCCGATCTGCTCATCCCACCTCAACTTCACCCAGGGTTCCCCGCGCGTCTCGGTGAGGCGCGGTGCGGCTGCGGAGCGCCGGGTGCGCCCAGAAGCCCTGGTGGAGGCGGCGGCCCCGCTCTCCACAGGTGAACGTCCCGGAGCGTCTGAAACTGAGACCTAGGCGCAGCTCCACAGCTCCGAGGCTGTCGGCGGCGAAGAGGCGTCGTCGCCACTCAAACACCCCTGTTCCTCTGCCGCTGTCGACCAGCTTGCCTGGTAGCTCCAGGCGTTGCCAGCCTGCGCCCCCCCCCCTGCGGCGCAGAAGGCCGCTCCGCACAGGGCACCCGCTGCTCTCCCAGGCCCCCACCTTGCCTTTGGCGAAGATCCCTGCCCCGACAGAGGCTGGGAGGCGGCCCCGTGGCCTAGGGTCCCAAAGCCCGCAGATCGCGACCAACAGGCGGCCTAGTTTCAGTGACGCCTGAGCGCAGCAAGGCACAGTTGGAGACCCCGTTAGCCTCAGGACGGTGGCGGCAGCTGGCACCTGGTCCCCGCCGGAGCTGCCTCGCTGTCCCCGCCCAGGAGCCCAGCCCAGCCCCACGCCCAGTTCGGAGAGACGGCCTGGGAGCCAAGGGACGAGGAGGGGTCCAGGTGAGGTTGGGAAGTAGCAATCTGGCTGCGTTAGTGGCGCTTTCCGCCACCACGAATTCGCTTGGGGCTGCGTCACCCCGCGCGCTGCGGGCCGCACCTCCGCCAGAGACCAGCTTCTCCCGCTGCCGCTGCAGCCCTGGCGCGGGGACCGGGTCACCTTTTAGGAGAGTTTGCGCTTTCAAGAGCTCTTTATCTGAAAGTGACACCGGCAAGCGCTCTCTGGGGGCCTGTTGGGCAGATGGAGTGGCAGGGCCAGGCAAGGCCTGTTGGCGAGACACTGGGACATTTGTCATGGGTGACCCGGCGCCTCGGCTTCTGAGCCCACTCCGGCGCGGAGAGGCCCGCGCTAATGTAATAAAGCAAGAGCGACAAGAGGAAAGGCCTCTCTCGCCCCGGGGCCGCCACATGCTCACTCCGTTTTACTGTCAGGGCTGGTGGAGGCTGTGGCTTCATTTCATATTCCATTAATATTTACAGCAGCTATTGAATTTCCCATTACAAAGTTCACTATACACACTACTAATATGAAATTTTAATAGTATTGTGCACATTATGAAAAGTCCCACCATTAAGAGGGGTGGAGGGAGGCTCCTGGGCTGAAGCTCCCCTGGAAGGTACTTGTCACTGGAAGCTGGAGCCGCCCTCGGACTCCTCAAACGTATTCAATTGCAACTATTATCATAAAGATGCTACAGGATGGGCATCTTATCAGTGTTGGAATCAAGTGAGGCAGGGGAGGAACGGAGTGGGTAGAAGCCTTAGGGCTGTGTTGATGGTGGGGTGCCCTGCTCTGGCTTGCACAGGAAGCTTCCATTCCTGCGTCGGAGTCCTTACCCAGGCGCGAGGGGCAAGCAAACTCTTCCCGGTAGAGTTGGAGTGTGCCCACAGCCAGTCCTCTGCGGAAGCTCCTAGGACTGCTGGGATTGCGGACGCATAGCAGGTCACCTTCCCTTCACCAGCTCTCCACTTAGCTGGGAGCCAGGAGTTCCCAAAGCTGTAGTCCCCAGGGGCGGCCAGCCCCAAGGGAACGGTCCTCCTGCGGTCCGCCTTGATGCAGTCAGATGTTGGGTACCCCAAGGATGTGAGACTCCCGTTCTGGGGGAGCAACCCCATCAGGGAAGGGGGACAAGTGCTAAGTTAGAGCCAAGTGGGGAGAGGTGGACACTCAGAACTGGTTGTGCTCAGAGCCCAACACTTAAGCCCTACCCGCTAAGTAACCAGACTGTGGCAAGCCAGCGGTCCCAGGATGGCTACATGGCTTCAGGACTTTCCCGTTGGTTCCTCCAACACTACACGGTAGAATTTCAGTGAAGCCAGTGGCAGATTTCAGCTCAGGTTCCCTCCAAAGGCACCTTTGGGCACAGAGAGGTGTGGGGGGGGGCGCATCTTCTGCCCTAGTGGATGCCATCAGCACCGGAAATGTGCCAGGTCTTCCACACTGACTTGAAAGACACTCAACTTCCTGGGAGACCTAACCAGTTCCTAAGCCTTGAGTTTTGAACTTGAGCTTGTCCCGGAGTGGGTAGACAAAGTAGAAGCTTAATTTGCTTTTCTTGGGAGTAGCAGGTCATTCCTCCAGTCTGCACCACGCCTTCGCGTCTCTGCAGACCCACCCTCCCACCAGCGCTCTCCTCACCCTCCCCGGGGTGTAAATTAATGACGATACTTTGAGCACCACTGTAGTGCCTTAATAAGCTTCTATCTCCACAATGAGAGGGCAATTTCTGAATCTTTAGGTTACTTCTCAGCTAAAGGAAAATGACAGTGCCAGAAGGTAGAGAAGGGTGACATTTCAACGAGAAGATCTGGTGCTGATTTTTTTCTACAAGTTTTGAAAATTATTACTAGTATTATTATTCTCCCCCCCACACACCACCATTTTCTTTTTCTTTTCTTTCTTCCTTTTTTTTCTCTAAAGTCCCTAAATGTGTCATGCTTTGTCACATCCTCTGTGTGTGTTTTTAGAGAACATTTGAATAAAAGGCTCGATGCCAGGTATTGGTGACACAGGGGGTGGAATTTTCAGCCGTTTCACAAAGAGTTGGCCGCCTCTATTTGCATAAGGTCAGAGTAACGCCTCTGATAGAACTTTACCAGCACCTCTGTCTCTTAGCAACACTCTTGCACTCTTGGTCCCTGCATTAAATTGACTGGTCCCTTCCTTTTCTTCCTTTCATTGGGAGGCTTACAATAAAATGTCACCCTTCCAACCTGTGCCTGTCACCCAGCAGGTCGTCTGTATCTTCCCCTACCCCTCCCTCCCCCTCCCTCCCCCTCCCTCCTCCTCCCCTTTCTCTCCAGCTCCAACTAGAGAGACTATTCATTTGGTGGATTCCCAAAACTGTTTCATTTTATTGTGTTAATTAATATTAATACCATTTCTCCCTTTGTTATTAATAAAAAGCCCTCATAAACAGAAGTGAGATAAGGAGCAAATTGCCAGCACCTGCCACACAATAGGCCTGGAGAGGGGTAATGAGGGGAGTGGGGAGGGAGGGAGCAGGGCCAGGGTCAGTCTCTCCACCCACTTAGTGGATGTGGGGTTGAGCACAGCACGGGAGCCCTTGAAGCACTTGGAATATGCCAGGCAGCCCTCTTGGCTCCAGGACTGGTGACAGGATCCAGATGCTGTTAGGTGGTGTTAATGGAGGGTCGCGCTTGGACAATAGTATCCATCACTTGCCTCCTGATTCTTCTGTCAGAGGGAGTCATTTCTGACTACTCCATCACTCAGATTTGGGATAGATTCAATTATTACCTTCACCTTGGCAACAGGATATACAGATTTATGGCCCAAAGCCTCCCTAACGGTGGTTATTGTTATTGTTCTGACTACCATTAGGATCGCACCTCTCCTCTTGTTTGCTTTAAAAGAAGCTCCTGAATGTTGAATCCATTCCTTCCTATTTTATTCTAGCAACAGCTTCCCAGTTACTCAAGCCCATGGGATAATGGCTGCTTAATTAGCAAACACACACACACAGACACACACACACAGACACACACACACACATACACCTTTTGTCTGAATGATCATTGCTGATTTTTATCATCTTATCAGTTGCACAGATTCAATAGTTTCTGGGTGTTTTCTGAAGTTTTGCAAGAAAGGGTCTTTTAGAGCATATAGAAAATATTTCTTCCCTTTTTGCAACGGAGTGAACCAGGAGAGATGCATTAAACAGGGCTGAAGGAGACAGGGGGAGGGGAGGCGGGCAAAGGGACCGGTGCCCTGTGACTCCGATCATAAAGTTAAGGATGATTCTCTTTCGAGTGAAAAGCTGAGAATCTCTGCCTGTAGGAATCACAGATGCAGGGATGGTGCTGCGTAGCCCAGCTCTGCTTCTTGCTGGAATAGAGAAATGAATCCTTTCTTAGGAGTCACACCCGCTATCCTCTTTAGCAGCACCACTGGGAAGGCAAGAACATCCTGCTCCTCTGGTATTGTCACAAAATCCTGGTCTGCTTTCTCTTCCCTTAAAGAGTGTCCACCCTGTAATTCTTAGAGTGTATTGCCAGATAAATTTGCAGGTAATGGGATCTGAGAAAAGCAATGAGGGTTAAAAGTCAACTACCTCCCCTTTAATAATTCACTTGTCATATTTCTTCCACTGTGTCAATTCTGCTAAAGAAGATGGACAGAGACTGACAGGCAGCCACTGGAGTTTATTATTTGAAGTCTCAGAAGGCAGGAAACCCTGTGGAAAGAGTTGCCCCCACTCTTCTCGCAATGGAAGAGCCCAGACCTTCCTGGGGCTCCCAGACTCTATTCTTTGCTTGATTTTTAGGTAGATCTCTAAGCCCCCTGAATAACTTCAAAGAAACAAATGCAAAAAAAAAAAATCCATGGGGCTTTTTAAATTTTCATTTACTCATTTTTTTTAAACCAATTTTGCTCCCTTTCTTCCTTAGCAGTATTTATACTTCTAAGCAGCAACTAACCACAGTGGCACTAACCTCAGTGGCAATTCTGTCCCTATTTTCTTGGCCAGCAAACTAACTCCTTCCAGGGTGACTGCATTCACAGATACCGAATCTAGTTTGAATTCCCCATCCGATGACCTGTCTTGGGTTTACTATTGGTTTTGTGGTGGTGTGGTGTTTTTCCCCCTCCTTCCTATGTCCTCACAATCTAAATTCCTCTATGTTTTTTCTCAAAGGATATAGCTGGAAGTTTGAGGAGCTGTTTACTTTTTTTTTTCTTTTCACTGTCAACAAATTGTGGTTTCCAGAAAGAAAGAAGGATACAGAACAGGAGCATAGGGAGAAAGCAAGGAAGTGTTAAGCATGTTTAATTTTGACCCTGGGATACAAACTAACATATCACCAGATTCCAGAGCAAGCAGCAACAGAAAGGCAAAGATGAAGTCTTAACACATTGTCCAAATGCAGAGCTGAGCCTTACTTTTGGTCCACTGCATATTTTCCTGTCGGTCACATTGTGGCCAAGGTGTTTGCAGGTCCTGATGGCCACAACCTATGCAGGGCTGTACTTTCATATTCATTCTCATTCTGTCTCTCTCTTTGTTCACCCTCCTCCATTTTTTTCTAGATCAAAATATTGAAGGAAAATATTCTATCATGCAGCTCTCAACTTTTCCATGTGCTATTTATTGAGTGAAAAGAATCGTACAGTTTTGCAGCCTGTTCCCTGCGAAGGAGCCAATGGCTACTCATCTCAAGAACAATTCCTTTGCATGATTTTACTTCTGAAGGGCTTCAAACAAAAAGTGACCCAAATATATCAGTCTTTAGGGAAGTGCAGTTTCAACTACAAGGTACAATTCCCACAAGTGGCACACCAGGACAGAAAAACAAATGGTGTTTTCCATTCCGTTTGCTTCCTGATTTTGGCGCTGAAAGCTGTGTCCTTTGGGGGTACTCTGCTCGCTCCCAGCCCTTGGCCTTGGAATGTAACCTTGGGTTAGCAGCAGCTCTTCTGCTGGCAGCAGGCACTGCGCCTGCTTTTCAGGCTCGCCACTTGAATCTGAACTATTTTCGCCTCCTGCCACCAATCTGAGGTGGAGGTCTGTTTATCCGTCTGATACAAGTTGCTGGAGTGCTGGGATCGTCGAGACTGTGCAAATGATGAGAGATCGCAAATGATGAAGGCATATAGAAACCAGGCACACTTTGGCAGGAGAATCTGAGTTCTTTCGTGCAAGGGAGGTGCCAGGCAAAGTGTGCTCCGGAAACGCACTGGAGAAGCAGCACTTCACCTCTGGGCAGCTGCTACATTTTGATTAAGCCACACTCCAGAGCTTGGGCAATTTTATAGCTCAGCTTCAGAAGGGATGGGAAACAGAGATGATGGCAACCTCGTAGTTGCAGATTGTCCACAGCTCCTTGCCCACCCCACTCCCACGAGAGCTCAGCCAGGCTGCACGGATCTTTGCTGGTTTATCATTTTTTGTTTGTTTGTTTGTTTGTTTAAGGGGGGGGAGAAAAGTGGGGATTATGTAGGCTATTTGCACTCAGTACTCCTGGCAGATAGTGTTTAGTTTCTGGCTTAAGTTGCGCTCAAATCCTACCCACAGGTTAACTTGCAGGGAGGCGAGTAAGAAGATCTTCTCCGGGCTGGGGCAACGGGACCGAACTGGGGAAAGAGATTCCATTTTGGAAAAGGTCGTGCCCTGCCCTTTCCCTTTTCTCCCATCTACCTCACTCGCCTTTCCTACCTTTTTCCCCACTGGCACTCTCCGGCCTGAGCAGGCCTTGCAGGACACACCTGCAGTTTCTGGGGACGCTGAGTTTGCGTTCTCTTGGATGCCCTTCCACTCACCACCCCTCACCCCCGGTCTGAGTTTAGGGCAGACAAAACAAGGCTTGACAGGGCCGAGCACCCACACAGATACAACTGTTTCATACGAATTTGAAAAGCTGCCAGGGGAAGGAGCCCCTTACCGGGGCTGCCCCAACTGGTCCTGCAGAGAGAGGCGCCAGCGGTCCTGACTATGGTGCGCTAAGTTCGTGGAAACCCCTAGACGGCGCGCGTCCCACCCTGGCAGAGAACCTGCGCCTCTGCGGGGGACTTCTTTTCCTTCCCGTTTTCGGCGGGAGAAACGAACCGAGGACCCGGTGGGGCGCCCGTTCTCTCGAAGGTCCGGGGAGCTCGGGAGCCCCGGAGAGGGGACAGCCGGCTCTCCTTGCCGCTGGCCCAGACCCGAGGCACTGGGGGTTTGCGGGGCTCGGCGCCGTGGCCAGCTGCGCCCGCTGCGCAGACCAGCTCGGAGTCCTGCTATCACCTGTCATTTGAAGCCATCTTCGCGCTGTCTTCCAAACATCTCGGGCATTTTTTATTCCATTCGCCGCTCCTTATTGAGTTCCCCGTGTCTCTCCGCAACTTGTCATAACCTGTAATAAAGTGCCCTTTCTATCGGGAGTTGGGAGTCCAGAGGGCAGCGGTTCTATTTTCAACTGACAACCGAGAAAAGGAGCCGCGGCGGCCTCCCTTTTGTCTGCCTCCGGGTTTAACTCCTGCGGGGCCGGCCGGAGGATCGCGCCCCCACGCCGCTCGGGCCAGGCTACCACGGGGAGCCCAGCGCCCCATCGACGGCCACTCGGGGACCGCGGGCTCGCGGGGTTGCTGGCCTCCAGCGCCGGCGCACACGTGCTGCGAGGTGCATTGCTCAGATGGGGCCCCTCGCACTGTGGTGGTGGTGGTGGTCGAAGGGGGGCTAAGGCAAGAGGCACAGACGGGACAGAGAAAGCAGGGAAGGGTCTTGAGGTGCGGCTGGCCAGCGTCCCGGGGCCTGGTCATTGAACTCTTTTAAACCTTCGCTTCCTCTCCCACCCTGAGATTACTCATGAGCCCGAATTGGAAGCAGGCAGGCTGTCTGCCCCACAGGTGCGCGTCCGGGGGACATGCGCGGGCGGCGTCTCCGGAGCCGGGGGTCGAACTCCCGGTGGCCGGCGGGCCTCTGGCTCTGTACCTCCCTGCCTGGAAAGCTCCCCGCCAGCCCACCAGCCCTAGACTTCTAGAAAGACTTCACCCTCATTTCCATGGAACAATTTTGGTGTAAAACGGTAACAGATGAAGAGGCGGCTGTGCCACTGGGGGTTAAGTAAGCAGGTAAGGGAAGAAAACCCAGGGCTCATTTCACTCTGCGCACGTTTGCTGGGAGAAGGGGAGCAGAGGCTGAGCTGGTGTCTCCTAAACCAACCCCTAGGACTCACTTGGAAACTGAACCAGATGGCCTGCCCCCTACCTTTTCCCCTTGGCAAACCCAAGAAAGAAGAGCCCTGACCACAGCCTGGAGCCGCCCCAGAGGCCCTGAGCGCCCACCTGTCCCCAGGCGCTTCCCCTCCACACGCTGTGGCCCACTCCTTCTTCCCCGGGGAGCCAGCAAAACCTCGCGGAAGCCGCACTCAGTTCTCTTGGGAGAAACGGTGGCCGGCTGAGCCCGGCAGGAAGGTGGGGGGAGTTGGTGTCTACACAGACAACCAGTTCTGGGTATTCAGACTTCCGCACGCAAATGTCCTTTATGTGTAATTTTTTAAATGATTTTTTAATGTGTTTCTGTCTTAAGCCTCAGCAGCCTCTTTTGGGACATGGTCGGCTCAAGTTTAGTTTCTTGGGGAACCTTGGGCAGCACGGATTTCTTATTTCCCAAAGAAGATAAAACAATTAAATTAGGAGAGAATATAGAAAAGTGCACTTGAGCTACAGCAAACACTGCAGAATGTTCTGCATCCTTGTTTGCTCCAGTATCTATATACGCCCCTGCTTTGGGCATGTTAAAGGGGTAATGTGCCCTCCATCGGGTGCCACTGACTTCCTGAAGGTGGTTATTTCTGTTCAAAGCAGAGTCCTTTCCCTACTTATGTGGAAACCGCGTTCATTTCAAACACTAGGAGGAACCCCCAGGCTGATGTGAAGGGCTCACAATTGTGCCTCCTTCTCCCCGGCTGGCTCAGAGAGTCTATTTAGGAGAAGCCATTTGAGGACACGTAAAAGCCAGCAAATTTCCTGATGTACAAAAGAAAATGGTGCTTTCTGCCCAGCGCCTATTTCACTGCGAAGTGAATAATGCCCCAGTTAGCAGCAGGCCTGACTTGATTTATCTTGGTTAATAGGATTAACGTGTCAGCCTCTCTCAAGAAGTTCCAAATGCAGATCTGAGCGTGGCTGACTTGCCGGTGTCTTTCCCTCTCGGAGGGCAAGATGACGCACCTACGAGCAGAGGGGCTTTGTCCAAAGGGAGCAGGCGGATTATCTGTCTCCAGTGAAGCAAGGCGTGTCACAACCACCTTTGCCAAACTCCAAGCCAGAAGAACCCAGTCACTATAACATAATCGTGTCCCTGCCTCGCCAGTGCACCATCCGCGTTTCATTTATCTTTTGACTGTAATTGAACGGTTGAAAAGCAAAAATGTAGACAAATTCCAGCCGTATTGCGATCCGTTTCTTCCTCTCTGCCTCGCCCATCATTAGATACTTTCCCTCTCTGCACAGGAGGTCAGAGTGTATAAATATAAATTGCATTTTACATTACTTCTAGATGAGTGAAACTGTCAAAGCAATAATATGAGCTTTCAGTCCTACATTCTACCACTTCTTTCCCATTTTTTTGGCCAGGAGGTCATGCGCAAATTGAACGTGACAACCCAGAAGACATGTCCAACAGACTCATATTGTTACCCAGCTCAGCCGCCTGGTTCATAACAACATTAAACCCGCGTCAGTCCCCAGCCTCGGCCAGGCAGCAGTGCCCAAACACGGGGGCCAGATTCTCAGAAAGTTCCCTTCAGTGCTAACATTGCATCTGAAAGGCAGCACTGACCTAAAATACATTTCACTCAAATGCATGAGAATGCCGTTCTTAAGAAGAGTTTTGTAAGATAAGGAACAAAGCGGATGAGGAGCCAGAGCCCTCCCCCCCACACAGAGACAAACACACACACGCCAACACACACATACACACAGAGAGAGATAAATACACACACACACACCAACACACACATACACAGAGAGACAAACACACACAGACACACACACATGCACAGAGAGACAAACACACACACACAAACACAAACACAAATGCACACACCAACACACACATACACAGAGAGAGAGACAAACACATACACACACACACAGACGGAGGAAAATGTGCTTGCATCCACATGAAATTATGCCTGTTTTCCAGAACGCGATACAGGTGTGGTTGGAAATAACTTTTCTTATTGTACCAATGAAGAAGCCTTTCAGGAAACTACCTTAAAAATACAAATAATCTCCAGCTCTGTGCCTTATGACCTCAGAAAGCACCTGAGGATGGCCCACGTGCTTGGACTCTGCACCCACATGGGAAACCTGGAAGGAGCTCCTGGCTCCTGGATTCAGACCGGCCCAACTCTGGCCATCACAGCCATTTGGGGAGTGAGCCAACAGAAGCAAGATCTCTCGCATGCACGTGCATGCTAGCTCTCTCTTTCTCTGTAACTCTGCCCTTCAGATAAGAAAATAAATCTTTTTAATAATATGTATTATCTTTTTTAAAATGTTTTATATGGGAGCTAGATAAATGACAGGCACAGAGCTGCCATCCTCTTGATGAGTCCCTACGTGCCTGCCATCACAGGGCTGTGTAGGGTGTGAAATGGGAGCTGACGTGTAGTCCAGGTCTCCCATTGAGGTGGCTGGAACCTAGGCTCTTCATTAGCAGGAAGCTGGAGTTGGGACCTAGAGCCTAGAAACTCCAGTGTGTGGCCTAGGTACCTTAATTGCTGGGCCGAGTGCATGCTTATTAGCAAGTTCTGTAGAGCACTGCTTAGAAAAAAAAAAAACTATTCCATAACAAAGTTGTGCAGCCTATTATCGACATCATTAAAACATAACTCTCTGCAAACTGTGTTGTGATAAAGGAATCAGAAACTTTCATCAATCTGAAGGCATCTGAGTGGCTGGGGGGACTTGGTAATTGTCTATCGATGTGGCCCATTGTATCTTGCCCAGATTGCAGTGAACAGGGAGCTGTTGTTCCCTGACAGGGTGTTTGATGGTTTCTAGAAAATGAGTGGCTGTTTTCATGCCCGTTCCAAATGGACAGGTGTCTACATCAGAATTGGCAACCTGGTTGGCAGACTCCAGGAGTGGCCAACAAGCAAATTGTTTACGGAGAGTAAACCTCCTCCCTCCCGTGATGACTGTGCATCCGTACGCATGCTGGTAGTGGGAAGGGGGCAGAAATGAAGATGCCTGAGGCAGGAAGATTGATGGGGGACCATGAAACATAGCAAGGCTAAAGTCCTTTGCTTCCAATTGGCAACATTTGTAATCACACCTTTGTGGCAGCTCCACTGTGCTAAACCACACTGAGCTCTAAGTGCGCAAATACAAGTCAAGGAAAATGACACTGTCTTCCTTTGGATGTCCATAGCCATCTGAACTAAAACTAGTACCCATGTTTCCTCTCAGAGTGTCCTCATTCCCTCAGGGGAACTGACGTGCCTAAGTGAGTATAAGGTGTGATGAACCTGGGAAGCCCACCTGGCAATACTCATATTGACTCCCTGGCCCTTGCTGGGTAACACCATATTTTATTGCATAAAACCTAAGGTGGCACCATCAGATATACCAAAGTACTTACCTCTTTCTTCCCTGTTACACGTAATGCTTACCACTCCCAGTTATCATTCATGCTAATGATTTTATTTCCTGGGTGTAGACAGTCATTGTAATATCCCAGAATGGGATGCCCTTTTATTGCAAGGTTAATGATGATAAAATCTCTAATTATGGAAATGAATTGATCACTGTTATGGACATCAATGAGATTTATGTTAACTTTTGAGCAACTTTTTTTTCTGGGTGCCTGAAGTTAGTCACAAATTTTCATGTTGGGAAATTTTAAAACGTCTAAGCTTCAAGGCCCAAGATGTAATTTGTGTTCCTCTTTACTCTAATGCTTCTCTCCCTAATGAAATGGTTTGTGCAAAGCTGACATTAATTTTTAGAACATTTTTACTCTCCTACAGTTCTAGATGAGGCAGTGTTGAACACAGAAGACTCAGGAGTGAGCCTCTCTCCAACAGTGCTGTGTCATACACTCCATGACCCCAGGCACCTCACGGAGCTCTCAGGGTCTCTGTGTCTTCATCTGAGATGAGGATCTTATCAGTCCTTTACAAGCACATTTTAGGACCCATGGAAAAGCTGCTTTTCATGTTCCAGCAGCAGGTTGCATTTTCAATTGTGCTTAAGCGCAACTATGGCTATTGCTGCTGCTGCTATTGTAAGCGCTCAGGTTGGATTGTCTTATCTTTAACTCTTGTAGAAAATACAGAAAAGAAAAAGTACATAAGGTGTGGGGCTTGTGGCTAAAGTATCACTTGCCTTTTATAGATGGGAAATGAGGGAGGCGCAGCACTGGGAAGGAAATGTACCTTTGGTGAGTTTCACACTTGGTAGGACTTCCTGTCTGCATCCAGAGGCTCCGTTGGAAGCGGGCTTGGGAATGAGGCTAAACATGGAACCCAATTAGCTCCTTCGTCCTATGACTACAATTCATATCTTACCCACTCGTGGATTCATGCCTCCCTGGAGAACGGGTCTAGTGAGAAAACGCAACGTGCAGAAACTGATAGAAGTCCCTGCTGCTCAACTGGTCAAGCTTCCTACAATCACATCAGGGAAAGGAGCAGATAGTCCAAGTGTCATAGCTCTCTCTGGGACTCTGACTTTCAACTAAATGTGTGTGTGTGTGTGTGTGTGTGTGTGTGTGTGTGTGTGTGTGTGTGTGTTTAAGAATAAAAGAGGGAAAAGGTGGTAGAAGCAGCCCAACGTCACTTCTGCCCCTGAAGGAAATACATGAAATACAACTCAGGGCATGTGCTGAGCACATCCATAGATGTGTCCTGGAATCTGATCCTTTTGCTTGTTTCTTGAGATGATTGATTCATTTGTATGTGTTAAGCCTGCTGCGATCTAAATCTAAGGATAAGCTGCGGTGTTGACTGTGCTTAAAGATCTATGTATGTGCATATATTTACCTAAAAGGCAGAGAGACAGAGATAGAACAGAGAGATGTTCAACCTGCTGACTCAGTCCCCCAAATGATCACAGCATCCAGGGCATCGGTCAGGCTGAAGCCAGGAGTTAGGAAGTGCATCAGGTCTGCAAGATGGGCCACAGAGACGCAAGTACTTGGAACATCACCCACTGCTCCCACAGACACATCAGCAGCTGGGACTCGAGCTGCCGCTCTGCTACGCAATGCCAGCATCTCACCCCACTGTGTCATGGGGCCTACCCAAGTGATGGCATTTGAAGTGGAATTTATTAAGGATCATTAAGGAATTATGAACCCAGCAGCCCTGGTGCCTGCCAGAAGAGTCATCATTTTTGGCTCTTTGAGAACTTGGCAATGACCTTCATAACTAGGTTCTGGGGGGAAGGCTTCCACAGCTTAAGGAATTTCCCTGTGTATCAGTCTGTGAATATAATCTTCCTTGGGGAAATAAACAAGAACTGAAACTTTCTATATTGAGCCAGTTTATGTGTAACAAAGACAAGATTCTGGGTCTGATTCTTCACTGAAAACCAACAATTTGGTTCTGCCGCTGTGGCACAGTGGCTTGTCACCTCCTTCAACACTGTATCCCATATGAGCTCTGGTTCAAGTCATGAATGCCCTACTTTGAATCCAGCTCCCACTGAATGTGCTTGGCAGAGCAGCAGAAGATGGCGCAAGTGTTTGGGCTCGTTTCATCTCCTGTCGTCTGGAGGGAGTTCCAGGCTCCTAGTCCTCACCCAAGCTGACCATTGCAGCAATGTGAGAAATGAATCAGTGGGTCGCAGATAATCTCTTTTGCTCTGTCTTTCTCTCTCTCTATCCCTCTCTCTTCATCCCATTTCCTATAGTGCTACCTTTCAAAATAAATACATGAATACATCTTCAAACACATAAATAAATATGCAAATACATAAATTTAAAAAATAATACATAAATATGCCATTCCTCAATTAGACAAAAATACAGGTTTTTCAAGTAGTTCCCCATTGCTTCAAATTTGTGGGGTGTGTGTGTGTGTGTGTATTTCTGTCAATGGTATCCAACCTGCCCGGTGATATTCAAAACCGCTAATGTCTTCAGTTAAGCAAATAGAATTGGGCTTGCTCCATTCTCTTAAAACATAACTGCCTGATTCTAAAAAAAACAAATTGGATTTAGCCAAAATTATCATTTAGGCAAAGCAAAAAGCACTGCCTCTAGTCGGTTGTCACTGAGGACCCACACAGCCGCGTGTTTGGCATTTGCCTGTCATCTGCTTCTCAGACTGTGGGGAGCAGGCCGAATGACAGGCCCCCAGATGGACGGGTTTCATGATTAATGGATCTACCAGACCCAGTGGTGAGGACGCAGGAAATGGTGGCAGATAAGAGCTGGTCCCCTTTATAGCTTAGTGTTCCTTCCAAGGATTGAAGTGAGAAGAATCAGGAAAAATTCCAGCTCTATTCTTTGCAGGAAAACTAAGGTACTCTTCTTTCTGTTTTCAGGAACAGCTTGCCAAGACCAGGCCATCAATAGGAAACCACACCAACTTCCTGTCTGGCCCATTAGTTGCGATCTTTCCCTCCCTCCCTCCCTCCTCTGCTTTCTCCCTTTGTTCCTTCCTGGTCCTCACTCGGTGAGCTAGACCTCCAAGTGAGCCCTTTGTATATTTTGTGGGGAACATATGCCGCTGCAGGAAGGGCAGGAGCAGGCCGGCCATGACGACCCATACTCAGCCTCCAGTCTCCCAACAAGTGGCTCACCCTCCAGCATGGTGCTCCAGAGACGAGGATTTTATCACACACAGTGGGTCGGACAGGAGGCCACAGATTTAGGATCACACCCCAAAGTTGAGAATTCTTTCTTTTATTGGCTTTTAATGAATATGTAACAGTTCCAGTGAAAGAGCTGTTTAAAAATTAATTTGTTTTAAATAAGTAATGGAAGCATGTAGAATGTAGAAAGGGGAAAAGAATGTTTTTCCAGTCCTTCTTCCCACCTCTCCTACCCAAATTCAGCAGTGCTTTTAAAATAGAATAATAATAATTTTTGAGAGCTTAGACTTCTGGAAAACTTGAATAGAGTTCCCTGTTTCTCCCCAGATCCCCCTATGATTATCATTTTGCACTTACATGATATGTTTGTTACAATCAATGAGTCAGTATTGATGCATTAACATTGAAAGTCTGTATAATGGAACATGCGTCCCTGCTTCCAGACGAAAGATGGATTCCCAATGAAATTGTTGGAATGTGTAGGCAATAGGATGCTGGACTGACATTGTCTGTACCAACAATGTCGGGTTACATCTAAATAAGAGACTGATAGAGTTATGATTCCTTATGAAGGACTACATTATTGTAACAAAATGGGAAAAATCTGATGGGAGGTGGGAGTTTGTGGAGGGGAATCCCAGTCTATACGAAATTGTGCCACAGAATTCAAAATTCAAAATAAAAATATATTTTAAAAAAGAAGTCTGTATAAAGTTACCTAAAGCTTGTACTCTTTTGTACATCCTATGCATCTGCCAAACGGGCAATTGACAGTCCACACCGTTGCAGCACCATAAGGAGTGGTTCTACCAGCCTAGGAGCTCTCCATTCATGCCTCCCTCTCGCCTAACCCTTGGAAATCACCCATCTTTTCACAGTCCCCACAATCATCCTTTTCTGAGATGCGGCTGTGTCATGCATCGTGCAGGCCCTTCAGACTGGTTCAGCTCACTAGGCAAGACGTATCAGAGGGCCCTTTCATGTCCTTACATGCCTCGTCGTCCATTTCTTTCTGGAGCTGAATAATGTTCAGCTTTACCTGGGTGGATCACACTTCGTTTATCCGTTCACCTATGAGGGATATCTTTATTGCTCCCCTGTTTTGGCCACTAGAAATAAAACTGCTATAGATATTCATGTGCAGCTTTAGCTACAGAAACAAACTTTCAGTTCACTGGCTAGTGCCAAGGAGCATGCTTGCTAAAGCTCTTCCTAGGAGTGTGCTAAGGGGCTTCAGTACTGTCTTCCAAACAAGGCTCTTTCCGCTGGTTTCAGCGGACACAATCACACAGTAGGAACTGAGCAAAGTGGAGACTCAGGCCCTGCCAGTGCCAAGGAAAAAACTCCCACCCTGGACCCTTGCACCAGGACGTCAGGCAAGTTCCTCAACTTGTCAGTGCTTCCACCCTCCCTTGGTGGAAGCCCAGAGCTTTGAGAGTTTCTCAAGATACTCCACACGCATCTGGGCACTTCTCTTGGTGCAAATTCCTGCTCCCCTTACTCTTCAAGCCTCTGGTTCCATTGGCCTAGAACCTTCTGCAGAGAGACCTGGCCCCTCTCCCTGAAGGCCACTTGCCTGAGAGCCTGAACACCCCTTCTGCTTTTCCCTCCCTCAGACAACACCGTGGGCAAAAGGGAGGGAAGTCATTGAGCAATCTGCAAGATATCTTTTTTTTTTTTAATTCTTTGGGCAACTCTTAGATGGCAATGGAAAATAAATACACAGCAGCTACTGCTTCTGTGTGATTAACAAACAAAGGACAAATTCTTTCCTGTGAAGTCCTGATGAGTTATCTATGGGTTCCTGCAAAGTGACAGGACAGAGGGGCTGGAAGCATCCCAGTGTGTCCCCCAGCTGATTTGCCTGCATACCAAGTAACCAGTTTTCCTGGCTAACTGCATAGGCAGGGATGAGTGTCAGGAGGTCAGAGCACATGGAATGTTTTTAACTGAGAGTAAACAATGAAACCTGGTGACTTCTACAGGACAAATGGCTACAAGGCAGGCACTCACTGATATAGGTCTTATCCACACTAACAAAGCATGACGTCAGAGCCTGATTTGGATACATGTGTTTTTGAATAGTAGTAAGACTAAAGTACAACAGCACGGGCCAAAATTCCACCTAGGACGTGAAACAAAGTGGGTCTGGGGCAGTGAATAATTGCTGGATGGGAATCTGTGGGATTACCCCGAAAGAGTAGGCTGCGGTTAGGTTCAGGGGATTATTCAGCTCATTCATTCATGGGAAGGAGACCAGGAAAAGGGTCTTTTTCATCTCCCTCACTCCATTCAGGTATCCCTGACAGCTCTGCATGGTAAAGGAAAAGTCATGGGGAGATGGAAAGGAAGACAAAGGAAGGAAGGAAGGAAGGAAGGAAGGAAGGAAGGAAAGAAAGAAGGAGGGAGGGAGGGAGGGAGGGAGGGAGGAAGAATCCATCCAGAATAAACCTCTCACTTTGGGCCCGACGTGGTGGCCTAATGGTCTAAGTCCTCCCCTTGAATGCGCCAGGATCCCATATGGTCGCTGGTTCTAATCCCAGCAGCTCCACTCCCCATCCAGCTCCCTGCTTGTGTGCTGGGAAAGCAGGCGAGGACGGACCAAATCCTTGGGACCCTGCAACCGCATGGGAGAGTTGTAGGAAGTTCCTGGCTCCTGACTTCAGATCAGCTCAGCACTGACCATTGTGGTCGCTTGGGGAGTGAATCATAGGCTGGAAAATCTTCCTCTCTGTCTCTCCTCTCTATATATCTGACTTTCTTCTCTGTCTCTCATCCTCTCTGTATATCTGACTTTGCAATAAAAATAAATAAACAAATCTTTCAAAAATGATGATAATAATAAATAAACCTCTCACTTTAAATTTTTTTGGATGGGCCAGGGCTCAGAGAAATCTCTTCAAGAATCTTGTTGCCCGAAGTCAGCCTGGTCAGTCTGAACAATGATTAACAGCACAGGTAAATGTATTTGGTTTACTGATCAGGCTGCCAACTGGGTTGCCCACACCCGATATGCAGCTACCTGCCTCAATCCCCAGCTCAGTCCCAATTCCAGCTCTGCTAACGCTGGACCCTGAGAGGCAGTGTTAGCTCAAGTTGTTCAGTTCCTCGCACCCATGTAAAATCAAGAACGGAGCTCCTAGCTCCAGGAGTCAAGCCCTTTGGCTATTGGGGCTGGCACAGTGGCTTAGCAAGCTAATTCACCACTTGTGGCACTGGCATTCCATGTGGACACCAGTTAGAGGCCCAGCTGCTCCACTTCCAGTCCAGCTCCCTGCTCATGGCCCTGAGAAAGCAACAGCGGATGGTCAAGTCCTTGGACCCCTTCACCCACATAGGAGACCTGGAAGAAGCTTCTGTTTCCTAGTTCCTGGCTCCAGATTGGCTCAACTGTAGGCATTGTAGTCACTTGGGGAGTGAACCAGTGAATGGAAAATCTGTGTCTCTCCTTTTCTCTGTAAATCTGCCTTTCAGAGATACATATGCTATTTAAATAGATTTATATTTACATTTATATTTGTATTTATATTTATCCCTCCACAAGCAGGGAGCTGGGAAGGAAGTGGGGCAGCTGGGACACAAACCGGTGCTCTCCTTTCAATTTTTAAAAAACTACTTTAGTGGCTAAAATTCTCGTCTAGCACAAGCCAGGATCCCATATGGCCACTGGTTTGTGTCCTAGCTGAGGAGTGAATCATTGGACAGAAGGTCACCTATATATCGATTTATATTTCTCTTTTCCTTTCTCTCAAATAAATCTTTTTTGAAGACAGAATCCAGAATCAGACACACCTGACCAGGTTGTCCGGCTCTATGTCTCTCCAGCTGGGGAAGTTTGCACAGGTCTTCCGAGTGCCTTGCTTTGCCGAATTGTGAGGTAGGAACCACAGGAGGGGTGTATAAATAAGGGGTGCCCAGCGAGGTCTTAGGCTTGGGGGGTTCTGTGTCTGAGGAGTTGCCTGACTGTGCGCATTTCCATTCTAAGCTGGCTACTTCGCTCTAATAGGAAACAGGAATTTGAAGCAGGAATTAGACAGGAGATGGGCTAGTTGTAGGGTTCTGGTGTGGGTGTTGGGGCTGGGGATCAGTATCCCGGGCCGACGCCAATGGAGTGGGCGGGGCAGATGGCCCACACAAGGCCAGCCTGGAAGAACTGCAGGAAGCCAGCTGTCCTGTCCATGCCACAGAGTCCTAGAGGTCCCGTAACACAAAGCACAAGATGGACTTCTTTGAATCCAAGCTATCACATGTATTATCTTCAACAGCACTCTTCTAAAAACTGCTTTGTGCTTTAATAAATTAATTTCAATTACAATTTTAAAAAATTTTACCCATAAGCTCTTTGAAAATAAGCCCATTAAAATCCAATAGAGGGCCTGGCACAATAGCCTAGCAGCTAAAGTCCTCACCTTACACGTACCAGGATCCCATATGAGCACTGGTTCATATCCTGGCAGCCCCGCTTCCCATCCAGTTCCTTCCTTGTGGCCTGGGAAAACAGTTGAGGATGGTCCAAAGCCTTGGGACCCTGCACCCGTGTGGGAGGCCCAGAAGATTTTCCCAGCTCCTGGTTTCAGATCAGTGTAGCTCTGGCCATTGCAGCTGCTTGGGGAATAAATAAATGGCCAGAAGATCTTCCTCTCTGTCTCTCCTCATCTCTAGCTTCTGGCTTCAGATCAGCTCAGCTCTGGCAGCTGTGGCCACTTGGGGAGTGAACCAATGGATGGGGGAATCTCTCTGTCTCTCCTCCTCTCTGTGTTCTGACTTTCCAATAAATAAAATAAAATAAACTCTTTTGAAAATTGCAATAGAAAAAAACATACATATTTAAACGAGTTTTGATGTATAAACTCCTTGCAGGAAAACATCCTTGCACCACTGTAAGCAGCACAGTGGCACTGGGTATGAGGGTGTGACAGAAGGCTGCTCATCCCTTCAGGTGGAATGCTATGGCCGCCTCTGTGTAGACACAACCCTTTGGTGGAGATGCAGTGAGCTGGCATAGAGCCCCACTGCCTCTGGGTTTCTGATAACACAGACGTTGATGCCAACACTAGATGACTGCCTAGGAACCTGTACTGACTCCAAACCTCAGGATGAGTATATTCTTAGAGTTATTTAAGAATTTTTTTTTAATACAGCTGTGCTATCTTTCTTAACCATTTCCCTTTGGTTGGGCAAAGAGGCACATCAGGGTTCCTGCAGGAGAGATCAGCCATAGACAGAGCAGGTTCTTGCAATGGGGGTTGCATCGAGGCTACAAGGTGTGGAATTATTTGGAAGTGTGGGCTCAGCCTGCACTTCCTTGGAATAACAACCAGACCTCCATTAGGCCGAGTTGTGACTCATGCCAAGGAAGACTTTGAGAGCAAATTCTGCTCTCACTTGGAGCTGAGCCTCTTCCCCAGTGTCCACTGTGGAGATGCGGAGCAAGACGAGAGGGAGGGAGCGTTATCCCCACTCTGGTCAGAGCCGTGGGGTTCTCTTTCCGCACTTCTTATCGCCTTGGGTGACCCTCCGCTGGGAAGGAATCTCACATCGCTCAGTTTTTATGTTTATATTTTTGGCTACAAATAAAAGAAAGCAAGTTTGAGAGATAGTATTAAAAGTGTTAAGTACCTGGAAAAGAGGTTTCAATGACTGAGTGTTGTAAGCAACGCTCGCGAGCACAGGAAACGCCATACCAGCCAGCAGTCTCCCTGGGCTGCCGGAGAGCAGGTCCCTGGCCAGCGAAGAGGGGACAGGGAGCCTAGCTTTCAAATATTCTGGAATTTCTAGCGTTCTCTTTGTTGAAATTCTATGTTGAATGATTTTTTTTTTTTTGCAATGACTCCAATTCTGCTTAATCATGATTAGATTGAGGAAAACAGATACCCCCTTTCTCAAAAATAGTTGGCGTCAGCTTTGCCCTCAAGGCGACGTGCTGGGGCCAGCCCAGCTCCCTCCCTCCAGCCCCTACACCTCCTCCAGCTCCTGGGCCACAAGCTCCTTTTTCTTTCTCTAGCGTTTGTTTTCTTCCGCTAACTCATCGCCCTGGTACCATCACACATCGGACTGCAGTGTTTCTCCCCCGAGGAAAACCTGCTCAGTCCCTCAGCGGAAACATGCACTCCTTTTCTGCTGCTGGGGGAGCCCAGGTAGACTCCAAAAGCAATGTTTTTCTTGCTGCCTGGTCCTGCTTTGCAAACTGAGGTTCAGGTCCGACTCAGGTTCGAGTCCCAGTGCCTATGTGCACACAAAGTAGGTGCTCAGAAATCACTGATGGAAGTGAGAGAAGGCAGGGAGGGGGAGGGGAGGACAGAGAAAGAATACCAAAGGTACGTTTGGTCCAGGGAGCCGCTTTCAGTCCATCACACCTGCACTTGACCCCTCCTCTTTCTCCATCATCCTCCTCCACAAATGCAAATACCTTTCAAATCTCATTGCACTCACATCATATGGTACCATGTCTCTCACACACATCTCAAAAACCAGTGACAAAAACCGTTTCTTAGCTATGATTTTTTTTAAGATTTATTTTATTTTTATTGGAAAGGCGGATATACAGAGAGGAGGAGAGACAGAGAGGAAGATCTTCCGTCCATTGAGTCACTCCCCAAGTGAGCGCAACGGTCGATGCTATGCTAAGTCAGGAGCCTCTTCTGGGTCTCCTACGCGGGTACAGGGTCTCAAAGCTTTGTGCCGTCCTCGACTGCTTCCCCGGGCTACAGGCAGGGAGCTGGATGGGAAGCGGGGCTGCCAGGATTAGAACCGGCGCCCATATGGGATCCCGGGCGTGCAAGGCAAGGACCTTAACCACTGCGCCACCGTGCCGGGCCCAGCTATGATTTTTTAATCAAGCTTTGGAAATCATGCAAAAGAGGATCCTTACAAAACTGTCAAGAGGAAGGCACTAGAAGTAATGTTAACTACAGGTGCAGCGACATGAGGCACATTTTGGAAAAAGTGTTGGCTTCTCATAATTAGATGTTTCATTTGTATTTTTAAAAAATCTTTGTTTTCATTGTTTTGAAAGGCTGACACACAGAGAGAGTAACAGAGAGAGAATCTTGCATCTGTTGGTTCACTCCCAAATATCCACAGCACTTGGCATTGGGCCAAGCTAAAAACCAAGAGCCAGCAACTCCACCAGGCCTCTGCTGTGGACGGCAGAGTCCCAGGCACAAGAGTCCTCATCTGCCGCCCGGGCGTCCATGAGCAGGACGCTGGCTCAGAAACAGCGGCAGGACTGAAACACAGACACTCCAACACAGGATGGGGCTTCCCCAACCGGGAGCTTCACCACCAGTTACGATTTTGTTTTATTAGTAAGTAATGCGGAGGAATCTATTTTACAAAATAGAGTGAACTACATAAAGAAAAGTAGGCGTGCTACACCCATGTGAACATCAGAACAGCAACAACAGAACCAATTTTTAATTTTTGTGAAAAAATCAAAACAAAGCAACCCAAAGACCCACTATGCAATGCTGCAGCAAGAAGACATTGCCCCACCTTTGAGCATGCTCTGAATAAAATCTGCCCAAGAAAAGTTTCCACTGTGTACAAGGAATTTCATTTTTTCATGTGTGGAGAAACCCAGAGGCTGAAAGATACCACAGAGCACAGTGGGACAGGTTTACAAAGGACAGCAGCACACATCTCTCACGGTGCCTGCACCTTCCACTGCCTCGCCTGAAGGAATGTAGTGCCAAGATGGCTGAGCTCCAGAGCAGGATGTGAAAGGAGTAGCTGTGGTCCTTCGTGACATCTTGGCTAAAAAGTAAGGGGCTTCCTTGGACACTCGCAACATGTAATAGGCAGTAAAACAAACAGATCCCTCTTCCTTAGTTCTGAAAGAGACTGAGCGCTTGGTCAATGTGAAAGGAATATAGAGAAGTCTGGGGAGCATTCTCCCACCCAGAAGAGTTTATGTGAGTGTTGTGCTGGCAGCAGCAGTCCTAAGATCAGGTAGGGCCCTGGAGTTTGCAAAAGGACAGGATGGAGTATAACCTGCTCTCCTGGTTCGTGGCTGGAGAAGAGAAGCAATCGACTCACTCTGTTTAGGAGATCACATTTGATTACAAGGAGGGTCAGCTGAGACTATCCCACACACTGGCTCAGGAGATTGAAAAGGACTTGCCCACACTCACAAGTCTTACAAGGCCAGTGGAAATAGAACACAAAGATCAAATGACCTGATCAAATGACACATTTTTTACATGAACAAAATATGCACAAATCAATTCTAGCAACTAAAGATGTCCGTGTAATATTTTTCATGGAAGTAACATTTTTTCCTGGCAATGTAAGTGCAATCTAATATTTTGTGAGTTTTTGTTTTTTTAAGATGTATTCATTTGTTTGAAAAGTAGAGTTATAGAGGGAAAGGAGGGAGAGATCTTCTGGTTCCTGGATCTACTCCAGAATGTTCACAACGCTTGGAGCTGACCAAGGCTCAGAATGCCAATGCTCTCTCGCGCGGGTGGCAAGGTGTGAGTTCTCAGGCCGTCTTCAGCTGCCTTCCCAGGTCCAACAGCCAGAGCTAGGTCACAAGCAGGGAAGCTGGAACTTGAACCAGCCCTATGGTATGGCATGCTGGTATCAATGGTCCCACTACAGTCCTGGTTTTTGAGTTTCATGTGATGACTTAGTATTCCTGGAGGGCACTGGACATGCCTGGGAGCAGTTAACCTTCATTGCCTGCGCCTAAAGCAGAGTAGAGTGTAGTTAAGAAGTTGTAAGTACACTGCAAATTTTTGACTTTGTCATGTTGAAGGTCAATAAGAATCATTTGATGAAGTCATTACAATTTAAATATAACTTCCATTTCTTTAAGATTTCTTTTTTTATTTATAAAAACAGATTCGTTTTACAGAGAGAAGGAGAGACAGAAACATCTTCCATCTGCTTATTCACTCCCCAAATAGACGCAACAGCTAGAGCTGAGCCAATGCAAAACCAGGAACCAGGAACTTCTTCTGAGTCTCCCACGCAGGTGCAGGTCCCAAGGCTTTGAGCCATTCTCTGCTGCTTTCCAGGCTATTAGCAAGGAGCTGGATTGGAAGTGGAACAGTTGGAGCATAAACTGGTTTCCATATGGAATCCTAGCATTTACAAGATGAGGATTTAGTCATTGAGCCATCTTTTTAAACCACCATCCTCAACACCAATCTTTAATCATTTTTTTCCCTCTTGAAATTGGGATGTCAGGGATGGCGTGGCCAAACAGGCAAAGTCAGCAATCTCATCATGACCTCTAATATGGCACCAGTTGGTCTTATCAGATGCTTGACTTCCAATTCTGCTTGCTGCCAATGACCTGCAAAACCTGGAAAAGACAGTCCAAGTTCCTGGGCCTTTGTACTCACGTGGGAGACGTGGTTGAAGCTCTCCGGCTCCTTGCTGTGGCCTATCTCAGTCCTAGCTGTTATGGCCATCCAAGGAGTACACCAGCAAATGGAAAAATTCTCTCTCTTTCAATCTGATTTTCAAATAGACAATTAATCTTTAACAACAACAACAAAAAAAAGATGATGAGGCATAGTTTCACAAATCTCAAGGCGGCTTCTAGAATTATTTTTGCAGCCCTAACATCTTATTCATAAGCTTCTGAAAAAGACCAAAAAGCTGTGTCAGTGTTTCCATCTGGAGACCAAAAAAACAAAAAAAGTCAGTTGAGTAAAAAGAGAAATTTTCCATCAAAAGTACAAAACAAGATAAAATCCTGAATAAGTCATGATAAGACCTAGTGTCTGAATTTCAACAAAGCATAACAGTGCTGAAAAGACCAGGAAAATGCATTGTCGCGAACGCCAGGAAGCAGGATGTGTTACTGACTCGGAGGAGCTATGACCTGACTGTGTTACTCCTGTGGAAGAGACAGCAAAGTGAAGCTCAATATCTGAAAGCCCTGCTGATGGGGAGCTTAGCTTTCCCAGGCTCCACAAGAGTGCTTCCCATTCAGCACCCTGCTTGTGGCCTGGGAAAGCAGTTGAAGAGGGCCCAAAAAAGCCTTGGGACTCTGCACCCACATGGGAGACCTGCAAGAAGCTCCTGGCTCCTGGTTTTGGATCAGCTCAGCTCCGACCATTGCAGTCGCTTGGAGAGTAAATCAATGGCTGCAAGATCTTCCTCTCTGTCTCTTCTCCTCTCTGTATATCTGAATTTGCAATAAAAGCAAAAGGAGAAAAGGAGGAAATGGGCATCCCATAACTGTACATTCCAGACTTCAGCAGACAGTAATTCATATCTATGGAAAAGCATGACACAGAATAAAGGTCGTCACTCTGAACATAGTTGTACGTAGCATCATCTCCATCTATAGATTAAGCAAAGGTGAGTAACAGGAAATCCCTGGACATTTTCAAAATAATCTCATCTGAGGATCAGATCAGCATCTTCGTATTGGTTTATCTGGAGAGGACCGATCAGTTAAAAGGATCTAGAACTTTATCATGTAGGGCAAGTATTCAGTGCAGTGTGTAGTGTGCGTGCCTGTATCCCATAGCTGAGAGTTTAGTCTGACTCACAGCTGCTCTGTTTCCCATTCAGCTTCCTGGGCAACAGTGAGTGACGGTTATATTACTAGGGTTTCTCCCACTCATGTGGGAAGCCCACATTGAGTTCTGGGCTCGTGCCCTTGGCTTGACCCGGTCCTGACTGTTGTCTTTTGGGAAAGGGACCACAGAATGGAAGATTCTCTCCTCTCTCTCTCTCTCTCTCTCTCTCCTGCTCTGCCTTTCAAATGATGTGCAAGTAAATAGAATTTTTAAAAATTTTTTATGGAGTATACCGTGTTTGCATATGTTTTTGCTCAAAGAATAAAAATACAAAAATGGTTATCTACTTTTTTAACTGTCTAAAGCTCTGGAACAAATATTTGAAGAGAACTTAAATAAATTCCAACTGCTAGATTGCTCCACCATTCCTAATATCATAACTACTTTTTTTCTGCATATACATTGACAATGACAATTTATTTTCATTCCATGGTAGCTGAGAGTTCAACATGTGGTTGAACACTAATACAAATACCTACCACCTTCTCTGTATCCAGTCCACCGTTTTGTAACAGCACCTTAAATTTTCTTTAGGACTCCATCCCTTTTGTCCATTCCCCATTCTTCAGGGCAAAGCAGGGCCAATCCTATCCATTGGTTGCAACAGAAAGTAACCAATCAGAAAGATAGTGATGGCTGGGCATGTGATCTAACCAAAACCTGCGAATACTAACCCTAGAATCTCTAATCTAACCATTGAGAACGGAAGCAACCAGTAAGGCATAACTTTTGATATGCTAGTAATTTCTTCTACTGCCACTTGAAGTGAAATTCTGAGTAAAACTGATACAAAGTGAAACAAAGCCAAAAGAGAAAAATTAGCTTCCTTGTGGCAAAGCATTCACACTTGCTTAGCGCCTCCCCTAGTCCTTTCCATTACATGAGCAAACACTTCATTATCTCAGCCTTCTAAGATTTTGTAATTTAGAACTGAAACCAGCCTCCTTAACCCAAGGGGATATTTCTGTTCTGCCACATTCCTGTGGGTTATGGCAGTGGCTCTCTTAGTTTCCAAGGAATGTGAAGCAGAAATACAATTTGTAGGGCTAGAATTACATTGGCTTTGTTGTTGTTGTTGTTTTTCTCTTTATCCTCAAGGATAAAGAATGTTTGCAGAATGTTAACTCGGACAGGCATTCTTATACACTCATATGACTGACGAAATTAGCAATCCTATTTTATTAGCTAAAGGTTCCAAAAAGTCAGAATTGTTTCCAGTATTTCAAAAGATATCAAAGCACTGAAGGTGTTAACTTTAGCCTCACTTAATACTTTCCAGATGCCAATATGTGTTGAGTTTTTATCAGTATGAAAATGTAGAGAAACCATCTTAGGCTAAAAGTCAAATTATGCTCCTCAACCTACCACTAGCAAACTAGTGAAGCTTGAGAAAAATCATCCAGTGATTCCTTTCATGGCAAGAAATCAGCAATCCTAGGAAAAAGGAAGGGAATGGCAGGCCTGTGCTCTGACTTGGAAGGTCAAAGCTTTGCACTCCGATCCCACGGATAATATGGGATGGCGCAGCTTTCCACGGCAGGTACCTCCATCATTCTGAGCTCCAGAGTGGGTGTGTGGAAGACAGTTGCTTGGCCAACCACTAACTACTGAAATGTACGGTGAACAAGTAGTGAGCCTTTGTCATACATAGTCACAAATAGTTGTGTGTTAATCTGTTACAGCAGCACAGCCTGGTTTGACCTAACATAGGTAACATCTATTTACATCAGCTTTCGTGTGCCCTAATTGTCATGCATATGCATTTTTCTAGGTCTACACTATGAATTTCAAGCAAAATGAAGTTGTAAATCACAATGGAAATAAGAAAGGTCCCATAAGGTGAATGTCCCATAAGATCTTCAATCTAATTTATAACGGTTCAAAACAAACAAACAAACAACAAAAACAAAAAGCTTATTAAGGGCCCTGCACTATGACTCAGTGGCTAAATCCTCGCCTTGCTAGCACTGGGATTCCATGTGTGCCAATTCCTGTCCCATTGCTCCACTTTCTATCTTGCTTGGGCCTGGGAAAGCCGTAGAGGACGGCCCAGAGCCTTGGGATCCTGCACCCATGTGGGTGTCTTACAAATAGCTTCTGGTTCCTGGCTTCTGGTAGCCCCAGCACCAGCCGCTGTGGTCACGTTGGAAGTGAACCAGTGGATGGGAGAGCTTCTTCTCCCTCTTTCCTTCTCTCTGTAGATCTGACTTTCCAACAAAATGAAGTAAATTAAAAAAAAAGCTTGTTAAAACATGAAACATGTACTTCATTCGCTAGATGTTAGAAGATGAGATGTCAAACTTGAAAGACAGTTGCTAATGGAAATGTGTTCAGAATGGAAATGCAGATTTTACATAATTAGACACTTTGTTTAATTTATTCACCACACATTTGCAGATGTGTCCTCAAGGACTAGAATAATAAGCACATTTTTAGAAATCTAACAAATAAGACCATATTCCTGATGCACTCCATGTAGTTTTAGCCTGATAACCAACAGGTCTGTTTCAGATTGACTGCTGTAAGGGATCTTCTTATTACATTATATATATATATTTACTTTAATGACAAAGTCAGATATACAGAGACGAGCAGAGACAAAGAGGAAGGTCTTCCACCTGATGATTCACTCCCCAAGTGACCACGATGGCCAGTGCTGCGCCAATCTGAGGCCAGGAGTCAGGAGCTTCTTCCAGCTCTCCCACGCAGGTGCAGGACCCCAAGGCTTTGGGCTGTCCTCAACTGCTTTCCTAGGCCACAGCAGGGAGCTGGGTGGGAAGTAGGGCTGCTGGGATTAGAACGAGCGCCCATATGGGATCCTGGAGCATTTAAGGCAAGGATTCAGACTGCTAGGCCATCGCATCAGGACCCACATTTTCTTTTCTCTTTTTTTTTTTTAAGTTTTATTTGTTTTTTGTGGGAAAGTCAGATTTACGGAGAGGCGGAGAGACAGAGAGAAAAATCTTCCACCCACGGGTTCACTACCCAAATGGCCACAACAGTCAGGGTCGTGCCATGCTGAAGCAAGGAGCCAGGAACTCCAGGCTTTTCAGCCATCTCACCACCTTCCAAAGTGCACCAGCAGGGAGCAGAAGTCAAACAGCCCGGATGAAAAGGCACCCCTACTCGAGTGCTAGAGTCAAAAGCAACAGTTTAATCTTTTCTACAAAAACCGTGGCCTCTTACATTATTTTTGTCTGCTAGATCATCAGAAATCTTAGTCAAGTAAAACACCGAATTGATGAAAGAGTCATGCCTGCAGCCAGCCAAGAAGTCAAGCATGAAAAATGTTTTGTCCACTTCATCGCAAGTCCCACTTGTATTTTCTTGTTACCCACACAAAATCTAGACTTCTATCTAAAATATAAACAGATGCATGTGAACAAAAACAAACTCATCTGCTTGGCAAATTCCAAAGTGTTTCTGCAATACAGGATGTGATGTTTGTAAAAGAGGGAAAAAACGAAACTGGTTCTTGTTCTACCTGTTTTCACTCGTCATATCTCACCTTGAAGGGTGTTGGAGAAAGCAAAGGAGGATTGTGACAGAGTCGGATATTGCCAAGGTGCATGCAAGTAGAAATGAAAAGCATTAAGAAAAAGGAAAGAAAGGAAAAAAGAAGAGAAGAAACAAAAAGAAAAGAAAGGAAAAGGAAAGGAAAGGAAAGGAAAGGAGAGGAGAGGAGAGGAGAGGAGAGGAGAGGAGAGGAGAGGAGAGGAGAGGAGAGGAGAGGAGAGGAGAGGAGAGGAGAGGAGAGGAGAGGAGAGGAGAGGAAAGGAAAGGAAAGGAAAGGAAAGGAAAGGAAAGGAAAGGAAAGGAAAGGAAAGGAAAGGAAAGGAAAGGAAAGGAAAGGAAAGGAAAGGAAAGGAAAAAAAGAAAAAAACAACTTAGCGGAGGACCCAACATGGTAGCCTAGTGGCTAAAGTACTTGCTTTGCATCTGCTGGGATCCCACATGGGTGCTGGTTCATATCCCAGCTGCTCTGCTTCCCATCCTGCTCCATGCTTGTGGTCTTGGAAAGCAGTCAAGGATGGTCCAACAACTTGGGCCCCTGCACCTGCCTCCATGTGGGAGACCCGGAGGAGGCTCCTAGCTCTGGCTTCAGATCAACTCAGCTCCGTTGTAACCACTCCATTGTGGGGTGTGACCCAGAGGATGGAGGATCTTTCTCTCTGTCTCTCTTTCTGTAAATCTAACGTCCCAATAAAAATTAAATAATAAATTTTAAAAAGAAACCTGTGGAGACTGAACAATTTCAGGCACAGTCAAGGCAAGGTGAAACAACCAAAAGATACATCAGAAAGCTTTGCCTGGACTTGTCCACTCTTCTTCAAGTTTTTAGGATGAGCTCAAATCTTGGAAGTTTAGCTTAGAAAGGTATAGGACCACCCCCCCCCCCCCGCCCCATCAAGACCAACTTGCATTGTGCAATCCCTGAAAGCTCTCCAGAGAGACCAATCAAAAGACGGAAACCATAACCGAACCAGAGTCCATGTGGAGCATGCTTCTGCGGCACCTCTTCTGGGGTCCTGCTAGAGATGGACCAGGTTTCATATTACCTTTCTGCCCTCTCACCAGGCTCCCCCACAGTAACAATGACACTCCAGTCTTTCTCCTTTAGTTGTATGTACCCAACTGAAAATCTTGGGTCTTAGCTTCTACCAACACAGAGCCTAAGAAAGAGAGAGAGACTAAGAGAGAAAGGCTTTACAAATGCTCAGTTGGCCTCAAACGTATTTTGTGGTGGAAGACAGTGACTCATTGAAAATATTTATTGAATGGCTTAGTTTCAATAATTAAATGAAATAAATAAATTTGAACGTTTAAGAAACATTCTTCTGTGAAGCTATTTTAAAAGAGACTGTAAGAATAGAGAAGTGTATAACAAATTAGGAAATGCAATTTCTATTTGCTCAGGCTTTTTAAAAGGATTTATTTATTTTTATTGGAGCGGCAGATGATATTTATGGAGAGAAGGAGAGAAAGAGCAAAAGATGGATGCAGGGTCCCAAAGCTTTGGGCCATCCTCTACTGCTTTCCCAGGTCACAATCAGGGAGCTGGATGGGAAGTGGAACGGCCAAGTCATGAACCAGTGGCATCCATATGGGATCCCTGTGTTTGCAAGGTGAGGATTTAGCCGTTGAGTCATCATGCTGTGGCCCCATTTGTTCATTCTGAGTAATACATTCAACAACTATTTACTAGAAAATCCTTTTGTAGTCTATGCAAGACACGATACTGATTCTCTCATCGGAGCATACTAGTTATCTGTTGCTGTGTAACAAATTAACTAAAAACTTGGCAGGGTAAGACAGACTAGTTATTACCTCACAGTTTCTTAGGATCATAAATCTGAGAATGACTTAGCTGAATGGTTAAGCAGCTGTGTGGGGCTGAGGTCAACTTAAAATGTCACTGCACCAAAGGCTCTGTTTCCAAGCTCACCCTCTTAGCCAGGAGCAGGCTCCTTGCCACAATTGGGGAGATACACGTGAGATTTGCCATAGGGCTTGTTGGGATCAATGATCCAAGGGGGGGGGGGGGCGGGAAGGATGGGGAGGGGCATGCACCCAAGACAGATATAATTGCCTTTAAAAAAAAGAGAGAGAAAAGATGTATTTGTTAGTTGAAAAGCAAAGTGACAGAGAAAAAGACATACATGCATGCAGTGGAGAGATCTTCCATTCATTCTTTAAATGTCCACAATAGTGCTGGACCAGGCTGAAGCCAGGAGCCAGGAGCCAGGAACTTCATCCACACCTCCCACGTGACTGGCAGGAAGCTGACCATTTCAGCCAACATGGCCGCTTCTCAGGTGCACGAGTGGGGAGTAGCTAGGACTGAAATCTCTGATATGGGGTGTAGTCCTCTCAGGCTATGGCCGCACCCACTGTGCCATGGCACCCACCACCACAGTTGACTTCTTATTGCACAGCTTGCAAAATAATGAAGCAGCAGCTCCGGAAGTCTTCATGCATTTTTTATTTTTTTAAGTTGGCGAGACAGAGACAGAGACAAAAAAAGAGATGGATGGAGAGAAATCTATATTCTGGTTAACTCCCCAGACATTGCAACAGCCAGCTGGATCAGGTGGAGGACAGGAGCCCATCTAGGTCTCCCATGTTGGTTACAAGGATCCAAGCACTCGAGCCAGTGTCTGCTGCCTTCCTGCCAGGATGTGTGGTAGTCAGGGGCCAGACTGGAAGAGGAATGTGAAGGGCACCAACTGGGCACCTGGACATGGAATGGGGACAACCCAAAGGGCATCTTCACCACTGACCACACCACTTCCTGAAGGAAAGGGCAGCAAAAATTAGTGTATGCACTTTAATTACTATTTTTAAAATTTGCTAATAAGAATTATTTTTATTTTTGATAGGCCGAGTTACAGACAGAGAAGGCGGGGGGGCGGGGTTAAGAGAACAAGACTTAAGAGCGAGAAAGAGCTTCCATCTGCTGGTGCTTCACACTCCCAAGTGGCTACAACAGCCGGGGTGGGTCAGACCAAAATCAGAGGCCTGGAACTCCATCATGTCTCTCACATGAATGGCAGGGGCCCAAGCCATTGGGTCATCTTCCATTACTCTCCCACAAGTATTAGCAGGGAGCTGTGTTGGAAAAGGAGCAGCTAGTACTTGAACATGCATCCACACAGGACAATGCAGGCAGTGGCTAAATGTTTGTGTAACAATGGCAGTCTTTAATAGATACATTTTTAAAGTAGGGGATAGAGTTGGAAGATAGGAACATCTTTTCGTTGTGGCCTTTTGGTGGAGTGAACCAGCAGAAGGAAGCAAAACTTCAATGTTTCTATATGTAATTTCATTTTTTTAAATATTTATTTTTATCGGAAAGTCAGACTTACAAAGAGAAGGAGAAACAGATCTTCCGTCAGCTGGGTCACTCCCCAAGTAGTCACAAGGGCCAGAGTTGAGCCAATCCAAGAGCAGAAAGCTTCTTCTGGGCTTCCCACATGGAAGAGGGGGCGCCCCCAGGCTTTGGACTGCCCTCTTCTGCTTTTCCAGGTCCCAAGCAGGGAGTTAGATGGGAACCGGAGCAGCCAGGATATGAGCTGGTGCCCATATAGGATCCTGGCAGATACAAGGCGAGAATTTCAGCCTCTAAACTATCGCGACATGCCCTACTTTCTCCTATTGTGTTTAAAATGAATATCTGTTATTTTGTGGCACTTTTCTCATGGGCATTTGTAATGGGTAGTGTGAATTATGAAAACATTATGCATGGATTTCATCTTTTTTGGCACTAAAATAAGTTCATCTTTCAATGTTCTTTCTCCACAAAATTTTTAATGCTGCTATAACCCCCACCCCATAGAAAGCTCGACTGGAAGGGAGACAGTTCGACTTGGGTCCAGCATAGCAGATCCTCGACCTCTTGCGAGGCGGATGTTATTTTCCGTTCCTGTATCAAGGTATCACATAGTCCCAAAGTTCTGTTACCGTAGGGTTCCTTCAGAGCTCAAAGCAAGTGGAGGAAACTTGAGAAGACACGGAAACTTAACATCCCTGGGGCTCCTGGAAACTGCCATACACATGTATTTCCCAATGAATTTTAATGTTCCGATTTACTTAACTTTTAATGGTTTGCCTGTATTGTGACCTGCTGGACTGTTCAGCGATCCACATCTTCCCCATTGTCCTTCACATCATGTAATGAATTCTGAAGCAGAGTTCCCACCTGTCAGTTAAGAGAATGCAGCGTCTCAGCCTCGCATTGAAATCAAGTTCCCCTCACCTTTCAACAGCCCAAGTGGCACTTCATCCTCAGCAATGTGGAAAGCCACAAATCAATTAAACTTACCTTGCAGTTTGGAGTGCCCGTGAACTGCACTTAGACTGGTCTCACACAAAGGGGCGGGAGAGCAGGTGCTCGGTGAAGGTGAGCCAGTCGGGCGACGGCACGGAGGCCAGCGACACTCTTCTCCGTGTCTGGTCTGTGACTCCCACGGAGCTCTGCCTCTTTTGCCCTCACTCACATACCACCTGAACACCGTAATATTCCTGGTCACTTTATTGACATCTACGAAGGACGTCACGCGCGGGTTTCTGAAGCGTCCCTGGTGCCCCCGCAAGCCTTAGCTGGGGAGGCAACCCTGTGATGCCCAGTCAAGTGCAGACCACTCCACAGAGGGCTCCAAATACACACCCGTGCCCCTCCAAGCTATGTTCTGCATTTTGCTTTTGGTCTCAAAAATCTCTGTTGGCTGCACATCTGAGAAGACTTCAGAACATAATATATTCCATATACAGTGGCTAGTAATTTATGCTCACTGAATTGGTCACACGGGAAGGTTGTTCTCACCGGCTGTCACGGAAGTTTGTAAAGGCCACCTTATGTGACTAAGCACAGCCCAAACGGCTACACTTTGTAGAAAGGAAAACCCCTAGCAACCTGAGTTTTACATGAAAGTGTGTGTGTGTGTCTTTTGAATGTATAAATTTATAATATCAGTATTTACGTGAATTTCTCTTCACACATAATCCTTCTTAAAATAGCCAAATTCCAGGATAGACTTTGTCTTTTTAAATCCCCTTTTCCCAAACTGGATAAACACAAAAATAATTTTATTTCTATAACGTATTCCACTTCTGTGCTTCGTTCCTCATTTGGAGATTTCCACCAAGATAATGTCACTGCCCTGAAATGCTTACTTTCCTGATGGGTAAATATTAACTATTGGTTCTCAGTTCTCCTTTTCCTAGCAAGAGATATAATTAGTATCAGTTCCTCCATTGTTTTGTCCCTGGGTGAAAAGCAGATTAGATGTAATGTGTCCAAAGCCAAACCTACGGCTGTAAAGCAGGAGCAGCGTTTCCTCATTGTGACAGTTTCAACAGCTCCCTGTTATAGCTCCGAGTTCCTGTTCAATGATTAATGAAATGGTCATTTTCCCCCAATTTTTTTATGCATCTACTAAATTCCATTATAAGTTGAAGAATGCTATCTGTGATTATTTCATAATGAAGCAATTGATCTTCCTCTTTCATGATTTCCTATGGATGCTTGCACTGAGAGCATTAAATGGATACATTTGTTGCAATATTTATTTAGATTCCTAGGCATCTGTATAGGAGCATTATTCTTCAAAAACGAAAGAGGCTGTGATGTTGTCTTTCTATCAGAATCACAAAAGTTACCTCGTCTCTTTTGTTTAGCCTGCGTAGAGTCACCAGAACACAGAGAGATTGGCATTTAACTCAAAATTATTTTTGTGTCATCCAATCCCATCTGAACCTCTTGTAATAGGCTCTCTGGAACCACATTACAATATTGATCACAGGGGAGTTAGATTACGTCCTTAGCACAGGAGGCCTCTACTCCTCAATTTTTTGTGTTTGAGATGTGTGTTGGTGGCCCGATGGTATTTGTACAGTCCCTCAACCATTGCATACTGAGACACAGGCTGGTGTCTCTGCGATGCTTATCAAGGCTAACATGGCCTTCTCAACTCAAAAACAAACAAAAAAAACAGGCTATACACTCCTCCACTGAAATTGTCTACCGCTCCCTAGAGCTGTGACTACCGTTGCTTACGTCATGTTTATCCTAGTCAAAACTGCATTCTATCTCACCTGCGAAGTCTTTCATATTTTGAATCTTTAAAGGAGAATTCACAGGAGATAGAAGGCGGGAGTGAGGGATTATTTTAAAAGGAAGAATGTTTTTAGAAAAAAAAAAAATAAGATGTCTTGCCATGAAGCCAGTGGGAATTTGAAATTTCTCCAAGCCAGGGAGCCAATAGAGTGGCTGAAACATAAGGTAGCATTCAGAGGGAGTTGGTCGTGTTTTGATCTCATTTGATGCTTTTTTTCATGCTTCTTTCTGACACCTAACTGGTGCCTTTGTGCAGAAGTGTTACTGTGGGACAATGGTGTAAAAGACCATCACAACAGGAGGAGAGTGTTGTGGATCCTGCCCTCTCCCTGGGACAGTGGGCGTAAGCTCCTGCTTAAGGCCCGATGCAGTAGCCCAGCAGCTAACACACCGGGATCCCATATAGGCACTGATCCATGTCCTGGCTGCTCCACTTCCCATCCAGATCCCTGTTTGTGGCCTGGGAAAACAGTCGAGGATGGCCCAAAGCCTTGGCACCCTGCACCTGCATAGGACACCCGGAAGAAGCTCTTGGCTCCTGACTTTGGATTGGCTCTGGCTGTTGTGGCCACTTGGGGAGTGAATCAGTGGATGAAAGATCTTTCTCTGTCTTTCTTTCTGTAAATCTGCCTTTCCAATCAAAATAAAATAAATCTTTATATAAAAAGTAATCTAGGTTGTTGCCATTCAGGAGTCATTCAAAAGTTATACGAATGCCATAGGACAAAGGAGATATTGCCTTCTTAGCTCTGCTTGCAGCTCAGTTGAGAAAGTATTTTTACTCATGCTCACAGTGGACAGCAAATGATAGAACTTAACATTAGAACGTCTCCTGGGGGAAGGCATTCACAGTGCTTCTGCGCTGCTTGGGATGGCAGCAACCTTTGTTGCAGTGCCTTGGTTGAAGTCCTGTCTCCCCTTCTGACCTAGCTTCTTGCTCGTGTGCAACCTGAGAGTTGATGGGCATGCTCCAGTCCCTGCACTCACGTGGAAGACCTGGACTGAGTCCTCAGTGTCTGACTTTGGCCTAACCAAGAGATGGAAGCTCTCTGTGCCTTCCAAGTAAAGAAAACAAATCAAGGAAACTATCAAATGAAAAACGGAAAAAGATATTCAGATGCCCCATCCTTCATTAGTACACATGAAGAACCAATGTTCTTAGATGTACGCCATTCATCCACTCAGAGCGGACTGAGCTCTTGCCGTGTGCCCGGCACTGTGCCAGCGCTAGCAACAGAAGCAAATCTGCCAGCCTCCCAGCCTCCAGGGAGCTTCCTGCCCTGAGGGAGCTAGCCAGAGCAGCTGAGACACCAAGGGGAGGGTACCAGGGATCCTGGCATGCGTGCAAAGCCACGCGTACATTCTGCAGTACTTGTTGGTGGCCACTGTTGCTGTGCACTAAACTCTTCCTGGAATTCCACCACTTTGTTTACCTACAAGTCCTCCTCTCTGCCCCAATGTTCAGGGCTTGAGCTGATTCACCCTCAAAGGAAATCTAAATTTTACTCAGAAAAAAAAAAAAACCTCCATCCACTTGGAAGCATTTCAACTCTACCTCTCTCCCACTCACCCATGAACAGGACAGATGGGAGGACGTATCCTCTTGGAACCATGTGGGAGATCTGCAGAGTTTCAAATCCCTGTAGCCCCAGGAGCACTGACCTGTGGTATTTGTGTCCCAGGAAGGACACAGCTTCACCTGCCCTTGCTCGGTAAAACGCCATGCTCTTTCCCCCTGCCCCTCGCTCTCACAGCCACTGAGACTGAAGTTAAAGCCACCTCCCCAGAGAGCCACCAAACTGGTGTTGGCCTGGCCCAGCTCTGGTTGTTGTGGTCATTTAGGAAGTTAGCCAGCAGATGGAAGATCTGTCTTTCTGCCTAATCCTACCTCCACCATTAAGTCTGTCTCTGGCAGTTTCCCGTAGTCAGAGGGACCGTTCTTTCATTCTTCCTCTTAAGTTTCGAAAGTGCTTTTTACTAGTTACCAGAAGCATTCTAAAGGCTTTGTTTGCTTTGTTTGGTTTTTCGCTTGACTCTCCAGGACAAACCTCAAAACTCCTAATGAACCACAGTAGTGCCCTGGCAATGTCTTGTACCCACGGATGTCCTCTCCCACGCGGGGCACATCCTACACACACAGCAAATAAATGTTGGTACATTCACAGATGAGAAAGCTCCCTGGGAAGCAGGAACAGGATAACGCCCTGTCTCCCCCACACACACACACCCCGTGTACCCCCAACACACACACACACACACACACACACACACACACACACACACACATGGTAATCCTGCATTCCCCACCCTACATACTCAACTCTCCTGCCTCATCCACATACCCCAAGACCTCTTTCCAGGCTAGGAAGCTCCACATTCCGGCTGGGCACAGCTCCTGTTCACTTTCTGTATTCCTCCAGGGCAGGCTGACCTAAGCGGCCCATCCCCAGCCAGATGAGTAACACTCACATGCTGGCTCCTTCCTGCGAGCTGAGGATCTATAGGATGTTTCTCATTCTTCTTTGGAATCAACAAGGTAATAACTAACTATATACAAAGATTTTTATCTCGTGGTTACCTGAGTCGTATTAGATGTTTAACCTCCCAGAGATGTAACTAAGGCTTGCATCCAGTCATCAGACTGGAGTCTGAATCACCACTCGGTTTTGCTTTGAGTTTTCCTTGCTTTCATTTGAACATGTGTCTCCATGGGCTCCCTGCACCCCTTGACCCAACACAGAGGGCAGGCAGAGAAGGTTGGGCTACTCTAACTTTGATATCCGAGGTCTGAAATCCCGGCTTGCACCCAGGAGCCCTTACAGCTCCCCGGGGAGACAAGGATTCCCCTAGCACTTGAGATTCCAAGCAAGTCCTACACAGAAAGAATCCTTTTCCAGTGTGGACCGTGGATGCAACAGCATCTCTCTGTAAGGAACAGGAAAAGACACTTGGCACAAAGCAAGCAGCAAGCAGCAAAATCAAGAAACCAATCCAGGTGACCCTTTGACGAAGGATAAATGTCTTCAGTGTGGAACTGCGTCTAACTCAGGAGAAGGGCTGCTTGTCTTAAGGAAGTGGAAGCTTTGAAGACAGAGCCGTAGGATGGAAGACTGAGGTATCTGGTTGGCATGGTTGCGGACGTGACAACTGCAGTTACCTCCTCCATCCCATTCCCACGTTTCCTCCCCAAAAAGAGCACCCTCTTAAGAAAATGTCTTTGCATAAAACCTTCCAATGGACTTGATCAAAATGGGAAACTCTGGGTTTTCATGGATAGAGACTGTAGCCAGATAGCCATAGGTCAAAACTTGCTTATGACACTAATCTTGTACTTGTTAACTGAGCATTCCATATGCTGTTGCAACAATTAAATGAAGAAGAAAAATATCGAATGCCTGGGTCACATAGCTAAGTTCTTCAGATATGAGCCAACTGTGATGCTGCAGGTATTAATATACAAATACAGATGAAGTTATTCTACTGGTTTCCAATTGTTTCACTTAGTCTATGTGGCTATGGAAGGACAACTACGGGCTTTGCTTGTCATTTGACATAGATATGACAAATCTATATAAAGATGCAGGAATAGATAGATGATGAATAGATAAATGAAGAGGCAGAGAGATAGGGAAATAGTTTGTTAAATTGCCTCAATGTGGACCTGGCTAGCTCAGAAATTACCCCCCTCCCCATGAGAAAGCTGGGAAAAAATGAAAGAATAAGAAAAACGAGATAAAAGGCTGGGTGGTACACTATTCACATCAACTTGGTTGGGCAATTAATGGTTTTCTGTCATCGGTACTAGTAAGTCTGTCACTGTTACCCTCAAGGCATAATCTGCTTTCCTGAATGAAAAGAATAATCAGTTTTAAAGTCTTTAATTCCTCATGAAACTACTGCAAAAACAGCATTCTTGTAGAACGAAATGAAGTAGGAAGCCGTGGCCATCTGTCCCTCCAGTCGCCCCTGTAAACACCTCTACTAACACAAACCACAGCTCTGGACTCACCCTTAGGACATTGTCCTGGGGCCCCTCCTCTCCTGCTCTAGCCGGGGACGTGGCAGGGTTTGGGCTGCTGCACACCGCACTGGTTTCTACCTGCCAACTTCTGTCCATCCTTTGGGAATAGTATGTCCCACCATTAAGGGTATTTTAGGGGCTTTTCTTTCCTCTCTCTCTTTCTCTCTCTCTTTTTTTTTCCTTCTCTTCTTTATCTCCCCCTCTTAGAAATAGAAGTGTTCTTTCAATAGGCTCTCACTGACGAGTAATCACAGCCCTTCTTCAACAGGGACAAGCAGCACTACAAGCACCCCATGCTCGATGAAATTTGCAAAACACAGGGTCACACCAGCTCCTCCAAGCAGCAGGGCCTGGCATGCAGGGAACGGTCTGTCCATCTGCCACCCCCCTTCTGGGCAGGCACCTTGCAGGCTGGGCCATCTCTCGGAGAGACGCCCCTGCTCTGCTCTGGGACCTGCAAACAAGCGGATTTCTCTCCTGAATCAGGTGCTGAACTGGCTCCTGGAAGGATCACCTCCGTGCTGCCCAGGTCAGGCCTGTTTTCAGCTGGCTACATTTGGACAGGGTGCTTCGTGTACCCAAACTGCTGTCATCTCCGCTAACGAAAACCAGCCAACAGTCCAATATATGTTTTGGGATACAGTGAAAGGTTGTAAAGACAGCGCAGGTAAAGGCTTAATTGCAGGCAGGTCTGAATAGCTGTCCTTTGCCACTGCCCTCCACCTTATTTTTCCAAAAGAGTCTTTGTAGTTGTTGACAACAACTTGCTGAGCCAGGTCCAGAGATGGGAAAGGTGAAAGTGCCGCGGGTGAGGACCGTGGGGCTGGGGCGGAGCTGCACAGAGCGCGCGAGCCAGGTCACGAAACAAGCCTGGCGGTGACTGCGGATCCGGGCCCGCGGGCTCTGAGCTCAGCCTGACCCGCTGCAGCGTTGCTGGCGACCCAGGGCAAGCAGGGCCCAGGGGCGCGTTTTGCCCCGCGGCTGCCGGACGCTTCTCTCAGATGCGCCCTCTCCTACGCCACAGGCGCCGGCCTGTCCGGTCTCGTCCAGGAGAAGCCGGCGCAAAGCGAAGACCCTCAGCTCCCAGCGGGGAAAACCGAGTCCACACGCCTTCGGATGCGATTTGCTTTTCCCCCAGTGCTCAGCTGGGTCCAGGAGCCTTCTGCTCCCCGCAGGGTCCGGCCACGCCGCAGCTCGGCCAGTCTCCCCAGCGCCACCGCCCACCTGTTACCCCCGAAGTAAGCCGCCTTGAACGGGCGCCGGGGAGTCCTCACCACCTCAGCTCCCGGCCACGCAGGAAAGAATTCCAATTTTATTTTCGCAAAAACGGTAGATGAGGACGCCTGGAGTTGCGGGGAACAGCCCGCGGGCCACCTCCCCAAAGCCAAAAAGTATGCGCTCCTGAGGCCAGATGCCTCCAAGTACGTGCAGTGGGCTTTGTTCCGAAGGCAACCTCAGGCTGCAAAACCTGAGGTTTGGAAAACATTTTCCCCCGGTGTCCCTAGGGGAAAGGACTCATCTGGAGCCGCAGTACAAGCTCCGGGAGCCAAGCCCCGCACCTTCTCCCTTCTTGCCCTCACCGCCCCTCTTTCGACGCCCAGGAATGCGCGCACCGGACGCCGGCCCCAAGGCAACCCGGACAGTGCGGGGGTCTAGACTCCTGGGAGCCCTCCTCCCTTCGTCCCGGTTCTGCGCTTTGAGCCGCAGTTGCACCCCCACTTTGCGGCCTCAGCCGTTTCTGCCGCGCACTTCGCCGGTAGGTGCGGGCCCCGCGTGAACGTGAACCACACAGTGCCCTGACAAGTAACCACATGGGACTGAAGATGCCCAGGTCCGTAGGCACCCTTTCTTCTGGCCCCAGCGCGCTCTGGCAGCCGCATTCCGGACACCCAGCCTCGAGGGTCAGCCTTTCCCTCGGTGCCTCTTCAAAACCCAGCCCAAGGCAGCCGAGGGGATGCTGGCGTGGGGACCTCAAGCCCTTCCGCACCCCTCCCCGCCCCCCTCCCCCCCCAACCAGCGACTTTTTCAATCTGCTGCGCTCCTGGCCACGGAGCCCAAGAAGGCGGGGGAGAGCCCAAGTTGGTGGCAGTGTGAGGGGCCAGTGAAGGGTGAGGGGCGGCAGAGGCAAAGTTCACCGCAGGGAGGGCGAAGGAGGGGGGCAGGAAAGAACCGAGGTTTGACAGGCAGCGGGGGACCGAGGCCAGAGGCTGGCAGCATCCGCTGGTCAAGGCCCCCTTGTCCCGCCTCCGCCCAGGCTGCCGCGCACGCGGCCCAAAGAACCGGGACGCGGGGCTGGGGCAGGAGGATGGGGCCAAGCCACGGATAAGGAGCGCTGGACTGCTGCGCCAGTTCTGGCTCCCAACACTGGGACAAGACACTTCTCCCAGCCCGGAGATTCTCAAAAGGGCACCCAGACTGGGAGGAGAGAGTCCGGCAGGGAGAGGATGGGGGGCGGCCGCTCCGGATCAAACGCAAGCGCCAGAGCAAAGGCCTTGGTCGGCGGAGTTTTACTCCCGCCTGCTATTGATTTTCTCTGTCTCTACAATTCCAGGTCCTGCCCTCGTGCCGTACTCAAGGTCTGCCTCGGGTGTTGGCCCACTCGGGAGTTCCAGGCAACCCCAGATCAGAGCAAGGCCAGAGTCGACCGAGGCCCTGGGTCAATTCACCTGAAAACAGCCTCCTTGGGGCTCTGCGACCAGGACCCACGGAAGCCATGCGTCCGTCGGTGCCGAGCAGATGCTCAGCATGGCCAGGAGGATCAGAGCCACGGGCCACACAGGCACAACTTTCCCTTTTTCTTTTCTTTTCTTTCTTTCTTTCTTTCTTTCTTTTTTTTTTTAAGCGCACTGTTCTCCCCCTGAAAGGTGTTATAACAGCAATTCAATTACAGTAAATGGCGCGCAGCGTCCTCCCAGCTGGAAAGCCGGTAACTAACGGTGACTCACCGGTGTGAGGGGATTCTGCCGGAGACGTTACTTTCATTCCCTCCCGCCCACCTTCGGGGTTGGGGTCCCCCCTCCAGTCTCTGTATTAATTGTAGCTGGACCACAGGTTAATTAATTCCAAAGAGCTTAGTCTATCTGGACAGAAACACACTGGGAAATTGGCAGGAGATCCTAACATTAGACTGGCACCCAGAGAGATGGCTGCAAGTCGCTCGCCTTCCTTTCCACAGCCCCACCCGTAGCCCTGCAAGAAGCAGCGTCAGTCCAGGGGCAGTCACCCGCGGGTGCGGTCCTCAGAGGGTACCTGCCCGCCACCTCGCCACAGCAGCGCTTGGGCCACCGGGCCAGGAGACAACACCCAGTGTAGAGCACCTGGCCTGGGCTGCAGGCACCACAGCAAAGGCCAGGTCCCTCCACAAGGTGTGTTTAGACTCCTGGATCTCTAGAAATATCCGGCAAGTGCCTGTAGTGATCAGCTTCAGACAGCGCTCTGTGCAGTGAGCCCCAGCAGAATGGAGCAGAGCCAGGGGGCAGTGCCTCTGACCCCCGACAGTCCTCGGCGTGCTAAACCCAGGGGGGAGCGCTGGGAGGGGGAGAGGAAAGGGGGGAGCCCCTCAGCAGCCAGCCTAGGCAATCGGTTAAATAAAGGTAAAATTAGCATTCGTTTCTTTGAAGTCAGACTGAAGATGGCTTGAAAGAGAATTTTACTTCGTGAGTGTCACTGCGCAGCGAGAGGAAAGGCGTTGCCTCGCCTAGGAGTTTTTAGTTCCCTGATATTTAAAGGAAAAACGTCTCCGGCGAGGCCGAGCCGGCCCGGGGGGTGTCTGAGCGCCTTCCCGCCGCCCGCAGCGCCGCCCTGGCCCCGCAACCGCGGGAGGCCGCGCAGCACGACACACACTGGGTTTTCTGCGGGAATCGCTCCCGAGACGCGCCCCTCCTCCTGCCGGCCCAGCAAGCGCTTTCAGGGGCTGAAGGCGAAAAAGGCAGAGGCTGGAATGGGGCGACGGCCACAGCAGCCCAGGCCCCAGCTCCCCCCACGGGCGGTCGGCGCGTTAGCGAGGGGCGGACACCTGCTATGAGAGGTGTGCACGGGGATCTCCGAATAGGGGGCTCAGCCAGGCAGGAGCACGCAGGGGCCCCCTCTCAGGTCTGGTCCCCTATCCGGGCACAAGATTGAGGGGGCGCTGGCCCGGGGGCACGAGGCATGCGGGTTGTCTTCGCCTTTGTTTGCTTTAAAATCTGGAAGCGCCACGTCAGCTGCAGCTCCGAGATGCCCCGACCCCCTGAACCAGGACCTTCTTTTTTTTTTTTTTTCGTCAAGGGTGAGATGGCAAAAGAAAAGTCGCGTGACCTCCCTCTCGGTCCTGGCTATGGAAGCAAACGAGGACCTTTCCCGCTGCGACCCGCGATCCGAGGTGACCGCCTTCTCCCTGCCCTCGGAGATCCTGCTTCAGAAGTTGCGGACATCCCAGCCTGTCCCTGGCTACACCCAAGTTGCACGGGTCTCGCCGCCCCCTGAGTGGCGGGGTAAACCCTGGTTTTGTGGTGAGGTGGGCGGCCCTCTCGACCCCCTTCCCGTGGTGTGTTGAGGCAGGCACCGACCTCCGCGTCCTGCAGAGCGGATAACCCCCCAGCTCTCTCAGGTTCCCTGCTGCAGCCCAGAAACCGTCTATGGCCTGACTCAGGGGACAGGCCCAGCACTCGACCAGCCAGCGGGCACTCGAGCCAGGGTCTCGGTACAACCAGAGCCGGCTGTGCGGTCTCCTGGCTCGGGCCAAGCCACCTCAGCCCCAGTAGGCACAGTCCGGTCCTGGCACAGGCCGGTCAGCAAGCTTCACCAGGCGGCTGTGTTCTGCAGGAGCGCACGTCCAGAACGCCAGAACTGGGCCGGCCGGTCTCGTTCGCCGCACGAACCCAGGCTTATAAAGCTCAGCTGGGGTTCTGGGTCCTTCCCGCGAGGTGGAGAGCCCTGTGGGTGGCCCTTCTCCAAACAGAAAACTCCCTCTCTGCTCAAGTAGTTTCAACTTAAATGCAGAACTTGTTGCCTGTTCCTTTCCTGGGGCTCGGGGGGAACACCTTTGGAGACGCTAGGCGGCTGTGCTCTTCAAGCTGAAGGGCATGCTCTTGGGGGTGCCACTGGCCCCGTGAGGACTCTAGCTGTGGAAACTTGAGGGTTATTCACTTGCCACCGTCCCTGACCCCACCTGCTGGAGCACCAAACCCGCAGAGCCAGAAACCGACTCTCTTCCCTCACTTGGTTGTCTTAGCATCAGCAACTAGGATACAGGGTCTGCCGATGCCCCAAGTCTGATGTGGTGGATGCCCCAGTTCACAAATGCTATTTGAGCCTAACAGGCTAGAGCAATTCCTAACACCCTCCCAAACTCCCACCACTTCTGCTCACAGATGGAACCACGCACATTATTAACAGTAACTAATGCAAGAATCAGGAAACGTTTTTAATACACATCTCTCCTTCCTCTATTTGTGGCTTCCTTCCTGCACAGAGATCTCCTAAGTATGTCCACCTAAGGTTAGTCTCAGGAATCCCAAGTTGCTATTACAGTTTCTGAAACCAAATTGCAAATCCGACTATTTCCCATATAACCTTGTTTGCTGATCTAGGATGAGTAAAAACGAAAACTCGCAAAGGGATGCAAGGTTGATCCTTGCTTCTGCACCCCTCAAGTTTGTTGATGCAATCCCCATTACACCTCGATTAAACCCCAATGGTTCTTGGCTTGGCGTGATGGCCCTCACTTCCCAGGTGTCCCCTAGCCCCCTGGCTGTCGGACCAGGACCCGGCAACTCCCCAGCAGGCCCCATTTCCAGAGCTCCCCGGTTTGTTCCGGTTTCCCAAACCCCCCTCCGAGGATCCTTTCCTATTTTCTTTTCCTCGTTGGATCAATCACAGAGAAGATTGATTTTTCTATGCCCTTTTTTTTGAACCAGAAAATGTTGACACCTTTAGGGGTGGGCAAAATACGCATGAGCACAGAGTTCCACAGGAGAGGCAGCCATTCCAGTGTCTGCGTTAGGGTTAAAAGTGTGAACACACTAATACATTGAAGCATATATGCATATCATCATGTTTATGCACTTGCATATGCATATGAGTGACAGTGGCAGGAAGTAGGGATACAATTTCAACATAATCCTGTGATATAAACTGAGCGAGAAATCATCGCAATTTGGAGACATGAAAAGAATCAAACTTCCACGTCTAGGAACAGATCATTAATTATGAAATCTGAAATTTCTTTGAGCTTCCTAGGCCTGCCAGAAATAAACCGTGTTCCCCACGCACATCACGACCACCCCCCCTCTTTTTTATATTGGAAATAAGACCCTAAAATCCTTTTGACTGAAAGGAAGTAACTAGACTAGATGCAATTTTCTCTTTCTTTTCTGACAATTCTGTCATCCAGAGGATCACAGCCATGTCAGGGTGTCTGTCTGGGAAAGAGGAAAAAAAAAAAACAAGGGCCAGCCGGCAGAGGCACTGCAGCCCGTGGCCATCTTTGCATCAACATTTCCAGACCTCTATTTTTGATTGTGATCTCACTGATCTGAGTTTGAAATGCGAACGCAGTGAAGCCCCTAAGCCTTCAATCGTGTGAAATTTTCAAAAGATCTCTAGAAGCAATCGCAGGCTGCCTGACCCCTGGCAGGCGGATCCCTTTATCCTCTCTCTGCCAGCACTTCATTTGTTGGAATATCTTTCAGATTCGCACCTCCAGATGACAAACCCGAGTGTTTATTATGTGTACATGAATCGGAAATCTTCAAGCCCGCACAAAAGCACCATCTTAAACATAATATTTAATTTCCCAGCCTAAGTGTCTGCTTCTTTATTTGCTTTTCATTAGCTTAAATATTTTTTCCAGGTCTCCCCATGTGTCACTTTGATATTTAGATGACTCTCTCTTTTAATCATCATTTCCCCCTTGAAAAAAAAATCCCCTGTCGCCTGCGTCTGCGGGATTCACTGGGCCACGTCACGGGGCGGCGGCGAGCCCGCGTCCCCCGACAGATGCAGCGGGGAGCAGTGCGGGCCAGTGCGGGCCAGTGCCGGCAAGGAGGCAGCGGCCATAAGCTGGGCTGGGGCCTCACTCGCCTTGCTCCTTCAGGCCTTTTAAGTTATGTGTGTTTTTATTATTATCAATTTTACATAAACCAAGACTTCGGCTGGCTCGCAAAGGTGCTTGTAAGCAAGCAGCCTTCAGCCTCCAGGAGCGAGCTGGGTCACTGGAGTCTCTGGGTGTAGACATTCTGCCTCAATGAGCCAGGCATGTCTTTTTGTCTGACATTCCCGCCTGCACGCTTTTGGATAGGACTTTAAATTCTGGAGACACTGCAGAGAGAAGGGTGATGCGTTACCTGGGTGAGGGTTACGTCTGTTGACCAGCCCTCTGCCGAAGCATTCCCCTTACAGGACCCTGGGCTGGGGTACTCACCCTCCTTAACTCCCAGCCGGGTGTGCCTGTGCCAGGGGACTGAGGAGGGAGAGGTAAGACCCCCACAATCCCACAGGCCACAGGGGCAAATCGCCACTCCCCAGAGTAACTGTGGATCAGAGGTGACTGGCTGCAGTTGAAGCCCCCTCCCTCTGTGTTTGGATGGGCCGTGTTGCTATGATTAACTTATTAAACCCCCTCGTAATTATTTTAATTTGACTTGAGAAAAATACTTTGGGCTGCAGGGTGACGTGTTTGTATTTATTCATCTCTCTCCCCCCCCCCCCATAAAACCTGTGTTAAAACAAATGTTACTTTTCTCTCTCTGTACATAGACCCTCCCTTTTTGAAACAGACCGCAGGCACTGCCATTAGATCGAATGGCAAGTCTTTATGGAAAGTGTTTTGCATAATTACATACCAAAGCCAGAACAGTCACCTCCACATTTTATGGGTCACAAACCATCAACAATTGCCACATTATTGTCCACGAAACCTTCGTCCCTTCATTCATGGAGCAGACTCTACTGTCTAATCTAGAACGGGAGACGATGGAGATTTCTCCTAATAAGAATCTGGGAAGATTACGTCCCCACCGACAACGTGTGTGCATATAGCTGTGAAGTTCAGAGGACCCCGAGCAGGCCTGACGGAGAGTCTGGTCTCCCAGGGGCAGCGCCTCAAAGGGGGCGCGCAGGGCCTTGCCTCTTTTCAGATTCGACCCCCTTTTCCACTTTTGTGATGCAGTAATTAAGATATTCTTATTTCGACAGACAGCTTCTCTGGTAGCTGAATAGTATTAGCTCCTTTGATGCCCAACTTTGGACAGTTAGCACACCAGCGCTGGGCAATTTAGCACAAATGCCCTCCTTAACAAAATAAAAATGAAGAAGCAGAAGAAAGAAAGAAAAAGCCTCTATCGGCTTTGAGGATATCTAGTAAGTGCGATCCTTATCGCCCCAGGCCGCACAGCTATAAATTACATTCGTCTGTACATAACGAAGCCGAATTTGGGGGGAATTGGGGCCGAAGCTATGCGAGCCTAACTCCCTTACTGCGAGCCCCAGTACCCGCCGACCCTGAATCGCAAAGTCCACGCGGTCGGGTCTGGGATCCTGAGGGAGGAGGGTGGGGGGTGGCGAGGGGGAGGGGGCAGGTGCGAGTAGGGCCCACCAGCCTCGCCCCAGCTCCGGAAGGTCGGACAGGACCTGCTCGGGGATGCGACGTCGCTGTTGCTCTCCCAGCTTGGTCGCCAAATTTGGGATTTGCCAGATGGCAGGATTATCTTCGCGTCTGGTGCGTGTGTGTGTGTGTGTGTGTGTGTGTGTGCGCGCGCGCGCGCGGCGAGGGCGGGGGATTGGGAGAGGCGACAGGGATGTCCACAGACTGAACTGGTGTCCCCTGAAACGTACGCCTGTTCCCCCCTTGCCCACTCCCTTCCGGAACTCTTGGCATCTCCAAGGCGGCTGCCCACGGGCAGCAGGACGCGTCCCGGCCACCGCTGCCCCGCGGTGCCGGCCTGGGTCCCGGCCGGGAACGCTAGACCTGGGCGGGCTAGGCGGGGGGCGGGGGACGTTGGGGCGCCCCCTTCCCCCCCGAGGAGCGGACCTAGGGGCCAGGAAGGGCCTGTTGGGGGGACGAGACTGTGCAGGGGACACCTGGAAGGCATCGCCCTGGGGAGCGGCACCTGCCAATCTCCCTGGGGCTCCCGGGGACGCGGAGGCCGTGGCTTGCGCGGTGATGTCAGCTCAGCGTCCCAGCCGGGTCGAGGGCAGGCAGGGCTGGGAGGGGCGCGGCGCTCGCCGAGCCGGGAGGAGGGTGGGGGAGGAAAAGAGAGGGTAAACAAGTCGCCCTCGCCCGCCGGGCTGTGGGCTCGCAATTTACATGGAAATCAATAATCCAACTTTAATGTTATTTCTAATCTTGATTGACCGCCCGGCCTTTTCACTGGGGGAAACGGAACAGGGTGACCGCGCCCCATCCGCAACCCACACACTCCCTGGGAAGCCCCTAAGCCGAAGCTCTGAGCTGCCCCCCTGCTCGCTCAGACTCGGTGGCCCCTCTCCTTCGGGCGGTCGCGGCCGGCGCAGGCTCCGGGTTTTAGGGACAACACTTGAGAATGAGTTTTGAAAGTCGGGGGTGCAGCAGCGGTGCACCGAGGCTGCGCCGGCTCAGCGAGTGAGAGCCGGGCCTCCGCGTGGGTGGGCGCGGGGGTGTGCGCTGCGCGGGCGGCGTGTGATCCCGAGGCCCCCGCCTGGAGGCCGCGACTCGGGGAGGCGATCCACGGGGGCTGGGGCTGCAGGCGCGAGGGGGAGAGGGTCAGCTGACGGCCCTGGGGGAATTCTGCTCTCCCACCTACTGAGTCCCCCACCCCCACCTCACCGAGCGCTTCGGAACTCTCATTCTTTTCGGTCGGAGCTAATTAGCAGCCTGCCAGAGGCCTGATTTATGGAAACGCTCGGGCGGGCGGAGACGCACCGCTAGCCGAGCCCCGGCTGCTTCGGGGCGGAGTAGAGGAGGAGCCTCGACCAGCCCCCTCCGTCGAGTTTCCCTCCAGGCGGGAAAATGAAAGTTGCCATTCGCCCACCGGCGGCACCGCAGCCGTCCCGGAGGCCCCCAGCCGGGGACGCGGGTGGGCAGCCCTGGCGCCGGCCAGCCCGGCGGGCTGCGCGGACTGCCGAGGCCGGCGACCTCCAGCTCCCGCTCAGCTGAGAGCGGGCTGCGCCCTGGCCAAGCCCCAGTCCCCTGTGCCCGAGGCTGGTTCAGGGCAGGATGCCTCCCTTCTCGCATTCGGCCCCACCCCACCCACCGAGCGGGAAACTCGGACTTGAACGCGGAAGAGGTCCCAGTGGACCGCAGGCTCCTGGGTCACGGGGAGGGAGCCACAGAGTCACCGGCGGGCAAGGCGTGGCCCTCTCCACTGTCCCTCTCTGACACTTTTCCCGGGGCGGGGCGGGCTGTGGAGGCTTCAGTGAGTGAAGAACTTCGGGCTGAGTGCGTGCGGGTCGCGGGGCAGTTCTAATTCACCCCAGCGCCCACCCTGAGACCCACGCCGTTCTCGCTGGTCCGGGGGCTGGGGAGGGGCCCCCAATAGACCCCAGAAAAGAGATTGAAGAGGGAAGAAGGTGGAGCAGGCGGGGAAGGTGGTACAGGACCTGTTGCGGGTGCCCATAGCCTCGGAGCCCAGGTGCTGGCGCAGGGCTGGGGGAGCGGAGCAAGACACCTGAACACGCTGCCCGAGTCAGGCAGGACTGCAATCGGGATTGAGGTTGATGTCTCTGGGAACAGGACTAGGTCCCCCTCTCCCAGGCTGTGCCAGGAGCTGAGACCGCCAAGTGTCCCTGAAAAGTTTACTTTAAAAGCATCAGCAACAGGGGGCCTTTTTCAGAAGCCGTTTGGGGGCGCTCTGACTAAGACAGGCCAAGAAGCAGGGCCTTCCTCCCGGGTCCCAGCCCCTGCAGACTCGCGGTTTGCATCTCTCCCCTTGGCCAGATCCCGAGAATCATTTAATGTCACCAGGAACCCCTGCTAGGGCCCTGGGAAATCTGGTCTGCTCCCCTCTGTACCTGGACACGTACGCCCTGACTGTCACCACTCTGGCTCGGAGCTGGACTGAGCACCTACCTACAGCAGATTAAATAGGCCCCTGGCAGGAAGCGCATGTGAATTTGTCCCTGTGTGGAGCAGGGGCTGGAGCCACCTGCCCAGACACACTGCAGGGGCCCAAACCCGAGCCCCACGTCTAGATGCAAAACGAGGGGCACGCATGCCCCAGCTGCCACCTCCCCCAAACTTCATCACCGAGGGCCACGCTCCAGGCGAGGGCCTGACCGCCCCGGGACGGCAGCCCCCACGGCCAGCGCTGGCGGCTGAGTTCCCGCATAACATTGTTTATTCGTGTTTTCCAAAGTGGATATATAACAACCGACAGGTTAAAGCCTCGTATGACTTCATTACTTTTAAAAGCTGTCTATTCCGTGACTGTCGCTTCTCATCACTTAGCTCAAGTAAACACTTGGAGAAATGAATTGGAAGAGACTTTCTGATCATGTTTGTAATTCGTGGTCGTCGCGTTACCATTCCTAATAGCCTGACTTTCTGAGTTTACGCGACGCCGAAATTAGGCCGAGGAGGCTTCCCTTGATGCCACAAAACTTTCGAGAAAGATGAGGTGGCTCGAACTGGGCTGGCTGCAAAGAGGTCACCGCAGCGGCCGCTGGTGAAGCTTGGGGTGCAGACAGCGAAGACCCACCCAGGTCTTGCGTCCCAGGAACCGTGCGGGAGGTGGGGAGGGGGCTCAGAGGAGGATCCCGCCTGTACCGCCGCGTTCCGCGCGAGGCGGGCTGCAGAGCCAGGAAGGAAACCCTGCGGGCGGACTCGCCTGCCCGCCGTGACCATCACTGTGTCATCCCATCCCTACGTCAGAACCGGCTGTACAGGGCCTCTTCCTCCCAGCACCCAGGGCTGAGACCCTGAGCCACCCCGGACAAGGGCAGGTGCCAGGGAGAAATTGTGCGGACCGAAGGCCGTGCAAGAAACCCAAATGGCTTCTTCATTTTACTGCAGTTGCCGAATGCTCGGGCCTCCTAGGGCTGCTGGTGACATTCTCTCTCTCTCTCTCTCTCTCTCTCTCTCTCTCTCTCTCACACACACACACCAGCAGCTCTCAGAATAAGTGTGGAAAATGGAAAACTGAAGAACGAAAGAAGGGAGAAGAAAGGAAATGACAGGAAAAATCAGAGGAAGCCGAAAGGGGGAATGCTAGGAGGGGAAAGACAGAAAATAAACAGGGAATTGCTTAGTTTGGGGACGAAGATCAAGTGCATATAATTTTATTCCTTCTTTTTTCCTTTTTTTTTTTTTTTCCTTTGAAAAGAAAAGAAACGGGAAAGTCCGGAGCCCAGGCTGGGAGGGTGGCGCGGCTCTCGGCCGGGTGGGCGCCCGCCTGTGCACACCGCCCGAGGCTGAGTCCCGAGCACCCACCCGGAGCTGCGGCGCCGCAGCCACTGCGCCAGCTCGGCCGGGCCTGCAGCAGGTGCAATCTCGCGGGCGCCGCGGCGCGCTCGCAGCCGCTCCCCGCCTCGCTTGGAGGTGGCCCGGGGCCTCGGGCGCGCCGCTCGGCGACCTTTGGCGGCCAGACTGAGGGACGCCTGCACCGACGCGGCCCGGCGGCCGCGGCCTCTCGGCGGGGAAGCGGCGGGCGCTGGGCGATGGAGAGCCAGGGCGCGCAGCCTGCCGTGCCCTGGAGCGCCACCTCGCTGCGCAAACGGGGATGGCCTGCCCGCGTCCTGCAGCAGGACCCGAGCGCAACCCCAAACACGCCCCTGCCAAGCAGGAACGCTTCCCCCACCCGGTTAAAAACCGCTACCTGTGGCCCACGCGCCACCCTCAAACACTGTGCCCGCACAAGAAGGAAGGCAAAGTCACAGGCAACTCAAACGTGTCTGTTTCAACCGCTCTGAGCGAGCAGACGTGGGAAGCCGCTTGGTTGGAAGTGGGACACGATCCCCTCCCCAATGCAGGCTGTTGAGTCTCGGGTTACTCAGCTGTGGCGACGCGAACACAACCCTTGAGGCAGGTGCCTATAAAGCCATCCCTTCTCATTACGATTCTCTCCCCACCACCCCCTCCCCGACCCCCATGCTTTATTTCTGATCATTTTGGCCTCAGAGGGGCTGTGCTGGGCCAGTCGCCAGCCTGCGGGGACCTTGTGCGTGCCGTGTTCCACTTTGCTGGCAAAATAACCAACAAGTGCGGCCCCCGCCAACGCACTTATTGGCCGATGAGAGTAGAAATGGCAAGAGTTAGAAAAAAAAAAAACACTTTTCTCCAAAATGCAATTGCGTAACGGACCCTGTAGTCCCGTGGGTAACTTGGGAAGCGCCTGCAGTGTATCCACGCAATTATAAAACATGCAGGAAATGTGGTGGCTTTCTCTGAAACAACGGGATTTATTTCAATTTGTTTAAAAAGCGAACCATCCCAGAAATAGTTGTTAGGAGCAAATACAAATTTCACTGGCCAAACATGGTTTTGTAAGTGGAGCATCTCTCTTGTGATACAAAGAGGCTTTGCCTCATGACCTTACGTGGAAGGGGGTACAGAACTTGCATCTGAACTTGCTTTTGGCTTTTAAGTTGCCTATCTTCAAAAACATATTAATTGCACGGCTCCCACAGGGGTGTCTTTGGGGGTGAAGGTGGTGTGTGTATGGGCGGGGGAGTGCCTTGATTCCTGAATACCCCCGCCTAAACGAAGCTTACGCGGACAGGAGCGCTTTAAACTGTTGGGGTGGACCCCTCGCAGGCCAGCCAGAGGGAGGGTCTGCGCCCCGCCTTACCTAGGACCAGGGGGGCTCCAGGCCTGCCCCAGAAAAACAGTCAGCTTTGTTTTCTAGCTGGCTGGTCCCTCTTCCGCAAGGCTTTGCCCTGAGATCCCACAGGAGCGAGGCCCCGTCGCCCCGGGGTTCGCATGCACTTCCCACTGGCCAGCCAGTTAGGGAGGGGCGGTGGAGCCTTCCCGGGGCGCGGGAGTGTTCTAACTTGGGGAGAAGCATAGTCGTAACTGCTGAGAGGTACTGGGAGCTTAGAGGCCGTTTCCGAGAGGCCCTGGGGCCCACTGAGGCAGCTGCAGTGGGCAACAGGAACAAAGGCAGAAACCGACCTGCGTGGACCTGCAGGGCCACGGTTAGACGTTCTGCACTTCACTGGCCTCCCTCTCGCCCTCCCTCTCGCCCTCCCTCCTGCACTCCTTCCTCTTGTCACATTTGGGGTTTCTGTCTTTTTTTTTTTTCTTTGCTCTCCCAAACCAAATAATGCCTGGAGATGAAAAATGATTTTATTGCTATTACACTTCCTACCGCAAGATGCAGTGCAAGGCGGCAGAGTCTGTATTACAACTATGTCACAATGTCTCACTGATGCAAAACATGTAGCCAGAGGGTGTTGCTAATGACTCCTGGATTACAGTGAGGCTGAGACTGGGAAAAGGAAAAGACACAGGACAGGGAGGAAGGCAGGAGGGAGTTCCATCAGAGAGGGTTAGCAACGTGAGCATTCAGCAGGACTACATCGAACCAGGGCGTTTCCAGATGTATACGTTCTCTCCTTGTTTCAGAGCGTGAACTAGAAACCATTCTCCACTAAAGCATCACACAGGCTTTTTTTTTCTTTTTGGTATGTTAATAACTATTAATTATGTTCTCAGGCAGTTAAGTGAAGGAATCTCTTTTGACTAGAACCAAACTTTGGAAAACTCAGTAGCACAGGACAGACTTTCGCTGGAGCCGAGGCCGGGTGAAGGGACGTGGGGGCCGGGGACTCGCCCAGGGGTGTGCGAGTGACCCGGCGTCTGACACAGGCTCACCGCCCCGGCCCGGCTCCTGCCCTGAGATGGACAAACGCCTGGGGCGGCCTGCGTGGCTCCGGGACGTCGGTGAGGCTGTGGCAGAGCCCTCGAGGCGCCAGTGGTCGCCCGGCTTCGGCCAAAGGGTCCCTCGGGGCTCCGAACTGCCCGGCGCCCTCCCCCGGGAGCAGATCTAAGTAGGGAGGCGGGAGGCGGGGAGGTTCCTACCGTCGTGGCCCGGGCCGGTCCCACCGCCCTGCAGTCCGCTTCGGCCCCGGGGCGCAGCGAAGAGGGCATTCCCTCGGGGCTGCGGCCCTTTGAACCCGGGGAGCCCTTGGCTCCCGCCCGGGCGTTCGGAGCTCGCTCGGGGCCGGGCTGCGGAGCCGAGTGTGGGTGGCGGGTGGGGTGGAAGGGGAGTGGGGGAGGCGACGGGGTGGGGGTGGAGGGACGGGGGCGGGAGCGGGCGTTAAGCTGGAAGCTTGGCTGTTTACCCAAACGATTTTCTTTTCAGGCCGGAGACGCCAATGAGACAAGATCAAACTCGGGTCCTGTGTGTGTGTGTGTGTGTGTGTGTGTGTGTGTGTGTGTGTGTGTGCGCGCGTTTCGCCTCCTCCCAGCGGGACTTTGTGAATGGGGGGCTTCGGGACGCCGGCCGGGAGGGGGAGGGCCGACCCGGACACCAGCCCTCCTCCCGGGGCTGGGAGCAGCCGGGCGCAGGGCGAGGGGTCTCCGCGCACTCAGAGTGCGCCTGGCGCGCACAGTGCTTGCTGGGCGGCGAGAGACCGAGTCGCGGGGACCCCGGCTGCGCAGGACGACGCGGGCGACCCAGGGTGTGTGTGCGGGAGGTAAAGCGGGGAGTGCCAGGAACCACATCCCCTGCATTCCGGCGCCTCCACGGCGAGGCCTTGCTCCTTACACCGCTGGCTCCTTCGCGACTGCCTAGCTCGGGATCTGTTAGCTGCAAATTAGGCCAAGGTTTTGGCCATTGCGCTCCAACCCAGGCCGCGTGACGCCTGCGCCTGGGTCCCTCTCCTCACCGCAAAACGGTTAAAAACAGAGAGGGAAGGGCCGTGTTCACTGACAAGCCATTCGTCATGTTTGAAGGGGTCCAGAGCCAAGCACACCCCTCACTCTGCCCGAGGGACGGGTCTACGAGTGTACGTGGTGGCGCCCAGCAGGTGACGGTCGGTCGGACGTGGCTCGCGTAGCTGCTCCAGGGGCCAGCCGCGTTAATGAGAACGAGAGAGGAGAGAAGGCAAGGCAGGGTGATACGTCTTTATTAAGGTCACAGGAGCGAACCCTGGTTACGCGGGCGATGGCCCACTCCTTGGCTCAGCCTCGGCGGACTTGGTTCTAGGATCCCTGAAAAAACAAAGGTGTCATCCTGACACTTGTACCCCTCGCCCCCAGGCCCCCCGCTGCTCCTCCTGCCCAGCCTGCCCTCCCCAGACACTCGCTTCCTGAAGTATTCCATTTTAAAATTATTTTTAGAACATGAACCAGGATATTCTCATTACAGCATCATCACCCTCGCTCTCCCCCTCCCCCAGGGCCGACCTGCAGGGCACCTTAGGGACCTGCCAGTACTTGCTACCTGACTCTGTGTCATCTGCTGTGGTGGCGGAGATCCGGACAAACAGCCCAAGGGAGGGGCTTGGAGGGGCTTGGACTAGCTTGCGGTGGGGGTCCATGGGGGAGGCAGCCTGGGAGCTCAGTGGCTGGAGGGGTACAGGTAGGTGATGGTGGAAAAGTGCTTTGTGTACTGGTAACTGTAAGATCAAAGTGTGCGTGCAGAAGAGACCAAGGGGGCAGATCGAGTGTGCCACTAACTATTAAGAAAATAATAAGTTTATTGAGTGCATACTATGTGTCAGTCACACCTCCAAGAGCCAGTAAACTGAAGGACAGACCATCATGGGACAGGTCATGCCGCAGGTGCAGGCAAGGAAGGGAAAGTTGCTGAAGATGGAATTGCATGACTTGGTGTGGTAGTGGGGGAGGCAGGGGTGGTCTGCAAGGTTTCTGCAACTCAACACAGCAGCCCCCAGCAAGATGGGAGGCACACAGTGCTGGACACAGCCCCACTCCCACTGCCCCCCTCCCCCAGATGGTCACCCTGGTTGGACCCCAGGGCTCTGGCCTGAGCAAGCAGAAGTCAACAGATCCTGCTCAGGTTCCCTCTTGTTGCGGTTGGAATCTGGAGAGGAAAGTGTACAGTGCCATCAAGGCCTCTGGGGTGGCGCCGTGGGGAAGCCCGGGCAGGTGGGCAGGAGCCTCAGGCACACTGCGGGCAGGCCTGTCTCCGCCCCGCCTCATACACTCCGCCTGCTTCAGCCTGCACTCAATGCTTGGTGCGAACCAGGGTGGGAGCCAGGCATGCAAGCTGCTCTGCTCTCCCCTCCACACGGGGCCTGGGACCTCCAGGTTCAGTTGCTTGTGAGCTGCAGTTTTTCTCTATTCTCTGCATCACTCCCATCCACTAAAGCAGGCCAGCTGGGACTTACCAGTGCCCCAGGTGCCCCGGGTGCCCCGAGTGGAAGGAAAAAAAGCAGGCCCTGCGTTCTGTCTGCAGACAAAAGGCCCTCTGGGCCACGGCACCTCTGCAGCTTCACCTAGCAGAGGACGCAGCAGCAGGTGGAAGCATCCATGGCAGGGTGGCAGAGAGCAGAGAACCTTAATTAAGATCAGGAATTGAACATCTTGGACCGGACCCTGGGCCTGGGCATTTCCTCCAGAAATGTAGTCTGCCGGCAGGACTCCCAGCCAGAGCACCCATTCAGGGAGCACTCCTCCACAGAGTGTTCTTCCTCCCTCACAGCAAGTCACCTGCAGCTAGGAAATGCTGCTCTCCAAATCCATCTTGAGCTGAAAAAAATGACTGGCTTGCTTCTCTCTATTAGACCACAGGTTTTAACATAAAAAATCTTTAAACTCTGGGTGTGCACTGTGTTTGGAACTCAAAGGCTCCAGGCTCCTCACCCTGGCTCCCTGCTGCACCTGGAGAGCCAGTCCCAGCAAACAGAAATACTGCCATTGCAGTATTCCAGCTAACAACTGCAAAGCGAGAAACAGCCTCGGCTTGAGAATATTGATAGATGACAGTAGCGATATTCACAATCGATCCTTTAACAGACAGACGTCATAAATCACGTTCAATGTCCTGACAGCACAGTACTTCACTTAATAATATAATTAAGATTAAAACTTAAGAGGCATTGGAGGCAGTGGGTATTGATAGCTTTAAAAATTACATTCTGGATATAATGATGGATGCAAAAGGAACATAGAAAAACCATCCTCTTCCCAAAAGGTGAGCTATTTAGGGAAGTGTCTCCCAGGTCCTTTGGTCCTGTCCCCTCACCAGTAAATTCTAGCCTTGGGTGGGTGTGCACAGAAAGGAGTTTGGCTCTGACTTAGAACCACACGGAGAACAGTGGATACATGGCTGGACTTGGATGAGAATCTTTGGTATAGGACTCCTTTACAAATTTACCCCTCCAGCCTTGAGTGTAAACATACTCTATACACACACACACACACACATACACACACACACACACACACACACACACACTCCGGAGACACTGAATGTAAGGCTTTGTTCCTTCTACACAATTAAGTTTCTTAACAAAGCTTGCCAAAATGACACATAAATAATGGGACATACACGGGTAGCCAGATCACCTCATCTGTTCTACATCACCAGGTTGCTTTCCAGGTAGAGCCGGGGCTTCAGGATAAAACCCCAAACTTGACCTGGATCATAAAACCCAAGAGGCAGGGTCCTATGGAGGGCTGACCGGCTGCTATGCAGTTGAAATTATTTTAAGGAGTGGGATATTAGTTAAATCAATCGGAGCTGACAAATGGGAAAAAACGTAGTCAGTGGTAATTTACAACTTTGTTGGTAGTTAAAAATCACCTGCCTTGTAACAGTAATTAAGAATGCTCACAAAAGAGTGATTTGGAAACCCCCTCCCATTCTTTTTATTTTATTCTGTCTCTTATGGAAGGAAGGGAAGAGAGGCAGGAAGCAAATGAGTGATCTGTAGGAACAGGAAAAGCATGGAGTCACTGGTGGGAAGAACAAAACGGGAAAATATAAAAGGGGGAAGAAAGATTAACCCCATGGGAGGCCATCAGGAAATAAAGAAAATACGGGAGCAGGGGTGGTAAACCAGAAAATGAATTCCAGAGTCACACCCCAAGAGCAGGTTGGCTCAAGGTGGAATTTCAAATGGCTCAGAGAACTGTATTACTAACATATCTTGAGAATAGCTCTGCTGGGCAGAGCTCAGGGCATTGTCTGTGTTGTTGCTCTTAACAATGTATTCTTTACAGCCCAGGAGCAGAAGTGTGCAGGCTCTTTCCCAAATTCCATCCCTGGAGACCCCCTGGCGTTCACATTGCTGGTGTTAACTCCCCCCTCTTGGTCACAGACCATCCACGCCCCCTCGCAACCTCCTCCTATCCCAAACCTCATCCCACATGGACTGTACATTGTCTCAGTCCTACCTGAACAACACCAACATAATGACTTGTTGCAAAACTATCAATCATTTCAGCATCTGAGTTTGAAAAATCATTCTTAGTGAACCAAGTTGCTGTGAAAGAGCCACAGATCTCCCCAAGCTGCTGTTTTTAGAGCAGCAGCTGCTACTTCCTGGACTTCCGTTTGTTGCACGGGGGTATTTTTTTAGGTTGGTAAAATGAATGGAAGGGATGCCAAACTTTTGCTTGTCTGATAAGCTCTAGTGCTGTGTGTTTGTTTGTTTGTTTTTGCTTGTTTGTACTTATTTATTTTTCTCATTGAGTCCAAGGTTGGGTCTACAAAAGGTAGCTAGAGATTGAGATGTATTGGCTTCTGAATGAAAAGATTCATTTGGTAAAGAAGGTTAACTCAAAGTTGCACACCATGACTGGCTTCCACGAATGCCTCTGTCCTCAAATCAGCACAAAAGCAGGTCAAAGAAATCTGAAAAACACAGAGATGGGGACGCACAAACACACTCCCCACTTCAGCTACAAATGAGCTCTCTCCTTTCTGCGTTGCAAAGCTTCAGCTTCTTTTCCGGTGGCAGAGACAATCCACTCCCATCCCCGTTTTGTCATTTTGTATCTTTTACTTTTGGGGGATTAAAGAGGGAGGGAGAAAGGGCCTGGGAAGAAATGAACTGCCTCACAGAGAGCAGAGAAGTTTGTGAAGGAGCCAGAGGAAAGGTGAAGGGAGGAGAAGATGGAAGGCGCTCTTTGATAAGTATAGGCAAACTAGTTGGAAATTGATGAAATGGGTTTTTTAGCTGTTAGAGTCCACAGTCAGAAACTGGCAGAATATGAGGCTACCAGGAGACAGTGAATGTGCCAGGGATGATGGGAGGGGAGCAGAGAAACAGCAGCCCTGGCCGAGCAGGGCCCAGGCTATGGAGATGCTAATGAGGGAAAATTAACCTATGGGTTGGGTTTGTGAAATGTGCCTCTGCTGAACGTCTGACCTGGGGGCTGCCAGCAGCTTCCCCTATCACCCTCGAGAGGAGATAATGGCTCTGACACTCACCAGCCTTGGTGCAAACCTGTCCTAAACCCCCGCCGTGGACAAGAGAGAGCAACCGGCAGGTCCTCTCTCAGAGAAGAGAAACAAACAGGAAGACACCTGAACACCAAGTAGGCAGAGCAAGCGGACTTGGGGCCCCGGGCTGCCAGGCTGCTGGGCTTAGCTCCTGAGCCGGGCAGTGAGGCGCCAAGCCTGGGAAATCCGACCTCTCTGCTAACCGGGCCACAGTCGGACAGCCCAAGCACTGCAGCCTCGTGGTCACTGGGCCACAGGACTGTGGCTTACTTAGCTGGGAAGATGGATTGCCAGCGTGGCGATAAGGGACAGAGAGAAGTTGAAGAGGACAGGCACGAAAACAAACAAAATGGAAATTCTGGAAGTGATTCCCATAACACACACACATAGCCCCCCAAAAACAAAAACAAAAACAAACAAAAAACCTCATCACACAGAGAGACACACTGGGATGTTATTAAACAAACAAGTCAACAACCAGAGGCACATCAAACCCCCACTGGCCCCTGCTGACACGGAGAAGGGATGTGGGCCGGTTGTGGGGTTCTGACAGCGGCTTTTCCGGCCTCCACTGCTGTGGGTGCAAACACCCCCACAGCCCGCAGCCGCCGGTGGAGGAGGGCTGGGGCAGAACAGCGGGAGAGGGAGGCCTGCGTGTTGGAGGAGGAGGAGGAGGAGGAGGAGGACGGGGTCGTGTTTCCAAGCAGAGACATCAGCAAACCGCAATCTTAGTGACAGTGACAGCGCAAAATTATGTTTAATGTTGAAAAGGGGAAAGGGGAAATATAAAATTAGCACAGAGAAAATGCTTCCCAGACCTTCGTCACAATTAGGGCAGAGCATCTGGAGGGGCACCACGGCGGGGTCCGCAGTGGGGAGGCGGTGACCTGACAGAACCACAGTCCCCGGGGGTGCAGAGGAGGCGAGGGACCCTGCTAGCTCCCTGGGGCACTCCTGCCCCAAGGGCAAAAGGAGGCTCTGGAGACACCCCTGACGTCCCGCCCCACTCCTCCTCTGGACGACATGGGATGTTCTGTGTTACCCGCCTGGCGTGGCAGGGACAGCGGCTCTTCGCCCTGCCTGCTCGGTCGCAAAGCCATGGGGCTTTTTAATTAGCAGAGGCTGCTGCACAGGCCGGCGGGGCTCGGGAGATGGAAATGGGGGATGGGGCGATGCTCAGCCCCAGCCCCCTCCCCCCTCCTGGGGGAGCCGCGGGAGCTGGAGGGAGAAGATGCTGCGGGGTAGTAAGAATTATTTAATAAATTAGCAGCCCCGCTATGGAACTTGTTATCAGCCCTGCCTCCACCGGCCGCACAGGTGCAAGCAAGCCAAGCGGACCCCACCCCACCCCACCCCACCTCCCTCTGTCGAGGTCTGCGGGTCTCCACGGGCGCCCCTCCATCCCCCAGGCAGGGCCTAGGGCAGGCGGCAGGCGGCAGCCGGAAGGCGGCCAAGGAGCTGGGAACATAGCAGCTCGGAGGACGAAGCATTTTCTGTTCAGTGCGGGAGATTATTCGCTAAAGTGCTTATTTAGAGAGATGGAGGAGAGGGAGAGTGGGAGGGGGAGATGGGGGGGGGATAGAGGTATCCCATTTCTGTTGTGGTTGTAAAGAATATAATTTTGTCTTTGTCTGTAAACCACTGCATTACTGGGGCTTATTCAGCTCCATGGTTTCTGAGTGTCAGGCAAGGGGGTGGGAGAAACAGAGTAGTGAACGGAAAATTCATTTTCCAATAATAAACATTAAAATAAATTCATTTTAAACTAATGAAAGCAGACAGCTAAAAGCAGGAGATGAGGCGAGGCGCAAGAGGCGGCACACAGAAGACAGTCTGATGATTTGAAGTGGGATCTTCTCTGAAGGACGGGGGGAGGGGTGGAAGAAAGTTGGGGCAACCGTCTTTCCTCTGGGGCAGCTCTCTAGTTTTAGAGAAAGCAGCTGTACCTAGGGGTTATAGCTTTATACTTTGATTTTAGCAACAAGTATCAGAAGATCTGAACTAATTGATTGCCGAATTCCCTGGCTCTTCTCCAAAGAGCAATATAGGTTTAATTGTATGTTGCTTAAAACTCCATTTCTCCAACAATATGAAACACGTAATAAAAGTCATAAACCATATCGGAAATTTTCTCTCCACAAGCATAAATACTCAACTGACACTTGAAAGTCTTAGCTAATACTCCTAATGGGTTAAAGGGGAGAAAAAGGCATTCGAGAGAAGAAGCCGCATAGTAAAAGCTAAACTGCTAATCTATTTTAACAGATTCGAAGAAGCTTGCGGTCGCGGGTGGGTGTTCCACAAACGAGACCAGACAGCAGGCACCTGACTCGCCCCAAGGCTGCCCGACTGCAACATCGCACTGCCAGCCAGAAGCCAAGCTCAGCCTCTGCAAAGCACGCGGGACATTCCCCACGCGAGAGACAGACCCGCGAGTGGCAAAGTGGCAGCTGAACTGTGTGGCCCGGGAGCTCTTGGGCCTAGGAACCAGGCAATAATCCCTCGGAGACCTCCAGAGGGAGACCCCAGCGAGGCTGGGGGTGGGGGGAGAGAGAGAGAGAGAGAGAGAGAGAGAGAGAGAGAGAGAGAGAGAGAGAGAGAGAGGGGGGGCGGGTGCTTAGAGTCACCACGGGAGCGCTCCAAAGCGGTGTGGCCCAAGCCCCTCACTGCCCCCTCCCAAGCGGCGCCCACTGCCCGCATTGTCCGCAACCCAGCGGCCGCTCGCAGCTCCAAGCCCAGCCCGGGCGCCCTGGTGGTCGGTGGCATCGCAGAGCCGGGAACAGTACCAGCCACACATGCCATTTGGTCGGGGATCAAACGCGGCAGCTAAGTTCGCGGTCGCTATGGAGCCGGCGGCTGCGCGCGTCGTGGGCCGTGCCCTGGCGTAGCCACGCGGACCGGCTGCGGACGGAGATCCGAGATCCGTAAAACTCCACGTGAGCCGCCCCCTCCTCCCGCCGCCCGCGCCGCCCCTGACACCGCAGTGCTGAAGCCGGCCCGGAGGTCCCCAAGGTCTCCGAGCGTGACAGTACTCAGCATAGCGGGTAGATGGCACAATTTTCTAACATTTAGAGAGAGGAACCCACGCTGGGAGCAATAAGTCCATTTAAAAGCCCTTTATTTAAGGGGAACAAAGATAACTGACAAGCGAAGTACAGAGACATCTCAATGAAATTTCCAAAGAAGAAAGAGAAATCAGAGGCCGAAGCAAATGCGAACTGGGCTTGATGGAACAGACCAGTGCGTCCCTCGGTCCCCCTCCTCCTTTTTTCAGGAAAGAGAAAGATAAAAGACCCAAAGAAAGAGGTGGTGGGTGTTAGCCATCGCAGCCTGAACCAAATCCACAAAAACTTTAAAATGGTCGGGTGGGTTCTGGCGGAGACAGGTGCGGGGAGGAGCTGCGTCTGATGGGGGGGGGGGGGAAGACTTTGAATGCTGTGACCCGAGCTTCTCTGCAGAGGCTCCCCACAACTGCCTCAGGGGTGGCTTGGCAAGCGGGGAGCGGGCCTGAAAAGGACCAACACGAGACGCAAACTCCCCATCCCGGGTCTGGACACCCATAAGTTCCCGCCTACCGCCCCAGGACCTGGGCAGCAGAGCCGCTGTGCCCCCAGGAAGGCGCTCCGGCCTGCGCTTGAAGCCGGCCGGGATCCCAAGCCCTGAGGTTTTGGTGGAGCTGGGACACTGCTGCGCCTGCTCTTGGAGAACCAGGGACAAATGTCCCATCCACCAAGCCCAGGATTATGCCAGGACGCCCACCCAAGCCATGGCAAGCCAGGCCGGCCCGCGTCTCCGCGTGCGCTCCTGCACACCTCTTCTCGCAGGCGGAGATGAAAGACACACGGGAAGGAGTGAGAGGCCAAGAGATGGGCGAGGCAGTCCCTCTGGTCCTCCCGGCCCAGCGCTGGCCCCGGACGACCCCGGCCCACCCGCCTGGCAGCGGGAAGGGGCGCGGCACTAGCGCCCGCGGGGGTCAACTGATTGTATTTGGGTGGGTGCTCGCGGACATATTTGCTGAGTAAACCTCCCTCGCTGTGCTGAAGGCGAATCCCCGTTGATAAATCCATCATTACCGTTCGGATTCAGGGAGGCAGCCGCGCCACTAAATTCATCTTACATTTGTAGCGCTTTAATAGACATTTATTAAATGCTTTTAGAGAGAGGCATGGGGCGCGTGATTACATCCTAGTTATAGACAGAACATAAAGACCCACGTTAACACCCATTTGCAGGAAGGAAGGAAGAGGTGGGGAGGGGTTGGGAAGGCCGAGAGATGAAGCAGGGAGGCAAGGAGTGCCTGGGCGGGCGGGGGCACTGAGCTTGGGCGTTGTTAGCAGGGGCTGCCTGGGGGTGGTGGGGGCGGGGAGAGCCGCGGCCAGTCTCCGGCTGGCGAGCGCGCGGAAGAGCCCGCTCTGCTCGGTCCAGTGCAGGGCTCGCCTTCTCTCGGCCAGGGCACCAGGGACACCGCAGCTGTCTCCACCAACCTTGCAGCCCCATCTCCCAGTCCCTTCCTATTTCAGGCCGCTCCCACTGTGTCATTATCATCATCACTATCGTTAGAGTAGCCAAAAAAGAGAGGCACCCCAAGAACCCCTTTCTACCCCCTTTCCATCCCAAGCCACAGAGCCACAAGGCTGCCCAGTCCCCATCAGCACAGAGCAGACACCAGACAGCCTGCCCCAGCCGGCTCTGGAAGCTACAGAACCTGACAGGCCGTGCTGGACCATTCCTGCTCTGCCGGGCACCTGACCCTTGCGCCTCTCTGAAGTAAGTGGACTCTTGCCCAGGACTTGCCCCCACGACCTCCTCCTGCAGAGGCAGGCCAGCAGAAACACCTGCCTTTGTGGGGGTGGGGGGTTAATGCCTTTCCCAACACCCCAGGGACCACCAAAAGGTCCAGACTCCCCGTGGCTCTGCCAGCTCTGTGTCCCCTCTCAGCCAGCCTCTTTCCCCTGGGGACACCGCCATCGACCAGGGCTGGGACCCAGCAGCAGCCAGTAGGACCTGGACCCTCCCTGGCTCTTAGTAAGGAACACTTGCGCTATCTCAAAGTTGCTGTAAGAAAATAAATACAAGTGACATTGTACTGGGCCAAAGCTCATTAGTTCGTTGTCCAGGCCTAATAAAGGAACAGAAGCGCAAATTATAGAGTTCAGCTCCAACACACGCTCTGTCAGCCGAGATCAGCGGACCGCGAGCCTGATTCCAATTGCTCCGAACTTGCAGTGCAGTTCGCCCGCCCCCCACCATCCCCAGCTCATAAGCAGGAGGTTGGGTGGAAAAATATAGTTCCAAAGGGGGTAATGATCAAGGTTTTCCTCTCGGAAGCCTGCGCCACCTCATTTCCCATCAGTAATCCCAATAAAATTAACGTCGCGGCTGCAATTGAAAAGAGAAGGCCCCCGACACTCCTGAAATAACACACTCTCCCCCAGCAAAAGGTAAAAAGCAAAACGGCCCTTTGTTTGGCTAATTAACACAGCCCCAACTCCGAAAGCAGATGTGTTTGCTTAGCTAATCACAAGCATGTTTCTTGCAAGAAACGTCACTTGTAGGGGGTCGCTGGAGGGGGTTAGTGCTGATGGAAGGGGACATCACCCCTGGCCCTGCCTCCGTGGTCTCTCACCCCGACTGAAAGTCAGTGTTCATGGAGGCGGCCCTCTCCTCACACCTTACCCTAGAGGCCCTGCAGACACACACTGCTGAGATCCACCCAAGACCAGACCTGCAAGACTGGGGGTGGCGAGAGGACAGAAACAGGAAAAGTTGTAATGACACAGATGCCGTATTAAAGGAGGCAGTTTTACAGTTCACTTTGAATAGGACGCTAACTTATTACAAGAGTGTTATCAGAGGCCGATAAGATTTATAACTCCGAGTCAGCTTTGCGTCTTAATGACAATGGATGCTCTGGGGAGGGGGGGTGTTCTGTATTAGTCAAGTCCCTTCCCCTTGCTTTTCTGCTCAGGTTCAGATGTGCCCAGGGGGGCACAGACCATGCCCTTTGGGTGGCCACATGAAGGACGCCCCCTTTTCCCTCTGCAAGACATAGGGGATCTTGTTGTAGGGTTAGCAACTGGCTCCGCTGTGTAAAGAACATGCTTGGGAGAGACGAGAGCAAGCCAGAGCGACAGCAAGCCGATAGAGAGAGAGCAACCAGAAAGACCTGTGGGTGGAGGTGGGGTGGAGTTGGGCATCTCTGGTCCAGGCGTCACAGTCACCCATCTTCCCATTCCTCACACAAGATAGCTTTCCCCTAAACCAACACAGTAAGCAAACTTTAAAAAACTGGGGTCCTATTACAAACCAACGCCCAGCACTAACTGCTTTAAAATTACTGCATAATTAGATTTAGTTGAATTTCACCATTAATTAGGCAGCCGCGCTGCGGGGAGCCTTTGAAATCTGAGAAAATGGGAAAAATCATCTGAAGCACGTTTTTTAAACTTAACTTCAATAAATCTTGACGAGGCCTGGAATTCGGGCAGTACCTCGCTCCCCTCCCAGGCGGCTGAGAAAGACACGGGTCTCCGGGCCGGGGCCGGGGCTGGATGCCGAGGGCGAGTTCCCCGGCCCCAGTCGGCCGAGAGCCGGGCCCAGTCCTCGTCTGCCGCCCCTGCAGAGGCCCTCGCCAGCCCACCTCCTGCTCACACACAGCCCCGGGCTCCTCCGCCGCGCAGCCCACGGGGCTTGCACGGGTCTCCTGGGCCTACGGCCACCAGCCTGGGGCCGGCCCTCGGAGAGCGCTCGCCCCCACCCCACCCGGTCTGCAGACCCGAGCGGCAAGTCCGGCCCCCTTCCTCGCGGGGTCGGCAGCGCCCCCACCTCCTGCACTGGCCGGGGTCCGGAAGGGCTGGCTTTGCTCCCTACCCACTACCTACACCGCGCCAACACTTGGAGGTCGGAGGCGAACTCTGAGTCCTCTCGCTAGGTTTCGGGAATGGGGGAGAGGAGACCCACTCCAGGGGACCCAAGCTGGGCAGGGGGCGGGGGACCAGGGCAACGCGCGGTGCCAATCTCACCCCTTCCACTAGGGCTGCTTTAATTACAGAATCACCCGGGGCCGCGCTCCGGAGCGCAGGGTTTTCCGCCCGCAGACGCAGTGGCCTTCGGCACCCCTGCCCCACTCCCTCCCCTTTTTAGCCTTCTCGGTCACCAATGTGTTTCCCATTACCCGGCCCTGCCGAGCCTGGCAGCCGGCGCTAGCGGTGCGGTGGGAGACGCCATGTTGGCTGCGCTCAAGCACCGAGGCCACGGCGAGCACCCGGGCCACGCGAGCACCGGGCCACGCGAGCACCCGGGCCACGGCGAGCACCCCGGCCACGGCGAGCTCCGCTTCTCCCGCTCGGCCCCGGCCGCCGCCCCGCACCCCCGCTTCCCGCGCCGCCCGGGGCTGCAGCTCCGCGCGCCCGGCGCCCCGCACCGGCCCTAGGGCGCGCGCTTCCCGCCCCGGCTGCCCAGTCCCGGCCCGCCCGCCCGGAGCCGCTGCCCCCGGCGGCCCTGCGAGGGCTGCGCCGCGAGGCCCGGCAGGGCGAGCGCCAGGCGCGCGAACCCTCCTGCCCCGGCTGTGTGTGCCAGTGGCCCGCAGCGGCGGGCGCCTCTCTCTCTCTGCCTCTCGGCTCCCACTATTGTTGCCTTCCGCGTCTAACTGGGCTCTGTCACACCCCAGAGCGCCGAGGGGGAGGAGGGGAGCCGGGCTGGGAAAAGAAATCAAGCGAGCAGTGATCAGCTGGAAGGAGAAGGAGAGAGAGAGAGGGAGAAAAGCAGTGAGGAAAAAGAGACACTTAAAGGGAAAGAGTCGCCATGTTTAGCAGCTTTTTTTTTTTCTTTAAAGATCTCGTCAATTTCACACAGAACGCACTCCCTGGGTCCCAGCCCTCGCCTTTTGTCCAATTCAGTCGCAGCAAAGATCTTTTGTTCTAACTCAGCGTGAAAAGAAAAACTTTCTTTAAATGCAATAAACTTAAACCGAATTCAAGACTCTAAACAGATCCTCCTCCAGTCACTCTAAACATATACAAGGGGTTTTGTTTTAACCGTTTGGAAAATTTTGAGCCCTGCTTTGCTCCCTGCTTTCCAGGCCCGTCGCTCGTTGCTGAAACTCAGGCGCAGGGAGTTTCAACGCCTAGACCGCATGTTTAAAGGCGTAATAAAACAGGGACTGTCTTTTTGCTTTGAAAATCATAAATTATAATTTAATGCCAATAATAATTTACAACAAATGGCTGTTTACAATCAACTAAGACAAAACAAACAAGAGAAAGGACCGGTGTTGTACTTAGTGGGGAACCTTCCCACTCGCAAGGATGGTGCTCGCAAGAGCAGAAGAAAATAAAACAGCCAGCCACTGCTACAACCTCGACCCACAGGTCAGCGGCCCGGGCGAGCACCCTCTCAGCAGGTTAAGGTAGCCCTGCCCACAGAGCGAGCTGAAGGTCAGCCGCAGGAGGCAGAGTTTGCAAGTCTCCCTGCATGGGCTGCAAGTGAGTACCAAAGTTTGCAATACACTTCATAAAATGATTTCCTCCCTGCCGCCCCCCTCAGCAGCCCTCCCCGCTAGCAGAACTCAACCACAACACTGTGGGTGAAGCATTTTGAGAGGGACAGCCTGGAACACATCTCTTTAAGAATCCAAATTGCAAGCTCCCAGCTCAGAGCTTCCTCCAAATCAGGAAAAAAAAAGTAGCAGGGGGTGGGGGGGGGTGAAGACTGAAACAGCTAGTTACTACTTGCAAATCAGCACAACCTGCAAAGTTCTCTCTCTCCTCTCTCTCCTCTCTCTCTCTCTCCTCTCTCTCTCTCTCTCTGCTTTTTCTTAATTAGGCTTCCAAGCACAAAGGATCCCAAGAGCAGCACAGATTGTATCTACACAATCGGATATGTCCAAACGTCCGTGTGTTTCTCTGGACGCAACTTCCATGGAGAAGCAGTCCCTTGCCCAGTGCTCCTGCCCTCCCAGAATGGAGGCGAGGGGGAGGGGAGAGGCAGCCCCACCGCCAGGCCCGGGGACAGACCCCGCACTGCTGCACTGCTCTGTCACCCTGGCTGTGGAATCCTCTCCCAACTACACGAGAGGAGAACCACGCAGTATTTTTAAAACTCACACCTACTTAAGGAGTAAACCTCACTGCAAACAACTGCCCTCTGTTTACAAGGCTGCGAGTAGCCTGCTGGAGCAATGTTCTGCACAACTGTCAGAAATGTACAAAAGGCTATTTTTTTTCTGATCATAAAATAGATACTGATCTTAAGATTTCTAATACCTTTCACAATACGTTCCCTAAGCAGGCACTTAAGTGTGACAAATATAAGGGCCTTTTTTTTTTCTTTCTCCTGGAAAATCCATTTTTAATTAAAAGGAGGATTAGGTGAATTGGGGTGGTTTACTATATCAGTATGGTACTTCCTAAACCATAGATAAACCATTAACTTTAGCTTCCCACCCCCCAACACACACTCCCAAATTAAACAGGCAAACACACTAGTCCACCTTTGAACAAACTGACTAAACAAATGCAGACCCCCGGCCCAGCTCAGCGAGAGCTTTAAAAGGGCTCTTGTCGAAGCACAGTGACTGGGGACAGCAAAACAGGTTTCAGATATCAAATAATATTTTAATTTCTGAATACTTTCAATTTCCTTGGAATATAACACACAAAGACTCGACCAAACAGTTCAGTTATTATAACTTTTACAGTATACAGAAATGTTGCACTTAAAAAAAAAAAAACCTTCAGTTTTTTTAAAACACAAACTGTAAACTCTAAGATACTGAACCAATCACGTTCACCTACAAGTGCCAACAGTGTTATTTTGTCATGCTGATTTCAATGGTATTTTTTAAAAAGGGAAAATATCAACAATTATAATACAAAGGGCTTGCAAATATACAAACAGAGGAGTCTCAATAGCAGTTCAAGAACTAAGCGGGACCCAATTCAAATTACAAAAGTTCACTTTTTATTCAAAACCTCAGCATGTGTCTTGGACACATTCCTTGGCTGCCAATAAATTCCACAGTTCATTCTCTTTCTTAAAATATGTTTAAAAAGCTAGGTTTGTCATTGTGTCTCTGCGGGGGAGGGGTGGGCTGGGGGAAGTTAAGTGTTGCTTGTGGTTCTTCCCGTTCACTAATTAAGAGTGCTCAACTTCACCTAACATTTTTGGTCACCACTTGTAAGTGCGTTTCCATCATCTTTGAGTTGCCTTTTAAAAGTTTTATGTCTTCCTATGATATTTTCATGGACTCAGTTTTAATTCTTGCAGAACATATACTTTAATGATACACAGTTTTTAAGAAGCCAAGATTATATCAAAACTTATTATAGAACCACAGAATAAACTGGTTTGGAACCAGAAAAATACAAAAAAAGAACAGCTAGAGGTACATAGACACAGGACAATTAATAATTTGGAAAAAAAAAAAGACTTACTTTCTCCATTCTGCTAATTTTCTCCCAATCTCCTTAAATGCACTTTTAGTAATATTTTTCAAAAAATTTACCAAAAAAAGAAAAGACTAATTTCCTTTTTATACAAAAATGATAAGTAGCAAGTTGTTCTGACCGACACAGGAGTTTTTTTTTTTTTTTAATGCATTCTGTAAAAGTTCATTTGACAGTCTTTTTTTTTGGAAATTCACAGTCCATTAAATTCTTCCCCTCTCTTCTTTTAGCAAACATGCAACATCCTTTTATATCCTTTCTTAACAGAAGGAAATTAAGCAAACAAACCAGTCTTTTGCCTTTTCTTTCTCTGCTTTACTCTCCCTTCTCATTTTGATTTATTTATTTATTGAATTGCCATATAGGGCCAGTTAAAACTGCTGCCGGACAGTAACATATCCCGGATGAGGGTCTCAATCGGGGTTTTACCTACCAAACGGACGAAAAACAATTGCTCTATGACTGAGGAGGAGACGGTGCGCAGGGAAGGCAGTCGGAGCAAAAGCTTCCCGAACCGCGTTGGCTGGTTGGGGTACTGGCTCCTAACGTATTCTTCCAAAGCACACTGGGATTTTTCCTGCAAGCTTTCCACATGGGCTACATCAGACAGACCACAGGCATCTGGAAGAGAGTTAAAAAAAAAAAAAAAAAGAAGAGGAAGAGGAAGATTTCAGTCATCAGATTAAGAGGTTTGAAATGGGTCACATGAGGTGTGTGCTCTTGGTCAACTTGCCCCAACCGGAGACTGAGCAAGTGCCTAGGGACTGAAGCGTGCTGCTGGTGCTGGAGGTAGAGTGAGTCAGGGACCATCGTGCGGGGGGGGCGGGGGGCTGCAAATCCAGCACATCTTCCTCTGCTGCAGTCCTCAGGCTGGTCAACCAAAAGGCCCAAGCAAAAGTGCATTGAGTCTTTCTGGCCCAAGTCAGTAAACAGACAAAACAGATAAAACCCAAACCGCCAAGCTCCTCCCCCTCCTCCTCTGTAAATAATAGTTTGGCCCATAATTATATAGTGTGGTGGTGGTTGGGGGGGCAGGCAATAACCTGGCCCAGCACCGAGTAATGGCGTTTGCGACCCAGCCGCAGATTCTCCCCAAATAGGGCGACTCATTTTTCTTCAGTCTTTGAAACTGATTTAAGTGGCCCTTTAAAACTGATCTTGTCAGTTTAGCCTATTGAAAGGCAGCCATGCAAGCTGTGATCTCTCTGTTCATTTGAGCTGTTTCTTTCCCCCCCTTTCTTCTCTCTTTTTCTCCCACCCCCTTTAGTATTATTATTTTTTTAAAACCCAGGTCCCTCCAAGAAGCACCCCCCCCCCCGTTATCTTCTGGAAAACACTTTTCTTTTTCTGATAGGTGAAAAAAAAAATACAATAAGTGTCTTTGAAATGAGAGGCTTCTTAGCGAAGGCGGTTCAGGTTGTGACCTGACCTCTCGGGGCTCCCCAGACAAGACTGGGGTTAACACACGCATACTGTGAATCATTAAAACAGATATTCCAAAACAGCCACTTCCACCCCAAGAACACGATGCGAGCCTCTGCATGTGTGCCTCCTGCTGCAGCATGCAGAGGTGTCCGGGCCATCAGAAGGTCTCCCTGCTCTGCACTCCTTCCCTGCCCATCCGAATCAGATAACAAGGACCTTTCTCGCCTCCTCAGGCGATTTGCATTCTGCACACAGACCTCCACACTTTGCAAATAGTAATAAATTAAACTGCTACGACAGTATCAGGCATTTTTTCCCTTCCAACACCAAGGGCAAGGCTTGGAGCTAACAATGATACCCAGAAATTGAGCCACCCCTTTCCCCTCCATCCCAAACCCTGGGCTGGCTGGCAGCTTATGCACGAAGGGGATGGGGGTGGCTGTGGGGCAGGGGGCCAGCCAGCATGCCCTCTGGCATCAGGCAGGCATTCTAGATGTCACAGGCTTGCCAGAAAAACCCATCCAGGTCCAACCCCTGTGGGTGGCTCCTGTCCACCCAGCCCCGGCTCTATATGGACTTCAGAAAGCAGCATTTGGGTAGCTGGGGGGGGGGGGCTCCTATGTGAAAAGTGGCAAGCTCTACCAAGGCACAGGCTGGAGACAGAGCAGAACCTGCAGCTGCCACAGACTCAGCTGAGGACTTTAGGACCCCAGACTTCTTGCAGACACAGAGGAAGGCTCTATGGGCCTCCTTTTTGTTAATCACAGAAACTGTACATCTCTCCTGGTTTGCTGATTACACAAGCTGACACCAAGTGCAGCAGGCAACCAGCTTCCAACCCCCTTGCCAATGCCCAAACCTTTGCTATTCTTAATTGGGAGCCCCTTTCCCCTTGCAACCATGACAAAGGGATCAGCTGACAACTTATACAAGTGTGTGTGTGTGTGTGTGTGTGTGTGTGTGGAGTGATGTTGCTGCTGGCTGGGGGAGGGTGCAATTCCCGTGCACCTGTCTTTGCTGAGCCCTGCCTGAAGGCAGCCAAAGGCTCAGGCGTGGCCTGGAATGGAAAACCAGCCACCTTCAGAAATCATCTGGCCTCAAGAGTTCATTAATATCACATCTATTACTCACACAGGTTAAACTACATGCAAACTAATTAGATTTCATAATGCAGTCAATGATGGTTTTACATCGCCAGCAACACTCCTCCAGCCCGAGTTGGCGTGCACTTCGGGTTGCCTGAAGGTTGCCTGGTGTGTGCTGGGCGGGCCAGGGCAGGAGGGAGCCTCTGCTTCTGCTCTCACCTGACAGTGGTCGTGGTGGCCTTGCCCCCCTTCCCCAGCAATCGGTGCCCTCAGGTAGGTGGCCTCTGCCTGCAGTGCCCACTCAAACTTTTTCCCTTCTGCAGGCTGCTCCCCTGCCCCTTGGGGCATCTCCAGGAGGCTCCAGGGAAAAAAGCCAGGATGGAGGGAACACGCCTAGGACCTGGGACTCAGAGAGAGGAGAGCATGTCCCAGCCAGGCCAGGGGAAGAGAAGGAGCATCTGGAGACAGTGCTGCGGACCCTCTGGGGAGTCTGCTCCCAGCTGCCTTCCTGCAGCCCAACCACCTTCTCTGCCCAGGCCAGGCCTAGCCTTCCAGGCAGCAGCACCCAGTCCCCTCCTCAGGCTCCATTCAACAGTGTGACCTGCGCAGGGCGGTGGAGGGCTGGACGAGCCCTGGGGGACTGCTAATTCTCTGGGCCCCAAGGACCCCCAGCATGCCAGCACAGGCTTCTGCATACCTGAGGTGAACAGGACTATGGCCTTGAGGCAGCTGTACTCGGCCGAGTCGACGTGCAGCGCCTTGAGCTTCTCCACTTGCTCTTGGAAGATCCGTATGTGGTCCATAAAGGCGACCACCCGGTCGGCCGACATGGGCGAGGCGTGCAGGCCGGCGGCGGCCAGGAGTGGGGCAACGTGCAGGGGCATGGAGCACTGGGCCGCATTCAACACGAACAGCTCGCTCCAGGTGAGGCGAAGCAGGGCCACCTGGTCCGTGATCTGCAGGTCGGGGAAGAAGGGGATGTTCCGGGCCCACTCGACGGCGCTGAAGAGCATCCTCGCGGCCAGTTCGCAAATGTTCTCGATGCCCATGATGTTGTTGGGCTGCATGCACTGGCTGCCGAAGCGCGACGTGGGGTAGGGCTCGGCGCGCAGCAGCAGGGAGATATATCCGGACAGGTACGAATGGCAGTTGAGGGGATCCCCGTTGGTCAGCGCGAACTGGCCATGGGTCGGCTGGGTGGGCGGCATCCTGCCTCGCTGTACCGCTGCGGGAGGAAAGGAGACCACAGTTAGTGACCGGGCTAGGCCCCCCGGGGTTCCCTCTCCCCTCCCCCCAAGATCTGAAACCGGCCTGACACTCAGCCTGACCCCAGACCCCAGCAGCGCCAAGCACCAAAACACAGGCCTGCTGGAGCGGCCCCGAGCAAGGCGGCTCTGGGCTCGGTTCGCCACCCAGGCTCGCTCCGGCCGCCACAGTCGCGCACTTGCCTCCGAGGCCTGCCCGGGGCTGGTAGGCCGAGGACCCGGAATTGGCCACCTCGCCTGGGGCGGGGGTCCCCGCTCTGTGGGCGGGATGAGGCATTCTGGGGGCATCTTTCTTCTTTACTGCTAAACAGCTGATATTTCTTATTGATTGGAGGAGAGGGAACGGGAGGGGCGTCTTGGAGTTGGGGGTGGGGAGGCAGACTAGACGCGTTTGCAGAAGAAACAAGGGCTCGCAGGGGGACGGCCAGTGGCCACCCCGGAGCGACCCTTCCCAAGCCCCTCGGCTCCAGCCGCAGCCAGGCGGGGAACCCCCGCTGAGCGGCGCGCGGGGGGAGCCCTGCTAGCTCCCAGAAAGCAGCCGCAGGGAGAGGGCGGGGAGAGAGAGAGAGAGAGAGCTTGGAGAGAGGAGAGAGAGGCCGGTGGAGGCTTGAGGAAGCCGGGCAGAGGGAGCAGGCGGCCGGCGCGGGCGCAGCGCGGGCAGGAAGGGCCGCGGGGTCGGAGAGAGCCAGCTCTCCTGGCCTCCGCTCGGCGGCTGCTGCTGCTGCTATGTGACTCCGGACCGGGAGAGTCGCTCTCGCAGAAACACAAAGGAAGCCCGGCGCCGGCTCCACTCGGCCCGGCCCGGAGCCCGCGCCCGGCGCCGAGCGCGCCATTGGCGGCGCCCTGCTCTCGGCGCTCGCCCACTGCACATCACAAAGACCCGAGCCGCGCGGGGCGCGAGCGGCCGCCCCTCGCCCACCCTCGCCTACGCCCCGTCGCGCTCCACGTTTCAAAAGTGAAAGGGGAAAAAAAGAAAAAAGAAAACAAAGTATTATTTTTTCTCCAACAGAACGTTAATCCACGGAGGGTCACTTGAGAGCGCTGCCCGAGCGGCAGCGTTAATACGGCGAAGTGCATAAAATTGCCATTTGTAATTTGAACCTCCTGTGCAAAAGTACAATCTCAGGTTGTTTTTTTTTTTTTTTTGAGAGGGTGGGGGCTGGGGAGAGGGGATGGGAGGAGGGACATATGTTGAACATGCAGGAAAAACAAGGGGGAGAGAGTGTGCAAGAAGTAAAGCAGGTTTTAAAACACCACTACCACCACTACCACCACAAGCATCACCACCACCACCACCCGAGCCTCGCAGAGAGGCCGGCTCGAGCAAACTTGCGGTCAGTGTGAAGGAAATGAGCAGGGCCCGAAGGGGGTGGGGGAGAGGGAGAGAGAGACAGAGAGAGAGAGAGAAAGAGAGAGAGACTCGGTCGGCCCCTGCCTGTGGCTGTAGGGCGCGGGTTCCACTGCAGAACGCGCAGCTCCGGAGCTCTGGCTCAGCGTGGTGACCCCGCGCAGGGCCCACGACCCCGGGGAAGGGGAGAGAGGAGAGGCCGATACCTTCCCGTCTCATGCCCACTTTGAGGCACTTTTTGAGGCGGCAGTACTGGCACTGGTTGCGGTGGTGCTGGTCGATCGGACAGTTCCGGTTGGCGCGGCACGTGTAGCTCAGGTTCCTCCGCACGCTGCGCTTGAAGAAGCTCTTGCAGCCCTCGCACGTGAACTGGCCGTAGTGCTTGCCGCTGGACTTGTCCCCGCACACCACGCACTCGATGTGCTGCTGCTGCTGCTGCTTGTCGCCGCCCGGGCCGCCGGGGCCGCCCTGGCCGCCGGCCGCCGTCTGGGCCGGCGTGCTGGCCGGGCCCCCCTGGCCGGGCGTCTGCGGCGTGTGCGGGGCGCCGGGCGGCGGGCCGGGCACGGGCGGCGCCTGCGAGGCCTGGCTGCCCTGAGAGCCGGGCACCTCGTCCTGGGGGTCGCGCCACGTGCTGACTACCATTGCCATATCTATGGGGGCCGCGTCCGGACTTCCTGCTCCCCTGGCTGCGGGTGGCGGCGGCGGGGCGGCGGTGGCGGCGGCAGCGGTGGCGGCGGCGGCTCCCGGGTCTCGGGCTCCTGCGCGCCGCCTTTTGTGTGTGCGAGGGTGCGAGAGGGCGCGGGAGGGCGCCCCGGGTGCCTCGGGGCTAGTTGGTGGAGGTTGGTGAGTTTTTCCTTTTTTGTTTTTGCTTTTGCAAAGTTGTGTCGATTGGTTGTCTGGCCCGGTGTGTTTGTTTTGTTTGTTTCCCTCGGCTCAGCTTGGTCGGTTTTGGGGGGCTTTCCGCCGGGAGGGGAGGGGAAGGGGGACCGGGGAGAGAGCGAGCGGGAGCAGAGCGTGGAGACAGGGAGGGGAGGGAGAGCTGCGAGTCGATTGTCTGGCTTCAAGACAGAAGTAGGAGGCAAAAAAAAAAAAAATCTCTCCAAAGATCTCGCTCGCTCGCTCTCCCTCCCTCTCTCGTCCACTCTCGCTCTCAGAGCTGGTGTGCAGCCCAGGAGGAGTCGGAGCAGGAGGAGGAGGAGGACGAGGAGGTGGCGGCGGAGGAGAGAGGACTGTCCGGGGGCCAAGTCCAGGGCAGCCCACAGTCAGCCATTCAGGAAAGCCATCGAAATCGGGAGGACGGCGAGAGCGGACGCGCCCAGGGAGCCGGGCAGGCCGGGGCGGAGGCCAGCGGCCCGCAGAGTGGCCGGAGCGCTGCCCGGGTCCGGGGGAATCAGCATGAAAGTGGTCCGCGTCGGGCGCCGCGCGGCGTCGTCCCGGCGCTGGGCCCGCCGCCGCGCCTCCGCCGCCCGGCCCGGGCGCCCGCCGCGCGCCTCGCTCTCCGGGGCCGCCGCCCGCTGTGGCCGGCCCGAGGCCGCCGCCGCCGCCGCCGCCGCTCCCCGCGGGGCCGGCCGGGCCGCCGCCGCCGCCGAAGCCGCCGGGTCGGGCCCGGAGCCGCCGCCGCCGGAGCCGCCGGGTCTAGCGCCGCCGCCGCCGCTCCAGTCGCCGCTGCTGCCGCTGCTGCCGCCGCCGGAGCCGCCGCTGCTGCCGCTGCTGCCGCCGCCGCCGCACGCGCATAGGGAACGAGTCAGCTCGCCGGCGGCGGGGGAGAAGGCTCGGCAAGGAGGGCAGCCCGGCACCTAGAAGCGCATCCTCGGTGCGCGCAGGGGAGAGAGACGGAGAGGGAGAATGAAAGAGGGGAAGAGGCAGCGCGGCAGCCGGAGAAAGGAGGCAACTCGGGGAGAGGAGGAGGAGGAGGAGAAAACACACGCGCGCACGCACACACACACACCGCGGAGAGAAAAGAACAGAGCATCAAAGTGATCAAATATGCTAAAAAGGGGGGCGCGGGAGGGAATGCGATTTATAGGCGCCGGGGCTGGCAGAAGTGGCTTCTCCGCGATCGGCTCACCGAGCTCTCTATATAGTGAACTTTGACACGACTGCTGCAACTTAGCGCACGTTGCCATGGCGACGGCGCGCCTTATAAGGCAGCCGCCGGGGTTGGCCTGGCCAGGCGCGCGCGCGCCGCCCCCTCGCCGTCATTGGCCGGAGCGCCATGGCGGCCGCGGGCGCAGCCCGGTCCTAGCGCGAGCGGCGTGGCGGCGGCGCGGGGCGCGGGGCGCGGGTGCGGGCTGGGGGCGGGGCGCGGGGCGCGGGGGGAGGGGGCCGCGTGCGCCCGCCGGCCCCGGGGAGCGCGCCCCCCGTGCCCGCACCCCCCGTGCCCGCACCCCAGCTTCGGCCGCGGCGGGGAGCGGCGCGCACACACACGCGCGCACACACATGCACACACGCGCGCACACACACACACACACGCACACACACACACGACGCCTCTTAAAGGCTCCGCTTGCCGCTCGCCAGGGAAGCGAGCGGGGACTTCGCCTCTCGCAACTTGGCGCAGCCCCCGAGCCCGCTGCCCGCGCGCGCACCGCCGGGGACTGGCGCAGCCCGCTGGCCCACCGCGCGCAACGCCCAGCAAAGTTCCCGCGGCTGCTCGGTGGCAGAGGGGCGGCGGCGGGGAGCCGCAAGGTGCCGGAGCCCAGCACGCGGGCACTGCCCCAGACCCGGGCTTTGGCCAAACCCGGGAGGTGGCAGAGCCCTCTGGCTGGCTGGGTCAGGCGGCCCTTTCCCACCCCGCCCCCCCCGAGAGGGGGTGGGGAAGCCCTTTACTGGCTGGTCTGGCCAGGGCTAACATTTCCTGGGTAGGTGGCCTGACGTTGAATCGCTCGAGTTAAGCATCTTGGATGCTGAGAGAAGCACAAGGAGACTACATCTCATTGTCATGACGCAATTACAATCAATTTCCGCCAACTTTATCCTCCTCTCTTAGGTCTTTGCAAACTCCGAAGTCCCGGTCCCGCCAGCCCCGGCCGCAGTGCTCCGAGGAAAGAGCGCTCGGCCGGCTGACGGACAGGCGGGGGTGGCCGCAGCCCGGCCGCGCACACAGGCGTGTCGGCGCACAGGCATCGGATGCACATTTGTCAATGTACGCAGACAAAGAATTGGGCGACTGGGTTCCTGCGTCCTAGAACAGTTGAGGAGGGACCTCATTGTTCTGCAAGTCCCCGTTAAGCATTCATACAGTCGTGAAAACACACCCAGAGATTCTGCCCCACATTGGAAATCACACCAGCTCCAGCTCACCACACAAACCACACGCGTAACAAGCCACCTTCTCCCTCAGGAGTCTGCCTATGACATGGACAACTTCAGCGTCTGCTCCATGTGCGAAAGCCACCGAGCTGGCCCCCGAGTGCAAGGCGTGTTGGCTTACAACCTCAGATAGCTCCCTGGAACGCACCACAGCTTCCCATGCCTTTTCGTGAGCTGCCGTTCTTCCACGTTTATACCAGAAAATTATGTTTCCGCCAGACACACTTTGCAATCAAGAAAAACTGTATGCCGCCAAGCCAACCAGGTTTATGGACAATTAAAACATTTAACACAAAAGACGCTGAGCTCTGGGGAAAGCATGAGCACTTATGAAGAGGAAATGGACGACTGCGGAAAGGCATCCCTGGTAGCTCGAAAAATTGGTGAGATAAGGTATTTTAAAAAAGAAACTCTGCGTTTAATTGACATGTGTAGATTGCAGTTTGTGTTCGATTCCCTTCGCACACATAGAGGCAAAACAGGAGGTCAGAGCTAAGTGGAGGGGTGAGCAGCGAGGGCTGGCGTTTTAGGGACAGGGCAATTCTGCGTCAGCCCCTCTCCCGAAACCAGCTTGCTCGACCCTCCGTCTCGCTGCGAGGCGTTGGCAGAGTTCACAGAAGCTGTAGGTGTTGGGATTATTTGAAAGTTGTAAACACACACACACACACCAAACCGACCACCACCCAGGAGCCTGTAGTCCGCCGTGGACCAAGATAAACCTGAGCTATTAAACATCAGAGCGAAGCTGGACTCAAAAACTTGAGGTTGATTAGAGACACAGTGTAATTTTCTCTTAAAGAAGACAAGAGGGATGGAAAAGAAATCATTTCTAAGGGACAGGTTTGAGATCCCAGCCCCCCTTCAATCTCTGTGATTCGAGCAATTGCCTAATTCCACATATGTCAGTAGATTAAGGGCAAACAGCCTAGATACAGTGGGACTGCAATTGAGATAGGAAATCTAATGGGTATTCTCATCTCAATTTAATAGAAGATGAGAATAATTGATTATAGGGAAATCTTAATCTTGTCTCCTGAGTGCGGGGCCGTCCACGGCAACATGTTCATCTTTTATTAAAAAAAAAAAAAAAAAAAAAGAAAGAAAGAAAGAGAAAAGGAGGCTCGTGGTCCCCAGGCCAGGCAGAGATTTTTTGGAATCTGAAGTTCGCTCTGCTGGCCTTCGATTGAAAATAGAGAGCTTCCCAGCAGCTTTCCTGTGAAATTGGAGCCTGCCAGGCACACGACCGCAGGGCTGCCCTCAAGTCAGAGGTGTTTCTGAATTTTTGAGACTCATTCAGTTATGGAAGTGCTGTCAGGTTAAAGAAATCACTATATGAACTGTAGTTAATATTACTGTGCAGTAGACACAGGGACAGCAGACTAGGAAGAAAAAAGAAGCAAAAAAAAAAAATGTTTTTAAAGGTCTTCCTCAGAGATGCTTACTCGCCTGGACGCCAAGATTAAAAAGCTCAAACACTAACCAATATATATCAATATATTGTTCTTTTCTTTAAAAAAAAAAAAAGAAAAATTCAGGCCAGGCTTTTATTGCAGATGTAAATTTATTTTAATGAGAGGAATGGCAAGCTTTAATTTGGCTGGAGAAAGCTGGAATAGCATTTCTCTTAATCTGGGCAGACAAACACACACGCAGGAGTATGATTTTCTTGCAGAAAGCGGCTGGATGGGTTGTAATTCTTTACAGATTAAGTCACACTGTGAATACAGAACCCAGCAAATGCCGAGTTTAACTCTGAACTCGGGGGAAGCCAGTTCTGTGCACCAGGACTCATTGAATTCCTCCTTTCCTTCAATCTAGTCCCTGTGTGTTTTTCTCTTCCACCACACTGACGCTCCATGAATAGGGAAAGGGGCTTCCATTGTGTCCCTCTGAACTTCCAAGTCAATGCAATTTTTAACCACTGGCTAGTGGTACTTTGAAAATCACCAGGGGCTGTCAGAGTTGGGGCCTCTGAAAAATTTACAGTGCTAAATCAGAGCATATGCTGGGAGGGAAAAAATTGCTGAAGATTGCAGCTAGTACAGTATCTGTCTGCCCCCTAGTGTAAGAGTCCTCGCCGCCTAAAATTCAACTTTAAAAGAAAGCGAGCTCTTAAAGGGAAACGACTTTGGGCTCACGTAGACACTGCAGAATGAAACTTCTGTACATTTAATCTGAATTATTCTCCGGGATTTAAAATTAATTGGCTTTGGCGTGGTTGGACTGTACTCGGATCTCTCCACCTCTGCGTTTCCCGAGTCACTGGTGAAGAGGTGATGATTTTTTTTTTTTTTTGAACTGGGTTTCTGTGCGTCCCCCTCACCCCCTCCTCTCTTTTTTCTTTCTCTCTGTCTCTGGCGTCTCTCTCCCTGGCTTTTTAAAAATGAGAGACCGTTCCCTGAACGCTCTGGACAGAGCACAGCAATGCTTCTTAAGCCAGCCCGGCGCGGTTGCAATAGACAGCCAAAAGTTAAACGTTTGCCTGAAATCCGCACGCCAGCTCCGCCACCCCGCCGGATGGTGAGTACCCCGTCTCGTCGCGGTTCTCCTGGCTTAGCCGGGCGCTCGCCTCCCCAACCGGCGGCCGAGGACGCCGGCCACCGCTCCGCTCGCGCCCTGCCTGCCTGCCTGCCTGCCTGCCTGCCTGTCAGTTGCACAAGGTTGCAAAACGCAGCGCATACAGTAAATTCGGATACTTAGCGCGAGCCTAACAGCTCCTTGGTTAGAAAACCGAGTCGCATACTCCTTGGAAAGCCACGCTTATACGACTGGTTTCGGCTTTTTCTATGGAAGGAAATGAGTTTGAGGAGACAGGGCGAGATGGGAGGCTCCGCAGTCTTTATGCTTCGGCTTAATCATATTTTGGCAGCTTTGCAATTGTATTTCCCCCTTCTCCCCCCTGCACCACTTCGCCTACCACACCACACATGTAATAAAACATGGCAATGCAATGAATTGACTCTGCCCCCCCTTCCCGAAACCCCTTAAACCACAGTCCTAGGCATTCCACACACGTTAGCAAACCGATTTTTTGAAAAAACCCCAAGTCATCCCCAACCCCACACAGCACAAGGAGAAAAGTGAGAAAGGAGAGAGAGAGAAGAAAGAAAAAATACTGTAAGTAAACATACCAAAACCATATTTGCCTTGTTCAAGGTCCCAAACCGCTTGCATCTTCCTTCTAAACTGGAAGAACTCTCCTTTAGTTTGGCGAGTGAAATAAATGCTTTGTTGGCCCCCTGAAAAGATGTGTCTTTGATAATTAAAGAGAATCGCTTCCTCGGTGTTTATCTAAGCGATTGTGCAAACTGATAAAAAGTAGGCACTAGCCTGCAGGGAAAAAGAGGAAAGGTGAAGGGAGAGCTCTTCCACCTCCAGGAAGTGCTTCCCCATGTACCAGGCGCTAGCTCGCAGCCTTGGAAAACCCTGCGTGCTAACTTTAGAGAGACAAGGTTTCAGGGAGCTCTCTACTTAGCTGCAGAGGAATGCAAGCCTCGCCTTTAAGAAAAAAATCCCCAAACCGTAGGTAGGAGATGTCGGGAGTGATCCTTGTCTCTCATCTCATTCCTTAGAAGGAAGAGTGCGTTGTTACACCTTGTTTGGGGCTGGAAAGACGAGACTTTAAAAACACCCGTCCAATTGAAAAAAATCTCCCAACTTAATGAGTTTAGTCGGAGGTTGGAGCAACCGGCTCAGCCTCAACAGAAAATCGCCAACTACGGGAGATGTGGCAGAGCAAGACCGAGGCACAGCCAAATTCCACTGTTTGGGGTCGGGAGGGATGGAGACTAATCCTAAAGCAAGTTGGAAAAAAACAGAGGTGGGAGAGGAGGGGATACAGCAGCAGCCTCGCAGACTGGCAGGCAGGCTTCCCTCGCCCTGGAGCACAGATAGAACTTGAAACAGGAGGACAACAATATTTTCCTAAGAATCTGATGGATCTTCAGTGTCTACTTTTAACACAAGGCCCCCCAGCTGAGTCCCCCCCCCAGCCCGTCTCCCCTGTGGATTGTGCCTCTCCCCCTTTCCCGTCCCTAGTCTAGAACTTTCCTGAAGAGGAACTCTATGTCTTGGGGGGAGGGGTTACCCTCTTCATGCCTCTATGGCAGGAATACTCAGCTCACCCCTCTTTTCATTCTCTCCCCACAACAAATAAAGAGAGTATGACTACAGTCCACTGGCGAAGATTGGGGATAAACTGCACTGCCTCCCACACTTTGAATATGGTTTTAAGTCATGGAGTATTTCTTTGGGAGGGGTGGAGATTGTTTTGTTTTAAGAGGAAGAATAATAGGGAAACATGGATCTTTCATTTTAGGAGCCTGTTATGGGAAGATGTATGTCAGACTTGACAAATGGAACTAACGCTCTTCGGCTGCTTCTTGTCCTTGTCTTAAACAGGAATTAAGTTAAACACAGTGCTGAATGTTAATTACATGTTTACTGGCTAATGAAAATTACAAATGGTTTTGCCACCTCAAACAATGATGAAAACTCTGAAGACACTGTAATTATATACTTTGAGGGAAATAACTCAGAATATTGATCATAAGAAGTGTAAATCTTTTTTTAACTATTCATTAATACCATAACTATGGGCTGCACAAGTTCCTCCTTGCGGTTCGTCTCATCAGTGATAGGAGCGGGTGGAGGGTGAGGCTCCTGGGAGGATGAACGCATTCTTTGGTGGAAGGAGGCCACTTGTGTAACTCAGGGGTGCCCCTCCCTTGCGCCCCGCCCCTTCAACCCCAGCGAAGGTCGGGCGCTGGGTGAGCCCGGAGGCCCACTGGGGGCTGGTGAAGGTGATCTTCACCTTGGGGCCTGTCCCTCCTTCCCCTCCCCTCCCCTTTTCTCTCCTCCTCTCCCTCCTCCCTCTCTTGCCAGGTCTGCTGTAGGACCACCTTCCAAGCTCGGACTCCGGGCCCACAAGCTGGCATTCTGGAGTCCTGAAGGGGAGGGGGGAGCTTTAGTGTCTGCAACTCACCTCAGCCCAGCACCGACACCTGACAGTTAGAAGCCCTCCTTTAGTCGGAGGTGGCTAGGGCAGCTCCTGGCCAAGAAGGAGGGGAGTGGGCATGGAGGTAGCTATTGGGTAAGGTGGCTCTGGTCACTGAACCAGAACTGGATTCCTCCGGCCTGAGAAGTGGAGAATTGCTTTTCTTTCTTTCTTTTTCTCCTTCTTTCTTTTTTGATTGTTGTTGTTGTCATTTTCTTTTAACTTTGGCCAGGGTTGGTGACCACTCGGATCGTGGGAGGTCAAGGGTGAGGGCTGCACCAACCGTAAAAGGTTGGCCTGGCCAGGCCGAAAAAGCCAATTGGCCAGGGCAGTGGGAACTGGTCAGCCACGCTGGCTCTGCCGAGGAGGCAATGGGGAAACCCACCCGAGCCTGGGTGCTGGAAGGGGTGCAGGACTCAGTGCAGGGTTTAAATGGAATATTCACGATTTTTTAAGTGCCCTAGGCTCATGGGACTGGAGTTCTCTTTCCCCCATGAGAATTCCCAAGGAACTGGGCTTTGTCTCAGGAGGAATGGAGTTTCTGAATGGTGTGAAAGGGACAGAGAGGGTCGCTTCCAATCGATTTTCCCTGTCCTTTCTGTCTTTTCGGATCAACGCCTTTCAATGGACGCAGAGGTGCTCTTTCAACCAAAAACTTGTGCTACATTTTCTGCCTGTATTGGCGCTAAATACAATAAGCATTGGGTAGATTTTTTTTTCTTCTTTGCTCTCTACAGCAAGAAAGCACCCTAATTAAATTGTTTTATGTGGACAGTCAAGACGGACCAATTAAGTATGCATTAGTATAAAGACAGAGTCTGCAGATAAGGCAGTGGACAGAACCCAGGGCAGGACAAAGAAGAGGCCGCCAGCGTCTGGGAGGGGCTGTGGACCTAGCAAGGTCGGGCACCCTCCTTTGGGGGCTCAGAGGGGTTGCAAAGGCTTGGCACCAGGTAAAAGAAGCACGAGCCGGCTAACAGGTGGGTGGTGGGGCTGGAGACCTTGTGGCCTGGAACCGTTGTCCAAGAGCCACGGGACCCAAGGGACTCTTGTCCCTCACCTTCCTCTCTGGCAGCTGAACCGGCCCAGGTGGATGGGTCATCGGACATCCCGGGAAGGGTCGGGGCGCCCCGCCCTACACCTTGCCCGTTTCCCGGAGACCCAGGTCTCGGGTGTGGCCCTGCAATGCTGAATCCGTGGGAGCCCAGTGGAGGCCAGTAAGGCCGGGGGCGCAGGCGGTGGCACCAGTCAACCTCGGGGCTGAAGAAGGCCTTCTCAATGTCTCTAGGCTCAGCGCGTTCCTGAAGCTTAGGCAAGGGGCTCCACACTGCCAGGAAAGTGAAAGTTGGCCCTGGACGCCCTGGGAATGGAGGGGCGTGGAGGCCCGACGCGGCCGGAGCAGGGCGAAGCCGGAGAGCGTGGAGGAAAGCTAGCGAGCAGAGGACCTACTGGGCCAGCGAGGCGACCCTGGGCTTCTTCATTCGCTCTCCGCCCTCCGCCCTTGGAGCAGCTCGCCCCAGAGGAGGTGACCCCCGGAGCAGGGACTAGGGCCTCCCTGCGCCACCGCGCGCGCCGTGATGCGTGGTCCCCTGGCTGTAGCGCCGTAGGGGCGGCGGGCCCGGCTCGCGGGGCGCACGGGGCGCCCTCGGAAGCGGGGGAGAGGGGGCGAGAAGGAGAGCCTGGGGGAAGCGGCTGAATGTCAAAAGCAAAAAGGTGGAAAAGCCGATTTTCCAGGCGCGCTTTTGCCCCCTCCCTCGCTGCTGGCCGAGGCTGTAAATCAGCGGCCGGCCACGAGGGCGGGAGCAGCCCCTCGGCGGCCCGGTGCGGCCCCGCCCGGCCCGAGCGCACCTCCCGGCGGGCCCCGAATCGATCCGCAGCCTAGCTGAGGATGCGCCGCACTAAATATTTACTGATCACACACAAATAGCCGGGGCTCCAACGATTTTCCTCTGTGAGGAGAGCGCGGAGAGAAGGGTAAATCATTTTATTAGTGTGGATAAAGCCCAGAGCACACTCCGGCCTGGAGTGTTTTAAGATGTGTCTTCAACGGGATGAAAAGAGTTAGGGAAATCGATACGGAGTGATTAGAAGCCCCCGGGGTGACCAAGGGGGACGGGGCTTTCAAGGATTTGGCGAGGCTGCCAGGGAGGGGAGTGAGCCTCCCGGGGGGCTGCCCGACCACCTCCAGGGAACTCCCCCAGCGCAGGCCCGCGTCCAGTCTGCTCGACGGGAGACGTGAGGGCGCAGCCGGCGGCTGGCTGGGCTGCAACCCAGCCCGGGCCCGCCGCGCCGGCGCCGAATGAGGGCCAGCCGGCCGCCGCGCGGTCCGGAGCTGGGGACTCGGGGCTAGGAGCCGCGCGGGCTCCACGCCGCGAGGCATAGTGGCCAGATGGCTTCAGGAGCTGATGACAGGTGCGGCGCGCCCACGAGGTCACGTCCGTCGCACGCGATCTCTCCGGGCTGTGTCCAGGAGGAGAGGTGTGGCCCAAACCTTCAGCTTGCAACTGCAACTTCGGGGGCTGTCCTGCCTACCTCCACTCCCCAGCTTTCTCCCCGACAGCCCTCTGGCCCTCCGTTCTTTTAATATTTTCGGGGAGGACCTGGTGATCCACCCAGGCTCGCCGACATTCCTTCCCACACACCCGGCGTCGAGGGAGGCCGACGGGTGGCGGAACCCATGGGATACGGCAGGACACTGGAGCGGCTCAGGGCAAGTGGGACGGACGAAGCCCGAAGACAAGGTGGAGGAAGGCCGGAGGCAGGGAGACCTGCAGGGACTCCCGGGACGCCCCGAGCTCTGCAGGGCGAGAAATCAGCCTTGGGGAGGGGCGGGCAGGAGGTCACATCCGGAGATGCAGCCGTGGCTGGGGCCCCCGGGCTGCTGCAGAGACCCCAAGCGGTGTAGGCTTCCAGGCTGGGGGGACTGAACAAGGTTGCGGACATTGCTGGGAGGACATCCGAGCAGCCGGGTCGTGGCGCTCAAGTGGCTTTGCACTTGTCAAGACTAGAGTCTCGCTCGCTAGCTAAGGTGCACAACCCCTCAGGTTCAAAGATGCTGCAGAAAATCAAGTGGGCACTATTGCGGGCAGAGGCGGGGTGCAAGGTGAGGAGAGATGAGAAGCGCCTTCGTTTCTTCTGGCTTTGTGGGCTCCTGATCTGTGGACGCTTCTTGCCCACCTCCTCTCTTCCCTAGCTACCTACAAGTATGTAGGAACGCGTGTGTCTGCAGGAAGCTCGGACTCCTCCTCCGTTTTCTGGGCAGCTTGAGGGACTCTGGTCTTCTCTGCCCTGCTTTTCGGTACAACAGGAAATAAAGCTGAGGATGCAAGTAAACATTTTCCAGAACGGAGAGTTATTATTATTATTATTATTATTAATATTCCCAGAGGATCGGAGCGATGCGTCCAGGTGTGAGGGGCTCGAATTCCTTTCTTGCTAATCCTCTCATTCCTGCCTTAGGAGTGACCAGCGTCGCAGACCTGACGGTGTCAGGAGCTGGGTCTCCATTAACCCTTGTGGGTCTTGGCCAGAGCGAAGGTTAACTACACTAATCTACCAAAAGGGACTGCAGCAAACACGGAGCAAACAAGGAAGGAAGGGAAGGAGAGAGACAGGGGAGAAGCCAAAAGGAAGGGCCGCGTCAGTGCATCCCAATTGCAAAGGTTTTGGATAAGCTCAGGCATCCTCTGAAAGGGCTTTCAAGCACAGCAGTCTCACCCAGCCCCACGCAGGCTCCTTGCAAATGGACCTCAAGCAAGAGGGAAGTGTAAGGCTGCCCAGTTCACCTTCAGTATATTTCCAATGTGTACACTGCCCTAGATTATTGTGTGAGGGAGTTTTGAAAAGTAAAACAAACCTTATTGCATCATTCAGTAAAAGTCAATGTAGACTCCCAGCAGTAGCCAGATTAGAGCTATGAAGTCTCGATAGGATTAGAAAAAATATGTTCTACTGACTTCAAATCTGGTCATGTTTCAGTGGACAGTTAGACACCAGGCAGGTGCAGGGTGGTGCCTGCACACCCTGTGTGGATGTTCTTGCTTCAGAAGTCGGTGGATGGATTCGAGACTCATATACTAAAGACCAGACAGACTGCCATTTGTGAATCCCAGAGTCTGGCAGAAAGCAGTGAAAAAAAAAAAAGTGTTGAATGAGCTGCTTGGAATCACTGTTTTAGAAATATAGGCTGCAGCACCTATTAATTGTAACACTGTTGTGGCTTGCAAAACCCATAGAAAGACAGTTCCAGGTTAAAAAAAAAATCAACTGTCCTCTTTGGTAGCTAAAGCAGGGCATTTAAACAAAAGATGTACCTACTACTATTTAAACACTCAGGAATGCATTTCTGCATTTCACTTTTCAGTGGATTAGTGAACTGAAGAAGCTATAGCTGGAAATGCTGGCGTCAGGGAGTTCTCTGCCCACCTGGCCAGGACTGCTGGGGGCTGCACATGCTCTCCATAGTAAGGTGATACTGCAAGGCAACTCCTGAGAAAATTCTGAAGGGCTCTTAAAGCGTGTGGGCATCGAACCCTACTTAGAATGGACAGAGTGGGGGAATGATTGAGTCTGTATTTTTTTCCTCTCTCCTAAGACTCTCTTAATGAAATTTTTAGGAGGACAGTTAATTTTTTAATATGTCAAAAAAGCATTAATCAAATGATATCAAGTGCAGTGATTTAAATGTGAATGTCTTAGGCGAATATCCAGATAAATTAATATTGTTAATTAAGGAAAATACAAGCAGAACAACCAATGGGGATTTATTGCACTTAATTTCTTTTGATTGCAAACTCAAGGTGAATTTCAGAAGAATAAGGAATAACTTCAGTACCATTGGCTTTACAAGGCTTGAAAAAAAAAATACAAAGCATGTGATTAAGGAAGTAGCCAGGTAGGTAGAGATAGACACCGAGACAGAAAAACATTATGCATGAATTTGAAAGTATTGAATCACATTACCAACTCCATTTCTTCTCCTAAAAGGTTAATTTGTTGAAATGGCAAGGCACATGTAAAAAAGGTAACTAAAGATAAAAATTTTGTGCAAAATTAAGAGGAGGTGATTTGACATCATATTCAGCTTCCTGATCAAAAGATGCATTAGCTCGGGAGTTTGCAAAGTGTGTTGTTTAAGGGAAATTTGCAATGGTCTCTTTCATTTTGAATGCAGGGCAGACAAAGGTACTTCTTTTATCCACTTAGTACAATTTAATATAAGGTGCTCAGCCTTATCCCAGTGACCGAGGTAAATTGATTAAGATGATGTCACTTTGAATGGTTGAAGCAAAAGTGAGCACATTAAAGCAAGGGAATATTGACTTCAGTGAGAAATGTCGTGGTGTGTTTCTCGACAAGACCACATCAGATCACAGGTTAGAGTGGAAGACCGGGGAGCCTGCTTCTTTGCGGAATCGACATTCATTTTCGTTTTTTACTTCCCCAGATATGCTGCACATTTCCATGTTTCATGGACTTTGTTGCTCCATTACCAAAGAATTAAAAGAAAGCAAGGATTGTGACATTCAAACAGGGGGAAGTTTAAAAGGGAAAATTTTCTTTACAGCTTCCTCTGAATCGTAAAGTCTTATGCTTGCTCACCCATTGACTTTCTTTCATGTGATTTTGGTTAATTTAGTGGCTTTTTAAATCATATGCTGTTCTGCTAAAGTCCACATTGTCTTTAGATTGAAAACAAATTCAAAGGCATCAGATCTTTTTCAAGAATTGCAATTGAATGTCCAGTTGTTGAAGAGCTACTCTTTCAATCCCCCTGGTTCTATAAAAGAGAACACCTCAACCTGTTCTTCTTTCCTAACAACTCTTAAAATTGCAACTGGCATGGCTGTGGATGAATATTTAATGGAAGAGCCTTTAACTCTCGTTTCCTGTTTGCCCTAGAAATGTCTTTCATTTGTCTTTTCTGCTACGTACTTTAAACAGCATTAGTCAGTATGCAAGAATTATCCACTCCCTTTTAAAAACCATACAAATTCTAATTCTAGGAAAGAGGCATGATGGCTTTCCTGAAGTTTCAGCAACATACCAAGTTTTCTGGGTAAACTGGAGGAAACTGTATCTCAGATAAATTCAAATCGCGAAGCTACTGGGTCTGGTCTGTACTTGAATGCTTTTGGCCTTTGGCCCTAAGGTGTTTGGGCTTTTCGTTTTCACACACTGTTGTTAACAGAGTGAGTTTTGAAATGAAAAAGAATATTTCCAAGGTGTCTTGCCTTTACAGTAGAGTGTAGAGTTGAACTGAAAAAGTGAGCCGCACCCCTGAGTGCCCAAGTTCTCAAGTCTGTTCAGGCGACAGTGAGGAGGGGGCACCTGCAAGGTACCCCTCCCACAGGCACAAACAGGAACACATCACATCCAGCAGCTAAGGAAGCTTGGATCATGGGGTTCAATGTGTTGGAAATGCAGACATACTGGTTTTTCAGGTGAGCCCTTAATAATATGGTTTTATTTCATCTAACTGTCCCCTAAGATGTGATGCTTCGGTATTACATAATTTTGGGATTTTACGGCAGGTTTTCCTAACCCACCATCACCGGCATTTTGGGGAAAGAAGTCCCCAAGATGAAAGAGGAGTATTAGGGAAGGGGTCTCACCTTTATTTTTAGGGTTGCTACAAGAGCCTTCTTTTCAAAATTATCATAGCATACTTTGTCACTGAGTGTCAAATGAGACGATTCCAGGAGGATAAGGAAGAAGAAAAAGACTGTTTGCCTGCTCCTACCCCCGCCACTACAACAAAGCCAAAGCAAAATGCCCAGACCGACAATGAGCAGATCCAAACCCCAGATCCTCACCTCACAGGCAGGCCCTTTGCCACTGGGGAAAGTTTCTGGGCAAGAGTGGGTCCTGCCCAAGATCCCAGCTGGTCAACGTTTGAGACGTGGCAGGCAGGGGTTTGCCTGCAGGCAGCAGACTGGCACAGCCTGGCAGCCTGGAGAGGCTGGCCTCCACAGACCCATCACCAAGAGGGAGACTTGGGAAAGCAACTGTTGGAACTTCACCTCTTCTTTCCAATGATGGCTTGCAGAGAGAGAGAGAGAGAGAGCAAGTGCACAGTGGGAGCTGATACACGCTATTTTCGTCCTTTCTAAGGCATTCCTAAGTTTTATGATTCCCTCCCCCCTTCTTCTACTATCTGTCTTTGTGCCTGTAGGGCCAGTGAAAGAGCAGGGCAGATTCTAGATTGCTTTCAGAGTTTGCCTTCTCTGATGATGGATTACCATGTCAATTTAAACGGCATAGGATTAATTTGTTTCAATGATTTCTCTTTAGGCTGAATGCCAGCCGTTTTCTGTCTCTCCCGTTGTTCTTCAGAACAGCAACTCCCCCCACCTCCCCAAAAAAGCCTTCTTCCCATATTGTATGTGAGAGACAATGATAGAAACAGACAAGTTAGGTGTAATGTTGCAGCACAGTCCAAGGTCTGGGTGTTTTTATCTCTGCCTGAGAGGGGGAAACACACAGTCAGTCACATTAAAATGAAATTGGACTCAACATTTATTCAATAAATACTTGTCTTGTAGATAATCCAGTGCCGAGTGCTTCTGACACATAAGGACTTAATTTGTCTTGGATAACGAGTTATTAATATGGCACATTGAAACTCACCACCTACAATCAAGACTTGAGATCCATAACAAACTGAAATTATCATCATGAAAAAGAGTTTGTATGACAGAGGAGGAATTTTTGAGAACGTATCTCTTTATCGTTTGCACACACACGAGCAACACACCTTATGCGTGTATGCACACACCATATGCAAATACATACATATGTATATTTCAAGAACACATATGCCAAACATCTCAGTGAAGTTCAAAAATTCCATCCATGATGCAGATGTATGTAACCTTTCCAAAAATAAGACCATCAGAAACATTCTCTTTTGAAAGATTTCCAAAGTGCACAAGAAAACTGCTGCTTCAACCCTCTGTTTTTGGAGGACCAAACCCATTATGAAGTTGAAAACGGCACAAGAAAACACTTCAGTTCTATCTCCAAAATACCCAACACGCCTTCCGTGCTCTTCCCCTAAACTCAGCGTGCCGCCAGAAAAAAAATACACTCTGCCTAGAATGAAGTGATATACAGGAAAAAGTCTGTCCCCCCAAATGATTGTTTTCTTTCGTTTCTAAAGGCAGGTTCACCGGTGGCTACAAGAGGGGGAAAAAAAAAGAGAGAGAGAGAGACCAAAAAATAGTTTTCATCTTAGGGATTGAGTATGCTGGGCAAATGTGGCAAGCTCTGGTCTTCTCTCTTCTCCGATGTGCTTCTCCTTTTCCTGCATCCTCCACATTGAAATTTCTCAGCTCGCAATAAAAAATTGTGTTTCAAATATGAACTCCAATGGATTTGATGGCCCTCCTTCCCTCTCCCGCCCACCTCTCAACCCCAGCTCTCGGTGCACCAGAAGCTTCTTCTTTCTAAGGACATTCACAATCACAGACCAATCGATGACTGTCAGAACGGGCAATCTGTTCAATTTTAATTTGTAAAAAAAAAAAAAAGTTGTTGGTTGCTAACCTTGGGAGAGATTGTAAGAAACCAAATCTCTGGGAGCTCTCCCTGGGAAGTGATGCTACACAGGAGCAGAAAATCCAGGCAAGAAAGGCTAACTGAATAAAGAGAGAGAATTAGGTTAAAAAACAGAGTACAATCTAGTATCGCATTTTCACTAGTGTAACTTGAAATGAAGGTGTCTTCAAGTCGTCAGCGATGCCACAGTGTTTAGATGTTGGCCACAGATGGGAACACCTATTGAAATGTGTCTGAAGAAGATGAATAGGGCTTGTCACTGCTGGGAAAGCACTGCTTTGCTGTAAATTTCTACCAGCACAAGATGAATTACCGATGAATGCTCACTTATCAACCCCATCACTATCGTTCGACACTAAATCAAATTGAGAAGTTATCTGCAATCAGAAAATTCCTTTTTAAAATAGACACACACCTTTAGGCCCCAACTCTTTAATTATCCCACTCACAAAACAATTCCCCATGCCGTGATGCTGCTTGGCTAACAGGGAGTTCTATCTCCAGGATGAATACATTTTTAAGTTCACAGACAATGGACAGCTGGTCAAATGGCAAAGTTTGACGGTATTTTAATGAGGGTATAAAGGCTTCTCTGAATTTAATATTTCATAAAACGTGTGTGTTGTTTTTCAGGCTTTCCTTCACTTGGAAGGCTAAAACGAGTGTATTTGCTGCTCGAAGCCCTGCGACCCAGCAGTTCCCTAACGCTCTGGTAAGATAACATTATCAGATAACTACACATTTAGGTAGAGCAGATGGGGATTAAATGGATGACAGTAATAATTGAAAACATGCTTTTTTAAAAAAAAGGATTTAATGCTGCCTCATGTATCTCATTTTTAAGTTGATTTGCTTGGGAATCAAAACAGAAGCATTATCTCTTTTGGTTATCAGTTACCTAAGTAGCCAGAGGCTTTCCCACTTAGGGCCAATCATGTTTTAACAATTCCATCAATCCCCCTGTTTTTGTAGGGCTCTACCTACTTCAAAAGTACTCTCACATAAATGATTCACTTGATTTTTCCTGAACTCCTGCTTGGATGGATTATTTTGGATTCCCATTTTGCTGATAAATAAACCGAGGCTTGGAGTTAGCTGAGGCTGTGGAGCTAAGAGGCACACAGTCATGATTTGAAGCCTTGCCTTCTACGTTCCTGCAGCAATTTTGACTTCAAATCATTATGCAAATAGGGAAGCTAATGAGCTAATACCAGCTAAGACTCCTCACACACCATCATTTACATGTGTTGTGTTTCCTCTCTGTATAAGTGTGTTAGGTGCTGCTACTATTTCCATCACGTAAGAGAATAAATGCAGAAGCTTATACAGCTTAGTGACTTGCCTGAAATTCACATCGCCACAAAGTTGGGTTCACTGTATTTGAATCAGGTTGAATGCTCCCCTTTAACTGGACCGAAAGGTTCCCAGAAAACTCTTTTACTTTTGGAACATGAGTCTGAGGCAGTGTTGTGGAATAGGTCCTGCCTTTCAATAAGAAGGCCTAGGTTGCAACTCCAGCTTTGCACGTTCTGAGAGCCTTAGACTCACTGTTGCTTGTCTTCCCCTCCTCCAAGGTGGTGTGATTGGAGAGTGGGTGTTTTGGCATGCCCTGGGGGTCTCTACATCCTGTACTGTAGTGTATCGGTTCACGTCCTGGCCCACCTGCTTCTGATACAGCCTCCTGCTGATTTTATTTTGGGAGGCAACAGGTGATGGCCCGACTGCTTGGGTCCCTGTCACCTGGTGGGATCCTGGGCTGAAGCTCCTGACTCCAGCGAATAGAAACACTCAAGTTCCTCCTCTTTCTCATTTTTTTTTTTTAAATTTTAAGATTAATTTGTTTTTATTGTAAAGGCAAATTAACAGAGAGAACAGAGAAAGATCTTCCGCCAGCTGATTCACTCCCCAGGTGGCTGCAATAATCAGAATTGAACCAATTTGAAGTCAGGAGCTTCTTCTGTGTCTGCCACATGGGTGCGAGTTCCCAAGGCTTTGCGCCGTCCTCTACTGCTTTCCTAGGCCACAAGCAGGGAGCTGGATGGGAAGTGGAGCATCCGGGATACAAGCTGGTGTCCATGTGGGATCCCAGTGCATGCAAGGTAAGGATTTAGCCACTGAGCCATTGCGCCGGGCCAGCTAGCTCCTTTTCCTGCTTGTCTCCCACTCTTTCTTGGTTTCTCTGTCTCTTTGCTTTACAAAAAGCAAAATAAACTGGTAAGTTTGCACCAAATGAAACTGTGACCATTGCTCGCGCATTCATGGTCCGTAGGAGCAGAGGAAGGAGTAACAGAAGTACAGCTGGCCCAGAGGGACAAATGGGGCTGAGTGACAGCAGGCAGGGGAGAGTTCGCAGAGCGTCTCACAGGCATTGGACGTTGGGGACCCGTCTGTGTACATGTCCAATTTCTTGCCTCCAGAAAGCACTGGGCACATTCAGTATCCTCAGGGGATTTGTTTTGGGGTCTCAGGAATGCCAACATCTGCAGATGCTGAAATTCCTTTTACACAGTAATGTAACATTTGTGTAGAAGCCGTGCACATCTTGGTCTATTTATCTCTAGACGGCTTATAATAGTTTATACAATGTAATTGCTATGTAAAAAGTTGTATTGTTTCTGGAGTAATGATGAAATAAATGCCTGTCCTTGTTCAGTACAGTCACAACATTGTAACCAAATTTAAAAAATTGTTGGAAGGCAAAGAGATTCAAACTGAAAACTAGTTCATTTTTGAAGTGCCTCTAATGGTTAGGGCCGGGCGAAAGCCAGGAGGCTGGCTGTGCATCTGGGTCTCCTGTGTGGTTGGCATGTGCCTGAGAACTTGAGTCATCCTCTTGTATCTCCCAGACTGTGCAGTAACAGGAAGCTGGATGGGAAGGGGAGCCTGGCCTCGAACCTAGGCACTCTCAGGTGGAGTGCAGGCACTGCAGGGAGCTTCCTGACGACTTGGAGGCAAACTTCCGCAGATATTCTCATCGTATGATTGGTTGCATTCCTGCATGGAGGCCCCACAAACAGGAAGGACAGACTATGCTTACAAAAGGGGAGGATCTTGGGCTGGGTGTCATAGCATAGTAGTTAAAGTCCTCACCTTTCACGCTGGGTGCTAATCCCAGCGGCCTTGCTTCCCATCCAGCTCCCTGCTTGTGGCCTGGAAAAGCAGTGGAGGAGGCCCAAAGCCTTGGGACCCTGCGCCCCTGGTGGAGACCCGGAAGTGGGGGAGACCCAGAGGAGCTTCTGGCTTCGGATTGGCTCAGCTTCAGCTGTTGTAGCTGCTTGGGGAGTGAATCATTGGAGGGAAGGAGAGGAAGATCTTCCTCTCTGTCTCTCCTCCTCTCTGTATATCTGCCTTTCAATAAAAATAAATAAATCTAAAAAAAAGAGGAGGGTCTTTAAGAAAGTCATAGAATTTAAAATTGACACGAAGACTTTCCCTTTTTCATTTTTCAGAAAAAAGTAAGAGGAAAACCTGGAGATCTGTCGGGGGTGGGTGGGGTTTTCTCAGAGTCAGGCAGCTAATTAGTGATTTAGATGAAACTGAACCTTTGGCTTCCAAAGCAGCAATCCCCACCTCCTGAAACCCTCTGTCTGTGCTCAAGGTGCATCTTAGATCACAATGTACCTGTTATAACCCTTCCTCTGTTTTCCGTGATGAGAACTTTGTGGATTAGGTTTGGTTATAATGCAACATTTTTCCAAGTCCTTCCTGCAAGAGTGTTCACACAAAATCTATCAAATGAAGCAGCCAAGGAATTATAGCCACATACATGTAGTATGTAGACAAATGACATAATAATAATATTCCGTAATTTCTATTAGGTGACAAGAACACTCCAATCCTTGTTTATTGCAAACCTTCTCCAATGTTTCCATAACCAAAACTGGTAGATTTTACATTCCTTAATGGCCCCCCAGTGGGAAAAGCCTGCATTATTTTTTATCTTCCTTTTCCTGGCCCAAATCACCCTTCTATGTACATTGCCTGTTTTGGGACCCCCAGGTTGGGTTTAATCAGAAGTTGCTTGACAAAATGTGCATTATCAAGAAATATAAATCTTTTCAGAAGCAATCAAAGGGATGGAAGATTGGCTCAGTATGTACATTGGACCTAATTTGAAGCAGCTTTGTTCTAATGAGAGCTACTGGGGTACAAAGTTAAGAAGTATTGTGGCCACCAGTTCAAAATTCCAACACACTCCGACAGCTTCTCCAAGTTTCTCTTGCTGAGTACTCTGAAACTTTTTTTTTTTTCTTGCAAGGAATACTCCCCAGCCTGGGCTACACTACTTTCTTTGCTACCTCTGGGGACTTGTCATCATTGTCTTTGGGAAATGATGACTAATTCTCTTCAGAGTTTAGCAGGTACCTCTGATTTCACAACTCGGAAGTTGGCTTAGCATTAACTTTCATAAGAACATCTTGGCCTGCAGGCATCTGTATTACAATTTCTTTCTTGGCTTAATAAAAGGAATCATATTATCTACCTGGTCAATCTCGATTGGTTTTCAAAATAGAGATGTGGTTAAACCTAATAAGCCTCATTAGGTATCTGCGTTAAAAACAATCCAGGGCCCAACTGACCGCGTGGCTTTGAAATGTCCCGGCCGCTCTGGGTGGCCATTGCATGAATGCAGATGTTGCCACTTTGGGATGCTCATTAGTTTGTAACTCTGGAAGAAAAAAGCCTAGTGTGTAGGTGGAATTTTAATACACAAGAGATCAAATCCTGATTGTTGGATTTTGTTTTTGTTTTCTTTCTTTCTTTCTCTAATCCCACTTTTTGTCCACATGGCCGTGTGGGAGACATGACTTGATTTTTCTTGATATGGTTCACCCATCCACAGCTGGAATTCCAAAGGGGACTGAAAATGTCTTTAAAATCAACACAACTCAGGGAGCCGGAGAGAACAAGTTTTCCTTTGTTGTAGGGTATAGTATTATTTGCTGTAGGTTTTTTGATATACATTCTAAATTGGGCCTGCAAAGGCATGCTTCATCTTTAATTCATCACTCTCAGCTGAAAGAGATTAGCAATGTCTAGCACGCACCCTTCGTATGGTGCTGACCTCATCAAGTATGGCCTGAAATTAATTAGCCTCATTCATTCCAAATGGGAGAGGATAATGGAGCAGCATTTCAGAGATGACCGTCACAAATTGTATGCAGCATATTTAAAAGGCCCCTGTTTTCAAACCGTGTCGATTACAATTCTCTCCAGGGCTTGCAATATGTCCGACGTATCCAGGACCTGGATCAGAGCCTGGCCAGCTCCATGTATGTGCGCATGGTGAGAGTTGTATGTTGAGGAAAATTCCTGCCTGTGAACCCATGTGTCCCCTATTTAACTTTCTTGGTTTCTTGGATGACATCTGGAATCCCTGGCCAACAAAAATCCCATATTTAATACGGTGGATATGGTCGTCCAACACATCAAGTCGTCTTTTTGTTGTTTTTACCATCAAGTAGAACATGCTAGCAAACGTTGCTGCTGTTTTTCAGAAAGATGCAACTTTTCTTGAGTTATTTTTGAAACTTTCTGTTTCCAGTCCCCACTGTCTGATCATATTGTAAAACATGATGAAGGACTAAGGTTATAGAATTCTTAAATTGACCATCTTACTAAGATTAGTTGACTTTTCCCTTTTGGGGATTGACCAAGCGAGGCTACATTCTTGAACAGCAAACTGCTTTCTTTTCTAGCCAACAGTCTTGACCCGGCTTCTCTGGGATTCTCAGAGACGTTGTGAAGTTTATTTTTATGAGCAAGTGATTTGGAAATCACAAACTTGACTTCTTTGTGTTTTCAAGGTCTTGATTTTGTAAATAGCATGGAATGTGGCTAATTTATGGAAGGACATCAGTAGTATTTAGGGGGAATTTTAGATAGTCTGCATTTGTTGAGAAAATCAGTTGTCCCAGGATGACGTGACTTAAATTGAAAAGTAGATATTCAATGTAATGTGGCGACGATGCAGTGTTTCCATTTAACTGAGTGACAAACGAACTTTTGGGCAAATAATCTTTTCAGGCGTTACCGAGCCACTAATCTTTGTATGTAAATTGCTTGCAATGATTTTGTCTTGTAATGAAGAAGCGACTGTAAGCATGCTGCCCACATCTCTGGATTTAGACATCTCTGTAAGCTCCCGTTTGCCTAATCTTCTCATCCTGGAAGGCCCCTTCTCTAATAGGCATCTATCATTTCTATGTACAGGATCATCAATCCACGAACTGTGAACCTATCATTTTGACATGGAAGATCTATCCTTAAATCTTGCTAAACCTCTAGCATATAATTTGAGGAAATTAACTGGCTTAGTCTGGGCTTCTGACTTCTGGGGGATGAAATGCAAAAATGGAGAAAGCTTAAATTCTACAAATTCGATTTTAAAGTCACAGGGTTTGACTGAGCCAGGGATAAACGGTGATGCAACGTAGATCTTTAGGTGTTGACAGAAATAGATTATTTTGCTAATTATCAGCTGGTCAATTTGTAATTTCATGACAAACACACCAGGGAGAAGAATCTGCAAAAACTGACTTGTTTGTGGAAGTGCTTGTTATTGAAAATATTTGTTCTTATAATACTTTATTATTGATACATGAATACTGCAATATTCTTTCTTTGCTTACCTACTAATTTTTTTTTGCCATTTTCCCCTCTAGCTGAAAGAGGTAAAAATGGCAGAAAAACTGTAAATATCAGAGTTAGGCATGAATTTGAGTTCATTCAAATGACAAACTCTAAGCAGAACTCGGAGGAGCCCAGCCATTTCATTTGGCATTTAGTGTCCACCCGAAAGTGTAAATTCTTATGTGGCACTTGAGGGTGGAAGGAGGTTCACCTAAAATTCAAACCAGGTTTTCCTAAACTAAACCCAGGCTCACTAACTTTGGGTGGACAAAAGTTCATAATAAAACCTTCATTCTACTTTGGCTAACAATGCGTAAATGATGCTTTGGGGATAGGGAGAGAAGCAGAAGGTGCTTTTGGAAATGTTGCTGCATCTGATTTCATTTCTTATTTTTGGTAATGTTCTGAAATAAGAGAGAACAGTATATGAAGCAAATGCTTAATGATGTATGTTAAAAAATGCCATATATGAAAGACCAAGAGAGGGAGCGGACAGTTTTTGGTTTGTTAAATGTACATAGAATGCTTTACTAAGGTACTTGGATACAGATTGCCAACTAACATTTCTAAGCTGCTTGCTGTCATTACGTGCTGTATTAAGCATGTGTATTATTAATACACCTGTTCATTCACATGTGTTAGCTTCGTTTGGTTCATCGCAGCGTTACCTGGCAAACTCTAAGACGGCAGAGACTCGGCACAAAGTATTCCTTTGCCCAAGGTTATATCACTGTAAAAGTAATCTGAACCCCAACATGTCTGTCTCTAGAAGCTCTGTACTTACACACCATACTGACTGCCTCTCTAGGGAAAATACACTTACAGTCTTGTTTGGAAAATAAACACTACAGATCCTGAATGGGAAAGCAACTCCCCACTTTTTTCCCCCTAAACTACTGACTCTGCAGTAAATTTAGCGGGAAAACCCAAATTAGGAAAAGCTTACTATTATAAGATTTATTTGCTTCTATTGTAAAGTCAGATTTACAAAAAGAAGAAGAAAGAGAAAGATCTTGCATCCGTTGGTTCAATCTCCAAGTAGCTGTAATGACTGGGGCTGAGCTGATCTGAAGCCAGGAGCCAGGGCTTCATTCTGGTCTCCCATGTGGGTGCAGGATGCCAAGGCTTTGGGCCGTCCTCTACTGCTTTCTCAGGCCACAAGCAGAGCACTGGATGGGCTGGGTGGGAAGTGAAGCAGCCAGGATACAAACTTGCATCCATATGGGATCCCGGAGCATACAAGGTGAGGACTTCAGCCACTAAGCTAGTGTTGTGCCCAAGAGAAAGCTTGTCAGATCCTCTTATCCCAGAAGTGGGAAAGGAACTGATTTCCCAAATCTCCTGTAAGTCTTCCTAAGCTTTTGCTTAAAAAAATTCAATTATATGTAGCATGCCTTCCTGTTGCGGAGATAGAGCTAAACTGAGTGGCGATCCAAGAAAAAAGTACACTGTGGCGAGTGAGGTATTGGTTCGGGAGGAAAGACCTGCAGAATGAAAAAAGCAGAACTTGGCAAGTTGTAGTTAATAGGGAATGCGGCTGGATTCTAGAAACACTCAGGAAAGAAATGAGCTCCTAAAATGCCACGAGGGAGGAGAGGAAGAGACAGATGGGAAAAACTAAAATAAAGGGGATGATGTGATTTGATCACTGTCTTTCGAGCCCCACAAAAAAAGCTGTGCTTTGTTGCACATAACAGAACCCAGGCGAGAGATTTCATGTAAGAAAGATTCCCCCCCCCCCAAGAAAAAAAAAGTAGAGACAGAAAGACAGAGAAGGACCAAAACCAAAAACAAAAGCAAAAAACAAATCCCAAAACCCGACCACCTATAATGTTGTGTGTGGATTGAAACAGAAAGATTCGCCAAAGCAATATGGTTTAAAAGTCTCCATCATAGTACTTGTGGAATGCTGCCATAACCTCCATATGACTTAATGCTTATGATACATTTACAAACTCTATCTTGTCTTTTTTCCAGAGGCTCAGAAAGGGTGTGGCACTTGGCCAGGGACAGAGCAAAGGCTCCGAGTCCTCTCTAAACCTGATGCCTTCCTGGAACACCACACTGCTATCTCCACAACTTTGCTAGGGACATAATGTCGCAGGGACAAGGGGTGCCAAGGCTAAGTTCTCGACAGGACGTCGCCCTCCACAGCCATGCCGATGAGAACATGCTAGGCTGGCGTGAGACAGCACCCTGCCCTGGGACCCAGCCGGCATCCTCCAGGAGGTGGCCGTGCCTGCTCAGTTCTTTCAGAAGCCGTGCACAGTAAGTAAGCACAAAGGTTGGGGTGGGGGGGGTGGGGGGAGGAGAGAAGGATGAGCAGAGGAAAATGGAGGGGGCTTTGCAAGGGAAGCCCCAAGCTTCCTGCGTCCACAGGCCCTCGGATGAAATCACCGGGCTGTTTATGAGAGCCTTAATGCTGATGAAAAGACTGAATTACGCTCCAAACTTTTCCCTGCTCATGGAGAGAAGTTCCAGATTCTTTAAAAGGTATGTAAAGCATTGATCTGCAAAGTGGCAACAGCATTTGGGACCAATTATCCAGATTAGGAGGCAGCGTCTGTTTACACTCCGTAGCCCAGAGCCCTTTGACTCTGCTGCACAAGCTGGAGATTGTAAATTACAGACATCTCAGCCCGCCATCACTCCTCTCTTGACCTGTGTAGGAGAGCCCTCTGGACATTCGCCCTAAACTTTCCGTGGATGGGGAATATTGGCTTCGAGGTGAGACATTTAACTCAGAGCTGGCCTGCGTGGAATCCCTGAGTCTTGCTGACCGTGTGTGTTGGAGTTTTTCAACTCTGTACTCCTCAGCAATGACTTGAAAAAAAAAATTAAAAAGTTGGAAAAGGCTTTTTGCTGTCTTCTGCTTAATTACCATAGCACTTCAATTTGACTCCATTTTCCAATATGTTGTGGATTAATCAGCAACAAATGGTGAGCAGTGAAGTTATTTCCATGAAAACTGTGATGCTGAAAGTTATTGAACATGGCAGCCACAGGTACCGTGAGCAATGAAGAGGCATCTGGAACATTTGGCTAAATCTCCAGAGTTGATGAAGATTTGGATCACTTGAGGTGTACATGACTTTCCTTACTGCATAGAAAGCCCTGCTCCAACCCTGATAACTTTTTGAAAATATTCACCTCTCTTTTAACATAATCCTGATGTTAAGGGCTTGACCTTGCTAGGGGGGAAATAACCACTGAGGTCAAATAGCCAGGAGAAGAAATGAGAAGTGTGCCTTCTCTGCCAGATGCAATATGTTGGAAAGAAAAATCCTCATTTTACCTGTGGTCCTAAGGCACGTGTTCAGAGTTGAGGAATTTCACTGTAGCAAACAGCACCTCTGGGCCATGACTTTGGAAACAAGAACAGACTGGACTATGCTCTGTGATATTCCTTTGGTTCGGGAGCCACTTAGCAGAAAACAGCACTGAAGCTGTGCCTGCGCAGCGTCTGGCGCCGTGCAGGGTGAGGCCACTTTTATCCAGTCTTGCAGCAGGTACAGAGCTGGCTGTCGGCAGAGCCAGTGCCCATGTGATGCCACCGCACACCATTCACACATTGATAGGATTTTCTGATTAAAAAAAAAAACCAGCCCTAAAACCCGACATTATTCAATCTTAGGTTTTTCTGACCCTGGTTTATCTCAACAATTTACCATTTTCTGCAATGTCAGAGCTTCCTGACATTTACAATTAACTCACAAATTAACTTAGAAATGATAGTAAGCTCTCAGCTAAATGATATAGTGGCCACTGGGGACCAGGCCAATTTTCTAGAATAAGGTTAGGACTGAGTTGCTCCGTTGCAAGCTGATGGGTCATACAGAGATGGGCTTTCAAGTGTGAGCAGGAATTCGGGATTGAGAGATGTTGTCACCTGTCTCCGGCATCTGTTTTTTCATTAAACAGAAGCACTTGCTTCGCTCTTACTCTTGTTGTTGTCGAATTCTAGGTTTTCCTGTGGAATCCACAAGGAATTCATATGGGCTCCTATTAGGAGGATCTTGGTTCATCTTCCCACTGAGTCCAGAATGCAGAAGAAGGGCAGACTGTGGCGCAGCTGAACAAGGGCAAGACTCGGAGCAGGTAACACAAGCGTGTGACCATTAGGTAGAGACAGCCAGCCAGGTTGGCCAGTGCCTCAGAGGGGGACAGAGCAGAAGGGCCCAGGAGCCCTGCAGCTGTTCCAGCTTTGCTTTCAGAGAGCTTGATTCCATGTATGGAAGCAAAATTCCACCAAAGATTCCAATGGGTTGGAGTCTACCCTCGGAGGCTGGGGGACCAATTCATGTCCCTTAACCTCCAATAGCTCTTTGGCTAGTGGAAGGCCGTTCTCTCTCAGCCACTGCTTTGTTTTTATTGTCTGCTTGCTCCAGGTCTTTGTACAACCTGGATGTGAGAAGCTTTGCTTCTCTGATTCTGCTTTGGGTCACCAGTGTCTCTTGTAAGAAGTGTCATGAAAGCAGTGGAGCGGTCACAGGGTACACGACCAGAGTGGATAGTGACTGGCTGCTGTGTCCTGCAACTGGCTTGCTATCAGCCCTTCACCAGGAGAGGCCCCAAACCCTGGACTCAAGTCCCATTCATCTGCGTCTTATACGGGGATTTATTGCCTTTCAGAACATCTCATTTTTATCCCCATTAAATTTCATTTTGCTTTGGCTTTGTGATAGCTTTTAGAGGCTGTTTCCCTCATTCTTTGTTCTAGTATAGATTGACTAGCATGTTTTTTCTCTCTTCTTACGCAGTTTTACCAGATCACTGAATTGGACATTGCAAATTCCAGACTTTCTGGAGTTTCTGGAATTTTCAGAAGCCGCTAATGATTATGTTAGAAATCATTGCATATTCATTATTGCAATTAGCTCATAAGTAGTGGCTAATGTCAGGGCTTTCTGGAAGCAGATTTGCCTCAGTTTAAATCCTATGTCTGTCATTATACCAGCTAAAATTTAATTGTAATTTATTTGTGTCTCAGTGCCCTCATCTGTAAAGTGGAGATAATACGTATCACGTATGACTAGTTTGATGATTAGATGAATTAATATATACAAGTCACCGAGAGCAGGCAGGTGTGTGGTGTGCACTGGTCATCATAATACAGGTAAAGACAAAGACGAGATCCCTAAGGATGGGCACAGTGTTTTCTCAATTGCTACCTTTCCAGAGACTGGCACTGCATCTGGCATGTATCTGGGACTACCATACTAAGAGTTTCTATAGTGATCTAGACATGAGGAGTAAGTAGGCAACATGGTCATTGCTATGATTCTGAATGCTAACAGGTTTTCAATATTATTGAGAAGTCTCGACCAGGGAAAGGGTTGTGCACCTGCAGCCTCACACCACACAGTGATTGTGCCACTGACCATACATTAGGAAACCAATAATCGCATCAGTGTAATCAGTGGTGCTAAATGGGGATGCTTCCGTTTGGCACAGAAGATAGGCAGAACCACGTCCTGAGGGCCACTCCCCACCCAGTCAGGGAGAACACATCCCGCTTAGCTTTGCTTGCACAGTCTGAGGGAGTATTTTCTACTTCTAGCATGAAATGGGGCTTAATCAAAGAATGCTAATGTTTGACAGATCTTTGTTTTGTTTAAAATTTGGAAGATTCCCATGCCAGTGGTAGACTAAAAAATATACACACACACAAAAGTGTTTCACATGTAACCAACCATGTGAAAGTTTTGCATTTTCCTCATTCTCCATAGACACCGCCAGGAAGGCTACCCGCTGGGGCGTCGGTGCTATGTGCATGATGCTCCTGTTGGCTCCAAATGTTAAGTGGAGCTCTCCTTAGGTTGAAAATTTACATCTTTCAGAGATATCTTTTACTTTCGTCCATGCTAATTTGAACCCGTGTGGTTCCATAGTTTCTTCTTTTTGCAGTAACACAAGGAAAGCATAAAACTCATCCTCTCCTATGTCTTCTCCTATGGGCTGGAGGCATTGGGGCCACCCAGTCTCATGACAGGTGGTTGTTGTATGTATACTTTTGACAGAAGCCATCCTAAAGGTGTGTGGCAAGTCATTTGAAATTTGCACACAGTCAACCCTATCCATTACACGTTGCCCATGTCATACCCATAATCCCCAAGGCAGGCATGCTCTTACACACGACGGGCCCAGGACTGCGAGCTTCTCTACAGGCCCAGCTCCCACTCACTGCCACGGAGACACTTCAGTGGGAGTTGTCAGCAGCACAAAGTTAGCCCGGTATAGTCACAGGCACAGCATGCACAGATAAGCAGAGAGACCTGGCTGTGTGTTACAGAGCTGGAGGAAGAACAGAAAAACTGCCAATTTTCATAAGAAATCTTACCCCAAGAACACTGAGACCTGTAGGCTCATCCTCACTCTTTATCCCTGTCTCACGACCCGTGGATCCCAGGCTGGGACTTGAAAGCAGCTAAAACAGAATGGGCATTGAAAAGAAGGTCTGCTACGGGGCAAGGAATCATGCTTTGCATCCAACTTACAATGTGGGGTGACTGTTCCCCACAGATGTCCTGCAGCACATTAATTTATCAACATGCAAAGGGGCATCTTGGAACCAGTGGTCTCTAAGACACACATCAAAAACACACAGGTGTCCAGATTTTGAAAATGATGAATGTAACCTACATAAATAGCATATTATTATAGTTAGTAATAATTCACATATGAGGGGTCTTAAATTCCCATGCATATTGTCAAAAACTACACATGGTTATCAACTTTGTCTTTATACCAAAATTAACCTATCTTTTAATTCCCTTTGCAATGAATGTTTAAGATGCCCCTCCCTATGTGCTGCACATTGTTTGGCAACATGTTAGCAAATGGGAGGGAGGCCCCTTTTTTTTTTGCCTCTCAGACATCCACAGAACCCCTCTTTTAAGTGATCAGGTGTTACTGACCTCAAACCCTGCCTGTAAGAAGCACCAGGATTTCATCCTTAGTCTCAGAGTCACGGCCATCATGCTGTGAACAAGGGACTGACTCTATTTGTCATCATCAGAAGCAGCAGACTGGAATGCAGAGCCTGGAGTGGAAGGCTTGTTGTATGCCACACCAGTCGTGTGTCTTGGGTCCATTTTTCTCATGTGCACCCTGAAGTTAACAATAACTTTTTCCTGGCAATGTTGTGAGGGCAGCTCCAGGAATGTGTCTGCGTGCTTTGCATGGCCTGCCCCAGTACGTGGAGCTGGCTACTGTGACGGCCTGTGCAGCTCAAGAGGTGTCAAAGGAACGCTTCCTTCTGCCCCCACGGCTTTCTAACAAAACCACGCGTATGCAATCCTGTGAACATTAAGTTGCTTCCTTTACAAACAGCTTAATTACATATTATCCTATGGATTAAAAAGACACCACCTGTAATGGAACGCATTTGATGCTGCACTTACTGCTTTCTCAGTGGCCTTATAGAGCTGTCCATGCTCAGGGAGCACAGTGTGTAAACCGCACACACAAGTGTGGCCTGGTGAGAGGCTAGTGGGCACTTCCGCCCCTTTCAGTATCGGCCATTTTTTGGGATTGTGAAATTTCAAACTTCTTAATAACATACATAATAAACTGTTGTGAACTATAGTCACCCGCACACTCCCCCTTTGCTTTTTGGTACATAGTGCTATAAAAATAATAGGTTTCATGGTAATGAGTTAAGATACGAAAACTGCCTTTCTCCATAATGATTTAAAATTTCTTGTCATTTTCTCACAGTTCACAATACGAGGACTCTCACTTGAAGTTGAATTAATTATGTTTTTAAAAATTGCATCATTCTAAACGACTTCTACTCTTTCTAAAAAAAGGTAGTCTAGGTCACATTTCAAAAATAATGTGTTCCTGAATATGAAGAAGTGCAATAGGTTAATTTAAAAAGTATGAATAATTCAACACAGAGTCACGCATTTCTTTTTACTTATTTCCTCACTTAAAAATGCTTCTTTAACTCCCATTGGCACATACGGCTCCCCAGGAGCTCCAAGAAGGAATGCGAAGTTGCAATTGTTTAGAAGAAGATAACAAGTTTCAATTAATACGTTTGGAAAGCGCTCCTACAGCTTTTGGTGTGTGTGCCGATAGCTGATTTTTTTGTTGTTCTTCATAAACTGATCTTTTCTGGCTTGAAGTTGCAGGCAGAAAATGTTCCAAGTTAAAAAAAAATCAATTGGATTTATTCAAGTTTTTCAAAGCCCAGGCTTTGAAGAAGATGTGTGTGAGAGAATTTAGTAGTGGTAATGGCAACTTAGCCACTTCTATTTGAGTAACAAAATCGGTAAAAGTGAAGTGCTAAGTTGAACTCTCAGTGGGAAATAAAAGTGATACCCGTGTATTCAAATAGAACAGGATGCTTGGACCTCTTATCCAAGCGCATGTACCCATCAACTGTTTACGTTCTTTTTGTCATCAGAGGCAGTGGGCAGGTTGTACAGTTCACGCAGCCGTCTTTTCTCAGCGTTGCCTCGTTCATGTAGGGCCGGTCGCCCTGGCTTCCCAAGTCCTGGCAGGTTTGGCAGCCAGGGAGTCATGTCTTTGCACAAACAAGGTGTTTCTCTTGTTCTTCCGCTCTGGCCTCAATTTCACTTATCCCCCGGCCGCCCATGCCTGGCAGATCATAGCACCGCGCCAGTCTGCATCGAATCGATTTAGGACAGTACGCATTTCCTTAAAAATTACATTCCCCATGAAAACTTAACAGGACCACGACCACATCCGAACGGTGTTATGGGAAAAGTGCCAGCAGCTGAACTGAAATGAAGGCCGGGTCCTTTAGAGCAGGGAGAAGGGAGGAGGGTCAGGCAGAGAGAGAAGCGAAAGGAAAAGCAGGGCACGAGGAAAGACAGGGAGGAGAGGAGGCACTGAAATTAGAACAAGAGGCTGTGTTTATTAATAACCTTACTGACCCACAGGCCCCTGACACAAAATACATTAAGGGTTCTTGGGACACGCTGGTCTGTCACTCACAGCAGGAGCAAATAAAATGGTGTTGGTAGCAGCCAACTTTCCCAGGACAGACCAAAAAGAAGCAAGCAAGCCAGGCTAACGTGAAAGCGCAGACTTACCAGCTCAGGGCATCTCCACACCAGCCGGCCGTGCTCCGGCTTCCGCCCCGGCAGGCTCCTCTGCAGGTGGGCCACCTTTCTGCTACTCCTCTGGGAAACTAGGAGATAAAAAACGCAAGAAAACATTGGACTCTCTCACAAGAAAGTACGTGGCTAGTATAGGACACTTGGAAATCATGGAAACGCGTGAAGGGGAGCTAACATCGCCTCTGATTCTCTCAGCTGAGTTCAAGCGTGTGAACCCTCGGATCCGCATTTTCTGAGTCTTCCCCTCTGCCCTTCGGAAAGGACCTGGGCTGCTATTTAGGAAATACTTTTCCCCTTTGGCAAGATGTTATAGATATTTGCTCATGTGGTAAAATGGTTCCAAAACATGATTTTTATACCTGCATCAAATTTTCTTATTTCAAAAAACCATGTGTAATTTAGCCCCTTCTGTCAAATTTATGTCCCATATAAGTTTTTGCCTGTACACAACCTCGTCCATTTATGGATGAGAGAGAGAGAGCTGTCATCTGCAGTGGCAGGGTCAGTCCAAAGCTCCCAGGGGAAGGGCAGAGAGCACGCACCTTGAGCCCCATATGGTGCCCTCCAGGGTGTGCATGAGCAGGAAGCTAGGGTCTGGAGCCGGGCCAAATTCCAGTCCAGGCACCCGGATAAGAGATGGCGACATCCCACCAGTCAAGGCCAAGCGCATGCGCCATCCAAGCATTTTAAACAAATTACTTTTGGGGTGTTCACTCTGCGGTGTGCTTGTTCAGCTTGTATTTGTGTTCACAGAGAACGAGAGTGAAGATTTCAGAATGTAGCATGAACTCTGCTCGTGATAAGACACTTGGCCTAGTGTGATTTGCATCAAATTGGTTATGTAGGATGCTCTCTTCATATTTTTTGACTATTTGTTTTGTTTTATGTTTATGTGATTTGCCTGTCTTTGTTTCTACTCAGTTTTTGCCTTGTGGTTCTATGGAGGTGCTTATTGATTATTTGTGTATAAATGTTTTTCTGTAAAAATGATTTACTTAACAGATTTGTGAGTGAGAGAGTGAGAGAGAGATTGTGCCATCCACTGGGTCACTCTCCCAATACCTTAAAAAGCCAAGGTTAGCTCAGTCAAGGTGAGGAGGAACCTGTGCATCACTCGTGTGGGCGGCAGGAACTCAAGATCTGAACTCTGGGGGCATCCCAGAGTCAGTGTTAGCAGAAGGAATTAGGAGCAGGAGAGAGCGGCAAAGCAGCCCTCCGCTGCAGAAGGCCGCTGTTCCTGATGGCATCGGAATGGCCGGGCCGAATGTTGGCCCCTCAAAGTTCTTTACGTGTTGTTGATTAATTCTTTCATAATCAGGTTGCAAGCATTTGCTTAGTTTTGTTATTTGGTTGTTAGTGTTAATGGTGGTTTTTAACTTTAAAAAATTTTAAAAATATTTATTTTAGCTGAAATTTAGAGTTGCAGAGAAAGAGAGAGAGAGTGCATGTGTGTGTGTGTGTGTGAGAGAGAGAGAGAGTGTGTGTGTGTGAGAGAGATAACTCTTCCATCCACTGGTCCACAGACAACCACAGTGGCCAGAGCTGCGCTAATTTGAAGCCAGGAGTAAGGAGCCTCTTCAAGGTCTCCCAAGGGCATGCAGGGAACTAAGCTACTTTCTCAGACTATAGCAGGGAGCTGTATCAGAAGTGGATTCTGGCTTCAGATCAACTCAGCTCCGGCCATTGCAGTCACTTGGGGAGTGAATCATTGGATGGAAGACCTTCCTCTCTGTCTGTATATCTGCCTTTCCAATAAAAATAAATCTTAAAAGAAGTGGAGCAACTGGCACTTGTATTGGTGCCCATATGGGAATGCCAGGGCCACAGGTGAAAGAACAACCTGCTATGAGACTGTGCCAACCCCTGTTAATGGATTTTAATATATACATCTATGAATTTATGTGCACAAATATTACTTTATTTTCTGTATGCCTACTTCTAATTTGCACATTCCAGAATGGGGTCAATATTAATCTATAGTTTCTATTAAAGCTTTTGTGGTTCTTTCTAAAGAAACATTTAAATGTTTTGTGTATCTGAAATATATTTTAGTCCACATGATCAGAACCCATTTAATAAAACCTGTTTTCCTTCCTGATATAAATGTTGCATGTAATTGGACCTGTTTCTGTTTCTACATTTTGTTTCTTTCTCTTTGCATTTGTACTACATTTATCAAAATCTTATTTTTTTTTGTTTTTGTAGTTGAAGAATAGAGTTTCCTTAAATTTAAAAAAAATTGCTTATTTTTAAGGTATAGTTACAGAAAGAGGCACTTAGCAGGGAACTAGATTGGAAATGGAGCAGCTAGGACTTGAATCAGAACTCGTGGGATGTTGGGTTACAGGCAGTGACCTAACGCTGTGTTACACAGGTGACCCCAGAACAGGTTCTCGTACTCAGCAATGAAAACTATTCTTCATTAAGTGTAGAGCTGTGGATGACACTCTCTCATTTGTCATTCCTTACGTACTCACAGGTGTGAAATGTTTAAATATACAATGCATACATTAATGTGTTGAATCTCTTCTACCATTTTTTCCATCTAGAAATAAACCATACCTTCTTGTAGATATTTTCATATGAATTGTGAAATTGTGGTTTCTTGGTGTAGATTCTCAGTGTTCCGGTTTACCATGCTCTGTGCATGTAATTTTCTTCTCCGTTTATGATGACTGTCTGCTGAGAAGAGCTATTTATGTATGCATTTTCATTTGGTACTTGCCAAGTTTTCCAATTTGAATCTTTTGAGTCATCTAGATAGACAATATTACCATGTGGATGATGATAGTACTGTCCCCTTCCCAAACTATGTAATTCTTTCATGTTTTTCCTGTCTTATTGCAAAACACTAGAACTTAGCAATCATTTAAGATAGTTTTCGGTAGGAATCTCTCTGATGTTTCAGCAGAGTATTGACTAACTATAGCCTTTAGACTTGTCAACTTTCAGTCTTTCATCCTGAACTTCTGATTTGGTGGTTTCACTGTGCGTCTCTCGACCTGAGACTACGCAAGTTCCACCCTTCTAACGCTCAAGAGGGTTTCCTGTCTAAACTGACACCTTCCTCAACATCTATTCAGCTTCCTTCAAGTGTGAACACGCATGGTCCTTAAGAAAACTCTGCTTTCATGTTATTACCCACGCATTAGAAATTGGAACCACTCTTATTTTATTTAGTAAATTGTATGAAACAACCAGGCTGTTTCCTGCCAACTAGAAGTGAGTATCTTGCATAAGATCTTTTTTTTTTTCACATTTTAAGAAAATGCTAAACTATTTTCTCACAGAAATTATCATTTCATTTGAATTTGCTGACTTTTTGCCAGTGAGAAATAAAAATAACTGAGATTTTGCATATGCCATGCAAAAAGGATTTGTTCCATGGGCTGGACCATGGAGAATTTAGGAAAATGGACTGAGGGGGAAAAAGAGCAACAATTAGCAGTGGTGTTGGGGACGCGTTGGTGACCACAGCTGTAGGTGGCTTTGGGGTGAGCCGGGTCTAATAATTGTGAGGCCTTGTACTTATCTCTGTATCATCTGGAACCTCCACTGCTTTACCCCCGAACTGCGGGTGATTTCCTTGAAAGAGAAACAGATTCTGAAAAGCGTGTGGTTTGACACAGGCCATCTAGGAGGCATTTCTAAGTGAAGCTGCTGTGTCTTAGGCTTGAAGGCAGGTAGGCAGGCGCGTAAGCTATAGCTGAGGTGCAAGAACGGAAAGAACCCTTCTCTGCTGTGATGTCCTATGTGGAGCTGACCTTACAGAGACTCAAAAACATTAACATTGAAACAACAATGAGTGCTGTTTGCGGGGTGCGGTTGGACTGCTCCAAGATACTGCTCGATGTTCTGGAGATGGCATGTTTTCTTCCTGTCTGTCTGGGGTGGGCCTTGCCATGATGACTGAGTTTCCCTGGCCCCCACTTCCAGTCCCTCCATGATGGAGCTCGAGGTGTTAGGCTTTAGATCCAATCTACTCTGAAGGAGACCAACACGTCCTCTCTCGGCTAACACAGTTTGCTTAGCCATTGCAGCTAAGCTAGGGACTTTTAAAATCTCCTTGTCAGCACCCCTAAATGTTGTCCAAACTGTTAGCATTACAGACACCCCATTAGTGTTAAACTTTGATCTTACTGAGGCAGAATAGGACCTTTTCTTCTATCATTCCCCAAAGGAAGCTAGACTCTCTCTCTCCCTCTTTTTTCTTTTTTTAAACATGGTGGGAGGTATCTGTATTATTATTGTTTAAAATCAATTATCCTCTACTCTCTATATTTTTTTCCTGCTGTTTATTTTATCTGTCCTGCTTTCCCAGAGGGGTAGAATTAAAGCCCCCATTTGGTTTTTATTAGTGTAATCATTTAATAGCTGTTCTATAATGCTTTACTTATTGTGTTAATTTTCTGAAGTTATGTCCAGAGGCAGCTTCCTGGAAGATCACATTTAAAAAAATGAAAGAGTTTAACTTACTTCTTTTTTAAAAGGTCCAGTTACTACTCAGATTTTCAAATAGGATAGAATTGAGCACTGCTGATTTAAAAAGTGATTGAAAAATATATATGTATAAATGTAAGCCGCGATTACTATTTTAAGCCTGTCTGGGGTGAGCCGAGGCATTCTGTCAGCAGGAGGAAGGTAGGTCTCTAATATTAGTTAGTGTCTGTCTGGATGTCAGCACGTCACGTCAGAGCTCTGTTGTTGCTCCTAGCACATCAGAGGTGTGGGTGTGGCTCTGGTTAGGCCTTTCCGGCAGCCACTGCACTTCTGTTCTGTTGCGTGGGGGCCATGCTCTGGATGATGAGGCCTATTGATTGCTGTTGGTGGTTTTAATGGCATTAGTCAATGGAATAATTCTCAAGTTAGAATGGGGCTTCATAGCAGAACATAGTAAAACACCATATTATCTGAAGGATAATGAAAGAAATATACTTTAAATATGTACGTATTTAAGAGAGAGAGAAACACAGGTAAATGAGGAGTTTGCTAGATAGAGCTCTCAGCTGCCTTTTTGTTTTCAAAGATTTTTTTATTTTTATTGCAAAGTCAGATATACAGAAAAGAGAAGACAGACAGGAAGATCTTCTGTCTGATGACTCTCTCCCCAAGGGACCTCAATGGCCGGTGCTGTGCCAGTCTGAAGCCAGGAGTCAGGAACCTCCTCCAAGTCTGCCACGTGGGTGCAGGGTCCCAAGGCTTTGGGCCATCTTCGACTGCTTTCCCAGGCCACAAGCAAGGAGCTTGATGGGAAGTGGAGCCACTGGGATTAGAACTGGCGCCCATAAGGGATCTCAGGGCGTTCAAGGCAAGGACTTTAGCTGCTAGGCCACCGTGCCGGGCCCTCAGTTACCTTTTTACTACTCGTATGGTCCCAGTAGTTCCCTGCTGGAGCAGAGCCAGGAGCTCCATCAACGTCTCCCACATGGGTAGTGAGGACCCAAATTCTTGCACCATCTCTGTTGCCTTGTATGACTCATTTTAGATGGGAACTGGAGTCAGGGACAGAGCTGGGTACCCAACTCTGCTGTGGGATGCAGGCATCCCAACGGGGGGGGGGGGCGGGTCATAACCAATAAGCGAACGGCCCATTACCAAGAAGAAAAATAATGGTGCTGTGACGTGTTGGGCCCAGTTTTTGGCTGCATTCTGCAGGAAAGGGGTAAACAGGAATGTAGAGGCTGACTCAGCATCAGCATCAAGGACTGCAGACTTGCCTCTGACCGTGTCAGCTGCCCGGCTTCCCTGCCTGTCTCCTGTCACACGAGCAGTTGGAAAGAGGGTTTCTCTGTGCTGGACAGTGCTCAGAGAGTGGCCTCTGCATCCCTGGCCGAGGGAGTGCTGAGCAGTGAGCAGACCAGGATTAGATGGTGTGTGTTCTGTGTGCGGATTCCAGAGCTGGGTGCGCCACTCGGTAACACTCTCCTCCAAGGTGAGTGTTCCTTATATGGAGGGCTTAGGACCGGAAGGGATTTGGATCTTGAAATATCTGGAAGCACATAATGAGGTATCTTGTAGGTAGAACCTAGGCTTAAACAGAAAATTCATTTATACTTCGTACACCTTATGCAGACATAGCCTAAAGATGATTGTATGCATGTGTGTGACTCAGCACACCTGCAGTGTGATCGTGACCTGTCGCATCAAGTCAGGGGAAGAACGTTCCACTCGTAGCATCATCTTCTGGATTTGGATGCATTTTGGGTTTTAGCATTCTGAACTGGGGCTAGTTAACCTGCAATGAATTGGCATTTAATAGGAGGCATCAGAACAATCCTAGTTTAAGAACTGCTATTTATACAATGGCTGAAAGAGGAGTGGAGAAAATGCTAGCCCACAGACCATGGGGACATCAGGCAAGTCAGTTTAGCTCTATTTTTCACCTCCCATTGCCAAATGAAAGGTTTGGAGAAGACTCATGAGTCGCCTCTAACTAGGAAAGTCAGTGACCTCTTCAACTGGCCAGCCACTCAGCTGTCTGGTAGCATCTGGTGCCCAGAGCAGGCAGAGTCCGTTGCCTATGATTGAAAGCAAGGTTGCCATGGGGATAGGCTGAAAAGGAGAGGAGGCACGAGTTATTAAAGTTTGGTTGGGAATTTTTTGTTGAGAAGGAAATGAGGTCTTCTATAATTGCCTGTTATTATGGTACAGAATGTATCAGATACTGTGTTTAAATCAGTTTAGTGCCCAGTTGTAAGCAGAGGGCACCACCTGCTTTTGCTGTTTGTATATCCTGCTCACAGTGGTGATGCCCGAGAGTCTTCCTTCAGACAGAAGCCCTGGAAAGCCACTGGGACATCCCATCTGAGAGGAAGAGAAGGGTTCATGTGCGCTGCAGTGGGACAAGCTGAACAATGAAAGAAGCTTGGACTTGGGGTATGATTTTTCAAGTACTAAGCTACAAACTATTGGATGGACCCAGATGCCTTCATTGACATCTTGAGGCTTCTTCCAGCCCATTTTTTTAAAAAAAGATTTATTTATTTTCATTGGAAAGGTAGAGAAAGACAGAAGGAGAGACAGAGAAAGATCTTCTATCTGCTGGTTCACTCCCTAAGTGGCTGCAATGGCCAGAGCTGAGCCAATCCGAAGCCAGGAGCCAAGAACTTCTTCTGGGTCTCCCATGGGGATGTAGGGTCCAAAGGCTTTGACTATCCTCCACTGCTTTCCCAGGCCACAATCAGGGAACTGGATGGGAAGTGGAGCAGCTGGGACACGAATCAGCGCCTTTACGGAATTCTGGCACTTGAAAGAGGATTAGCCAATCGAGCCATTGTGCTGACCACCCCTTTTGTTTTTTAAGGATTATTTATTTTGACTTGAAAGAAAGATTTTACAGACAGTTGGAGAGTCAGAAAGAAAGAGAGAGAATGATTTTCCATCCGCTGGTTCATTTCCCAAATGGCTGCAACAGCTGGAGCTCAGCTGAAGCCCAGGAGCCATGAGTCTCCCAGGTAAGCTTAGGAGCTCAAGGACTTGAATCATCCTTCACTGCTTTCCCAGAAGATAATGAGCAAACTGGATTGGAAATGAAGCAGCCAGGGCTCAAATCGGCACCTAGAATGGGTTGCTGGCACCCCAGGCAGAGACTTGTGAAGCCACAGTGCCAGCCCTTCCTCTCCTCTTTTTTAAAAAAGCCCCTGTGGTGGGTACTTGGTAGTTGTTAAGATGCTGACTGGGATGACCACGTCCCATTCTGGAGCAATTACATTCGAGCCCTTCCATCATCCCCGACCCAGCAGGTGGCTGAGCCTTTGATGCCCACCTGAGCAACCTGGAGGGTGTTCCCAGGTTCTCGCCTGCCTGGCAGCTATGTGCATTAGAGGAGCGAACTAGCACACTGGAGAACTTGGCCTCTCTGTCTGCCTTCCAAAGGAAACAAAGAAATAAGTAATTGTAAAACCAGTGCTATTCTAAAGGGGCCTTCATCAGATATACTTCAAAAGTAAAAAAGAAAAATTAAAATACTAGTAAATTATTAAGGTGCTTTTCTAGAGAGATTAAGGCACAGAGCATTTGCTAGCCAGCTCTCATAAAAATGATAGCAGCACAGAACAGCTAAGACTGAGAGCCAATGTAAACCACGTAAGGGCCAGCCCATAATTAGGAAATCCATAACATTGATTTCATGAAGAAAATTTAATCAAAGTGTGATTGGAATTTTCTCTTCCAATCGCTGTCAGGGATTTGAATGGGAATGGATCCTACACAAACAGTATTCGCCGGACTGCTGCTCAGATTATAGCCTGGCTTCGCCACAGGACACAGGGCAACAAAGGACAGCAGATGGAACAGTGCAGCTCCAGGTCAGACTCCATCGCATCCATACTTCACGTGTGCGGTGTGGGACTCTCGATGTCTTGAAGACGGATGATGGCTACCCTTCCTCTGTGGGAGCTTCCAATGGCCACCCCGTGTCTGCTGACAGATAACTGATGTGCATAAAGTGTTCATGAGACAGCAGGATAGAGACTCATTGGTAACCTGAAAATCACGATTGCTGGGCCTGGGCCCTACTCTCACATCTCTCCAGTGGGTTCTACCTGTTGTGCACCGCCAAGGGGACAGGAGAGAGGTAGTCTGACTTTTAAAACCTGAGGTGGGCCCAGTGTGATGGCCTAGTGGTTAAAGTCCTCGCCTTGCATGTGCCGGGATCCCATACAGGTGCCGGTTCTAATCCCAGTGGCCCCACTTCCCATCTAGCTCCCTGTTTGTGGCCTCGGACAGCAGTTGAGGATGGCCCAAAGCCTTGGGACCCTGCACCCGTGTGGGAGACCTGGGAGAGTTCCTGGCTCCTGGCTTCAGATTTGTGCAGCTGCAGCCACTGCAGCCGCTTGGGAAGTGAATAATCAGACAGAAGATCTTCCTCTCTGTTTATCTTTATATATCCACTTTTCCAATAAAAAAAAAAAAACGAAAAAAACAAAAACCTGAGGTACTTCAACTGTGCATAGAGACACGGAGTTCTCAGGTATTTTCAGATATCTGAAGTTGTGGCCCTGTTTGCTCCACAACCTCACAAGGTAGCAGTGAGTAGCGGGCTCTGGCAGGCAGGGCTCCTTTGCAGCCATGACAGAATGGGCCCTGTGCCCAGCCGCATTTGACTCCAGCCTGAGTTGACTTTCGTGTTAACACCTCGGTGAGACAGGCCCTCAGGATCCAGAGAGCTGCTGTAGTGTGCATTTCTGTCGCTGTTGGAAAGGAAATAAAGATCTCAGTGTGTTCCTAAGTGTTGCCCCCGTCCCAAGGAAAGAGGCAGCAACGCTGCACACACTGGGCCTGCCGTGAGTCTGCCGCATGCACGTACTGACCACTCCAGCGCAGCTCCAGGGGGAATCAAGCAGGACCAGGCACTAAACCCTAATGAGATCGAACGGGGGCTCTATGGGGAGCTGATCGGGAGTTGGTCAGAGCATATTAAAACACGATACATTCACATAATCAAAAAGGCACATCAGTCCACCTGTCTATACATTCTTTTCTGATATTAAATTTGTCCAGGGATTTTCAAGATCGCATCACCTATCCATGCCCCCTTCCTTAGTGAATCAAACTGTGGCAAGGACGAAGAGCAAATCAGAATGCTGTAAGTGCTGGAAGTCCTGTAATTGGAATCATCGTTGCTTAGGGCACCATTGCTCTAATCAGCCCCATCATAAATCAATGCTTTTCAGAAGTGAAGGTTTGAAATGAAGTGCTGTTAAACAAATTGGGCCACTTAAAAGCTGTGATGCAATTGGGAAGCTACTGAAAATGGATAAAAAAAAAAGTGCTTTCTGAATGAATATACTGGTTCTAGCATTTTATCTTCCACTTAATTTAAAAAATATATTACCTAGTCCTTTCTTAGAAATTACATATTGGAGGTCCATAATGTCCAAGCCTTTAACTCATTAAAAAAATTTACTCCCAGGAACAGTTAATATTTGATGTTTAATTGCCTTTTCTTGTTGGAGAGTAAAAAAAAAAAACCAGTTTCCTTCCTTTCTTGACTTTTCAAAAATTATCTTGTGAGCAATAAAGATGGATTGGAAGAATTGATTTTCAAACACTCAAGTGCATGTGTGTGTGCCTGCAGGTCCAGATGTGTGTGTGTGTGTAACTGGAGTGATCCTCGGGGTCAGTGTTGTGGCCCAACAGGTGACGTCACAGTTTGCAATACCCACATCTCATATTGGAGTGTGGGTTTGAATCCTGACTGCCCTGCTTCTGACTGAACTTCCTGCTGCTGTAGCCCAGGGTACACCTGCTGGTGGCGCAGGCCTCTGGCCCCTGCCACTCACACGGGAAGCCCGGAGGGAGTTCCTGGCTTGCGACCTCGGCCAGGGTCTGCACCGACTATCATGACTACTCCGCAAACAGAATGCCTCCCTCTATCTTTCCCTGCCACTGACCCTGCTGCTCTCATTTCAAGTAGATGAAAGCAAACATTAGAAAGCCTGTTCTTTTTTTTTTTTTTAAGATTATTTATTTTTCACAAACACAGATTTATAGAGAGAAGGAAAGAGAGAGAAAAAGAGCTTTCATCTTTTGTTTAACTCCCTAAACAACCAAGGCAGCCAGAGCTGGGCCTGTCCGAAGCCAGGAGCCAAGAGCTTCCTTTGGGTCTTGTACGCAGGTGCAGGAACGCAGGGCTTTGGGGCATCTTCTGCTGTTTCCCAGGCCATCAGCAGGGGGCTGGATGGGAAGTGGAACAGCTGGGAGCCAGTGCCCGTGTGGGACGCTGGTGCTTGATGGGGGTGGATTAGCCATTGAGCCGTTGTGCTGGCCTGAAAGCCTCTGGTTTACCAGGAGCTGGTGCCGTATTCACAGTAGCTCTGCAAAGCAATTGTTGCCACCTGTTGTAGCTGACCAGGTGGCTGAGGTGTGGAGGGGTTAAGCTCCTATTCACATGTGCTGGGAGTGCTGAGTCTTTGCTCTCTCCATGGTATCCTTCAGATCGGGTGTGGAGACATCACAGGTGCCAGGCCAAATGCCCTGCTAAAGCTCCCCACCTTGGAGACGATGCCTTCTGTCATTTTAGAGGACGACCAGATTTTAGCATCAGCAGCAGTATCACACCTCCCATGTGGACACAGGTAGCCCAGTTAAGATTTCATTCGTTTTAAAAGATGTGTTTGCTTTTATTTGAATGGCAGAGTTGCAGAGAGAGAGGAAAGAGAGAGAACTCTGCTGGTTCACTCCCCGAATGATACAACTGCCAGAGCTGGACTGGTCTGCAGTCGGCAGCTTGGAGCTTCTTCCAGGTCTCCAGTGCAGGGGTCTAAGCCCTTGGGCCAACCTCTGGTACTTCCCTAGGCCACCAGCAGCGAGGCACACCTGGGACACAGACAGGCATTGCCGTAGTCTGAGGCTTAGCATGCTACGCCGTGGTGCTCAGCCCCTCTTACAGTTTCCGGATACTGTGTAAGTTCTCCCCCTTGAGGGAGCCAGAGCCTCCCAACTCCTCAGAGTTCTGTGCAGATGAGTGGGAGGCCAGACTCTTGCTGGAACAGTGGCCGGTGCAACTCGGGAGGAGTTTCAGCCTCCTCCTTCCAAGCTGTGTCAAAGGAACCAGGGGTCGGTGTGGGCACTGGTATAGACAGGGTCCTCAAGTTAGAAAGTTTCCGTTTTAGCTTTGTCAGTCTCTCCTTTTTCCCAGGTTGTGAGTTCACTCCCAGAGGCTAAAAAGTTCCCTTTCTCTCCAGCTTTGCCTCCTGGCATTGTTTCGACCTCTTCAAAAGCCACCCACACCATTTGGTCCTGAAGAGATGGCTCAGGCAACGCATCTCCTTGGGTTACACCTCCTCCAGCTCAGGAAAGTGCGGGTCGCCTCTCCCGACCCTGTGTCCGACAGGGCGTGGCCGGCGCACATGGTTCCCAGCCCAAGGCGAGCCGCCACTGAACATCATGGCAGAAAACCAGGAGCTTATTCTTGCTCCCTGCGACTTTGTGGAGCCAGGAAACCGCAAGGTGTGTGACAGCGGGATTAGGCGCCCTGGCAGGTGCGGGATGACGGTTCCGGGCAGAAACTGTGCTGAGGCCGAGGCAGGGAAATTGATAGCCTGTCTGAGTATTTCTCTAGTTGCTTGCTAGTCCACAGGGTTTATTATTATTTAATGTTTTCCCTTTCCCACTTCTTTCTCTTCCTGTTTCTCCTCTTTGTCTTTTTCACTTTCTAGAAAATTCTGTTAGCGGCGATTCTCCTTGTTGTAACGATGGGGTTAGGACTGACCACTTAGTGCATGCAGGGCACTGCTGTGAGGTTTGTGCCACTGATACTGTTATTATTATCGTATCTCCATCCTGCTGATGAAAGGAGAGGCAGGAAGGGTAAATGGTGTGAGTTGCTGGCCCCGTTCTGACTGCACAGCCAACACCGCGTGCCTATTATTACTTGTTTTCCTCGTAACGTGTGGTTGATGCTCAGGAATAAACAAACATTAGCAACTGAAGTCCCTCCACACCAACAAACAGAAATCAGACAAGCTCTCCTCCTATAATAACCATGTAAAGAAGTCAACAGGAAAGCTGGGGCTGAGAGAAAATTCCAGACGTGTAAAGGCTTGCATGCATCCCGTTAATAAAATGACAGGCAGCCATCTGAAACAATGCTTACACGTTTGAAGGTTTTTCCACTAGATGGGAATTAGATGTGCTAGGAGGATCTTCTCCTGAGAGAATCTAATTGCTGTTATTCTGCCTACTTCCATGGTTGGGCAGAGGGGAAAAGTCTTGCCCGTATTTACAAGTATGTGGAGAGCTCTGTCAGACTCACTTGAGAAGTTTCTGGGCGCTGGGGCTGAGTGCAATGTTTCTTCCCTGTATTGTGCGAGGGCATGCATGCAATCTGTGGGCCCTTCCACTTGCTGGGAAAGCGCATGTATTAACAACATGTTGCTGAGTATTTATCTGCTTTTATTTAGGGATCTTTGAGATATTCTAAGCTCACTGCTGTGTTGGAGGTTTAACGCTTCCTTTCTGCTTAGTCTCACAGAGTGTCTCTGTATCCCTCTGTTGAGGGGTGCCCTTTTCCGGTCATTGGGTCACTGGTACAGTGTCTTGAATGTTGTTTCCCAGCTGAGTAACTAAGATTGCATGGCCAGGAGAGCGCTACTTAGTTTCAGCACTTTAACATGACACTGTGTTATTAGCGACACTCTTATGCAGGTTCGTGGCTGACAAGTGCCTGTGGGGCTTTCCAGCACAGAGTGAACACACACCATCATGATCCAAACTCAAGGGCCACGCTCCACGCTGTAGCAAACAGGATCTCTTCCCAAGGCGAGTGGCAGCATTACAAATGGTCTTTCCTTCCGTGTTAGCAGCAGTGTGCTCCTATGAAACACACATGTCAGGGACACATGCACAGGGCAGCGCCAGATGGGCAGGGAACATGGCTGGATGTTGCCCTGGTGGGTGATCCCACGCAGACTTTGATGAGCTGAAATCTGGAAGAACTCGGGCATCCTCCTGCCATTGTCAGCTCTGCTGCCACAACACAATCGCATTCTGAAATATTTTCATTATCGGGAGAAGTTCTTTTTGTCATTTCTGTCTCCCAATGTGGAAAACTTCCCTGCCACATGTCTCTACACACTGTGGGTGCACACCCCGGACCTTCTCTTCAGCTGGTAAATCTGTGTTGGACGTTATTGGTCTGTTTACTCCCGGCAGTGGTCCCTGCTTGGGTTACAGGGGACGGCAAACTCGGAGCCTTCATGCATCTGGCCAATTATGCAATGCCCTGTCACGGGGGAAATTCCTCCCTCACTCCAGCTGCTGAACACTTATGCCCTGGAGCTCAGGACGGACATGCCTTGTAACTTTTTAACCTAGTTAGTGCAACTGCCAATATTATTCCTATTCATATAAATGTCTAATCCTTCCTTGAATCTTGCTAGACTATTCACCTCAATAATACCCTGCGGCAAGGAATTCCACAGGTAGATTATATGCCGCTTTAAGAAGTATTTCCTTTTATTTGTTTTAAATTTGTTGCCGTTTAATGTCACAAATGGCTCTTGTTCTTGCATGAAGTGGACCAGGACTGAGGCATTTCACGAGGAACGCCCCTTCCCCCAAGCAATGACCTCACTATTGTTTAATCCCAACTTTCATTACGTATTTTTTATCCTGCTCTACGTTAGTATGTTTCCTGTAGGTGCGACAAAGTACACTTACATGTGTGTAAGTCTTTGGGAGAGGCAGTTGAAGATGAGTCAGCTGTTCTCTGGGCGGGCTGTCCTTGGATGGGACACTTCGTGGCAGGCCCACAGGAGGGCCACGCGTGAGAGGAGAGCACAGAGGATGGGCTGATGGGATCTTTGTTGTGTCTCACGGTGACCCTCTTGGGAGAACTGGCCGGATTTCCGTGAGCATGACATCAGTTCCCCATGAAAGCAACACACCCAGTGAGCCAACTACCTTGCCTTAAGTCTTGCTTCTTAAATACTGTGCAAATACTCTCTCTTTCCAAAGATTTGTTGGTTCATTTCAAACAGAGTTACATAAAGAAAGACACAGAGAGAAATTTGTGTGCTGATTGACTGTCCAAATGGCTACAAGAGCTGCAGCTGAAGTGGTCTAAAGCCAGGAGCCAAGGGATTCTTTCAGGTTTTCCACATGGACTCAGGGGCTCAAGGATGTGGCTCATGTTCCACTGCATTCCCAGGTCATTAGCAGGGATACAGATAGGAAGTGGAGCAGCTGGAACGTTAAATGTGGATTGTTGGTGCTGCTGGCAGAAGCTTAGCCTACTATGCCATGACACTCGCCCCAGTTGCATTTGCTACCACCTCAATAAAGACCAAACTTCCAAATATGTGGTGTGGCTGGAGAGAAACCATATTCCAGCCCCACACAGCCGTGCTCTCTCGCAGAGCAGTAGATCAGGGAAAAAGCCACGCTTGATATTCAGCGTCCCTTATTGGACAGATGATTTATGGAGCACCTGTTTTGTGTAAATCTGCTGAACATCTGTTATGTTTTAAAGATTTGCTTATTTATTTGTTAGAAAGTGAGGTATACAGAGAGGAGGAGAGACAGAGAGGTAAATATTCCACCTGAGGGTTTACACCCCAAGTGGCTGCAATGGCCGATGCTGAGCCAATCTGAAACCAGGAGCCAGGAGCTTCTTCTGGGTCTTCCACAGGGGCACAGGGTCCCAAGGCCTTGGATTGTTCTCAACTACTTTCCCAGACCACAAGTAGGGAGCTGGAAGGGACGTGGGGCTGCCAGAACATGAGCTGGCTCGCATATGGGATCCTGGTGTGTGCAAGGATAGGATTGTAGCCACTAGGCTACTGTGCCAGACCCTATTATGTCTTGAGATATACTATTATATATGAATTTCTTGAACACCTAGTGTGTCTGGTTTTGGAGCTCCATCCTTGAACGACACTAGGTCCTTGTTCTGAAGAACTTAGTATTTAGAGTGCGACAAGCAATATGAGAGTAGATACATGAACCCTGAGATTTCAAACGATATTAACAGTGGCTTGGAAAGACTCCTGGGACCCCTTTAGGTCGTAGGGGCAGAGCAGAACTCGTCACAGGGCCAGTTGTGGTTGTCCATGAAGGAGCATTTAGATGAAACTTCTGAATTCCTGTTTGCTGAACAGTGCCCAGTGGTCATTGAGACTGTCGGATGTGTTCGTGGCGTAGGCGAATTAAGGCTGAGAAGCCACAATGAATGGATCTAAGAGTAACTTGGTTTTATTTTTGTTAAACAAAACAAAGCAAAAACCGAAGGTGGTTGGAGTAAGCAAAGCAAAGGATGTCAGCTACCTTTTCGACTTGAGTTTTAAGGCCTGACCTTGTTCCCAAGTAACCAGGTAGATGACCTTGCGATGTCATTCAGAGTGTGCCTTTTAGAAATGGTACACAGCTTCCTTCCTGAGAGGGGTTTGGAGGTGAAGTCAGGAGGAAGTCCTTTATAAATCGCCCAATTGTACAGAGATGTCGGTTACTCCTGGGTGATCAGGACACTTTGGTTTTTTGTGCTTTCCTCTTGTTCTGTATTACTTTCTCTGCTCTGTTTTATCCCCTGCCGAAAGTCCACCACCGCAGCCAGAACAATGCAGTCTCCGCCGCGGAGGTGGCATGAGCAGAGTGGATTTATCTTCCTGAAATTCTTGTCTGCTTCTTAAGGACCTTAAATGTGGAATCCCACAGAACTGCTGTTCGTGATACGGGAACTGGGGGTGGATTTCAAGCTGTGATTGTGTGGACTTCTTAATCTCCCAGGGTCAGGCTAACAAAACCTCTGTCAATAAAGACAATGTCCCAGACACAGAGGCTTGTCTGAGCTAGTCTGCACACCGGCCTGTTCTGGCCAGAGGGTGTGTGCGGCCTCCTCGCACCGCCTCTTGCCCTGCTGCTTAATTGCCCCATCATGCACTTTTCCCCCAACTTATCTAGGCCATTTGGGGTGGTGGCATGTGCCACTCTGCATAATGATGTATTATAAAGGCGTTTCAGGGCATGAGTGATTAGGATTATTTACATGTATGGCTCAGATTTGTTGGCACTGGGGTAGGTCTTGGTTTTATGATATTGCTGCCAACCAGGCTCCTTCTGGGTAAACCTCTGAAATTGGAGAAGCTGCCTTTTGCCAGCCCTTGCCAGCACTTCCTCTACCTCGATCCTGCCCTTTCAACACCTCCCTCCTTCCCTGCTCCCAAAGACTGCTGAGGAGCTGTCAGGCCTTTTGCACCTTCCTGCGAGGACATCTCGTGGGTCCTCCCCAGACCTGCCTCCAGCAAAGGTGAGATACACAGAATAAATCTTCAATGGTATAATTTTAGACACAGTGGCAACTGGAAGGGCGGCTATTTTTGGCTGTGGGGTTTTCTCCTTGACCTGAGTTGATACTGCCTTGCCTGCTGCTACTGGCTGAGCCCACATGCGGTCCTTTTAGCAACGTGCTTGCCATTCCTGGGGGTGGCTTCTCCGCTCCTCTGCCCAGCAGCACTCTGCTTACCCAGAATTCTGTGTGTTTGTGCAAGGTCATGGATCTGTCGACATGTACCCACTGAGGTTTGTCCATAGCTGACATTCCACAGTAATGTTCCAGGCCCTCCTGAGGGGCAGCACGAATGGATGACACCCTTTCTAACTGAGGACAGGGGGAAATGGATGGTGCGGTGAGTGCAGGTCCCAGTGCCTTGGAGCTCTATCAGCTGTTCAGCAAGCATCCCATGAGTCACTCTCCTCTGAGCTGGGCCGTCTGCAGGCCCCAGAGTCTCAGCATTTCCACCTACACTGCCTTCATTAAAGCTGCATGCTCCCTGGGACCATGCTGGCCACCCTGCTTGCTGTGTTCCTACTCAGGCTTCTGACACAGCTGCTGTCTGCAGACCCCTGTGCTGGCCAGAGATGCGAGTGGGTGCTCCTGTGGCAGGTGGGTGGGACAGCTCAAGAAGACCTGAAGGTGGTCCAAAACAACAGAGCTTTCCAGGTGAGGCTTCCGAGAGACCCAAGATCACCAGTGGGCAGGGGCTCCTGTTCTTCCTTTACAACCTGGAAAGGAGGCAGAGGCTGGAAGGTCGTTCGGGGCGGAAGGATACAGTCAGGAAAGAGAACCCAGACTCTGCATCATAGCACTCTCAATTCCCCTAGCCATAGAAAAATGGGAGAATCTGTTTTCTTTTTTCAGATTATTTAAACATTTTTTTCTTTTCATTGGAAAGGTAGATTTACAGAGAGAAGAAAAGACACACAGAGAAAGATCTTCCATCCTCTGGTTAGCTCGTTAAGTGGCTGCGATGGCCAAAGCTAAGCTGATCCATTCTGCTCTCCTTGCTTCACTCCTCAGGTGATGGTTTCCTCCTTCTTGGTCACTGTCATCAGCTGTCAAAAATCGTAACTCACGTGCCATGTGATTTCTGCCCTTCTCTGCTCTGATGTAGCGTTGCCTAGGGGGCAGTGCCCAGCAGAGCGCTGCAGGACCCAGGGTGCATGGTGCGGAATGCCTCCAGCAGCCTCGCTGACCACAGCTCCAGGGCAAGGCCAGTTGTAGCCTGGGCACTCTGAGGAGGTAAGTGTTTCCTGCATTACACCATCACGGCCCTGCTCCCTGCTCTGCCCGGGCCTCAGCTTCCAAATACGACCTAATCTGGGCAGTTCCCTTCAGCTTTGGGTCCCATTTCTCCTCTTAGTGCACAAGTGATGTGTGTCCAGTGCAGGCACATTTCTAGCACATTGAGAAACAGAAAAGAAGCTTTGGAGAGAGACACATTGCTAATACCTAGTTCTCCACGTTGATGATTTCCCTTTATTAAGAAAATAGCATCACCGCTTAGATTGCCAGCGCTGTCTGTCTTTCATGCCACTTGCTGTTTCACGGCACAGGTTTACAGAACTCAGAACTCAGAACTCTCTAGTTCAGTCTCAATCGACTGGAACAGGGGTGCGTCCTAATACTGAGCCTCCTGACACTCATTCCTGTGGGGCTTTTGTGCACTTGCCTGGTAGCCTTCCCTCATGCCTGTCTCCACGGAACCGTGTCTGTGTCTGTGTAAGATGACTTCTTTCCTGTTGCTTGCGGTTTCCACTGACTAAAGCACCGATGTTTTCCGTGTAATTGCATGTTCATCTTGACGATGGTCCGCATGACTGCAGAGGCTCTACTCTCTAGAGAAGTGCCATTCGCAAGAGAAGCTTGAGCTCTGCTGGTAAATGGCTTTGAGATCCAGTGCCTGCTCTGACACTGGTTTGCTATGTGATTAGTCAATTAAACATGCTGTTTGAGGTTCCCCATCTGTAAGATGGGCGTATTAGTAGCTAGCTATATAATGCACCCGTGCACTGCGTATCATGAATAAATATTAAGTAGATTTCTCCTTTAATCTATGATCATGAGACCAGTTCTCTGTTATCATGCATATAACAGATCCCCTATTGACAATCTGATAAATGGAACCGCAATGAACATCTCTAAAGTCAAGTATTTATACATGATTACTCCTTGAGATACATGCCTTTAGACTGCATTATTGCATCAAATATTACACATTAAAAGTGTTTAAAACATGTGTTGGTAATGGGTCTTCTGAGTTTTCCCCATCCAGGCTTTCCCATATTCCTGCTTGCAGAGTTAAACAGAATGTGTTTATTCTGAGTTCAGGAGGTGGTTTGTGCTCATTTTCCAATGAAATTACAACATTGTCACACCTGGCATTTGATTGGGGCTCTTAGATTTAAATAATGCATTTATCTATTCACATACATGTCAGGCTTAGATTACGTTTACATATACACAAGGTTTATGGATGAGATTTATATTTTTAGAATGGACTCCAGTGTTACTGACCAAGGAGTCGAATGCTCAGTCATTGTTGTAAGAACTCCAGATGATTCTAAGGAAATCAGTATTGACTAAGTCTTACAGTTCTACAAAACATCTTTTTTTCTAGACAGATACTTGGGATCTGGATTTGTCCTCTGTCCTCCCTGAGATGATGACCAATTTGCTGACCCTTTTTTGGATTCAATGCTCAAAGAATATCAACTTGAAATTTTGTGAGATAATTTTCTTAAAGATTTATTTGTTATTAAAGGCATTTTTTTTTTCAGAGAAAGAAGGAGGGACAAAAGAGATAGTTTTCCCTCTTCTAGTCCACTCCCCAAATGGCCACAATGGCCAGATCTCAGCCTGTCTGCATCCAGGAACCAGAAACATGCCCTGGTTTCCCACCTGGGCACATGGGACCTGGAGATTGAGTCATCTTCACGTCTTTGCAGGCCATAAGCAGAGAACTGGCTCGAAAGTGGAACAGCTGGGACATGAACTGGTGCCTGTAGGGGGTACTGTAGCTAGCAGGTAGAAGATACCACCATGCTGGCCCCCAGAGATGATTTTTTGAAACACCCACTGGCCTGGGCAATTTGGGAAAGCAAAGGTTACCCAACATAGTTCTTGTCTTCATCAAGCACAGTCCAAACCAATGTAGGCTGAGGTTTAAAGTTGGCAGAAAGGAGGTGTGCACCTGGAAAGATACCCCAGAATAAGATGTCCTGAGGGCCAAGGGGTGCACAGAGTTAGCCACTTGGTCCCCAAGGGGTTTTGTTTGTTCTGAAGTTACAGCATTAATAAAAGCTAAGTTGGGGCTGACATGGTAGTTCAACTGGCTAATCTTCGGCCTTGTGGCATTGGCATTCCACGTGGGCTCTGACGCATGTCCCAGCTGCTCCATGTCACATCCAGCTCCCTGCTTACGGCCTGGGGAAGCAGCAGAGGAAGATCTCTGCATCTGTATGGGAGACCTGGAAGAAGCTTTTGGCTTCTGGCTTTGGATAGGCTGTCGCAGCCATTTGAGGAGTGAAGCAGCGAATGGAGTGGATCTTTCTCTGTCTTTCCTTCTTTCTGAAAATCTGACTTTCCAATAAAAACAAATGAATAAAAAACACAAGCTTTGTTGCTAACAGTGAATAACTGCAGGTTTTAGGTAAAAATGCTCCTTTCTCTCTTTCTTAGAAAGCAGTCGAGGGACTGACAGTATTGAGCCTTTATGCCATCATGACAGTGATGATGAGTGGCTGATCTTTGGCAAAGGGATGCGTTGTCTTCATATTGTAATACTCGTACCACTTCACAGCTTCACTTTGTGTGTGGGCAGGTGAGTTTTGAAGGAGGGCACTCGTTACTTCACGTAATCTCAGGAAAGGCTCAGAAAGAGTAACTACAAGGCAGATCTGGTGGCTGAGTGAGAGTTTGCTATGTAGACAGGGGAGGGTGGAGTAACCAAGGCAGGTGGCACCAGATGTGCCAGCATGTGGAGCTTGAGAACAGGTGATCTGCTTGGATGTTAGGCAGAGAAAATGGCAAGAGAGTTTGGCGTTTGAGGAAAGGGATTGAGAGAAAGAGCTGAAGTCATAAGTGCCCATGCAGACACTGTCTTGTAACAAGCAGCTCAGATGATTGATAGGATCCACTGAAAGTTCCTGATGGTGCCCTGATTTCATGCTGGCACCAGGCAAAGCAGCACCTGTTGAGGCTTCCACCCCAGGCTCACGAGACATGGACTACTGCAGCAGGAAGAATGCGGGAGAGGGAGAGTGTCTAGATATCTGCTACAAAGTCACAAGAAGCAAATGACAAAGCAGGAAGAGGGACTTCAGGACTTCAGGACTTCAGGTGCAACCGCAGAACTTAGGGCATTCCACTTCTGAGATGATCAGTGCTTGGAAGAACTAACCCGACAACACAGTGTGGATGGCATTGGAATTGAGTGTGGGGAGGCGGGATCGTGGGGTGTGGGGACCCAGAGATCAGGGCTGTTGCCAGGCAAGACAGTGGGAGAATCTTCATTCAAGTGGCCTAGAAGCCAGGGAATGGGCAGGTGGCTGTGGGCGTCCTTGGATGAGCTCAACTGTGGGCCTGTCCTTTGTGGGTTTCAGAGCTGTCAATATTATCTCCCTCCTTTGTGTCCATAGGGCACTGACTGCCTCACTGCCAGGCTTCTGCTACCCTGTCCGGCTGTGTGCGCCCAGGGCACTCCAGGTTCCTGTTTAGGGCAGGAGGAATTACGCTTTATGTGCCTTAATATTTTCTTTGCATTGCTGAGCATGGTACTTTGGTGAGTGAATGAATCCAAAATGATCTTTCTCAGACCATTTCTCCTTATGTATGCATTTTAGAAGTTAGTGGCAAGTTAAGTCCTTTTTCTTTTAAAATATGAAAATGATTTACTTATACAATCCACTTGAAACCATTTTAAAATACAAGGAAAAGTTGTTTAAAAACAGCAAACCCTTTAAGAGCCAATGTCATGTTTATTACTATAAAATATTTTTCTCTCTGGTGGACATCTGGTTCCCGTTACGTACAGTATTGGGTACTTAAGTTCACCAGCCATTTTGCATACCAAGCAGTGTGCAGGCAGAATCCCACTGATGCTGCCAGTGCGTGTTTGCACCGTGTGCTTCTTACTGATTTGCAGATATCCTTTTCTCATTCACTTAATTCTCTCCAATACAGTTGTGAAGTTACCTCAAGGACCAAATCATCCATATTTGAGAAACCTGACAGTCTTTGCTTTATGTCATCGAGTGGCCAAACGGTCTATAATCTAACATTGGACTCAGTGTAACATCTAAATCTTGAGACTATATTTCCTAGTATCATTGACCCAGAAATGAGAAACACAATATGGAATGTTTGCTAATGAGTCATGAATTTCATTGTAATTGTTTCCACATTTAGGATGGCTCCCTTAATCTTGACATATCCTACAACAATCCCATGTGTTGTAAATGATTTTATTTTATTCCTTAGGTTACTGTCAAGGGTTTATTTTCTGCTTCATTTCATTTTCTTAAAGAAAACCTAACTCTGTGAGTGTGCACATGCACACCCAGATACACACCCCCCACTGTGGTTTTCACACCAATCTCTGTGTTTTATTATAATAACATAATTAAGAAACAGAAAGGATCCATCAGCTTTGGGCTTGTAAATAAAAACAAACAGATTTAGGTGAAAAGATGGAGGATGATGTATTTAGTGTCCTAATTCAGGGTTCTGAGAATTAAAGGCAGAATTGAACTGTGTCTCAGTGGGCAGTAGCCTGTTCCTTTCCCAGAATGATCAGGCACAACCAGCATTCCATACAGCAAGAGTGGGAAATTAAATATGACTTTAAAAAACTGCTTGCATTATAAAGTAATCTATTAGCATTATGTGACTTGAGCACTTAAAGTGACTGATTCTAATTGCAAGATTTAGCCTATAGCAAGCATTAAAGAGCTGATGGATCTTGAAGCTATTTTATCTTTTTGGGGAACATTTTAAAGTAGATTTTCTTGTTAAGTTTTATTTCTGCTGCACAAAAAATTGTGTGAAAGAAATTTCTGACTTAAAATGGCACCAGAGCTGAGCATGGTTTCTTTCTTGATTCAGTCAGGCTTGCGTTTAATGTTTGCTTAACTCTATCCTTCTAGCTCATGGTGTCATCGTTTCCAAGTACAGCTCGATGCTTGTCCAACAAGCTTCCCCTGCAAGCCAAGATCACTGGAGTGGATCCCTCAGAGCTGCTCCTGGATAAACCGGTGGGTATTTAAGAGGAAGGTAGCATGCTGTACCCTGAGCTGAAGTTGGCTTAAGCAGATTATCACAAAACCATAGGGACTTCAAATGCACCTATAAAAGAGTTTGTGGTTTTCAGAGAAAGAAGGAAGAGTATGGAAGGATGTCAGTCTTCCTTTAATTTGATTTTGTAAGAGACAGAGAGTGAGGGAGGCACTGGGAGTGAAGAAAGGAGAGACAGAAAGAATACTGCTAGCTGTTGGCTCATTCTCCAAATGGCTGCCATGACCGGGGCTTGGCTGAGGCTAGAGCTGGGAATTCAGTAGTTCTCCCACCTAGGTGCTGGGAAGCACCATTTGAGCCATCGCTAGGGTGTTCCCAGGATCTGCATTTGCAGAAAGCTGGAGCTAGGATCCAGAAATGGAAATCACACCCAGCCACTCTGCCAGGGACATGGGAATCTCAACTATTAGACCATGGGCCTCCTCCTTGACTTTATGTTTTTGATAGGAGTATCTATCTTTACGATATTTGATAGTTTCCAACTTATTGATTATGATCAGCTTATTACTTGGGCAGTGATGCAAAGTATATCCCTTTATGTTAGGGAGTCCTTGTTGGACTTATATGTGTGTAAATAGTTTAAGTAATACTGAAGGTTTACTTTGATGTGTGTGCATGGGTTCCTTGTCAGTGGTGTTCAAAACTTCCAGAAAGTGGAAGACATGCTTGCTGTGCTTGGACCTCGGATGTAACGGACACATTGCAAGTCAACAGTAGGCTCTTGAACATGTAGTTTAAAACTGCAGTAAAACTCCAGTCTTGCTTATGTGAAGCACTTGTGTCTAAAATTAACCTTATTAAGAATAGCATCTCTTTTTTATTACATTTTAAAACATATTATTTTTCATGATGTGGCTTCCTAGGCACAGGGATTCTCTACTGCACTCCCTTTCTGCACTATTTCCCCCATCATATTATAACATGTAGTGAGAGTGTATATTATCCTTCGGCAGTAACACATCCTGGATTCTTCTGCTCAGTGTATCATGGCATTGAGATGAGTTTTAAAAGCACAGTCATAGGTAGGAAGAAGTTGAAGGGCTCTGACTTCTTGTGACTTTTTCACTAGCCGTACTTGCTTCCTCTCTGTTGTAACCTAGAAGCTTCTGAAGAGGGCCCAGGTAGTGGTCATGGTCCTGATTTAGGATGAAAGGAAAAGAGAAGAGAGGATCACAGCCATTGGCATTTAGTTTATGAAGACGTAATTTTGAGAATGTGCTTGAATCAGACAAAAATAGTGCATCTCCCTCCTCTTCTAGCATATTTTGAAAGCTGACTTGACCAGCCAAAAGGAACATTGCCCTACTCAGGGCCCTGCCTGTTCTGTGTGCTAGTATCATGCATCACAACATCACTCTATCACTTTTTCTTGGATATTTCAGATGTATAAAAAGAAATGCAAATATGAAGACACGTACAATTAAGATGTTTCAACATTCATTTGTTTTTCAAATGAAACTTCAGGCTCGTAAGAAGTCATGAAAGTAATATAACTACTTGTAGCTGTCATCAGTTTTACCCTGAAGATGACAAGTCACCTAACCACGGTGGGAGTGTCTCAAAGTGTTCACGGGTTGGGTGGGTGTGTGTTGTTGCTGTTAAGATGACGCTAGGGATGCCTGAGTCCTGTAACAGTGTAGCAGGGCTTTGGTCCCCATTTTCATGCTGCTTTCAGGTTCCGGTTGATGTAGACCTTGGAGTAATCAGGTGAGGGGCTTGGGTCTTTGCCATCCTCAGGATGTCATAGGGCTGAGTTCTTCCTGACTCTGGCTTGGCCCAGCCCCAGCTGTTATGGATATTTGGGGGTGTGAACCAGCAGATGGCAATTGTCTCTCTTTCAAATGAAAACAAATAAGTTTTATAAATGGAAAATGCATATTCTTTTAAAGCTATGCATGAATCTCAATAATTATTACATGGAAGTATACTTACCTTTTAATTCCATCTTCCATGAATTTTCTTTTTTATTAAAAATAATTATCTTTCTTATTGGAAAGTCAGATTTACAGAGAGAAGGAGAGAGAGAAAGATCTTCCATCTGCTGGTTCAATTTCCAAGTGGCTGCAATGGCTGGAGCTGAGCTGATCCAAAGCCAGGAACCAGGAGCTTCTTCTGGGTCTGCCACATGTGTGCAGGATCCCAGGGCTTTGGACTGTCCTCGACTGCTTTCCTTGTGTTCCCAGGCCACAAGCAGGAAGCTGGAAGAGAAGTGGAGCAGCTGGGACATGAATCAGTGTCTATATGGGTTCCCAATGCCTGCAAGGCAAGGACTCTAGCCACCAGGTTACTGCACTGGGCTCCCATAAATTTTTTAAAGTATCCTCTTATGTTGTCCAAATTAAGACATGGAGTATATGTGAATATGTAGAAATACATGAGACTCCTGTGTTAAGGGAGTATGTTCAACAATTAATATCAATGACAGGCCAAATTCAGATGATACAGACTTACATATCTTGTGGTTAACTAAAGGAGAGGTAGACCTGGTGCTTTAATGGAGATTCTTATTAAATTGCTTTTTTGTATATATTAGTTAATATGTTCATTTTATATCAAGTGGCAACTATGAGCTTGTCCCTTTATAAACTGAGGTTGAAAGGTGAACTGCACTCTCAAAGAACTCACAGACCAAATAGAAGAAAAAATAGCAAAAGAATTTTGACACCATGGTGTGATGGAAAGAAAAATTGCTAAGCACTTAGAAGTGCGTGGCACTGAACCAGGCATTAGGTGGATAAGATGGATGCTCTTCCATTTCTGTGGAGCTCACTGCCCAGTGGAGGAGGCAAAATCATTGACAAATGTTGGTAACCGCAGGCCGTATCAGTGGTCATAAGTCCGAGTGGGTAGGCTCTAAAGGGATCAAGCAGTGTAGGAAAATGATTTAGGAGCATGTCATGTGACCAGGATCAATACCCCAAGTTGAAAATGACTATTTAGGCAATATTCCTTTTTGCAGGGTCTTGCTATTGCAAGGACATTCTGTGCTTCCTAGAGTTGATTTCAAGGCTCTTTGATGCCATGCCTGAGGTTGTAGCTTCTCTGTTCAGTGCTGGCAGGACTGATGCTGACCTCCCGGAGGACATGGGACAGGGAGGGGTCTGATGGTTAGACTAGAAATTGATTGGTAGCTGATGTTGGACAATCTAACTGTTGCATATATCTTTCCTAACAAATTGAGATTATTTATTCAAAAATGGGTCTTAGGGTGACATAAAAATTTGTGACTTAAGAGTATGGTCTACAGTCCTGTGGTCCTACTATGTGTGTCCTCTCCTAATCTCATACACACTACTCTCACTGGGGTCCCAGGGTTCCAGCCACACTGGCATGTCGGATTTTCCTTTAACTCGCCCAGATGGTCATGGAGCTTTGTTCATGCTGTTTCTAGGAACCTCTTTCTCTTGATACCTTTGTCTATAACCTTAGTCATCAAGCTGTTCCTGTAGACTTTGTATTCTGAAGCACATGTTAAAATCAAGTCTCCTCTGTAAGTCCCACTCTGTCCTCATTTATATTTCATGTATGCGTCCGTCTGTGCAATTTAATATTCACTGCTGGGATTATATAATACTAAGATTTTTTGAGGCACGTAGTCAAAAAGAGCGGGTGGAGGGAAAGAGAGAGAGAGAGAAAAAAGAATTAGTCCCCATCTGCTGGTTTAATTCTCAAGTTATTACAAGAATCAGGGCTGTGCTGGGAATGAAGAGTCGGTAGCTGTTCTCAAATACAAGGCAACCTTAATGCAGAATACAAAACCAACACGCTTTTCAACATTGCTTCTGCTACATTTCATGACTTTTATATTTTTGCTTTTTTTCCATTTCTTCAATTTTTTTTATTGTTAATCTCCTCACTAACTCATAGGTCATACAGTACTGTCATTTGCTTCAAGAAGGTTTTTGATTTTCTTTTTCATTTCTTCAACAACACATTGGTTATTCAGTACCATGTGATTTAACTTCATGTTATAAATTTTCTATTTTCCTTTTGATTACTGATTTTGTTTTATGGCCTTTTATTCAAGGGAATGTATAGTAACTGTGTAATAGGGACTATCATATCCAGATGTGAAGATACAATGCAGCATGCTTCTCTACTTCCAAATTGAAGATGGACTCCCAATGAAACTGTTTACTATATCTTGACAATAGGATGCTGGACTCTGCCATTGTCCATGTCTGCAAGTCAGGATGATCTTAAAGAGCAGATTGACAGACTTACGACTGCTTGTGAAGGACTATACTGTTGCAGTCATATGGGGTGAATCAGTGGGGACAAGGGGACTTGGCAAGGGGAAGGATGGGGAGGAAAATCCTGGAGCCCATGGAGCTGCATCATTAAAACAACAACAAAAAGTCATTAGCTGGTGGCAGGGGCCCAACTATGTCACTACTTACTCTTTCTCCCCCCCGTCAGATTCGTAAATTTTATCAGGACAGGGATGTCTATCTTTATGATAATCTCTTGAATCAATGACTGAATTAATGAAATAATGACACATAGCCTGCTTCCCTTACAAGTTTAGATAGCATCACATTTGAGATTTGAATGAAATAATAGACTATTTTGGGCTTGTTTAGTTTGAATTGATATTTGGGATCTTCTCTTTTTAAAGTTCAAAGTCAGTAATCTCAGAAGAAATTGTAGTTGATGGAATTTTGGTTTTGATTTTGTTTTCTGCTTTGGGTGTTTTCTATAGCCATCTCAAGACCACTCACACTCAAGATGTACCACATGTCATGTGTCCATGGTTGACATTGTGGCCATTCTTCTGCCCATTGCAGTAGTCTGAGCATGGCCTGTTAGCACTCAGGCATTCTGAAGCTATGGAATCACCATGGCAGATCAAACCAGCACACCCTCATGGCAGATGGAACCAGCATATCCTCATGGCAGATAGAACCAGCACGCCCTCACAGCAGATAGAACCAGCACGCCCTCACGGCAGATAGAACCAGCACACCTTTGAAAGTGTATCTGCTGGATTTCAGATCCCTGGTGCTGTCTTCAGTAGTTTCACAGAAGGAGAGGTCATTGTGAAGGTGAAGATAGCTCATTTGGAAAAATCAAGTTAAAGAGGTGTTTTGAACAGGGAGAAAGGGACCGTATGAGCTGAGTCTAGACTGGTGGTCAGGGTTGAGTTAGATGTGAATAGATGGGATGGATGTGGGGCTCAGCAAACAGCTGTGTCTGAAATGTGTGAAACGTGTGGTAAAAAGACTCAGCAAATCCCCACACACGCAGACCCATGGCTCTTGGAGCATTGGGATCATGAGCCAAACGGATGGTCATTTTCTTAGATAGATAGGCGATAATGAAGTGAATTGCATTATTTTGTTTCTACGTTTTTATCCATGTATGTGTTAACTCTTGCTCATCTCACTCAAGTATTTGTAGCCATAGGTATGAGTGTCTGGAGAGCCACTGTGTATGGGCAATGAGCAGCTAAGGAAGAGACGCTGCAGCATACAGCAGTGAGGTTAGACTCTCGGACAGGCCTGGGAACAAATTGAACTTCGCATTTGCTAATAGGAAATTTAGACTAGTCACATTATCTCTTTGGTGTTCAGCTTTTCCCCCTCTAACATTTCCCCTACCTTTTATCTTTTTCTAAAGATTTATTTTTATTGGGAAATAAGATATACAGAGAGGAGGAGGAGAGACAGAGAGAAAGATCTTCCATTTGATAAGTCATTCCCCAAGTGGCTGCAATGGCTGCAACTGAGCCAATCCGAAGCCAGGAGCCAGGAACCAGGAGCCTCTTTTGGGTCTCCCATGTGGGTGCAGGATCCTGAGATTTGGGCCGTCCTCAACTGCTTTCCCAGGCCACAACCAGGGAGCTGGATGAGAAATGGGGCTGCCGGGATTAGAACTGGCACCCATATGGGATCCTGGTGCATGTAAGACAAGGACTTTAGCCCCCGGGCTACCATGCTGGGCCCCTTTTTAACTCATGAGTGATAATAAACGTATTTGGTTCACTTATCTCATGGATTATTTATGTAATTTTTATGAAATTAAAACATAACAGATTCTAGATATTATGCATTAGTATAGTAGAATAAATGTATTATGGTTTTAATGATTTATTTATTTATTTTTGCAAAGTCAGGCATAAAAAAAGGAGGAGAGAAAGAGAGGAAGATCTTCTGTTTGATTATTCACTACCCAAGTGGCTGCAATGGCTGCAGCTGCACAAATCTGAAGCCAGGAGCCAGGAACTCTTCCAGGTCTCCCATGTGGGTGCATGATTCCAAGGCGTTGGGACTTCTTCAATTGTTTCCCCAGGCTACAAGGAAGGAGCTGGATGGGAAGTGGGACCACTGGGATTAGAACCAGTGCCCATATGGGATCCTGGCACATTCAAGGCAAGGACTTTAACCACTGGGCTATTGTGCTGGGCCCCTAAAGTCTTTTTATTTTTAATTGACAATTAGTAATTTTACATATTTCTGGGGTGCAATATGATGTCATGATCCAGCCAGCAGAATTAGCACACTCATCATGTCTTTGTGGTGAGAAATTTCAGAATCCTTTCTTCTGTTCATCTTTGCAGTGTATGTCTTGTTAATTCTAGCCGTCTATGGACAAGGAGATGTCAGAACTCCTTTCTGTGAGCCATCTTCAGTTTTGTCCCCATCAAACGATCTTCCTTTCGCTGTCTCTCTCCAGGCTCTGGAAGCCATTACTGTGCACCATCTTTATGAGATCAACTGCTTTACATTCCACGCAAAACTAATGCATTTCTGTCAAGTGCAACAGGTTACACAGATGAATGGATGAGACCTTATTAAGCTCAACATAATTTGAAAGGTTACTATATCATCTTTCAGATAAGGCAATGTGCCTAGTAATTAAAATTTTTCTAAAGCAATGAAAACTTACATTTATTATGTTGCATGTTTATAACGTAGGAAGTCATTCAGCATAGTAAAAATTAAGGCTAGCGCCTCAAATAAAGATTGATTAAAAACTTTTAATTTTTATCAGGAAAGGTATAAAGTGAATTTTTATGAAATAGTTCTGGGAACTCATTTATTTTGTAAAGGACATATTATTTAAACTACTTTCTGGAATATAATAATATTCCAGATAATAATAAGGTTTCTGTAAATATTTCATTACATTGAAATTAGCTAATATAATTATAGAAAATATAAGCAGATTTTATACATGACAAGACTATCTTAAACATTAATTTTAAGCTGCAACAATTCTAAAATGCAAATCAAACTCAACATTAGAGATCATTGAGATTCTCATACTATGAAGACAATTTTCCTATGTTTTATAGAAGTTCAGATAGGATTTATATGAAAGAGGACAAGAATGGGTTTGTTCAGGCCATGCAAGCCCAGGAGATGTTTGTTGGATAAGACAAATGGGGTTTTTGATGAGTGAAAGGGGATTGGGATGTAGAATTGGAACACCAGTTAACATCTTGGTAACCAGTGACTCGCCATAAACACTTTAGCCTTAGGTAAATTTCTGTAGGTTTATGCATTGTATTTCTTTTTCCCCTCTTCTGTTGCTTCTCCTGTTTCTATCTTGCCATTTTGGACACTTCTGTTCCCTTTTTAATCCCAAGATCCTCATGGGTGAAAAAAAGTTACTGAAATATTGCGAATGAAGAACCTAAACAGCTTTAGTGATGTCCCAGCTACAAATGACTGGCTTTACTGGCTCTTTGGTCAAAACCTGTCATGTATTAAATCAAAATTTTGAAACTTGAACTGGTGAGTCTTATACTGTGTTGGTTAACCACTGAATATTGACTGTGTAACCAATGCGTAGAAGACTGTCCGCCCGAGAGTGGAGACCAGGCCGGTGTTCCTGAGCTCACCTGAGTATGCGAACGAGGCAGTTCAGTAAGCTGGGGTTTTTCTGGGCACAAAGTCACCACTGAACACCTTTCTCAGTACGCAGGTGTTTTCTTTGACTGAAGTACTAACATTTGCACTTTGTGACCTCATCCACCCAGAGGAGCCCCTGTGGCTAGATGCCCCTCCAACACCAGCATCACACTCTCACCTTGGAGAGCTTGGAGACTGTTCGTAGAGTTTAGCCCACAGCTAGAGCTTGCTTATCACAAATCTCAGAAAGCATATGCTGCATCTTTAGGAAATAGTTAAGTTGTGAATCAGTAAATGTACTGGACAAAGCAGCCATTACTTAGGCGTTCTTGCATGCCAGCAAGGTGAAAATAATAGAATAAACATCATATACTTCATTATGATATCGGTTTACACATCCAGGGTACACAAAAAGAGGCCATTTCATCAAGCTAATTGCCTGAAAGTAAAAAAGAGAGAACTTTAGCTATTAGTCTATTACGGGGCTTTTTTCTTAATCACAAATGGGGGCCATGTGTCCCTGGGGGAATGTGTATTCTAATTTACAATTGAACTACAGATCAGAGCAATCAATCTTGGGCAGCACTTTTAGAGTGTAATTGCTACAACACAACAAATAAAAAGAAGGAGGAGAGGAAGGCCTAGGCCGAGTTTCAGCTTGAGGTGGAGACATTTCCCAGTGCTGGTGCAGGGTGGGAGGTGGGGGAAGCAATGCCATAGACATGAATATGCAATAAGGGCTCATTAGAGGCCTACTGTTGCCATGACGAATGGCATTATCCCCGGCCTGGTGCTGCCTAAACATGAATTTTATAACGACCCATTTATCATGACTTGTCATGAGCTTTTGCACTGTACTTTCTTCCAGCTTGCTCACCTTTCCTTACTCTGTAGGTAGAAATCTCTGCCTTTATTTTTATTGTTTCCCTTCATATTGATTTCTGGCTCTTCAAAGCAAATGCTCCAATATAGCAGCAACATGTTAATGAGTGATTTGTGACTCTGAAGTTGAAGAGTGAAAACTTGAGCTTTCATTCTATCTTCTCTGAAGTCATGTATTTTAGAGGAAACTTGGTTAAACTTTGAAAGAAGTTTCCCAAAGAATGAGCAGTCTGATACTACAGACTTCTTAAAAAGTTTAAATGAACTGGATTATTCTTCCTTTTATTTCCCTTTTCTGAATATTATGAATCTTTCAATGTCCTAAATGTGCAACTCAGAAGTTTTCAAGAAAATCTTGGGGCCATTTCAAGGAAGGATAAAATGAAAGTGTCTGAAAGGTCTTAGGTGGCTGGCATTTTACAGGTGTGTGAGTCGGTTTCTCATTGACAGTACTAGCACTGTGGAGAGGCAGCTCTAGGATGATCATTCGGCTGGCAGTAAGACATCCTGGAAGCCACCTCCTGGGATAGCTGCCTTGAAATCTGTTTGGATAGTCACCAAGCAACCATACAACTTGTGTACAGGAAGACAACAGGCTCTGCTGTCAGCCAGTTGACCGTACAATCCAGCAGGCAGAAGGCTTTAAGATGCTTCTGCTTAGTTCAGATACGAAGGTTGGTGTGGGGCTGAGGCACACAGCTGCCGCAGCACAGCACAAGCACAGCTGGGAAGGCAGGCAATTCTCTCAAAACCCGCAAGCAGTCACACCAAGAGGCTGCTGTGTGCCTCTGGAGTCCATATCAATAGTAATGGCACCTTCAGATGGTAATACTGTGGAAAGAATCATGGTACGTAAGACTCATGCTAAATTATCCTGTGTATTAGTGGAAATTTTGTATCTATAAAGCATTTTCCCATCTACAGTTCTTCCATCCAATCCTCAGGTTAATTGGAGAGCTATTATTACCATTTTCAAAAAGAAAAACATTTAGATTTATAGTTTGAGTAGCTAAAATTGATCTTACTAGTAAAATGCAATTGCTGGGTCTCAGGATTAGGTACTTTTAAAGGCATTTATTTTTATTGGAAAGTCAGATTTACAGAGAGAAGGAGAGACAGAGAGGAAGATCTTCTATCTGCTGGTTCAATCCCCAAGTGGCAGTAGTGGCCGAAGCCGAGCTGATCTAAAGCCAGGAACCAGGAGCTTCTTCTGGGTCTCCCGTGTGTGTGCAGGGTCCTAAGGCCTTGGCCCACCCTTTACTGCTTTCCTAGGCTACAAACTGAAACTGGATGGGAAATGGAGCAGCTGGGACATGAATCAGTGTCCATATGGGATCGTGGTGGCTACAAGGCAAGGACTTCAGTGCTAGTTTTCCGCGCTGGGCCCAGTAGATGCTGTAAAATGCAGTTAAGCCTCAGGATACATGGGAGATGGGTTCTAGGCTATTTGTGGTGGAAGCCGCAGATGCTTATGTCCCTTACACAAAATGGTGTGATGAGTGTGTAGAACTAGGGCACCTCCTCCCAGCTCTGCTCTAGATGACTTGGAGCACTGCAGATGCCACGACGTAGTTGTACTGTGTTGTTTAGAGACCAATGCCCAGGAAACAAGTCCATCTTTATTCAGTGAAGTCTCAGGTATTATTTTCCAAACTTTTCAGTTCGGGGTTGAGTAAATGAGAGAGTGGAATTCATGGATATGGAAAATGGACTGTAGTGTATTTTAAGACACGGTGGTAAGTAAATAGGTTAGAAATAGAGACCATTGCAAAGATGACTGTGAGCTGCACTTGAAAGCCTGTTGTTTTCAGAAGTTACTCGCTTGAACTGAGATTAGCACATGCATGCAAGTAACAATTAAGTTGTGATTCTAATCATTTACATTGAGTTATCTGCCATCATTTAAAAACACTGGCATGCCATATTTTTCAATATAAAACCCCGAGGCTCACTTCAGGTATAGTTCTTGTGTTATGAATGCATGAGATATTATATTTCTCGCTTCTGCAGACTATATTCTTGTGCTTTACCCATTAATGAATTAAACATACTTTACAGAAGTAGCTTTGCGACAAAGGGACTCAAACATTAGCAAGTGCCAGTGAAAAGCACTGTGCTCGCCATGGATTAATTCCGTGTCTCCATGCCAGCAAACATCTGGAGGAAGGTGGAAAAACTTTAAAAACCTTTGATGTTTTGTTTACTTGGCATCTGGATCTTTACAAACATCTGGATTTTAGGCTGTCCCTTCCTCCCCCTTCAGGTTTCATGTGGGTGTTTGGCACCACACACAGAAAGGTGACAAAGAAAATTCAGTTCCACCGTTACTAAACAAAAATCACTGCATTTGATTAATTTGCAAATATTGATTATGCTACTTAGCATGCAGGGGAATGCAGCTAGGCGCTGTAAGAAGAGAGTTGGACTGAATGTGTCTTGAAGAGTTCCTTCTGGTTTCCTGGAATCGGCTTCCCTGGGTGAAAGTCTGTTGAAATCCTAACAGAGCAGTGTCCTCTGCTGGGACTCAGTCTCCCTGGCCTTTCAAGGAGAGGAGCAGTTAATTTACAATGTGTTCTGACAACAGCAAAATTCAGTAAACACTTTGTAACATATAAGATATAGCTAGTAAGAGACATTTTTTTTTTGCCAAGTGAGTTGTCTCAGCTGAAAAGATCAGCATAAGCCCAGCCTTTTGACATACAGAACCCCGAAAGGAATCAACGGAACCCCAACTTCAAAGCTTTGTCTCGGGGAGGAGCGCCTGGTGTGACTGGTGGGCTTTGTGATCTCGTCCGAAACAGTGATCAAAATGATGGAGCGTTGCCTCGGCAGCAGATTCTCAGTCCAATCAGTTGTAATCAAAATAGTCGGCTTGCTTTTTATATTCTCAAATTTTCAAAAATGATTAGTGCTTCCTTGAGATATCTCATTCAATGGACACACAACCCAGATGAAAGAGCTGAAATCCAAGTGTGTGTGTGTGTGTGTGTGTGTGTGTGTGTGTATGTAAATAAGCATAAGGTTGCTGCAATTTAAGTGCCTTCGAAAGATCTAATTTGATTTTTAAAAGCAGTCCTGCAGATGTGAAAATTAAAGGCATGCAGAAACAAGAGATGGTTTAATAAATGTCTAAGATTGGAAACATTCAGAGGTTTCAATAGCCTTCCTCCAGTTGCTAAAATTATCATTATTTAATTCTTGGGTTGGAAGGATTAGGTCTACAGCGCCATACAAGTGACTGAATCTGAGGGACCACCGTTTCTCTTATCTCCCCCAACATGTTTCTGAAGCAACTTGGTATTTTGTTTTCAGGTTTTCAACTCGAGTATTCACGAATTAGATTTCAAGTTTTAATAAAGTCAAAGAGGCCCTCTGCTTAGTTTGGTTTAGCTGTTTCAACCATGAGCCCGCCTCTCTCCCAGCAGGTTGCACACTTAAAAAAAGAGGGGAAAAATCCTTCCAACTGCCTCTAATGACATCCTCAGTCATTAACGAGTTAATAAAAAGCTCCAAGTCATCTGGGCCGGAGAGGGAGGAAGAAAGGAAAGTCTGTACTGTAATGACAGGCTCTCCACTGCCCTCTGACATGTCACGGGTCAGTCATGTTAAGAATGTGTGTGTCCAATCATCTGCTGATTTTTATCAGCAAGCCCTCCAGCAGGAGCTGACAAGGGCCAGTTTGGGAGTCACAATGAATAAACAATGACTTTTTGGATTGTTGGGGGCTGTGTAATAGAGTGAGGGGTTTATATATACTAAAACACGATGACATTAGCAATCAATACACCAATTACTGGACAAGTTATTGGATAAGGCACTCCTGTGTCTTCAGCAGGGAGATTCTTTGTGCTCAGAGGCAGGTGGGGATGTGCGAGCCAAGACCCTCATCTCCCAGGCTCCGTTTCTGGGTGGAGGTAGGTGAAAGCCTGATGGATGTGGTTTACCTGAGGACTTTATGAAAAACACAGATCCCGAAGCCTTCTTCCTAGGGATTCCGTCTCAGGAGACTGAGGGTACAACGGGAGCTTTGTGTTTTTAACACAAAGTCTGGTAATGCCGATGAGCTGCGATAGGGAACCGCAGTCCAGCTGCGACTCCCCAGGTGCTGTTGCTAAGCTGGTAGCAATGCAGATTCCAGGGCCTTCCTTTGGCTCCGGGTGATTTGGATGGGTGGCCGTTTGAGAGCAGGCTTACTGTGCAGTGCTGTTCTCCAAGGCTTGTCCCGGTTCTGCGGTGTGTCACCCCTGCGGCCCTCAGGAGCAATCTGTCACTTGGACTAGTTAAGGTGCTGAAGCTTGCAAGCGATTTATGTAAAAAATCAAAACAGGGTAGATTGAAGATTTTCAGAATTACATCACTCATCTTTGCTTGCGTATCACTAGCCTTGCTTAAGTCATCTTGAGGCATGAATGACTCTGATTACAGAAAGGGAATAAATGCAGCTTCTATTGAGTTTAAAAAGTAAAAAGTGAGAGTGAATTTGTGTGTAATCTTAAAATTTAAAAACTCCATAAGAAAACTCGACACACAAGATGACTTCGGTATATAAGTCTTCATATTCTATCGTTTGATTTCAACAGCATTTTTGAAGCCCACAGCCCCCTGTGCACACTTGCGAAATCTACCGTGTTTGTTGTCAGTCACTGCAGAACATGCGACTTGCGTTAATCAGGAGAGGTGAAGGTGTGTGGCCCTACATTGGTGGAGTATCAAGAGAAAGAGACAAGAGCTTGTTTCCTTTTTTTTGCTTTTTGGGTTGTTTGTTTTATTTCTTATTGATGCCTACAATGACACATGCTTTGGGGATACAGGTATACACTGTCCAATGAGTCTTAGCATAGCCGTTCCCTTAAACATCATTTCCTTGTGGGGAGGACGTCCACGATGCTCTCTTCTAACTAGCTGACAGCACACACGTGCTGCTAACCGTAGTGCATTCGGTGCTGCAGAATTTGTTCCATCTAAGTGTTGCTTAGTATCTGGCTGAGTTCTTCCCGCAGTGGTGTTGGGACCTTGTCCAGGAATCTTTTTGGTGGGGCTACCCAGTTAGCTCATCGGTGAAAGTAGCGTGCTCCACCACACCTGCAGTACACTTCAGTCAGTGTTTGCAAAGGAGGTCTCAAACAACAGCTCCATGGTTCTGAGCATTAGTATGAAAAAGGAGTCAAGTGAGATGTAGCTGGTTAGGTGGAGTTCAATGGGAATGTTTGAGACAGGGCTCCCCACCGCCTCTAACATATGGCTCCCTGAGCCGGATATCTTTCCAGAAGCAGTGATTTCTGGTGAAGTTTGTCCCCTAAACATTTCCAAGGTAACATCGTAGAGTTACTATTACCAGGAACCAACCTGGGGAGACATGGATTGAAATTCTTTAAGATGGGAAACAGCTGTATGAAAGCCATTTCTTCTCCACTTTGTGTGGGAAAGCTCCTTTAATCTCGTCCTATGTCTGGGTCTGCGTTGTAATTACAGAAGCTTTGTGTCACCATCAGCCAGGTGAGCAGTAAGTTGTTCTTCCCTCATAGTTGGCTTTACCTCCTGGAATAGACACTCACTTAAAAAAAAAAAAAAGAGGAAAACACTCTTGCGTTTCACTGGTGAGACTATGGTGTGTTTGTGTATCTGTACTTCATGTGTGCTCTGAAACCTGGTGCAACTCAGACCTGCGTCCGTGCGGCTCCATGTTGGACAGTCCTTCTGCTGCCTCTGCTGCCGGAAGTGCTTATCCTTCCCGCCTCGCCTGCTCCAGCTGGCAGCCATCTTTGTCCCTGGAATGTCTCTTTCTGAAGGTGATGGGGGGTTGAGAATGTGTCCTGGCGAGGTCAGGCCAGTAGAGGTACTAAGTACATTCCCTGGTTGTAAAATTTCTTCTTGTGACGTTATTGCCAGAACTGTGCATTAATGCCAAATGTGAATTCTTGTTGGGGGACATGATGTCTTATAAATGTGATGAAACAGTATCATTTTACTTGTAGAAGCAGAGATACTTTTAACAGAGGCCGTGTTAACAAAGTGCTTGCCATCTGCAGGTCACCTGCTCACATATGAATTGCTCCTCTGCCCCATTTCTTTCCACCCCCAAACTGTTACAAAATAATTAGAAGGAATTCTCCCATGGAAGAAAGAGTCGAACTCAAAGCACGCATGAAAGACACGTAAAAATTCAAAACCAGTAAAAGACCCCTCAAACAAAACAACCCTACCCACCCATGCTAATATTTGTCGTCTTTTCTGCATGGCCCTACAAGTCTACGCAAGACTTGGAACGCGATGGGATGTGTCTCTGAACTCAAAGCGAGAGAGCAGACTGGACTTTGGGAGGTCTGCAAGCCTTTTCCCCATCTCCTTTGTAAATACATCGCTGTTGCCGCCACATGTGCTTCCCAGCTTGGGAGACGCCAGGCCCTTGCGGGAGGGGACGCGTCCACACCCTGACGGAGCAGAGCATGGCTAACCGAGAACTGCCTGCCACCCGTCTGGTTTGTTATGTCGTGGAATATTTCTCCCCTTTATACTCTTTGAAATGTTTTGAATTAAAATAGCTTACTCAAGGTCACTGAAGGCATATGGTCCTGCTCAAAACGTTAAACAAAACATTAGTTTTTACAACCTTTTGTAATTTGGTATTGTATACAACATGGTTATATGCGGAGTTTCTGTAATCTTTTCAGTGGGTGACAGAAATATGAGAAGCAAATTTATAAGCCATTTAGTGAAGCATTTAATCAATTTCATGCATAGGAAATAACTCTGATTGCTTTGCTTTATCAATCTTTCTCCTCAGCAGCGCTCTAGTCAACGTAATCTCCAAACAGAGCCTGGTGGGGGAGAAGTGGCGAGTGTGCGCGAGAAATGGAAATGGCAGGGAGTTCTGGAGTTTGCCTAACAGGGTTGCCAGGCTCCCGGAGCCTTCTGCAGGCTGTTAATGTATTGCAGAGAGCAAGCAAGGGCCTAATGTTTAGAGGAAGTTTCCAAGACCTTTTACTGGAAAGTTAGTCATTAAACACCCTTGTCCCACAGTGACTCTCACGTGCTCAGCAGTGCACAGTGTTCAGCTGTGAGGCTCGGGGAAGTGTTTCCCAAAGTCCGTGCCGGTGGCTGTGACAGCAGAGAGAAACTGACTCACACAGCAACACAGACTTCAGATTTCAGGAGGGAAAGGGATGTGACCAAAATATCTGAAATCTAACACAGTGCCTTGTGGCACGGAGCTGTTTTAGCATTTTTCAGGAGATTTGGGCTGCCTTTTGGGGTTCACGCTGTGATTAATTTTCTGGATTGTTTGAAGGATTACTACAACCCTTGCCTACAGAGTGGGTTAACAACTCGGTTTCCGTCACTGCTCCCAGAACATCATCAGCTTCTTGGGTGAGACCCTTCTGTGTTCATCACCTGCCCCTCAGTTTCAAACCACACCAGCTCTGCTGTGGCCTCCACAACTGGAACCCGCAGAAAGGTGCGACACACATAGTTTCTCACTTAGAAAAGCGTTTGTGCCTGCTGGTATCTGAGCCTAGAAAAATACCCTGGTAAGTTCCACTCTAACCTATTTATTTCTGCTTTTAAGTCAGCTCCATTTGTAACGCTCATCTCCACCTCTGACTGTTCACACTTCAGTTTGAAAAGGACAGGTGCAAGGCTTTTCCAGCACTGGCCATCCAGAGATATGCCACTTGCTATTCATTTTTTAAAAATGTGAGGGTCCCATGATAATAGTGAACAGAGTAGCCTGGTAATCCTGCATAAAATGGCAATTCGCGTGGAGGTTGGCCAAGGGAGGAGTAGGTTGCCTATCTGTCTGTGTGTCTATTTCTTTTTACGCAACCCTTAACTCCCAAGTTAAACAAGCGCTCTGTTGATATAAGATCTGAGATTTGATGGAGAAAAAGCTGCTGCTTATGACTAAGGAATTTAAAAATTCCAAATGCATTTGAAGCACTTCAACAGTTACCTTACACCTACTTTCCTATTAATGTATAGACGATGCAGTTGCGCTCCTTGCCTCCCCTCCCAGGCTTTCTCCAGCTCCCTGACTGTGGCCCCTGGTAGCATTCCCTTGGCAGTTCAGCTGCATCTCCAACCGAGGAGCCGCATGGCGGATGCCATCGTCTCACTAGTCTCCCTCACCGCTCTTGCCTTGTGCATCAGCTGACTGCTTCAAGGACTTCACGAGGTCTGCCTACAGGCTTGCTCACGAAGTCACACAGTGAGCGTGGGGCTCTCTTCTGCTGTTTCACACCATAAATCGTGCTCTGGTGAACCTCTTTGCAAACGTCTACATGTAGGTGTTTCTCATATGTGCATTTGCACAAGAAGTTCAAGAAACCGGGCTGCTCAGAGCATCCAGGTGGCCAGGCTTCCCAAGACTGACAGCATCAGGTCACAGAACAGAAAAATACCCTGTTCACACTTCCGAACTGCACCGACACAGTGACATGTACCCATTTCGGCTTTTAACATTGGTGTCCAAAATTAAAAGAATAATTTTGGTGCTTTTTATAATACTTGAAGCCTACACATTTTTTTCTATTTTAGGAGACAACCTTGGAAGCAGGCAAGAAGCAGGTTTTAGGACTCACAAGCAAGGATTGCCGTGGAAGCAACCGTGTTCCCTTCACCAGTGGATTTCTGTTCCTCCCACACTGGCACGTCTTTCCTATCTTGCTGCCATCTCTCCATTCACACCCACCTCACCAGCCTTGAACCATTTGGGAAGTTCTGTATTTCCCAAGCCTCAACCAAGTTGTCTCCATGAGGCTCCCACTCTGTTCCTCACTTTGCCCTGGACAAGTGTGACCCTGATGAGGGGACAGCCAAGAGATCAGAAGAGGGAACAGAACAGCAGGCAGCTGTTTAACTCACTCAGACTGAGAGGATTGGACAGGGTATAATGTAAATAACGGCCAAGCAGTTTCCATGTGATGGATGTGTTTTGGATTGTACAGTCTAAAACAGAATGTGAGAATGTAACCAAATTGTGACTGTATCAGAATGTTCTGGTGCAGTGAATTTTCTGTTCAGCTCCACTGTGGCAGAGGCATTGAATCAGGAAGTGGTCCAGTACAGAACCCATGGAATGTTTGCATCCCAGGACCTTTAAGTGCAGTGAACCCCATAGATGAATAACATACTTACACCAAGTTATGTACACTAACATAGAAATGTAAATGATACTTGGGAGTGAATTGGAACAAGCGCACTTTTAGCTGATTTTTAAGATAAGAAGGATTGATTTTATGCTGTTTTCTTTACACTTTCTCTGCCTGTTCTCCCCCTGATTAATAGCATACACTTAAAACTAATGGAAGTTAGCAATGACCACGGGTCAAGATTCTTTTAGCGCTAGCTCAAATAGGAAGATGGAATTAACCTTTAGAATTTGTTTCTATTCATAAATATTGGAAGCCAACTATATGTCTAGCATGGTAGATTAAGTATATCTGTATGTAATCTCCCAATATTAGAATATTGTGTTATCCTTAAAATGTCACAAAGTCTAGAAGTAGTGAAACCTTTTTGATGCACTATATTTCCAAAATTTTCATTTGTTTATTTGAGAAGCAAGAGAGATGCAGGCAGGGAGAGATACAAAAGAGTTTCTGTGTGCTGGTTCTGCGGCTGAGGTCGGAGCCAGAAGCCAGGGCACAAGCCGGGTCTCCCCTGGCAGTGTCAGGGACCCGACTCGAGCTGTTCTGGCTTCCCCCAGATGTGGTTAGTAAGAAGCTGGGTCAGAAATTAGGCAGTTATCAAACTGCAACTCTGATTGGGGCATGTGCTCTAATGGTGTCTCATCTATTATGTATTTTAAAAAGATTTATTTATTTTGAAAGAATTATAGGGCAGTCCGCTCTCATGTGGCTTGCTCCCCAGATGGCTATAATGACCACTGCTGGCTCAGGCCAAAGCCGTTTCATCCAGATAACCCATGTGGATGCAGGGGCCCAGAAGTGTGGACTGTCTTCTGCTGCTTTCCCAGGCCATTAACAGGGAGCTGGATATGAAGTGGAGCAGCCAGGACAGGAATGGACGCCCGTATAAGAGGCTAGCGTGACAGGTGGCAGCATTACCCATGTTGACGTAGTGTTGCCTGCAAATTAAAAATCACACCTGCGTGGTGAACTTGGTCAGGATGGTAGATTATAAGCTGTTTTTTTTTTTCTTTTAACTTCTTTAGATTTTCGTTTCTGTTATGGTAATGACTGAAATCCAAACACTGCTTCCAGCTTTCCTGATCTGGAGACAGAGTAAAAGAGACCGACTGTCGGACAGTATTGCCAGAGCACCTTGTGGGTCTCCAAGCAGCTGCATGGATGGTGGATTTGCTGGAAGGTAGGAACATGCAAATTTCAAAAACATCTCAAAGGTGAATTTTGAAATTTGGAAGCTACCAGTGGCACGTGAGTTAGATATTGAGTTTTGACAGGATTTAGGAGACATCTTAAATTGGACATCTGGCAATCCTTTGTGCCAGGATGCTGGAGACCAACAGCAGGGCTGGGATGCGGTTGGAGACAGGAGCACTCAGAGAAGACGGGGCTCAAGGAGAGCTCCATCCCGCAGGACTGCTGTTTCTCCGCTGCTAAGGTAGGAGAAGGATGTGCTAAGTCAGAACTCGTCAGGTCGGTAGGGGCAAGTCCCTGGGGGTCCTGTTGAAAAGCAGGTTCCGGCCCAGCATTTCTGGGGCAGAGTGTGGGTTATATACCCCCCAGGCTCCCAGGCCTGTGAAGTTGACCTGGAGTCCCACATACGGTATGTTGAGAACCAGATTCCTGTGCTGTGTGTCCAAAGTTTCTGACTTGGTGAACACAGGCTCTGCTTCCCCCCCGCCCAAGCAGTTCCGGTTATCTGTCCCGCAAGCCAGCGGGAGCCAGCATTTTAGACCCTCCACGATCAGCCCTAACACTGTGGAAATTTTCACACTTGGTCATGTTTCTACCCGGTTGGCCTTTCCCATTCCATGTAAAATCAATTACTTCTACCTCTGTATAACTTCTGGACCCTATACCTCCATGAATATTTCTCTTTCTTCTTGGAGGCCTCACCTCCTGGGACCTGTGCCCACTCCTCACCTACATAACCTTAGTGGACCATCTGTGTTTGAATACTTCCTTTTTGAATAAAGTTAGCATTGACTTAGTTTGTATTCTTGAACTTCAGGTTCTCATCTAGAGAAAGGACAAAATACTTTCTATATTTACTGTCAGTCAAGTAAGATATAACTTGAAGGAGTGGTAGGAAGCTCATGTTATACACCAGCTGCTCTGGGGTCTAGTCAGTTCTCTGCCACAATCCCAGGCAGGCCAGCCAGGGTCTCTGGCCCCACTCTCCTATCCGTGGAAACAAGTCTTTCAAAGGGTGAGATGCTAAGAAAATTCAGGACAGCTTCATTGCAAGCAGTAGAAAACTATGTGGCCTCCCAATTTAATTAAATTAACATTCAAAATTAGTTGAGTGTCTTTTAGTCAATTAATAGATGACTACTTTTAACATGGCTTCTCCCTATTATTGCTGTGTATCACAGATGTCTGCTAGAGGGGTCTAACAGAGAAGTACTGATGGTGATTTCCACTTGACACATGGGCTGAGTGTCTACCCCCTCACAGGTTCTGGTTGGGACCGTGCATTTTCAGCCTCACTTGCCCCTGTAGTATATGGGATTTCTTTTGTATTGTGCAGACTGCCTTCAGCACTGCTATTTCTGCCTTGTTAGAACCGTAGCTCTCAACACTCATTTGGCTTTAGCCAGACAATGAAGCTGGAGTTTCTATTTTGAAATTTCCCACTTGCCTCTAGAGCCGTTTTCTTCCACGTGCTGTGGGAGTGGGCATTCGTGCGGTGGCTGCTCGCATGCAAATGGTTAGTTTGTAAAACAGCATCCATCTACTCAAATGAAAGTTCAGCTGACTGCATTCAAGCATTCACTCTCCAGTGCCCAAGGCAACAGACCCTTGAGTCAGAAAAGCAGCAGCTAGAAATAGTGAAGGTGTTTGAGATGGGATAGGTTAAGAAGGCCAGGTGACTTGGGCTCTTATTCCGGCTTCATTACCTTTCTCCGGGTGACCTGAGGTAAATTCCGCAGCTCTCTGAGCCTTGGCTTCCTTCTCTGTGCAAGGGGATTAAAAGGGACGTGAGCTTTGCTACAGCCCCTGCAGCTGGAGCAGAGATCTTTGTTTTTCTACCCAAGGCACCACCAGTGCCTAGAGAAGATCCTCATGCGATGTGTTGCTCGGTTGGTGCTTGTTGGGTGTGCTGCTTGCTTCTGGAATGATTGCAAATACAGCTCGCCCTGGGACCTTCTGAGTGTCCCACATATCTTCTTAGCAGACGACCCAGGGGAGCATTCGAACTGCTTTTCATGGGTGACGCCCCAGTGTTTCACTCGCCATGCACTGTTGGTAGTGTAGATAATACTGTGCGATGTCACATCGCTGAAGTGTTTACTAGCTTGGACTGTAGTAAGTGCAACGCTTTGAAGCTTTCACTGAGTTTAGTCCCTCCTCCTGCTTTTTTTTTTTTTTTACTGTTTACAAAACAAGATATTTTATGGATGTAATTTATACATTGAATAAAAGATGGCTATTTCCAATATTATCTTTATCTTCTAGACATAAATAACAAACATCTCCAGTAATCAAAATTTACTACTCTTGTAATGGATTTTGGCAGAGTTTATGTATTAAATGCAGTACTAATGTAATGCTGACTTCCAAGGATACAGCCAGGATTTCTGGTTTGGCTTTGTTAAGTGGAAAAAGAGAGTCCACTACTGTATTTATAGTCTTTACTACATTCAAGAGATTCGTTCTTGTCAATAAGATTACTTATACCAGCTTCTAATCAGAAAGTTGAAATTATCTGTGGCAATGTAACCACTAGAAACTTGTATACTATGAAAATATTTCAATAATTAATGCATGCTCCATGTAGAGTAATTGACAGTGAGGTCATAGATGTAATGCACCATCTGCGTTTGATTTGTCCATGAAAATGCTTAAAGGGATATGCAGGTAATTCAAGCTTCTCTGGTAAGAAAGGTTTGTTCTTACTTATCCAAAGAACAGAGTCATTTGTTAGGTCTTTCCACTTTTCTTTCTTAAAGTCTTTTCCAGATTTCTATTTGAGCTGTGTACTTCTTATTACTTTTCATTCTAATGCCAAATCCCTTTGAGAGTTTTTGTACATGTTAGTCCTAGCCATTCTGAACAGTTACACTTGGCTCTCCTAGTCATTTCAACTTGAAAGCCACCTGATACCAAACATTAAAGGCACACTTCAGTGTTAAAGACTTTGCCATTCATCGCATTCGGTCTGACCATGGCAGTTTTTACTCCTCCATGAGTAAACGAACTAACCAATCCTGCCTACATCTGTTAACAAAGCATAGTTGGAGTATCAGGAATCTTGCAAGGACTTTTGTAACTTACCACTTGGTGCATGGACCAGCATCTCTGTATTTCTGGATGAAATGCAGTCTTGTCCAGGGAATAATCTTGGATTTTCTGTGTAAAACAAGCAGAGGACATTGAGTAAGTGTCGTGAACACTGTCCTGACAGGAGACCCAGACTTTTGTCTGGGAACATGCATTCCACTTATCATTTGCCACGTGTTGTGCTAGCTCAGTATTGAACTAGTTCCATGAGGCCCTTGTCCTCACCACATGGACAAAATGCAACTCCCTCTTTCAACATCCTAGAGGTACCATAAACTTGATAACTGAAAACTAATAGATTATCTCCCGTTGAAATTGTCTCCCCCAGAGCTGTATCTTCTCCAGTATTGCTTACTTTGGAAAAATGTGCCACCAGCTGCCCAGCTGCCCAAGGCAAGCTCCTGCGTCAGGCTGGGTTAGTTCTTTTCATCACAGCGGTTCATAAGCTTGCCAGTGCTGACTGCTTGCTGTTGCCTGGTTCCGCTGCCTTCTTTCCATCCTTACAAATACAGCCTTAGTTCAGCTCCTAAGAATCATTTTTGCCTGGAATAAGCAACAGTGCCAGGAACTTCCTTATCAGCCTATCGTCCACACTGCTGTCAGGGTGATATTTTAAACACTAAGATGCTAAGAGGAGTAACTCATTTCTCTCTAAAAAAACCAAGCCACTCTTACCATACAAGTCCCCAGTGGCCTTTGAGATAGAATCCCAGTACCTTAGCATGGAAGACAAGGAAGGTGTGCCAACGTGACCTGGACCTGATTGCAGTATCATTTTGCTGCACATTCTGGTTTCAAGTCCCATCTCATTCTCTGTGTTTCCTGAGCACATCAGGCTTTGGGATAGTGCCTGCTGCCTGAAATCTGGTTGGCAGGGGCGGGACTCTTATTTCCTGGAGCAAGCAGTTTTCATCTGTCAAACTCAACTCAGACAGAGAGTGCACTATTGAATCGCCTGGTTGCAGTGGCCTGGGTTCAGATCACTGTGTGTGCAATTCTGTGAGACAGCCAGGGCACCCATCACCTGTGCCGTAGGACCACCCAGCAGGAGGGAGGGCTAAGGATGTTCCTCTGTGTCCATCGCTATGTCTTTTCCTCGAGCACAAAAGCAGTGGAGTTGAAAGCCATTGTCTTTAAGAGGAATTACTTGTTTGGAACTGGTTGCTTTTTTAGAATTATATTTTTAGTTCTTATAATTATGTTGTAGTTATAAACAGACATCTATTTATTACAGATGCTTGCCGAAGGCATGGGACAGCTCACAATGTCTCTACTTTCAAATACTGAAATAAAAAACTGGTACTGTGGTGTAGCAAGTAAAGTTGTCACTTATGGCAACAGCATCCTGCACATGTTCTAGTTTAAGTCCAGCCTTCTCCATTTGCAATCCGGTTTCCTGTTGATGCACCTGAGAAAACAGTGGGGGATGGCCTCGAGGGCTGGACCCCTGCATCTATGTGGGAGGCCCAAAGAAGCTCCTGGATCCTGGCTTTCGACCAGCCAGCTCCAGCCACTGAGGCCACTTGGGGAATGAACCAGAGGATGGAAGCTCTCTTTCTCTTCTTCTTTGTTCTGCTTGTTTATCCATAGGAACTTCATTTCTGTCTCTTAGCTTTATCCTGCATGTAACATTTAGAGTCCTCCATGCTCCAGGCTTAGCTCTATTCTCCATGTAGAATAGAGTCAGTGTCAAGAATTAAGTTTAGAAGAATCAACAGTCACCAGTTTGAGTCTGGTGACCCCATTTCTGATCCAGCTTTCTGCTGGTGTGTCCCTTAGGGGGAACAGAGGATGACTGAAGGACCCGAGCTATCCCTATCCATGGGAGGTGTGGATGCAGGTTTTGGATACTGACTTCAGCTTGGCCTTGCCACAGCTATTGTAGACCCTCATCAGATAGGAAGATCTTTCTCCCTGTCGCTGCCAATCATATCATTCAAGTAAGCTACTCAGGAGCACAACCCAGCCTGCTGATGGACCCCTTTGTTGACAATCATTTTGTTCACCTAAATTACTCTTAAAAATACCATTTTGAACATTTTGGGTCTTTTTTTCTCTTGGAGTGTCCCCATCACCCTGATGCTGTGGCAGGTGGCCTCTGTCTCCAATAATCACTGTCTTGCTTGCCGCATTGTCTGGAAACTTCTTTCATGTGAGACAAGACCTGAGATGGACTCCTTCCTTCCTGTCATTTCTCTAGAGTCCTGCAATTAAAATATGGATCACTTTTTTTTTTAATGTAGAAAATGTGAAATGCTTTTTTTTTTAAAGATTTATTTTTATTATTTTTTTATTGGAAAGGCGGATATACAGAGAGGAGAGACAAAGAGGAAGATCTTCCGTCCGATGATTCACTCCCTAAGTGAGCTCAACGGCCGATACTATGCCGATCCGAAGACAGGAGCCTCTTCCGGGTCTTCCACGCGGGTGCAGGATCCCAAAGCCTTGGGCCGTCCTTGACTGCTTTCCTGGGCCACAGGCAGGGAGCTGGAAGGGAAGCGGGGCTGCCGGGATAGAACTGGCGCCCATATGGGATCCCGGGCGTGCAATGCGAGGACCTTAACCACTGTGTCACCGCGCCAGGCCCGTGAAATGCTTTTTTAAAACTTCTGTTTATTATTATCATTTTATGATACAGTTCCATAGGCCTGGGATTTCCCAAGCCACTCTTACCATATAAGTCCCCAGTGGCCTTTGAAATAGAATCCAAGTACCTTAGCATGGAAGACAAGGAAGGCGTGCGAGACTGGGTAGGGCTTCTCCTTTAAAATCCCCGTTTAACTCAGATATATTAAGGAAACAATATGGAAATAATAGTCTTACCCATTTTCCTGTATACCCTAATGAACTATGTAAAGATTGTCAAAAACATAATTAAAAATTGTAAAAAAAATAGTTTCTTCTGATTAAATTCTTCAATGACTCATAGGTCATACAGTCACATCATTTTCTTCCAGAAGGTTCTTGATTTTCTTTTTCATTTCTTCAGTACCGCATTAGTCATTTAGTAGCATGTTATTTAACTTCATGTTGTTGTTTATTTCTTTTGCTCTTCCTATTTTTGGTTTTGTTTTGTGGCTTTTCATTCAAGGGGATGTATAATAACTGTGTAATGGAGATTATCATATCCAGATGTGAGCATACAATGCAGTATGCATCTCTACTTCCACACAAGGATGGACTCCCAATGAAACTGTTAACTTTATCTTGACAATACGATGCTGGACTCTCTGCCATTGTCCATGCCACAATGACGTACATACGACTGTGTATGAAGAACTATACTATAGTAATGATATAGGGGAACTCAGCGAGCGAGGAGGGAATTTGCAAGGGGATAAGTCTTCAGTAATATTAATTGCGCCTCTGTCTCTTCTTTTGCTCTTGGTCATTGTACTGGTTATCAGATTCTTCTCCTTGGGGCAGGTGTCTAAGCTGTGTCACCCACAGGCCTACAGTTTAACTTTAGTTATTGCAATTGGTACACGGCTCTTTGAAGTCACTTTCGTCACTTCCTCCAGGAAGTTCCAGGTCTGGGTTCTTATGTTAGATGTCCACCATGGTCTCCATAGCCCCAACTCCTGGCTCACCAGTCTCTACTTCCTGTGACACTATGTTGAATCTGCACCATTGACTGTACAATCTTTCTCCCACTTCCGGTTGGAGCAGGTTCCAGGATTAGGGAAACACCCCATGTCTTATATAGCTAGGTTGTTGTCGGTGTTGATCTTGGTGGAGGCGGTTGGCTGTTAGGTCTGAGGGCCACATGGACCTATTTTGACCTGTACGATGCCAAAATCAGTATTATTTTCTGTGTGGGAATAGTGCTATGCATTGAGCTCAGGGAGTTCTCATGAGCTCAGCGCATGCGCAGCTCACTGTTGTTCCTGCAGTCTTAAAGTTTTCCACACTGTACAAAATGGCACCTGATGTACCATTACTACTTTTTGTTCAGGTCTGAGGGTTACCCAGACCTATCTTGGGTGAGACTCATAAGAGGCCACCTTGTTGCAGTTTACTGAGCCAGAAATGCATTCACTCCCAGCTCAGTGCATGCAAAGTGTCCATAGCCTTTGCCTCCCTATATAAAATGGTGCCCAATTCAGCTCTACAGGGTGGAATGAGTTGTGAAATCTACCCTGTTGCCCCATGGCTAGTCTGGGACCTGCTTCTCTGTCTCTGATCCTGGTCAAATCAAATACACCAGCAGGGCAGGCAGGCAGTTCTTTGTCTGGGTTTACATCCCTTCCCACCTTATTGCCGGTGGGTTTCTGGCTGCTGGTGCAGTTCAGATCACTACTCTCCAAATGCCGTTGGGGTATCAGTAGCTCCAGCTCCAGATGGTTGTGTCTGTTGCTTTCCTGTATCTGTCAGTCTCCAGGTGCCCCTCTGCTGTCATTCTGTCCTGTCCTATTTATTGGAATGTGCCCTTTCTGCTTCACACTGGCTAACATTTTTTTGTCTGTTTAAACATGTCCTTACCCTATTCCACCATCTTGATTCTCTGTGGATCACTTCTATAGTCATTAACTCCAAGTGTCAGTCTAACACTGGCTCACTAGGAATTGTACATCTGTAGCAGTCTGACAAGCAATAGGCCCAAAACTCCAGGTTTTGGGCTGTTAATCCCATTTCTCTGTACCATCAAAGCATTTACAAGTGGTTGATGCTGGCATTGGGGAGAGAAAAGACAGTCTCGGAGAGAAAGTGCTTCAGGTAGCTGCTGGGATGAACCTGGGACTCCAGGCATGAGATCAGCTTACCACAAGCAGCTCTGAGTGGAGGCAGAAGTGGCCACTGTCTTCTCTACCAGTGTTGGGAAGGTTAAGCCACTTGAAGAATACACCCCACACTTCATGGCTAGCTCGCCAATTTTGTTACCAGACAAATAATCAGACACTTGGTGTTGTCTGTTTCAAGAGCCAATTCACCAGAGATTAAACTAATTGTTAAATAATTCTTGTTTTTTGCTTGTCCAGCCCAATGCTTTTAAAAAGCTTTTAGTTTTTAATTACTAATATTCATTGATGTAAATTTATAGCAATATTATTTACAAATATTGACTTCTTTTTAAAAGATTATTTATTTGAAATATAGTTATATAGAGAGGAAAAGACAGAGAAATCAAGAGTGAGAGAGAGAGAGAGATCTTCATCTGCTGCTTTACTCCCCAAATAACTGCAATAGCTGGAGCTGAGCCAATCTGAAGCCAGGAGCCAGGAGATTTTTTTGAGCTGTTCACATAAGTGCAAAGGCCCATTCACTTGGGCCTCCTGCTGCTTTTCCAGTCAAATCAGCAAGAAAGCGGAATCAGAAGTGGAGTAGATAGGACTTGAAGTGATGGCTGTATTTCCTATCAGTACTTTAAGTAGCAACTTTACCCACTATGCTGTAGCAGCCCCACATGTGTCATTTTTAATAGGATTTTAAAGTGAGCGAGATATAGAGAGGGGAGAGAGAGAGAAGAGAGAGAGAGACTCCCTCTTGATGCCCACAGCGGTGGGACTGGCAGCACTGGAGCTAAGGCCCATGATTTTGGCCCACCTCCCCCAGAACAGTGACAGGAGCCTGGGTATTGAGGCACGCTGTTGCCTTTCAAGGTCTGCACTAGCAGGAAGCTGGACTCAGGAACTGGAACGGAGAATTGCATCTGTGCCTTTGAATGTGGAATATGGGCATTCTAATGGAATTTATCCGTTGGGCCAAGTGCTTACCCCTAACATCCATTGTAATGGCTTTAACCTATGCCTTACTGTTTCCTTATTATTTCCCAAAGGCATCTGATAAATGCACACGAAAAATTTAAATTCATTTAATCCTAATTTTTAAAGTAGAGGGACCTTTTCCAGCACCACTGTGGTATACTAAACATTGTCAGCCTGCCAAACAAAATGCAAAGCAAATACGCTAACAGATCAAAAAACTCTGTTTTTAAAAAGTATTTGTCATTCCAAAGATGTAACATCTGGACATTTAACTGAAGATTTCACTTTCCAGATAGGTTTTTGGATTTAAGCAGACATAGCTTCTCTCACTATTAAACGTAGACAAAATACTAGCCTTTCTGCTGACTTTATATTAGAAAAATGTAAAGCAATGTAAAATAAAAAATTCAGTATAAATATAAATTAAGCATTTTTGGCTGTTATTTTCTAAATGTGCTTATTTTCTTTCAATGTAGAAAAAGTGATATTAAAATGAGAACTTCTAAAATTATTAATAAACATGGTTAAAATACTTACTGAAGCAAAGATGTAATTGAAAAATCCACAGGATGTGAGGAAGAAAATGTTCTACCGGGGTCAATTTTGCTTTCTACTCTAACTGTGCTTGATTTTGTCATGGTGATCAGAAGGATTTTTATGTACTTTTCTGTGTATTTCAAGAACTAAACAGAAAAACAGCTGTTGACTTTGCCCCCCAGATGTTATGAGTTGGAAACAAATAACAATATTCGGCCATTGAGCCGTGTATCAAACAAGTATCTGGGCTGATGAGACGGAGACGAAAAGGTGGATAGAGGAGCATCCCAGCTGGTGCCGGCAAGGGCCCAGCTGTGCTTGCTACCACAGCATAGTTTTCCCATTGCTTTTGATATAAAAAAGCAATGCATATTCATAGCATGGGGAAATTAGAAGATATAGAAAGAAAAACTAGGAACTCCAAAAGTGAATTTTCCTCTTCTATAAAAGTCAACCCTGCGATCCCATTGATATACATCTTTGCTGCTGAATAAATTTACACCTCTTTCTACATACAGGATGTTTCATGTGACATGCTCTCTACTATACCATTATATCTAGACCTTTTTGTTTTTATGTGCTTGAATAAGAAACCGTAGAGTGTCAAGTAGATGATGCGTATTGTAAATCAGTTCACATACTGTACATTCCCCCAACCCCTCCCTGTATCCTCCCCCCATGGGGGATTCCTCCACCTTGTTGCAGTATTACAGATCACATTCGGTTGAGATGCTTTCATTGCAAGCATATACCAAGCAGAGTCCAGCATCTAATTGTCCAGATACATTCAATGGTTTCTTGGGGAGATCATCTCTGGTCTGAAGGTAGAATATCATCCTGATCAATTAAAAGCCCCGACATAACATCAATGACAATTTACAACATTATCACATACTATACATTAAAAGTCAAATCTGGGGATGGCTGAGGGTAATATATAAATACATCCAATTGGTCTGTGCTTGTAGACACCTATATTCCATGTTTGAGAGTAATGGGGCAAGAATGACTATAGGGAAGTGAGTATTTTCAAAGGATTTGGTATCATAGGGTATGTCTGGTTTCTGGAGCTCAATGGATGGACAGCTGAATGCCAGCTTTCTGGTTGGGTTGGTTATGACCACCCAAGGATTAGATTGTGGAGGGATGAGAACACCTGGTACTATGTTTGGCTTATTGTGGGTGTAGAGGAGTCAGCAGTTATTTAAGTTACTGGGAGAAGAAGCAGAGACTTGGAGCATGAGGATGATGCCATGGGCAGGGTGTGGTGGGTGCAAGAATGATGGAAACACTAAAATGACTCCATTTGCTGAGAGCAAGACAGAGGTTGGTGACAGCAAAAATGCTTCCAACTACTTCACTGCCATGAAGTACCAAGAAGACAAAGATGAAGATGGCAGTGGTGGTGGTGATGTGGTGATGATGGTAGTGGTGATTGTGGTGGTGATAGTGATGATACTAATGATGGTGGTGGTGATGGTGTTGATAATGATGATAGTGATGATAATAATGATGGTGGTGATGGTAGTGATGGTGGTGGTGGCAGTGGTGAATAGTTCTATAATAATTAAGATTGTAGTATAACATTATACCAGATCACATTTACATAATGCATGCTAAGCTCTCTATATATATTAACCATTCAGTCTTTACTATGTTCATCTCCAACGGCTGTTCCTATGAATTTGTTTTTATGAAGTACTTACAACTGTGTTATCTGAATGTTCATGAGTAAAATCTCTGTTTGCTAAGGGACAGAGAAGTTAAGCACGTTGCCTGAGACGTATCACTGGGCCACTAGAAGCAGGGTTAATATTTGGCCACGTCCATACCACTAGACCATGATAACAGCAGGGTTAGTGTTTAGCCACGTGATACTGGATCCTAACCTACCTTTGAAAGGTCTAGTCAAATGAGATGGTGATTGGATTGTGGCTTACCCTGCCTGACTCTATTACAACCACAAGACTGGCACACAAAGACTCTTAAGGTTGAAGAGTTGTAAAGACAACGAACACTCATCGGCGGAGGTGATGCATGTCTGCTACCCATTTTGTTGCCTTTTATCCACTCCATCTCTATGGGCCTCTTTGAGGTGACTACCAGACGGAAAAGGCACTTGCTTATGAAGTTTGGTGTGACATAGTTTAGTAAGAATAGTTACAAAATAAAGGCCCATCCTAGAAATGCAACCATTACTGGGATAGAATTAAAAAATTTCCTTTAATAACCGATGTTTACCAGGATACAGGAGTAAGACTCAAGAGTTAAGGTCCTTCAGTTCTTGTCCTTTCCTTGGCTCCTCTTCCTTTCCTTGCTTCTACTCTTAAGCCAGTGAGCACCTATATCTCTACTTACCATAGCACACTGGTAATGCTATCAGGGTCTCAAAGAGCCACTATAATGCCACAACATTTAATTTAATCATGCTAGCAGCACTGTGAAGAAAACAAATTTAAGACTATTGAATTGATGTTCGATGTTCAGAGAAAGTAAATAACTTTTTTTTTTTGGTATGGAAAGGATCCCAGGTTTGTCCGGTTGACCTCAGATTCTGTGCTTCCTCCCCTCCCCCCCAATATACTGGCACCACCTCCACTGAGCATTCGGTTTTCCTATATTACCTTGTCTTTGAAAGATGAGTAGATGTGCATGATCTTCCATGAGTTAGACACCCTCGGAAGTTTTAAAGATGGAATTCCAGCAATTGAGATTAGGACTTTCAGCTAGGAGATTTTATGAAAGGTGGCAAACAGGATCACAGGATCTGTTGCCAAGAGCAGCACCTGCTTTTTCAGTATCATCACTGCCCTGAGCCACATTTGATGGCTGCCAAGAGACATGCATAGTCACAGAGGATGTGATGATGGCTTTTGACAAGAAACCTACTGTTTGAAAGGGAAGATAAGACTAGTGATTAGCAGGACACAAGGACACCTAGAGGGGGCATTCCGTGAATGTGGCATCTGAATCTTTTTCACTTCCAGCCCTTCAAACTCTAGAGTATCGGTTACTGCTGGGCTAGTGCATTAGACACTGAGGGATGCCTGGAGCTTGAGCCCAAGATCAGTGAAAGGGAAAGTTGGTCTCTTCTCAAGGCCTTGGAGGACGGAAATAGGCACATGAGTTACTATGTCTGGCAGGTGGCATGTTCTCACAGTTCTCTGGGGGCCTCAGCAGGTAACAGTGGAGCAGATTTGTGTTTTTCCTTGCCCAAAGCCAAGCGCATGATCTTTGCATGCCCGTAACGATCAATGAGTCATCACTGAGGTAGACTTAGCACACCAGATGGAAAGGAGGATAAGAAGGAAGAGAGCGTTCTCATAGGCACATCACCGACACGTCATGGAGACTGAGATCTAACATCATGATTTCTGAATGAAATATTTTAGATAAATGAGAACAAAATGTAAGTTATGCTAGCAATTGAGCAATCAGAGATCTGGAAGATTAAGTAAAGGAAATACAACATGTCATGAAGACAAAAACAATTGAATAAAATACCAATCCAGGCAGTTTAAGTCACAAATAATGAACCGTCCAGAAAGAGAAGGGAAGAGATGGAGAAATGGGCATCAAATCTAAGATGAAGCATTTTTCTTGTCTGAATGCAGATTCACTTCAAGAGTTGACAAAACTGAACAACAAACCCAAACAGAAACATGTAACTAGACATATGGTATCCAAACCGGCAGAGTGGACCCTAGTGTTTTACCTTCAGCCCTGCTTCAAGAAGAACTCACTATGGAACCCCACCTGTTGCAGTTTCCAGCTCATGAATGTTGGTGTGTTGAAACAAAGGCCTGATTCTCCTGTTCCTACTGGTTGGCCGAAGCCCAGCTCCTGCCAGCTCAGCCGCAGCCTCTGTGAGTGCTGGGTCTGCAGCTGACCTGCTCCTTTGCCCAGTCCTTCACTCCAGCTGGATATCAGCCTTAAGATCACTCTGGTAGAATTTTCAAGTTCCTGTCTTAGAATGTTTCAGAGGGAACTGGACCCATGACTCTGAGTGGCAAACAAGCCAAACATAATACAACAAACATACCACAAATCCCAAAGTCCAAAACTAAACACAACCAAAAAATTCCCTCCCCAGGCCCTAAAACTCATTAAATATTCTGAAAGAACAATTTCACATAAAGATAAATTACACTAGCAATATGTTTATCTACGAATTTAAAAGCTAGAAGACGTTGCAAGTGAGTATCTAAAGAAAAACTTAGGGGCTAAAATAGAAACTTAATTAGGTTAGTAAATATTATTAAAAAACATAAAGAGAAAAATAATAGCAAAGTATTAAAAAAAGAAACTAAGTGTAAGTTGGGGGAATTGAGAAGAGTACGATAAGAAATATGAATGGATAAAATTTCCTACAAAATATCAGATTAGGACAAAAAGTAGAGTTCAGTCACATGCCACTTGCAAGAGTAGTACCTGCAAATGGTATATATACAATGGAAATACTGCAAATTAGGGATTGGGCAAAGATGTCCAAGACTATTGCAAAGCATGTAATAAAACAACAAAACCCCAGACCAGAACCACCAAAATGCATGTCTGAATTGATGAATAAAAGCAAAAAAAAAAAAAAAGGTTCTATGCAATGGGGAATGGCACAGAGCTGTGATAGCCACAAGATATCAGATGGTAGAGTATGCAAATACATGAGGTGTCTGCTGGAATAATGAGAAAGGAATGTGGTTGTTGTGGGAACACTTAATAAGCTACTCTCAGAACCTCTGATGAACTAGGACAACAATCATGCCAGAACGTTCGAGTAAAACAGCCAATAACCTGAAACAGACTCACAGATGTGTATCTATAGATCCTGCAGGGAGTTTAAACTCATATCTTGTTCCATGAAGCATTTACAGAAGCTAATAGGTCAAACCAACAAAAAAGAAAACCAAATCAATTTTAAAAATGGAAATTTTACGGGCTACATTTCAGACCATTATCCAATAAAACTAGGTATCATCATATATGGACAAAAATGTTCCTAAAATTAAGATGAATTATTTGAAGTAATCCTTGGATCAAAAGGAAATACTAAACCAAAGCTTGAAACTAGGCTAATAAAAACAAGAACACTTCATACTATTGCATTCAAACTTTGTACTGAGACAAAAATTATGACCTTAAGCAAACCTTAAATAAAGATGGAATATAAGTGTTAAAATGCTGGAGTTTGAAAGTAATCAAGTAGAAAAACAATGTGAAAGGAGAAGATTAATAAAAATAATGCTTGGTTTGGGCCAGAGAGGGAGAAAGTAAAGTAAGCACAGCATTAGGCAGGAACTGTAACCACAGATATGGAAAAGATAAGAAAAGCTATTGATGGATTTGTGGGTAATTCTTTAGTAAAAGGTGAAAATGTTATACAGTCTGAAGGGAAACCAGAGTGTGGATTTATGGGTAATTCTAAAAATAAATGAGAAAGACTGGAGGCAATGGATGATTTTCTTGAAAAATGCAAACTCTTAAAATTAACTCAAGAATAAAGAGGTGGGGAACACAAATGGATTAATTATTGAAGAAGAGATCAGAAAGTAAAGTAGGGAAATCTCATCAAAAAGCCCCAGGCCTGGATGGTTTTCCAGATGACACTACAGTGTTTAAAAAAGGAATTCTGATGTAATGTAAATTCTATTCAGCAGAAAAAAAAAAGAATTCTAGTAAGTTTATGAAGATAGACTGATGCCAGTGTCAAATCTGAAAATGAATTTTAGAAATTTTTGGACAGATGAGCAAAGTAACTAACTTCAGTGCATCCAAAACGTGTGACAAGAACACCAGTCTCTATTGGCAGAAGGAACACGTGTGTCATGTTCCTTACAACTTCATACGAGTTGTGGAGACGCTCTCAGCTACAAGAAGTAACACTGAAACCCTTCTCTTCACATAGTTTGACAATCGCAGAACCGAGGTAGACATAAAGTAGACGCTGGAGAAAAACAGAATCATTTAATTTTAGGCAAATGCAGTAATGATGTGTGCTCATTAATTTTTAGGATGAAAGTTGAAGGCGACAGTGATTAATAAGGAATGGCCCTGCACTGAGTGCCTCCCTCATCCCACACCTTTCCTGCTCTGCATACACGGCCATTCTGGTTGCCAGCTGGTTGCTCCTTCTCTGAGTAGAGACCTCGTAGACGCTCGCCACGCCAGAAGAGACACGCTTCCACTCAGCACAGTACTCTGGAATCTCCTGGAATCCCGGCATGCAGGTGGCTGCAGCAGGGGAGGGAGGAGACCTTTGGTCATATTTTTGTCACCCCTTGTTGAGGAATGCGTTCTGCTTCCTTCCCAGCTGGTGTAAACACGCGTTCCTTTCAAGGTGTGTTCCTTGTGTTTGATGTGAGAAGGTAAATTCCCCAGTGTAGCTTTGGGTCCTTAGAAACCTGGTCTCTTCCTTTTTGGCAAGTTCCATGGGCGGAACCATTGTAACACTGCAGAGAAAGTGACAAATCAGAGCTCTGATTACAAGAGTTGCTAAGAAAATCGAAAGCTAACTACAGACATCTCAGTTGCGAGACATTTTACTTAACAGTGGTAGCTATTATTAGGTCAGTGACTGCAAGGCTATCCTATAAACCAGGATTATAAGACTTAAAGGGGCTTTGCCTGGCAGCCCTGATGTCAGCAGCCAATGGTGATGTCTCCCCTGTCCCTCCACTTCATCACTTAAAGCAACAGGACACAGCTTTACACTCGGCATTTATCATAAAGACATATTGATTTCCTTTCTGGAAAGGCACATAATTCTTTTCTCCCGGTAAAAAGCTAAATCTGACAGATTGTAATCAAATGTAGTTGTTCCCGACTGTGGAGATGCACGGAGTGTCATACAGGAAAACAAAAAAACAGAAGGAGTGGCGTGGCCAACTGCATTTGTAGAAAAACTCTGGCATTAATAGGCACACACAGAGCCATGTTGGTTGGTTATATTAATATTCTTCAAGATAATGTGTTTGTGGTGACATCAGCAATGCAATCCAATTAAAATTTCTACAGAAAGTACAGATTTTTAAAGCTTAACCCCATGATTCTATAATTTGGGGCCTTGGGCTTCCAAATAAAGTCCTTTGAATGATGAAATTTGGCTTTCGGATGGAACACTGAACTAGGAGGTGGAAGATGAGGCACTGGTGCCTCTCAACCCCAGGCTCTCCTAACTGCAGCTCTGTCCAGTACTTCGCTGTGGGTTGGCCAATGTGGTGAAGGCATTTGTGGTACTTTGTGTAGTGATTCTGATTAGCTCTTATTATTCTTTTCAAATGTTTTCCTTCTGTATTTGATAGACATTTAGACAGATTTTTCATAAGATGAATAAGTGTGTGGGACAGAGACTAAAAAGCAGCAAAGCTTGGCGCCTTTAAGTCTCTTTCATTGATCACTTTGGTTCCTCTCACTTCGGGTTCACATGAGCTGATTTTGAATGGTACTGTATGAATCTTTGTATGTTTTGTCTTTTCTTCTAAGTACAGACAGGGTGGATTGCATTTTTGTTATGATGGAGAGACTAGATGTGTTTTGCTCATGCCTAGTGGCAATTTTTTCAGAGGTGAAAATAAAAAAATGATTCACATCAGGAGTGAAAATGTAGAGATACATTTTAATTGACTATCAATCCAATCTTTTAGGTAGTCTCCATTTTTGATAGACTTTTCTGTCTTCATAATTTTGAATATTATATTAAGAAATACAAATAGATTTCAAAGAGTACGTGGAACATACATATTAGGAAGTAACTATCTATAGGTGTCAACATTTTTTGCATCAAAATAAGCTTGTTTTTAGTTCCATTTTCCTTGAACTTTTTGAAGTATTCTTTTAGGATTTAAGAATTAAAATTGAGAAGGTAAATAATGAAGCACATATATATATAATACACATTCATACATAAACATGTATATATACACTACATATCAGTATGTAGAACTATTCTTAATCCTATCAATTATTTAAATATATGTGTATATAATATATGCATACATGCATACATAATTCTTTCACAGGACAAAAACAGAGAATGATTTCTTAAAATCTTTTTTATTTTTAAATTTATTTATTTTGAAAGACGGATATCTTTCATCCATAGATTCGTTCCTTTAGTACCCAAATTCCCAGGAACGGGTTAGAGGGACCTCAGCTATGGACCAGGTTAAGGGGACACCAGTTATGGGCTGGGTTAGGGGGACATTAACTATGAAATGGGTTAGGGGGACATCAGCTATGGACCGGATTAAGGGACACCAGCTATGGACTGGCTTAAAGGGACATCAGCTATGGACTGTGTTAGGCAGACATTAGGTATGGACTGGGTTAGGGGGACACCAGTTACGGGTGACAGAGACTCAACCAGTGAAGCGTCAACTGCTGCTTTACAGGAGGCGATGAACAGAAAGACAGACCTGCAAGTGGAGCTGGGACTGAGACCTGGGCCCTGATATGGAACCAGCGTATCCTAAGTAACATCTCAATTGCTGTGCCAAAGCACATCCCACTGTTTCTTTTTTTAAATGTTAGCTTTAAATAATTCCTTTTATGGACTTCTGTTGTTATTTTGTGCCCGAAGAAAATACTCTCTTTACAATAAAGTACCCTTCAATCCACTGCTTTAAGATCCATTGTTGGGCTAACTTTGATGATACTCTGGTTTGAAGATGAATCTGTGACTCTGCTATTTGCCCTTAATGTGCCCTTAAGACATGTTTCCTCTGAAAAGCACAAAATGACATGAGAGAGAAGACAGAATGACCAAATTAGAAGCTACCTTTTATGAATAATATAAGAGGTTGTCACTCGAATTGTAAGAGGAATAAATTAACTTCCTAAGGTAAAAAGTGAGAAGCAAAGCCAATAAAAGTGGGTGAACTAACACAGTTGAGTATCATAGAGTCCTCATTAAGCTTTAGCCAAGAAATCAGTAGTTAAAATTTTGTCCCATTTTTCATCTGGTACTGGAGTTGTTTGAAAATTTATCTTAAAATGAAAAGCCATCGTAACACAGGAAATATGCGATTTACTTGAAAGAATATTTGTGGTGTCCCAAACTGCAGCCAGCAGAGAAGAAGGAAAGCAGAAAATCCTACCTGGGTCATGATTAATACACCTGAGTAGACAATAAACTCACCACACTCCCTTGCCCTAACAGCAGGTACTCCCAGCTAGCTCTAACTCCAGCACAACAATTTGAGGCAACATTTCCTAAAGTTACTGAGAGTTTTCTTATTTACGAAAGAAGCAATTCATTTTGTAGGCCATTTTAAACTGGCAGTGGCCAACAACAATCTTGACCCAAGTAGAGTGCAAAAGGTATTGCAAAAACATAGAGCGATGGAGTATTTGGAAAAGATGGAAACAAAAAGCAACATTATTCATCCTTCCATACGTGTTTTAAAGTCATTTAGAATTATGCACCGTGTATGGTAGTTTCTATAAAACGTTCTCCGTGGAGAAGGCAGAAGATCAAATCGATTTGTGAATGCCTCACAAAAGGAAGAGAAGGGGTTGTGAGTGACAATGGCATTCAGCCGATTGTGAGTCTGCAGCCCGAAAACTGCAGTCACAGGAGAGAGGAGTCTATGGTCTCATTTGCTTTCCCAGAAAGGGGATTCAAGGATGTAACTGAGAATTGAAGCTGCTCGCTGTAGTGTGGAAAGTAAACAACAGTAGACCTACTACAATTATGCATCTGATCGAAACAGGGTGCAGGGGATCAGAAGGCTTGGGACCAGCGTGTTGTCCTTTTTGGTGTACATGGAAATGTAGTTAAAACAGAAAGGAGGAAGTGTGGGTTTTCTCGAGATCTGTTTAGATAATGTGACTCAGCACACAGTTGGGTCCTGTGCTGTGTCACCAGTTCATGCCCTTGGCCTGTTACTACCCGACCGAAGATTTATAGCCATGTAGAGGTTAGCGGGATTCTTGAAGATTTCATAGTCCAGTTTGCAGCCACCTAGTGCAGACTTTCTTATATAAAGCCAACTACAGCACAAGATATTTTTCTAATCAAATTATTGCTTACAAGTATATACCAGAAATCCTTCTCCTCCAAAACCACCAGATTTGAAAAGTTACAATTTGTTTGACTCAAAATAGGTGTGATTTTTTAAAAATCATTTCCCTTTTGGTGCTGGCTTTCTATTTGCTTTATAAATAATCCTTGAGATCCTCTCAAAATTCTCTGTAGCTCCTTAAAATTGGGAAGCCACAGCACCGTGTTTCCATAGCAAGACCTGAAGTTGAGCGTCAGCTTGGGAAGTGACTCGAGGCCCAGCCTCAGAGAAGTAACTGCGACTGCTATCGTTTAATTTTCTCATATATTAAATAGACATGTGGCAGTGCCTATTTCACGGAGATTACATGTGTGAGTGTATCAAAAACACTGGCAAGGAAAAGCTTACTAAGTCCCAGCGAACTTGACAAGACGGAAGCGGAAAGGGAGCAGTAGGAAATGACCTGCAGCTTTGAGACTTTTCTCTGAATTAGCTTCTTTGCATTTTGAGCTTTGTGAGCATGGTCATGTGCGTGAGCCTATGCCAGTGACTGTGGCTGTCTCTCATTTTTTTCCCCCGATACACCCCCTGCTTATAGACTGCTGAATTTGGAGCTTTGGAACTTTGAGAAACTGTCTTCTCTGAAGAACGGTGGTTGCTCAGGTATTTCTGGGAGAACAGCGTGACTCTGATGCAGGCCAGAATGCCCTGGAGGCTGGACGTCATGTACGCTGGGTCTACAGCATCCAGCCCCGGCTGGGATTAGTCGCTTGGCCGTCTCACTATGTAGCTAGTAATTCAGAGATAATCATGTTACCAAGATGCCATTTAATCTGTGTTTGGCATATCTCAAGTTTTCGTCCTCATTAATTGAGCCATCAAAGTTTCATTGGGCCTGAATGATATTGGACACACCAGCATTTCACTGAGGGGGGTGGTCTGCAGCTTGCCTGGGGAGCCTGTGGTTGCCAGATGGCAGCTGTTAATCTGCTTGCTTCGGGATGTTGGGGGGGGGCTAAGCTTGCTTGGCCCCTGGCCAGTGGGGCTCTCCCTCACCTCTGATTATGCAATGTCTTGTGGCAGGATCTGCTTTCTGCTGCCAGCAGACATGAGGGCACTGGGGGAAGCCAGTTCCTGGCGAAGGGGAAGAATCCTTTCCTGGCTTCTGTACAAGAAGGGTTTCTAACTGTGTCTGTACTGCCTCTGGCCTCGGCCTTTGAATCATGTGATTCTTGTGGAAGGTAGGCAGAACAGAGGAACACGTAAACATGGGAATCAGAGAAACTTGCCATTGAATCCTGACTTCACCACTTAGCCAGTGTTTGAGTATTACTGAGTTGTTATGTTACTGCAGGGAGAGACCCAAGGCCGGTGTTTCTAAAGAAAAGAAGTTGATCCAGCTCCAGGCTTGGAGGTTGAAAGTGCAAATAACATGGTGCAGCCTCTGGTGAGGGACCCTCCGGCTGCTCCAGATGAATGTGCAAGAAAAGAGATTACAGCCCAGGCAGGAGGCCAGGGTGAGCAAGAGGAGCCAGTGGATCTGTGACTAGACTCCATTTCTTAAAGGTCCAGTTCTTTCCAGCATTGACACTCTGAGGAACAAGATCCCAGGACAGAAACCTGTGGAGAACACACTCAAGCCACATCCAAGCCATGCTGCCTAGCTGTGTGGAGTTAGGCATGCCATGTCACTCACACACAAGGTGAACTTGATCTTGTGGCCCCGGAGGGTCCAGAAAAAGCACAGCAGGTGGGCATCACTGTACCCACCGCATGACCAGGTCATCCCTCTGCTGAGCAGAGAGCCAAGCCAAGTTTTTACACAGATCCCCAAAGGGGACCAGACGAGGACTGTACTTCTGCTGCTGAGATTGTGCAATGCCCTGCACTCAAGCATGCAAACAAGTCTTAAAACCTAGGCTGGGAAAGCAGAGTGGAGCAGAGCCTGCCAAGCCTGTGAACACCTTTCAGGGAAAGCAGATACATATAGACAATGAGATTCCATGTTTCGTGAGAGTGTGCATAATTGCAAGGTTATCTTCCAACAAAATTTGCAGAACTGCTGCTTGAGCCTTGAAGCAGGCGAGTGGAAGGAGGAAAGGGGAGGATCAGCGTGCTAGGAATTGACAAGTGTGGCTTTCTCCGGGTTCTCACTCTATCTCAAACACAAGGAAAGGTCCGAGAAGCCACTGCAGGCACAGGGGGAGAATGGAGCTGAGAGCAGAGCTGTGGGGTTGCAGCATCAGTCGAAGAGGACAGACTGCAGTGGCTCTCCCCTGGACTCTTCCTTCCGCCCTCCCTTCCTCCCTCCCTTCCTCTCGACGCTGAGTGTGGGAAGAAATCTTGAGGAAAATACGAGACTTGAATAAAGAGAATGGCATGAGATACTTACTCTTATCTGAACCCTCAATCTCTCAGACTCTGGTTGCCCAAAGGCACTTCCCTAATTTCTCTCAATTCTCACTGTAGACTGAATTTTTGTGCGGTGGTCACTGGAGAGCTTTCAGAAGGTGTGGTGCTCATTCTTGTTAAACCAGTTGAGAGTTTCCTGGATCCCCAACCCTTTGGCCCCACACACAAGTGTCGCTGCTCTGTAATCAATGGGATCTTTGTGTGGAGCAGGGCAGACAGATACTGCTGTGTGAGAAAAGACCACAGAGCAGCTCCTACCCTTCCCATGGACTCTGAGAAGGAAACTGTAAATGTGCCGTGGGGGTACACTGTGCAATATCATTAATTGGTGTTTGCAAATTGGAACGATGCAACTGTCATTTTTGGAATGATAAAACTGTCCTTGTGTTCTGATCATTGTCGTTACCAAGCACAGTGAAGTAAAGGAAGGCCATTCCTGCCTTGGCTGGTATCACCCATACAAGCCTTGCCTTGTTCAAAGCCCTATCTTCATTTTCTTCACATGCAGTATACACTCTGAAGAGTGGGATGAAGTTATTTTTTTGCTTCCTTTTGAGAGATAATTTTTTGAAATAACATTGAATACAAAAAATCATCCAGACCTATGTTATGTCTTTAATTCATTACCATCATCTTCTTCCCTTCCATCTTCTCATTACTTCTTTCCCTCTGTAAGCCCTTCCTAGTTTTGGTTGCTCAATTGGATGTGTAACCTCCCTGAAGGCATTCATTGATTCAAGAATGTTGATATGACACAAGCTGTGCTAACCAAAGGCTTTACTAGGACATTTGGTGGTGAAGCAAAGAAATAAACTCTCTCATTTCTGGAATAGTCATGGTAAGATTAACCATCCACCATATAATTCCTGGTGAAGGCAAACTTAGAAATAAATCAATGAAGAGAACAATGAATCCATAGAGAGAGGCATGGAGCAGAATGACACTGAGATGAGCTTGAGGATGCTGCCTGAGTGCCTGGATCCAGCCATGCCTGAAACCCAAATTTTCCTTTAGATTCTTTACTTGTGGGAAATGCTTTGTTCCCCTTCTTTGTTTTAACTGGACTGAATTGAGTTTTGTCCCTTGCAAACAAAAAATATTCGTTCTACATCAGGCAAGGAAAGTAAGATTGCCACGGTGGGAAGCATACCCTCCTTAATCAAACATCTGGTACACACTGCTCATGACACGAAGATCTTCATCATACCAGAATCACGGACTCATTGGAATTATTTTCAAAGAGAGATCAAATCTGTGTGTTGGTTCAGAAATATCTGCTGTATGTCTAGAGTCTGTATTTACATGAGAGTACAAGTGTGTGTCTTCACGTCAGCAACGAGGAATAGCCCAGCCATCCGCTGTGTCCCTTGCAGCACATTCTCTAAGCGAGTCCATCACTTTCACCTGTGAGCACATCTGGCCCTGGCGTCACCTTTGTGGTGATACAATGAGGAGCAATTTACTTAGTTCCCCAATTTTGTGCCTAATGTGCAGATAATATTAGTGGTTACACCTATGTGCTGCCAGGAGAAATAGGCACAAAGAGTCCAGATGCCCACAATAGCAGCAGCACACAAGAAAATAACTCAGTGAATGGTAGCTATTGTCATTAGTGTTACCACCACCATCACCAGCACTTTTACCACCATCACCATCACTACCGCCATCACCACCACCACCTTCATCACCACCACCATCACTGCCATCACCATCATCACCATCACTATCATCACCACCATCATCATCACCATCATCACCATCACTATCATCACCATCACTGCCACCACCATCACCATCATCACCACCATCGCTGCCATCACCAGTACCACTACCATCACCACTACAATCATTACCATCTTCACCACCAACACTATCATTATCATCACCACCACTGCTATCATCACCATTACTGCCACCACCAGCACCGCTACCACCACCACCACCACCACTGCCACCACCACAACTACCACCACCAGCACCACCACCACCACCACTACCACCACTGTCACCACCACCACCACCACCACCACCACCAGCACTGCTACCACTGCCACCACCACCACTGCCACCACCACCACTGCCACCACCACCACCACCACTGTCACCACCACTATCATCGTGAAGAACACTTTCAGAAATCTGAAGAACTTGCATGCATGTGTACTTTCATTTCCAAGGTACTCTTCTGTGCGAAAACACGAGGTAATAAGTTACTCTGGCCACCCCACAACATTACCTCCACTGCGCATATTGACTGCTTGCACATTTTAATAGCAATTATTCCTGAGGTTTACATGATACTTGGCACAAACCACTGCATCTATGATCACATATGAATGACTCAGAAACACATTTGTTTCTGCAGAAAAGTTAAAAAAGAGATTTCCACACGAATGCGGTCTGATTCTGAATGTCTTTAATCAAGACTGGAAGTCTAGCTACTGACAACTTCAGGCCCAGCTGTGAGATTTGTGAACAGATGCAATCACAGGAGATGGAATGGCATTTTGACAAGAATTTCTTTTTATTCTCCTTAGCATATCACTCGATATCAAAAGAAAAGTCTGAAGTGAGTTCCTTTTTTTTTATGTCATTGGTCATTTAAGATATTTTAAAGGTTGGACCTCCTGCAAGACTGAATGTGTTTCGTGTTACTAACATATGCAGATTGTTGAGATTGACACATCTAAAAGCTTGTTTATGAAAATTTCCACAAAAGCATACTTTCAAAATGCTAAAACATGCATCTGTGGTAAGATCTTTATTAATAACTGGGTAAAAATCCCAATAGTTCTATTTAGATCAATGCCACATTTATTTTTATCTTATACAAATTTTTTGAGTAACTGAAGTCTCTGAGTTATTGACATATCAAAATTTGCTAGCAGTATGTCTTAATTTTGGATCTGGATGCTATTTTTTTCTGGTTCAGGGAAAAATATATTTTTTATTAATTGCTAAGAGGAAAGGGATGGTGTGGGAGGCGAGTCATGTAATTATGTTTCTAAAGATTTATTTATTTTTATTTGAAAGGCATATTTGCAGGAGAGAGAGATAGAGAGATAGAGATAGAGAGATAGAGAGAAAGAGACAGACAGAGAAAAGAATTTTACAATTAAAATAGCCACAACAGCTAGAGATGTGGCAGGTGGAAGCTAGCAGCGTGGAATGCTGTCCGCCTCTCCCATGTGGGTCGTAGAAGCCCAGGTGCTTGGGGTCATCTTCTGCTACCTTCCCAGGTGCATCGTTAGTAGGGAACTGGATTAAACGCAGGATAGTCGGAATTTGAACTACTGCTCCAGTATGGGAGGTTCTATCTGTGACAAATGACAGCTTAACCCATTGTACTACAATATCAGCCTCCAGTCGTATGATTTTACACTTACACATTTTAATAACCTTGGGCTGGCACAATGGCTCAATTCAGTTAACTCCCCCTGCTCCCCCTTCAAGCACCGGGATCCTTTATGGAACCGGTTTGTGGCTCGGCTTCTCCACTTCTCATGCTTGTTCTGTGAGAAAGTGGAGGAGAATGTCCAAGAGCCTTGAGACCCTACACCCACATGGGAGACCTGGAAGAATTTCCTGGCTTCTGGCCTTGGATTGGCTCAGTTCTGGCTGTTGTGACCACTTGAGGAGTGAACCAGTGGATGGAAGATCTTTCTCTCTGCCTCTCTTTCTTTCTGTAGATCTCCCTTTCCAATAAATATGAATAAATCTTTCAAAAATATTAAATAATCTCTTGCCACATAGTAAAAACAAATGACAAGTTTATAAAAGAACACTTACTTCAATATTTAGATTATGTCCTCTCTGTCAGAGTTCTCGAGAGAGACACAAAGAGAGAGGGAGAGAAAACAATCAATAGATCTTCCTTTTACTAGTTTACTTGCGAAATGGTTGCAACGGCAGGGGCTGTGCCCAGCTGAAACTAGCAGCCTAGAACTCCACCCTGGCCTCCCAGGTGGACGCCAGAGGCCTGTGCTCCTGTGTAGTCTTCTGCTGCTTTTCCGGGAGCATTAGCTGGGACGGGGTTAGGAAGTGCAGGAGCTGAGACTCCGTCTGCTGACGTGGAATAGGATTGTTTCCCACTCTGTGCCTGCAACAATGGACCGGTAGGTGACTTGTCATATTACAGTCTTAGAAAAAGGTCCAGAAATGTATAGTATCAGTGATTAATTGGTCTTATTGCCAAGATTCTTCAAATCATCTTATCTGAAATACTTTGACCATTAGGTAGTACAAGGTGAATGTTAAATTCTAGAGGATTATTACAGTTCGTAACTAGTCTTCAACATTTACAGAAGTATAGGCCATAATTTTGAGGTTTAGTGAATTCTGAATGTATTTTAAACACAAAGGGAGAGCCTTCTGGTGCTTAAACAATCACAGAACATTAGCAACATGTGCGGTAGCCACTCTGAGATACCAGAGACGGAGAGTGAAGGTGCTGAGGATTCCCTAGGGAAAGGAGGCACAGGTTCAGGGTATCCCATCCCGCTTCGTATTCTCAAAGAGCGTTATAGGTATTTTCTGCCGACTATTCCAGAAGTAATGTTCAAATTTCAGATATTATTCATATATTTGCAGGTGGGCAATTTCTACCCAGCCGCTTATCCCACACTTGTGTGGCATCCGGGTGTTGCTGGGTCTCCCCCAGCTGAAGGCAGGTTGTGAGCTGACACTCACATGAAGAGCTTGTTGGAGCACCCCGAAGCCCCCGGGAAGGCCTCTTGTGCATGCTCCATCCAGGCTGCCCTTGCATTTCTGCACTGTTCTCCTGAAAGGGCATCGGAGCAGCTGTGAGATCTTTGGCAGGGTGTGGGGGCAGGTCTCTCTGTGGTCACACTTCCTCACTTTGGCCTGCAAGCAAGACAAATTGGCCCCGAGTGTCACAAAGACTTGCATTGAATCGGCCTTTCAGGTCTTTCTGGAGGTTATCGGACTGACTTTTCAGCTCAGCCTGGGAACACGGGGCCTCGGCCATCTGTCTGGCCTCTCGTCTCCATAGACACCGGCCCCAAAGCCCTTCCAGTCCCCACCCAGCCCCCCCCTCACTGCTGGACACAAGCTCCTGTAGGCATTATTTTGGGGGCAGTGCATGGGGTTGTGGCCCCACAAGTCTTATCACATTTCTTCACTACTCTTTATCTATTTCATTTTAATGGATCACTCCAAGAGATGATTTAAATAGAAGGTGATGAGTTGGCTTAGAAGAGTAAATAGACTCAGACATTTTATCAAAAGCTTCTTTTGTGATTTTGTGGTTATGCATGTACTGGGCTTTTAAGAAATTTATTACTTGTAAATGATGACTGTAACTACAGAGACATCATAGACAGTGTTCAGGAATGAAGGGAAATCTGTGACAGATCAAAGAAGCGTGCTTGCCATGATGGTTTGGGAGGGTTGATTCAGATCCTGGAGAGGCGTGGGAGTGTTCAGCAGTCGGTGACTTCTGCATGATATTTGCATAGAGAGAACTTTGAAAAGGTTGCATTTCTTCTCTATGTTCGTGTTAAGGTTACAGGCTCTCCAAGGCAGTGTTATTGGTGCTATTTTTGTGAACTCCAAATCAGTGTTTAAATGTGGAAGGGTGGAAATTCTGAGCTACAGTGACAGAGTAAGTAAATACATTTGATGTCCGTGTAACGCTCAAGCTGTGGGAGAATCAGTGAAAGTTGTTCCTTGCCTTCAACTCTGAGGCAAGAGTGAAACTTTTGTTCATACATTTCAGAGATTTTGTTGTTTGCATTCACTGCAAAATCAAATGTAGCTGTAATCACTTCTGGACAAAAAATATCACATATGCCTGTCTTTTGATAAGGGGGAAGCATGACTTCACGAGAGTCCTTCACCTGTGTTACGTACGGGTGGAAGGCTTCTGTCTGTCAGAGCTTCCGTCGGAGATCCAGGAACCTTATGCAGGTGCAGCCATGGGATCTCACAAGTCTTTCTGATCCACCTTTCTAAGGTCTCATTTTGAACTTTGAAACTTCACGTCAGAGAACCCTATATCCTCTTTATTCCTCTCTTTTAAATATGTGGAAGTTCACATGCTCATTTAAGTGAATGAAATTTCATTTGAATGGCAGAGAGTATTCAAACCCAAAATAACTATGTAACCTGTTTTTCAGTGTGTTCTACATTGCATTCATTGACAAGGCTATTTTGCGATGGTGATTGGGTGTGTGCAGCTGTGTGTGTGTACGCTTGTCTTTATCTTTTTCATAGCTCACCCTGATTCAATTTGTATATTAGACTGTGAAGTTGTTGTATGGCATTGTCTACTTTGTTGAGCCCTTAACACCTAATGGAAGATTGTCAAGAAATAAAACACTGCTTTATAATTGGATCAGCCTTACATTGTAGAAGATGTCTGTCTGTGACTGGGGGAGAATGACGGTGGCCTTGTAATCCTTATGTTACACATGTTAAATCTGAGCTTTGAAGAGACACAGCGATTCCTTCTGTGCCTTTTGCCCATGTCTATTTCTCATGTGCTTTAGCTGGACATTTCATATTGAGAGGAGGGAGCGGTCCTGCTGACAAATGGTACGGATTCTTGGGTCCATTTAGTGATAAGCAATAGAAGTCTACCTAAGAGACCCTTCTCTGTCACAGGTGGCCCTGTAAGTTCGGGACCACAGTTCATTTCACTCTGAATCCATGGTCGCCATGAACAAACCTTAGCAGGACTGATGGTGAGGTTTCAAAGTGAATGTTAGTGGACAGTGATGTCCTGCTTGGGGATGTGGGTTGGTCAGAGTGCCCACTGTGAAGTGCAGCAGTCCTCAGCTCAAAGTGGATGGCAGTGGACAGTGGTGTCCTGTGTGGGGCCAGAGTGCCTAATTCAGAATGTAACCATTCTCAGATGAATCCCCTGAGGTGAACGTTGGCTTGCTGGATCATCCTTACCCAGCTTGTCCCTGTTCTAGCTCAATGCTGCTGGTCATCTCTCTGACAGGTAGGACATTGTACTGAGAAGCGGTCAGCAATAATAGCCTGAGTCACTGGACACATGCTGCCTTGATTCTTTCAAAGGCAGTTTTAGAAAAATTTACTTATGTTGAAAGCTAGAGTTACAGGGAGAGGGAGGAGTTGGGTGAAGATGAGGCAGATTTTTATGACGGCCTGGGCCAGGCTGAAGCTAGAAGACAGCAGCTTCATCCAGTACCCTCTCATGGGTGATGAGTAGCAAGGGCCCCAGACGCTTGGGCCATCTTTTACTGCTTATTCATGGCACATTAGCAGGGAGCAGGATTGGAAGTGGAGCATCTGGGACTCATACTGGTGCCCAAACGGGATGCTAAAATTGCAGCTGGCATCTTCACCCAATTCCTTATCTAACAAAACATTCTGATAACCTACAGCTGTAGTGTATGTTTGACATTTGACTGAAGTGCTGCACATAATCCTGGGATAAATATTACAATAGTTTGTTTTTTCTCTCAACACTGTGTTATGTACAGATGTATTTCTAATCAATTCCACAGTGAGCACAGGCTAGGGGCTTATACGGATGCTAGGAATCAGTGGAAGAAAATATGTGTCCAGTCATGTATTACCTTGTGGCTCACATCACCTGGTGGCAAGTCAAGAGGAAAGGAGTGACTATGGCATTGGTGTGATAAAGGAACCATACCACGAGATGGGAATCAGTGTTTCAGAGGGTTAAGCAAACATTCTGAAACTCTCTGTTTGTATCAGATTGTCGGAATGTCTCCATGTTCTTGCAGACACTCTCTGGACTAAGTTCTTTCTGTAAGACTGTAGAGCTTCCTTGACCTTTTGGGACCATAGTTTCATCATTTGTGAAGCATGAGTTAAACTAAATGATTTAAAAGGCTCTTCAGCTTTGAATGGTGGTTGTATTACTGCAATAGCTAACACTCATGACAGGCTGGGTATCTGCAGCTTTTGGAGGTGTCATTATCTTTAAAATGTGGGGTGATTTTGGGGACATGCCACACAGTCGCATGAGGGATTGTTGGTAAAATGTACACAACATTCGAAGGAGCAGATAATCTTGTCTAGGTAACGTTACGTTAGACACTGTCCTTTTGGGGGAACACCTCTGTCACATAATATAAACATCTCTGTCTATGCAAGCTTTTCATTTGCACACTAGGTTTGTTTTAATAATTTATTTATTCACCTGAAAGTCAGAGTCACAGACAGACAGACAGACACACACACACACACACATACACACACAGAGATCTTCATTTGTTGAATCACTCTCCTTATGGCTGCAAAGGTTGGGCCAGGCTCAAGCCAGGAGCTGTGAATTTTATCCAGGTCTCCCATATGGATAGAAGAGGTCTAAGTACTTGAGCAATCTTTTGCTACTTTTCCTACATCATGAGCAGAGACTGGATTGGAACAGTTGGACCTCAAAGTGGCATCCATATGGGATGCTGGTACCACAAGCAGTGACTTCACCTGCTATGCTATGATGCTGGTGGCCACTCAAGTAGGTTTTTAAGTCTCAAAAGTTCTTGCCAAATAACAATTTTTTTAAAAAAAGATTTAATTATTTATATTGCAAAGTCAGATGTGGAGAGAGAAGGAGAGACAGAGAGGAACATCTTCTGTCCAATGATTCATTCCCCAAGTGACTGCAACAGCTGGAGCTGAGCCGATCCGAAGTCAGGAGCCAGGAATCAGCAGCTTCTTTCAGATCTCCCACATGGATGCAGGATTCTAAGGCTTTAGGCTGTCCTTGACTGCTTTCTCAGGTCACAAACAGGGAGTTGAATGGGAAGCAGAGCTGCCGGGATTAGAATTGGCGCCCATATGGGATTCCGACATGTTCAAAGGAAGGTCCCCAGCAACTGGTCCACCACGTCAGGACCACCAAATAACAGTTTTAAAAGTAAAATAGAATAATTTGGAATAGTCATTTATGGAAAAGTAGGCATGTGTTAAGTGTTCACAATTCAGTCATCTCCATCAAGTATGTCCCAAACTCTTGTGCTGTTTGTATGTGTTCTTGAATTGAATTACTGTTTACATCATTGGGCAGATTCGGCTGTCAGTTTCCCGTCAGAGGTCAGTATACATTCTGGCCATGATGTGAGCACAGGACACATATGAGCATTGCCCTTGCAGAAGGCCCAAGAACACTTGAAAGGAGAGAGATGGAGTGTCCCACATCCTGCCAACCTAGCGACTTAGTTACCTAACAGTGATGGTAAAGCACCAATAAAAGTGACGTAAATGGTAAAGGAAATGATAATGACAGTGGTGGGACTAAAAACAGCGGGTAATAATGAGGATTATATTTCTGAGCAACTAGGAAAATTGCTTTGCATAACTGCAATTGTTTTATTTATTCATCATAGCAGCACACTGAAGAAGAACTTAACATGCCCATTTTATGTAGACAAAACTAAGAGTCAGCATTCATGCCCAACTTGCCATAGCAACCAACAGCAGCCGGCACTGAGTAACTGGACAGACTGGGATCTGAACCCAGGTCACTCTACATCTCAGGCTTTTTGTCTCTCCAGGGTACTAGCTTAAGACCTTGCAGCCAGGATTCTTTCCTAACACACCAGGTGGATCTGCCAAGCCATCTTTAATTCTGTAATGATATTAGTTGAGATGTTTTTAATTTTATGTTATCAGTCTACACATTGGAAATTCCCCTGAGGACTCAATAACTGGAGAAGGGGGTATGTTGCAAAAATATTACATTCATCTAGGAGCTCATGGCTTGCTTTGTGTATGGGCAGGCAGCTTTTGGGAGAAGGGCCTGAAAGGACCTGAGCTTGGAGCTTGTCTGTCCTGTGGCTTGCTTACTTCCTCCCTGAGCCCTGCTTCCCTCCCTTACAAAGAAGGTAAAATACCTTTGTTAAAGAGGCATTAGAGTGATTTCAGCTCATGAATCACAAGTGTCAGTTCGGTGCCTGGCTCCTATCAGTAAGAGGTGGGAAAGCTCCTTGGTAGGAATTGCTCTCACTTTCTGACTTGTACACCATGCATCTGTCCCGCCAAGCCCCTGGGGGGAAACACAAGCCGAAGACTCCTGCCTGGTTGGATCCCTGCCCAGGCCACCAACCCCGTTCTTATCCATTTTGCCTTTTTCTTGCTCCTCACAGAAGCAGCTGTTGCCCGTGGATCCAATGGCCTTTGAGCATGCTTCTTAGGTTGTAAATACTTTCAGTGTTGTATTAATGTGCTCCTCTTTCTTGTCCTTGTGGACTCAAATTAAGTGTCATTTTCCTGGCGGAGCCTTTCCTGAACCCGCAAAATCTTTCCTCTTGTGTATCCCAGAGGGACTTACCAAGTGGGAGGCTCTAAGGAAATTAAGTCACTAATTTCTCATTGATTGCTTAGTACCTTTCTCCATCACTAGCATGTTGCTTCCAGAGGGGCAGTGTCTGTGTGGCCAGTCACCCTACTACCAGGTACTGGATCTCGTGGTGACTGAGTGAATGAGTGAATAAATGACAATGAATTGCTGAAAAAAGGGATGCCTTATGGCCAATAACCTTCTTTATTTTTCCTGACTTTTTGGCTAAAAGAAGACTATATGATATAAGCCATGGAGGTTTATTAAGGCTGCAGGATTTTACCCAAAGTGATACCCTTTTCACTGCTGACAAAGAGCAAGTTTTCCCTAGGACCCATTCGTTTTCTGTGGCATGTAGCCTTGCTCATGAAAGGACTGTACGCACTTGGACCAGGGCTGTGTCACAGAAGAAGACATCACCGTCCGGAAACAGGTGCTTTGCTTTGTGCCAGAGAGGGAGCTGTGGCAGCCTGCAGGTGCCAGGCTCTGGAGAATCGGCAAAGCCTCGTTAGAGAGGAGGACGTTCTGGTCAATCAGCTTGGCAGAAGAAATGGCTTCCTTTCAGCTTAAGGAGAACCAGATCACAAGATGAAGAGAGACATGGCCAAAGTTGCTTCTTCCTGTCCACAGGTGACTTGAATTTAAAGGAAGAACCTGGCATTGTGCTAACCAAGAAAGAGTGCACTATGGTACAAGGGCCAGTGAGTTTAACTTGCCATGTGCCCCTTAAGGGAAAGTTGTCACTTGCTTTCTTGATATTTTAGGAAAGGTGACATTACTGAATCTCTAAAGATGTTTTCTTAGACTAGAAAATGCTTGAGCCTGGCACTAGAAGCCTAGTGGCTGAACTCCTCGCCTTGCACACACCAGGATCCCATATAGGTGCTGGTTCATATCCTGGCGGCTCCACTTCCCATTCAGTTGCCTGCTTGTGGCCTGGGAAAGCAGTTGGGGATGTCCCAAAGCCTTGGGACCCAGTGGGAGAGCTGGAAGAAGCTCCTGGGTCCTGGGTTCAGATTAGCTCAGCTCCAGCCATTGCAACCACTTGGAAAGTGAATTATTGGACGGAAGATCTTGCTGTCTGTCTCTACTTCTCTCTGTAAATCTGCCTTTCCGTTAAATTAAATAAATCTTTTTAAAAAAGAATTGAAAATTCTCAAGGAAGGACTGGCAACACCTGGGAACTCTGAACTCAGAGTCCTGGCCAAACCTCTCCTATTTAAAGTAAAAGGAGATAATGAACAGTTTGGGTTCTCACAGGCAAGTGGAGGGATTGGAGTCCTTGAATGTGTGTCAAGCTCTGTTCTTTCAGATGCCATGTCATGGCACAGAGACTTGGCAGGCACCCCTACCTCACAGAGGTTTTCTAAATGTTTTCAACAACACTGAGTAACCCACTTTACCCCCGGGGAGGCTCATACGAGCGTGTCTGCCGGGAGATGGCTGAGTGAGTTGAGATGCTCGCTCTAAAGCTTAGTCCTGGATAATCTCCGTGGCCATGACAGCATCTAGCTTTACTTGAGGCACACTGAGTACAGTTTTTAGAAGACGGTGTGCTGACCACTTCTGAAGTGGAGAAGATATTTAAGAGGCTTAAGCACGGATGCAGAAATATTATCATCGGCTATCAGCTAATGAGTATCCAGTCATGGCCCATGTGGAGACACAAGATTTAGGTTAAGCAGATGGGACAACACCATGGAAATGAGTGATCTTAGCATGTCTGACTACTATGAAGGAAGGGGGAACAACGTTGTGAGCATAAAACCTGAGTATGCACCATCTGTATTTTGTGCTAAATATGATGAAAAAAATCTCAGTCGCAGAGCTAAAAATATCCAAGGGGGATTTCCGCTTTGTATGGATCTTCATGGAGAAGGAGTGACACTGAAACGATGCGAATCATTTAAGAGGTATTTTTGTTTGTACATGAGTAGCAGATACCAGAGCGATTCACACCAACAGAACTCAGCTCTTTGCCGAAGCAATAGAGGTAAGCCCTTTCTCAGGCAGAGGTGGTATGTTGCCTTCTATTCAGTCATGAGCACAGAGTTTCCAGTTCCTGCCAAACATGAGGATCAGTAAATGTGTCAGGTTTGGCCAGAAAGCGGCCTGATTCTTCCAGCACATCTGCTGTGAGTCACTGGCATTTAGTGGTATAGGCGTCTTCATGGCAAGCAGCATGCCACAGCTTGTGCCAAATACTAATGTTCTACAGTGGACCAGTCATTCAAGGGCTACGAGGGAGAGTGAACTGCCTTGCTGGCTAACTTCTGTTACTGCTGTGCAGAACTCACTGCAGTTGTTCTATTAAAGTTCCTTTCACATGACAGGGACCGTAAACCCCTGGGAGGGGTTTCCACAGACAGATTTCAGAGCACCTGCTGGTGTGCTGCTGTTCAGCAGATGTTTGTACGGGGAAATTCCAGTGCACAACTACACATCACTGACTCTGAGTTGACAGTCCTTGTACTGAGTTTGGAAATGGATGGCATTTCCTTTTCTAGAAGACTGGAAGGACTTGCACGGCATTGACAGGTTGGCTTAGCTCAAGTGCTGGTGAAGAAGTCCATGTCAGCATCATGGTGAGATGATTCCTAGTAGTTGAGCCAAGGTGAATTTTACTTTTGACTTTGGAAATGTGTGGTCTAGGACTTCCAAGGTTGAATATTTTGAGCCAGTCATTATTGGTGCTTGCTACAATTCTTGCAACTGATCTGCTCGTAGTTAGGAAAATGAATTCAATTACTCTTAACATCCTTAGCCATCTTTGTTGTTATTGGTTAAAATTAAACACTTCCTCTGGTTTCAGATCCACTGCCAGTTTTGGGTAGTTTGAGCTGAGTGGATTGGACAAGGGGAAATGGACACTTTCCTCTGCCTGATGTAGATTTAATCTCTGGTGCAGATACTGCCACGCAGCATCTCGATTCCAACAGCCTTCTTTATGCCCAGCTCCAACACAAAGTCCAAATGATAGATGAGTTCCCAGTCTTGAAGAAGACACTTAAGCACTTACATTTCTCTCAACAATTTATTCCAGTTTGAATAAGGCAGTCCATTTCTCATTTAAACATAGAGTTAGCTGCTTATGTGTGTGTGCAAACAAAAATGTCTGGCACCTGCTCAAGGTTGGTTGAGAAGAAGGAACCAGTATGGATTTTATGATGGAAATATTGTCTTCCAGGGCCCACAATTTAATATTTGGGAGCTTCTCTCCTGTCTGTGCAACCCTTTGTTCTTCAAAGACCTCTTTGGGGGGCCCTGGCGCAGTGGCCTAGCAGCTAAAGTCCTCGTCTTGAATGCGCTGGGATCCCATATGGGCGCTGGTTCTTATCCCAGTGGCCCACTTCCCATCCAGCTCCCTGTTTGTGGCCTGGAAAAGCGGTTGAGGATGGCCCAAACCCTTGGGACCCTGCACCCGTGTGGGAGACCTGGAGGAGGTTCCTGGCTCCTAGCTTCGGGTCTGTGCAGCACCTGCCATTGCGGTCACTTGGGGAGTGAATCATCGGATGGAAGATCTTCCTTTCTGTCCTCCTCTCTGTGTTTCTGACTTTGTAATAAAAGTAAATAAATCTTTTATAAAAAAGAAAAGAAATCCTCTTTGGAAAGTTACACACAGGAGTCTCCTGAAAGAATGAACTTTGTTAGCAGTAATGTTCAGAAGTTCTTAGTCCACCCTGCTAGCCCCAGTAAGGACAGCGCTAATTTGTAACCTTGATATTGCTGTGTCCTGTGCCAGTGACCCCTGAAAGTCCCCGCCGTGCCACTCCTCGGGCTCCTCTCGTGATGATGCTGACATGGAGCCTGTGGTGCCTGCGCATGCAGCTTCTGCTCTTCCAGCTGCTTCTCTGCCCACGATGACATTTATTTCAGTTAGTAGGTCCTTTCAGAGTGGTGCCTCTCCCTACTAAAATGTCACATCTGCAGCAAATATTCCCACAAGGAAATATCTGTGAAAAGAAGTTCTCATCCCTTACCCCAACAAAAACACAGCTATGTCAGCACGCTGAAATCTCCTTCAAACACAACAGCCCTTGCCCTCATCCCAGATGAGCAGACAGCTCTGCTAGTGTTCTCGATGCAAGAGTGACATGCTCTTTCGCCCTAACTCATCAACCTGCAGAAGCTCGAAGGGGACTCTAACGTCTTTGAAATTTTCGCAGTTTTAATAGTCCTGTGACATGTTTTGCAGACGAGTATTTTCTGGGAGAACCAAGACCTGCTTCTTTCATGAGTGTTTCTCAAGACAACAATGAGAATAAGGAATGATTCGCGCCTACCGCCCATGCTCATTGCAGGCACGGAGCGTGTGAATTCTCTGAATTCTGTCCACGGGGATCTTTCTGGTGAGCTGAACCCCATCTCAGTCTAGATTTAGAAAACGGTCCTCCACCCCACAGAAAATGTCCGTCAGCTTCCTTCTGGCCTGTGCCAACACAAGGCTCATCCCAGCAACCGTCATGAGAAGGGCTACGCTTGCCTATGGAAAAGGCAGCCGTGCAGTCACCAGCTGTTGGAAGGTGTTTGTTTGAAGCCCTTCGGTTCATTGAGCACTCCCCTTTCTGGTTTTAATGCCACAGCATCTCTTTCTGCTTTTCAAAGTATTATCTCCGGAAACCAGGATCAGTAATTTGTGGCTCCTAGTAAAAGTGTTGGCTAGACACATGGACAATATGTCAATAATTATTTCTGGTGGAGCCCTAGCAACAGTGTAAGCATCACTGTAGCATGGCTAATTTTAAGAGAAGACAGACATGCCTGACCCAGGTCTGTGGCAGATGTCAAACATATTGAAGAGTATTGTGAAGAAGGTTACTGTATTGGCAGAGACATAAGAGAGCACCCGGAAGGCAGGCAGGGAGTGTTCCTCAAGGGTTTTCTCTTCTCTTAATGCAGGTACGGCAGTGAACTTGCAGACCAGGGTGGAGACTTCTGAGGAGTGTGGACATCTGCGTAGCCATGATATGTGAAAAACAAAATACTGACCTCACAGAGCCAGTGTGAGAGGGCACAGGGGAAGTGAGCAGATGGTTTGCCCAAGAGTGCTATGGGGACCACAATAAAGCAAGCCAGCCCCCACTGAGAGCCCCTGCTTCTATCACACACCCTAGATGCTTCATGGGCCTGTTCATAAAATCTGTTCTCAAGTTGAGTAAATGTTGCTGGAGGGTGCTCCTGGTGCTGTGCTGGGCCATGGAGTTCAGTGCCAAGCAGGATGGTGTGCCTGTTGTAGGCCCCACTCTCCTTCCATTGGATTCTATCATGGGAGGTCTGAGGTCTCAGGGTCCCTTACTCACTTTCCAATGGCCTGGAGTAATGGCAGTCATTTCTTTCAGCCCTATTTTTCTGAACTGGAAAAAGAAGCTCAGAACTCTCGTTCCTTAGAATTGGAGGACAAATGTTATCAGTGACCTTCTATGTGGTCAGTTGTAGATGCAAGCAGGGAAGAACCATCCTATTCATGCTGAGTGTGTCCCCCTTGAGAACTTCACACATCCCCCACAGGGCGCTTTCTCCCTGCAACTCCTATGGGAATCGAAGAACCGTGATTTCAGTTTCAACTAAAGAGATGGCACAAGAATTGTGCCGTTCTGAGAGTGACTGTCAGAACATTGACGGGAAAAGCAGTCTGTAGAGGAGAAAGTAATATCGCCCAACTGCTTGCCCTTTAACTCAAAAGTACTGCTGTTTCAGATCATTGATAACACCCTTTACCGAAATGATCCTTTGCTAGACTATCAGCTCTCAGAATGCCTGAGCATGAGAGTCCATTGTCAAATCCGGTTAGCAGGCAGCTGCTCCTTGCGGCAGGTGGACTGTGACCTGCCTGCTGTTTTCGTCTGCTGCTGGTCTTGGTAGGAGAGTAAAGAATGGTGTTCAGCTGCCCTTCAGTTGAGCAGCCCTGTGCTCGGTGCTTGCATGCTTAGTCCTTCCCAGTTCTTTGTATTGCCTGCATTGTTGTTCGGAAACGATGGCACTGTGTTTTCAAAGGGAAAGTGTGATGGATAAGACATGGAGAAAATGCAAAAACTCGCCATGATAATATTCTTTTGTTTTATTAAAATGTTTCTTTCTTGGAGCCAATGTTTCCTGGAGGTAAACAGTTAACCTCTGTGGGTGTGGCACTGAGAGCCCCCAACTTTGCTCGGAAGAGGTTAGGTAAACTGAGGCAGCTCCTGTGAGAGAAGGAGGATGCTGATGTCTTTACCCACTTCAGGTTCCCCAGGGTGGTCTACGGCCATAGCACCCTGAACGTGCCCGATCTTGTCTGATCTCGGAAGGTTCCCCAGGGTGAGGTCAGGGAGACGAAATGGGGAGAAGCATACAGAAATGAACGAGTTGTGATACTGAATATTGAGTGATGTGATTTTCCTATGGTTTAAAAATACTTTAGATGCTAAAAATGAGGCATTTGGTAGATGTGAGAGTGGTACAGTCTTCTCCGTAGGTTTGCATTTTGTCTGTTTTGTGGCATAAAGAATTGAAATCTGAAGGATGCAGGTCTTGTTAGCCTTCTGTCTTTTGATCATGTGACCCAGAGAGCAGAGATGGGATGCAGCCTGTTTCCACATGCTTTATCTTCCAAACCGATTGCCAGTATTCTAAGGGCTGGGGAAGGCACCTAAACTTTCCCCAGGACGCAAAGCGTGTAAGTGTCCTAGATCCTGACTTAGTGTGAAAGAAGGGAAGGGAGTAGCAGCAGAAACGGGGATGGCTAGGAACCAGCTGTGTTCAGGGCTCGATCTGTCTGTCTGTCTTCAGATGGAGCTGAGTGGCTGTGCATGCATGTCTTGGGTTCAGGATCCAGGGAGAAGTGATGCTTCATTTGAATCTAGAAAATGTAGACTCCAGCCCTGGGCAGGAGGAGGAGCACATGGATTTTCAATCTTGACAGGGTTGCCGCAGATTTGTTCTTTTTCATTGTTTCTTTCTGACATTTTGTGTTTCTTCCTGCTCCTTTTATTTCCCCTTGAACCTGTATTAAATTCATTACATGTCTTTAAGGCAGAGAGATTCTCAAGGACTTAACTGGAGAGTGAGATGCTGTGAACAGTAACAGTGTGTGTGGGGCTCAGCATTACTTCAAAAATCCAAACTATAGTGCTTCTCAAGAGCTTTCCCTGTTTTTGAGACGTACACACCCTTCTCCACAGAGCTCAGAATCTCAAAGACTTTATTAACTCGACCTTGGGAATAGTGATTTAATTTTTTCTGTAATCATCATGCAAAATGATCACGATAATCTCTTGGAAGGAAAATAAGAGAACCGATAGCCTCATTAACTCTGATGCTAGGGGACCTGTGCCCCTAGGAACCCATAACCTGATCCCACGGTGGCCAGAGCTTCTGTGCATGTCACGTGGTATAGTCCCCAATGGAGCTGTGGTTTAGACCCTGCCTGGCCTGTTTAAATTGCCTCGTTCATTTTCCTCCCCTATAAAGAAATGGGGAATAATGTGAAAGGTCCCAACCGTACCAAGAGCACTTGTGCTTTTGCTCGAGTCCCACTGGTGTTCCTAACTGTCCGAGGGCAGAACGAAACCGCAGATGCCCAGGGCTCGTCCAGCGCTCTCCTCACCGACCTTGTGGTCTCAAATTGCTAGACTCTGGATAATAACTTGAATTCGTCATCATTTAAATACACGGCTTTTAGGCCCGATTTTGAATACTCTTCTGCTGAATTAGAAGACCTTTTCTAGGAGCATGTTTTAAATTTTGATTTAACACAGAGGGTGGCAGAGACAAACAGATGTGTCCAAAAATATACTTAGTAACAATTTTTGAGTATCTTGTTAATTTTGTGTAAGCAGTATCCCTTTTTATTTTTTTATAAACTGCAACACTTATGGGGAAGCAGAATAAAGTGCAATATAGTTTTGTCGATCGCTTCCTATGCGCCAAGCAAGGTGTTCTTGTTTTCAAGTTCTGTCTCATAATTCTCATCTTTCAGAAGAGGGTAGCAAGGGAAACCGCTTGTCCAGCTGGGAGGTGACAGTCATTCCCAGATCTCCTACAGCACATACAAATCATTAATTCAAGTGTTTCAAAGTGAACTTCTTCAGACACATGAGTAACCGCTTGACAGCTTTTCCTTCTGTGGGCCACGGCCCTTCAATGAATCGTAGGGAGTTCTGAAAGTCCTAGGGGCCACTGTGTCGCATCCACTTCAAAAACAGGGACAGCCATATGGTACCGTACCATGAGCAAGGGCAGCCAGTGCCTCCCAAGGACATTTATGGATTTGACAAAAATCCCTCTTTTTCTTTTGATGAAGGCTGGTCTATCTAGGTACAGATGTAGGAATGTGTCGGATTTCCATCACTGAAAACTACTTAGAAAGGAAGGTGATTTTTATTTGTTGGCTCAAAGTTTTGGAGGTTCATGATTCAAGACTGGTGGCTCCTTTAGTTTTGACATCTGATCAATGCGGTGGAAGATGGAATTCATGTGCAGGGAGGGTCACACGTGAACCAAAGAGCAGGGAGGCAGGGAGCATGCTCCTGTCTAACTCTCCTGACTTTAAGAGTTAAGTGCCTGTGCTAGTTGGGCAGCCAAAGCTTGTCTAAAAGACAGCAGGGAGAGTGTAGTGTTTTGGATGAGATTTGTCCCCTAAGCATTCCTGAGTTGGAAGCTGAGCTGCTAGTGGCAATGTTGAGGTGGAGGGACCTCCGCGAGCTAGGGCCTCGGCCACCGGGGACACCACACTCTAAGGAAACAAGGTGCTGCTCAGGGGTCCCTGATCTGCAAGAGAGAACAAGCCAGTCTGACAGTCCTGAAGGTCCCTCTGGTTTCTGCGTTAAGGTGTGGTCTCTTCTCTTCTGCCATACGTGCTGCTGTGATGTTGTGCACCGGGAGGCCCTCTTCAGGCCTGAAGTGCACTGAGTGTCCAGAGCAGTAAGCTTGTTTTCTTCATAAAGATACTCTCCTAGGCACTTTGCTAAAGCAACAAAAAGCAGATTGACATGGACGGTATATATGAAGCTGGGAGTGTGGAGAGAAACCAAACTGGACAGACTGGCCAAGAGACCCAGCCTGCTGAGAGACCACAAGGAAGCACATGCTTCCTTTGGAAAGCATCTTTGCTTCAGCTGCAGTGAGGGAACCTCCCATATTCTTTAAAATGACTTCTGCTTCTTTGGGAAAAATCTTACAAATTTATTTGGATAGTTGCTATTTGTAGGGCTGGGATAGAATAAGATGAAATCTACATTCTATTAATATTTCTTGAGTGTATACCCCCTGCTGGGTGCTGTGCTGGCTCTTCCAGATGCAAAGGTAGATAAGCCTAATGATCTTGTAGGGCGTGGGCTTATAAAAAATGCCTAAAAAATTAGAAGGTTGGCTCTCAGCAAAGCAAGCACAGAGGAGTGGTTTGAGGAAAGCTTCAGAGACATGTGTATTGTGGCTGGGTCTTGAAGTTAGCAGTAATAATCCTTGATATTGAAAAGCTGGGGAAATACATCCTATTATGAATGAACTTCATATTTAACTTGACAAAACAGGAGTATGTTGTTGCCTTGGAAACACTCAACCAGCATGATGTGGTGGTTTGAAGAGTGGTGCTTGATGGAGAGAAGCTGACACTCCAGTTGATGTATCTGGTGGGATGGTATTTCAAACTGAGCTTGTAAGAATGCTGGTTCCCTGAAATGTCACTTGATATTATCTGGATAAGCAAGGGTTTTGAGGCCAAATAAAATATGAAGAACTCTACAACAGGTCAAATGCAATGGTTATTTCCTGAAGGACTTCTCATAGCCTTGACTAAGCTGCTGTTCTGCAGTGTAAACTCCCGAGGGATTGTCCTGGCTTCCCATGTCCATGTGGCACAGCGGCATGTGGAGGAACATGCTGGTGTCTGGTAGAGATAGAGGCCAGCAATCCTTAGAGATTTTCAGAGAGATCACCTTGTGTTCCTGGGAGGAAGGGGGTCATGGTGAGAGGCACCTGTGGACAACCTCTAATGAGGCTGCTAGAACAATCTAGGGTTTAGGGAGTGAGGGTAAGCATGAAGGCAGTGAGGATGGACAGGAAGGATGGAGCTGAGAGGCACACGCGAGGTGGAGTGGATGCTCTGTGGCCATCAAAAGTCGTAACGAACGACGGGGTGACTCACTCCCTCACGCAGGGAAGCTTAGACAAGGAAAGGAGATATTAGGTGGAAGAGGAGAATGTTGATTTGGTCTGGAATGTGGGACAGGGAACTGTCTCTGGGACACACAGACAGCCCAGGTCACCTCGCAGCCAGCTTGTGAACAGCAGCGTGCAGCTCAGAATGTGCAGCTCATGGCCAACCCAGACATTATCTCACCTCTCTAAGAAGCTTTGCTGAGTGTCTTAGATGTTCTCATGATGAACAGGGCGTTGTTTGACCATACATACATAAAACTGCAGATAACGGAGTTGCATTCAGTAGAAAGCAGAGCACAAATCATTAACTATCTTCATTCAGATCCTAATGTATGCTAGGCAGAAGAAAAACCAAGCAAACAAGATAAAAAAAGAAAAATCATGCTTGCTCGGTTTTCTTATTGCCTTAAAATATAATAGTAGGTCATCGTGCCAACGTTAGCTTTCTGACCTTTCCTTTACTCTGTGAACTGGGACAAGCTATACAGATTTTAAAAGCTTGGGCTTCCTCATGTGTTAAATATTCTCATAGAATATTCCTTGTAGATTATTAGTATCTTTCTCATTAGGGAGTTGTGAGGATTAGCTAGGGTTCAACAAAAAATTATTTACTGCATTTTGAATGTGTAAAATACATTTCTTTAGGAAATAATGTATGCATTGTGATCTACTTAATAAAGTTTACTGTAACTTTATTTAGTTTCCAGTTAATAATAATAATCTCTCCATTTTAATTGTAAAAATCAAGCTGGTTTGAATTAAAAAAGTGTGAAAGCTCTGGAGCTGGCAAAATATATAATACTTCCATCAATTAAAATAGGTAAAATGTGTTAGAAATAATGAAAAGTTCATGCTTTAATTGAAATGGCTTTTTCACGAGCCTATATTTTTATGGAGCTTAATGAAACAAAAATTGAAATTGTGCCCATTTTGAAATCTGTGTTAATTGTTATTATACCCATAAAGTTCACATAATGAAAAAAAAGTTTTGCAGTTATGCCAGTTAGAAATACACAGTGCCTGCCTTTCGATTTTCAGTGCATTTTTGGTAATAAAGACCAATATTCACCCCGGCAAAGAGAGCATTTGTAAATTAAAGACTTCCCTTATACACACCAGAAATTTTTGACATAAGACTGCCAAAATGGAAGGGAATTTTTTGTTAATCTGACAAAAGTTCCTTTGTTCTTTTTGGCTTCATTAAGAGTGAGATTGTTTCTCCACTTGCCTCCCAATCACGTGTGCTAGAAGGCACTGTGATATTAATTAAACATACAGTCTAATTATTTACCCCAGTTGGCTCGTACAAACCTCTCTGGTATAATCAGGGACTCCCGGAAGGCATTTCACGGTGTTTCGAGTGGAATGGGAAAGTTGTGGCTGCCTTACCCCTGGTTCATCAGTGTAATTACGTGTAACCTACTATTCACCTTTAGGTCACTAGATCAGAAATAACTTAGCTGGGCAATATCCCAAGGCCCATGCTGATGTTGTCTGAGTGCTGGTGGGTGGCAGACATAGATGGATAGGACTTTTAGTTTACTTCTAGGCATCTCAGAGAATGTTCTGGGTGTTTCTATGATGCAGAAGGAAAGCAGAGGTTAGCCAAAGAGGTCATTCGTTTGAAGAGTGTTTGTCAGACAAGCACCATAAGCCAAGTTTGAGACAAACTCAGGTGCCTGGAGGTGTGCCCACTGCTGACCTTAGTGCCAACCTAACACTGCAGAGAAATGGTTTGTAGCCATTCCAGATGAGCTGTGAAGCCTCCTGCGAAAGCCCAGGGCTACATCACCAGGGAAGGCTGACCTGCAGAAGTAACACAGCAAATAGTATCCAGGTCCAGCAGAGCGGTCAGGCCAGTGTTCTTTGTGGAGGCTCCAAGAGTCGACTCATCTTCTCCTACAAATTATTTAGAAGTGACAATAACAAACTGGCATTAAGGACATAAAATGCCTATTCAGCTTCTTTATGAATAATCAGTGTCTGAACGCCCACTCACCTAGAAACAGTGAGTGGGTCAGCTTGAGGACCACGTGAGCAATACAAGCAACTCCACGTACAGCATGAAGGGTTCGGCCCATAGGAAACAGCACTGTGCGTGATATCATTGCAGAGTCTCAGAATTGAAACTCATTAGAACTCAGAGTACTTGAAGTGTACCTTTATTGAGGAAGTGAGAAGAGAAAAGTAGCTGAGGCTAGATATGGGAGGTCTTGAATGTCTTGAATATTCTTTTGAGATATGGAAAGCCCATGGGTGTAAATTCAGCTGCACGTGCAATTCAACTGAAATGGTACAATTCACGCAGTATCTGAAGTGGGAGAAGGTGGTTGATGTAAAGTTCCTGATGGAATTCAATTTGAAATTTTGGCTGAATGAAGTTAAACATTTGGAGGAGAAATGGACCAGCTCTATTTCGTAATTCAACAAGTGGAGGCAGAGAGGACGGGAAATCAAAATGTGGAAGGGTATGTGAGGAAGACATGCAATGATGCCTTTCTTTGGCACGATAGGAAAAAGGATAAAGAAACTGAGGACCATAGTTTTTTCTTGTTGATGGGAAGTGATGAATAGGATTTTAGCCAGCCGGGGCTCCTGGCCACAGAAACTTGACAGGGACTCTACGTGCAGTTTCCTAATGTGTTCATTTTGATGTTGAGGATTGGACTGTATGTTGATAGAATTTACTAGTAAGCTTTCCATACATATCACCTCTGATCCAAGGAATACGCCACCATCTACCTGCCCACTCAGACTAGTATTGTGGTCCTACTCTGTGTTGGTTATTGTAATGAACAGAAACAGACACACCCTTGACTTACGGAGCCTGTCATCCAAAGACTGTAAGTAGGGAAGACATGTGCTATGGCCCCTGGGATGTGAGCAAAAGGAAGAACAGCAGGAAGCACGGAGGACAGGTGGTTCAGGGTCTTACAGGCCCTCCGGGTTAGGGGAAGTATTTCACTTTTAGTAAGAAGGAAAAGGAGGCCAACTGAAGCTTTCGGAGTAGGTGAGTGAGCGAGTGGCCACAGTGTCTTGTGAAGCTTTTTGCTGGCATCCTCACGAGGGTTCCTGGTACCCACTTCTCCCTACTGCCTACAAATAAGGAGTTTTCAGACAATCTTGGAAAATGGATGCAGGCATAAGAGCCAGGGCTATGGTCGCTGGAGAAATAGGAATGGGTAATAAGGCTACTCTTTTCAGCTGAGTTTAGCCCCTCCAGGGCTGGATCACAGGGAGAGCCTGTCTCTTCTGGTTCTGATGCTTGTCTTCCTGTCTCTAGGAATTGACTGTGCCCTGTTACTGTCCACAGTCTCCACCAGCTCTCTGGGGTCCAACTTCAGAGCCACTTAGCCCAGTCACCCAGCTGCTTTCCAGGACAGTCCCTCTCAGCTTACTATGTTACAGCACAGGGATTCTTGTATGTCACTTCTCGAACTGTTTTCACAGAAGGCAGCCTTACCCAACATAGGTGCCTAGAGACAAAAATTGGGGAGGGTCCACTAGTCAAATAAACAGTTACCACAAATCCATTGTGTATCATTCCTCTTACTGTGATTCATAACGTAGTCAAGCTCACAAAAGGCTCTGGAAAGTTGTGAAACAATTAGTCTAACCCGAGATTTCCCACACATGATCAGAATTAGTGGCTGTCCACTGTGCTCGTCATGCTCCCTTGGTTGACTAGTACAGGACGCATGGCTCTATGGAAACCCCTGACTTCTACCGGGTTGACTTGCTGACCCCAAAGGCGCCCCCTGAGCCTCTCCTACCAAGGTTTATGTCTAGGAGGAATTGTCTGTGACCCACAGTTCTTCCAGTCTCACCCAGCTCTGATGTCACGAAGCCCAGGCTGATAATCCCAGTTCCTACAGGAACCGGCTTTATCCTTGGAAGCATTTCTTAGGTGGATGATATCTAATATTATTCTTTCTCTTTCTATCTTTGGTAAAATTAGCTTATAAATTTCGAGAAAGGGTTGCTAGTTCTCACTTTTGTGTTGAAAGAGTCATGAAAGAACATGAGCTCTGGAATAAGGCAAACAATTCTTTTAGCTACATTTTGGCTAATCAGCTCCATGACTTTGGACAAATCTCTCAATATCACTAAGCCTTGGTTATCTCACTTGTACAATAGGTACAATAAACTGTCCACCTGCTAGAAATGCTGTGACGATTCAATGAGATAATGTATAATGTCTGATATTGATATGAATTAATATGTGCCACTTAATACTGTAACTGGCTATCATTGCTTCTGTTACGAAGAGTACTGCGAAAAAATCTTTTCATTGGGGTAGCTACTTATGCTCATTTTGCTGGGCAATACAAATTTCTGAGTATTCGCATCTTTCAGCAGCCAAAGAAGCTACCTCTTTGTTAAGCCAGGGAGGGATTTGTAAGATGGTTCTATCACCCAGCACGGGATGGCCATGTGCTGGAGGTGGAGGCTCCCAAGGACACAACCACAGTGCCCCCGGTCTGTTCAGATAGCCACACTCCATTGGGAGCAAACAAGGAATTTGTCCAAATGTTCACTGGTTTCTCGTTCAGTGTGAGCGCTGTGGCTTGTGTGAAGGGGTGCTCGGTTCTCCCTTGTGGCTGGCTTATCCGTTGGGTCTGTATGGTTTGAACATCTGGCTCCACTGCAGGGCAGATGGGGCCATTTAATTCTTCAGGTTAGGTTTCACTTGAATCTTGATGTGTGAGTATGTGTGATAGGTTTGCTCAGTGAAACAAAATGTCAAAAGTCCTTTTATATATTTCATAAGAAATACATATATCTTAGGAAAAAAGAGCAACATACATATTCATATTCCTTTCTATTCTTCAGATATTCGAGTGCCCTTTGGGTGCTGAATGCAAGTATAGATAGTTTTATGCGACAATAAGTGAAAGACAGACACCTATAGTGTAGTGGAGGTTAATTTTGGAAACAAAAGACAAGTAATAAGCCAGGAAAGATGTGATTGTGAGAATTCTTCAAACAGCGTGTATTATAAAAAATCTATGCCTGAGTTTCAATGTATTTTTGTACCAAAATAAACTTATCTTTTCATTCAATTTTCCATGACTTTTGAATTGACTGCTGATGTAACATAGCAAGTGGGGTAAGTGCAATGAAAAAATAAAAGCAGAATGTGGGAGCTACTGAGCTGAGAAGGTCAGGAAGCCTTCTCTGTGAAGATGACATTTTCGCAAAGATGTGAAAGAAATGTGGTGCATTTGTGGTCTGAAGAACTCCTGAAAACAAAAAAGGGCTGTGTCCCCTAATACGCAGAGAAGTAGAGTGACTTGGAGCTGGCAGTCAACCCCCTTCCTTACTGGACTGCAGTATTGGCAGAGACGGGCAGGATAGATTTGAAAGGCTCGGATGCTAATGATGAGGAAAATGAAGGGGAAAATGGGGGAGCCTTATGACTCACCTGATTTTGCACATGGATTCTTGGATGGAGGGCACTGCCATCTCCAGCTAGCCACCCTAGAGGAAGGTGCTGACATTGGTGTGTTCGGAAAGTGAAGCGTTCGGTGGTCCATTGGACTGCAATGGGGATGGGAGCATTAAGTGCAGTTTCCAGGTCTGAAGGATGAAAGAGAGTGGAGGGAGAAAGAGAGAGAGAGAGAGAGAGATACCTGGAGAGGCAACCATGCATGGTGACTGAGACCATCCAAGACATGGAAAAAATTAATTAGAGAGAGAAAGGAGGAAAGAGAGCTGAACACAGCCCCCAGAAACCTGAAGAGGTAAGGCTAGGAGGACAACTCCGAAAGGAGACCAGCAGACACCTCAGAGCCGATGACAAGTACCCACAAGAGGAGCATGTGATCAAAACTAGAGTCTTTGGAGATCAACCAACTTGACTTTGAATTCTGATACCGCCAACTAGGTGTCCATGACCTTAAGTATTTTTCTTTGCCTTTCCAGTTCTTACAGTGTTATTGGGAAGAAATGAATACCTTATTGTATTTTGAACCTAGGTTTTACTAGATGCTCAGTAAAGAAGGAGATGCAGAAAACACTTGTTGGAATCACTTAGATAGCTATATGGCAAACAGAGGCAGAGCTAAAGGCAGGCAGTCTCGAAAAGCTTTCGGCTTGAAGCCCCTGGCAGCGCGAGCAGAAAGAGCGACAGCTTCTCAGTTAGCAGGCCTGAATAGGACCTGCAGTAACTCTACACTGGGCAGAGCCTGCCATGCCCTCCGGTAATGTAATGAAAGGTGTTTTCCTCCCTTCAGGACAGGTGCTCAACTGATACAATTTAGAGTCTCAAATTCCAGAGCTTAATTGTTTGTTCAACATACAAGTTAGCCCGGCTCAGAACACCTGTGGACTAAGTTCTTTTGATGCACCAAAGCCCGTCTTTTATTAAGCTCCTTGCAAGCAGTCAAAATAAGACCCCAAGTCCATGTGTAGCTGCAGACCCACGTGTGCAAGAAGCAGATCAGCAAGGACTGCGGAGTGAGTGCTTCCCATAGCAAGTGAATTCTGGGGCTCTGGAAAATACAGTTAGGCGATGAATGTGACCAGAGTTAGAGATGAAATAAAACTGTGTGTTTTGTTTGTAGAAACTTGCCCACACAAACATAAAATTCCCTCTGAGTTGTACCTGAGGTCTAGCTATGCTGAATTAATAAAAATGATTTAGAATGGATGCTTTTCAGCAGCTGGTTGCTCTTTCAGTCTTCCATAAAGAAGTTAAAATTAATTTTAATATGTTGATAGTGCTTATTGATGATAATATTCATAATAAATATCCATTGGAAAAACTCGGTAGCGCAACTGTGTGACAGAGAGGTCAAGAGTGTTAATGGTGATCACGACTACAAAATGCAATTCAGTCAATTACTTTAATTAAATCTAAAACTACTTTATGTCTTCTCATTTATATGGTAAACTGATAGTCAGGGAAAGGGCATCGTCTTTATCTGGCTCGCTTCAGAGTCCAAAGACGTGCTCTCCGATTGGGCTTTACCATTTGTACCCCTTTCATCCTTGTGGAATAGAGTAAATGATTTGTTTCACTAGCCCTGTGCGTGTTTCTGTGATGCGAGGCCAAGGTGGAGATGCCCTTCTGAGTGCAATGTCGTGGAAGGATCGCTTTCCCCCAGTAGATCTAATCTTGTATTTACAGACCAGCTTCTCTCGGATCGAGCCAGCATTCCAGGGTGAATGGTACAAACACCAACATTTCAGAGAATTCCTTTTCATTGTATTGTGTGGGAAAGGAAAAGAAACACAGCTGCCTGAAGATCGCCCTCCACAAGGACTCAGGACTGCAGCTCGGTCGCTGTGACCCTGCAGCAACACCTTTTTATTAACTGTGCCATTGTGTGAAATTTTGCATTCCTTCCATGTTCAGGCAATGAAAGTTTTATAATAAGAAGGCAATGATTTTAGAAAATTAATCAACTAATGAAGGCTTCATTCCATCTTCAGTAAGCAGCTATTTACTGTCAACTTTGAGCCAAAGACTGTTTTGGGCGTTCCAGTGCAGCTGGGAACTACACAGCTTCAACTGGAATCTTGAACAGCTCATACCTTAGTTTGAAGGATATAAAAAAAAATAACAAAAAACTTGAACTAAATGACAGTGGGCAATGGTAAAGATGATAAAAAAAAAAAAACAACCAAAGCAGGTTAAGGGTAAAGAGGTAACTTTTCCTGGTCTACCGAGTGCTCTTATGGTTTTATCATCTGGTGACTTTTTTCCCTGCCAGCCTCCCAGTGTGGGATGATCGACCACCTGATGACTGGGAAGGGAGGGTGTCTTGGGGCTGAGTGATCTTGGAAAGCCTTACGTTGGTCACGTTGAAGGTGACACTGGAACTGTCAGAAGAGAAAGGTGTCAGTTCTGTCTTCATCAGGTGCGGAGCCCATAGCAGGAGACGCACCCCCTTCTGCAGGTGGCATGTCAGAGAGAGCCCACATTTTGAGAACAACAAGAAACGTTCTTGGAAGGTGTTTTGTGTCATAAGATTTGGATATTTTATCATGTTTTAATATAACTAATAACTACAGGGAGCAGTCATTATTATTCCCGTTGTATGTGATAGGCCCGGGGAGTGATGCCTGGAGGTCTGAGGCTAGAGTTCCGAGATCACACCGGGCAGGGGGGAGGAGTTTACTTTGGAGAGTGAAAATCACTTTCTGCTTGGAGAGGAGATGAACATCGATGTTCGCTCATGGAGCCCCCGCTCTTGCTTTGGAGCCCACTGCACGTTCCCCAGGCGGGCAGAGCTTGGCACTCCAGCTGTGTGCCCTCTCTGGGCTTGGCACTGGATTCCTCCAGGAAAGAAATGCCTCACAAACGCTCAGGAGGGGAGACTGGGGAAGAGCCTGAAAGCGAGATTTGGAGTTTCCGGAAATTACAGATGGGGCAGAAGCCAAGAAGTGGAATTTGTGCCAAACACTGCTGAGACCCTAATTTGTCTCTGAGCTAGTATTGCCTATACCTTTGCCTTTAACTTCTGGCTATGTTCTTTTAGTCTTCTCACAGCATGTCTTATGTATTATATCTTCCAATTTTCACTATGTTGCCACAGATTCTCTTGTTTAATATAAAATCCATAAGTAAACTTTTGTGGAAGTTAAGATACTTGAAAGATAATCTTTGTTGAGAGAATTGTCTGTGAGAAAACTTCTAAACTGACTCAGTTCTGGGTTTGGCTAGCAACTATTTTGGACATCAAAAGGAAGATAATCCCATTGCCTTAGTTAGATCTTGACCCAATTTGGTATCATGGTGACACATTTTGAAGGTTTACATTTATTTGACTTAAAATAGAAATATCTGAGAAAGCATTTCTGTAATAAAGTAAGGACATAAAATGTTTACTCTTTTATAAAAGCTGTAAGAACACTGAAGAAGTTTCCAGAAACAACTTTTCAGAGCTCTGGAAATTAGCCAAGGAATTTTAGTGAACTGGGGAGTGTTTATTCAAGAAAGATGGCTGAATCTGGGTAAAAACAATGGATGTTGCAGCATTTCAGCTTGCTCCAGTCTGATTCCACTCTCTGCAAACAGCTTCATCAGCATGGCGGCTCTGAAAGCAGGTAGTCGGATTCACAGATTGGAGAAGAATGGGCTTGAGATTCGCAGAAGTCCAAGGGAACCGTTGCTGTTTGACGCGTCTCATAGCTTGCCTTTGACTCTGCTCAGAACGCAGCCTGTGCAAATAGCCTCTTTACCAAACAGCTTGCCAGAAACACTCAGATGGCAGTTATTAAACTTAGCCGCTGTGTGAAGTGGGACTGCAACTGAGGATATGAAGAGGCTAAAACAAGCAAACACACGCACATAAAAGCCCTTAAAAACAAAAGTTAAGAAATAGGATTCCGGAGAATGTTTTGAAAAAACTCCAGCATATTCTGAGGAACATAGAAAATCACCTGCAATGAGGATTATGCATCTGCTCAGAAAAGATCTGAGAAGGCTCTGGTTGACCTTGAGCTTCCAACCAGGAAGTAAAGGCTTGGACAGCATTCTGAGAATTGAAGATGTGCCCCTTGCACCAGAGCTCACCGGGAAGGCCCACGAGCTTATTGGCTGAAGTAGCTTAGAGAGATCTCTAAGCCTGAGCAGAGCTGTAAGCGTGCCAACAGGGACGATGGTGGCTGTACCTGACAGACTATACAGGAAGCGACAACACGAAAACTTACACTCCAAGCCATGGGAGGATCTTATATAGAGTGTGTGTGCTGTAATATATGGAGGATGTCAGGAAGGAAATGGAAATTAGCTTAAAAAAGGAACAGATAGGAGTCCTAGACTATTCAATAGCAGAGAACTGACAGAAGGAATAATTAGCCTAAAAGTAGTTAAATGGAAATTTTTCTTGTCTGATGAAAAACAATAACAAAATAATAAAAATAAACATATGCTCAGAAACCTATAGGTCACTACTTAATGTATTCTTTTTTTTTTTTTAAAAAAAAGCTTTATCTATTTATTGGAAAGGTAGATATGCAAAGAGAAGGAAAGACAGAGAAAGTTTTTGTGCCAGCTGGTCCATTCCCCAAGTGGCCACAATGGCTGGAGCTGAGCCGATCTGAAGCTAGGAGCCTGGATCTACTTCTAGGTCTCCCACATGGGTGCAGGGTTCCAAGGGTTTGGGCCGTCCTCGACTGCTTTCCCAGGCCACAGGCAGGGAGCAGGAAAAGAAGTGGAACAGCCAGGACACAAACGGGCATCTATATGGGATCCCAGCACTTGCAAAGCGAGGTTTTAGCCATTAGGCTGTCATGCCAGACCCACTACTTAATGTATTTAAAAGCTCATAATGGAAGTCACACAAAAAGAAGACGAGAAAAAGGGGGTTGAAAGAATATTGGAGGAAATAATGATGGAACTCCTTTCTCCAGTATGAGAGAAGATAGTAACATGGATATTCAAGAATGTCAATGAACTTCAAGTAAAATAAACTCAAATTACAGACACATGCCTATAGCACAAACTGCCAGAGGATAAAGAACGGATCTTGGGAGCAACAAGAGGACAGTGGGCTCCTCAGTAAGATTAACAGCTGACTTTTTGTCAGCATCCATGAAGGCCAGAAGGTTGCGATTCACCGTTGGAAGGGATGAGACCGTTAACCTAGAATTTACCATTCAATGAAACTGTCCTGCAAAAAGGACGGAGCAAAACATGATTTTCACGCAGACAAAACTGTGACATGTGACAGCAGACCTGCCTGAAGAGATGTACCAAAGGGAGTTCTTTAGGACACAACCAGGTTTGCCACACGCATGGCACAAGTCCCACAACTGGAACTGTCGCTGCTGCCTCCCAGGTCCTGAGCGACCACAAAGCTGTCAGCGGGAGCCAGAGCTGAGTACTGAGTACTTGAGCCGAGGGACTTGGACGTGGGGTGCGGGCGGCCTCACTGCTTTCTCTCTCTTTGGAAGAGAGACACTTTAGATGCAAAGACACAAGCAGACTGAAAATTAAAGGGTGGAAAATGTACCACAGCACGCGAAAGAGTGCTGGAGTGATTCTGCTAACTCAAAGGCAACAACTTCAAGGAAAAAACATTGAGATAGACAAAAAATGTCTATAATAATAAAAGGTTCAATTTATCAGAAAAGCTCCATGTACACTCTACCTGTAACCATATCTATATCTAGCGAGCGTGCGCGCACACACACACACACACACACGCACACGCACACACGCACACGCGCACACGCACACGCACACACGCACACTTCATCCTGAGTGGAAAGGAAGAAGTATGACCATTTGTGTGTGGATGACATGGTCTTGTTCACCGCGAATCCCAAAGAAGTTGCTGATTTTGTATTAGACGTAATAAAATTACAGGTAACAAAGTTGAAAAATACAAGACTAATATGTAAAAACTAATTCCATTACTATGCCCTTCAAATGAACTGTCTGACAAATTAAGGAAACAATTCTACTTTTATAGTGTCAAAAAGAAAAGAAAAACTATTTAGGAATGCAGTTAAAAATAATAAGTGTAAGACTTATAAACTAAAGCCTACAGAACATCACTAAAAGAAATTAATCAATTTGTTTTTATTTATTTATTTATTTGATAATATTACATAGTTGATGACTAAATAATTTGAAAAGCATTGCATGATTGTGAATTGTAAAGCTTTATCTTGTTCAGATGACAAAACTCCCTAAATGGGATACAGACTGACTACAATCCCTTGCAAAGTGCATGTTCCTACTTTTCTTTGGCCTTTCCAAAGAAAAATTTGGAGCTCTGAAAAATTAAAATGGAAACAAAGGACCCAGAGGAGACAAACCAAAACAATCTTGAAGAAGAAAAATGTTAGAATGTTCATATTTCTCAGTTTTAAAACTCACTGTGATTAAGATAGTGTGATTCTGGCATCAGGATGAGCATTTTGATTAATGGGATAAAATTTAGAATCCAGCGATAAACCATCACATGTAAAATCGATTGTCAGCTGGTGTTTGATCATGGGCCAAGACAAGCAGATACAGGAAAGAAATAACCTCCTCAAAAATTGAAACAATTGCGATAATTCGGAATCCATCTGCAAAATAATAAATTTAGACTCCAGACTGTACATTATATTTAAAAATTGCCTTAAATGTATCATGGATATAAATGTAAAATCTAATATTGTAAAACTGAAGTAGGTAATGATTTTTTAGACATGGCCTCAAAAACAGAGCAAAAAAAGAAAAAAGAACTTTTATATTAGTGAAGTTAAAATAGTTTGTACTTGAAAGAGCATCAAGAAAGCAGGGTGGGCTGTGGAAAACAGTGTGGAGGTTAAATTCTTAATCTGTTAATTCCTTCCACACTAGTGACTGACTGGCCGCATGGCCCTGCAATTCCACCACAGGGTAAGAGCTGCGAGAGGAGCTTGTCTTGTGCGTTGACGGCAGTGCTGTTGGTAACGGCCCAGCTATGCACTGGAATCACCTAAACTGGAGCTGCTCAGGTGTCCATCGTCAGACAGAAGGTTAAAGAAAATGGTGTAGACAGAGGAGTATTACTCAGCTTTAAGAAAAACAGAATTCTATCATTTGCATCCAAATGGATGCAGCTGGAAGGCATCATATTGAGTAAGGCAAGCCGTGCATAAAGACACAAATATCATACATTTTTACCATTAATGTGGGACCTAAAATTTTAAAAAGATTAAAAAATAAAACAATAGCAACAACATAAAAACCAAAAAAGAGGCATATCTATGTGCAACCGTATTGCTGCTAGTATAATTTTTTTCAAACCTTGTTTTATATCTTTGCCAAACCAATGATAAAGAATGTTGTACTGCTGTAGTTTTAATAATCTGTGATTATTTTAGAACACAGTGTTCTGGTCATCTTTATTTCCTATTTTCTCACTGAACTAGTATCATGTTGAATTCTTTATTTAGTGGACCGTCAAGCTCCTGACTGTAATGTAAGCTAAAAAAATAAATGCTAAAAAAAAGTAGGAAAGAAAGTAGAAAAGGATGGGACTATCATCACATTGTTGGCATTTTAAAATAAGTAGACACATTTAAAAAATAGGGCAGCTGTTTGCCATGGAGATTAAAATACCTGGTAGGATGTCAGTCTCCCACATTGGAGTCCATGCAATGCTTCTTTCTCTTTCAAATATACAAACCTGCTTTTCTCCCCAAAGGAAATAAAATACAACTGACAAAATGGGAAGGGTATTTTCATTTCAAATATCCAGCAAGAGACTAGTATTTAGAGTCTATGAGTTATAATTGTATGATAATAAGAAAAGTAACCAAACACAAAGAAACTAAGGGTTTGGATAGTTCTTTTTGAACACCTACAAAGCGCGTGAAAAGCTGCTGAACGTAACTGATCTGTAGGAACATGCAAATTGAGATTCTACCACATGCTCCCTGGATTGGCTGAAAGTAAAAAATACACACAGTGACAAATCTTGGTGCGTAGGTAGAGAAGTTAGAATTCTGCTTCACAGCTGGGGCGACCGTGAAATGGTGTGATCACCTTGAAGGATATTTTAGCCGACACTCAAAATGTTAAAACAGAATTACCATACAACCTAGTAATTCCACACTAGTACATACCCAAGAAAACTGAAAATACATTGTCACCCCAAAATGTCTTCAGGAACATTCATCGCCACATTATTTATAATAGTCATGGCATAAGACCAACCTAAACATCCATCAGTCAGATAAGCTACGTAAGAGTGCTGCATATCCATACAACAGGTATTATTTGGTCCCAAGAAGGTATTAATACGTGCTCCACCATAGATGAATCTTGGCAACAACAGGTTCAGTGAAGGAAGCCAGACAACTTAGGGCCACATAATGCTTTATTCCATCTACGTGAAGCGTGATGACACGTTAGTTGCCGTAGGTATTACTTTAGGAGTACCATGAGCTGGGGGAGGAAGAGGAAGAAACCATTGAGACTGGGTGTAAAATTTCTTTTTGTGATGATGAGAGCGTTGCCATCCTAGATAGCGATGATGGCTGCGCATCTCTGAGTATATGCTGAAGACTGTTCAGTTGCACACTTTAGAAGTAGCCATTTTATGGTTTGTAAATCATAACTCAGTGATACTGTTATAAAAATGCAAATGCTATGTGGGAAAAATACATTAAAAATAAGCTTTTTTGCATTTTTTTCATAAGAATTTTATGTTTTACCCCTGCACAGTTTTGTAGCTATTGGGTTTTTCTGTCTCCCATCTTCCCTCTGCTATCATTCTCCAAGTGGTTACAGTAGTTTAATTCTTTTCTTTCTGCTATTTAATGGCAACATGGCATGCCAGGTTTGTGTAGAGGCAGAATTTCTGGTGTCATGCTGTACATGATGGGCCTTTTCTTGGGGAGCACAGAGATGCACTGTAATGTATTGTTACTACCTAGTATGCCTGTCTCTGGTTTTCTGATCATCTGGGAGACTATAGGCATGTTAAAACAAACATCTTAGGAGTGAATTTCTACAAGATCGATTCTGTGGTGGGGATTCAGGATTGTCTTCTCTCACCTCACACACTTGAGCATGTGGGCCAGGTTCTCGTGCAGGTGAGCATGTGGGCCAGGTTCTCGTGCAGGTGAGCATGTGGGCCAGGTTCTGTTTCCCAGCTGCTTCTGCAGGTAAGTATAGACATTTGAATTTTGGTCTGAAGTTTAAGAACGAGGTACTTTCGTGCAGTTGCCCTGTGTGTCCTTGGGAGAAAATTGCTGCCCTTTCCTTTTGCAGTGTGAAGCAGGCTGGAGCATGCCCATGCAAGCGAGGCCGTGGTTGAGCAGGTTCCCAGCCTAAGCAGCTGAGTTGCTGCGCAATTTTGTTGCTTATTATGGGTCTGTTTAGATTTTCTATATCTTGTTCATTCAATCTTGGTAGATTATTTGTATGTAGAATTTATCCATTTCTTTGAGATTTTGCAATTTTTAAAAAAGATTTTATTTATTTATTTATTTTTAATTGGAAAGACAGATATGCAGAGAAAAGGACTTACAGAGAAAAAGATCTTTCATCTGCCGGTTCACTCCCCGAGTAGCCACAATGGGCTGGAGTCCAGCTGATCCAGAGCCTGGAGCTTCCTCTGGGTCTCCTATGTGGGCACAGGGTCCCAAGGCTTTGGGCCATCCTGTATTGCTTTCCTAGGCCATAAGCAGAGAGCTGGATGGGAAATGGAGCAGCCATGACATGAACCAACAATTGTAGGGGATCCCAGTGGATGCAAGGCAGGGATTTAACCACTAGCCCATAGCACTGGGCCCAGCTTTTCCAATTTGTTATCATATGTTACTATGATAAATTCTACTGATTCGTTGTATTTCTGTGTTATTAATTGCAATGTCTCTTTGTGTAAGCTGTGATTTTGCTTACTTGATCTTTAACTTTTTTGTTTGGCTAAAGGTTTGTCTATTTTGTTGATATTTTGTATTTTTTAGTTTACATTTTGTTTATTCCTTGCCTTCTGTTAGTTCTGGATTTTGTTTCTTCTTGTTTTTCTAAGTCTTTGGGCGCTATCATAGATTATTTATCTGAGATCTATTTCTTTTTAATGCAAGCATTGAAGGATTTGAAGCTTTTGTTTCTAAGTTTCTTTTCTATTTCCTCAGCAATCCACTGGTAATTCAGTAGCATGCTAACTATTTAGTAGTATGCTAACCATTAGGTAGTTGTAACTTCTCTGTGGTTCTTGCTATTGATTTCTAGTTTTATTCCTTTGTGGTGTGAGAAGATATATGGGCTCTGGAATTCCACCTGTGTTTCCCACGTCAGTGGCAGGCACCAGACTATCTAAGCTATCAGAGCTCTCTCCCAGCAGCTGTCGTGGCAGGAAGCTGGCATCAGAAACCATAACTGGTACCACATCCAGTAGTGAGGGTTTGCGTGCAAGAGTCTTACCTCTTAAATTATATTTAGTATTAATAATTTACAAATAGGAAAATAATGGTAGTTGTTTTATTTCTTATATATTTTAATCAGAAAATAACTTCACTTAAACAAAATAAAAAACACTGTCTAAAGGCAGGCATTATGGCATGGTGGATACACTTTTGCCATTTGAGTCTCAGCTCCTGCACTTCCAATCCAGCTGCCTGCTAATATGCCTGGCAGGAGCAGATAATGGTTCAAGTATTCCGTCCCCATTATCCACATGGGAAAACTGGGTTAGCTCTAGGTTCGTCCCCTGACCTGTCCGGACCCTGACTCGCAGGCATTTGGGGAGTAGGTCAGCAGACAAATCTTGTTTCTGTGTCACTCTGCCTTTCAAATAAATAAGCTTATTTATTTATTTGGACCCAAATTTTACCCAATCTCACCAGTGTTTCTTCTACATTTCTGTTCTAGACCCTGAACGCACCCGCAGTTGCTAATTCTTGGCATCCTCTTCGGCCAGATGTGGGAGAGCACCTCTCCAGAGTCTGCAATGGGAGCCGCCAAGTGCTTGCGGGAGCCCCGGGTCAGTGGTTCACGGAGCCCGTGCCTGTCCGGCAGGTGGTTGTGGAGAGAAGACCATGAGGTGCTGTGCTCCAGTAAGTGATTGTACAGAAAACATTTCCTAGCCGTCAGGTTAGGCACGGAAGCCGTGTAACCCGGACTCCTGGTCCTGCTGGCTGGTTGTCCGTGCCTTGCAGGGCTGGGCGATGAGCAGTTTTTGAATGCCCTCCACTGGCTCGTGGACACCTGCACTTTAGTGTGCACTGCGCCCGAGTTCAGTTACAGGCTTGAAAGAGGCACTGCGGGGCAGCCGCCTGCCCTGGACCGGGAGCCCTGCACCTCCCCTGCCCGGGCCGCAGCTGCCTTAGGCTCAAGGACGTGCTCTCCTTTCCCTCTGTTTGTGTCTCTGCTTTCTGTAAAGTCTCTTAAACTGCAGCAGTATCTTCCAAGTTCTCTGACATTATTATAAATTTCATTAGGATGATGAAGCCTTATGGGGCAATTAACTCGGAAAGTGGTACAGAGCAATAACAAAGAGATACTGGCCTGTAGTACTTAGCACTTAGCTCTGGGACGGAGATAAGCCCTATCAACCCGGGGTTGTGTTTAATGTTCAGTGCCGCTTCCATTCCACAGCTACAACCTAGCGGTCACCGTGTTAACACTCCCCAATATCTATTACAATTAGTTTTTGATTAAGAGGTCTAACATGGCTTTTGAAGCTTTTTATGTTGTGTCAAATGGCCGGTGATGGAGTGAAACGCACAGACGCCTGGCGGGAACAAAGCCGATTGGAAAGGGTTTCTGTAGACCTACTTTATCGTCCTAATGGAGACCAGATGACTCCGGCTCCCCCCCCTGAATTTCAACTATTTACTGAAGAGTCGTTGTTTTGAATTACTGAAGATTTATTCTTAAATCACGGTCTCATCCATTAAGAATCGCTAATAACTGATCCATTTGTAACTGGGGGCGCTCTTAAGGATGAACAAGGCCATGCTCACAGAGGCTTTGCTTTATTATTATCATTTTCATTTGATTTGTGAACGGTTTGCTGTTTTCTAGCATTTAATTATTGTTTTGGTTACTGTTGATGAGGCCAGTGTCGAGTTGGGCTCCCTCCGGCAGGGTCCCGGTCAGCCGCCTTGGTCTAACACTGGGAAGAGCAGCTCCTGGTGCTTTCGGAAGAAAGTGATACAGTTTAGTTACGCCAGGTATAATTCTGTGTGGACTGGAAGCATCTCTGATTTCTGTAAGGCCACACTAACTGAAACAGAGTGAACATATTAGAAAAGCTTTTGCACCCCGCACGGCAGCCTATTGGCTAAAGTTCTCGCCTTGCAAGCCCTGCTGGGATCCCATATGGGCACCGGTTCTAATCCCAGCAGCTCCACTTCCCATCCAGCTCCCTGCCTGTGGCCTGGGAAAGCAGTCGAGGACGGCCCAAAGCCTTGAGACCCTGCACTCCCGTGGGAGACCTGGAAGAGCTCCTGGCTCCTGGCTTCGGATTGCCTCAGCTCCAGGTATTGGGTCTACTTGGGGAGTGAACCAGCAAATAGAAGATCTTTCTCTCTCTCCTTCTCTCTGCAAATCTGACTTTCCAGTAAAACAAACAAAAATAGTATGTAGATATTACCTAATTTATAAATATGAGGCTTAAGAGTTTTTTTTAAATGTACAAAAATTTCAGTGGGCACCTAGTCTTTGCATGCACATATATGTATATATTTGTGAGGGGCAGTGTAACATTTCAATACATGTATCCATGTGTAATGGTCAGCTTAAAGTATCTGATATTTCTGTTATCTAAAATATATATTTTTTACTTTGGTAATAAACAAATTCCCTCTACCAGCTATTCCGAAATAAACAATTAGTTGTCAGCCAGCGTCATCCTGTTTGTTGTTTCTCCAGCTCGGGGATTGCGCTGCTGGCCATCCTCCCTCCGTTTCTTTGCCTCCTCCCAGCTGCTAGGCACCGCTCTCCTAGTCTCTCCTCTGAGCTTAATCTTTTCAGAGCACACACCAGTGAGTTGCTGCGGTAGGCTCTATTTGTCTTTCTGTGTCTGACTTATTTCACTTTCCATTATGTTCTGCATTTCTGTTCGTTTTTACCCTGAATAATAGGATTTCCGTCTTTCCTACTGTCTGCATACAACATGACACACTTCTTGATCTCTTAGGTGTTCTTAGCTTGATGACCCGTATGTTTGCTGTGACAAACAGCCTTTTAAAATTATGTGCCTTTTAAAAAAGATTTATTTATTTTTATTGGAAAGGCAGATTTACACAGAGATGGAGACACAGAAAGATCTTCCATCTGCTGATTTACTCTCAAAGTAGCCACAATGGCCAGAGCTGAGCTGATCTGAAGCCAGGAGCCAGGATCTCCTACCAGGTCTCCCACGTGGGTGCAGGGCCCCAAGGTGTTGAGTGGTCCTCTACTGCTTTCCCAGGCCCCAAGTAGGGAGCTGGATGGGAAGTAGAGCAGCTGGGATACAAACTTGTATCCACACAGGATCCCAGCACATGCAAGGTGAGGATTTAGCCATTAGGCTATCGTGCCAGGCCCATGTCTTTTTGACTAATATGCTTTCTCACTCTCCTTGGGCACTTCCTTTGAACTTGAGCTGCTCTCTGTGGTCTGGGGCTGTGGCCGATGCTCCGTGGACCTCACTTCTGTGTGTTGAATACTGCACCATGCGATATACTAGAGACTTTGTCCCGGAGCACAGGCTCCTTGTATGGGGAGGCAGGGTGCTCGCCTAGGCTCAAGTCGGGCAGTACTGTTGCTGGACATAGGTCAGGTGGAACCCTCCCTGTGTGTGTCTGTGGGTGCGGTGCACGACTACTGAGACCACTCCTTCCATGGCACGTAGGGCAGTGCTAGCCATTTCATACAATTAGAGCAAGTGACCCTTGAGAACAGCAAAGCGGGTATCTGGAGTGCCTAGCAAATGGTAACTTTTCAGTGACTCCTATTTGCCCCTTTTCTCTTTCAAGGTCTAATGATACCTTGTTTCATAAGAGCGAGTCAAATTACCGTGATGTTGGTTGCATTCACTGTGACATTGTAAAATCTAGTGGAAACTTGGTATGTGGTGGACAGGATCCAGAGGTTTGTGAGAAGGCTGGGAGTCCTAGGCAGGACCTGGACCTGACCTGTGTCCCAGCAGCAGGCAATGGCTTCCTGTAGTCGGTCAGTTAGGGACATGCAGTGAAGACAACTCTCAGAGTGGCACCTGCACTCCAGATGGGTGGGGCTCCATCATCTGCACGGAGCCTAATCCCACCTATGGTCCACGGAAGGCATCCTCAAGAGGTTCATGGCGGGCCAGGCCTTTGGTCTAGTGGCTAAGGTGCTTTGTGTCCCCTTAAGTGACAGACTGATGGATTAAGACTGCTTATGAAGGACTATATTATTGTGATAATTTGGGGAAAATCAGTCAGGGGTGGGAATTTCAGCGGGGGGGGGGGGGGAAGTCCCAGACTCTACGAAATTGTAGCATAAACTTCAAAATTAAAAAAAGATGCTTGTGTCCCACAGTGAGTGCTGGGACCTGGATCCTGACCCAGCTCAGCACAGCCTTGGAGGCCATTTGAGGGGTGAATCAGTGGATAGAAACTCGCTGTCAATTATATTTCTCTCCTTATCTTGCAAAAAAGTAATAAATAAATAATCGTTTCTCACTATTAAAAAAGGAAATATTTGTAGAAAGTGCATGTGCTGAAAAGGATATGCATGGACTTAAAACTTTTTTTTTCCTTAACTCGAATTTGCTTTCATTTCTCTGTGTACTTTTTGAAGCAGCTGTCTGTGCCATTTTACGTTGTTTTCTCCACCCCCTGGGTCTAACAGGCAGGGCCTGTGCTTCTCTCTGTCTCCTCTTGAACTCGTCTCCTTTGCTTCTTTGGGCTAGTCTGGATTTATAGTCCACCTTAGCAGCTGCTTAGAGGCCGTTATTAGTATAACCAACCTGAAATAATTTGATTTTCAGGCTGGGTACATCACAGGATCTCCTGTAGGCATGATAGTCAAACTGCACATTTATTTTAAAACATTGGTTTCTTTACAATATGTTTGAAAGCAGTGCTGCTTGTTGATCTGTGAGCCTGTGGCCTGCACCTGCCTGAGTCTCTACACAGTTCCGAGGGGACGTTTTAGCTGTTCTAGTTCTCCGTTAAGCCTGTTTTCACATTTTATTAGTTTTCTTTTAAGAATATTCCCATACAGGCTATTTTAGTAGAGAAGCGAAACTGCATAATCAATTTTAAAGATAAACTCTCCTCTTCCTTAGTCAATTTTCAGGGATTTTTTTTTTTAAACTTCTGTTTTTAAATGTAAACAAGAGATTAACACTGGCCTGATGTGTTTGGCATTGGACGCACACTGTTCAACCTGAGCAAACGTTCCCTGAGTGGTACACGTTTTAAGAGGCCTGAGTTTGAGCAATCCGGCTTAAAAAAAATCAAAGGATGCAATAGCGTGGGTGTGTAGGACAGTGCTGGGGTGGCTCAGGCACAGCCACTGCCCAGCTCCCAGGGCCTCTGGGCTCAGCCTCACTCACTGGCGTTCCCTGCCCCATTCTTCCTGTGCCTTTTGCCAACTAGCAAGCTGGTGCGAATGCCGTTCTGCTGGTCAGAACACAGCCCCTTCAAGCCCAGGCACATAGAACTAGCTGAAGAAGTTGATACTTTTAGAGAGCTTTTGTAGGTCAGTGATAAAGTAAATTTCTGGAGCAACTTTGCACGTTGTTCTGGAAGGAAGACAAGGAAATTGCGGTGTTAGGCCAAATGTAATCTATCAAACGAAAGGGTCCCCAAAGTTTTAACTCCATCGTCCCAAAGACCTTTACCGTTGTCGAGGAGAAACTGCTTCATTTATTTATTCATTTTAAATTTGTGGTGGGAACGTAAAACCTGTGAAAATGGAAAAGCCAGCACTCTAATTTCTAGCACCCAGAATGTACCACCAGAGTTGCCTGTCCTCTTCCAGAGGTGGGGGTGACTCCGCCCTGGGCACCCCCCTTCCTGGAGTTGGCTCCAAGTGTTAATATTTCCCGGTGTTAATTATTAATGCGACCTGTTTATGTACCAGTTATCCAGCTAAACATTAATATCTGTTTAGTCATTGATGACCTCTCTGCAATCATGTACCCAGCTCCTGGCTGCAAATGTCAACCTTTTATTTTTTTTTTAATATCCTAATTTTTTTAAAAATATATCTACGGAGTGTCCAAAAACAGTTGCTTAACAAAGTAAAATAATATCCAGTAACACAATCACGTTCTTGATGCAGAAGAGCAGGTGGAATAGCGCTATGCTTTCCGGGGGTTCATACACAGAGCTTCCGTCTGGGGAATGAAGAAACGGCAGTTCCAAAGGCTCCGGGGGACAAGAGAAAAACCAAAACTGGCAAGAAAAAAGTTCTTTAACTTCTGTGTTTAGGTGTGTGAGACAAGGAGAGGACTCTGACCTGGTCCTGGAAGCCTCCTCTCCTTCCCCGATGGCAGCGTTCTGTGTTAGCACACTGAAGTGAGCCTGCAGGATTTCTGTCTTGTTCCCCAGTCAGTCTGCATTAACCCCAACACCAGTAAGAGAGTTCCATCCCACACGACTGTAATGGCTAAAGGCGAGATTAGGCAATGCAGCTGGATTGGGGCTGCAACTGGTGACCTTAATTTTACCCATCATTGGAGCCCGTGTGTATTTGACTCTTCTAAATTGCATTTGCTTAATTTAAACAGACAATGGCAGCCCAAGACATTTTTTTTCCACCCTCAAATAATAAAAAGGAAGACAAACTCTTAGAAATTAACCCCAGGACAGTCTTACCAAGGCTGCTGTGCGTGCAACAAAACCAGCTGTTTTTCTTTTTCTTGCCCCATTAACATACCCGCACGGAGAAGGACCCTTGAAATATTATTGTCTTTGCATAACAATACAATTTGAAAGTCTCAGAGTGCTTCTTTAGTGAAATAGTTTAAAATGTTAATATCATCCCAGCCATAAATAACCATTATGGCTTTCACAGAGATTAAAGTTTTGAGCTATGCCCTAGGTATGCATTCACATTTTCTCGTTCATTGAGTTCTAACTTCAGTAAAATGAGTGTTTTTAGATAGGGCTTTGAACACTTGCTGCGACTGTCACTTCGTTTTGAATTTATCATACAGAATTGAAGGCGGAAGACTCGGGAATGCTCTGTCGAAAGAGACTGCGTTGCTCATCTTTGCAGGCGGGGCTGGGGCCTGGGGGCGGACAGGCGCTGTGGAGCCGCTCTGCTCGCCTGGACGTTGGTGGGCTCGTAGGGGGTTGTGTGGACGGCACAGGAGGTGTTTCCTCCAAGCCTGCCTCAGTGTCTCTGCTGTTCCTCAAGCTCGTAAATGCTTCACAGGTTTTCTAGGCTAAAGGACATCTCAGCTTGCCTTTCCCAGGGAATTCAGTAATGAATCAATCTGTGGGCTGGACATGGGTTGTTCTCACTTGGGTAGATCTTCTCATGCCCTGACATGGACATGTAGACCCAGTTGTTGTGCTGGCAACAAAACACATACTTTCAGGGGAACAGGCATGGAGTTTTGTGTTGTTTGCAAAAACCTGTACTGAGAGCAATTCAAAGTCAAGGTTATTGTTGCAGCCTCATCAATTTAGTTCATGTAGGGGGAGACACAGTTTAAAGACACAGTCTGAGCTGTTGAACACTGCCCCTCTCTAAGGGGGTTTGAAATGGAGGGAAGTAGGATGATGGACTTGCTACTAGCTTCTTTTGTATGCACACATTTTGTTCTGCAAACTAAGTATTTTCCCAAGACTGTTACTCATTGAGTTTTTTTTTTTTTTCCTGTGATGTGCCAGGCAGACACTTCTTCATAAACCCTGGATTCTGAAAATCAAGTACTCATAATAGCTTGTAGATCTGTCTGCATCTGGGAATGGAACCCAGAGGTTTCTGAACTTTGCCCATCAGACTCCCACAGTTACATTTCCTTTTTATGCCACATTGCCAATGCACTTCATTGACACATGGAAAATTTCCTTCACATGTCTTCCTGCAAACAGCGCTGGAGGTTTGTGCGGATGGCATGTGCTGGCAGCCCAGAACTCTCTTGGCATCACCACTGCTGGCTTGGTGCGTGGCCCAGGATGATGCAAGTTACGTGTGGCACAGAACTCCTGAATTAACTGCTGGGGCAGTGTTCGGTCTGTGCTTGGGCACAGGGTCCGTTCCTGAGGGGTGAGGTGGGAGAAGGGCAGGCAGAGGGGACTGATGTTTGTAAAGACTCGGGCCGTTAACTTCTGCAGGAAACCTGTACTGCTTCCCACCCTGCACCTGCTGAAAGCTCTTGGTCGGAGCACGTGGGATGCTGGGATTGTTCCATTTGCAGCACATGCTCAGTGCACTGAGAGATCCCGTGTAAGTCTCTGCTCCAAGTAGACCATGGATGTGCTATGGGCAAGGACTCGGCTCCCAGCGGCGCATCTGGCTCACCGAGCTCTGCAGTTATGGCTGCCAATGCAGTGAGCGGCTGTGGGACCGTAATAGCAAGTCTAACTCCGAATTCTTGTACGTGATTCGAGCTGCTGTACTATGTGACTCCTTTCCCCCATTTCACGGGCGAGGAAAGCTAAGACTTAACCAGGCTGAGTAATGTTCTGGCTACATCAGGGAGCTGTAATAATGCCAGGTGAACTGGCACCGCGGGCCCTGTCTGCCGGCTCGCTCACCCTCTGAGCAGACGCTCGGCTGTCATCTGCAGCTGTAACATCCCTGGCTCTGTGTTCTACTGTCCCAGCCTGTTGGAGCTTCCCTCCCTGCTCTCGTGGTTCAGCTGTCCGCACGCAAGGGCCTCGGGCATTGGGAATGTTGGCTGGAACTTGGCTGAGTCTGGGACTCACCTGGCAGCCACCCTGGTGGCATCCCGGCCACTTCCCAAGGGCTGTCATGGATTATAAACCCAGATTTTGCCAGTGGCCTCGATATCTGGCCTTCACCCATCGCACCGACCACAGTCTCCACCCTCTCCCTCTTGACCTTCCTCTTCCTCTCTCCTGGCATTATCTCCTCCCAGAGTGTGGGCTTTGGGGAAACAAAAGCCAGGTGTCTTGGCTTGGGCCTCTTAAAACAAACCTCCCCTGAGGCAGGGGCACAGAAGGGCCTGGCTTCCTTTGTAGAGCCGAGAGCCGGCAAACACCGAGATAAAAACACAAATTAATATATCAGTAAATTATCCTCCACTTTGACAGGCTCTGTAATCAGGAAGACAGTGAAAACATGGGGCGCTTGCCAGCAGGCGTCTGCAAGAGGAGCCACAGAGAGCAGAGGCTGAAGGAGGGCCAGGCTTTCGGAAGGCTTCAAAGCCTGCACTCCCCCTGCCCCCCGACGATTCGCTGGGTGTGTGGGGAGCAATGGCTTCTGCTGTGTGGGAGTGAAGCAAGGGAGGCCTGGGATCACCGGGAGACACAGAGATGGGAGCGGGGAAGGCGGGCCTAGAGTCAGGCACGGACAGGCAGGGCGAACCCTTGAGCTAAGGATGGTGGCGTGTGGCTCTCCTGCTGCCATGGCGGCCACACTCTGCCAGGGCCGTGCCTCTGCCACACTCCACCAGGGCCACACTCCGCCAGGGCCGTGCCTCTCTCGTCTCCCAGGATGTGAAGTTCAGGGGACTTTGCCGATTTCTTCCACTTGATGAATGATGTAGCCAAGTTTTCAGCCAGATGGTTGGAGAGCGTGGATTCCACACACCTCAGCACTTCGCTAGCAGGCTCTCTGCTAGTGAGCCTGCTTTCTGCTCAGTACGGAACAGGGTGGGTACCCACTGGAAGCAGGAAAGCATGAGAGAAGTTCACTCCCCGTGTGAACAGAGATCTCAAGCGAAGGACAGAGCCACATCCACGCTAGCACGGCCTCACTGACCGCCCTCCACCCTCTGGGATGAATCAGGCCACGGGGAGAACGGAAAAGTCCAGAGAAGCTAAGCAACCGAACCAAGTGAATAACAGGCAGGGTGGAAGACTGAACCCAGTTCTGCTGGCCAGAGCCGCATCCTGGCAAGCTGGAAGACGTCATCTGCTGTTCTCCACGTAGCAGGTGCCCGGGCAAGGGCAATGTCCTGGCATGCCTAACTCATGCAGGCCTTGGGGTCTCTCCGGGCAAGTGTAACTGCAGTCAAGTGGTGTGGACGGCACAGATGGGAAGAGAAAGGGATTTTCGGGTAGACATGGGATTTGGCAAGGGAAGGGTGGTTGGGATGCAGGATCTGAAGAAAACGAACTGGAGGGAAAAGAACAGACCAGCGAAAACTGCAGCGCTGTGAGAACAGGTGGAAACGCAGGAAGGACGTACAGGTGGAGCACAGGCAAAGAAAAATGCTTGCCAGCGTGGAGAGGAAAGAGACGGGGAGGAAACCGGAAGTGAAACTGAGGGAAGCGAGAGAGAAAGTGATCCTCAGCAGCTAGCAATGTTGCCTGCGAGGGAAGATAATGTGAGACAGGGGAGGAAGCACCTGTCTGATGTGCTGGGGAAGATGGAGTCATTACAGCAAGGAAAGAAAACAGTGTCCATATGTTCTAGCCAACAGAATAAGTACAATGGGAAAGAGGAAAACAAAAAAATAAATAAACGCTCTTTCTAGAACTTTCTAAAGTTACAATTTTCGTGTATGTTTTTATTAGTTGAAGAGAATAGATTTAATGTCATTCATGGATAGAATTCTAACTATATAATGATACCTCCTCCCCCCTCCCTTCCTCTTTCTCTCTTAATTTTTGTGATTACATTTTTAAAATTCACTTCATAGGCAAAGGTGTAATGCTTCATTAGGTAGTTTAATTCATAGAAAGTAGAAAGACCACTGTAGGGCTATAATTAAAGCACAAACTTCCAGGCCAATATTTCCTAAACATATCTGTTAGCAATCTCCTCTTTTTAAAATGAATATATTTAGTATCATGTGAACTATAATTCTAGGAACATAATTTATAAAACATAGTTTTGGTAGCTTAAAGTTGAGTTTAATTTGCTCCCAAATTCCATGTTTCCAAATGGTCTTGGCTTTGGGTTTTGAATGATGGCTACACATTCTCCTGGCTCTTGCTGTTTCTCCACCACAATCATGTATACATAACCTCTTCCAGAGTACGATACGTAAATCTAGGGTTGTCATGATTTTGCCAAAGTAAGATTTGTAGGACTTCGAGTTTTGGCTGTAAAGATTCTTCCGTGAGAATCTGGAATTTGTAGCTGCTTTTTTTTTTTTTTAACAGATTTGCCTACTTATTTGAAAGGCAGAGTGGCAGAAAGAGGAAGAGATAGAAAGAGATCTTCAATCTGGTTCATCCCTCAAATGGCCAAAATGGCTGGGTCTGGGCCATGCGGAAGTCAGGAGCCAGTGTGGATTGCAGGGACCCAGGTGCTTACCAGGCACGTTAGTAGGAAGCTGGGTCAGAAGTGGGGCAGCCAGGCCTCCAGCCGGCACTCTGCTGTGGAGTGCTGGGCTTCCCAGCAGCAACTCCACGTGCCGTCTACAACTCTAAGGGCTTCTTCACATCACCCGGCCCTTTGGGCAGCTTCATTGCCCTCTGGGTCTCCCTTCCTCTTCCCTCCCTTCCTCTCCACCTCCTCCCCACCTCCTTCCCTCCTTCCTTTCTTCCTTCCTTCCATTCTTGCTTGCTTCCTTCCTTCCTCCCCTTCTCTCTCTCTTTCTTTCTTCTTCCTATTTCCTTGGCTCAGAGCTTCCACCACAAAGCAGAACTTTCCCATAAGTGACCTACAAATAGTTGAACCATGATGGTATTATTGCTACTAATAATATTGGCTTTGCATAAAAGTGGCCAAGTCAGCCTGCAGATTATATACTGCTGAGGTCTTTAAGGAAACAATTAACCCAGAGAATATACAAAGTGTTTTGAGGACTTTTTCAAAGTTTTTGGCATGCATAGACAATCATCTGATATTTACAACAGTGAGCATCTGACCTTGTAGTACAGAGAAAACAGCCTAGACAATATGCAAATGAAATATGGTTATAATAAAGTGTCCTTTTATGAATACTGAGATCTATATCTCTTACGATCTTCATGCGTCATTAAGTCTATTTGTCTTTTGATTTTCCCACAAGCCTTTGAAAACATAAAATCAATTCTTCTTCCACAACCTGTATAAAAACAGGTGATGGTAGAATCTGGCCCACTAACCATCATGTGTTAGTTTCTGATATAAAGGACTGCTAAACCAAGGCAGGTAATTTATTATCCTGTGTAGGGCTAGGGTGCATCTTGAAGACTTAAATGGGCAGGTTGTGCCCGTATTAACTGGGGAGTGTTGAAATGGACTCTAATTCCGCATACTGCTGCCTCTGTTGGTAGCCCAGGGTTAAAGGGGAGGTATTGCCGAGTAGGGATTTGGTAACTGATTGTGAGGCCAGCATGTCAGGTGGGTGTTCCAGTTGGCATCTCCATTTCCCAGTGAAGATGATGGCGAGTTACTGGGGTCCCTACCTCCTATGCAAGAAACCCTAGTGGAGCTCCTGGCTGTCAGATCTGGCCTGGCCCAACGTTGCTCACTGCAATCATTTGAGACGTGAAGGAACAGATGGAGAATCGTTCCCCTCTTCTCTTTCTCTGTCACTCTGCATTCAAATAAGTATCATGCACCTTTAAGTGAGGTGAGGGGCAGGCAGGCTTCGGGGCTGGACTGTTTAGCTCAGTCCCCCAGCTTTCCCAGGTCGAGCTGTGTGACTTCAGGCAAAGTACTCAACGTGTTTCTGTCTTCTTGCGTTCATCTGGAAGATACGAATGATAACAGACCCTGTAATCAACCCTGTCTTCTAGAGGCATTGCTGGAGGTTTAGTAAGTTGTGTCTAATCAAGTCCTCGGGGTGGTGCTGGCTTCAGTTGATGCTCAGTCTATTGGGTAGGGTGTCCAGCATGTGTCCCACACAAAGCACCTGCTTGTCTGTGTCATCACTGCTGTTATTTTTCCTGTTCTTAGGTTGCTTTGGCGGTCACCTGGGCCTGCATGGGAACTTGTGGAAGACATTTCTACTGTTTATGGCAGGCTGAACTCACAGATGCTTAGACGTGTTCTGGTTCTAACCATCATCATTCATATCCACGTAGTGCTCAGTGCTTCAGTCCTGAGGCTCACTGCTGTGGAAATCTGAGAAACAATAGCGTGGTATTCTGGTTGTTCATCTCAGTGTAGCCTGCACTGTAAGGCAGAGTGTTTTATTTCTGTTTGATTTCTCCTGAGCCTGGATCTTGGACTCATTTCTGGGGTGTTGTGAGGATGCCGCAGCCTCTGTGATGTCCGGCAGTTGTAGGATTCCTTCATTTCTTTCCCGGTAAGTGAAAGTGAAGAGGCGGAATGTTGCATTGTGAAGCAAAAACATGCCCCAGCGAAGCATCCAGCAAGGGCATGACTCCTCCCGGGGGCTGTAGTGACCTCTTGTTGAACACTTGTTTAGCTGAGAAACTATTGTGTGACCGTGCCTGGGTGTCGTGTGGTGGTGGGTGACTGGTGCCCCAGGAACATCATGTTGCCACTGCCTGTTGAGAAGGGAGGAGTTAGGGGAGTCGACAGTGGTGGACTGCCCCGTGTGCCTCCTCCCGCCCAGTCCTAACACTTACACTGAATTGTTGGCCATGCTTGCGTTGCCTCTGACAGTTGTTTTCCCAAGCCTGTTTATCTTGACTGGTGTTTTTGATTGCTTCACTTACTTTTTCTCTCTTAGCTGGCAGCAATGATGGCCCCTAGGAGCAGTGTATACACTATGAGTCACAAAATAGCACTCAAGGTGAACCACCACGGGTTTATTTCTGGCAACATCTTCATTTTCCAGATGAGGAAATCAAGGCTTAGATAAGATAGCGCCTTATGCTTCTAGTGCAGGCTTTTTTATTACACCACATCAGTCTTGTCTGTGAGCACGTCTGACATGAGGCTGTGTGTGGAGGGTGAGAGCAGGGCCGAGTGGAAAGGAGGCCTCTCTGCAGCCGAGGACGAAGCACGTTGATAAGACTTGCAGAGTTACACCGAGCCGTACTCGCTAGCATGCTGAACACACTCAGCCAACGCGGGTGAATATCAATTTTGAAACCTGATCCATTTTGGAGACTCTGCTTGGGGATACCCTTATTATCTTGTATGTCAGAATCTGAGAATGTGGCATGACCCTCACCGGAAGAGCAAGTGAAGCTGCAGTGTTTAAAGGCACATTTAGAGATCAAGATACCCGGGGCGAACAGAGGGTGCCGGGGAGGAAGGCTGGCAGGGGCAGGGGCAGCAGCGAAGCCTTGACTGGTTTGGGATCAGAAGTTTAAAAAAAAAAAGAAGGGTGGGGCCAACATGGCAGTGCAAGATTAACAGAAGAGAAGTGTCGCTGAGTGGGCAGGAGGAAGGGCAAGGACAAGGCCCAAGCAGGAGGAGTGGGAAAACCGAGGTCTCCTGCCAAAGTGAGGCGCTCAGCCTCCCACAAAAATAGAAATGAGGGCATCCCCGTAGCTCCAACTCCTCCACATCGCTTAATAAAGCCTTTCCCGTTGCCTCTTGTGTATTTTGGACCCTGATACAATTCGAAGGGGCTCCTCCGTGTCCCGGCTGGACCTGGAGATGGGTTACGGCACAGGGAGTTCAAACGCTGGGTGTCAACAATGCCTGGGGACTTCTTCATTTTTAAAATAGAGGTCACAATGTTGCGGCTGAGTCTCGGAGCTTGTTTAGTTTTACTAACTTGCTCTGAGTGTAAATATGTGCATTTCCTATTCTTTTAAAGAACGAAACCTAAGCCAAAAGAAAACCAAAGATGCATTTTGGAGCGTGATGTGACACACTGACATAAAAGAAATTCATGATTGACCCAAATTCTTAAAAAAAAAAAACAATAACGTTGGCGAACCGTCTCGTCCACTCTCGTGAGATGCCTTTGCAGGTGCCTTCTTCGTGCATTTAAGGGAGGCCTGTCGGAGGCCTCGTTCACGTAGAGGCCCTTTGCAAGGGTAATAAAGAGTTCTACTGCAAAAACAAGTGGAAGGTGTAAACCTTGTTTATCGTACGGAGGCTTGGAGATCACACACGTCCATCAGAGGTGTCCAGGACGGGGTCACGCAGGGGTCTGCAAGCGACGGCCAATTAGCTGTGCGTTTTTCCTTTCAAAGTCCTGTCTGATTCCTTCACTTCCCTTCAAACACCCTTAGTGGACATATATATCATGAGGTCAAAGCAAGGGGAAAAAAAACAGAAAGGAAAAGGAAGAAAAAAAAAAGCCCGAAAGACAGCCTTCGAAGAACGGGAGCTTTCTTTTCTTCTCCACGTCTCCTGCCAGGTTCCTGATAAGAAGATGTGCTACAAACCAGGTTACTGTTCAGATTTGTCAAGGCAGAGACAGGAAAATACCGAATGAAAGAGTCCGTTCCCCACCGGGGAGGAAAGATGGCTTCGCAGTTCCAGCAGAAGTGTTTGTTTAGAGTGGGACGACTGAGTCTTGCTGGTATTTACAGCGAAACAACCACCACCCAGCCTATCTTCTCAGAAAGGAATGCATGGTTAAATTGGCTCGGCTTGTCCTTAGCAACCTGAACTCACAGGCCACATTTTTCCCTCTCTAAGAAGCAAGTGGGAACTTGAAAAGTATGTAGCATGTCATGAAAAGGGAGCAGTGAACTTTGCCCAGGTCTGCAGCCAGCAGCACTGAAATCTGAACCTTTGCAAGGCCCAGGCCTGGCCTTTCCCCTCCCTCCTTCCTCCTTTGCAGTTGCTATGGTTCTTGTGCAAGTTACCTAAGCTGGCTGGAGGAGCTGGGGCACTCCTGCTCAGACACAGCCTGTGCTCTAAGCATTTCTAGGGTCAAGAAAGAGGAAGAACTTAGAAAAGCATGGATGGAGCCCAGTTTTAGGTTATGGTTGTTATAGTCAACCTAGTTTCATGTATCTCGCAGTCATGGAAAGACCCTTTGGCATTTATTCTGAACAAACTTTCAGTTTTGAAGGTTTCCCGTGTGAAGGTTTTCCCTGGTTGGAAAGATTTCCCTGATGTTGTTTGGGGAAGAAAAAAAATCACCAAGTGCCTTGGGTTGAATCTTGCCACAGCAGCAAGTTCCTTGGTAACTTGAGCTGCACTCGTTCCTGAAATTCTTTCACATAATTGAAGATTAATTTGATTGCCCAGCTTGTGGAGGGTGGTTGGCAGTGGGGGGAGGAAATAGATTATGCAAATCCCAGAAAGGTAGGCGTGCCCTTCATGGCTCCCACATTGCACAGAAATGCCTGTTGCTCTGAGCGTGTGTCAGACTGAACGTGGGACCCTGTGAAGAGGCAAGGTGTTCGGAAAGCAGGTGACCTTCGGAGAAGGGCAGGTGTTCAGCAGAGAGCTGTAGGTACAATGGCTGCTCCAGAATCCATTAAGGCCACACACAAGCCAGCTCAAGGGTTCTGGCTTTCTCAAGTGTGTAATGTAAACAATATGAAAGTCAACAGTGGGGGACATTCCAAGATAGTATTAGCACGATTGATTTATTGATGGTTGCACAATGGGAGGTTATCTTTCATTAATTACTCAGTAAACAAGCATTGCAGGCGTCGGTGCATGGGGGGAAAGGCAACCCGGGGGGAGGAGAAGGTGAGGCATCCGATCAGGACTGCTTGTACTTCCAGCTGTGTCCTGGCAAATTCCATGCCAACCTCATAGGCTTAGCAGCATTAATGCCCAGGTCTGGGCTTCCAGCCTCCAGCAAACTATTTATTCCAAGGTTGTACATTTCTACCAAAGATTCATGCATGTATTTTGGTTTTTTTTAATAGTTTATTCATTTATTGCTCTTGGCAATTATTTACACAGCATTTCAATGGAAAGGTTACAATAGTTTGCTAGTTCCTCTTGTGAAAGAAGGAAAAAGAAAGGAAAAAAAAACCCCTTTATAAAATTTGGCCGATTCCTCGCAATGTGGCAGCCGAAGTGTGACATTTTGAATTTGTCCGGATGAATTATTTAACATACTTTTATCTGAGAGAATTTAATAGTCAAAATTTCCCACTGTTCATCTTTTTCCATCTTCTAGAACATTCAAGAAGCATCAGCTCTCCTCTCGAGCTGGCTTCTTTGTTTGCTGATGGACCTTCCCTCCACCGGCTCCCCCAGTCTCCTTTCACTGTGACTGCTGTTCTGCAGGTGTGCGATGTGCAGAGCAGCACCTGCTCCACCCCCTCAGCATCTCCCTTCCCGGCTCTCCTCTTACTCCTAGCCGCTGCCGCCTTGTTCCTTCAGCCCTCAAACGCAGGGTCCACTTCAGTTTCCCTTCCATCCAATTTTACATTCAGTAAGTGCTGTGCAATATGCTTTTACAGGTTTCTTCAAAAATACTTATTTTTTTATTTTAAAGACAGATTTTTTTTTTTTTTTTTTGGTCAGAAAGAGGAGACACATATCTCTTCCCTTCACTGGATCACTCCCTAAATGGCTGTGATGACCAGAGCTGAGCCCATCTAAAACCAGGAGCCTGGAGCTTCTTCTGGGTCTCCCCTGTGGGCGCAGGATCCTGAGGCTTTGGGCTGACCTGCACTGCTTTCCCAGACCACAAGCAGGGAGCTGAGTGGAAATGGAACAGTCAGATACCAGCCGGAGCCCACATGGACTGCCAATGCCACAGGTGGGAGATAAGCTTTATACCAACCACTCAGGTTCCATACTTCTTTTTTTTTTTAAGATTTATTTTTTTTATTGGAAAGTCAGACATACAGAAAGGAGGACAGAGAGAGAGGAAGATCTTCCGTCCATTGATTCACTCCCCAAGTGGCCAAAATGGCTGGAACTGTTGATCCGAAGCCAGGAGCCAGGAGGCTCTTCTGGTTCTCCCACACAGGTGCATGGTCTCCAGGCTTTGGGCTGTCCTCAACTACTTTCCCAGGCCACAAACAGGGAGCTGGATGGGAAGTGGAGCCTCTGGGATTAGAATCAGCACCCATATGGGATCCTGGCGTGTGCAAGGCAAAGACTTGGCTATTGCACTGGGCCCAGGCCTCATACATCCATTGCAGTTTTTATGCTGGATGCATTGCCTCCCAGATAGGATAAATTGACTCACCCCTTGGCACATAGTAAGCGGTTAGTGAACGTCTGTGGAAGCATTGCGAGTGACTTTTCGTGGATTTTGGGCTTCTTGGCCAGAAGGAAACTTACATATCTTTGCGTATTCCTCATTATTTTTTGTGACAATCATCTCTGATTGCATTATTTCAGGGCTCAGAAAATCAGTATCCAGTTTTTTTTTTTTCCCAAAGCCAGAGCACATTGCTTTGTTTTTGCAAAATAATCTATTTTTTTTTTCTGTTTTATTTTCCATCAAACTCTATGCTCAATACAGAGTATTGCTCATTTCTTTCTAAACTCTTTATTTCTCCCAACTTCCTCGTCTTGGATCATGTTCATTTCTTCAGTCACCACATTCCTTTAAAAATTGTATTTATAGCATCCTAGCAAGCCGATCCTATGGCTGTGGAGCTGGCATTCCATATTGCCCCTGGTTCCTGTCCTGGCTGCTCCACTTCTGGTCACTTTGATGCTAAAGGCCTGGGGAGGCAGCGAAGGATGGCCAAAGCCCTGAGTCCCGGCAGCTGTGCAGAAGCCTCTGAAGAAGCTCCTGGCTTTGGATTTGTGTAGCATTGGCTGTTGGCGCCATTTAGGGAGTAAATCAGTGGATGCAAAATCTTTCCCTCTTTCTTCCTCTGTCTCTGTAAACTCACTTAAAATAAAAACCAATCTTTTTTAAAAAAGCAATTTATTTAATTAGTCATTTTTATCTTATTTGGAAGAGAGAATTTTTTTCCTGCTGGTTCACTCCCCAGATGCTTGCAGCAGGCAGGGCTAGGCCACGCTGTTGTCCAGAGTCTGACATTGCATCCAGATCCCCCACATTAATAAAACCATCATGTGCCATCTGCCCTGGCACGCACTAACAGGAGCTGAATTGGAAACAGAGGCCGATCTTGAACCCAGGTGTCCCAAGGAAGCATCCTATTGGTTGCATCAAATCAGCGTTCACCATCACCTTTTCAAATTAAATTTTTACTTTGATTTTAATGCCTTTCTCAAATGCTATCTATTTTTTGGTTTCTGCTTTTCAGTCAAGCTAGATCCATTCTCTTGGTCAGGGGAGTTATTGCATCCAACCTGGATTGCAGATATTTCTGGGCCCGAGTTGCTCTTTTCTAGTGGAAATACTTGGCAGGCAAAGATGAAATCTTTTCTTTCAGTGCTTATACTCTCAGCATAGTTACACAGAATGCCACCATGGAATTACATCGAGACAGTAGTGTCCTAATAATTAACTTATGGATGCAGCAGTATGAAGATACTTTGAAAGGTTCCTGGAAATGAAATAAAAACACAAGTTCATGGACCCGGTGCCAAGTGTAGTGGGTAAGTCTCTGCCTGTGACACTGGCATCCTATGTGAGCGCCAACTCGTGTTCCCAATACTCCACTTCCAATCCGGGTCCATACTAACTAACAGACTGGGATAGGCAACCCAAGGTGGTCCAGGTGCGGGGAGCCCTGCCACTTCATCGGGAGTCCAGGTAGAGTGTCCGACTCCTGGCTTTGGGCTGCTCAGAGCTGCGGCACTGCAACCGTTCTAGAGGTAACCTGGTCCATGGAGGAGGTCTGTGTTCCCATCTGTCCCTCTCTGTCTCCAACCTGGCTTTCAAATAAACAAATAAATCCTTAAAAAATATATTCAGTTTAATCAAAAATTTAAATCTGTGAATATAGTTATCAAACAATTTCACGAACATGCATACTATGTAAAAACTGTGTATTTAATTTTCTGCAACAAAAAGCTTCTATTTTCATTTCACTCTTCCACGAATCTTTGAAGTATCTTTACATAGTATTCATTACATTACTATTTCTTTCTCACCATTGCAAACTTTTCCCTTTAATTTGGATTATATGTGGTTGATCAGCATTTTTCTGCGTTTGCCAGTTCACTTAAGTCCTCTACTTGTGAAATAAATGTCTGTTAATCATTGTTTTAGACCATTCTTGTGAAGTATGGGGTAAAGCCCCTTAATGTATACTGCTGTGGCTTTCTGTTCCTGCTTAACCCCTGTCGACATGTGGGAGTTAATTTTTGTGCATACAGAGCTGCTGTTGCCCCAAAGGGGCAGGCTGGCCACTGTGGCCACTTCTGGGACACACACACTGCTCTCTCCTGTATGCCGTGACAAGTAAGGTATCAGTTTACTAGGAACTTTATGTTCCTGAAAGATGCTTGCAGGAGAGCTGTGTTTGCTTCAACACAAAGGAATACTTCCTGAACCCTGAAGGTCACCGAAGAAAGAGCGGAGCCACAGCTTATGAATCAAGGCTGCTGATCGTTGTCGAAAGGCTTGTGTGCCTTGCATAGCAGTCTGGCTTTGGAGCCAGTTGGCGTGGAAGGGGCCGGAAATTTACTGCCGAGAGGCATTTCCTGAGCAAGGAATCTCTTGTGTGGAGAGAACAGCCATCGGGAGAGTCTGAGCTGAAATTCCAGCATTCACTTAATGAGTGTAGTGTTCTTGCTAAAGAGACTTGACCACAAAACCTATCCCTAACCTTGTCACCAAGAAAAGGTGGTCTGCCTTCTCCCTTTTCATGCTGTCTGCCTGGTGGCTGTGCAGAGGGCTGGTCTCCCAATTTTCTAAGTGGTAATCCTAGAATTATCTTGGCTCAGAAATGAATGAACAACTCATGTACAGGACTCAGATTTCCCTACAGGGCTTGTAACTGAAACAACGATTAAGTGCCAGGACATAAAACCTCTCAGGCAATGGACAACATGTCAGTTGCTAAACATTCCATTATAGAAGGGGAGGCCCTCTGCTTTTTCCTTTATAAAGCTTGAGATCAAGTTTTGGGAGAGTGTAAAAAGCAAGGCGATTGAGCTCCTTTAAAGGATAGCTTGATGGGACGACAGAGCTGTATTTAGCTCTGTGTTGTTGCACAGGGGGCTAGACCAAGCAGGCAATTAAAGGGCAAATGGTGAGAGTGTGAGCGTTCTGGGGTGTGCAGGTTGAGGAGGCGATAATGCAGTCTTACCGAGGAGTCTGTTGAGGAAAACGATTTCCAAGCAGCTGTCTGGTATTGAACAGAGAAACTAGCCTGTAAGTAACCACCTGGTACATCTCACAAGTGTTTATTTTAATGTGGTACAGGCAGGGGTGAGGACTGGGAATTACATGATCTCTTCAGCTTGGGCCCGCTTGTGGTAACAGTATTAATAATCATGACTGTAATTGGAGTAAGATGTCATTTATTGAAGGTCTACTATATCCCAAACACAGTGCTTTCCCTTTGTTCCAACGGCCAGGGTTGGTGATCGCTCTGGAAAGCGGATCATTGCGCCACTACATGGCTGAAACAGACGCAACTCCATTTGCCTCTGACTCTGCTTTTACTTGCTCTCTTGCCTACCTTGTATGTTGCTTCCCAATGGGCTGAATTTTCATCACTCTAAATTCACGTGTGAGAATTTTCTAACTTTTTCTGGGAGAGGCAAACACACACAGATTCATATGCATGCACATAATTTGTATACACAAATCTGTATCAGAATCTACATTTCAAGTGAATGGTACCCTTAAAAAGGAAGTAAAGAGGAGCTCTCACATTTTAGTTTAAACCCAGACGTCTTGGGACTGTAACTTATTCTCTCTCTCCCTCTCTTGGTTTTAGGCCCTTCTCCCTTTTCTGTCGGTTATGTGCTCTGCTTGTGTCCTAGATCATGGATTATAGGGGTAGGTCAGAGATTGGCGAGATAGAGACATCTCATGAAAAGAAACAACCGGTGGAATCATGTATGTATGGCCTATATCCATCTCTTGGTGCTCCTTTCTGTTCCATTTTAAATAATACTGAACCCTGTTAGAATTGCTACCCTTTGATTTAAACTCTGGGTATGTCAAGCAGGTGACAGTGATTTCAAATGGATGCTGATTGTATATGGCATGCCAATAATTTGACCTGAATCTAGCATAGGATTCTTCTAAGCGTGGAGTTTAAAATTTCTGGTACATTTTAGTGCAGTGTGTGTGTGTGTGTGTGTGTGTGTATCCTTTTATTATTGAGATGGGTGGGAAACTTGTATTGCATCTTTTGGAAGATTAATGATTTTGTTCTTTCTAAAAAGTATGGAAATCGGAAGTGTAGTTAGATGTCTGTTAGTTTGAGTTCTTGGATGCAGAAGGGCTTTGATATTGGAAATTCCACTTTGAAGTAACCCTTCAGGTGTGGAGGTGGCATCAGTGTCTTTCTCACATGAGACGCTGGAATGCTCTCCATCTTACTGCATCTTGGGGTCTAGCCGAGTAAGCCAAATTTCCTTTTGTTTTCTAGCCTGTTGCTTAGGGATAACAGTAAAACAGTCAAGATTTAAAAATCAGTGGTCGAGGCCTAATGTAGTTGCAGATATAAAATGGACTCTCTCCTCCTTCCAGATCAAAGAGTTTTTAGGACTGCTCAAGCTTGAACTGGAAGAGGAAGAGAAATGAGCACTGAGTATATGTAAAGCAGTGGTGAATAGAAAGATCTGGATCCATTGCTGAGACCAGAGAGTCAGTCCTCAGGGGACACTCCTGGTGCCAGGAATTATTTAATTACAGGAGACTCACAGTTGCCTGTGATGGAATGAAATCAATGAAAAAACTCCAACCATCAATGTTGTGAAATCACAGAAATTGGCCTGGGAATATTCTGCACTCTTTCCTCCCCACCCCTCTGAAATTTACCTTCATAATTGTATTTTGCTTAGCCCAATATTAAAAATTAACTGCTTTCCCTGGAGTAGTTCTGAAGTTGAATCGCAGAGGCAAATTGTTCAGAAGCTCACCAACTGGAATATGGAGGATGAAAAATGAAGAACAGAATTATTCCTCTTGTGCTAATGTCATAACACAACCCAAAAGCCGCTTTACACTTACAGAAAATCCTGGGGATTTTGTAGTATTCCTATTTTGTGTGCAATGCTACAAACTTTCATGATGACTCAGTCAAACAGATTATTGTGACCTAGATATGTACGTTTTTACTCAGAGCAGTCCACTCCTTGGCAAGTAACAAATGTAGTCTGAACCTCGTAGACCTTGGGGTCCTGGACCTTGCAGTGTGGAAGTTACCTGTTGGCTCGTCCTGGCCATGTCTTGCTGAGGGCGGCACTTTAGACAGCTGTGGAGTAGGCAAGCTGGATTTGAGACCCGCCAACTGATGCGGCTTGGGAACCTTCGCACTTAGGCTTTAAAACTGCCATTGTGGAAATTTTTTTGCATTTTATTTCAGAACACTTTTCAATTTACAAAACAAATACTGTGAGCTAGTAATGTAAAGAATCCCCGTGCAGTCCTTTCACGTAGTGGAGTCCGTCACAATTTCTGACTGTGCTTCCCAGCCCCACCCTTCCTCTTTCCTTAATGTAACGTATTGCCTATTATAATATTGCTCTAGTATGTATAAACCTTAAGGTTGTGATTGTTACACAACTACAAATCCCAGAGAAACTCACAGATTGATTCCAAGCAAAACATTCACGTTAGCAATGTGGATAGACAGTGGTTCGCTAGCTCAGCATCCGTGTTCTCAACTGGTTTCCTGCTAGATGGTCTGCTGAAGGTGTCAGCATGCTGCGTTTCTGTGTGACACGTACAGCACTTTGCTTTACCTACTGCGGTATGTCAGGACATCATGTGAGCCTCACTTGGTGTGAATTCATAATTTACTCACTGAGGCCCAGTGGGCACTCTCTAGAGCTCCTTTTAGTAACAAAAGCCAAAAGAATGAAAACGAAATGGCTAGATCCCTCCCAGGACGTTGGAAGGAATCACTGTCCAGCAGAGCTCTGGGGGTCGGGCTTGACTGTCTCACACGAATTCCTTCTGGGACCCGTATGAAGGCCTGCTCTGTCTGTTCCCGTGACCTGGTGACAATGGCATTTTTGAAAGTTTATTTTGTGGTGATTGATTTAAATCTGTTAGTGGTTTTTAAAACTTACACCCCTCCCCCGAAACAGAACAAAACCAAAACAAAAACCAGAACATTTTCATGTGTAACACAGAGACAGTTGCGAAATGTCTTTTTTATCAGATACTTGTCCCAGAAGAGATTCCTAGGCGCAGATAGCAGGATAAAGCGAGCAGTTGTGTTGTATGTTGCTATATTGGATTTCTAGAGGTGAACATTTGGGTTGGAAACAGATGAACGATTCACCAGAACAATTTTTCCCAATGTGCATGGCTTCTCTGGGCTTGATCTTTGAACACAGTTGCTGCTGAGAGCATTGTCCTTGGAATTTATACTGTGCCCAGCCACTGGCCTAATGACATGGTTGGAAGGACCCTCGGGCAGCTATGGCCAGCCAGTATTTCCCTGGGGCCAGAGGGAAGCTTGGAATCCAGAGGTCAGGCTCTGCCATGGGGACAGTGTCTCAGAGTCCAGTGGTCGTAATCGGGTGTGCTGGGAGGCAAGCTGCAGGCACCTGGACTGCTGAGAGGTCAGAAAGGCAGCGGAAACCTAGGGCCGGGCAGAATTTGGAGTCAGTCATCTGGTATCAGGGTGGGGCAGATTCTAACATCAGCACCAAGCGAGTTTCATTCTTTGGGCTCCAGGATTTTCCTGCTTTCCTTTCCGGAAAGGACTCATGTCCATAGGACTTGGCTCACAGACCAGGGATGAGGACAGGAAATGGGTGTGACTCTTCCTTACTGGAGAGATCCTGGAATTATTTTTACCACAGCAGAAAGGCGAATAAAGTGTGATAATGGAAATCTGACCTCTCCTCCCAGGCCATCTTCCTTCTGAGGCAGAGGGAATCTTCGGAGAGATGTGTGGAGGAGGGACTGGGTGCTGTACAAGTTTTCAAGATGCACGTCTGACTTGGGCTTAGTTATAAGAAAGTGTTTACCATGAAATAATTTGAGGCTTCTTATTGAAGAACACTAACCCCTATCTCTTTTTCTTATGCCTGTGAACTTCAAGCAAGATCCTGTCTGTCTGTCCATCTGTCCATCCATCCATCCATCCATCCATCCATCCATCCATCCATCCATCTCTCTATCTACACACATACACACACACACATAAAAATTTGAACTTCAAAAAGTTTGTACAACGTGCATATTAGGAAAAGCTATGTATGGATTTCAAAATATTCTTGGACAACATAAATCTCTTATGTCTATTTCAATTAATATTTTAAAGACTCATCATATGTAAGTGTTCTATCAATGGTGAAGAAATACCCTACGACCATGTTCTTAATCCCATTTCTTTGCAATGAAAATGTTTTTTATGTAACCTGAGAAGAATTTTTATGTGAGATTCTTAACTATTAGCATTTTTTTTTGCTTTTATGTATTTTGGATTTTTTGTTTGTTTTATGTTAGCAAAATGATTCCAAAGGAACATTTTTATCAGAAAAATGTTGTAGAGATCCAGAGGAGAAACTCTTAGAGGTAAATCTGTAACAAAGTACTTTCACTTGATGTTGGGACAGAATCTAGACGCCTAGCTGCAAGGTCTTAGCAGGTGTGAGACAGAAAGAATTAGCCACTCTGGGTGAGATGACAGCTGCAGGTTCACTCATTTTTTGCTGGAATATTTAGGGGGATTTGAATAGGTCATTTTGTTCAGGAACCTTTTCTGGAGCAGTTAGTAGAGTTCATCTGATGACATGAGTGAAGCCGATAGCTCCCGGACGTCAAGAGGATCCCAGGATTCAGACCCATTGCTCAGTCAGAGCAGCACACTAAATTGACTTGACTTGGCAGCTGCCCCTCAACTTGGCACCTTTTCACCACCTAATCACACACAATCCTGGTTTGTGGTGTCAGCCTGGCTACTTCTCACCGAGGCCAAAAAAACACGAAGCTGGCAAGGTGGGAGGCAGAAGTGGCCCGCCGGAGGGGTGGCCATCCAGGGGGTGCCCCCGACCAAGCTGCCAGCCAGAGCTGCCCAGGAGGATCACGTTAATGACGTTAAGGAAAAAGGTTTCTCGTTTTTGTGCTTGTTTTCACAAGGCTCTCAACATGAATTTGGTTTTTTGTTTACCTTCCTTCCACCCACTCTGGCGTAGTCCAGATACGGCTTTCTTTTCAAGCCTTTTTAATCCTTCATATTATTATCAACTGTTGTGCAAAAAGGAGTCAGGTTTGCCCAGGAACTTCACTGAATAAAGATGAGTTTGTGTTTTAAAAAGGAAACAGCTGGATGGCCAGAGCCAGGCAGGGAGGCAGCTCTTGTTTCATTAGCAAAGGGAAACGCGAGGGCCCACGGAGAACAACTGGGCTGGCGGCCATGGTGAGCAGAAGAAAAGGAAACACAGCATCATAAAGAACTAATCATGAGAAATGGAAAGTGAGGAAGAGCCAAGAACAACAAGCAATAAATAGATCTGGAAGGAGGAGAAGCCAGAGAGGAAGGCAGTGCCATGCTGGGAAGGGGGCAGAAGAGTGTGCGGGGCTCCCTGAGGAAAAACGCCCTAATTCTGACAACCTTTGAAAAGGTTTACAGAGAAGGATCATGCTAACTTCTCAGACCCGTGTTGTATGTCACTTTAGAACCTGTTTCAGTGCATGGCACGAAAGTCAAATCCAGCTGGAATCAGCAACTTCAAGTGGAATGTCCCAGAATGGTTTCTTCCTGTCTGCTTTCTTTTTCTTTTAATTTTTAATTTCTGCCTGATGGTGGGGGAAAGGAAGTAATTACTTGGCTATGGAGATTCAGACTAATAAACCAGGGGTAACTCCAGCAACTTTAGCCTTGATTAAATAGCAAACCCGTTTTTACCCGTGTAGCATTCCACCTCTCATCTCTGTTGTGGTTGGCTGATGATTCAGCGCACACAGGTACATCTCTGAATATTTTTGGATGACATTAGCATGGATTTACGGAGGACCTGTGATGAAAACAGCTCTTAGTCCCTCCTCTATCGCAAAATCTCTTCAACGTAATGACCCACACAAGCATGGCCAGCAGTCCAGGAAATCCTAGAGAGAAGCGATTGTGTTCAATGGTTTCAAATCAAAGCTTGAAACTTTCTGTTCGTTACAGGCAATCCTTTATCAATGCAATCTTGCTAGTCTTTCATTTTTTGTGAGGGAAGTAACACTTATTGGCTTTTTTAAAAAAATAAGGTTTTTAATAGCAACATTTGTTTAAGGAAGAACAAAAATGCTTGGTGGTGACTTCCGGAATGTGCATTAATCTTGTCAATGACACCAGTTCATGGCTGGCAAAGCAAGAGTCAATTTGATACTTGGTTTTGTCTCTTCTTCTTCCCTCTCCTCCTCCTCATTCTTTCGTGGTCACTATACTTGAGAAAAAAGACGAGGGCACTAACGACACATGAAAAGTGCATGAAGACAGGATACAGGATTTCCTATGATTTTATGTTGTTCTTAATTAGGAAGCATATTGGCAGCAAATGCTAACATGTGTTAGGATGTTTAGTTGTAGCCAAGTAAATGTTTTCTATTACAACTCTGAATTCCATGCCTGGTCGAAAGCCATGCTCTTCTGCTCATGACTTACAAAATCCCTTTGTAAGTCATCTCCAGGACCAATTTTCTGTTGGCTCACAGCGACAACTACTTTCATCACATGTTTTTGAAGGGTCATCTACAAGTCCAGGTGGAAGTGAAGAACAGGAGGAGGATGGCCTCTCACCTTTGCCCTGGGTTTCTCGATGGTACAAGTGGAGACTCAGTCTGAACCTGGGTCAGACATGGTCATCAACAAGCCAGAACAGTATCCTTCCAGCTCTGTTTACTTTTTTGCTTGGTGAGGGAAGAGCCAAGGGAGAAGAGGTGAGGGTTAGCCAAAAAAAAAAAAAAAAAAAAAAGTCAAGGTAGTAACACAAGGGAAACGTTTGCCTGTGTACACTTGGAACAATGTACAAGTATGTTTATCTTAAGCTTTACTGCAGGAATGTAAGTTGGAAGCCATTTAACTATCACACGGGACAAGGGAATGGACAAATATATTGTGACTTAGAGGACTCTAGAAGAATGTATATTTTTAAAAAGAAAGTATTTCATTTTCACATCTAAAGGAATTAGTGAGTAGCCATGTAATTGTTCCCTAAAATTCAATATCAAAACATTTTTCCCGTAGTTGGGTGTCACATGCTGTAAGCTCATTGTGTGAGGCCTCAGTGCTGAAACTGGGTATGTGGTGCAGAGTTTGTGTCTCTGTGTAGGGAATTTTCAAAATTCCTTTTCACTGTGGGATCTGAGAGGTTGCATGCTTGCTCATCTATGTGCTGAAAACATGCAGGCATTCCCAACTGTGGAGTCCTGGTGGGAAACTTTCTTCCCACCACTAATGAATGAAGTTGAGCTTGTAAGGGCTAATTGGAGGTGTCCTTTCCTAGGTTAGGGCCATATTGACTGGGACTTCTCTGATCTTTCTCACTTGGGGCACCTGCTCATACACTAGCCTCTCTTTCTGGAACATACTTTCCCTGGTGTTAGCAACCTCCCTGTTTCAAGGGAAGGAAATTTGGTTTGATCTCACTGCTATACTTTAGAATCTAGGATGTTGTAAGGGACAAAGAAGATGTTCAAAAAAAATATGTGATTTATTCACTAAAATAATAGGACATGGTGTTTTTGTTATTTATCCATTCATGGTGTCTTCAAATCTTGGGAAATTACTAAACCATTTTTTTTGCATTATATGTAAAACTCCAGTTATTCCTAATAAGAGTTAGTCATACATGAAAACTGCATTTTCCTTTGGCTCATAAACAATTCCATTCAATACATGTGTCTACAAATTTAACCACAATGAAAACTGAGAAGGTACAAAACTGCATTCAGTCAGTTAAAGAGTTTTTTTCTGTATTCTTGAATGAAGATCTTATCACCAGTTTATCAGCTCTCTCCTAAACCATGAAATGAAACGGCTGGCTATCAGGACTAATTCTGAGAAGAAAAACTGTCATCTCCAACGCAGTAAAAATCTCCATAAAGCTGTGTAAACTAATTACCAGGTTAAAACCACTGGAATCTATTTGGGCCTGCGTATGTCTCCAGGGCAGATAGAATACAGTAATTCTCTAACAGTACCTCTGGGAAGATACTGCGATGGGTAGGATGAAGTCATTATATTAGCCTCACTTCGTTCTGGTCCTGGCACATGTGCAGAAGGGACCGCTCCGAGTGCAGCACCAGGCCAGCTGGCCTTGTCTGCTGTCTGGGCCAGGAGCTCAGGGAAACTCAGGAGCAGATAGCTCGGTCATCAATTTTGTTCTTCCGCTTCAAAACCTATTCTGTGGTTTCTTCTCACCATTCCCAAGCAAATATATGGAAACTATCTCATATATTGTAGTTTTTGTTTTGAACTTCTTGTGCATCTTATGTTTTTACATGGAAAAATTAATAGCATTATTAAGTGCTGCCAGAAGCCTCGAAAAAAAATAGAGTTAAAAAAAGGTTCCTATTCAACCAGATATGCCATATGAGAACTCATGTTTGTCCCTTTCTTTTGAAAGACTTTTTTACTTATTTGTTCGAGACTTATCTACTAATTTATTTGAAAGGCAGAGCAGGAGAAAGAATGAGAAAGATCTTCCATCTTCTTGTTCATTTCCCAGAGGGCTCCAACAGTCAGGCCTGGGCCAGGAGAAAGCTGGAGCTAGGAATTCCATTTGGCTCACTCGTCTGAATGGTGGGGACACCCATCCACTGAAGCCCCATGTGCCTTAGCAGGTGCCGAGTCCGAAGCAGGGAAGCTGGCTCTTGTATTGTCTCTCAGTCAAGGGATGCTGGCACCTTAGGCAGAGGCTCCACAACTCCAGCATCCACCTGACTTTCTTTAACCCAGTAAAAGGCTCTGTATTTTAACAAGTAGTAAGGTTCCAATTAGAGACTATTATGCTCAGTGAAATTAGCCAGTCTCCAAAGTAAAAATATCATACGTTCTTCTCTGATATAAGGTAATCTTCATAAAACATGTAAGACAGATAGATGCATAGTTTTACATGCATACCTGTTCTCACAGAGGAGTGGTACAGTGGAGACCAGCATACTGGGAAGCGAATGTATGCTGCAGTGTGGATCTCTACTCCCGAAGGAAAAGACGAGTCCCGATGGACTGTTAAATGTATCTAGATGACAGGATGCTGAACTTTCTAACATCTATATCTACAGTGTCATGAAACACTGAAATAGTAGAATGTTGGACTTCTGACTGTTGCTGAAGGATAATGATGTAATAATATGGGAAAAAACATGTATTTGTAGGAGTAGATGGAGGAATCCCTGTGCCTATGGTCAACAACAATAATAATAATAATAGAAGAAGTCATGGGGTAAGCCACAAAGACTGGATAAATGCAATGGAACAACAAATATCTATCTTGGTAGATAATTTTGTAAACAACTTCCACCCATCCAACATACACATGTACTATGAAAGTTCATGAAAAATGAAATTAAAAGATTTATACATTAGTGCCAACATTTTTGAAATCCATGTCATTTTATCACAAAATATATTTGAAGGACTTTTTCAAGACCTTCCCACCACGTGTCTGCCTGGGCGCGGGCAGTTCCGCTGGGGACATGCATTTTCTCAGGCCCTTAATGCAGCAGGTGGGTGACTGTGGCTCAGCACTCTAGGTTGTAATGGCTGTTTAGAAATACATCATTCTCATGAGACAAAGTAAGGCTATCACTTTATTTGCTTTAGTCCCCAGTGTGTACTTTGTGGAATGGATGAAGAACCTTCAAAAGCATCGGATCTGTGCTTTTCTTCATTGTAAACTTTTCCTAGAGGTGTGAATTGAAGACAGAAAGAATTCAGAATGTGGCTGGTGCTCGGAAACATAATCTCACAGGCTGCAAAAGCTGGTTTCTCCGTGTTCCGTGATGATGATTTGCACCCTAGCTCCTGAAGGAGACTGTTAAAATCAGACTTCCTTATGCTGGTGAGTGCTGAGCCACTAACTAGGAGAGTGTATGTGAGAAGTAAAATCAGGGACATTGACATTTGCCCAAACAACTTGCAGAAGCCAAGCTGGACTCCTTGGTCCAATTAGTGTGGAGGGAAATCTGGGCACAGATTTTGTTCTTTCCTCTGCGTCTGAGCCGGCCATTGCCTGGCTGGCCAGTGTGTCCCTCTGGAATTGATAATGAGGTTCGAGAGAGGTAGAGCCATCACTAAGCATGTCACACCTTTTCCAGGATGGCAGTCACTATTGTTTCGTTATGTCCCTGATCAGCTGTCACTATTCATGAAGTAATCACTGCCAGTAACACGTCACGCCTCAAGCCATCTGCTGCAGAATGGCACACAGAATTGTTGGTTACAAGCAAAGCAGGTACCACCCAGGCATGCTAGTCCCATGGTGAAGGTGGGAGGTCACCATAGTGATATGGGATGTCACATCAGGTAATTCTATGTTTATTTGATGTATTACAGTGCAATAGACAATGACATTCTTACTCAGCCTGCAGTGTTAAAATCAAATTTAAGGAACTTTAATTTTGGTGTTGGCCTAGTTACAGGGAGAAAACTGTCAGTGAAAGCTTTGACAACAGTATCTAGATGATAAAGGGACTATTGTGTGAAATTTGCGTTGATTAAAAAACGTTTGGTCATTGAAATCTTTGTGTAATGAGCATTTATTGAGCATGTATTAAGTGACACGGACATGGAACTGACCTAGTCAGAGTATGAAATTACTGTTTTCAAAACCATCGTTAAGTAACGTGCACTGCGGATCCCTGCATCCCCAGCTTTGATATACCCCTAACACTTGTGTTGATTTTGGAAATATTTCAGTTTCTTGCTACTTTCCATACTGATTAGATTTTATGCTGACGTATAGGAAAGTGAATTCACTTTGGGAAAATATGATGATTTTGTAAAGTCTGTTAAGGAGGATGATAACCAGTTATCCTTATAATTTTTATTCTGAAGGGGAATTACATGTGCACAACTGACAGAAATAATTATGCATTTAATTGAGGAGTTGAAGTACAATTACAAACTGAGAGAAATGATTGTACTTGGGTCTAAACATCTTTTTAGCACCTTCCCTTCCTGTAGCTGTAGTAGAATTGCATTCCAAATTTCTTTAACCTGAGGAAGTTTGCTTATTTGCCTTTGGCAAAGAAGAAAACAGAACAGAAATGTAAAAATGGAAGTAGGGTTCTAATTCCATGAATTGGTTTTATTTGCCCCACTGGGCGTGAAAAGTGTTGGGTGAAGGTTGGATCTGCTGCTCAGGGACACTCAGCAGCAGTGTCCCCTCCCCTGCTCAGGGGCACTGGGCAGCAGTGCCCACCTCCCCCTTCAGGGGCACTTGGCAGCAGTGCCCACCTCCCCCTGCTCAGGGGACTTGGCAGCAGTGCCCACCTCCCCCTGCTCAGGGGACTCGGCAGCAGTGCCCACCTCCCCCTGCTCAGGGGACTCGGCAGCAGTGTCCACCTCCCCCTTCAGGGGCACTCGGCAGCAGTGCCCACCTCCCCCTGCTCAGGGGCACTCAGCAGCAGTGCCCACCTCCCCTGCTCAGGGGCACTCGGCAGCAGTGCCCGCTCCCCCTGCTCAGGGGACTCGGCAGCAGTGCCACCTCCCCTGCTCACTCACAGTGTGAGCATCTTGATGCATGTGTTGTGGTTCTAGAGTGTTGAACACAACACACATGGCACGCACACACACACGTGTTACATGTTTCTGACGGCTTATGAGGTGCTTCAAGGAAAACCGTGACCCTAACATGTAGCTTCTGTTCTCATGAGGGTTTGTCACTCCATTACAAATTAAATTAAGGGAAGCCAAATAACCCAGAAGTCTGTAGGAAGTAAGGTGTCTGTCCTCTATATGAAGATTTCTCGTTTTCTCTTGAACCCAATTTCCCTTTGAGAAACACAAAAATATTAAACTCCCTCTTCAACCCTAGAGCTCTGTAGACCATCTGTTATAAGCAAAAATAGGTCATCAGGTCTTACTTTTGTAGTTTGTATTTAGAAAAAGTGTTTCCTATGTTTTGGAATGCATCATTGTGTTATGTACTGTATGTGCTCTTCCAAAAGGAATCCATTTTTCTTTGGAGATTATGGAATATTCTGGTCTTTATCCTATACTATTTCCAGGCCATGCTACAAGAACTGTGAATGTAGATTTCAAATGGGAAGCAAACCGTTTCATTATAAACAGTGTAAATGTGTCGTCTGTGGCCTGAATGTGCTGCTTGTAATTCGCCCTTTGGACTAATGGAGCCGTGCTGGAGGTGAGGCCTAATACCAGATGTTCAGGTCAAGAGTGCTCTTCTCCTGGACGGGCGTAGGTCTTGGTGGTGGGGATCAGGCAGGTATGCTGAGACAAGCTCTGTTTTAGCGGTGGCTCCCTCTTTCCTCCTCCATCTCTCGCTGTTTCAGCCTTTGGAGCCTGCTGATGTGCTCTTCTGCCATGTTACAACACAGAACAAAGGCGGTCAGCCAAGGCTGGTGCCATCCTTTAGCATTAAAGTCTCCAGAACTGTGAGTCAAATCAGCTTCTAGTGTACTCTGTTTCAGCAACACAAAATGGACCAAGGTAGGCCAATTTTAATTCTAAGCATCAAATTTAGGCATCTGAACCACGTGCCTTCAAGATGCTAGTGGAAAATGAGCGAATGAGCAAGTGCGTCTCTGATGACTAGCGGCCTTTTCCAAGTTAGCAAGGGTGGTAATCTGTGACTGGGGGTTATGGCTGGGAGTCTGCCAGGGGCTGGCAACCAGACCGACCTGAAGTTGACCGCTGCATAGACAATTGAGTATTTTTAATAACCTCAAGTAATTATTTGATATTTGGTTTGCACCAAAGTGAGTTATTTCAAAAAGCTTTATTACATTGGCTCCTAACCATGTGTGGAAGAAACTCAAAGATAAATGGCTTTGAGTTTTGACTCCAAGTCACTCACCATGGATGCTGTGTAAGGTCTTACAAGTTCAGCCTAGGAAATGGTTACTCTTTCTGTATGCTGTGCAGATTGTCGTAACATTTTTGTTAAGATATTGGGATTGAGGGTAGATGGGGGTAGAATTGTATGTATGAGTGACATACATTTTCTTCATATTGACAAAAGTTTTTAAAAAGTTGGTAAGGTACTATTGAGTCAAACTAAAGTGGAAGTATTTTATTGTATCTTCCAGAGAAAGCAAGAAGGAATGTTGCGATTTAAACACATCCAAATGGCTGAGCAGGTCTGAGCATGCATTAGGGTTTCCTGCAGATGACCATGTCTACGTAGGACAATGCTCTCCTGAAGTGTATGTCTACATTCAATCTCTGTTCTAGAAACACACTTGTTCTGGCTCTTCCTACATGCCTTGTCTGCAGGAGGCTGGTTGGGTTCAAGTGCACGAGCAGGCTGTGGATGTTGAGGTTGCTGCCTGTCTTGCATCACGGAAATGCTGTCTCCATTCACAAGTCTTCAGCAGACACCTGCTGGTTGTCTTGCCATTTGGTAACTGTGAGGTTGAATTTAATGTTTCTTAAGAACAGACTAAGCCCTCCTGATGCAGCTGTGTTTTCTCTCACCTCATTCCTACTTCCTTCAATAATTCTACTTCTTCTGTTCATGGGTCTTTTGTGTCTCTGTGGACTTTTGTCACCTCAGACAGTGCAACAAGCATTTATCTGATGATTGAGGTCCAGAAGGACTTGGGAATAAATAGTGATACAACCAAAGGCAAGTGATTATTCTCTATAGAAGAGGCAATGAGAAGACCTACCCCGAAGGGGCTTGGAGTGATAATCCAATGTACTTACGATGCTTTAAAATCACCTTCTTCAATCCTTTTTATCAACTTATTCTCTATGCTTAATGTTTAAAATCTAGATTTATATATCTGTATCTATCTATCTATCTATCTATCTATATATATATATACTACATACACAGATATATATGAATAAGCTTGGGAAATGAAGAGAAGAATCGAAGAAGAAGCATGAAGTTAGAAAAAAGTGTGTATAGAAATACTGGTCATTCTGTATGAAAAATGAAATCTGAGCCCTAGGGACCAATATATAATTCACAGGCAGGAATTGTATCCTTCTGTTTTTTTTTTTTTTTTAAAGATTTACTTATTTTTATCACAAAGTCAGATATAGAGAGACGAAGAGAGACAGAGAGGAAGATCTTCCATGTGCTGATTCACTTCCCAAGTGACTGTAATGGCCGGAGCTGACCCGATCCGAAGCCAGGAGCCTGGAACTTCCTCCAGGTCTCCCACCGGATGCAGAAAGCCAAGTCCTTGACTGCTTTCCCAGGCCACAAGCAGGGAACAGGATGGGAAGCGGGGCCACTGGGATTAGAACTGGTGCCTACATGGGAACCCAATGCATGCAAGGCGAGGACTTTAGTCACTAGGCTGTTGCATTGGGCCAAGGAATCACATCCTTCTGTTAGCAGGTAGACTCAGAACACATCTGTGACGCTCTCAGGGTCTTGGTGGGCATGTGTGGACTTCCTCATCCATGTCTTTGTTCATGGGCACTTGGGTTTTCACAGGGGGGCCATCGTGCTTGGTCCTTAGAACATGTGGTTTAGGTGCGTGGCTAGGTTTCCTTTGTGACTCCTTCCAGTCTCCAGGCCCAGGGCGGTCTGTCCTGGGAAGCTGACTTTTAAGTGGAGGAGTACGATAAAGGGGTTATGCTGAGAACAGGTTGTTCCTGTGGGCGGTACATTAGAGGCTGTTTCTTCATGACTGCTGCCTGGAGCCTGACACCCTTTGGTTCCCATCTCGCCTACCAAGCCACAAGTGCACAGTTGTTCCGTTCTTTTGGGTTCCCTGTAGCTTTTAAATGATTTTTGTCTTTTCTTTTGTTTAATGTAGTCATTGTCTAACTGGTAGACTAGGCAGTGTAATAAAGATGTAGATGCAGGAGGAAAATCAAGAGAGGACTGAGCTGGGATTCCCAGGAGAATTTTTAAAATTGAGCCCTTATTTTGATAACAATGTATTTGTCAGGCACAGTCCCATGCACTTGATTCAATGGAAATACACTGAGAATGACAGATTTCCTGGAGGCCTGGTGTGATGGCTCAGTGACTAAATCTTTGCCTTGCAAGTACCAGGATCCCATGTGGGTGCTGGTTCATGTCCCATCCAGCTCCCTGCTTGTGGCCTGGGAGAGCACTAGAGGATGGACCCAAACCTTGGGATCTGACATCTGTGTGGGAGACGCAGAAAAGCTCCAGGCTCCTGGCTTTGCATGGGCTCAGCTCTGGTCTTTATGGCCACTTGGGAAGTGAAGTAGCAGACGGAAGATCTTTCTCGCATCTCTCCTTCTCTCTGTAAATCTGCCTTTCCAATAAACAGAAACAAATCTTAACAAAAAGAGAAAAATAGATTTTCTACCACATTTATGTGATGGAAACTTCATGAACTGAATTGACAGGCTAAATCCACTTACTAGATATTTAAGATAATTTTTAATCTGGCCCTTTGTGAGAATTCTTCACAGATTCTTTTTACAAGAAGGATAAAAATAGTAGCAACAATCCCGGTAAGTATCTTAGAAGGAGTACCTCCTGTGGAAAATCAAGGAGCGTGTTGATTTAAACTTCTCAATGATCAAAATGTTAAAGTAATATGTTTTGAATAAAGCCATCTATAAAATAAATTCATACACACAGCAAACTTGTAAATATGTAATGGGTAAACAATAAAACTGTTGGAATAATTCATTTTCTTCTTACCCATTCTATCCATTAATTTTTTACAGTTTTCCAGTATGTTATTTTACCCTTCATAAAAAATGATATTTTGAAATAAGATGGAGTTAGTAAAAGAAACAGTGGGTAGTTCGTGGAAGGAGACCTGCGGGGCCGTGTGAGAGAAAGGAAGATGGAATTTATCTGGGGATTTTTCTAAGCCAGAGATGATGGTCCAAAGCCTTCAACTGGGTGAGCAAAGCTCAGAGCCAAAGATTATATCTTTATTTTTGCTATTTGTTTTCTTCTCTAATGAAATAAAGCACACAAGCTGTTTGAAGTAATGGAATTCATTCCAACGTAAAACTTCATAAGCACAGTTGTGAATTTCTCACAAATTAAACATTTAAAAATGTAGATCCCCAGATGATAGCATCTTCTTGAAGTCGATACAGTGGTGTTTGCACAGAGCAGTTTGGTGCAGTAGAAGGTGTCTGGGATATCACTGCTTTATGCATCCAGTTATTGTTCGAACACCAAGCACCTGTAAGATGCTTGGCCTCATTCTAGGGATGCAGAGATGGCTGGTGCATGAGTGTGAATTTTCAACAGTAAGGTGCAGGGGGAAGAGGACCAGCAGAGAGTCCTCCACAAGGAGGTAGGCAGGCATTTCATGGGAGCATTGAGCAAGAGGACCTCCTTCGTGACAGCAGGGGTGGAAGATGACAGGGAAGATTTTCCAGGGGGGGTGGTGATGTTTACCTTTCCTGGTGATTATGAGTTGAATGTTTATAGATGACTAGGAGGGGATATTGGAGTGGACGGACATTCAGGCAGAGGGCAGGACGTAGTCACAGGCAGGGAGAGGAGGATTTATTGTGTGTGTGTGCATGCACATGCGTGTTAACATGTGTAAGGTTCTAGCATCAGTCAGTGATATGGTACATAAAGCTAGAAGTGGAGGACAGTGAGAAGGTTGGCATTGGAGAGGCCAACTGGATCCTGATTGTGAGTTTTCTTGTTCAAGCCTCGTTGCTTCGGCTTAATGCAGTCAGACAAGGAAAGGCAGGGACAGAGCTGAAACACCTCCACTCCAACTCTTGTGAAGAATAGCAACTAGTGTGCAAAACCTACAGGAAATGGTACTGTGTCTGTGGACAGTTCCAGACCAGCTGTGGTGGGGCTCCGAGCACTGGGATGTGAAAGGCAGCATGAACCCAGGGACTGCAAAAGAGGACGGAGTCCAAGGTGGGAATTCTAACAGAGAGGGAACAGGAAAACATTAGTGAAATTTCAGGTTCAATTGTTGCTGATGAATGAAGGTGCAATGTGAAACGTGTGCATTACCAAACTGTGGATTCCCTCAGCACTGGCCAGGACTGTGGGCCATGACCTTGGACCATGGGCACCTCTGGGTACTAATATGCTCTGTGTCGACTACTTCTCATGTGAGAAGGTCTGCTGTGGTGAGGCCATGCCACAATGAGATGTACCTCAGCCTTCCCAGTGTTCCTGGCAGCTCTAGGATGATAGACAAGTCACTTCAGCTCTGAAGATTTCCTTTCCCTCATGGAGAGAATGAGCAGATTTGGCAGTAGCTCCTCAGCTACAGAATCATTCTAGTTTGGCCCCTGGTTTCTTCACGCCACAGTTTGACACCACCGTTTGTCCCTCATGTGCAAGTTTCCCTCCCTAAATTTATGATGCATTTTATTTTTGATGGCATAAAGGTAGTATTCCCAAGGTGTGCAGATAACCTTAGCTCATTTGTATCAGAAATTTCTTTCTTAGATGATGTGGATAATCCACAAGAAAGGTGCTTATGTCCACAGCATTTGGTTGATCCTTTGAAAACAAATCTGAGCTCCAAAGCTGAGCCCATCTGCTCCCAGTACAAGCTCTCACCCACAAACTTTTCCTCCCACCACTCTCTTGGAGGCTGCCCAGAGCAAACAGTGGCCACTTTTGGAGCAGTTAGTTCTGCTGTAAAAGAATGCATTATAAGTAAAACAATGTATTCTTTAGATTAGCACACATACCAAAAAAATGTATTGACTTAGTACAGGTAATGACTTTCAAGGAGCCATTAAGCTCAACTGAGTGAATACTGGATTGCCAAAATATACTCAACATATTCCCAAACAGGCATTTGACCTGCAAATTTAATAGGACGTGCTAAGTTCTCTTTCAACTTTCTTTCACTGCTTCTTACTAAGTGATTTTCTCAGCCCATCTTAGAGCAAAATTTAGTTGTTTTCCCAAGGTTTGAATGTTGGCTTATTCTGTTCCAAAGTTCAAGGGATAATGGGGAAGAGTTCTTGCAATCTTAAATGTCCACCTGCTCCCCAATGCCTGTATTTTCTTTATTAACAGCAAGATGTTAAAAGCTTGAAAAGATGAATGTGAAATGTCTACAGAAACAATGATTAGTTTGGAAATGAAGCAATACAACACCTTCCTTGCTCACGTGTAGTTTGAGGCACTTTAATTTGACAAACCCCAGTGTTTAGGCTGGGACTCTGACCAATTACAATCTGTCACCAGAGGAAGTAGATGCAGGGGAGGGTTAATAATTATTGACAATTTTTTAAACAAGGAGTTTTATTGCAGAAATGGTAGTTAAACTGGAACATTCTCCATTGGAATGAAAGGGCTTGCAAACCAGTCTGGAAAACTCAACTATTGGATGTGAAAAGGAGGTATTCATGGATTTGAAGAAGCCTAAGGAAAAGGCTTACTTTCTGTTTGAGAATATGGTTTAATACAGATTTTTAAGCAAGTCACAAAATCTTCAAAATCCACATGTGATTCTCTAGAGAAATGGAACAATACCCGTGCTAATGCAAGGCAAGCATTCACCTTTGACGGCACACTCTGCAGTGTTTGTAAGCTATTTGCCTCTAGGTGATTTCTTTAGTCAATGTACAATCTAATGTTGACTTTTGTTTCCAAAGAGTTGTATTGTTACCTATCTTAGTGATTGTTGTTCCATCTTGAACTATGACTGAAAAGGTTTCAGTCAGCATGTCTCTTCTAATACTTTACAGACTTTTCCCTGAAAACTTCTAGTGACAGCTGTTGTCCCCAGGTGGCACGTTGTGGTAGAACACTGGACTGGAGAGTCAGAACATGGGATTTGAAGTCTCAGCCATCAAGCCGTTGCTTATTCCAGCAATTTCCAAACATAACTGGACCGCAAGCGTATCTGTTGAGCTTACACATATGTACATGTTGTACTTCTGAGATTCAGGTTTAATAGGTTAGCCAATGGAAGCTGTATTGTTTACAAGCAGCTGGGGTCAAGGACTCTGACAAATCCATTGAACTTTAGTGTCCCCATTTGCAAAGTTAGAAATAGCCTTTCCTATCCATCAAGCACGACTTTTGCTGGGATGAAACACAGCGATGGACTGAGACGTGAGTATAGTGCCTGCAAGGAGACTCATGCATGACTTTTCCTTCCTGGGCCTTGGCTGTTCTGGTTTAGAATAACCGAGGTGGATTGTTAGGAGCATCAACCCCATGGGATGCTTTCTGGGAACACTGTGCACCAATTGATTGTGTCTGGCAGCTGCATCTTATGTTCCCTTCCAGATAGTTAATGGGACAGTTGGCACCCTGACGTTTCTGAGGGGATCTGAAGCAACTGAACTCATTGCCATTCTTGAGCTCACTGTATCAGAGAGTTATGTCACTACCGAATTCTTTTTCAAATGGCATTATTGATGGTCAGTGTTGTATGTCTTAAGGACCAATCCTTTGCGGTCTTTGAGCTCCCCTTCCACCACCTCTCCTAGGGAAAGTTACTGTAGGTTTGATATGATTAAGACCCTGGGTTTTGGTAGTGGGGTTTTTAGTCTAGTGGTTAACAAGTTTTCCTTCATAGTTCAACTTCTAGCTCTGGCTCCTGACTTTGGCATTGCTATGGCAATGTAGACCTCAGCAGGCAGCAGTAACAGCTGGAACAACTGGACTTCTGCCGTTTACGTTGGAGACCTGGACTGAATTCTTGATTCCCAGCTCCTTAACTTTGCCACTCAGAGCCACTGTTGCAGGCATTTGTGAAGTCAACTGAAACATGGAAGCACACACTCTCTCTGCCTCTCAAACAAAAAATAATAAAATACACAGTCTTCTTGGTTATTCTGAAGGACAACGATAACTGTTCTATTTTTTTTAAGGCTTATTAAGGAGTCTTTATTAACTAAGCTTGGTGATAACAGGGCCCACTAAAAATAGCACATCACAAGTCCATGTGGCAATCCAATCAACCATAACCCCAAGAAGAACAAATGGTCATTACCCTGAAGTCCATCCATTAAACTCAAGACCTATGTCCCACCTTCCCCAACAATATAAGTTATCCTAACAGACATGCAACAAATAACCTGGACACACTTATAAAGCTGCAGACAGACACCTTTCCCTGGCTTCTCTGCCCACATTCCACTACTGCTAGGCCTCATCTCTCCTGAAGCTCCTGATAGTACACTTAGAAAAAAAAGCATTTAGCATTGCTATCTTCACTGCTCAGTGGATGCTTGTCCTCAGATGTACTGAGGAGGCCGAGAGTCGGAGTGCCGGGGCAGTGGAAGCACAGGACCAAGACAGAACTGTTCTGTTCTTGAATTGTACGTTTAAATTGACTCTCATGTTTGACATGATTCTATTTGAATACTTTGCCTTTTGTTGTGACTGCCTGAACCTGTAAGAATAGAACACACTACCACTTTAGAAATAAAAGGAACAGCTAAACAGTAGCAGTTCACAGTTCTGTAGCTTAGGCAATTTGATTTTAAGAGATTCGACCTTTTGAAATAGAGAGCCTTGAAATTAGTGGGGTAGATAATATCAGAAATGCAAACATGCTTAATTCCAAATGAGCCTAGTAGTCAAAAAGAAATTTGGTCTAAATTTATATAAATGAACCAAAAACAAATAAGTGTTGTAATATAGTGCTATATCTCATAAAGTCAACAGTTTAAGAACTTTCGGGAAATTGAATGCAATTTCAAATATTTTTGGTAGCATAATTTGCCTGTTATATCTTACTAGAGAAAATAAGATGTTTGGCTTTCAATGTGTCTTCCTGTGAATGAAAAGCAAAATTGAAAAGTGTGTCACTGGATTGGGTGTTTGTCAAAGGATCACCCACCCTGCAAGTACAAGTCATAGAAAATACACCTGCATGAGTGCATCATCTGGGGGTGGGTGAGTGGGTAAGGCTGGGATGAATATATTTGATGTGCAAAATTCTGAGTCAGGTTGGGGGGGGCGGCTCGGCAGGAATCTGTATGAGATTCCCCTCACAGAAATTCCCCTTGCAAGCTTCTTGCTCTGTAGGTTTGGTATGGAAATTTCAGAAGAACAGCTTTGCTTGTGAGCTTTTCGTTATTTCCACTCCGGTCTTGGCCAGAAACACTGCGAGAACACCCTTTCATTTGATATTTGAGCCCTTCTGCCTCTGCTTCTGGCTGCAGACCCAAGGGAGCAAATGCAACTGAACATTTTAGAACCTCAAAATAGTATACCCAAAACGGTTTTGCTCTGCGTATGGTTCTAAAAATGATCAACCTCAGAACCTTGTACCAAATTGGTTGATTGATGTTCCTTCAAGGTGGATTGTTGGATTTCAGAAAACTTTGGAGAATATAGTATAATACATAACTAAAAACATGCCAAGAGCAGTGCCCACTCCCAGTGGTTGTAATACAGGTGTTTGGTCACTGGTCTAGAGGCTGGATTTTATGAAGATGGTTATGTCACAGTATCAAGTAATCCAAGAGGCAGGATACTGGCATTTCGAGTAAGACAGCCGGGCTTGAAGGCTGACCTAGTCCCTTACTAGCTGAGTGGTGAGGATATATTTCTGAGGCTCAATTTCCTGTGGACAAAATGAATAAGAAAAGTGGAAAATGATTATGCTCACTTTAGCTGGGTCAATATGAGAAGTGCAGTGTTTTAACAATACCTTTAAAATCATAGTATCCATAGCAATAGCAAAGTCTGTGGTCACAGAGGCTCAGAGGTTGAATGATGCCATCAGTCGGCTGCTTCTCCAGCTCTGTGACACGCTCATGTGTCTGAAAATCCTTGACAATCAATTCACCACGTATGAATGGGTTTAGTGTTGATAGGAGCTAATGAAATCATGTGTATAAAATATCTGACACATAGTTAATGTTAGAAAACTGCTGCCAGTCAAAAAATGTTTATAACAACAATGCTTTTAATGTCAGTTTGATGTAATCACAATTCCAGGTGCCAGTCCAAATATAAACTTGGAAAGATCTGAGCATGATCCTTGTGAACACTCGCAATTCTTGTTCCACAAAGCAACATATGCCGTAGTGTCTTACTGCAAGTGTCAATGCCGGAGAGGTGCAGATCTAAAATGTGTCTTGGAGCTGATATAAGAAAGCCGGAGACCATTGTTGGGCTAATGTGTGAAGCAGTGCTGATCTCAGCAACTCTTGGCATCCAGTTAAGAGAGAAAGGTGGGAGGTGAGAAGGGGCAAGTGTATGCAGCGGCTGCAGTCAGGTATGGAAGCTGTATTCTGCACAGGAGCCGAGGCCTGCCTCAGTGACCATTTGACTAGTCCTTCCTTTCTGCCACTTTCCGTCCTTGACTATCTCTTAACCATTCACTCATTGCCTCATGCCGAGCTATGAATGTATTCTTTCTACAAGTTTTAAGTAACTCCTCTCCCATTGCTTTGGGGCGCTGCCTAAGCTGGTCTCCCTTATCCTCTTCTCTTTCCTGATGCCTCATCTTTATCTTTACTTTTACTTGTCATTACTAGTTTACCCCAGCACTCCCATCAACTCACGTCTGTAAGCCAACTCGACTAACCCTTCTCCATTTCAGCCGAGTTGTTTGTGTATGAACGTAAGCTTCCCCTGGGATTAAAATCTCAGAAAATTTGCTCATTGTCATGGCTTCTACCCTTTTGTTCCACCTCTAGATCCAGGAAGGCTCCCGTTCTGCTACAATGTCTGACATACTTAGAGCATGGACAGACTGAAGCATCTTTGTGATACTTCCTAGGATGTTCATGTCTGTATCTTCAAGACAGTAGCTAGAATTCCTGCTACTGCTTTTCGTCTTCAACCAGTGAGAAGGGTGAGTGCTAACCAATTTGCTTTCCTGAAAGCTATATCTGACACCCTCTACTTGCATGAAATTGACCAAAAGTTCCTCAAGGGATGCAGAGAAATGTTCTTCAAAAGTATGGGCATGATGCTACTCCAGAAAATTGGACCTCAGTTGGTAAAATGTAGAACAAGATTGGGAAGATAATCAACACTTTCTACAAAGTTGTTGCTTCCCTGGGTTTTTGTAGACTTCCCCTGGCTTCGGTAATGTGAACAAGCTAACATTGGTGTTTCCCAGCCTCATCACCTTACATCACATCTGTATCATCTTTTTGTTAAGATTGTTGCACTGCCAAACCGATACTGTGTTTCTCGGTTCCGTAGCTGACATGGCCTCTGTGCATCAATATATTCGTTCAATAAGAAAGTGTTGAATATCGGCATTGCACCACAGTCCAGACATGGGCAACACATGACCCTTGGCTTGAGGGTTCGTCATTCAGTTGGGGACATCAACATGCCACATGACAAGTGGCATACGTGGGACCAGTTGAAGAGCAAAAAGGTAATACTGATGCATTGAACCTGGGAGTGGCTGAGAAATCTTTGTAGAGGGAATGATGTGAGCTGTGTTGAGCACTAAAAGGCTAACTCAGAAACAATAAGCGTTCTGCTTTTCCAAGCTACTCATTAACAATGAAAAACAAAGTGGCTAAATATTCGACCTCACTCTGAATTTAATTTTTTAAGAAAGTGATTGCAAGTGAAAGCAATTTTAAATATAGCATTATAGGGTGAAGTATTGATAAATGAGAGGAAAACTAGTTCTTAAAGAGTGTACCACTCACTTACCATGCCCTGGAATTAACTAAAAACTCATTTGTCAGGAGCTCACCTACCTACCCTACAGAGAATTCTTCCAATTAACATCAAAAGCGATCATTCTTAACCTTTCATGCATTAAGAAAATCTTGTCTGGACCCAATGTTCTGTTCATAATCAATGAAGCCCTTTATGCATGTTATTTCAAATTTATCACCCTGCATATTACTAAAATGGAGGAATTAATAAATGAGCCTGCTGTAGGTCCAGAAGCCAGATTTACTTGTTGTCTCCTTGCTCTCGGGGGACTTTTCCATCCGTCTTTCTACCATTTCACTCTGCAGTTTCTCATAGTTTGGGATATTTTTTGATACATTCTGACAGCATGTACTCATGGATTGACAATGACTATATGAGAAAAGTGGTTTCTTTTTTGAGGATTAGTTACTCAAGTCCCTATCAGGCTCTCCTAACCAGGCCATATAATAGTTCAATTGCTTCAGTCTTAACATTATCTTTTAAAAATAAAAATATGCACCGAGATGAAATAAATAATCCTTTATACCAGTGAAGTGCTGGGAAGATTGATGTGTTCATAAGCTTTGATCAAAGAGTACAACATTGCTGAAGCTGCTCTCCTGATATGAGATCAGGATAGATGAGAATATATCCCTATAGCATGACCCTTTATCATATTTTCTGGGGAACCACTTATGGTGATGACTGAAAACCTGGAATGGTTGGTGTGGCTTTGTGGAGAGAAAAAGGTACAGAGCATAATACAGGCTCTTAGAATGCCCACGACTGTGTTGCACAGGTCTCCACGTTTGCATTTTCAAGTAATTTTTGAGCCCAGGGAAGATGCTATCCATGTTTAATAATGTAGAAAAGAAGCAAAGTGAGACTGGAGTCTGATCTGTGGGGACATGTTCGTAAGACATATATTTATGCAGACCTGGCTTGCAACATATTTGCAACCTGCTATAAACTTAAGTGACTTCTGCTATGATCTTTAAGTTTCTCCCAAGTTGTTAAATTCCTACCGCAAAGAGTATGAGTTGCATAATTACAAATAAATCACTCAAGCAAAAACCAAAACTTAGCAAAGATCCCATGGTAGCGGCTGAAGGAATCATTTACTGGGCATTTGGGGGTGTGTGCTGTCCACACTGGTGACTCCCACACCTCCATACAGTATGAGGTCAGTTTCACTAGGGGCTGAGGCTCTGGCCAAGTGGCTCCCCTCGACTCAACATGACTTCTTCCCACTGCTTTTTGCCTTCACTGTCCCCTTCTCCACACTGCCACTGTATTCCTGTTAAGATCAAGATCTCTTTTATGGTATTCCTTCCCTTGAATCTTCCCCAATTGTTCCCAGTACTTATGTATGAGGCTTGTGTTCAGCCACAGTTTAGGCTGCTATCCATGAAGTCTGATACCTGGGCGAACCAGCCACTGGCCTTCATGACTCCCAGTACCCTGGTTCCTCCAAATTTTAACATCATTTTGCTTATCTGTCCAATTTTTCAAAGCACCACTCTAGTTTCCAGATACTCGTTCCAAACTAATCTTGTCCCCATCACTTCCTCTTTGTGCTCCATTGATCTCTTTAATTTTATTCATTGGAAAATTTCTTGTATTCTGCTTGCTTATATCTTGCTCTTTGCATGTTAATTTTTGGCCTTCCTCCTCAAATTTTCCTGTTTTATAGGGTGCAGTGTTGCCAAGTGATCCCCAAATATTGGCATGTATCAAATTCATCCCAACACATGATAAGATGTGAGACGGCTTAGGTCTTTTTCTGAGTGTTTCGGTTCAATACAGCGAGGGTGAGGCAGGAGAATTTACATGCCTAACACATTCTGGCATGATGTTCCTGCTGCCACTGGTATGGGCACCAACTTAATAACTATTGCTTTCTTTTAAAAGATTCATTTAATTTATTTAAAAGAGTTACAGAGGGATAGAGGTTGATCTTCAATCTGCTTGTTCATTTCCCCCAAAATTACGATTAGTGCCGCTGGGACAGGAAGAAGCCAAGAGCTTCTTTCAGGTCTCCCAGGTGGGAACAGAGAGCTGAGAAGTAAAGCCCTCTTCTGCTGCTTTCTTAGATGCCTTAGCAGGGATCTGAACTGAAAGCAGAACAGCCCGGACTCAAAGCAGTGGCTCTATGAAATGCTGGTATTTAGAGGGGTGATTAGCTTGTTATGCCACAACACAGACCATTCATTGCTTTTCAAAAAGGTAGATAATATGAACTAAAAAGTAAGCCACCTTCTGCTGCTTTTCCTAGGCCAGTTAGCAATGAACCAATAAGAAGTGGGGCATGTGGGTCTGACATCAGCCCCTATTTGGGTTGCAGCCTTGCCGGTGGTATCTTGACCCAATTCATCACCATACCACTTACAAAGGGTCATTCGATCATCTTCAAGTCCCACTAAAGACAGTCATTTCATAAGCCAAATTTTGCCCTATTTTGCAGTAGAGGAGACTGAGGTCCTGAAGTCATGGCACGACGGGAATTCTAACTTCTGACTGTGCGTATAAAACACAGTGCACACTCAGGAGCATTCACAACTTGGGTTTTGCATGTTTCTTTATGAGAAATCCTGCATCAGAAACACCACATTTCAAATTATCTTCCTGGGCTTTTAAATAAAGAACATTTCCATTGTAAAGGTTTTAAGTTTAAAGTCTATTTCATTCCATGAGGCTGTGCGAATAATGAAACAGACACTAAAATGTCATTATTGAAGATGGAGCTAGTGTGTTAAAACAATAGAACTCAAAATCAAGTTGGCTAAGCAAAGTTTCATTGTCTAAGGCTTTGCTACTTCATGGAGCTGATAGTTTGAGAAATGTTGTAAAATATAGTTTAATTTCCCTTATTGTTGTTTTTCTTGGGGGGTGAAAGTATTTTTTTATTATAGATTTTATGATAAACAACTTGGTCTCTACAGCACTTTTGAATTTGCTAGACATTAAAACAATAGAGAAAGACCATTTCATAAATTTAAAATTCACATGTGTGAACACTAAATGCTGGGATTTGATTTCTTTGTTTCTATAGAAACAAAAGCAAATTGAGATTAAAATAAGCTAAAATGGAATTATGCTTTATGAAACAGTTAAAGGAGCTTATTTTACTTGTTCCCAGTGTAGTATGGCGAAATAAAATCTTTATTTAAAAACCAAGCTGTCTGGGCATTTCTGCCTTCTGAGACAGCGCTCCCTCAGAGCACAGGGAGAGTAGTTGGGCTGTGCTGAGTGCCACGATTCCCATCAATAGAAAACCCTCTCTGCTTTTTGCTGCTACTTTGAGAAATTTCTGGTGGTGGTTTGGAGAGGTGGGTGGAGTAAAAGGTCTGAAAGTTCAGAGGGAAAGAGGGTTCGGCAAAGACAACAAGTGTGAGGGCAGGGGAGGAGCCTGCATCCCTTGTGAGCAGGGAAGGGCCGAAAAGACAGGAGATGGTCATCAGAGGAGGGACAATCCAAGCCCATGGGAGGCAAGTCCCAATCCAAGTAGGAGGACAGTGCCAGGGAGATCCCAGTGGCCTGCAGGCTGCCAAACTCCCAGCAAAGTGGGTGCCCAACAGGAATATAGATCTGTCGGAGTACCGTCCAAGGATTTAGTAAAACACAGCTGCGGTGTCTCAGGGACGTCAAGGTGAATGAGCTAGGCTTAAGTGCTGAGTCGACATAGTTCAAATTACAAAAAAAAATCTGTAAGATTGGATGTGGCCATTTGAGGGCAACTGGAATAGGAAAAAAGACGAAATGTACCCGTGAGTGCCTGGGTCCATGGGCATTCACAGTATGTAGTGAGAAGGCATTGCATTGTGTGACTGCCAACTGACGTTAATGTCGTGTGTGTTTTTTTAGATAATAATAAAAACTTGTTTTAATGTTAGGACCCTTTACCATTTTTCCCTAGTCATCAATTAGTGCTTAATAGAGTGTTTTTTTTTTTTTTTGTATTGTTGTGGATTAGATCTAGGTAGAAAACAGTAGTCATCAACCCCTACAATGGATTTGCTAACATAGCTTAATTAGAATGCAAATACATTGAAAAAATTAGAAGAGACAGGGAAAATCTAAAACTATCACTTTTTTTTTGACAGAGTAAAGTCGTCCCCTAAGCTCTAGTTGAAAGATTTGAGTTTGAATTTCCAGAATTTGAAGTAAAGATTCTTGTCTTTTGAAACATTATTTTTCAAATGCCCCAAATGGAATGCCCACCTTATGCTACCGTGGAGAAGATGACCACATAGTCGACATCAATCAATTTGTATTGTCAGTTGGTGTGCAAGCGTATTTGATAAACTTCAGCATTCAAGATTTTTTGACCCGCTAAAGGGACCCAAAGAAGGTGATTAGAGTAAAGGTCACAGGTGCGTGACCCATAGCACCACACCAGGTTCTACACTCTGGAGGCTCTCACAATCGGTTTAATATTCCAAAATTTGAGGTTCTTTAGCAAATTTTGAACAAAGGGTGTCAGACTTTCATTCTTCGCTTGGTCCTGCAAATTGTGCACTGAGCTATAAAGTTAAGCATAACTTTGTAAACTTCCTTCTCTTCAACTCTTGCCTGGCCTCCTTTTATCTGATCACAAGGTTCCTCTGGCTGTGGCTGATTGGTTCACAAGAGGACACCCGACCAATCACAGCCATTGTCCATGCTCAAAATACAGACACCTGGGCAAAACTGAGCCAACCTCCAGGAACTTAGAAATTTTGGCCGAATGAGTGTGTTACTAGCCTGTTTATGTGAATATTTACCATGTGCACAATATAGGAAGAGAAACCTGCTTTTCAAAGCAAATGCTGCAGAAGAGGTAGGCCTGCTAACGACTTCAGAGGAAAGGAACAAGGACGTGGACTTGGAAGCATCCCTGTGCTCACTTGCTTGTGAAGCCAAGTTGCCTTTCCTATATTTGGACTCTGTTGCTCATTATCCAAAAGTCCTAACTCTGATGGGAGTAGGGTGAATTATTTCCAGCGTATTCTCCTTTTGTCAGATCTCTCCACAGAATCGTGCTTGTTTCTTACGAATAGTTCTTTACCATGCCATCTGTAATCCTTTATCTGAAATGACATCCACCCCGACCCCCGGGCTTTATTGATCTTGCAGAGGGAGGGTGCCCCTCCTGGCAACATGTGGATAGTCACATGTGTCCTGTGTCCTCATGTTTTTCCTCCCATGGGTTCTGCTTTGCTTGTTCTGCTTATGTGGTGTGGGTTGCTCGCTTATGGCAGGGAAACTCGTTGTTTTTACAGTTAGAATGCATTCAACTAGGGGTGTCTTTATTCTGAAACTGATACTAAGAATGTTGTGGAGTTGGTTGAAAAGAGGAGTGAGAGCCAAGCTTGCCTCAGAGCATCAACAGTGCTGTTCAATTATTTAAAAGCAGTAATAATGTTTGTAACAGCATTTGAAAGACCTCTGACTTTTTGTCCTTTTATGCAACACGGTCCATTGGGAAAAGTTTGGTACCTGAAATATGCTCTTCTCTGGCTAATGATGTTGTTGTTACTCGTTTCTGATCTAAACTGGAGGATGCTGCATAATGGTGACTTTACTCACCAGGCCCATGCAACAGGCCTAGGACTTATAAATAGCTTGCTGCAGAAATTGCCAAGATCATGCGTAAAAGTAAAAGTGGATCCCAGACATCTTGCCTTGGTGACTCCTGACAAGTTCAACATAGGAAATGTGATGGTTTGTTTCTTGCTTCTCCTGTCACACAGATGTAGTTCCAACTGGCATGCAACCCTGATTGAGTTAATATTAAATAACCTATTACTTCAAAGGCAGTTTTCTTAGAAATAAATTAAGAAAAAAATTTAAGAAAATTCCATTTCTTTCATGGATGCTAGGTGTCCAACTCTGCTTTAATGACATAATCAATTCCACAGGAAGGCATAGTCAATTCTGGAAGATAAAGCAAGGGGGGGGAAACAATTTCTGACAGAAATGTGTCTAGTAGTATATAAGATGTTGATCAGGATATGCTTGGCAGCTGCTACAAATGCTAACTCAATGGACTAAAATGAAGTAGGTGTTTGCTGTTCGATATGAGAAGCAGTCTGTGGGTAGGATTAGCTGTGATTTGGCTTCTCCTGCAATTTAATCGCCATCACCAGAAACCCATTTCCCATTTCTGTGTTCTTTTTTGGTGTGACAATGTTGTCCCCATGCCATCACAGGGCTGTTGTACCCCCACTTCACTTAACTGCATCATAAGCAGGACCAGGGTGGAGAACTGGTTCAGAGGGCCTTTGGCCGGAATGGCATCGCTGGTTATTCTCAAATCAATTCAAATATAGAACTTCTATAACAGAGTCGCTCTCACAATCATGGGCCCCAGCATCCCTCAAAGGACTTAAGTACCCATAAGTCTGCAAAAGCAGTTTTTTATTATTATTTTAATGCAAAGAAATGAGGGGAATGGCAGAGAGAGGAAACTACAGGTAACTTGGGCTAATGGTATGATGTGATAGGAGAAGTTCTGACTTTTACAACATTTTCATATGCTCTGACACTGTGGAATTCGAGTATTAATTTGGGGGAGCTAAAATTACTAACAAATGGCTTTGTAAAGCTAATGACATTTTCTTGTATCTAACCTATAAGAAATCAAATTAAATTCCCCTATTTGAAATGGGAATTTTAAATAGTAACATGTCTCTTGGAATCCACTTACCCTCTTGAGTTTTGTAGAGTCACTTTTGATTCAGCTTTAGGGTCTGGTATGAGACTGTTGTGTTTGATTTGGCCAAGTCTATTTTATGGTTGTAGTCATTTGGTCTGTTCTTCTTTTCGGTTTTATAATCTACAAATTTATATCCTGAGTATATGTTTTTAACATAGTAAATAAACAGACTGATTTCAAAATTCTATTATTTCTTGACCATTGCAAAAAAAATATTAACTTTATTAATTGCATAGAGGAAAGATGTGAGATGTAAGTTAGGTCAGGAAGTACTCCGAATTCTCCATCAGGAAAATCCCAGCTTCAGTGATTGTAGTGATGTCTCATAAAGCACTTCATTTGAACTACGTGTTTTCTTTCCATTTCGTTGCCTACACTCCCTCAGTTTACTATCGGATTGTCTCTTCCCAGACGATTCCATTGCTTCCTAGTTGGACAAGCTATCGTCATGCTGCTGACTAAGAAGACTTTCTGAAAACATAAACATGATGCCTGTCTCTTGTTTGAGCCTTCAGTCAAGGTAACTTGCAGGAGCAAGGCCATAACTCTTGGTCTGATGCCCGAGACCCTGGACAACCTTTACACAGCTTTCAAAGTGACCACTGCAGCAGAACCTTAAGAGGGCCTCAATGGTTGCCCTTCTGCAGACGCAAACACTTATCTATTGCTCCCCAGATTTTCCTATTGTTTTGGAATTCCACACATTTGCACATCTGATGTAATTCTCTAGATTATAGTTTTCTGCTTCATTTGCCCGGTAGGAACATTTATGCAGTCCTCACCATGTAAACGCTCCCTCTTCCATAAAGTTTTTCTGGGAGAATCTTTCATATGCTGTTCACTGCACAAAAGGTTGCAATGGCCAAAACTGGGCTGGTCTAAAGCCAGAATCCAGGAGCTTCTTCCAGTTCTTCCACATGTGTCCATGAACCTAAAGCCCTCGGGCATCTTTCAGTGTACCATATTCCCAGGTCATTAACAAGGAGCTGGATCAAAAGTAGATCAGCCAGGACTCGTACTGGTGCCCACATGAGTGGCAGTTAATGCCCCAATTGCTTTTTCATCTTCCTGTTAATGTGCCTGGTACAGCAGTGGGAGATGGCTCATGTACTTAAACACCTGCCACCTGTATGGAAACATGATGGAGTTCTGAGCTGTTGACCTGCATCGAGTCTAGTGGCCATTTGTGGAGCGAAGCAGCAGACAGAAAGTCTCTGTGTTTGTTACAAAGTGAAGTGCTTCTCTGGGACCTCACTCAGAGGTTTGGTGAGTTGGCGTAAGCATTAGAGCCTGAATGGGGTGTTTCAGTCCAAGCTCCATCACTTACCAGTGTGTGCTACCAGGAAAACTCTCTAACATTTTCTTGTCTTGGTTTCCTCAGTTGTCAAGTACAGGTGATGACAATCACTGCCTGTTGGCATCTTCAAAAGATTAAGTGTATGAAGACATAGCAGTTGGCACAGAATGTGGCACACTATAGAGACCATATAAATGTTACTTCTGACTCTTGATTTCATGCTTGCTTTCTCTTTCCCGAGGTCATGCCATATTTTGTATGACAAACTGCGCATGTGTGTTGAACTGTGTGGTTGTGACTGTTTAAAGATATCGATGACTTTTGCTCTTTCATGGAAATACCCTGCATTGAGCATGCCAAAAGGCTGTCTTATGAATGTGAGCTTGTACATTCTTAGAAATTCACATCAAGCAAACTCAGAGGGAGATGGATCTCAAGGGACAGGTTACCACAGTTGGGTTCCAGATGGATAGTTTATGTTATTTGGTGTAAGAAATTGAGAATTGTTTTACTCCAATGCAAAAGAGGAGAGGAAAGAAAAATCTTGGCCTTGAATGATTGCGTTAATTAAACAATTCTTGCTTAATGTCAAGTGTAGGATGTAGGTAACTATTTAATGATTCCTAGAATGTATTATTTATCTCAATCAGGTTTCCAGTTTCTACTCCTCATTTCTCTCTTAAAAGCTTACATTATGTGATTATTTGGTATTTTAAAAGATTGAACCCACTAGTTAGGATGGGAGAAAGCAGAGCTGTGCTCGGAGCCAGAGCCCAAGGGAAGAGAGTGGAGGCCAGGACCTTGAGAGAGGTGCTGGGTGCCATGGGTCTCGGTGGTAGCCGGTGCCCTTTCCCTTGCTGCTTCTGACCATCATCTGACAGTGGAGCAGCCTCTTACTTCTGTTCTTTTTGACAAAATGGAAAAAAAGATGCATGGAAATGTCACAGTCAGTGTCAGTGAGGTCAGAGAATGTAAACAAACCCAAGTTTAATGAGAAACTTCTATATTGGAGGCTCTATTTGATCTTTCTTTGCTCCGTCATCTTGCTCTGAATTAAGCATTGCATGCAAGAAATGCACAAAGTTTAACAATAACATAAGTAAGTAAATGCTTGTACCTGATTTTTTTTTCAATGGAAGAAAGAAACGTGACTGGGGCCTGGTGGCCCTAAATTAACTCACTTAAAAACAGGATTCTTGAGTTGGTTATGAATTTCCTTACCTCCGGTGGTATGCTAGTAAATGTTTAACTGGTTCTTTGGAAATAAGGACCTGAAGTATGGTGTTGGCTGGTTTCCACAATAGTCCCAACATTGCCAATTTTGAATTAACAAGGTGATGCAACTCGGTGCAGAGTTGAGAGGTGCTTGAGAAACATTACCACAGCTCTGCTTCCATCGCTGGAGATGGGAAAGCACGGTCAGCATGGGGGATGTGCAGGGACTCATCTTACAGAGGAGTCCTGTGGCTGGCATAGATAGCCACAGCCCTCAGGCAGGGCGATGCACTCGAAACACCAGTAGTCACTGTTCCACCAGTGTTTCAAGACACTAAATTAAACTTAATTAGTCTTTTTGTTTAGAAATTCCCATGGTGTCCATCTGGATAGAATCACACTCCAAAACTGCTTTCCTAAGATATGTTCCTCTTCTTCTCTGAAGTTTTCACATTGCTGCCTTACTTGAAGACAATTTCTCTATGGAAATATACTCAGGTTTCCTAGGCATTGCAGGAATTCACACTATGTTTATTTTCCCCTGATAAAGCAGTGATGTCTAGGAATGCGGTATCCTAAGTCATTCTCAGGATTCGGCAGAAAGAATGTAAAAACATGCCATGGGGGAAGGGTTCTGGAGGAAAAGTGGGGATGGCATCGGTGAGTAGCGTGTGATCCTGGGAGCTGAGAGAGGAGCAGATGCTGTCAGGATGGAAGCTTTCCTGGGCATGTAATGCTCATGGGGAAAGCTGGTGGATGAACAGGGGACACACACTTACTGAGCTGAGCAAGACGAGACCCCATGTTAGGCTGAGCTCTTGGCTGGAGGAAACACAGGACATGCAGGGTATTGGTGAAATGCCAAGCTGATGCCCAGAGGAAGGAGGGAGCCTCTTCAGGGCTGAGAACACTGTTTCAAGGGAGTGGCCCTCAGGAGCAGAACTCTGGGTTCTTGGGTGAAGATGAAGGCAGAAGAAATGGCCAGATGCAAGCGCATCACTGAGGGTGGGGAAGGAACTGGTGAGGTGTTTTCATGAGAGATTAGTAAAACTAACTGAGCAGCATCGCTTTGAATCACGTGACCTGGGTCAAGTGTCACTTTGCCTGTTTCTAAGAGTGGCTAAAGGCTGATGCATCTCAAGGATTGAGCAAGTTTGTGGGTTCCAGGAAGATACATCCTAGCAGCAAGTTGTCCTGCTTTCACGCAGCACTGGAGAAGCACCTTTTACAGTGTGCTGTCAGCAGCCAGCTGCCACACACACTTGTGTCATTACACACTTGGACTCAGGCTAGTCCTTCCTCCACACGCTAAGTCTGCACCGTGGCAAGAGACTCAGCCATGAGTCCCAGAGGAGTCTCTCCCATATTCACGAAGGCAGCAGGACCATCTTTGGAGGTCAAAGTATATTTGGAACTGGGAAGGTTCCAAATTTTTGAAGTTATGTATTATTTGGGACAGGGTGTGGTTTAAACTTGGAAAAAAATTACAGTTAACATATTTCATTCGCACCTGTGGATTGAAGACGGATGTTTCATTATCTATTGGATACGTATATAACCTGAGAGCGTAGACGGACTCTGGGAAATGAGACATCATTGCATAAAGCGCACCTGTCCTGCACGAAGGTACGTAAGAAGGGTGGTGGAGAATGCAATGAAAACATAGAAGAGGTCTTCAAAAACTCGTGGGAAGTTTGTGTTATGATTTTTTTGCAGCAAAGCAAGCTTACTTTATATTCCTATTCTACAAAAGCTCTCAGAAGTACCTTCACGTAAGCACAGCAAATCAAAGATCGAATGGCCAGTCATTTATTCCTAAGCTCATCTTCATAGGAAGCCAAAATGAACACAAGATGAAACTCAAAATAGGAATTTTAGATTTGAGTAAAAATCTGGAATTCAGTGACATAGGAGTTTAAAATATTATTGTACACATATGCCATTATATAAAAGATCTTGTGAGCCAGTGATAAACCAATCACTTTAGAACTTGAGACTAGTAAAAATGAAACCAAATGATCGAGAGAGCAAACCTCCCACAAATCAGGTGTTCACCGGGTATTTGGCAGGTGGTAGTCACACTGATGCTTTTTGATCCACACCTGAGGTGCCAGTCAAAGGTATGTGAGGATGTCGCATTCGTCATTTCACTCCATTCTCCTCCTTCAAGGTGAATGTTCATCTGCCTCAGTGGAGTGACTTCTGAAGTGACCAGAAGAGCAGTTTTCTCCTAACACTAAGTTAGACCCAGACTCACTGACTCCAGACAGAAAGCAATTAGATGGGGGATATTGTATTGCTATTGCCTGCAATTTAGATAAAACGAGGGCGCACATGGCGCGCGCGCACGTATACACACCCCACCAACTACTGCAGACACTTGTACGCTCCACAAAGCTGCTCCAACACTGAGAACAAAGCGATCTCCCTTCCTGAAACACCGCAAGAAGAAACAGGCTTCTTGAAGCAGGAAAAGGCTGGCAGCGGCTTCTCCAGCTACCCAGAGAGTTCAGGCTGTCTGTCTACACCTCTGTAGTACTTTTCATGCGGAAAGCAATGGTCGCCGAGTGCTAACCCTGCGTCTGAAAATGCACAAAGGTGGTTTGCTTTCTGATACAAAACACGGTTAAAAAAGTGTGATCATTGGTGAGCTAAAGGTTTATCTCCATTGTTTTTCTTCCTGTGCCTAACCCCGCTAACAGAGCCAGTTGCTCTGCACAGCCTGGTGTTGACACAGATCAGCAGCATGAACCTTAAACTGTTGTAAACCTCTATAAAATGTGGCCTTCCTCACATGGTCAGTGATGGGGCCTTGACAGCGCGGCCCCCACCATCTGATAAGCTAGGGTCAGGAGTCACTCGATTGCTTTGCTTTCTTTCTAGCTCTCAAAGACCCAAAAACTTTTCATGTTTTTAATAAGTAAATTGTCCAAACATGTACAGTTTTGTCACACACATTAACTCATCAGAGGCCAATAGGAACCTGGCAAATCTCCTGCAAGGTCATGGGCTGTTCACCTCGTGTGTTGTAACTGTGGGATCAAGCATTTTTAAAATTTAATCATTTTTCTTTGAAAGGCAGATTTACAGAGAGAAGGAGAGATGAGAAAGACAGAAAAAGATCTTTCCATCTGCTGTTTTACTCCCCAAACTGTGCCACAACGGCTGGAGTTGGCCCAATCCGAAGCCAGGAGGTAGGAGCCCCCTTGGGGTCCCACGCAGCAGCTGGATGGGAAGTGGAGCAACTGGGACATGAATCAGTACCCACATGGGATGCTGGCACACATTAGCCACATGAGCCATTGTGCTGGCCTCAGGATTAAGTTTTGGTGGGAATTCTCCACGTAACTGAAATTGACACTCAAGCAATGATGCTGTGTAATGATCACATGATCTTAGCAAGGAAGCAGGTGGAACTACTTTAAGTGACCTGTCAGATGACTTCCTAATGCTGATCACTACTGTTCGCCAGTGGAGGCGACTGGCATGAGACTTTGATGAAGGAAGACTATCCTTCTTAAAGCAAAATAAACCGATAGAGTTAGCCTTTCAGTTCATCCTTGTGTGTTTGGATTCATGAGGCTACTTAGTAATTTTATAATTAGAATTATATGGATGACTTTATTTTGATGTAAGAATATTTTGAGTAAAACATTTCATCCATAGCATGTGGAAAATGCATTTTATTTTAAAAATGCATGAATTTCAAGGTGCTTTCGGCACCAAAATAAACTCATCTTAAATCCATCATCCCATAAGATGTTAAGGTACTCTAGTATGTGTGCCTATAAACACACATACAAATCTATGTATATTTGTGTGTATGTGTGTTGTGCCTGTTTTATAATGTCTCAGAGATCGAGATGACCAGATGGTCTCCATACCAATGTTTGGAATTCAGTGAATCCAGGTGGTTGGGCAAAAGCACTCAATAAATTATAAGAAGAGTTCCTCTCATAGTTGCCATGTGGGAGATGACTTACTCAGTAAGGCATCAAGTTGTGAACAGAAACGCTTCGCTAAAAGACAATGTTTAGTTGATGTATGTGAATTTTTATTCTCTGCCTGGTCTCTGAGATCACCAAGACTCTTCCCGAGATGATGTGTGAAGCAGCAGCGTTGGTGTGTTCTTTAAGACGCTGTGGGAGCGCGCAGGGAAGGTGCCAGGGGTGTAGCAAGCCTCCCTCCACTTGCTGCTCCGTGCTCCTTAAGTGCTGCCACCGTGCCTGACCTCGGGTGGGAAGTGCAGAAGGAAAGTGATCTATTTACAAATTTGGAATTGTGTACTTGTTCGGTCGCTTGAAGTTTTCAGTCTTGCAAAATATGGCACCGTTTCATTGCCTTTTGTCTAGCATTTCTGTTATTGATTTGTTCATCCTCCTTATTGTTAATTTGCTGATCACAATCCTGGTGAGGACTTAGCCCAGGAAAAGTAGCTCTCACTCTCCAAACCCAGATACAGATCCACTGATTCATAATCCAGCGATACTTTTAGGTCGCATATTACTTTTTTTTTTTTTTACAAAGAAATGACTGGTTAGTTGAAAGAAAACATTGAGTACTAACCATGCCAAGCAATCCCAGCCTCTTTTTATAGGACACAACTGGTTCCAAATCAACTGAGCATTTGGCAATGAGTTCCACTTTTTTTAAATCAACACTGTATGAGTCAGTCATGAGCCAAAATAATTTGTGACTAAGAACAGGTAAAATTGACTTTGAATCTATAAAGCTTGCTGCAGTTGTCTTACCAATCAGAAATGGCAGATTTTGCTCATTTTGTCTAATCTCCAGTAGTTTGACTTAACACTGGAGAGTGGCAATGGCCCAATTTCTAGCACCTGTTTCCTTTTGAAATCATAGCTGCCTCTATTCTTCTTCTTCTTTTTCAGATTTTAAATTTTTATTGAAAAGCCAGATTTACAGAGAGAAGAAGAGACAGAAAGATCTTCCATCCTCCAGTTCACTCTCCAAGTGGCTGCAACAGCTGAAGCTGAGCCAATCCAAAACCAGGACGTGGGGCTTCCTACAGATCTTGCCTGTGGGTGCCTGGTCCTAAGGCTCTGGGCCATCCTCGACTGCTTTCTCAGGTCACAAGCAGGGAGCCACGTGGGAAGTGGAGCATCCAGAATATGAACAGTGCCTTCATGGGATCCCAGCGTATGCAAGGCGAGGACTTTAGCTCCTAGGCTATCATGCCATCCCAACTCCAACAAATCCAGAACATTTGTTACTTCAAAGCCACTCTTCACTTGACACAAGCTTGATGTTGAAATCCTGAGGAAGTTGGGTATAGTTTCCATATTTTACATCTTGCTATGGATTATGAATCATCATATTATGGTTTGCTTTAATTCACAGGTTAATTTTCATAAATAATTTAACTGAAATTCTGGATTTATGGAGGGAATCGTAACACAGGGTGAAAAATCTGATGGTGGCCTGTGGTCTCTTATTCTGTATGACCTTCCAGAGCTGGCTGGGCATGAATCACACCCCAAAGGTGTGCCTCTGGACTGCTCTCCAGTCTCTCTCATCAAATGTATTATCCCCATAGGAATATCCAGCACTATCTAAGGGAATAATTAGCATTCAAGGTGGTAAGACCATGTCCACATGATGAAAAGTGTTTTGAAAAGGAACAAATGAGTGCATTACTAATGAAAGATTTTTTTTTCCTTTACAAAAAGTCACTGAATTATGCTACCCAGACAGCCCACTGTCCAATAATGCATTGATAAATGGAGGAATAGACGATCACATTAGGAACGCTAGGACATCATTTGCATTTCTCAAAGTTGGTATTCAGAATCAGCCAGCAATGAACTTTCTCTGAAAGTTGGAGGGAGTAAAGCACTCATTTGAGTAGCAATGATGTGCTCCTGCGGAAACAGGAAAAGGAAAGACACACTCTACGCTCTCAGGAACCTGAAGTCCAGGGAAGTTGTTATCAAGCTCTGTTAACTCAGACACACAAGATGACAGTCTTTTACACTGCAACACCAATGCAAATGCGTGTGTATGAGTTAAAACACCTCCAGAGTAACATTTACCTTACTATCCACAATGCGGACTGTCATGTTGCGTGCCTGGTCATTTTAAAAATAAATGCCAGTTGCACGCTACAAAATCCATATCACTAACAGGGAATCAGGATTTCAGTTTGCAAAAACAGATTTAGTGCTGACTGTTAGTCTACATTTTTGATGAATACAGCTGATGAACCATGATACTGTCACAAAAATGAGCATTTAGAAAACAATGCAGTAAACATCGCCCTTAGGACAGCCACAGTGTGACATATGTTAAGATCTCAGTACAAGTCTTGATGAATTAATTTCTACAACATCACAGACAAGAAGATGGTACAGGGCCGAACCCTGAGCGAACCTCAAGCAGAGAAGAGATGGCCTTGTTTGGGCAAAGATATCAGACTGATGGCAAACAAGATTAGCAATAGAATGGCTACAAGTGATGAATATTCTCATAAAATAAAATGAGCCGCTGCAGAACGTTTAGAATTTTGTGACCAATGCACCCGGATTTGCATCTCAGATTATCCACTGGCTCGCTTTATATCTACATATACAGATGTAATTTATCATATCAGCTATTTTTTCATGCATGTGTGTAACTAAATGACTTTCAGAAAAGGTGAAAGTTCGTCATTAGAGGATGTGTATAAGATGGTTTGCATGTTTTGCATTCCATATTCACACATATGCATATTACATTGACCACTGTTACACTTTAAATTTCATCTGATCATGGTGAAGTTATCAATGCACTTGAAAAAAAAATCTACATTGAAGTCTACGTGTCTAGGTCGGGGCAGCAGTATTTAATCCACATTTGTCACATTTTTCTACAGACTTGTAAGCATTTAGAATTAAAACTGTAAAGAATTAAAGATGTTACATATGTGCTTCCAAATTCCATGTGTGAAATTTCAAGGAAAAAAAGGAAGCATGGAAGTATTGGATAGAACACCTGGAATAGTCAACTGTGAATCACACTTAGTATGAAGAGGAAGAGCATTCGGTTGGTGACTGAGGGCGGGTGTCGCTGCCGTAAGCAGTAGCGGGGCCAATATCAGGGTTTCTCAGGTTCTCCTGCATGTTAGACTTACCACCGTTATACATTAGTAATACAGACTTGAGGGCCTTCCCATGAAGAGACCTTGACTCTGATGTTTGGGCAGATCTGCATGCTTTTTACACACTCAGCGTTCCATCCTTCTGACCATCCCTTGAGAAGCCACTCAGACCAACTGTGGTTTGGGTTGGACCATACATTAGCAGCACCCAACATAGTGCATATCCTGTGACACTCTTATTTATTCTTAGCAAATAAGTAGAAATTCCAGGCAACTTTGTGCTGCCTCTGACTTTGTTTTCCATCTCCACTGTGTACCTTACAGCAACAGCCCAGTGCTCTTGTATGACCCTTCTGGGGTGTTGTGGCACACATCTGCCCACTCATGTGTACCCATAGGCGTACACAGGATGCTTCGAGTTCCACTTCTTACAGCAGAGCTATACTGACTCAGATTCTGCAAGTGCTGGCAGTATTGCTCTAAGAAACGGAGCTACTCCCCAACAAGAGCAAATTTGTGACTGCATCAGCATCTGTTCTACTTTATTAATGAAGGATCAGCTCTCTGCACATACAACACTGTTTATTTAGAATCATACTGAAGTGGTAGGGAGCCCACAGTAAGAAAACATTGCTGGGGTCCAACGCTGTGGCCTAATGGCTAAAGTCCTTGCCTTGCATGCGCCAGGATCCCATATAGTCCCAGGTTCTAATCCCAGCAGCTTCCAGTTCAGCTCCCTGCTGTGGCCTGGGAAAACAGTCGAGGATGGCTTGAAGCCTTGGGTTCCTGAACCCATGTGGGAGACCCAGAAGAAACTCTAGGCTCCTGGCTTCGGATTGGTGCAGCTCCAGCCATTGCGGCTGCTTGGGGAGTGAATCATCGGACGGAAGATCTTCCTCTCTGTCTCTCCTCCTCTCTGTATGTATCTGATTTTGAAATAAAAATATGTAAATCTTAAAAAAAAAAAGCAAGGAAAACCTTTCTGGCCAAGCCCAAGATGATTTTGGACAAATCCACATTAGTGCCTTAGCTCTGCAAGCACACTGCTTTCTGTATGACTTGTCCATACTCATTCACTTACTCAGTGGCCACCTGGCCGGTCTGTCCACCAGGTGGTCAACGCGTCTTCTTTTTTCTACCTGTCTTCCTCTGGATGATTGTGGGGAAAAGGATGTGTTTCTTTTCCCTGTCCTCTCTGCTCATGTATGCTCTCGCTCCCAGCCCCGGAGGCATTGTGGAAATGCCCTCATTCTCTTGTTTCCTTCCCTACACCAATCTCTTTGCAAAGCTCAATGTCTTTGGATGAAATACCAAGGAAATTTTGATGATGGCATGTCATAGAAATGCATTATTGATGCATTAAGACTTCAACGAAGTTTACATTTTATACATGTGCTGATGTCATTCTTAAAACTGATATGGAAGATCGGGAGACTTATGTAATGCAATAGGACAGATAAGTCACAATCTTCAGACTTGGAGGTTGTTGCAATCATAAGCTATTCCTGTTGTCTCCATTATTCCTATTTCATGAGTTCTGGGTGGGCTATGTGCTCAGTTCAGGCTAAGTGCAAGAGACAGGCAAGGAGTGATTGCTGCTATCTCCTTGGTGGGTCTTGGGAAGTTGCTATTTTAGGTCTCCCAGCTGCTGAGGAGCCCAAGGAGGAGTGAGAGTCCTTACTCTGGTCCAGGACCTGGACATGCCTACAGGCTCCAACACAGAGAGCTCTGTGCTCTCTGACAACCCCTGTCCCCGTCCCCGCCCCGCCAGCCCAACCCATCTCTGCTCTACACAGTCTGGCGAAGCTTCTGCCAGGGACCAGGACACCACTCTGAGGGGCTTATCAGAGACAGAAGGAGGATAGTGGAGGGGAGGCAGACACGGGTGAGAGAAGCTCCCTGTTTCAACCTGTCCATGGCATTCTCTGAACACTCTTGCATACCTGGCTCAGCTTTGCTGGGTTGCTCCCCATTAGAAAATGGCAGTCTCTAAGGATATGTCGGCGATGTGTTTTGGAACCTAATTGTGGAAATGGTGGATAATGGTTTTGATGGAAAAATGTATTCAGCAATTGAAACCAAAAATTTGGAAACATGTATCTAGGATTTAACCCTCTTGCCAAACTGAGAAATTATTTTTCACTTGTATAGCAGTGTAATTCCACAGACATAAAGTTGACATCTCATCAAAGACAGGCAAAAACAAAGAGGAAAACATCCGAAAGTTACAATGATTTTTTTAATGCTGAGAAAGAAACCACTAATATTGTAAGGCAAACATACAGAAGTTTTCTCAAGCAGGAAGTAAAAAAACAAACAAACAACAAAAATAAACAAGCCACTCAGGGAAACATGGCACAGTCAAAAATTTAAATAATCATGTCTCGAGAAATGTACCTCATTAAAAATTGGATCCCAAGAAATTTATATCATAAAAGTGTGAAATTAATATGCATTACTTTATTCTTACTATACAGTAATCTGCATAGAATGAAATATTAAAAAATAAATTGCATTAAATAAAAATCAATTAAAGAACTTCTCTGAACATTTTAAACAACACATATAAACATATCACACGTATATTTTAGGTAAAACTTAGGTCATCCTGAAATATATTTGAGTAATTGGTTTTTCCAACTTCAACGAGAGGCTGCTCTAACTATCTTTCCATGCCATTTACAATATAATAACCAAAAGAATATGTTTACTATTTAATTGTGGTTGGTTAAATTTTAATTAACCAACACTTTTCAAGAAAAAGTAATTTTTAAGCTGTTACAAAAGTTGGATATTTATGTGGGGGACCACATGATGTTATGTACTGAAACATCACAGTATGCATTTACTCAAGCTGTTTAACATTTTTATGACAGAATATTCAAAATCCTTTCTTTGATTGTTGTGCTAAAAAATCCATTTCTTTTAGATGTGACATTAGATGTTTGGATTGTTTAGCATGAGTTTTGTGTAGTTGGCTTTCTAAATCTTTTGCTTTTACCATGGTGTCTGTGTCGCCTGGACAGTTCAGATGTGTGACTCCCAAACACCTGATTATTTCAGTCAATTGAAAGAAACAACTGGCTAGCCCAGCACCTGATGTTAGTTATTTTTCTCCTCTTAAACAGGAAGATGCGCTAAATTCTTAGGATAACTCACACTCTCCTAGTGCCTATGAGAGAAAGGAAGTGCTGGTGACAGAAGACTCAAGTCACAGGAGCCTTCATTTCTCAGATGCCTTGTGACAAAGTGGTCCTTGGATTCATTTTCTCAGTTAAGGCTGTAGTTCCATGTTAATTTTTCAGTGAAGTTCAGTAAGGGGATAATTGGCCTTCCGGCTGTCCCCAGTGATGAATCATTAGATGTATTTGAAAAGGCAGATGATGGACCATTACATATGATGATGGACCATTAGACACACTGTTCGAGGAAACAGAAAACAATATCATACTGCCTGGTTAGGTGAGTGATAAGAATAAGCCGATGGCATTGAAAATAAATTGGATGTCAGGGTCTTTCTGAATTCTGTCGCTGGCATGAGAAAGAAGACCTGCATTTCAGAAAGAGTAGTCACTGCTAATTCAGCAAAATTAGCCTTTCCACCCTTCCAGCATTGCTATCATCATCCTCAAAACACATTTTTGTGATAAGAAACAGTGACCAAAACTTAGGAAAGCTGAAACAGTGAGTCGTTGTAGTCAAACATTTTGGGCGAATGTTTGTAGGTACGCAAAGGGCCCTCTTTCGTAGGTCTTTTCTGAACACATGTGAATCCATATGAAGCACAGATCCATTTAAATTCACTTTAAGGAGTGGAGGGCAGCAGGGGTAGAACCAGCTGTGTGATGTTTGGCCCTTATTATTTTCACATTAGCACCTGTTGAATTAGCGCTATTAGCACAGTAGAATTCGCCTGCACACCTCCTTGTTGTTACGTTTTTTCAGTGTGAGCATGTTGTAACATCATGATACAGAATAAATGATGAAACTGTCCTTATAATAGAGGTTTTAAATAAATAAAATCACTTGAGGAGGGTGAAACTAAGAAGCAGTTACTCACCACAAGCTGGCTGCTGAGTCCTGGAGCCTGGGATCTGCAGGGTGGGCCTCCTGGGTGCGGTTCATGACCACCTGGACCAACACAGAGAGAAAGCATTTTCTTGAGCTGGCTGTTTATCATATTCCCCTATTTGAAGTGTATTAGCTGTGAACTTAGTTCATTTTCCACTTTGAAGGCAGTTTGTGGGGGTTGTTAATGAAATTTGTGATTAAGAATTTAGGACACATAGATTTGTCATTTTTCTTCCCATAATCAATAAGTTTCTTATCCAAGATGCTCAATTATGATCTTGACAGAATATTAAGAATATTAAGAAATACAAAACCATCAAATGTAGGTACATTAGACATAATTAAGTTCTGCTTTCTTCCAAATGATTCTCCACACTTTCTATTTCCTCATTAATGTTAGTATGACACTTTATATTAAAAGATTTTTGAACATCTCTGGCTTTGGTATTAAGATGATACAATAGTCCACGTTAAGAGAGGTAAAACATAACAAATAGCCATGATAGCTTCTTGCCAATCAAAAGCACTTAATTCAGGGTAATCTGTGAAAGACTTCCAGGTAAGCGTACATTCTTTCTTTGTAAAAGGATGAGGAAGTACAATGTGCTGCCTTCATCCCTGCTGGGTTAGTTGGCATCACGCTGACTTTGGGTGCTCGGCTTGCCTTGGCTTCCATAAGGACAGCACCTCGGCAGGCAGCAGCACTGTAGTGGCTTTGAGGAGCTACCTCGGCAGGTGGGGCTGTGATCCGCTGGGAGAACATGCATGTCTAATAAGGGCTCAGGCGCTGTTGGCACTACACTCTAGACAGCACTGTATTCAAGAGTCAGCTCCATGCTTTTCCTCACGTGCTCTGTGTCCTTCAAGGGTGTTGGGGCATCTTGGTAGAGTGCAAAAAGGATCAGTCATATCATTTCAAATCCACGTTCTTGCTACTTGCCACCAGCCCTGCCATTCTCAGGACTGTCTTCTTTCTGTGATGAACACTGGAAAGCAAACTGGTTTATTCCATATACCGCATGAGCAAATTAAATCATGCTTTTGTCTAAGTTGTGCGAGGCAATGAAGAGCAGCAGTTACTCTCCCTGTTGGATAGATGTGGAAATGAGGCCAGAGAAAGGGTTTTCCCAAGAACGTCATCTGATAAACGATGGAAAGGAACCAGTTGCAGTTCCAGTGCTGACGTGGTCCTCACTGAGTGGAGCCATCCCTCTTAGTGACATGGGAGACAAAGGATTCTGTGAGAAGAGCAGCTGTCTCCGTGCCATTGACCTGGCCTGGGAGTGAGCCGGAAACAGCTATCATAGCTGAAAGAACTCCCTGGGGACTCAGCTCTATGGACCTCAACCCAGGGAACCGCCTCGCCCGGCAGCCACTGTTAACACCAGCAGAAAATCAGAACAGGAGCAGGGTCCATGCTGCTGAGCTGGGTGCCAGGCCTCGCAACTCCTCCTTGCTTCTCAGCATCTCAAAGCTAGACCCGATCATGGGTATCCTGGATCACAAGGTCTGTGGCGAAGGCTGAGAGATGGCACCTCTCTGGCCTGTTGTATGAGAATGTATGTGTTGTCTCACCTCACCCACTGACACTGGACCAGGCATACATTAAGCAACTTAATACATGTCCTGCAGAAGAGAAAACGAGGTCACTGGTTGGTTGCCTTCTGATAATAAGTGTTTTGTTTTAAAGATTTGCTTATTTTTGTTGGAAAGGCAGGCCAGGCTTAGGGAGAAAAGGATAGATGGAAAGAAAGATCTTCCATCCCCTGGTTCACCCCCCAATTGGCTGCAATGGCTAGAGCTGGATCAATCCAAATCCAGGATCTAGGAACTCTTTCCAGGTCTCCTACTCGGGTTCAGGGTCCATGACTTCAGGCTGTCCTCTCCCGCTTTCCCAGGCCATAAGCAGGGAGCTGGATGGGAAATGGAGTAGCTGGGATATGAACTGTCACTTATATGGGATCCCGGCACTTGCAAGCTGAGAATTTAACCATTGAATCATTTGGTCGGGAGCACTAGGCAGACAGAATAGAAAGGGAGCTGACCCATTACACATCATTAACATATTTTAGCAGGGACTACAGACACATCAGCGCATGCCTTGCCCATGCTGGTGTGAAATCCGATAGAGGCTGGGCTGTGACTCCTCCAGGCTCTGTCTGACAGAGTAGAATCTGTCCTAGAGAACCCACGTGCCACTGACTTTGCAATCCGGACTTTCCAACAGTTATTGTAGATAAGAACCCACTGCCTTTCCCCACTTCCTGCTCCTTCTGGCCTCTCCATGGTCTCATTTGTTCTTGGGTGTGGAGTCGTCCTGCCTTGTGGCATAATTCCCCTTCTACACAGTAACCCCAGCATTAGTGAGTGATTGTGGCTGTCTAGACCTGTATGCATATTCAAGCTAGGACTCTGAACTTGGGAAGCCAAGGGACAGGTTTTTTCTTCCAGACACCTCTTAGTCATCCTGGTCACGACAGCTGGGTGTGCAGCCTCTCTTGGTCTTCTGGCACTGGAGGTATGAGACAGACTGAAGAGTCTAGAGAATAATGACAAGGTTGACTAAAGGCTTGAGTACAGAAGTCCTGCTGGTTCTAGATATTCAAGTAATTGTCTCTTTACATAATTTTTGGAATAAGAATCGACAAGCTAAAACATGTGATAGTGAAAAACATGCTAATTAATATAGTCACATTTGATAAGGTGACAATAGAACAGGCTCTTAAGTAAAAATCACACACTTTGGAAATGACCAAATTGCAGCAACTTCCAGGGACACATTTTGCCCCTAATGGAAGCTTGGCCTGTGATACAAGGTTCATTTGTTTGGGGTTATACTGCCTTACACACTCTCGGAAAGCCCTGCAGACTTGGAGCCTCTAGGCAAGGTTCATTTACAAGTTTTATCTCCCTATAGTCAATTCTGAAATTCCAGCGGTCATGTTCAGACATAGCTTACCAGAGAAATCATTTCATTCATTTTCGATGACATTTTGTGTCTCCCAATCTGGGCTATCGAGACTTTCTATTTTGACATGTTCATTCTAGTTGAGTAAATTTAGAGGTGAAGATACTGATTTGAAATCGTCTGGGCAAGGCAGGCTCCCACTTTCATTACCCTTTCTGGAAATCCAGATTTTCAATTTCTACTTTGAGTGTTTACAAACTGCAACGGAAAGTGAATTTTCTGCTGAGCCTGAGTTGGAAATGAAATTCTCAAGAACTCTTGGAACCTTTGTAAAGACTTCACCAAGACACGCATTGAAGGGGGCTGAGGGAATTGCAAATATTCCCCTCCTCGGAGTACAAATTGCAAGGTAGGGAGGGCCTCCTCTGGGGAGCTGAGCAGCCTGTCCTTGGAGCCAGTCTGGCCACGTATTCATGGTGCACTGAAAGGGGTGATTATTTGATCTTTGTGCTTGCTTGTGTTGGCGATTAGAGTGGCTGAAGGGCCAACGCCATCTCTGGCACATCATTAAGGTTGGATAAGTGGGAATGATTACTGCTACCCTTTGCTGTTGGCAAAGTTATCATGTATGTAACCTGACTAACCTGGGTTTTCTTCACTTCCATTCTGAGCAACAAGGTGCCCCATGGTCCTAGCTTTTCAGTAAATGCTTGCACAGAGCTGCCCAGCTCACAGTCCTGCGTCCCTGGGTGAGACATACCTTCCACTCAGAAAGTCAAGTGCTGTTTAGAATCTGAAGTCGAAGGGATGGGGAGAACCAGTGGCACAGTGAGGTTGCATCTTGGAGAAAGGAGGAATGGAGTTAAAACAAAGAAGCATTTCTTTTGTTTGATAAATACTTAGCTATGTTGGACCTGGTGGGGATCTCCGAAGCAGTAGATTTAAGTTACAGTCTTGGAGCTGGTGTCATGATGTCAGCATGGTGGTTTAGTTGCGTTAGGCAACTACCTGTTAATGTTAACATTCCTCACAGATTTTGGATCAAGTCCCAGATGTTCTATTTTCCATCCGATTCTCTTCTAATGTGCCTGAGTAAGTATTAAGATGTTTACTGGCCTGACATGGTGGCCTAGCAGCTAAAGTCCTCACTTTGCACACCCTGGGATCCCATATGGGTGCCTGTTCTAATCCCAGCAGCCCTACTTCCTATCCAGCTTCCTGCTTGTTGCCTGGAGGGGCAGTCAATGTTGGCCCAAGGCTTTGGGACCCTCTTTTGCGAGACCTGGAAGAGGCTCAGGGCTCATGGCTTTGGATTGGCACAGCTCCGGCCATTGCAGCCACTTGGGCAGTGAGTCATCGGAAGGAAGATCTTCCTCTCTGTCCTCCTCTCTGTATATCTGACTTTCCAATGAAAATAAATAAGCCTTTAAAAAAAGAGATGTTTACATGAGACTCCTGCACCCATATGCAAGAACCAGATGGAACGTTTAGCTCCTGGTTTCGGCCTGGTCCGGTTATATCTATTATGACCATCTCAGGAGTAAACCAGCCTTTAGAAGATCTTTTTCTCTTTCTCTCCCTTTCCCTCTCCTTCTCCCTGTGTGCATGTCCTTCCCTGTAACTCCGACTTTCAAATAAATAAATCTTCACAAGAGTGTCCTGGTCTCTACTGTTGTGCTTTCGCCATTTCCTATCGCACTCAGTTACTATGTCACTGCTGCTTCACTCGCTGAGTGTAGGGAGAGACAGGGACACACTCCACGTTCATGGATTGAATTCTTCCTTGCAGGGTCTCCCTGACTTCCTGATCCACCTGTCATTTGAGGGAAGGTCTTGGCCCGTATTTCCCATGTTGCAGTCATGACTCTGGGTAAGCTAATTATCCTATATAGGACATCCTTCATAATAATAATAAAAGAGCAGATGGACAGTGATGCACTTGAAATGTCCATTGAACAGTTAGAATGTGGGCCTAGTACTCTAGATGAAAGCTCAAGCTGAGAGGTAAGCATGGTTGGGGTCTGTTCAGTGGTAGCACCCGAAGCCCCTAGATCATGAGAGACACCAGCAGAGTGTCAGATGCTTGTGTTTTGTGAAAATGCTCCGGCCGCTAGCAGAAGCGTTTATGTCCCAGTTACAGGTTCAGCCCTTTCCTGATCTCAGTTGTATACCAGTCTGAGTGATAGTGATTCCCCAAGCCTTTTGCAGCCTCTCACTTTTGGTTATATGGTTTATTAATGGGAGTGTACTAATTCATTCCCACCCATCTACTTGGGATTGATGTTCTTGGTCATGTGGAGTGGAAAACTATTTGCAATACCTTGGGACATTGGCAAGCAATCAACAGCACCCTGGAGCTTGACTGTGCTTGGCAACTGAGCAACGGCTTCCACACAGTGCAGGGCACAAGTGGGTCTGGTGTCCAAAGAGGCCTCCGGGGTAGGCATACATCAATAGCTCTACCCCAGTACTGCAGTTGACAGGTAGGCATACATCAATAGCTCTACCCCAGTACTGCAGTTGACACAAGAGAAGATTGTCAAAGTGGAGCAAGATGCCAACTCGAGGCAACTCAGAACCAGAGAATCTGATGAGTGGTTGTGGAGTTGTGTGATGTTGGAGGTAGGGAGAGCGGATGGGGCAAGCTCCCTGGAGGAGATTCCTCACGTGCTTTCCTGTCTGGACGTCTGAAATCTGACAGATCTTCCTGCTTAAGTTTTGTCTTATTCTTAACACAATGCCTTCATTCCTAGTTCCCCTACATCTCATCTCCCCGCCAGGGACAACATCACAAACCTCTGATCCCTCTGGTGATTCTCAGCTCCTCACCTCCCAGGTCTTTTTGGTAATTAGGCCTTGCACTTGGTCTGCACCACTTTCAAGAGGACTTTTTCCATGATGTAATCTTTGTTTCTAGGCATTGTCTGAAATGGCAATCCCGGCGATGTCATAGTATCTTATCTTTTACAAGTTGTTATGTGCGTTTCAATGATCTTCTTTTCTGTGTTGGGAGGCCCATCGTATCAAGGACACTGTGTTTCCTGTCTTGGAGATGCACGTGTTGTGCATTGTCAATTTGTCCACAGGACTAGGTTGGTAGTCTTGACCACAACCTCTGAGAAGTGTGAATTAAACATTTGTGAGAAATGCACAAACGTTGCCTCTCTGGTTTGCTATAAATAGAACCTTGGTCTTGATGTATCACATCTGAATCCAAAGGACCACCCCCTCCCCAAGTGTATGCAGGATACCTAGCATTCTTCCTTTTCCTCTCAGAAGGCGGATTAGTACCACCTGTCTCAGCTAACATTCATGGGATTCAGCAGGAAAAACAGTATTAGGAGGGGGAAGCTCCTTTGAATGCAGTATTTTAGGATTATTCCTTTGGTTGCTAAACTGGTACCTTTGTATTCAAAGGTGATGAGACATTTTTTTGGCTGGGAGACAGAGACGTCCCAGAAACGTGTCAGGTTAAAAGAAGGCTGCTGAACTCTGTGAGTCTAAGCCGTTGGCGGGGCTGAGCCTTCCGCTGTGGGAGTTGCTTACATTTTCTTCCTACTGTTACAGTTGAGGGGAGGATTGTGGTCATCATCTTGCTGCCCCATCCCACCCCTTCTTTGATGGAAGGTATTAACCTGGGCCCCCTTCCTAGCTGAGCCTCTGGCAGCAATCCCAGCCAGCTCAATGTCTCTCTTAGCATGGCAGGAGAGGGGAAGCATGGTGGATCCTGCTTCAAAGGGCCTTCTGCAGCTGAGAGGCCTGAAGCTTTTGCTGGGATCCCGCACCCAAAAGGGATGGTCCTAAGGGCTAGATTCTTAGCTTTTGGCTATCTGTATCTCCCCTTTCCTAAAATAAAGAGAATAGAATTTTCTTGCAGCAGTGTTGGGAAGATTAATGAGTTAATGTTTAGTGAAGTGCCTTGAGAGTCTCAGATGAAAGGCACTACATAATAATTATAACAACACTTTGTTCTTACATAGTGCCTTTCTTCCAGGGAGCTCGAATGCTTTATAAAAATTATTTCATTAATCCTCACAGCATCTCTCAAAGGAAGGTAGCAATTATTATTCCCTATTCTTATAGTTGGAATCTGGGGCACTGAGTGGTAAATTGGCAGGACCAAAGTTAGTGAGCAGGTAGTTGGTGAAAGCCTCAGTAGATCTGATTCAGGTCTGATGTAGTCATTATCAACTGACTCACTCACCAAGCGTTCTCCAGGAATATAAGTCAGACACTAGAACTGCTAGAAAAACGCAGGATGGACAGGAAAGAAATATCAAATCCATTCTTTGCCACAGAAGAGACAGCTCGGTTGAGCATGCAGTAATAGAAGCAAATACGCATCCAAAATGGGCAAAAAGAAACAAAACATCTTAGTTTTGATCAAGAGAAATCATGGGCTTGAGTTGTCAGTGATGAGTTCATCAATAGAGAGAAGGATATGGAAAACAAGCGTGTCTCAGTGAGATGGAGTGGCAGAAACTACCTGGGGAGTGAGTTCCACTTGCCTTGTTGAGTGTGAGTCCTGACACCTGACTGGTCAGACCTCTGTACCTGTGGGTAGTCAATAAATATATATATATAAAACCTTAACAGCAATTATCGATGTATTGGATAAAGGACAATATATGTAGTGTTTGGTTCTAAGTAGTTTCAAGTGTGCCCTGGGGATCTTTGGGTAAGGGGATGATTGTCCACGTAGACAATTAGCTTTGGTGGTTAAATACTAGAAAGCATGGATGTGGAGAAGATCGGAGCTGGGAAAATATTTCTCTAACTCAGAATCGATACCTTATGGTTTTTCTTTTTCTCAGTGATTTTATTAACTGGTGCTGCCATAGTGTAAGACATTCTGCACATGATACTTCAAGAAAACAACTGGAACAACGCTCTTTCAAAGCTAGGCTGCTTTCTCATTTCATGAGACATGCAAATTTCATCTTATTTTTAAATGCAACTGATCTATAACAGCGCTTGTTAATGATGCCATAGTGAGAGACTGTTACTCTTCTGCTTGGAAATTCATCAATTCATCAGGCAAAATAGTTGAGTCTGCATCAGTTATTTACTACAACAAAGAACAAGTCCTTCGTCACTGTTAGGTGCGGGAGAATGATCTTCAATGCTGGAGTGTTCATTGGTATTTCATGTGATAAACTATTTGATGATTAGACATTTTTTTTTTTTACTTTCACCCATGATTATAACTATAGTGAACTGTAAGAACAGTTTCCCATCACTTGTATTTTTTTTTCTCCTTGCCAAAATCTGTCTTAACTGACAGAAAGCAGTAAAGCTGCTTTGCCTCCACTGGAGAGTCTTACAAGAGTTTTCGGGCTTCCTATGGGATACAAGTGGTGGGTGCACTTGGTGCTCACACTAACGGAGCTATTGGTCTCTCTTGGATGGTAGTGACTTGGGAAAAGTTGTGAATTCAGAATATCCTGCCAAGTGTGAGTGCTGACACCTGACTGGTCAGACCTCTGTACCTGCGGACAGTCAATAAATAATTCTTGACTAAACGGCAGTTAGCTCATTCAGAAAATGTGTTTTTGAGCAACAATTGCTTCATAAGGAATGTGGGCTATTTTGGTTAATTGCGGTGAACGTATCAATGATGTCAGGCAGCTTGTGCTGTGGTAGGAAGCATCTCTACATGTCGGTGACTAACAAGGAAGGTTTAATTCTTGTTTGTGTCATTTGCCTTGTAGATTTTAGTGACCCCAGAATGCTATCTTTTAGGTGATAGTGATAAAATTCAAACTTTTTTGGGCTAATATACATGTCAGTGATTGCTAAATCAGAACAAGAAATAATTCATAAATTGACCATGAAAAACATCCAAGAAGTTCCACACTTGACTTCTACTTGACTTCTACTGATCAAAACAAATCACACGGTTGTGATTAGTTTCAGAGGGACAAGACGCTAGTATCCTGTCTCCTGTCCGTACAAGGGCTCATATCAGTGAACAGCAGAGAATATTCTGTCAGCTTTTGACATTGTGCTTGGAAAGTTATTTTTTCTTTGAAATAAATCACATTGCCATTGAAGGAACATGCATGCTAATGTTTGAAAATCCAATGATGTATTCTCCCTGGTTTTCCTGGAAGATGAATTGGTTGTTTCTTAAATGTAGCATATAATCTGAACCTCTTGATTGCGTGGTGTCTGTTCACTGGGTAAGAGGTATCTCGTGGGTCTTTCCTTCCTGCATTCTCCCTACCTAGGATTGCTGATCTAGCATTGTGACATTGACAAGTATTACCTCAGATACATTCGGAGAAAGACATGGACAGAAAAACTGAATTGACTTCCTCTAACGGAAAAAAAAATACCATTTTATCATGATCAAAAAAGCCCACAAGTGGGCTTAATTTCACTTTGGGATTACACAAGCACATTAAGAAAAGCAGAAGTCTCCTTATCCAACCCCCATCCTACTCCTGAATTGCCAAAGTGACTTTTCAGAAACATTTTTCAATTTTGACAATTGATGTTGTGCTTGATATGGGGCAAGGGGGATTCCAGGAAAACCCTACTTTTAAATGAATCTAGAGAACCTACCAAAGGGAATGTTGCACATCAAATGGAGGAGCACATTCCAGTTGACTGTTGTTCAGGAGACTTTTTGTTTGCTTTACTTATTTGAAAGTCAGAATTGCAGAAAGAGAGGGAAAGACAGAAAAAATCTATCTGGGGCCCTGCGCAGTGGCGCAAGTGGTTAAAGTCCTCGCCTTGCACGCCCGGGATCCCATATGGGCGCCGGTTCTAATCCCAGCAGCCCTGCTTCCCTTCCAGCTCCCTGCCTGTGGCCTGGGAAAGCAGTCGAGGACGGCCCAAAGCTTTGGGACCCTGCACCCGCGTGGGAGACCTGGAAGAGACTCCTGGCTTCGGATTGGCATAGTATCGGCCATTGTGCTCACTTGGGGAGTGAATCATGGATGGAAGATCTTCCTCTCTGTATCTCCTCTCTATATATCTGTCTTTCCAATAAAAATAAAATCTTAAAAAAAAAAAAAAAGAAAAAATCTATCTGCTGGTTCTCTCCCCATATGGTCCAAGTTCTTGCACTTGATCAGGCTGGAGTCAGATGCCAAGAACTTCCAGGTCTCCCATGCGGATAGCACGGGACCAAGCACGGGACCGTGCTTTCCCAGGCCGTTATGAGATGGCTGGATCATAGATAAGAAGCTGAGACATGAACTGGTGCCCAGACGGGAGGCCACCAAAACAGGCGGGGGCTTGATGTGCTGTGCCACAGGGCCAGTCCCCATCAATCCATCCTGTAGTGTGTACTTAGGTATCTTAGGCGCACAGAGAAGCTGAATTACAAGTTTAATATTCTTATGAAGTTGCCTACCTCTTTTCACTTTAAATTTTATTCATTACTTCTCCAGTGATTTTTCACAGCATTAAAACAGAAAAACAACACCTCTTCCTCATTGCCAAGGATGTATTTTGAAGGCTGTCAGTATTTCCATCACTGTTAGCTACATTACTCACTTGGCATCTGTAATTTTCTCTTTCATGCCCATTGCCCAATTATATGACTCTGGTCACCTCTGATATGTGTGAATTGGGCCAAGGCAATGATTTCTCAATGCGCAATTAATCCCACAATTGTGTAGGGATGATTTGAGGTTCTTTGTATGAAGCAGGAATGAAATTGTTTTCTCTGCTATGTGAGGACGGCAGTGTCCTCGACTCTTTAGATCTGTTACATGAGCATTTTAGAAGCCTTCCTTCTGCAGCCTTGCAGTTCGGAAGGAGCCAATGAGTTTTTGCTCTAACTGGAGCATCCGGAATTTTCCCTGTTTACTTTCCTTCTTGGACCTTGAAGCAGGTAAGTGAGCGTGGCAGGAGTTAGAAGGGAAGTGGAAACTAGTTTTAATTACATATGCAGCAAAGATAAAGGGATGACATAAAATATCACAGGGCCTCTGTGGTCACACAAGGTCTCCTTTTTCTACTCAATGCTTTTGGTGTGCCACCTTGTGTAGTTTAAGGGCAACTTCTTCAGGAACTTCCTGGGGGGAACAGGAGAACCCTTAGACAATGTGCTCGTGCTCGTGTAAGGTTTCCTGTCCAAATGACTGGATAACTGAGAGTGACAGGGTTCTTGGCACAGAGGCAGAAGTGGAGGTGGACAAACAAAAGCAGATGACTTCAAGAAGGGGTAGGCTGCCAGAGGACTTGCAGCTGAAGCCCGAGAGTTTGTCAGAAGCTGCCTTAGGGCATCTTATTTTAGCAACAGCTTGGCAGGGTGATTTTTAGATTTGTCTCAACTGTTTTGGGGTGGAGACTGGGAGACATGCAGAAATATAAGAAGCTAAATGGCCAGAGAGTCTACATTGTTTCACTGTCAAATATAGAAACTTTTGGGTTTTTTTCAAACTCATGTAACAGTAGATCCTGGGGAGGGCCTTCTCGGTCTTGCTCAACAAGCATACGCATATTTGTTCTTGTCTTAGCTTCTGCCACTTATTTCATTGCATGCTCACTTGTACATTCTGCACGCCAGTAGTCTTCATGACCTGGTCACTCTGAATAGCTACCAGCTCTGAGTTGACTGGGACCTAAATTTTTGGAGTTGGGATAATTCTGCCTTTAAAGACTGTATACATTTGCATTCGGGGAAGTGTTTGTGGTAGTGTCTAAATTAGACACTGGCTAAGGGCTGCCCTCTTTTCCTTTTTCTTGGTTCCCAGCTGGATGCAGCCCCTGAACTTTGAGATTTCTAACTCCCAGTGCTCATCTCTAAAATGATCAATCCCAACAAGGTGATTTCCATGTAATAATTTTCTGTTCATAGTTTTAACCTCTTTTGGTGTGCTTCTATTATTTCTTTGTCCTTACTGGTGGTTACACCAGCTCCCAGTTTAATATCATTTGCACATTTCATTAATATGTGGCTTACTCCCTCTTCGAGATCCTTAATAAAGATGTTAAATTAGATTGTATCTGACATTGACCCCTGGGGCACTGCAATACTTTAACGATATCCCGTTTTCCTCTCCGAGGTCTACGGAGTTCTCACAGAATGCACAAGGAGCAGCGCCAGCCTGGGATAAATCTCCCATTTTAATTCTCAAGCAGAAGTCAAGTCATGTGGTTTGGAATAACTTGACATTGCCAGAACATACTTGTAGTTGCTAGGAAGTCATATTTTTGCAATTAAGTACAGGTTTGCCAGAATTCCATGTCAGAGTGCCAGTCTGCTGACAATTACTAGAGATGGTCTGTCTGTCCTGCTTAATGGCTTTCTGTCAAATCGAGAAGGATCTTGTTTTCTAAAATGAAATGAGGCTTTTTCATTTCCAGACTAGCAATCATCTTTCACCAACTTTCTAGCAGCATGCTTCTTCTGTGTTTTGAAACGGATTTATTAAAGAAACAGTTGCATCCACACCCCAGAGTAGACAGACTTTGCGGAAATGCACCAGGCGCCCCACTGAGAGCCTGGCCGTGAGACCAGCTTTCAGATTTCAAGAATGCAAAACCAGTACTTCTTTCAAGAAAAAACACTAATTTTTAAAGAGAAAGTAGAAAATTGTATGATATTGTTGGCATGGAATTCAATTCTTTCATCATAATTAGTGTAATCAGAGAAATCTATGTATTTATAGTACTTGCAAAATTTCTTCAAACAAGTTATAGAATATCTTAAATCAAGGGCACGTTACCAAGCAAACTAGAATTCCTATGCAGTAAAATTAAGTACATTTAAATGGAAAATGTTCTTCCATCATTTAATTGTAAAAGCTTCTAAATCATGCCAAGTGATCAAATATTTTAAAAGCTCCACACTAAATATTATTATGAACTTTTCTTGTTACTTCTTAAAAGTAAACTTTCTTAGATTTGCCAAGTGTTTAAGAATTTCCTCTTGGGCATACACATTAAGACTGTTGCTAAAAAAAGACTGTTGTTCAGATTCTGACAGAAAAGAAGAAAGAGAAAGTGATTGAAAGAACAAACATAACAAGAACTTGGTCTTGTCAATATAATTTTCTTGGAACTACAAGAACCACTGAAAGTGCATTTCAGCATCAATCACAGAAGATAGCATTGACTTAAAGGGGAAAAAGTGTTCTGCTCATCTGGCAGTTCGCACTTCCAAGGGAATTTCCTACCAGGTGATGATTCATCACATTTTGGAAAGGATAATCCTCACCCAATTAGCTCTTCGTGTTGGGCAACCTGTGTCCTGGGACATCACAGTGAAATTCTCAGAGGCATCTGCCACCTCCTAGTTCACCTCCACTGCAAAAGAATGACCGGCCTCCCCTGCTTTGAGAAGTGATAGTGATTAAGGCAATCCACTCAGCAAAATACAGCAGGGCAACCGTTTTGGAGGATGGCAAACTCACTTCAGTACTGTTTGCTTTGATTGAGTTGTGACGGCGGAATTTAGATAGTTCCCTCAACTCCTGGTTTCTGTTTTGCATTAATCATTAGCAAAAGAGCACCATGCCATGCTCTCCTGAACTTAAGTATCTAAAAGTTTAACTGGCAAGAGAAAAAGAAATAGAGTAACATGAGGCTATGTACAGTATGATGTTTGCACAAAATATAGAAGGATAACTCAATGAGAGATGTGTTACTGTCCCAGGACCTTGCCTTTAACTCTGTGTCCACTTCCTGGTTTCTAAGTCTGTCTGTGTGTCCGTAGTCCTTTCTTTTGATCTGTATATTCTTAGTCTAGCTGTGTACTAACCCATTGCACCTTAAAACACTAGTGGCTTCACGTCATTAATACAGTGCTCTCCTTTAATCTGTACTGTACGATAGGGCTTGAGGTGCTTCTTGGAGTAATTCAATTTGGTATGCTCAAATTTCCAGTCTGAAAAGCAGTTATGGCCTCTGTCTGATGCTGTAATTTTTAGACAATTTAGCCAGAAGATGAATTGTTGACTGTCTTAGCGTCACTGCAGAGCTTGTAATGCTATTTTGCTCTGTGTGTGTGTGTGTGTGATTCCACCTTGCAAAAACGTGATGTCATTGCTGTTTCTTCTTCATTCTTCCTTCATGAGAAGGACAAATGTGAGTCCCAGAGTTTCCTTTTGGTTTCTAGAAGTGGAATCAGGAGCACAGGAAGGAGTGCTCAGAGCTGGTCTCTCCCTAATGAGTAAAGGAAAGGCAAGCAGACGGATGGAGACAGAGACATTGAGAATGCAAAAGAGGAGAGGGAGTGGGAAAAGGAGAGAGAGAGAGAGGAAGACATTGCTCTACTTTGGTGTGAACTATGTTACACTTTCTTCCTTTGAATGATGTGTAGTCACTTGTCAGAACAGAGCAGAATAACATATCTAAATCTTATTTTTCTTAGATCTCATGTTTGTGCTACTTCAATGCTGGAAGCCTACTTGTAATTATTATTTAATGTGCATTAAAGAAGTTATTTTATGTGGGGAGTGTGATATGATTGTGATAATCTATTTAATCTGTTTTTGTCGAGTGGATAGTGCTGTACTACTCAATTGCCAACTTAGTTCTTGAGCCAAAGTGCTTATATAATTATGCAAGAAGCAACCTACCCTTTAGACAACCAATAGGTGCATGTTAAAGAGATTTCAAAAAAAATCTTTTTTCTGAGATCGTTTTTTTGTAGCTAGCTTACCTTTTCCAATTGAGCATCAAAGTAAAACGAGAAGCGTGAGTTTGAATACGTGCAGCAGTGGGCACAAAGTTACATCCTAAGTGAGGAAGCACATGGCTGCACAAAGAGGAACACGCATCACGCATGTGGGCACATGCATTGTACCAACCGTTCTCCTGCAAATCTCTCTCTGGCAACAAACTGAATCCTGAGCAGCTTCTGCGTGTGTTCAGTGGGGTATCACACTTACTTTGCCTCTCTCCCAGTTTCTGTACTGACCAGCTATAAAAATACTCATCTGATCATGTCGCTTTTTTTGCATTGAAGCTGGTTTTGAATGTTTCTTAATGGTATTAGGAAAGTATTTGGTCAAAACATATATCCACATGAGGATTTCAAGAATCTGCATGGTCCAGCTCCCTGTCCTTCCCACTCCCTTTGATAAGCACTTCATCATTCCATTGCCTCTCTTTTAGAATCTTGTGCTCATCATGATACGCTTTTCTAAGCAGGATTTCCCGTCACTCCATGCCCCAAACTGTCTCTAGCTAGGACCTGTCACCATTCACTGTTTCGCGAAGATCCCTGTCTACTGCTCCGCCACAGAACTTACTGTACTATAACTCCATTCTCTGTATGATTAAATGACACTGTGTTAAGATGTATCTTTCCCCCAAATTGTCATCTTGCTCAGGGCAGAGCTGAGGTATGACATGTGCCTCCAGAGCTCGGGAGTGTAGCCGCATTCCAGGAGCCAGAGTGCATGTCTGAACTCACACAGTACTGAACTCCACATCAAGCATGTGTTTCCTACATTTGCACAACTATCATAATGCTAAGAGAATGTGCTTTTTCTCATAAGCAGGGTGCTTCTCATGGTATAGTCAAACTGCCAGCATCACTATTCTTGTCATTGAGGGCCATCATTAGTAAAATGCTATTAAGATAAAAATCAGTTGCATACTGGCACTGTAGCATTGAGACAATCTGGAAAGGGAGTGGCTAGGTGACTAATGGGCAGGCAACGGATTGTGTGCAGCTATGAGGGACAGAAGGGGTGATGCGATGCACAGTCTGGGTGGGAGTGGTACTTCTCACTATCTCATCACACTACTCATTTTGGTCCACAATTAAGATCTTTTTTTTAAATTGTTTATTTCTGTTCTTTTACTGTTTTTTTTTTTTTTTTACTTTCATTTACTGGTTTTTTTTTTCAATTTTTATTATTTCATTTTATGACACAGTTCCTTAGGCTCTGGGATTCCTCTAACCCCTCAAGCCCTCCCCCATATTGATTTCTTCCATATTATTACAGCAGTACAGCTCATAACCTGTCATAATTCCATTGTTGCGAGCATGGACATTGCAGAGAGTCCAGCATCTTATTGTCAAGATAAATTCAACAGTTTCATTGGGAGACCATCTTTGATCTGAAAGCAGAGCTGGCAGAATATCATCCCTCAAATGGAAAGCCATAATACAAATTCAACTACAGGAAGAAAAACAGAAATTTACAATATCATGAAGTTAACTAACATGCTACTGAATGACCAATGTGTTAGAAAATTCAAGTTCTTAACCACATCCTGTAACTACTTCATTGACATCTCAATTTTAGTTTCAACATAACTGATTGCTGTAAACCTTAAAATGGTTGTAGGGCACTATTCAGCTGTCTCGTGTCTTTCTTTTTTCATATTTATAATTAGCAGCTTATAGTATTCCAGCAAGATTTTACTGAATTTCATGAATTTTAGGGTAATCCAAACAGGCTTACAACTCTAACAAGCCATACACATATTAACAACTGAGGAGCAGTGCAGTTTTAGGAGGGTTTGCAGAGAAATCTCCAATAACTTAGTGGGGAGTAACTGACCTTTGTGTCCTAACTAGTGAAGTATATGAGAGTCCAAATTGACCTTTTTTTTGTCTGTTCTAAGCTTTCCTTATTGGTCTTTCTGTCTATCTGATCTAATTTTGGGGGCTCTGGAGGGGACCCCAGAGTGGAATAGGAGGATATAGGAGGTTTGTATCCTAGTCCTGGAGACCCCTGGTAATCTCCCAAATGCTTTCGCCACAGAAGCAGTGGACACCTCATAAAGGACTATTGGTATGGGCACCAAGGACCATATCCAACTGCCAAGGAGATCACAGGAAATCTGAGTGTCCTTGTACGCTGAGAACTCTGAGGTCAACTATTCCTTATTGGGATCTCCCACATGGGATGGAAGAAGCCCAGAGCCCTCCTCACAGGGTTTAAAGACATCAGAACAAGAGTCAGGAGCCCCGAGCAGTCCTCAGAAGCAGAAGAATAGTAAAATTCCTTCTGGACTCAGGAGAGGAGCTTTCTTTGGTCCTTACTTAGTTCCAGCTTTGGCTCCCCATTCTCTCTTGCAATGACCATCATTTACTGTTTTAAGATTGTTGTTGATCTTGGATGAGAGGCTCTTTAGAAGGTGGACCACTGTACCTAACACACAGTATAGTGCGGTGGGAAGAAGATGTGGTGACACCAGTGGCCCCTGTGAGGATAGCAAAGTGCTCCTGACCACTAAGACCTTTGATATATGAATTAATTCATTACAGAAACAAAAATACAGACAGCATTTATTTTTTTAAAGGTCTATTTATTTTTGTTAGAAAGACAGATATACAGGAAGAGAAGGAGAAACAGAGAGAAAGATCTTCCGTCTGCTGATTCACTCCCCAAGTAACCACAATGGCTGTAGCTGAGTCAATCCAAAGCCAGGAGTCAGGAATTTCTTCCGGGTCTCTCAAAGGGTGGTGCAGGCTCCCGAGGCTTTGGATTATCTTTGACTGCTTTCCTAGGTCAGAAGCAGGGAACTAGTTGGAAGTGGAGCAGCCGGGACATGAACTGGTACCCATATGGGATCTTGGCATAGGCAAGGTGAAGACTTTAGCTAGTAGGCTACTGCGCCAGGCCTTAGACAGCATTTCTGAAAGTACCCTTGCAATTAGAGATTGAGCCATGGTCCTTAAAGACTGTGTATGTTAAACAATTTAAGTGCAATTCTTCACAATTGTAGAATTTATTCATCTTTTTTTTTGCTATAAGTGCTTCAGGATTCTGTTGCCAAGTAAACTTGCCAATTTCAAATTTCAGAAATTTTTAATGAAAAGAGAGATATTAATGAAAAAATATTTACTAGTACTATAATTATCTTTCTTACTTCCAGGCCAAATGCTTTTTTTTTCCCGCTCTGTATTTAGTATTTAAAGTATTATTTATTTGTATTTTATTTCTTGATAGTTAATACCTGAACAAGTAGGGAGGAACTGCCCTGGCTAAAAACATATTTAATCAAACTTGAAGGAGAAAAAAATAGCTTTTTATCTGTTGGGCTTCCTCACAGTGATTCTCGTGCAAATCAAATTTTTCAAAGTGTCAGCGAAAGGTAAGATACGTTTTTTTTTTTTAACTCTCCACAGTGATGTTCGGATTTTAAAGACTTATTCTAAACTTATTTGTAAAAAGCGACATAAATAAGTCTTAAAACTTTCTTTAAAAATCAAATTTGGAAAGCCTTTGTGATTCTAAAGTGGACTTATTTAAACGTGAAAGTTGATTTTCACTTGCAAATTGAAGTTTTTTCATAGATGCCTTTTGCTGAAGGATCTCTTACTGGAAAACAGAATCCAAAAGATGATTTCCATGTCTGTCTGTGTGCAACGAGTCGTAAGCATAACATAGCAATAGGAAAGCAGAACGAAGCAGTCTCAGTTTGCAGCTGGGCGATGCTAGCACCCTGAGAATTTATGGCTTGCATGCAGGGCTGTTCTACAGGACAGCCACGGGTTTTCCAGACGAGGTTTTTCTTTCCTCAATAGGTGGTCAGTTTGTGCAACACGTAAGCAGAACAGATCCAGAGGTAAACAGAGAAGATAAGAGGAGGGGGTCCCTGTGTTTCTTTTCCTCCTGTGAAGTGTGGCTCGTGTATCATTTCTAATGAGCTCGATAAGGCATAGCAAAGCAAATGTGCCATCATTCATTGCATTTTCCATTTCAAAAGTGACAGGCAATCTATAGGGAGAACACTTTTATTTGTAAAACAATTTTAAAAAAAAGCAAGTGGGTTAATCGCATCTTAACCAATATTTGCAAAGGAACCCTGAAAATCTACACCAAATGTGGGCCAGTGCCTCATTTTGGGGTTTTACTTGTATCAAAACTTACCTTGGTGCCTGTCAGCAAAACATGAATTTTTATGGACAATATACTACTGTTACAACAAATGGCAGTGTTTTTAGTTGTTAGGAAAATTCCATTAGCTTCCATGCTATCCTGCTAAATACTGACACAAAACGGTGAAGGGGCTAAATGAAACCATTCTGTAAAGAGTTTTAATGTACTAAGAGAACTTCTCTGAGGATGTTGTCTATTTCTAGAAATGGCCCAACAAAGTATCACTTAAAAAATGTTCTTTATGCTACAACCCGTTCCTTCTGGAAATCAATCATATTTTTCTTCCAGTAGAGGCCTGGTGTCTTAGACCTCACACGGAGAGGAGCCGAGTCATGAACATGCTGTACCAATGGGCTAAAGTGACATCCTCCAGGTCTCAAGTCATCCTGCCTTATTCTCAGAGAGTGGGAGAGGAAGGGACAGAGTTGGCTCATGTTAAAAAAAAGAAATGCTGAGTTTACAGTGTCTCAAGTCTAAGAACCCACTTCTAATTGCAAAAGCATGTCCCTTATTCTATTGACCAAGGAAGGCAATTTGTCTTTATTAAGAACTTTAAGGCTCATGGATATTTGAAGTCACAATCCATCCAATTCACAAGCAAATCAGAGGATGCAATGCAAGAGAGGCTTTGTTTGTTTGTTTGAAATGTAAGAAGTGTGTTTACACAAGGATTTTAAATACAGAAACACAGTTGCTTCTAAGTTATCACAGCAAGTCATCATGCTAGATTTTCCCACTGAGGTGCCAGGGTCAAGTGTTCGAGGGTTAAGATGGAGAGTGCTTCGTGGGCATATTAGAAAATGTTATGTTGGGTAGGTCTGGGGAAACAAGTCCAGTGAGATGCAGAGTCCTTGATTTTATATGATACGCTCAGACACATACTTGCCCAGCAGATTCCATCACTGTAACGTCCTTATCACAGCTCCTTTGTGTAATGGCATTCCAGCGGTACATAGCCCAATCTGCTTGCTGTTGATTGACTATCATGCCAAAACCCTCAAGCAAACCTGTTTCTCTGGATACTCAAGAAGAGCTTCTTTGTAATGCTTTTGTGGTTTTCAACTGGTGAGAATATTTAAAAATATATATCTGTAGTTTATATATAGATGTATATATGTAGTTTTTATATATATGTATTTATGTAATTTAAAGCCATCTAGTCAATCCAAACTTACTCTGAATACAAAAACATCAGATTGAGTTTTTCTGGTGGAAGTCCGTTCTTCTTTGTCAATGCCTAAAGTAGCATTTCTCTAAGGATAATACCCAGATGGGCTCTTAGACTGGGAAGGCGGAGACACCCACTGTGGCTTTCTTTCCTGCTTCTCCTGGTAGTTTAGGATTAGAACAAGGATGAAGACAGTGAGGAGTCTGTCAAATGAGGGCTCGTGGCTGGAGATGACAGGTTTTCCTCAAAGGGAATAATCAGCCGTGTGTTTACGGCTGGGCTGTTTTCTAGTATTTATTACACACCCTTGCACTGAGAGAGCTTGGTACTTAACTCAAAGGCGCATCCTTGGTTGACCACAGTGCCATGCGTGAGTGTTTTCGAGCACGCCATCTTCCTTTCCTTCACAAGGATTTTGCTATCTTTTCAGAAAGTCATATTTTGTACTTGGACTGTTGAATTTGCTTCAGATACCCTAAATAATTACTTGCATTTCCTGGTATTTATTCCTTTTCAGAAGAACTTATCTAGCTAGTATCTCCCATGTATTTTTCAGTGAACAAAGCGTGATGGATTTGTCTTTCACTTTTGTTGGTGAAGCAATGGCGTTTTTTAGACTTCACAAAGACTTCCCAGGAATGTGGAAATGTGTACTTCTACGTCCTCATTGAGCTTGAGCTACAATCTGCATAAAATCTAGTCTTTTTTTTTTTAAAGTCTTCAGTAAACTGGTATTTTTAGCTTTATATTTGGACTTAATTGTAGCAAACATGGTTGTGTTCTACACTAAATGAGAGCCCCATGGGGCACGCATGAAACTTTTCTTTGAATGCCATCAACACTCTGGCTACAACTTTGTTGATGGAGCTGGAAGGGCAAGGCGGTGGGATTTTGTAGTTTTAATAAGGGCAGATCCGCATATTTGGGGGGTGGGAGGAACGATGAGGAGGCCCGCTTGGCAGTGGCACGATTGTTGCTGAAAGCATTGCCTGGCCTCTCTGTGATTAACCCGGGGCACGAGGCCTTCCTTATTCTCTCCCTCTCTCTTCCTCTCTAATGCTTTCCTACTCAGATCTGTCAAAAGATATTGCCAACCAAAGAAATCTCGTGTCTCAATGAAGACATCACCGCTGTGGGCTCAGCCTTGCCTCATCACCTTGGAGAGGTGGTATGAGCAGACAGCCAAAGGTCCCACAGTTGTTGGAGGGGTGTGTGTTAAGCTCAAAGTGGGGACCCAAGCTTGGGTACATCAATTGGAATATGACTGCAAAGAAAACTTGTAGGGACTGTATGGTTCACACTCGCAAAGCTCCAAATTGTCCCTTCATGGTATCCCACCCCTGCTTCGGGCTTTGATCCTAGCAGCAGGAAAAGGAGAGATTATCGGTGTGGTTTAGCCTGTAATGCTACACCCAGGAAACAAAAGGAAAATCAGAACTGAACTCTATTTTTGACATTAGAATTTAGAGAATATTTGAACTTTCACTAATTCAGCTGTGAGCTAGCAAGGTGTCTGTGTCCAGAAGGCAAGCCACTGATTGTGCCGCCTTATCAGAGCGGCACCATTTCCAAGCCAGGTCGCCGACATTGCTCAGCTAATCCAGGGGGGAGGTGGAGGCCTGCCAGGGTGTTACACCAGACATTCTAAAACCTCCCTTTGTGCCATAACCTTTTCTGCTGCTGAGGCTCCTGGAGGAAGCGGAGGCACACCAAATGCCTTCGTGGGGGTGGGCGTGGGCGTGGCCGTCAGGCCGAGGTATTCACTCAGGACGTAAACTCGCAGGGTCGCCTTTTTCTTCCAGGCTTCACAGCACATTCTTGCTGTGATGGGGATCAGAAAGTGGAATTCAGGTTTGGGCCTGCTGAGCAAGGGGAGTACTTGGTCTGTCCATTTAAAATAACCGGGTTTTTGCCATTTGAATGTACGAAACCTAATTATACCCTGGTAAATTCTCCCCAGTCTACCAAACACGGGGAGAGGAAAAAAAAAAAAAAAAAAAACAGTGACAGATACCGAAAGGCCAAAAGAGAGAAGAGTCCCTAAGACCTAATGAATCCAAACTAAACACCTCTCCACAGAAATGTCAAACATTTCTCGCAGCACAAAACAAGGCTTTAAGAATTCCCGGCTTTTGTCTCTGGCCTAATTCCTTACGCAGAGAGGGGATTTTCCTCTGGGAGTGTTATTTCACAAAGAGTGAAACAGCAAATAAACAAAAGACTCTCAAAGAGAGAGAGAGGATAAATAAAATTCATGACTCCTGAAAGAGTTCACACTGAAAGAATGTGCAGGATTATTTACAATTAAAGCAGAGCTTCCAAAATACAGTTACTACCCATCGCGATGGCGAGATGTGAGGAGCAGAGTTCGTCTCATGTTGTTCACAGGGAAAGAACCCCGGGATACTTTTGTTTTATAAAATATTAGAAGACTTCACTCCCTTAAGATCTTTCCGCTGTAGTCTTTGCAACATATATATTTAAGACTTCCATGTTGATTTTTTTTCATTAATTATATCTCTTTCTAAAGAAAAGGCACCTCAGGCAATGTATATTTCTTTAAACAACAATAAAAATAAAATGCCAGATGCCTGAAAGACAAAGTATCAAGAAAGAGTTTTTGGGGTGTGTGTGTGTTTGTATAAGTTATTTTTTTTTCCATTTCATGGGTATGTTCAGTGGTAAAAATATTTTGGTTGAACTAAAAAATGTTTTAACCTGTTGACAAAAGACTTTTGAGTTAACAGAAAATCAAGGGGAAAGTAAAATTTAGAACTGTCTACTGTCTTGGCAAATCATATGATAATACAATGGGAGGTGAAGAATAACAGCAATGTGGTTAGAGATGGGTAGGATGAGTTTGAAATAAATGGAAGTCTTCAGTATGAGTAACAAGCAGGCAGAAATAAATGAATGCTGAGTTAAGGAAACCGTTAGTCAATAATGGAGCAATTCGTTCTTTTCAAGTGTGTGTGTGTGTTTATTAGGAATTTGGATTCTACTTAAAACACTGTGGATCATAACGTTACAAGCTGTGCAACAAGGAGTATCCGAGTTTCCAGGTAGAGTCCAGTCAAAGGAAGGTGTTCCAAAAGGCTCAGAAGTTGGGGGTGTGGGAGCTGGTACCTGAATCAGTGCTCCTAGCATTCCACTGTCGAGTTCAAATTGAGTTCTACCCTGATGTGCCTGTCCCCATGAAATATCCAAAACATTTGGCCCCACAAGATTAAAAGCACACTGCTTATATTTAGCATCTGCTGCCCCCAGCTCCAACTTTGCTACTAATAAAATTCAGCACTATGGAAAAGAATTTGAACTCCAGCTGGGCAGTTTTCAAAATAAGATGAAAAGTTAAGCAGGCAATTGGTGTGTATTTAGGGCTCAAAACACCTTGCCCCCTAAGAAGACTTGAAGGAGTTAATCCCTTCTCAAGATAATCCACTAAAGAGCATCCTTCATTATGATGTTAAAAGCAAGGATCAGTGCCGGGGAGCCTAACAATAGGGCAGGAGGCTTTTCAGTCCCAACCACATTCTTCCCAGGTTAGAAACAGAAACTGCAGTGATTCCAGCTAGAAAATAGAGCAGACCTTTTTCTAGCGTTAAATATTCAGATGGAAGGAAGCAGGGTGGGGTGGTGGGGCGGACCACCGTTTTAGCTAAATTCCTCAATGGGTAGTTTTTCTTGCTGGCAAAACTTTTTGATGAGAAAGAGAGAAAGAGAGACAGAGAGAGAGAGAGATTGTATTGATGTGAGAAATAGTTTGGAATCAAATTCCATTTCATAGAAAAGTGAATTTTCACATATTTACATTCAACTATTTGTTCTCACAAATATGTTCAACAAATAAGACCCATAACAAACTGTGCCCCAAACTATATGCTAAAATGGTTTGGTCAGTATGTTTACCCTCTCAGAGACTACAGTTTTAGATGTATGCCCAGGATTCATTCCTCTAAGATTCTTAATCAGTTCTCATAAATTACAAGATAAAGGTTTCAGTGCACCTAAGAAAATTCATCTGAAAAAGTTGACATGAGCAATTGTTTTCACTGTGGCTTAGTAAGTTTCTTTGTATTGACCATATTGTTGATTTTTTTGAAAGATTTGAGTGTCATCGCCTTTGAAGTTTGTTTTGTTTGTTTTAAGAACAAAGACACTTCCTATAAAATCCCAAACTTCCAGAAGTCTATAGAAAAAATAAAAACAAAAGAACTTCACTTGGTGGTGCAACTTTCCTTTGCAAATCAGGGAATAAACTTCAGAATCGGTGTTTCCCATGAACATTTTGAGAACCCTCCGACAAGCCCGTGTCTATGGAAAAAGGATGGCAAATGTTGGAAATATTCTTCCTACCGCCCACTGTTCACAGTGTATGTGAATGCTTTATTGAAAGGTATATTTTATTTTAAGAAGTGCAGTCCTACCATAATTGAATTAAGGAAAAGGGAAGGATTTTCAAGCGACATCCACTGCAGTTCACAAAGGCGGGTGTGCCACCCTGTCCTGCATGGTCTCTGTGTGCGCCTGTGACGTTCCGGGCAGCTGGTGAAGGCCCCTGGATTGTGCCTGCAGGGCTCCTGCAGCTGGAGGCGGACCTGCACAATTCTAGGGGTTTGGTTGGGCATGTGGTGGGATGACAGTAAATCATTGGTGCTAGACGGACTACTTAAAGAGAAAGAGGCAGAGACTGCTGCAATTGGAATTTGGATGAACTGAAAGAACTGCTTGGGAATACTGGTAGAACACAGAGTGGCAGAAAGCACAGCATTTACAGTCCTGACATAATCATCAGAGACCTAACAGAAAAGCACCAAAGTCGGTTGTTCAAACAGATTTTCATTACCATTTTATTTCCGTGAGATGCATCATGGACCCAAGGAAGGATATTTGCAGGCAGACTTTTGGTTCTTATTGAAAGTACAAGCTTGCTGTGTTTCCTCGGATTGTCTGAGCGTAAGTTTGCCTCAGCTGTGGGTTACAGTGAAAGCTGTGCGCAGTGAGTGAGACCGTGGTCATCTCAGGGCACTGCTGCTGGTCCCGAGTAAAGGTTGTGAAGGCTGCAGACTCAGAATGGATTCAGCATGCTCCTGTTCTTCCATTTGCAAAGTGGAAATAATACGAACTCAAACATGGAGTGTTCGCCAATAACCTAATAGCTGGTCCACACGAGCTCTCAACTAATATTAGTCAAAACAACAGAGGAACTATGTATATCACAAAATGTCAGGGTCATCTCCAATGTGCAAGCAGTTACATTTCTGCTTCTTTCAAATATCCCCTTCTTAATTAAAGGAAAGTAACAAGTGAGTTCTTAAAAAAAAAAAAACTCATAGAAAATGGATATGGCCCAAAATTAGGCAGATTTAAATTTTCTTATGCAGCAAAATAAATTTCTCTTTTGTAAGTGCTTCTACTTCTCTATTCATCTAAAAGGCACAGAGACAGATCCTTCCATTCATGGATCTGCTTTCCAAATGTTTACATTGTGAGGGGCTAGACCAGACTGAAGCCAGCAGACCATAATTTCAGCTAGGTCTCCCACCTGGATGATTGGGGCTCAACAGTTGACACTGTCACATGCCACCTCCTAGGGTGTGCGTTGGCAGGAATCTGGAGTCAGAAGCGGAGCCAGGACTTGACCCAGGCACTCCAACATGAGATGTGGGCAACATGATTGGTGTGCCAACTGCCTGCTCCCAGCCTTATCTTTAAATTCCATTTCCCGTTTCTTTTCCCACTGTTGAAGTATAGTGATTACAAATGAGTTCGATCTTACCAGTTAAAGCATTTTTTCCTATCCACATAGCTGCAGCAGAATTTTATTAAAAATAAAAAGAAATTTTAATAATGTTTTTGACTAATCTGCTCTTCCTTTGGTGAGTACTCTGTCCACTAGGAGAGCCAGCCACCAGACAACTAGATCAAGCCATCACTCCTAGGACTTTGGAACCTGAGACCAGTGAGCAGTCCGGTCAGGTGGCTGCTATCCCATCCCCTGACTCCCCCCTCAACATGTAAGGACATTTGAGTGAATGTTCATTGTTCTTCAAAAAAAGTAAATAAAAAGACTAATGATAACTCATGAGTGAAACTTGTGTCTGCCGTGGGTTTCATCGTTCCTTGTCTAACTGCTGAGATGACCGGCACTGTCATACAGCCAGATTCAATGTGGTTGGTTTGATCTGTTAGCAGCTCATGTGGTCCTCTTGACAACTCATGAAAAACACTGTTACCGGTTTTCCAGTTAAAAGACCGAGAGACATTACAAATGGGCACAGGAGGACAAAGCTGGGAAGAAAGCAGCAAAGCCAGGATTTAACTCTCAAAGTTCCTGCTCTGGGGGTCTTCTCCATGAGGTCTTCTTCCATTTGCTTCTCCAGGGCTTGACCTGTTGGGGGTCCTAGCTATTGTGTAGGGTTCTTGACCCCTTCGCTGTCTGTTGCTTTAAGAATGGGGGCTCTAATTCTGTCTAACTCTACAGTCACCCCAGAAACACACGTTCACTACCTGACAGTCTCAGAGAAAGGCACCGTCGGGGCAGGGGCTCTTGCTAAGTGAAAGGACACACTGGGCACACACTGCAGAAGAAGATATTCAGAACTTCCCATTCCTTAAGCAGGCCACAGACTAAATCTGAAAATTGTTCACCCTCCTAGACTACCTTGCACTGGGTAAGTGTTCAATAACTACTAATTGAATTGAATTCATTTGACAAAATAAAATTTTAGAAAGTATGGGTCAAGACATTTTCTTGGGTTAAGAAGCAATCTTGAATTCACAGCTTAATCAATAATGATTTGCAGATTCATTATTCCACAACTCTCAGTTGGGACTGTTGGATGTATAGTTATTTTTAAACCTTTACAAGGTACATAAATACTTTCTTCATTAACGAGAACAAAGCTGTGCAGTCTGGGCTGTATCATTAAGTTCCATTTCACTCACAAATGTTTCAGTTTCTGGATAATCCTCTGCAAAAGTCATTAATTTATCACTATTTCTTCTTATCTTCCTTTAAAAACAGAAAATGGGAGAAACACTGATTGGCCAGTCGAAAGAACACATTTCCGTCAGTTGAACCAATAATTGAATTTGCTGATTATGCCAATTAAAGGCCCACTGGGGGTTGGGGTGGGAGGAGAGGACAGCCCCCGGCTCCATCTGCCCTCCCAGCATAGCTTATGGCCTTCAGCAGAGGGATTTTCAGCTGTGGCAGCATGGTACTATTGGAGAGACAGGGAAGACATTGCATTCACATTGTAAAATTGTGCATCTGAAAATTTACCACCTAGTATGCCTTTTCTTATCAATCTCTCTTATTTTAGATTGTATAGTGTACATATGAATTTTAAATATATTTCTGAAATATATTCAAAATGAGAAGTGCCATTTGTTATCAATTAAACGTTTATTGGCCATATTTACAACCAATCGAATCTATATTCTGAGGCAAAATTTGAATGCAAGAGCCGTAGTAGTAGATTTTTGTTTTCGTGTGTATACCAATTCATTGGTTTGAAGTGTGTACGGACAGACTGTCTATCAATTAAGATGTTTCAAATTCTTCTTGATAGGAAGTTACCAAAGTCACAAGGATTCTTTTAACAATATGTAATGATTTGTATGTTTTTTAGTCATTATAGAAACGTGCAAACTAGACTAGCATTTGTTATATAAGGAAATTAAATGATTAAAAATTGAAGGCCATTAAGCTGCATCTTCCATAATTTGACATAGTCGCCAAAGATATCTCAAACTTTTGGAGATGCCTTTCCTGTTTGAATGCGTCATGCCAGCTTGGCTCAGGTTATTGTCCACCTCGAAGCACAGACCTCTTGTGGCGTACAGACCTTAGGAGTCCTTGGGATCCCTGCCTCCTGCCGATAACGTTCCTGAGTATACCTACCCTTAAGCTACTGATCTTAGCAGACATCATGGGTATCATTCTGAAACTGCACTCAAGAAAAATACGACAATTTGGTCTTGCAGAAGTTAATGGTAGAGTAGTGGCTCCCAGGGGCTTGGGAAGGTAAGGAGCAGGGAATCATAGGGAAAGGTCAAGCTACCGAGAGACAGGAGAACAACTTTGGTGTTCTGTTGTACAGCCGTGTGCCCACAGCTCGTGGCAATGTACTATACACTTCATAAAAGCTGGGACAGAAAAATTGGAGCATTTTCACCATTAATAAGTGAAGCAATGTATGCATATATCATATAAAATATAGATTCTGTCTTGCTAGCCAATCCTCTTGCCATAAGGAAGCAAGGAGCTGTGATAAACTCAGATGGCACAGAGCTGAGGTGTGGCAACCATTTTCCACAGTCCCACAAGGCCAAAGAATCTGGACCATTATGCCAAGGGGCAGCCCTGAAGGTGAGTGTAAACCGACTCTTCCCTCCACAGAATCTTCTGCACCACCACCCAGCCTGCTTTCTGTTTCCAGCCTGAGAGAGGATCCACAGCAGAAGGCTCAGCTGGGTCCTAACTCCTGACCCACGCCCGTGAGTCATGCGTGTGCTTCGAGTAATCTGTGCAAGTCGTGGCAACTTGTGTGACTGTAGACAGCAAGAGGACACACTCATGATAGTTTGCTTCCACGCAGAGGACAAAGAAATGGGTGAGCCCATTTCCTATGACTTCCATGTCACTTTCCTCTTCTTGCCTATGACCTGTCTTGGGGTGTCAGAGTTCTTTTTAAGACCTTGTCAGTGAGTGTGTGGAGAACAGCTGAAGTGAATTCATGCTGTGACATTATTGCATATTCGACCATCTAAATGTAATTCTAGATTTATTCTAGGGAAATCATCTAATAAGCTGAAAGAACTGCCTCTGCCATGTTGTCATCTTTGACGAGCTGGGAAGCACCCTGAATGTCACTCGTCTAAACTGTGGTTTAAAAATATTGGTATCCCTGCATGGCGGTAGGAATACAAAAATGCTGCTGAAGAGAAATTAACCTTTATCGATGTGGAAGGCAGTTAAATGTCTAATAATGAGTTTGGAAAAACTTGCTAAAACAAGTTTAAAAGTTACTCTGATCTCATATTTATTTACATTAGTGTAGTTTTTATGTAAATGGAAGAATTTCTGAAAGAATCATTATTCAAATGCTGTTTGCCTTCTACAGGCGCATGGAGCAAAATCAGGTAAGTCAACATGTATTATTTGTATTTTCTATATTTCCTGCAAGAATTATGCCTCAAAATGGCTTTTGTAGGTTCAAAGCTCCATGTGGAGCAAAACAGCTTTTGAGAGTACTAAAAGCGCATCCAGATTCCACCTGTTAGGTAGATCCAATGCCATTTCTAATGACATCCACTCTTTTCATTGGCTCCATTTTCCCACTGGCTCTCACTGCATGTGAGGAGTGAACAGGCATGTCATCCCAAGCCTCACACTTTCCATGTAGCACCTAACAGATCTGGCTGATACACCGAAACTCAGAAAACTTGTGTTTGCTGGTGGAACAAGATGGTACCACCTCCCATGATGTCTCTTTATTATCATGGCACTGTGATGATTCATCTATTATCTGGAGCTACTGAACCTATATTCAACTGTGCTAGTTTCCTGAAGTGAAGTGTTAAGCATACTGTAGTGGAAAAACCAGCTGTATGTGATTCCTGTATGCACACTATGAATCCTTTGATTCTTCAAGAACCGTTTGCAATAAATGTCAGCACTATCATGATCAGAATGCTTTCCACAAGATGACATGAAGCTGGTTCCTGCAATCAAGCAGAGACTCCAAGAAATTCAAGCACAATGCGTATTCTGAAAAAAATGCTGCAGAACCTTCAGGTTTTCTTGATGCCAAAACAATCATCTTTTAATCCAATTCCATGAACTTTTGAAGAGCCACAGTATGCCTTCAGCAGCACTCAAGACACACGCTACCAGGCAGATCACAAAGAACCATTCATTAAAAGCTGCCGAATGGCAGTCATTACTTTCATTTCTAAACTGCACTTATCAAAAAAGTCCATAGTAAAAGTCCACACACACATACACACACACACGTACACACATACACACCCACACATACCCTCTCCACAGGGTTGAAACACTTTGTCACTTTTTCCCAGGCATAAGCTTTGCTTTGCTAGAAGAGCCACACATGATTCGTGCCAAGTCAAGGTTTATCCTTAAGCCGATCTTGGTTTTCTACTTGGCAGAAACAAACACACATGTTGCCAACACCATAGCATACTCACTCCTTTACAAAGTTGAAAGAATCATATGAAACAGACATGATTAGAAATTTAGTTATAAGGTATCTTACAAAACAAGGTTCTCTTGAGGCAACACATTTTTCCCCTCTGAGAAAGGGGATGTTTCATTTGTCTCATCAGCTAACTGGGATGACCCACATCTTTTGCTTGAACGTGCCATTCTCCCACATGTAGGGTGGGTTTCACTTGCCTCGAACCCAAACAAGTGTTCCTTATCCCCAGAGAACAGGGTTTGCATGTGAGGGTTACACACCTTGGCATAGGTGGTGGCACAGTCCATCTAGGGCAGCAGTCATCTCCATTAGCCTATCGGTCACATTCCTGGAGATTTATCTATCTACCTATCATCTATCCATTTATCTATTTCTTTTATCGGATACCTGTGTTTAGAGCACCGTGATCTTCTCTTTGTCTTTTTCAGGACTAAGTGACAAGCATTGTATCGGTCCAGAAGTTATAAGCAGAAGCAATGTCACAGTGAGTTTATGGCTGTCCTGTACGAGCATCCTTACTGTTTATGTATTTGTTTGCTTTTTAATCATCCAGTGATGTTTGATACAAAAATGTCAAGAAGAAATATTTTGAAAATTTCCACTAATTTTTAAAATGTGTAAAAAAGAGAACAATGAATATAAAATTTTAAATCAGCTATGTGGTCTAAAGAAGTTTTATTACTAATTATTACTATCCAAAATATTACATATTTTATTTTGAAAGAGAGAATAGTAAATCTAACACTTATCATACATGATTGCCCTGCTGCGACTTTTGACAATCGTCTTGCTTTATATGAATATACAGAGAACTGCATTTTTTGGATGTGAAAGGCATAGCAACTTCTTTTCTTCCAGATGTTATCGTATAACTCAGTTAATTTTTCCCCTTCAAATATTTTCACAAATGGCCAATTTCTTCCTCTCCTCCGGACTCACAATTTTTGTTAATCAACAACTTTTGAGGCATCTCATTTTATACCAATTATCTCTAAGTCTTAACAGCATCTCTTTGGTACCCAGCATACATATCATTTCAAGTTTTAGTTCTCAAGTCTGATAAAACTAATAAACCCACACTGCCAGAGGTGGCACATTAAGCTGGTAAAATGGTTTTCATCTTAATTGGATATGAGCACCGTTATCGCTAATAACCCCAGGATACTTCTAATTGGAGTCTCTCTCTTTTATTTTTGAAACACTAATCTCATTGACCAGTGTTAATTCCTCCTTCCCCTATTCCTCCAACTCAAACCTTAAAATGTAATATGGAAGTATTCTTATTTCAGTGGTTTATCACAGTATTATTTTCCTTATGCTAAGCCAAAAAAAGGTAACTGATTTTGAAAAAATAAACGCTTTCTTTTTAAATTTTCAGAAAAAAAAAGCGATAGTAATAGGAGTATGCTGTTGATACTGAGATAATGCCTCAAATTCAGTGTAGGTAGCCACCAGTGTCACCTAAGGAGAGGCATTCTCAATTTTCAGTTTTAGGAGTAGTTACCTTCCTGTTTGAACGACGTAATGTAATTTCAGTACATGTTGTATGTTAGAAGCAAATGTTATTTTAAAAACTTATCGTATACATAATTACTAGGATTTTCATCTTATCTTGACTTTAGAGATATTGGTGCATGTATATGGAAATTATAAGAAGCTGGTTGTCAAATTAGAGTTGAGATTCCAAGGCTTATGACAAATTCCCCTCCACAACAGTGATCACACTGCTGCCACACACACATGAGCAAACAGGCAACTTCCCTTTTGAATCAAACATTCCACAATATCAATTTCAGCATGGAAAATCATCTCCAATTTTTCTTTATGCCAGCCTTTTAGACTTAGTAGCCATGAAATTAGTATCAAATGGATAAGGTAGTAAGTAAAAGCTTTAAGAAAATCAAAAAGAAAGCAAGCACAGGAGAAAAAGTTTTTCTCTAGCAAGTGTAAAAACTGCAAAGTGCATGTGATTTCATTTTTTTTAAACATGACGTAAACAATTCTTTGGAGACATACCTTTCTCTGGAGTAACGTGTGTTTTATCAACTTAGTGTGGGCATTTATGATCAGTACTACGATTCCCATATAATTAAAAGCCTTTATGTAGATAACATTAAATAATTATGAGTATGCAAACAAAATGCTCTACCATTTCTACAACCCGTAAAATTACAATTGGAAAAATGTGCATTAATTTGTGTTTGCATTATAGCAGTTAAGTCAGGTGTACCTGGAGCACACATGAAGATAGATCAAAGGGCTCTTACACAAGAGTCGTTTATAGTGTCAGAGCTAGAGTACACCACGTGCAACTTTTACAGTACCAGAAATGTTTGTACTGCTGTGACTCAAAGTATATTCAAAGTGTCGATCTGTTGTCTTTTCTATTTAATTTTCTCTGTTTTGCGTATGTATGCATTGTGTAGGAGGCATATATCTATCACACAGAGAAGTTTATGAAAGATGTTTATTAAGTAATAAAAAATAATGCAAGGACAGCAACTTTCTTGGTTCTCAAATAAGTTCATACTAACTTGTTACAGCATGGCTGAAAAGAATATCTTTCTTGGCACTAAGAAGGGTAGACATCAACTTGTGAAGAAGGCCTATCAGAATAAAATGAGATTTGCAAGAGCTAAAGCAAGAACAAACACCAAGTTTGTGATGAAGGTTGGATGAAAACAAAAATGGGTGGATCCCTGATGCTTTATCAAAAGGTTATTGGGACATTACCCAAAGAAATCAGTGACTTACAGGTGATAATACATCTGAAGTAGGGTTGAGATGATATTAATAAAACTCACAGTGCCAGAAAATTCACATTGACCTGAAATGGGAAAAAAATATTGCCTGTGTCCTAATTCAAGAGACTTAGTATTAACAGCAGAAATGATAGTTAATATCATTGCCACTATAACTGGTTCAGCTTCCAAATTCTTCCTCAAAAATTAAAGTTCAGCAAACTTTCTGTTTGATGGGTGCCAAAACGCTTCCCAGATCAGTTACAGTCCTCCGCAAAACTTCAGTGGGAATTTCCAATACATGAGAGCAAGATCTTAATATTTCTTTGATGAAAGACAGAGAGTACATCAAGGCTTTGCCAGCACCATCCCGAAGGCAAAGCACAGTCAAAACCATGGCGATGCAGGTGAGCCTGACTCAGCCAAAGCAGAAGTGGGCCAAGCAAGGATAAAATCAGTCGCAATATTCTTGTTGTGTTGCTTTTTCAGTTTGGTTTGTTTTTAGATTCCTCAGTGATTTGGCATATGGTCTGTCTGAATGGCCAAAGAACAGATAACATCTTATTATGAGAGTGTTTGGAGAATGTTAGCCAAAGCTTTAGTAGAAAAATGGCCGGGAAAACTTTACCAGAGTCCTGCTCATTGCTTTCAGAAAGCAAGGCGAATTTTCCCAAACCTTATATGAAAATTCATAGAGTCCTGGTTGGATTCCTTCTGTCTCCTTTTATTTCCTAATCTTAAAAAGCTATCCAAAGGTCACCCATTTTTCTTCAGTTAACAAGGTAAAAGACCACATTGATGTGATTAAATTCCCAAGACAATCAGGGATAGATTAAATGGTTGCTATCACGGCATGCAAAGATATAAGCTTGATGGAACTGACATTGAGAAATAAAATTTATATTTTAAATCTTGATGTTAGTTTCATAATGCATGAACTGATGAAATCCCTTTGTGTATATATACACTCATATGAACAGACACATATATGAATGCAGATATATAAATGACAAACAGGACACTTGTAGATAAATCATATTATTACAGAAATCATGCATACATATATGTGCATATCTTGTATCTCACATTTATGAAGGTACATATAATTACTGTGAAAATGCTGGTGTTGTTGATGGCAATGATATTCTTTTAGCTGGCAAGCATTTAGTCTTTTAGGAACTCAACTTTGGCTTCTTTCTCTGGGAAAGACTGAAAACACGTCATTTCCTCCTGAGATTTTTGAAGCCGAGAAAAATTTCTAAATTCCAAGGAATATGCTTCCCCCTCTCTCTAGAGGGCAGGTGGGAGGAGTAGAGGGCGGGCAGTCCTGTTCCTTCTCTCACATCATGGACTCTGCTGCACTTGCTTTCCATGTTGAGGCAACCAGGCTGGTTCAGTGTTGGTGGTCAGATCGTACAGTGTCCAAGTGGAAAACGTGCTGGAATCTGACGTGTGAGGTAATAGTCCTTCCCTTAACAAATGTGTAATCTGGTGGCAGGAGCAATCTATTCACGCAGTTCAGAGAGATGGCGGACATGTAATACAGAGTTACTGGTTAAAACTAATTATATCTAAAAATGTGACCAGCTCATGTAGACTTGCCTTGTGTATATACAGTTATAGGTTGTATACATGTGCTTCTGTGCACGAAACATAATGTAGTAAAAAAGCAATTAGACAAAGATCAATACTGATAACAGCTTTAATACTTTCTTTCCTCTTGTCCTAGGCAGCTATTTCCTTCTTTGAAGATCACTAGTATGAACAATACTTGTTAGTAGGTATTTGATTGTGAGTTAGATTATTACGTGTACGATGCTATAGTTGGTATTATTTTCCCTATGGGACCAGTGCAACGCACTGACCTCAGTGAGTTCTCGAAAGCTCAGCACATGTACAGCTCACTGTTGTCCCTGCAGTCCTAAACCTTTTGCCACACTGTACAAAAAGGTGCCTCACGTGCCACTACTAGAGTTCTTGATCTGCTGGCCATCAGGTGGGAGGGCTACTTAGACCTGTCTTGGGTGGAACCAGTAGGATGCCACGCTGTTGCAGTTCACTGAGCCAGAAATGAGTTCACTCCCAGCTCAGTGCATGCAGAGTACTGTCCATAGCCTTTGCCTCCCTGTATAAAATGGTGCCCAATTCAGCTCTAGAGGATGGACTGGGTTGTGAAATCTACCATGCTGCCCCACGGCCCGTCTGGGACCTGTTGCTCTGTCTCTGCTCCTGGTCAAATCAAACAGACCAGCAGGGCAGGCAGTTCTTTGGGTTTACCTCCTGAGCTCCTGGCAAACACCCTTTCCCACCTTGTTGCTGGTGGAGTTCTGGCTGCTGGTGCAGTTCACACCACTGCTCTCTGAATGCCGTTGGAATATCAGTCACTACACCACCACACCATTGTGTCCACTGCTTTCCTGTATCTGTCAGTCTCCAGGTGCCCCTCTGCTGTCGTTCTGTCCCCTCCTATTTCCTGGAATGTGCCCTCTGTTGTTGATTTCGTATTGTGGATTTTACACTTCAGGGGATGTACAGTAACTGTGAAATGGAGACTAACATATCCAGATGTGAGGATACAATGCAGTGTGCATCTCTACTTCCAGACTAAAGATGGACTCCCAATGAAACTGTTTACTATATGACAATAGGATGATGGACTCTGCTATTGTCCATGCCCACAATAATGGGTATATGACTGTATGAAGAACTAAACTTTAGTAATGCTATAGGGGAACTCGGTGGTGCAGGGGGGAGGGAATTGGCAAGGGGATAAGGGAAATCCCAGGGGCCTATCGAACTGTATTGTAAAATAATAATAATAATAATAAATTAAAAATTATGTGATGTTCGAGGGTATTCCATGCTAATATGACAACAGACACAAAATATTTTCAAATATTAAGGAGTAACCCCATATCCTAGCTGTTGGGTTCTTCAATTTCTTGCACTTTCATGACTTCCATATTCATGTCTTGTCTATCACCTATTACTAGTTTTAGCTCAAAAATACTGAAGCCCTGCTTTTCCTTTTTGTTTTGTATTTTGTTCTCTGTTTTCCCCACTTCCACTTCATTGTTCAATGTCATCATTTAGCTTCCCTACTGGACTCTGAATTCAAGGTCAGGGAAAATCAAATGATTTGTTCAAGGCATAGCAGTCCATGACAGATTTAGGTAGGAACTCATATCTTCAGACATAGTGCACCATAGTACAGATAACACAGAGTACTCATTCAGCAGGTGCCCGATGCTCTCTTCCAGAATGGGCATTGCCATGGGTGGTGGGCACAGGTGGCAAATACTATGAGTTAAGCTCTTTTAGAATAAAAGTTTACCTTCTGCAGGAGAATGATGTGAAATAAGCTCAGACATAAAAGTGAAAGGTGAACTCAGGCTGTCCAAAAAGCTTTATCTGTTTAGAGACTGGTGATAAGAAGGAGGGCTATTCTAACTAGGAAGATATTTCAAGGGTGTGGCGTTTTACTGCAAGGTTGGAGAGTAGATGTTTGATGCACAGGAAGTCATGAAACCTGAGCTGGCCATCCGAAGGTTGGCCACAATTCAAGTAGAGATGCCTAACTGCCAGTAGGGGACATGGGTCTGGAACTTGGTGGAAAAACAAAGCTCAGAGGTGGAATTTTGTAGAAAGAATCAGTGGAAGCTGAGGAACTGGAGGAATCCATCTAAGGTGAACACACAGTCATGGAAGAGAAGAGGGCTAGGATATTCCAAATATTATAAGAGAAACAGGGGAAGAACATCCAGGACAAAAGGATGAGGCAAGACATATGGAGCGTGCCTGTGCACTCATGAACGGAGGGATCAAAGGCCCCCAAATTATAGCTTCAAAATCATGAAAACATCTAACTGAGCATACACATGGCATAGCAAGGAGTTTGGGGTTATAATAATGATGAAGCCTCACCGTATAAGGGAAAGAAGGATATAAACATAAAAGTTGGTGGCGTTTCTCGCAAGGACTTTCGCTGTGCGAATACATGCGAGGTGAGAGTAGCTACTATTCACTATGTACTTAGTGTGTGTCAGGAACATTGTAAAGCCATTTTTACATATGTGCTTGTTTATACCTCACTAAAATGGTTGGCTTGATGAAGAGAACTTGAGAGTGTTGCCCAGCATACAGAGCAACCACATGCAAGGTTACGACTTCTATGGGACTATGGTGGGCCTAATTAGAGAAAATATCTATACTTTGTACATATGGATGCTCCATGTGTGTGTACTCATATGTTTATTTTATAAATAGATGGTATAATTGTGTTTCACTCTGTGACAGCCAAACAGAAGTCATCCATGGGCAGGTTCTCCTCTCCAGGTGGACTGGGAAATGTCTGGTGTCTATTTTGTGTTCGTTAGACTTGCCCTGAGCCTGGGAAGTTGCTCTAAGGCACGGCACCCTTCTCTGACAGTCTGGGTGGACACAGGAGCTGGTGGGAGAGTGCCAGCTAAACAGTGTGGGTCTGCAACATGAGGGGTTCACTCAGTGGTGTTAGAACTAAGCTGTGAGCCTGCTGTCTGGGACTTGGAGACCAAGACTTGCTCTCCTGGTGTCAACCATCACTGCTTTGCTTGACCCAATTGAAGAACTGATCACAAGTTCCACAGTCCTGAAATTGGAAAATCCAGTTCTGAAATGCTCAAACTCATGAAATATTCCAAGTGCCAACAAAATACCACAAATGGGAAATTCCGCATCTAAGGTCAAGGCTGTGTGCATGCGATGTATACGAAATATAATTAGTGTTATGTTTTGACTTGGGCTCCACCCGTAAGACATCTTGTTACATCTATGCAGATACCGTCACCTCTATGAGCCACGTGCCTCTGGTGTCAGGCGTAGGGAATGGGATGATGTGCTCACACATTCCCTTGTTCTTCACTTCCATTAGGTCTAAACTTTTGATCAAATTATAAATGGGCATACTTGGAAAGGACATTTGTGCTTTGAAAGGGATCTGTATGTTTTACCAATTTCTAATATATATGCTTCTGTGCTCCCAGGACACTTGGAGAGAAAAGACCAATGCGTACACTCTTTCCACTGCCCGCCACGCAAGTCCAGCCCACTGTGTGTTCATGTCATACATGGAGACTCCGAGCAGCATTTCTGTTGATAAAGGGATTCTGCGGCAATGAAGAAATGTAAATCCCAGCAACCAAATCTTAAGCATTAATTACTTTTAATCTCAATTTCTTGCGCATGCTTTGTTTTCCTGCACAGGACTAAATCTTGGAAAAATGAAAGAGCAGAGAGAGTTGGAGTAGCCATATATTGCTTCCAGGTATGGAACTACAGTATCCAAGCCGCTTAGCTGGAATTCAAGGTGGAATGTCATCCCTAAACCATGAACATGATGAGCATACTGTTTTGCTGGCAGGATGATTCTGGGCCCATCTGCTGAAGAGTGCCATGCCAGTTGCATGTGGGCCTTGCTGCAGAGCTGGTGGCACTGGGAGTGCACCCGAGTCAACGCTTAGATCCTCTCATGCCAAATAGTTCCTGAGTTGGAGCACATGTTCATTACCAGAGATTACATTTGTTGACACTGTAGATAAAGAACAGTCAGCAAGCATCCAGATTTGGTGCTCCACTTCCCGATGCATCTCCCATTGAGAAGTGAGCCTGGCCAGGGAGACGTCAGACGTTCTATTTGCTGATCTCCTTTTTTGAAAAAGGAAAACTGGTTTCTGTTCTTCCTTGTTTGCAAGGTGAAAACACTGTTTCCTCCAGCCCCATGCTGGGAGTTCTAGCTTGGTAGTGAAATCTCAGAAATTTATTAGGTGGTCAGGTTTCATACAGCTAAAGTGGGTGGATATTGAATATTGAATATTGGAATACTGAGTATTCAATTGAATATTTCTTAGGCCTTTCTTTCTTTTAATGATATATTTATTTTTATTGGGAAAACAGATTTACAGAGAGGAAAAACAGAAAAGAAAGATGTTCCATCTGCTGGCTCACTCCCCAAGTGACTGCAATTGCTGGAGCGGAGCCAATCTGAAGCCAAGAGACAGGAGCTTCTTCCTGGTCTCCCACATGGGTGTAGGGTCCTGAGGCTTTGAGCCATCCTCTCCTGCTTCCCCAGGAAACAAGCAGGGAGCTGGATGGGAAGTGGAGCAGCTGGAACATGAGCTGGTGCCCATATGAGTTCCTGATGCTTGCAAGGAGAGGATTTTAGCCACTGGGCTATTGTGCCAGGCCCTCTGACTCTCTTTTTGTCTCTCTTGTTCTCCTTTTCCCTTCTCTTTTGTTTCCAATGAAGTCATGCTGTGGGCATCTGAGAGGCGGTGGCCTCAGTCAAACCCATTCCTTCTCCTGAATGAGCGGATGGCGGGTACCCCACCTGTAGGTTGAAAGGCTGACAAGCATACCTACTTCTACCTCTATGGTCATATCAGACATGTACATAAGAGCCTACCTTCACTCGCTAATTATTCAGAAGAGCAGACTGTATTATGTAGTGCAGCTGTTCCCAACTTCTTATTTTTTTAATCAAGTGCCCATTTCATTATCTTTTTTGGTTCCCATGAATATCATTAATTGAAGAGTATCCTGCTGCCTTTACTAAGAGCCCTCTGGCTTCTTTGATGGTCAGTGCAAGGGCCCATAGGTTTTTTGAAATGAGGAAATTAATTGTTGCATTTCTGTTGCTCCCTCTGGGAATTCTTAAAGCTATGAGAACCCTGGTTTCCTGACTATTAAGAATGAGGAGGCCTGGGATGGACAAAAACAAACAGATAAACAAATAAAACAAGAAAAAACACAATGAACCCAACATTTTCAGTGCCATAACTCAGGTTCTGTTCTCAAGAGCCTTTTTTGTTCATCCATGAAAGGAAATACAGAGTCCACTGGCATCCAAGGGTGTTTCTGGGCCTACAATGCTGTATTCTCTGAATCTGAGCTCAGGTATGGCTGGGTACAAAGACTTCTTTTAGGCCCTTTCTAGCTCTCTGGCATATGTTTCATTCTGTCCGTAGTCTCAGCATTCTATGTGTCCAGAACAGCAAAGCCCTCAAAATCCTAAAGGAGATCATAGTGGTATGTAGGCTGGACTCCAACGCCAGAAGTGAGATTTGCTTGGCAAGCGTAATCATTTTATCTTGAATTGTGTAGGCTTGGTAGATGTGCCAATGTGGAGAGCTTGTGAAATGCACTCATGGCCAGAAACTCACATTTGTGTCTAGTAGAGCTGCTGGGGATTAAGCAGCTTCTGAAATGGGTACATCAAAGACAAACAAATCGGAGTACAGAACTGTGTTGTGGGTCTACAATTCCTGTTATCACTGCTTAAGCATTTCTTCAAACATGGTATTGAGTCCAAGAGTCTACTTGATTATTATTAAAGTAAAAGCATGTTACATACCAAAGATATTTTGGCAACAATAGATTTTGATATTCCCTGGTGGCTTCCATCATTTCAACAAACTTGTATTTAAGGAGCAGGTGATGTCTGCAAGCCTAAACTACACAACTGGTGTTTAGTGGTGAGGCTGATAATTCCCCCACTTGTTTACAAGATTGCATGAGGGGAAAGGTACCACCTGAGCATGCCTCATGCCAGAAGCCAAAAAAATGCCAGCGTGGAAAAACTTGACTTGCACACAATAAGCTGCAGGTATTGTTTGGCAGCTGAGGTAGAAATACATGACAACTGAGTTTGTCAATATGAACTATGAAGGGCAGTCTCACTGCTCCTACAGGTGTACCTTGCATTCAAAGAAAGAGGAATGTGAACAGCAACACATGCTAATCCTATCCTAGAAGGATGTGAGTGAGGTGGACTCGGGCTGGTGACCCTTAGCTCTGGATGGGGTGAGGTCAGGTGGAAACGGAGCCCGAGGCTTTCCTTCAGGACAGGCTGCCTTGCCCAGATCACAGGTCCCCACTCCCCCAAGTATTGTCACCACTACGAAGTGGCCAAGGTTAGAGGATGATCATCCCTGTGTAATTTTGATGAATTAGTCCATCTTTTTTAATCTCCCTAAGAAGAGAGTTGATTAAAATAGACTCGCTGCGTTGACGAAATGGGGTGATATATGTAAAAATGCATAGCATTGCTTCAGAAACAGTGGCTATTATTGTTATTCCCGTCTATTTTATTTCTCTCGAAACTAAACAAAAAGTCATGTGGATATCACAAAAATAAAGTCCCTGAATGAATCTCGGGTATTCCCGGTGATATAACTGTTTTTCTTTCTCAAATTAAAACTTTTCCAAAACACTGACTAGAATATAGAACATCTCTAAATTCTTGAAATCTTAATATTTTTTTTATTCTGACCTTCCTTGGATCTGTTTATTTTAATTTTTTTAAAATACATGTAACCATCAGGGAATTGGAAAAAGGATTACACAGTCTAAAAATAATATGAGCTTTATAAGTCCACTTTGCTTGAGAATTATTTTCTGAAGCAACTGGTCTTTCCAAAATAAATTTGCAACCTAAATCTTTATTTAAAAAAAGAAAAACTTAGAGAACTTGGTGCAGAGGAAGAATGTGGGCCATATCAGTTACGTCATTCTAAATTTGAAAATGTGATAGACATTTCTTTGAAATAAATAGGACAAGCAAATTTGGACAATGAAGAAAAATAACCATATAAATTCTTGAGATGTGAAAATAACTAGGTGATTTAAAAAAGCATTCTCAGAAACACATGCACTACTAACAAGATGTACATTCAATTGCTCATTTGTGGGGTCAGAGATGCACTGCCAGGACTGCCCAGTCCAGGGTAGACAAGGCTTAGCGTTATAGAAACCTGGGAGCCTTGGATGGATGGATCCCAGCTTTCTGCTACCCAAAGCCTGTCGGGTCTTTGGCAAGGTGGTTGAAATCATGTGCTGTGGAACAAACGGGAAGGTTGGGGAATGTTTGCATTTGAATTGAGCCCTAAGGAATGGCTAGAGTGAAATTGTTCTGTTTTATTCAGGTATAAGAATGTTCCTTACTTTCTCTTCTTCCTTCAGCAAAACATCCTAAAGATATGAAGTTGGGAATCCAGGGGGAAATCACAGGAGACCAGCAGGATATGAAAATTCAGACTGGCTGAGGAGCAGTATTGATGAGAATGAATAGCGCAAGAGCAGGGCTGGAGGGGGCACTGAGAACAGTAGCAATCTTATAAGATGACGACCTTGTCTTCCTCAGGTTATCAGATGTGAGATTGAGTGAGTGTGTGGATAGGTCTGGAGTGAGGCTTACCTTCAAATCTCTTGGTAACCTGCCGTCTATGGTGCTAGGGCTTACATTTTGGAAATAAGCAAATAACAATTGGATGTCTGTAAAGCTAGATGATATAATTATAATAATTATTATTATCTTATAGTCTGCAGTCTCCAGGTATATTACCCTTGCAGTTTTATTATTAATATTTACTTTATGTCTAGTTTTCCAGTGAACTCAGCTAAAATTACAGGTGTCACAAGCCTATCTCGGATCTAGAAAATCCTATTAAACTTAGGTCATTTTTTTTCCAAGCCAGAAATATTTTTTAAGGCTCTTAGTAACCTCAAACAGGAGTGTAATTGGATAGTCACTTTATCTGTCGGTTTACAAGAAACGGATCTAGGAGAATGCATTTAAGGACATATTGAAGTCTGAACAATTTTTGGCATCCAAACAATTTTATTTCGAGATGTCTCCCATGCAAAAGTGTTAGTAAACACAAAAGAAAACCATAGTGTGAGGTTTGTGTGTTGTATGCTTGAGTTATAATAACAAAATTGGATTTTTTTATGAATAACAATTTTTAATTTATCGTTTCCACAATGCACTTTGAAGGTCCTTCCTCTTGTTCCCTTTCCTCTATTCCCATTTTCCCTTCCCCCACTTGTCAAATAGCCTAGACCCTTAGTACAAAAGTTACAAGTTTAACTTTACAATATTTACATGTGTCTTACTATGGGTTCTTACTACAAATAGTGACAGAATCATGTCACACAAAGCAAACATCTTGAAAACTTAGTCTGGTATATTCAGAGCAGCAAAAACTGTTTTTTGAAACTCACTTACTCACTTGTTTTGACTTATATTTTTCCCAATGATTACATGTGTGTGAAAGAACCGATTAGATGTTTCTGTTCCTAAAGATACAATTAGCTAAGATGAACCCACTTGCCTTAGACCTATAGGTACCAGACTGGGCCCATGACAGTCCCACATTCCTTGAGCCACAGTGGTTGGTGCAGAGAGGAACAGTGTGGGCCACAAATAAGGCAGATCGACATTTTCCATTGCTTCTAGAAGGGAGCATGATCAGGGTGTGACCCCAGGACACCAGGTGGGCAGGAAAGGATTACACTTGCCCAAAGAAAGGTTTGGCCCTTTTCCCACAGCTCGAGAGAGCTAATCGCTAAACCCTTGGAATGTCCTGTCTTGAATCATATCAGACAGTCTATAATTTTTACCCAAGGCTCATGTGGTACCATTCAAGATTCACAAGGGCGGGAGATCAAGGCTCATCCTGTGGACAAGCAGCATGTTGACATGGCCAATTCCTGATTATTTTTCTGGACAGCCAAGCTGGAGTGAGCTTCCCTGGTTGTAAACTTTCTCTCTGGGCTACTACCATCACCCCTGGGAGTGTTGCATACTATCCATGTCGTTCTAACAGGAGAGAAGGCAGCTGGAAGACCACACCTGGTTTTGCCTGGATTCTGCCATATAAACCCCTTCCTTTGGTTGACTTTTATCTGAATCCCTTTGACACGATAGACCAATATCATGAATGTTACACTGATGGCGGTCATATTGAGCTTGGAAGTGGGTTGAAGATCTCTGAAAGCATTATTTAGGGTGTCTCTGCACTTCTAGAGGAAGGTTCAGAAGGAAAAGAATAAACAAGAGGCAGAATGCATGACTGGGATAATGGTGGGGAAAGGTGGAGAAAAGAGAGAGGGAGAGATACTGATAGAGAGAGAAATAGGGAAAGAGAGAGAAGGAGAGTGAGGGAGAGAGAGAGAGAGAGGGAGGGAAAGAGATAGGAAGAGGGAGAAAGAGAGGGGGAGAGAGAGGGAGAGATGGAGAGGGAGAGAGAGGAAGAGGGAGAGAGAGAGAGAGGAAGAGAGAAAGAGAGGAAGAGAAAAAGAGAGGGAGAGAGGGAGAGAGACTGTCTAGCTCTAAATTGTGAGCCTTTTGAAGTTCTATAATTTCTTGTTTCTGCTTTGAATATATAACTGAGATGGATACATTTCCAATATTTCTCTTTCCTTCAGCACATTTGTAATATATTCCTGAAATCATGCATTATATGATGTTTTTCCAATTTCAACTACATTTTGTTAAAAAAATATGTGTTCATCCTTACAGAAATTATTTAATTAAGGCAAAACCCCAAATGAAATAAAAACCTTGTAAATATTTTTTGGACTTACTAACTAAATTATTAGACAATATATTCATTTGAAATAAATTAGTTAGAAAGCGCAATATCACCTGGACAGGTAACTTTAACACTCAAATAATGTCTAAAATGCTGCAATAATGCAAGGCTTGGTACCTACCTGAGCTTAGATCTACTGGCTCCTACTATCTCCAAGGATATTCTGATATATAATTTTCTACATTTTGAGCTCCCAGAATAATTTTACTTTTGTGAGGAAAGAGCTAGAATCCCATCACTCTAGGGAACTAAAGCTAAACATTTGCAGTGCTTCTCAAAAGAGTATTTTAAGCCCACGGAGTCTTTTTTTTTTAATGTAGAAAACGCTGTGAATGCTGTGTTCTATTACCACTGAATCCCAAATATTATCCCATAAAAGAGCAATCAGAATATGCCCTCTGTAAACTCTAGGAACATTTAGAGATTCATATTCTCCACATTTGCCTTTCTGTTGATTGAAACTGGGTCACGCCATTGCATGCCTGTTACGAGTCCAGGAATGGCAATTGGTTTCCAAAATGTTTTAGAATTATTTAGGCAATCTGGAAATAAAGTGGAACTGTCTTACTTTGATAAAATACCTACAGATTCTTAAAATGTCATCTTTGATGGTTTAATGTCAGGAATAAGACAAGAGCTTCCCCTATCATGTGGCCCCAGTGTTCTGTCCTGCTCCTGAATCCCTCTGGAAGCTTGCTCCTTGGGTCTATCTCCCTGTTGCACACACATTCTCCTGGGCATAGATGAGCAAGACGAGTCAGCCCGAGGATGCGTTAGCCTCCTGTCTGCCTCACAGCTACTTCTGTGGAGTGTTTCCACAAGGCTCCACTGGACATGTTCTGGTGGGCTGACCTGGGCTGAAGCACTGAAGCGCTCCTGTGATGACAATCTGTTAAACATGAAGCAGCGACAAAAGGTCTATGGTCACACCCCAGTGAACTCATCTGGCTCCCCTTGAACTGCCATATCACTGCCGCTGCATTCAAACCAACAGTCTGGCACCAGGTTTGCAGACAATAAGACAACGTTCAGCTACTGCTCTTCTTGGAAGGGGAGTCACTTAGGGTACACTGCGCATGCGAGCCGTATCTTAGGAGCCAAAAGCCTGTGACCTGGGGTTCAGCTTGTCTTCTCTGGGGTACACTGGAAATTTGCCTTTATTTCCTTAAGCTCAATAGCCACACTTTATTTTTGAATGATCCGTATTTGTGGTAAGATTATGGGCTTTGAGATCATGTAGATTGGGTTTAAACAATGCCCATCTTGCATCCTAGCCACATTATCTAAGCAAGTTGTTTAATTTTCCTTGATCCTTTCTTTCCTCTCTTACATAATAGGTGCCGTGGTACACACCACACCTCTGGGTTTGGGGTTAACAAAATAGCAGATATAGGACATCATGCTGCTCCAATGCCGATGAACAAAAACGTAATTTTTGACCCATATTAAATCCTAATCTCTCTGTGTGGAGGTATTAAAAATTCTCCTTAGTACAAATCATGCAAAGCTGTATTTATTTAATTATTTATGTTTTAAAGAGTTGTTTATTTATTTGGAAGAGTTAGAGGCAGAGAAAGGAGAGGAGAGGACAGGAGAGGGATTCTTATCCCTAGATGAGTACAACTGCCAGCTCAGGGTCCAGCTGAAACCAGGAACTAGGAGTTTCATTTGGGTCTTCTGCATGGATGTCAGAGATACAAAACCTTAGGCCATTTTCTGTTGCCTTCCTTAGGCTACTAGCAGAAAGCTGGGATGGAAATGGGCCACTTGGGCACACACTGGGACTCCTCTGGAATGCCAGCATCAGAGGAAGAGGCTTTACCTGCTATGTCATAACACTGGATAACGGCTGTATTTAACTGGATATTCCCTGGTGTCCCTTGTTTGCTGGGGTGGGTTGGAGGACAGAGAGAGGCAGCTCGGGATGGCAGTGACTGATGCTACCCAGTGTCTCGTAGAGGCTTCCTCTTAACTGGACAACTTTCTTCATGCTGTGAGTGGCGTTTATCAAGTAAAGAAAGAACTCAGAGTAACCATTCTGGGAGAATCTCGAACAAAACTAAGGGCTTCAATCTGGAGGGATTTGATCCCATGCATCGTTCAGAATCTTACTGATGCTTTGTGTTAACCATCATGCCAGTTCAGAGACTCCTGATTCAAATTGACTTCACAGATGAGGGAAAGGAACCCAAGATTGCTTATTTTCATAAATAAGGACAGTCAAGAAAGTTAATTTGAACTAAGCAATGGTTAGGTTGAGATGAAAAGCAAGGCTGAGTTAGCGCGCCAGGTTTCAGAGCCCGTAACAGAGTGTAAGCCTTTGTTCCTCAACTGCCTAGCTCCTCTTCTGCTGGAAGTTCCTTTGCTGCCCTCCTGCAGCCTGCGTGGGAAGCAACGAGAGTACAAGGCTGGGCCTGGATTCAAGGCATGACCTCGCACTCAGTCAACACGGAGGCCCAGGGAAGCTAACACTGGCCTGGCAAAGGGCTTGAGGGCATAGTCCACAGTAAATAAGCCACACCAGCCATCCATTATTACATTTATTGTTTTTTGTTGTTATTATTATCATTGGACTTCACTTTCCTCCCTTTTAAATAAACAGCTACAGTGGCTAAATCTGCCAATGATACATATGTAAAGCAGTCTAACTGGCCAGTTCTATGTTCCTACGTCAAGGAGAGTAGATAATCTAGAATCACAAATTTTGGCAGCTTACTACTTTTATTTATCAAAATAATCCTCTTCAGTTTATTACAAAGGCGAAAGACAATGAGACAGTCATAAGCAGAAATCTTCCATCTTCTGCTTCGCTCCCTAAATTCCCACATCAGGCAGCAACACTGACCCAGATTTTTAGAACTTCATTTGGGTCCCCATTACGGGTGACAAGAACTCAAATGCTTGAGCCACCATCTGCAGTTTTCTAGGGTAAGCATTACTTGGAAGCTGGATTGGAAATCAGAACCAGACATGCTGGTAAAGTGTGCAGGGGCCTCAGCAGCACCCTAATCTGCAAGCCAAACACAACCCCTGGCTAGCCAAACGCACTCCTATGGGGTACAGTGCACTTTAGGCTGACCAACAGCTCGGCTCACTGATCTCATGCCCAAGACCTTATTTCTCATTGCTGCCTTTCCTTGTACTTCTGATAATAGACATCCAACCTATGTTACCGTTTTCACCCACTTCTGTGCATGAGTTCCTCCTCATCCTTCAACCATGTCCCGTGGTTTCCTCCTCATCACACCTGTACGGTGGTTATCAGTGGGGGTGGTTTTGACCATTGTCAGATGTTCACCCGTGTGTGGGACCGTGGTTCACAGCACTGGATGAGAAGAAGGTAGGGAGTCTGCCAAATACTGCACAGGCTGTATAAGGCAGCCCACTCCCTGAGCTAGGATGGTCATGGTCACACACACCCTCAACATTGTGGGAAATGAAATAAAGCATTGTTAACACTAATTTGAGATGGGACTTGTGAGTCGAAACTGTTTTTTTTTAGGGTCAGGAAACTGTGACCCCTCACTTGAGTTCTTTCTTTCGGGGTGCTGGGATGATTTCTCCCAGCGTAGTCTGCTCTTTCCTTCTTGATTTGCTGATAGTCTGTCATCAGTTGACTTTCGGACTCCTGACAATGGATGGGAAGGTGTCTAACCACTCCTCCTCATACTTTAAGCAGAGAACCCAATTAATGGATTTTTGTTGATTGTGGTGGAGAATTCAACAGGCCCTGCTGCTCACAGCATGATGAAGGTTCTACCGTCTGATACAGTGTGGTGAAATATGCCAAGCAAAATTTAATACTCATAATTGCCACCCATTTGAATTATCCATATATACTGTAAATGATCTCATTGGGTGAAAGTTACTTCTATCGAAGTGGGTAAATTTTACTGTTGAAAGGGTGGTTTTTATACAGGAAACATGAGCAAAATCTATTAAATCCCCCAAACCCTGTCCAGAGATTGTAGATAGATAATGCATACTAGTTTCTCTTGTCTCCCCATTACATGGAACTCTGGGAAAAACAGTTTAGCCATTTAAGCAAGTTTCATAGATTTTGAGCTGTTAATTCCAGGGGTATTGGAAGTTTACTGGTATGGCAAAGATTTATTAGCTTACAATTCAAGGGGCCAGAAGTCAAGGCCAAGGGATCCAGAGCATTGGTTTCTGCTGAGTGTCTCAAGTAGAGCCTCTTGCTGGCTGTGGGGAGCAGGCTTCTCTGTGCCCCTTTATCCAGATGTCCATGTCCACCTTTCTCTGTCGTGAAGACAGCACGTATTTTTGATCGGCACCCAGTCCACCGATCTCATCTTGACTTGGTTAACTGTATGAAAACCGTTTCCAAATGAGGCCACTTTATGAAGTCCTGCGACTTCGAGCCCATCAGTTTAAACTTTGGGAGCATAATTCAACCCACAGAAGTTGGTAACTAAAGAGAATTATAAGCTAAATTTCAATTTTGTAGAAGGCTTAATTTTACAATAGTTTTCTGTAATAGAAAGTCCTAGAATCTCTGTAATTTGGACATAGGAGAGATGAGCTTTGCATTCCTGTGGTCCGCTACAAGTACATTAGAGTGATCTCTAAAAATACACAGGCAGTTTCTGCAGGGACCAGGAATGTGAGTTTCTTTTCTCTAGCAGCTCAACATTCTTCCCTTGTTTTTGTGTGTGCGTGTATGTATGCGTGTATGTGTGCGTGCTTTTCCCCGTTAGGTTTTTTGAGATGGAGAAAGAACAGAGTCTAGCCGACAGGAGAGGAAAAGGAGGCAATATCATTGTTTCACGCCGTCTATCTTTCCAAAGCACGAATGGATTTGTCCTCTGTGTTCACTTTATTGGAGGTATGTGTGCTCGACTGGTTAGAGCATGAAAAAGCTTATGGAATTCTGAGTTTGTTGATCTGTAAATGGATTGTATTCATGAATTAATCAGGGCGGAGGTGGGACTTGGGGGAAGACCAAGGATTTGCCAGGCTGAGACTTGAGCCAAGGGAGGGATGTTTCCTCCGAGTACAGGAGCCTAGAGAGGCGGGGCGCCTGCTGCAGCACGATGAAAAGAGGAAACCTAAATAACAAAAAGATACCTACAATCTAATTTTAAAATTTCTCCATGCATTTAAAAGGAGTGGTTGACAGAAGCTGGGCTCCAGCCCGGGGCCTGTGGCTAAGCTTGGGACTGGGAGAAATCTGCAGGAGCTACGAAGGGCCTGCTCCCTCGGGTGTGTATCCGGGTTCCAGGCTGGAGGTGCTGGCCCCTGACAGTGTTAACACCCAGTGAGGAAGACCTTCCAAGTCTTCAAAGTGACTTTTTGTGTGGTTGACCGTAAAAAGACCTACGATGCTGGGACTTGGCCCTCAACAGCCTAGGAGGCTCCGTCAGGCTTGCTGGAGGCAATGACGCCCTGGGGTTTCTAAGGCAAAGGAAAGTTTCTCTAGGAGGCTTCCCCTGGTGACCCAGCCCTTCCTCCAGCCTCAGCCACAGTCGGCATTCCCAGAACAGCACTCGGCTCCGCAGCCAGGGAGGCCCAGCCGGGGGTTTACACACTGCGGTCTCAAAAGCTGGGGAGCCCAAACTCTGCTCCCAGGATTGGAACAGTGGCGGATTCTCAAATGAAGGACAGTTGCAAAGAGCGGGGTCGAGGCCTGGGCTATTTAAACAGAGGCCTCTTTATCTGCTGTAGCCCCCACCGCAGGGCAGTCTCACAAGTTATCAGAGTGTCATTAACAGGGACAGCTGTCCATAAACCAGGAGGACGTCGCCACCAGCGCCTCCATCAACAGGAATTTGGCTTTAATCTGTCCCTTACTTAAGAAAAAAAAAAATACCTCTCCGTCTCTTCTCGTCCCTCCGATCTGCGTCATTTATTTATCTCCGTCAACCTCCAGATAGAAGGCTGGCATGGGCTCAGGAAAACCTGCTGGGATAGAAAATTAATAAGGTGCTAGGGACATTCACCTTAGGTCAGTTCGAGGGGACACGAGGAGAAAGGGAACTTGCTCGGAGTTCCTGCTTAGCTGGGAACCCACGCTCCATATTTACAGAGGTGCAGCTGGAAGGCTGCCAAACGCCTGCATTTAAGTGATTAACAAATGTTTCTCTTTAAGTGGACACCTCTTGTTCTAAATATATTTGACAAGAATGCAAAGAGTGCTCCGGAGGGCCGAAAGGGCACTGCTCGGGCCTTCCCCTTGCGCGGCTGGCAGCCCGGTTGGGGCGCGGCGCTCGCTGCTCGGTGCCAGCCTGGTTCGCGTCGCGGGTGGGCAGGCTGCCAGCGCCAGCGGCTTCCCGCTGTTTAACGACAATGAATTTACTGCGTCTCTGCAGATTGCTGTTATTTTGTATAAACAAGGTTAACACTGCTTTTAAATTAAACGCACCACCTGGTGACTGAATGGGTGACCTTCCCATCTCTCTTCACCTTGCTCGGCAAAGCCCAGGCAGGCTCCGATTTCAACCTGCAAGCTCTCCGTGGCTTCCCAAATCCCGCGGGCACGCCAGCGATGGAGGCACCTGCTGCGCCAGGCGGAGCTGGTGGCAGGCCGCCTGAGAGCAGCAGAGGACTCGCCTGGGGGCCGGAGTGGCTGCTGCGGGCACGGGACCCGGGGCCCGTCTTGCGCCGGCAGCGGGAGTCCCCCAGGGTCCCCCCAGGCCGAGGTTTCCTGAGCGACCAACCTTTGAGGGGCGCCGCGACTTGGAAGGGCTCTCCCCACCCTCTTGGAATTTGAACACCTGGAAACATTCCGCGAGCTCCGGGTTTGAGCAGATTTAATGGTGTAAACAAACTCAGCGGGAAGCCCCCTTTGATTCGAGCAGGCGGAGACTCGCGGGCGGGCAGGCAGAGCTGGGGGCTTGCAAAAGACTGTCTTGGGAACGCCTGTGCCGCTAGGATCATGGAAGTGGACAGCATCAGCTTGTAAACATCAAGAAAGTTCACATGGAAACTTGAGGCAGAAGACACTTGGTTACCCATTTAATTAAGGGCATCAGCGCCTCACCTGCACCTTGCCCTTGGCCAGACTGCGCTCAGAGCAAATAGCCCTGGCTGTGAGGTTTGCTGTAGCACTGCTGTGCAGAGGTGTGTGTGTGTGTGTGTGTGTGTGTCCATCCCTGGCTTCGACCCTTGTCGGTGCTTACAGCTGTTGGTGCCGCTGTTCTGGGTTGTCCTGCTATTGCTCCCCAACACTCCAGCAGCTGTATGAGAGGAAATCTGGGGTACTCTTAGCAGAACATAAAGGTGCCAGACCTTCCCCAGCTACTTGACCATAATGAACAATAAGTAGACACTATACACGTGAGTCCTCTGCTCGTGGAAAAATGGAATTAGCCACAGGTCTGTTTCTACACAAAACTTTTTGTAACCCATCTCTAATTTTTTCACAATACGTATTTTCCATGACCTCTCCAATGACTCTGGGTGAATCTGCAGCCATTCCAGTAAGACACGGAGTTTTGATTGCTAAAACTCTAACATTCGCATGTGAATTTTATGAAAAATACATTTGAGCATACATTTTTAAAAAGATGGTATTTAATGTCCATCCACCCAAAATCGCCCCCACAGTGCTAGTTTTTGAGGACAGGATGCTAAGTAAGACACAAATAGGAACTAGATGAACTCAAAAAGAGGAAGGTGTGAGTATGGGGTAATTAGGCCGCTCTGACACTGGCAACCCACATGGAACTCTGTTGAGTTCCGCCAGCTCTTCTTCCAATCCAGCTCTCTGCTAACGCACCTGGGAAAGCAGCAGAAGACGGCTTGAGTACTTGGGACCCTGATAACCAACTGGGAGAACTGCATGGAATTCCTGGCTTCTGGTTTCAGCATGGCAGAGCATCTGCTACTGGGATCATTGGGGACTGAACCAGTGAATAGAAGACTTTTCTCTTGAATCTGTCTTTCAAATAAATGTATTTTTAAATAATAATAATAATAATAATAATAATAAACAGAATCATTGAGCGCAAAGAAATGCATGGTATGGATCTGACACAGTAGCATAGTGGCTGCAGTCCTTGCCTTGCACGCGCCAGGATCCCATAATGGCACCAGTTCTAATCCCATTTAGCTTCCTGCCTATGACCTTGGAAATCAGTGGAGGAGGGCCCAAAGCTTTGGGACCCTATGCCCCTATGGTACACCCAGAAGAAGCTCCTGGCTCCTAGCTTTGGATCAGCTCAGCTCTGGCCATTGCAGCTGCTTGGGGAGTGAGCCAGTGAATGAAAAATCTTCCTCTCGTATGTCCTCCTCTCTGTATATCTGCCTTTCCAACAAAAAATAAATAAATACATCTTTTTTTCTGAACATTTCTTTATTTTTAATTTTTCATGATTGTTACATGTTTGATCTAGGTGGGAAGGACTTAGAGTTAGGGACTAATGGGTGAAATCATTATCTTCAAATTTGTTATTATTTCATCTTGTTTCTAGGGGAAGGGGAGAGGTCAAGGGCAAAGCCACATCTTGCTGTTCAAATTTCCTGGTAACCAGGAAAGGGGTCCCACCATTGGATATCCACCCAGGGTCCTGATGTGTGCATGTTGCAAAGGTTCTGCCCAAATGATTTGGATAGTTCTGCAACGCTATTGATTTTGCTGATCCAAGGATGCTGCAGTCCCCCAGTGTCCGTTGGCTGACATGGTCGATGTCAAGTCTCCATTCACCCAGATTTTGGTTGTCGTCATTTGGCTGGGATAATTGTCCGATGTGTTCTCCTTCTTTTGGTGTGGTATCAAATGGGCTGCCATGTTCTCCATGTGCTTCAGGGTCTGCATCCATGCTCCACCTTTTTCACCGAGTCTTTTCACTGAGTTTTTGCAGGTGAGTTCAAGGACCTGTGCCTGGAGACCCGAGCCCTGCTGGATTCCCCCATCCCTGGGGCTCATAAACCTGGCACCCCCTGCACGAGCCAAACAATACAGGCCCTGTTGGATTCCCTGTCCCTGGTGCTCATGAACCCAGAATCCCCCCCGCCCTCCACCCTCAGGTTGATCCAAGTACCCAAGCCAGGTGACCCAAATCCAGCTGGTTTCCTCACCCCTTGGGCTCACGCACCGGCACCCACCTTGCAGGCAGACCTCAGGTTTGGTGACTCAAGCCCAACACCTCCCTGGCCCCCAGGGATCTCAAATTTTATACCCACTGATCCCAGGTCGGCGTGGCTTGTCTCACCTCAGCATCACTATTGTAAAATAAATAAATCTTAAAAGCAAAGGAGAAAGAAAAGTATGGTAGGGACACAAACTCCAGACACTTAGATTTTCCAGAGCAGGTACAGTGGCAACCCAGGAGCTGCTCTTTTGTGCAGCCAGTCACTTGGCTTTGATAGTGGCTGCTTTGCGTCAGGCGGGGTCTTGCAGCTTCAGCAGAATCCCGTGAGGTGGGAACTGTCATCATCTCTGACATGAAGAAGGCTTCACGAGGAGGGAATTGAGATGGTTGCCCAGTGCCCTGTCACAGGCTGCTCTGCAAGTCCATGCTCTTGACGTTGCCAGAGACTACATTCTGCCTTTCAAACACCCACTTCTGTTTTCCTCACATCATTGTCCCAGAGAAACAAGAACTTTTTCATGGCTAGACATTGTTACGGACTTTGCATGCATGCACCTGGTCATCTTCTCCCCTAAACCGAGAGAGAGAGAGAGAGAAGAGAGAAAAAGAGAGGAGAGAGAGACAGTAGAGAGAGAGGGGGGCCACTTTATAGATAGTAAGACCGAGTCCACCCTCTTCCTCACTAGCACCTTCCCTTCTCCTTGGCCCTGAATAAACTTGAAGCTGAGTCCTCATTGGCATCAGATTTTCTAGCACTGGATATTCAAACATTCATTTCCTCTTGTGAGACAAGAATAGAGAGCTCCCAAGTAAACAGGTTTCCCAAGGCTGCTGCGGCATACGACCCAACAGCCCTGGCGGACCCCGGGAGAAATGAGTGTCTGCAGAGCAGGGGCTTGGTGGAACCTGCCATGTGGAATAGTCATTGAGAACTAGAGCTGCCCACAGTACAGATGGGAACTGCCTGCCAGTCCTAATGTAGATCTTTCTGTATCACACAGATTTCTGCTTCCTCGGGGAGCTTCCCCAGAACAGGAAGCAAATTATTTCATAAGAAAAAATCCTTTTTGGGGACTTTTCTCTATGGTGCCTCTCCAGTTTCTCCTCTCCTGCTGCTAATGCATTCTGCTCCCTCTGCAAACACTGGAAAAGAACAGCCAAGAACTTCTGAGAACTGAGGGCCAAATGGCAGTGAGAAGCAGTTCATAGTCAGTCTTAGGTTTTGTTTCTTTGTAGACTGTCATTGAAGTCCTTCATTGCATGACAATATATATTATGTATAATATTTTATCAACATGTATTTATTTTGGGTACATACTAACAAAATGCTAATATTAATGAATAATATTAATATACATGTTAAATGAGTATAATTTAACATAATAATATTCTGACACATTATCTGTTGTAATTATGTAATATATAGTATTATGCTGTAATAACACTGAAAACACTATGAATAAGAAAGTAAAATGCCAATTCCATTATTGCAAATACTTTTGACATTGTTCTTTCCAATCTTTAACAAATCTTCATTTTAAGAACAAAATATATAAATGCATGGCTTGGGAGTTGGCCGCGTCCTAGTGCAGCAGTGAATTGAAGCACTGTTTCCGAGCCCTGTGATTCAGTTCCTTGCTAGTACTGTTTGCATGCCAGCTCTCACACGGGGGATGCAAACAGAGTTCCTAACCCCTGTTTTCAGTTGGTGCAAAACTGCTATTGCCATTGCGGGAAAATACCAGTGGGTAGAATGGATGAAAGGGCTCTCTCTCTCTGGCTTTCAAATAAACAAAAATAAATACATATTTTAAAAAAATACATATCACTATTATGCATGTTTTTTTAAAAAATGCATTTATTCTATTTGAAAAGGAAATAAAATAGAAAGAGGGAAAAACAGCGAGGGAGGTTCCTCCACCTGCTGGCTCATGTTTTCCTGGGTTGCAAAGGCCCGGGGCTAAGCCAGGTCAGAGCCAGAAGCCTGGAGCTTTCTCTGGGCCTTCCACATGGGTGGCTCACAGACTTGGACCATCTTCTGCTGCTTTCCAGATGTTCTTGCAGGAAACTGGACCAGAAGGGGAGCAGCCAGGATGCTGGTATGCTGACATAGTCAATGTCAGCCAGTTAATTACTCCGCAGTTCTGGCCCCTGTCATGCATTTTGAATGTTACTTTTTTTACTTCATAAACCTTTTTGCTGTATTAAATATCTTAAAGAATGCTTATTTATATGATGACATAATTGACTACAAGTGCTTTTATGGCTTTATATGACACAGTTAACAATTCCTCCATTTTTGGCCATGTACATTATTCCCCAACTATTGCTAAAATACATAATTTTGCATACATACGCATATGTGTGATATTACTTCTTCATTATGTTCCACAGAAATAGTTACTTTAAGTGCATTTGTGAACTACGTGAAATACATTATCTTTATAATAATAACAAAAATAGAAAAGGAATAGTCACTGGATTCAAACGCATTTATTTTTATTTCTTCATCTGCACAGCCTAAAGTGGGTTTGGAGGGAAAGGATAAAATTTCAAAGTTCAAGTATTTGCAAATTTAGTTGGTAAACTTCTGGAAAAAGTGTGTGCTTCACAAAAATGGAAAGTTATGCTGACTCATTTCCTTTGTTCCACTTTTGAGAGAGGGAGAGAGATAGAGATAGAAAAAGAAACAGAGATGGAGAAAGAGTTAGAGTGAAAGAGAAGGTGAGTGAGAAAGAGAGAAGCAGAGACTCCCTTCCATTGTTCGACTCCCCACATTTCAGCAAAGGCTCTCAGGTGGGGCTGAAGTCAAAAGATGACATTTCAGTCCGTGTCTGCTAAACGGATGGCAAGAACGCAGTCGCTTGGGCTGTTGTCACTGCCTCCCAGGATTTGTATTGGCAAAAAGCACACCTTGGAAGTCAGAGCTGGGCCTCAAGCTGCAGCATTGCAATGTGGGCTGTGGGTCAAATGCTGGCTGCCCACCTTTTGAAGAATCTGTGTTATATCAGTCAAAGCTACTAGGCAAGAAAACCAAATCGAAGTAACATGAATTGGAAGGGACAGAGTCAAATTCTCTCTGTTTGCAGTTAACGTGGTACTTTATCTAGGGCAACGATAGACCACATGAAGAATGAAGAGACTGCTATGATTCCCGAGAAAACCTGGCAAAGTTGAGCATATAAATCTAGCACACAAAGACCAGTAACATTTGCATAGGCCAATGATGGTGTGACTGGGATGTTTAACCAAGCAAGCAAAAGAACTCTACAATGAAAATTATAAATGATTAAATAAAGAATTAGAAAAAAATACAAATTTAAGAAGCCTCCATGGTCAAGGATTGGAAGAATTAATATCCAAATGTCCTTAACACTCAAGCAAATGTAAGATTCAACAAATCTCAATCAAATACTAGGAAATCTCTGTTTATTTTGGCAGTATTTGAGGAAGCATAAACCTCAAATTATATGGCTGTTGCCATATAATCCTGCATATGAACTCTCTTATACAAAATGTGAAGATGAATTTGAATAGCTTGAATTGAGGCTGGCTTCATATTCTAGGCTTGCTATTATCATTACTGCCGTTATTAATAATGTTATGACTTTTGGTTATAAGTTTTTTTACCCGAATTACTTTCACTTCACTGCTACTGGAATGAGAGGCATTGCATATTGAATGCGCACTATATTACAAATCACTCAATTAGGGATTTTACATATGTGCTTGTTTGCTTTCTTCTCAGAAGTACAAAAAAAGAAAGATTCTAATATTTTATGGAAGCAGAATGAACTGCAGATACTAATAGCAATCTTATACAGTAAAAATGAAGCTGGTCCCACAATGCCAACTTTTTTTTATTATTATTATTAATTACATTGCATTATGTGACACAGTGTTATGGGCACTGGGATTCCCCCCACCCCTCCTCGAACCCTCTCCCCATGGTGGATTTCTCCACCTTGCTGTGTTACCACAGTTCAAATTCAGTTGAGGTTCTTTCATTGGAAGTATTTACCAAGCATAAAGTCCAGCATCTTATTATCCTAGTGGGTTCAACGACTTCTTGGTGAGACCATCTCTGGTCTGAAGGTAAAGCCAGCAAATTATCATCCCAATCAATTAAAAGCCCCAACATAACATCAACAACCATTTACAACCTTATGGCATTAATTGACATGGTATTGATTAACAGTATGTTAATAGGAAAATGCGGTTTCTTAACTACATCCTGTGACTTCTTCATAGACATTTCAATTTTTGGTTTATATTCAACCGGATTCCATTACACCTCAAAATGGCTATAGATTACTATTCAGCTGTCTCGTCTATTTTTATTTTAGTATTTAGCTGTTCATAGTGTTGAAGCATGATTTTGCTGAACTTAGTTATTTTTCAGATGGTCTGAACTGGCTTATAACTCTAGCAAGACATGTGTTATCAGTTCAGGTACAGGACATGTTTTTAGGATGGGTGTGCAGAGAAACCCCAGTGAGGCGTAACTAATATTTGTGTCCCACCGAGTGAGGCGTGATTGGATCCACGCTGGCCATTTCCTGTCTGATTCTAAGTTTTCCTTGTTGTTGTCTGTCCATTCTAGATTTTTTGTTTGTTTGTATGCTTGTTTGTTTGTTTTGAGGGGTTTCTGGAGCGATCCTAATTGTCACCGCAAGGGAGGGTGGGGACCCAGAGCCCGAGCCAGGCAAGGACCAGAGAGCTCGCCTCCCTAGTCCCCAAGGAAGTTTATTATTCTTCTGTTTCTGCAGACCACTCAGGGCTCCTTGCCATCGTTCTGATGACGCTGGTTTCTGCACAGCAGAGTTTGGACTTCTTCCATCCCCTGTGGAGGCTCCAGATGGGGGTGGGTGACCTCAGAGTTCTCGGCCTCCAGAGGCACTCCTATTCCCCGTGGTCTCCTTAGCAGTTGGGATGTAGTCCTTGGTGTCCGTGTTGATGGTCCTTGGTGAGGATCTGGGAGTCTTCAGGGTTGGGATACCGGCCTCCTCCTGACCTCCCGCTCCACTCTGGGGTCTCCTCCCTGCTCCATACGCATGACCTCCTGTTAAGAGGCTTTCAGGGTCACTCCCGATTCTCCCCTTATGCCTGTGTAGCTTTACTATTGTCTAGTGCCAACTCGAGTCTGTTGTCTATGAGTTATCAGATTTGATCCTGATAGGCTATATTTCACGTCTTCCTCTCACTTTTTAGGGAGATGGAAGATTTCTCTGCATTCCCTCCCCATTACGGAATAACATAGGGTATTAAGAGTGTTTTAGGTTCTACAGTTCTTTGATGTAGATCATAAGCATTCTGACTCACATTAATTGTTGTTTTATAGATTACAACACATTATCATATTGCACACAATGCCAACTTTTAGGAGCTTATGTGGGGCTGTTATAATCAAAAGAGCCTGGCCCTACTGCAAACATAGATATAGAGACCAGAGGAACAGAATTGAAATCTCCAAATTAATCCATTCATCTACAACTAATTAATACTTGACAAATGAACTGAAATCACTTTACCTGAAGAAGTACGAACCAAGACAATCGCCTTATGCACTATCTAAAAATCAACTCGAAATGAATCAAGGATCTAAATCTAAGACCTGAAACCATCTAATTACTAGAGAAAAACATAGCGGAAATGATTTAAGACATTCTTGAGTTTTGTTTTTTATCTCATTCCTGGAAATGGAATCAGTATATGACTTAGCTCTACCCCAGTTCATAACAACTTGTTTCACAGGAGCTAAGATACAGCAGTGGTGGATATGAGCAGCAGCTGATGACTAAATAAAGGAAATGTGCTATATGAACACACTGGAATAACATGCACCCATTAAAAAAAATGAAATACTGACTTTGCAGCAAAATGGAAGTGACTGAAATCATTATGCCAGATTCAAAGAAACAAAATATTATGTTTCCTTGTGGCAGTTAATATATAGAAACAGTATCAAAATTCAGTGTTTATGGGGCCCAGTGGTGTGGCCTAGTGGCTCAAGTCCTCACCTTGAATGCTGCAGGATCCCATATGGGTGCCAGTTCTAATCCTGGCAGCTCCACTTCCCATCCAGCTCCCTGCCTGTGGTCTGGGAAAGCAGTTGAGGACGGCCCAACCTTGGGACCCTGCACCCGTGTGGGAGACCCGGAAGAAGTTCCTGGATCCTGGCTTCGGATTGGCATAGCATCGACCGTTGCGCTTGCCTGAGGTGTGAATCATCGGGAGGAAGATCTTCCTCTCTGTCTCACCTCCTCTCTGTATATCCACCTTTCCAATAAATAAATAAATAAATAAGTAAATAAATAAATAAATACATTCAGTGTATATGAATGAAATTGCCATTTTTTGTATTCGTTTATTGCTTATGGACTTCGTACTCTCATTGAACAGTGGTCTTTCTACTTTTACTTGTTGAATTTTGAATGTTGTGAAAATCTGGCCTTTGATTATAAAGTATACTAAATGTGTTTGACAGCAATAAGAAAGGAAGGACAAGAGGGAGAGAGTGAGTGAAGGAGGCAGGGAGGGACCTGGGAAGGAAGGGAGAGAGAATGGAAAGGTGCCTTCATTGTTGTTTCAGAATTGCTGTCTGTGAAGTATGCTACACCTGGCTCTCATGTGTGGTATCATATGCTGCTGCCTTTAAGGCTGATTTTCTGCTTGTTTGATGCTAAAGGAAAACAAGCAGATACTCAGCGGGGCTGCTGAAATGCAACATGTCAACCACAGCTTCTAATTACTCTACAAAAATTCAGAAATTCCAGTGTTCTTGAGGTCTAGCCTCATTTTTTTTTTTCAAAAATATTTATTATTTTTTAAACTTTCTATTGGAAAGTCAGATATACAGAGAGGAGGAGAGACAGAGAGGAAGATCTTCCATCCGATGATATAAATGACCTCAACGGCCAGGACTGAGCCAATCTGAAACCAAGCCAGCCAGGAGCTTCTTCCAGGTCTCCCAGGCGAGTGCAGGATTAAATGGCTTTGGACTATCCTCGACTGCTTTCCCAGGTCACAAGCAGGGAACTGAATGGGAATTGGGGCTGCCAGGATTAGAACCAGCTCCCATATGGGATCCTGGCACATGCAAGGTGAGGACCTTATCTGCTAGGCTACTGTACTAGGTTCTCTAGCCTCTTTTTTTTTTTTTTTTTTTAAGAACACAGACCAGAAAGAAAAGTGCTTTTCAAAACTTCCAGAGGAATGCATAAATTGTGAAATGATAAGGATATAAAGGTACAAGTTACCTTTACAACAAAAAAGAGGCATATAAAAGCTATAAAATAATTATTTTTTTGTTGTTTTATGCCCAGATGAATCTGTATGGCTATTTCAAATTATGCTTGAGCGTGTACAACCTAACTTCTGCCCTGTTGTCTGAGTTCTGGATCACTCTCTTTTATTGGATTCAAGCGCTTCTTGTGGCTCAAGGGACCCAACTATAGCAGTATCGACCATACACCTTGATCACCACTGATCGCCTGCTCTTGAATGAGTTTGCAAATCCTCCCACCTCCCAATCCATTAGCATCACTCATTGAGGGGTCTCGTGATTCTATCTGAACTTGTTCAAAGTCACCACACACCCCCCTGTTCTGTTTTAGTCTTTATCCCTGTGCTTCTGGATAACTGACAATTAAGCAGAAAGCTTCTTAATGGTGTAGTTCAGCTGATGTTGCTTTAATGGGAAAAAATTCAGCTTGAATTCTTCTGGCCGTGTGTGGAATCCATAGAGAAGGAAGCACAATTCTCAGACAGTGGGAGGCCCTTGTGCACCTTGCAGGGTTTTTTTTTTTTTTTTCGCCTCTAGGGATTTGGACATTATTGTAAGAATGATATCGGTAAGAGGGTCAATAACAGAACACATTTGTATTCGTTGAAGTCAGAACGTCCACTGAGAAAGTTTAGAAATTTTTGCTCAATTGAAAAGGTGCTTAATAATCATATGTTTTGGTGAAGATCACTTTTGATCAAGCCTGTTGGGAGTTCTGTGTCCCTCCTGGATCTTGTTTCCCAATTCTTTCTCCAGATTGGGGAAATTTTCCTTGATTATTTCATTAAATACATTTGCAAACTCAGCTTCTCTTTCTGCACCTTCCAGGACTCCCATAACTCTTATATTTGACCTCTTAATAGTGTCTTTCAATTGTTAAATACTTTTTTTGGCCTGATCCAGCTCTGCTTCCAGCTTTTTGTTTGCTTCGCCTTGGTGACAGGAAATGTATTCCAATTCTGATATTTTTTCTTCTGCTTGCTTCATTCTATTTTGGAGACTCTCCACTGTACTTGTAATTTGCTCTACTGTGTTCTTAATTTCTGATATTCCAGTCTTGATTTGCTTTACTGCTTCCTTAAATTCTTTGAACTCTTCCATTAACTTCTCATTTTTGACCAGAATCTTTAAAATGAGTCTAATGGATTCTGTGTCCCGCATTTTCTCAATGTCTTCCTCAGTTAACTCTGAGGTTGGCATAGGGTTTTGCTCCTTTGCTTGGGAGTTTCTAGTAATATTCATTGTGCCTTTGTCTCTTCTTTTGCTCTTGATCATTGTACTTCTGGTTAGCAGAGTCTTCTTCTTGGGGCAGGTTTCTAAGCTGTGTCACCCACAGGTCTACAATGCGATTTTACTTATTGCAGTTGGTACACAACTTTTTGCTTGCAGCCACTGGTGCCACAACCCCCAGCGAGTTCCAGGCCTGGCTTCTTATGTCAGATATCCACCGTGGTCTCCACAGCCCCAGCTCTTGGCTCACCACTCTCCACCTCCTGTGATACCGTGCTGAGGCTGCACTGTTTTCTCTGCAACCTTTCTCCCTCTTCTGGTTAGAGTGGGTTCCAGGATTAAAGAGACACCAGGTGTACTATCTAGTTAGGTTGTTGGTGGCGCTGATCTTGTCGGAACCTGTTGGATGTTAGGTCTGGGTACCACACGGACCTGTTTTGACCGGTACGATGCTACAGTCGGTATTATTTTCCTGTGGGACCTCAGCAAGTTCTCGCGAGCTCAGCACATGAGCAGTTCACTGTTGTCCCCTGCAGTCCCAAAGCTATTGCCACAGCGCACAAAATGGCGGCCAATGTGCTCCCACAACAGCTCTCTTCAATTGAACATAAGGAAAAGATCCTTAAATGTGCACGTGAAAAACATCAATTGGCATATAAAGGAAGGCCAAAGAAACTCACAGGAGATCTCTCACAGGAAACTCTACAGGCAAGAAGAGAATGGAGTGACATATTCCAGATTCTAAAAGAAAACAATTGTCGGCCTAGGATAACATATCCAGCAAAGCTTTCTTTCATCTTTGAAAATGAAATAAAATTCTTCCACTGTAAAGAAAAGCTAAAAGAATTTGCGTCTTCCAAACCTGCTCTACAAATGATACTTCAAGACGTTCTCTTGACAGAGAAGAGGAATAGCACCTACCAAAACCAAAGGCAAACGGGAAGAACATCCCAGTAAAATGACAACAGAAGACTAAATCAATGAACAACCCATTCCTAAAATGACAGGACCAAAGTACCAGCTAGGTATATTTAACTAAATGTAAATTGCTTAAGTGCAATCAAACATCATAAGATTAGTAGACTGCATTAAAAAACAAAACCCATCTGTTTATTGTCTCGAGGAGACACACTCCAACAAAGATCAGTGGAAACTATATCACATGGGTTTTGTTGTTTTCTGTTGGTTTCGTCTCTTCAAAACACTTTCTTCTGATCAAATCATTCAATGACTCGTAGATCATGCAGTGGCATCATTTTCTTCAAGAAGGTTCTTGATTTTCACTTCTTCAGCTAAACGTTATACATTTAGTAGCATGTTGTTTAACTTCTTGGTGTTGTTAATTTCTTTTTTCTCCCGGAAGTTGATTTTGTATTGCGGCTCTTCATTTAAGGGAAGATATAGTAGTTGTGTAATGGAGACTGTCATATCTAGTAACATGTCATTTAACTTCATGGCTTTGTAAATTTCTACTTTTCTTTCTATTGTTGATTTTGTATCATGACTTTTCATTTAAGGGAATGTACAGTAGTTATGTAATGGAGACTAACAACCAGATGTGAGGATGCAGTGTGGTCGGCATCTCTGTTTCCAGACAAAGATGGACTTACAGTGAAACTGTTTATATTATATTTTGACAATAGGATTCTGGACTCTGCCATCGTCCATGCCCGCAATGATGAACATATGACTGAGTATGAAGAACTATATGTTAGTAATGATATAAAGGAACTGGGGGGGGGAGGGAATTGGGGAGGGGATAAGGGAATATGGAACTGTATCGTAAAATGATAGCAATAATAATAAAATGTGAAAAAAAGAAAGAAAGAAAGAAAGAAAGAAAGAAAGAAAAGGTGCTGATAGTCACCAAATCCTGCTTTCCTATCCCCATGCTACACTGGAACATATTGGCTCCGGTTCACCATTGATGGTCTCAGCCCTTCCAGTAGGGAGCTAGTAGTGGACGCACAAAACTTCGACTTACTAGAGAAATAGCTGCAAGCAAAAGTGATGCATACCAATTCCTGCTATTTGCCTCTCCCATCTATTAGAAGTTAAAAGCATTTCATTACATTCTAGCTTGTGGAGTTAATAAGGAAATTAAGTAGCTCAGAGAATCCTTGGGGATTGGCGACCAGATTTGTTTCTATGTCTCCAGAAACGTGTCCAAAGCCATGCCACGCTTCTGTTGTGCATACAGATAGTTGTGACTGCTGCTTTTTTGGTAAAGTAGAAGACCCCAAGAACCCCCCCCCCCCCCGTAAGCACTGCTGCTGTCCTTGCATGGAACGTACTGTGCAGGCTTCTAATCTGAAGCCAGGTGCTTCTTCCAGATCTTCTACATGGGTGCAAGGAACCAAGGTTTTAGGCCACCCTCTCCTGCTTTCCCATGCCTCAAGCAAAGAACTGGATGGGAAGTAGTGCAGTTGGGACACAAACTGGTGCCCATATGGGATCCTGGGCACATGCAAGGCTAGCATTTAGCCACTAGGTCATCGCACTGGGCCCAAAAGATACCTTTCTAATTCAAGACAAGATGCAACCTACCAATGTAATTAAGAACATAGATTTCAGAATTAGTCAGAATTGGGTTATTTACTTTTGAAGCAAATTTATATAAGCCACTGATTTTCTTTCTTCCTCACTGGTGTGTCAGCTTTCTTATCTATAAAGTATAGATGATACTTTGGATCAGAAGTGTGTGACAGGAACTGAAATAACCACATATGTAAAATATTTAAGACAGTGCCTCTGCGAGCATTCAATGTGCGATGACTCTCATTCCAATGACTAATAATGAGGTGAAAGTGAGAAAAACCTTTTACCCAGGAGTCACAATATTGTTAATAGTGCTACTAATGAGTATAATAAACCTAGCAATTCCAAGTTAGCCTCAATTCAAGCTAGTCCAATTCATCTTCACATCTTGTATATCTCCTATGTGGGATTATATGGCAATAGCCAAATAATGGGAAAGTTTGAGGTTGATGCTTCCTCAGCTGCTTCCAACATAAACAGTTACAGGAAACTCACTACTCTGTGCATTGAAGTACAAGGGGGTCGAGGAGGGGGACTGTTCCTCCAAGCTCACTACAGGAGACATGGGAGCAGATCAATATGCGGTCAAGTGTTTTAGCTGCACTTTTATTATGTTTGACAGCGATGACAACGTAGTAGGCACTGGATAAAATGACGAATGCTCACATTTTCTCTCTTCGTACACACTGCTTCTATTTTTCGAGCCTCCCGAGGACAAGGCAGTCATACAGAAAGCATGCAGAGTGGGAGTTCCTACCAGCCAGGGCCAAAATTGCCCACGGATTCCAGATTTCCTGAGTCACAAAGGGGAAGCTCACTATCCAAAGCCAAAAGAAAAGAAAGACGTGCATGCGGTCGCGCAGTAAATCAGATAGGGGACCTGCTCGAGAGGCCACGTCTGTATTCCATGAAGCCTCCGCTAAACCTTTGAGAAAAATGCTCTTACTCAACTTCCCCAAATCGTGTTTAGATGTCACTAGTTCCACCCCTTCACTGTCACCCAGATGTTTCCACTTGCACTTGAGTCCCGGCCAAGCAGCATCCAGATGTTTTGAGGGGGCAGAGGAAGTTCTTTCATTTGTGGCAAATTCGAGAAGTGAAGATTCATTGACTCATGTAATATTAATCTTCCTACACCAGGAAATTGGAGCCAAGCTGTTTGTTGACTTTCCCACTTACGTGTGGGGCCTTGTAGCTGGGGTGAGGGCTCTGGGGAACCCCCTTGGGCTTGGGTTTTTTACAGATGGCACCGGTGCCATCTACAAGACCAGTACCCCTTCTGGAGGTGCTTCCCTAATGTGCTGGTCTAACCAGCAGCATCATCTAACACCTAATGTGTCGATCTTCTCCCGAGTACCTGCTGTGGAATCCTGTTGCTCTATCATTAGAAACTCTCTAGTAGGTTTCCATTTTGCCTGGAACAAGCAACCTTTTTTTTTTTCTAAAAAATATGTATTTGAAAGTAAAAATTACTGACAGAGGAAAGGAAAGAGGGAGGGAGAAAGGGAGAGAAGAAGAGAAGGACACACAGAGAGAGAGATCTTTCATTCATTAGTTTTCTCCTCAGATGGCCACAAGTGCCAGGTCTGGGCCCACCTGAATTCAGGAACCAGAAACTTTAGAAGCGTTTCCCATGTGGGTGGTAGGCCCAAATATTTGGACCATCTTTGAGCAGCCAGGCCTTGAACCTGTACTCGATAGGATGCTGACATCACAGACAACAGCCTCACCCATGGCAACATGAAGCTGTCTGCCTAAAAGCAACCTTCAGGCAACAAATCTTCCACTAGCTTCATACTCTTCCCTTCTCAGCTCTGTTTCCCTTCACCTCCCTGGTTATCACTGCCCCATCATATTTGCCTCTCTCACCTTCCTACCTTGCTCATTCTGCTCCAGACAGCTTTTCTCTCTGATTTCCCTGCATATGGCTTCCATGCTCCTGCCTGTGTTCTGTGCGGGAAGAAACGGGAAGGGGATCTTTTCTTGCCTGGCTCTTCTCCTTGGGCTTTACTGTGGCCTCTGCCCCGTGATTGCATTCCGGGAAATGCTTGCTTTCCCACAGTAGGAATGGTATCAGTGACCTGATCAGCTTCTGATTTATTTCTCTCTTGGATACATTTATTTGCTGACTTGATTTTATCTCTTTCCTTACTAATGTCTAAATCTCACTGAAGTAACACTGTGTTTGTTTGGCTTTCCATCTATCCACAGCTGGAATGGGGGCTCATTGGACTTACTCACCCAATACTTGCACCAATGGACACAGTTGTTGCTCTTATGTTTTCATGTTTTGTATGTTGTTGAGGAAAGATTGGCTCATGTTGCTCAGCACTTACTTTTCCTGAAGAATCAGGTGAGAATTAGAGTAAACTCTCTCCTAAGTTTGTCAAGGCAAATATTCCAGGAATATAACAGGTTTGACTTTTTTCTCCTGCTTTTCGGATGTGACTAAATATAGGTCCTTGGACAAGCCACCTTATTATGACATTGAACCACAGGGATATTGCGTCTATGCTGCCTGAAGTGATAGCTGAAGGTACTTTGATCTGGCCAAGCAGAGTTTTCTCCAACTTGACCTGCTGGATCCATAATACTATTAAATATATGGGATTCACTTTGCAAATTTCTCATTAAAAAGTCTTATTACAAGTTTTTTATTTCATCTGCATATAATATGATTAAATTTACATGTCTAATTAAAATACAAGAGGGACTTAAAGTCTCTTCTTTCCACACCATGCTTTATTTGCAACCTTCTGGCCTTTGCATGCATGATGATGTTTTGTGCTGCCTCAGTGCTCTGCCTTATTGTAAAGTCACAGAGACTTTAAAGTGAGTTCTCAGTCAGTATTGGTCAGGTGGATGAACTATCACCTGGGCCCCACTTTTATGGCACAATTTTGTTAAGTTACCAACTGTCCATGTTAGGTCTAGGGAGTGCTAGTACATTGACTTCTTTCTGTTTGAACTTTGTTGAGGATTCCTAGCATAGATTTTAGAAGATTAACTGGCTGCTTCTGTGTACGATAACAAAGATGATAGAATAATTGACTCTCCTAAAAATAAGTTATTTATGTATAATTCTGAAATGTTTTAGTCCAAATAGCTTCCCCTCAAGAAGACAGACTTGTCTGTGCAGCAAAAGGAGTGCGGCTACATTACCAAGCTAGTGAAGTGCTCCAAAGACTCAGGAAAACCAACATCAGCTGGGGGTCAGGTTACTCACTGAGACACAAAGTGTTGATCAAAATCACTTTTGACTATGTTGAAACCAAAGAGGGCACTGGGGAATGGCGGTGCACTCAACCATCCTTGACGTAGCAGCAGAGTGACTCAACAGCTTCTCTTGTGAGACTCACACTCCACATTTGCCATTTAAGGATGGGGAACACCCACGCAAGTCTCTCTGCTTGGCTTCAACGATGCTGAGGCAAAAAGAAAATAATTCTTTTTCCATTTAAGTAGAGAATATAATGATGAAATTACGATCCCGAGACCATCTGGCTTTTCAGAGGAGCATTGTGTATAAATTTGCTCAGATTTGTTGCATTCTTACCTTTCACACTACCTATCATGTTCATTACTTTCTGTATTTGGATCATGATGGAGTAAATGGAGGTAAGATAAATTCCATATGGGTAATACAAAAAATTAACAACTTATCACAGTTTTCAAATCTGTATTTTATTGCTAATAATCACACTAGACATTTGAATATGCTGCCTCCTCTCTCAAATGGTTTTAAATTTATTTTTCTGTGTTTTTCATGACTGAACTGCCCAAAACTGTTTGCAGAAAGGTCTTGCTAAGATCTCTTCTCTAGAGACACTGGAACCTGGTGCTTGATTGTCTACTAAGCAGGTGGAGATGAAGACATTTCACCACTACATGAGAAGAGCACTGTGAAGGGAGGTGTCTCGGTATGACTGAAGTCTGCTTAACAGCGAGTGCAGAGCACATCTCCTGGGCAACAAGCAGGTAGTGGGCCAGCCAAGCTGTAAAAGCAATTGAGCACCTCCTATCTCACGCCTGAGGAAGGACCTTGTTTCATGACCCCCTCACCACACTGAGATGCAAGCATGTGGCTGGCACCTGCTCAGAAGTCAAAGGAAGGAAAAAATTGTGCTATTAGAGCCCAGCATGTGAAAGTCTGATTCTACACTGTTAGAGCTGTCAACTGTACACTTATTTGCAAGGTGAATTTGCTGAACTGCTAGCTCAGCCAACAAGATGACACTGTCACTTGATGGATTTAAAAGAGCCATGAGTGGACTGCACCTGAATAAGCTATATTGTGATTGGAAAGCAAGTCGCTCAAACTCAATGAGAAGATGGATCTTGACTTTGCAAATTGGTGATGAAGAGCAACCTGTGCTACAATGTGAAAGGATTTTGGACATTTTTTTGAAGGTGAACCAAAACAAGAAAACTTGGCTAATGTTTTCTACACATACATAGTTAAAAATAACTCTAGATATTCCCATTTGTTCTGCTTGATATTGAGAACCATATATATATGTGTGTGTATGTATATATTATATATGCTACATATACATATCAGTGCAAGTTACAGTCCATCAGACTGCAGCTGCACATTCGTGCGACTCTCTCTTGACATTGGGCTCTGAGTGGTTGCTAGTGCATCCGTGAGGGACCCAGGGGGATTTCAGTTCTGGTTTTCCTCAGAGCTTCATGGTTTGGATCTGATGAATAAACTTGGCCCTCTGAGTGTCTACAGAAGCTGGGGGATAGGATAGTTCCAGGGTTCTGGTCTGTGCCAGGTTTTACCAGGGTTATTTTCATCTGTTCTACATATTGTTTCCATGAAGCTTTTTTTTTTTAAAAAAAATGTGGTGGAATACATATACCGTGAAATTTTCAGAGAGTAACCTTTAGTGCATTCACAATATTGTGGTGTCAACCTCACCACTCCAAAAGGAAATCTTGTACCCTTTAACTAGTTTCTCCCTCTTTTCCTCCCCCACAGTCCTTGGCAGCCATCAACTTGCTTTTTTTTTTTGGCATTTATGGATTTACCAATTCTAGATTTTTAGATTTGATGTGAATGGAATTGTGCATTCCTTCTTTCATTTGTCTTAACATCCTCAGTTAATGTTCACACACAATGTAGGGTGTGTCAGAACCTCAGACTTTTTTTGTTGTCAAATAGTTTTTGTGGTATAGGTATGCTACTTTTAGTAATATCTATATTATAATTAGTGAGGTAGTGTCTCAATGTGTTTTTTTTAAATTGTCCTGAATGTTAATGACGTTGAGCATCTTTGTATGTGCTTGTTGATTATTAATATTATTAATATTCTTATAAAAACCTTTTCTTGAGAACACGCTTTTCAATAAAAAAATGCAGACATTGTAAATTACATTTAAAATATGGTGACTCTTCTGTTTCATCTCAATCCCTTTGAGCAATTGATCTTGGCCCTGAAACAAACGGTACAAATCCTGCAGAAGCCAGTGTCCACAAAATGAGCTCATCAGCTGGCTGGCCCTACCTGGTGCCTGCTAGACCTCTTGGCTTCTGTACCTAATGTATTTCCTCTTCTCTCTTTTGCACATTTTACACTCACTTCTTCCACCCCACACCTGCTCTGCGGTTTTGCTTTTCATATCCATCCTGGCATGGATGTTTGTGAACGTTAACAGCACGTGTTTCACACCGGAATGAGAGAATCAGAGCCAGCACACCACTTCCCAGCTGTGAGATCTCCGGGGATCCACTTGCCAGTGTCTCAGTTTTTTCAGCTCTGGAGTAGTTGTGTCCATAACACCTGGTTTGTAGACTTCCTTGCAATTAATAATAAGATGTCCAAGAAACTTGAGTGCTTAACTCCTCAGTAACAACAGAGCTATCTCCTTTTCTGTACTGACAACTTAGTGAGCCCCCATGAGTTCGATCAATAATGTGGATAAAATCTTGGTTGTTGTGGCTCCCTAGTGACCTTAAGATGTCATTATCAGGACTATTTTTCAAGGCATTAAGATTCAATGATTCAATATACACTTTCTGCAATAACGTGAATGAGTAAATTATTTGTTACAATTAAATTAGAAATGTAAATTTGAGAAAGATGTATTTGCTTATTTGAAAGGCAGTATTTCAGACAGAGAGAGAGATGTGTCTGCCTACATACTTATGTCTCTTCAAACGGCTGACAGGCTGTCACATAGGCTGGCGCTGGGCCAGGTAAAAGCCAAGGCCCTGGAATTCCGTCCAGGTCTCCCACATGCATGACCCACAAGGAGTTTGGCCATCTTCTGCTGCTTTTCTGGACTGACTAGCAGGAAGCTAGAGCAGCAGTGGAGCAGCCGGGACTCAAGCCAGAGCTCACTGGATGTCAGGGTTGCATACGGTAGTTTAGTGCACTGTGTCACAATGCCAGTATCATGTTAGATTTACTTCTGATTAGGATGTTTAATAACCTTGACCATTTCTTATCCAGTGTCTAACATATACCAGCTACACACTACCAGGAACTTTGTGGATTATTCCTAATAAAAATCCTGAAAGTTGATAGTATTATTTCTATTTTATGGTTCAGGCAAAATTGAAGTCCGGACATGATAAGTAACTGACCCAATATTTCAAAAAGAACTCACGAGTAGCAAAAGAAAGATTTTATCAGCAGGTCCACCTGACCATAAATTTATTATGAGGGGCACCTTAACTTAGTTTTATTTACTCATTTCTCATTCATGCACTCCCAGGATTTGAGTGAGCTGCTTAGGTATTGATGGGAGTGTCTGTGATTTAAGCAGAAAAGCCTGAAGATACAGAAAGAAGGCAAAGGAAAATGTTAGAGAAGCTGCACCTCCTGGACAAAGCCACACAGCTTTCCACTCCTCAGATAGATGAATATAATTTATTTAATCAGATTTATGAATACATTTCTGGTCACTTTGCTTCCATGTGGCTCTGGAGTAACAATAGAGATTTGTATTGCAGGTGTCTGCTGCAGTCTCCTAAATAATTACTTATTTATTCCTTGTTTGAAACAACTGACACTTCACACTCAGACATTTGCGGCTGGCAGTTGAGAGGGCTTTGTGGTCATTTGGATGTAAGTCCTAAACTCTACCGTGAATTTAAAACATAACCGTATTTATCTTACTAATTTCAGTCTTGAGTTTTTCACTTGCTATCTTGCCTATCATTTGACTTGATTAGTTATCCAGTGCAATAGACCCGTAACCCTTGTTTACTGCTTAAGTTATACAGTAGACTAAGACAAAAATGCAATGAACTATACATTGCAACAGATAGATTCTCAGAGGACATATGACTTTATTCTCAGTGTGGCCCAGAATCCCACGGTCATTAAAATACCGAAGACAATTTTAATACCAACCAGAGGAGAAATGGAACTCAATAGCCTGTGATTCTGAATTCTTTATGCAGTGTTGTAGTCGCTTAAATGGGCAAGTACTAGAGAGCGTATGCACTTTTTAGGTACATCTGTTTGCAATTAACCCTATTTAAATAGCAAATTGGGCTCAAACATGGAAAAATAACAGAGGTTATTTCAAAGCTCATGCAATGCTAACATACTTTGAAAGTTAAGTAATAATAATACATATTTGAAACTTTGCATTCTTTGAGCTAAACCAAATAGATGTGGATGCTGTCAGCATCCAAGGAGGAAAACCCTAGTACAACCACTTGGGGAATGTTTGCAAGATCAGAAATGGACTTGATAGCAACATCTTGAGAGCCATGCCTTCAAAGGATATTGTGTTTGTATGGGCCTGTAGGATCCACAGGGATGCTCATGGTTTAGTTTGCCTGTCTGCACATGGACAGGCACTGTGATCCTAGAGTGTGCGCATTCAGAAGATGTGTGCATTCAGTACATGCTGGGCAGCAACAGCAGTGGAATGTTACTAGGAAACGTCTCATAGGAGGTAATCACATACAGGCTTAAGATGGTGCTGCGGCTTCAGAGAATTCTTACTGTACAAGAGTTGACTATGATATTGGGAGCAGTTATTGACACTCCATGAAATAAAACAGTTTCACTTGTTCAGGGCAGTAATGAGTAGAAGGAGCTAGGTAAATTGCATTGCACACAGCTAGAGACTTAACAAAAAACAGAAAACTAAACAGAATTTTGATAAATACAACATACTGTTCCCCCATTTCTTCCCAAACATTGTTATCAGCTCCAACATTGTGCACACGCCTGGCTACATAACACACATGGCTTGCTCACTTTGGAACAAGAGATAGCGATGGATCTGGGAATTGCTAGAGACCTCAGAGATGGAATCAAAATGACAGATGACTCTACTTTGAGGATCTCTGTCCAATTTTTCCCATGGCAGAAGTTTTAAGGGCTTACTAGGGTAGCTCCTAAATTCATTTGCTAAAGGTAGCTGTGGGGGTTGAGTAGTTGAAAACTTACTGGAGAAGGAGCACTCAGCTCTCCAGAGGTTGTGCTTGGCCCAAGTGTGAAAGCAGTAAATCTTTCTCAGGAAGCGTGTACCGAGTTAGAAGTTATTGTTTGTAAGAAAGGAAGACGGCATTTTTAGGGGAAATGCAACTCAATGCTGTGTCTAGGAGAGCAATTTGGGAACGAATTGGGAGTGGATTTTTTTGTCTGTAATATGTAGGTGACATGGCGTGCTGACCTGTATAGAAAATTTCTAGGGCCTACACAATAGCCTAGCGGCTGAAGTTCTCTCTTGGCACATGTCAGGATCCCATATGGGCACTGATGCTAATCCCGTGCCTTCTTTCCCATGCAGTTCCTTGCTTGTGGCCTGGGGAAACAGATGAGGTTGGGTAAAGCCTTGAGACCTTGAATTTGTGTGGGAGACCTGAAGAAGCTCCTGGCTCCTGGCTTTGCATCGGCTCAGCTCTGGCCATTGCAATCACTTGGGGAGCGAATCAGCGGACAAAAGAGCTTCCTCTCTGTCACTCTCCCTCTGTTGTATCTGGCTTTGCAATAAAAATAACTAAATCTAAAAAAAAATGACATGTGTTCAGAAGAAAATTGCATTCCAGAGAACACAAACTTGATTTTTTTTTGTCTTTGCTCTACATTCCATACTGCTAGCAACAGTGGCAATTAGGCTGGGGATGAACAACAAATGCTCAAAAATTAAGCATTTCAACGAGATGAAGGCTACAAGGAATAGAAAGACATGCCCACGTTATGAAAAGCCTGCAAGAACTAAGCCTCCCCGTAGTATGTGTCTAGTAACCACATGCACAGAACAGTCAGAAGCAAGAACAACAAAGCAAAATATCAGATTTAAAATAGAAGAAACAAGCCCCATCTCCAACCCACTAAGGTAAAAGATGGTGAGCTCTCAGACGTCTCCATTCTGAAATGAGCACACTGATAGCACGAATCAACTCAGACGGAACGTTTCTTTGTGTGTGTGTGTGTGTGTGTATGTGAAATGACTTTTCACACCAACTTTTGTTGCTGTTGGATTCAGTGTTTTCATTACGTCTAGTTTTTTTTTTTCCAAAAAGCTAACATTTCCCCCTGCCAACTTCGAATTCAAAGGAGTGTGAATTAATTTGGTGGAATTAGGTGAACAAGTCCTACCCGAAGCATGCCGGTTTACATTGTGGTTTGTGGTGAATTTATGGAGGTTTTGTGAGAAAACTCTGAGTGCTGAAAGGAAGCGTTTCTCAGGCTGTGATGCCTTCACGTACCAAGTGCAGGCTTTCCTTTTGTGGTCTGTGCTGGTACAGCTTTGGATAATAAATATCTGTAAAAAGATTTCTGCAGCTTGACTGGGAAACATCGCTGGCACTCTATTTGGTTGATTTCAGAGCTTTCCATAGTACAATTGGAAGACTTAAAAAAAAAATAGGTGGAAGTCACATCACTTGGCAATAACCCCCTGATAGAGAATAACAATCTAATCTCTTTCGAGTTATTACACTCACGCCCTTTTTTTGGCGTGGGCCAAGAAGGCATGCACAGTAACTGCTGAAGAAAAGGCTTGCCTTTCTTTCGTTACTGCCTCATTATCTTGGGTTTCCAACTTTTGGACAAGGAAAATACAACCTCACGACCCTCTCAGTTATCAAAAAAATTCCCATTAGGAGTTTGAGAAAGAAATTCCCCACCCCACATGTGAACTCCCAGCCCGCTCATGTTAACTGTGGAAACTGTTTTCCATTAATGTGTAATCAAGAGGCAGGCGGCCGTTTACTCTGAAAAACAAGATCAGAAACCAGTTGTCTCCCTTGCCCGCCCTTCCCAGTGACAGCGCCACCCCTCACCTCCAACACAAACTTGTTGGTCAAACTTAGCCTTTCAAAGAGTAAATTCCCTGTTTGTTACAGAACCAGTAACAAATCAGGAGAGGTGGATTTTTGTAGAGTTAAAATATTCCAAAAGCTTAAGGCTTCCAGCGCAGTTGACCTTTAAGGCATGTCACAGCAAAAAAGCTAATTCACTTTGCACATGTTGTAGACCAACAGGTGGTAGACAACCACGGGCCTGCATGCATTCCTCTGTCTTCCAACTCCTGGCCCCTGGTATTCTGGGATTTACACTACCTCCCCCAGGCCCTGACTGACAAGCTAATCGGTGTACTGGGAAGCGTGAGCTATTGATTCCACTGTAACAGAACACCACCCTGTCAATGAAACTGCAATGAAATGCTTCAGCAACGAAGAAAGGGAGGCATTCGACTGTTGAGCAACTGGAAGAAATCTGCTGGTAGGGAGTGCGGCAGAAATGAAAAGGCTCTCCGGAGCAGGGCCTTGGAAAGCCAGGTTATTAAAAAAGCCACAAAGCTGGAGCCTGGCTGAGTGGGGAAAAATAGTTATGGCTCAGTTAGGCGGATCTAAGAGGTGGAGGGAGGGGGTGCAGCTTTCAAAATTGCGTTAATCCCTCGAGTACTTAATTTCTTTTCTTTTACAGCCGCTTGTAGTATAGCAACAAGTATTCAAGCAGTTAATAATCTTAAACAGTTTAGCTTACCTTAGGCAAAATATCTTTAGCCTTAATTAAAATTTTATTTTAGTAGGAAAAATATTAAAATGACATTAATATCCATGCCACACCAAGAATGTATGATAATATGAATATTTTAGTATATAAATTATTATTAAACAGCCGCTGATGTGTCCTTTCTTGAATTTCCCTTCGTTTGTTGGAAAGGCAGTCGCTATTTCTTAATAACGCCCTGATAGTTTCCTTCTGAAATATTTGAAAGCACCACACTAATTAGAAACAGAAGCCAAATGCGTATAACACGTTTAGTATGTTGAGATCTGTGAAGCAGAAGGTTGCATGGAGGGCTCCCCTGGGGCAGAACCAGAGCTCTGTGACCTCAAGTACTCATCAGAGGCGGCCCGGAAGCTGATCCTGATCTTCCTGGCTAAGCAGTGTTCACTCCAGTGTACACTCATGCGCTGCGCATCCATCACGCCTGCAGAAGGGACAGACACTGAAGTCACGTGCTTGCAATCCTGGTTCCTTGTATCCATGTCGTTGTGCATGGGGACATGCACGCGTGAGGGGGTGTGTGTGGGGGGGTGTGATCTGTTTTCTTTAGAAGTGTTTAAAGAGTCAAGCAGTTGAGTCTCATCCATGCATGCAATTTTAAAGATAGAGCTTTCAAGATCATCTCCAACCTAAAACTACAGGGAAAATGATCATCATTTTATCCATATTTCCATCTTCCTTTTTGACACCTTGCTGAACATGATGGCACTGAATGGCTCCTTCAAACCAATTAGATTGATTTCAATTTTCATTGTGTGTTGAAGGGCACACAGATCATCCCTGCTGCTCTGGAAGCCAATGACTGTTTGGGTAGCAATTGGCTGGGAAGATCCTTTTCATGCTGAGACAAGGGAAGGTCTGGATTAAAGAGGATAGTGAGCTGTCATTTCCAAAGATGGAGTTGTTGATTATACTTGGGGCTTTAAGAATGGAGTCCTTCACTCTGTCATCTTTACAGAGGCATTGGCTGGCCTTGCCTTGGGTGATGAGGAACATGGGGAACTGGGGCAGAACTGGGGCAGGACAGAGTGAGAGTGTTTCTGAGAGAGATGTGCTGGCACAACGGATTATTAAACCTGGAGCAAGAGGTGCGTGTTTAAGTGCCAGACTTGCCCCTGACCAGCTGCTGCATTCCAACATTAACTGGTCTTGAGAAATTCCCAAGTATAAAATGGGAGGGGAAGTTTTTTTTTAAATAAACATTTACTGAACATATTTGCCATTTAGCACACACACTGTGATGAATTTTGAGGAGGGGTTGTGTCTTGAACTGGGAGGTGATAAAAAATAATCCATAGACAGAGAGAAAGAATGTGCAAGGGAGACAGAAAGCAAAGTGCACAGGGTTGAGATGGATAGTGAGAGAGGCAAGTTTGATGTGTGAGGGGGCTGCAGAGGGAGGACTAGGGAAAGTGGGTGGGGCACAACCAGGATGGATTAGATGAAGATTTGTTGAGACGATGGCATAGAAGACAAAGAGTGGAAAAGGTCCAGCCTGCAAAGCTGTTGTAGAAGGGTGAGTCACCAGTGATGGGGGTTGGTGAGAGGGGTTGAGTGGAAGCTGACGGCAGACGTGCAAGAGCCACTGCAATAGCTCTGGTGGTGAGTTCAGATTTCTGGTAGGAATGACCCAGTGTATGCTGATACAACTCGGGGACGAAGGGCATTGGAAAAGGAACTGATTTATAATGGACAATAAAAGCAATTGGATCTACAAAAGCGATTAAGGATTTAATTTCTGCGACATCTCAAATGAGGTGTCTGCTTCATGAAGTCTTTTGGAAAGTGAAATTTGGTGAGCTTTTCTCAAAGATACCGCTATACCCTGATTTGGCTATTTGAGAACTGACAGATGTTAGTTCAGCTCATTTTTCTTAACTTCAAGTTGCTGTAAGTGAGAGCTATATTCACCTTCCCTGGTAGAATTGAACATCAGAAAGCAAGAGTACAACTCAACTGTAATAAGTTACTGCTTGGTTAGCCCGATAGCTTAAGCTGAAAATATTGCAAATGGAAGATGCATCTGACACAGGCAACCTGCCGAACAAGCCAGCTCAGCAGGAAGGACCACTGCAGGGCTGCAGAACATCGCATGCTTCCCTGTGGCTGCAGGCCTGACTTGGAAAGGCTGCACTGGCTGCCATTCCCCAGCATGGCACTGCACAGTGCCAGCATGGGACAAGGTCCAAATTCACAACTTGAGTGTGTATCACTTTCGCACCATCATGAGTTGAACCACTGCAAGTTGGAGACCATCTGTTTGTGGAGGTTTATTGAGCTACACTGAACACAGGCAGATGTGATTCTTTGTTGTTTCAAGTTTTCACTATCCAGCACCACAATGAACTATCCATTGTTCTAGATCAAGGGGCCTCTGTATCGACCCCTCTTAATAAGTGACTATTTGTAGAGAACAGTGGCTGTTGTTTGGTGGCCCAGCTGCCCATCCACCCAGGGTCACTCCGCTCTATACAAGGAGCTTCAGCATATTCCAATGTTCATAGCGCATTCACCGTTCATCACACCTTCTCTAGCGAGAACTCTGTGTCTCTGATAAGACTTCTTTTTGCCAGTGGGACACATGAATTACAGTCTTCTGTGGAGGTTTTTGGAAACAGGGCTTCCAGAAGCTGCGGGCGGCACCAGGTATATTCGCTCACCCCGAGTAGGTACCCAGGACTTCTCTCCAGCTGAGCAGAGTGATGGTGCCACAACCAGAAGCTCCCTGTGTTTGTGGGTTTCTATATATTATTAGAAATATTGGCATATCCTAACTGTTACCACCTAAATATTACACAGTCTACTCTAAAACAAAGCCAAATGTACTGCTGCGGTTGCCCGACTGGGCTTCTTGTGCCATGTCTTTTAGGGTATGTGAAGGAGAGAGGGCACTTACTTGAGATGGACTAAGGTTCCACTGCTAAATTATTTATTTGAATAAAATATGAAGAGCTTTCATAAGGTTTTAGGATTATGGTGAATTCATTTTCCTATTACCATAAGAAGCTAAGATGATTATTTCAGCACTTTTTGGGATTTTTTATTTGATTACTTCTGATATATTAAAAGGTCATGTAGTTTGTAAACTCATTCCCCCAAAGCATTGTTAAACTACCTGCATTTCAGTTCTGATTAATGGTTATATCTGAATGCCACGTGAACTCTTTGTTCATTTAAAAAGACACTCTATTTAAAAAGCAAACATTTTCTTTCAGGCACACAGGAGTCATTATATACCCCTCCTACCCTTTCCAAGTTTACTCACTTGCTAGCAAAATGCTCTTTCATGGAGAGGATACTGCAGCGCAGTGGATGCTGGAGTGCTGGTTCAAGTCCCAATTGCTTTGCTTTGGATCCAGCTTCCTGTTAACGCTTCTATGTAGGGGATAGCGGCACGGCATTGGACGCTACCACACAAGGGATACCAGGTGAAGCTCCTGGCTTCCGACTTCAGCTTGGCCAATTCATGGCTGCTGCAGGTGTTTGCCGGTGTGAATAACAAATTCTCTCTTTTCCCCACTCCCAACTTTTGCATTTTAAATAAGAGAAGTAAAATTAAAAAATCCTAATTGTCTATGTGTATTTAAAAAAGTTTTGCAGTCATGGGCACCAAGCTAGCCATTGTTATAAATACTTCACATTGCGAAAATTACAATGCTTCCTGCAAAATATTTTAAAAACAGGGAGGGATTAATGGGAGATACAGTATCAGCTATGACAGAGATGGAATCTGACTGGCAAACCATTCAAGCTTTGAGGAGCCTGCTGTGGTGGAGGGGTCAGCATCTGGAGCTCTGTGTCCCTGGAAAGTAACACCAGTCTCCAGGTCTTACCAGTACATCTGCTCTGTCCAAAGAAAGGAGGACAAGGATAAAGAGAGGAAGAAGAAGAAAAGGCTTCGCTTACACCGAGCTACATTTCCTCTTGGGATCGCTCCTCTCCGCTTGACTGTACTGATCACAGGTCCGTCTTCTCCTGGGTCCGAAGTTGCTGGGATGCTGTCATTTTTCTTTATATTCCTTGTCAATGTTGAGCATGTGTCCTCGTGTGCTGCTCGGTCCTCTTTCTGGAATTACGGCCTTTTTTTTTTTTTTTTACTGCGGATGCCTTGCTTCAGTCAAGAACAACAACAGCTTACTCTCCCTCCTCTTCCTCCTCCTCCTCCCCCTCCTCCTCCTCCTCTCCCTCCTCTTCCTCCTCCTCCTCCTCCTCCCCCTCAACGCCTCCTCCTTTTCTTCTTCTTCTTCTCCCTCTCCTTCTCCTTCTCAAATGGTTTATTTGCAATTTAATGGAAATGCAGACATACAGAGAGAAGGAAAGATAGAGAGAAAGATTTTCTATCTGCTGGTTCACTCTCCAAGTGGCCACAACAGCCAGAACTGAGCTGATCTGAAAGCGAGGAGCCAGGAGCTTCTTTCTGGTTTCCAATGAAGGCGCAGGGTCCCAAGGCTTTAGGCCGCCCTCAACTGCTTTCCCACACCACAAGCAGGGAGGTGGAGGGTAAGTTGAGCAGCCAGGACATGAAACCTGCATCCACATGGGATTCTGGCGCTTGCAAGATGAGCACTTCAGCCATTATGCTACTGCTCCGGACCCACAAAAACTTCTTGCCAGGAACACAAACACAGCTCCGTGAAAGGGAAGAAGAAGCAAGAAGAGATAAAGGAGGGGTAGACAAACCCAGAAGATCTTGGGGTTAGAGGCTAGCGATGGAACTGGGATAAACCAGGAAGCAGGTGGTCACTTTCTCTGCCTCTCCCTCTTATTGACTCGGCACTGGGGCCCAGCGCTCATGTCCTTGGATATTATCCCTAGCAACAAGCTTTGTGTTTCGGTGTTGCATAACTTTTGCGTGGACCTGTTCTCAGTTCGAGGCAGCCACTGCAAATCACTGGGACTGCTGGAGCCCAGCTCTGAATTCAGATGACGCAGGCACGACTGCCGGGAACATCCTCCTTACAAAGCAGAGGACTCTCAGCCACATCAGTACATGCTCCATCCACCCCAAAGTCGGACCTCTCACCTGAGTTCCATTACCTCAAAAATGTCATGGATTTCTCTCTTTGCCCATTCCTGTATCATTACCAGGATCCAAGTTTGTTTTCTCTGTGTTACTAGATTTACTTTCAGCTACTTTCCAGTTACTACCTTGTCTGTTTAATTCTTCTTTCAAATAACCAGATGAACATTACATTAAACCTTCTCTCATTATGCTGGTTGTCAAGTTCTTCCATTTCTTGGGGATCTGATTTGCTCCTGGGTGTCAGATACTCATCCTTCAGAGGCACCATGAGGAGTTCACAAAGGAGTCGAATTCTTTGGAACCACTTTCCCCCAGAAAAAAATGCTTTGTAGCACCCAGGGACTTTCACTTATGGCGTGAATACCAAAAGTTTCAGCTTTTAGTAAACTAGGATCTTTGTCTTCCTTTGATTGTATTTTTACAAAAGTAAAAACTGCTAACTATGCTGTTTGAGACTCCAACTAGTACCTTGCTTAAAAAAAGAAATAGTTCTGCTCCAACTCTTTCCTCTGTAAGTCATTCCAGCGCAGGTTAGCATCTCTGAAATCAAGCACACCATCAGTTTCATTCAGAGGCAACAGGCCTTTCATGATGATGTGTCAGAAGCTAAAGGATGGGGGGGACTGAAACAGACCAGACCCCTCGACGTGTTGCAGCAAGATACCCAAGGTCCTGTGCTGTGTCAAGTTGCCTGAAAATGATGGAGTAGAGTGGTGACATTCTCTTGGGGATGAAAGTTACATTTTGTGTATTGATAGCCACATTCAAAAATTATTCAGCACTAACAGTGAAGTGCTAGCAGAATGCTTCTTCCCTATGACAAACCTATTTGCAGTTTCGTTCACACACGGCTCAAGGCTCTCTGGCTTCCTGGAAGCTTTAGATTCCTTGTGATATCAGAGTTGGCATGACCGATGGCAGCTATTAATGCAACACATGCCTATCATTTGCTGTTGACAGGTATTAATAAAAACCTAATTTGAGGAAATTATGAAAAACCTACTCATTATGCAATCTGGTTTATGTTCTCGCATGTGGCAATCATTGGTTTGATAGCTAAGAAACCTTCATTTCCAGAACTTTACAGCCTCGGTTTCGATTGCAGGCCCAGCCAGAGCCCCTCACCGTCCCCATATGTTTGATCCTCTAATTGCCTCAAGACAGACACACACATTTGCTTTATGACACCGCAGGCCTCAGTTTGAGCTGTGGCATGATGTACGCTGGAGTCTAGCATGGCTGCCAGAAATGGGTCCTTGGCTATTACAAGAAACTTAATTCTGTCCTGTCTATCAGGAGGGTTCACCTGAAATTCCACCCCCTCTCCTGCCTCCTTGTAACTTGTTCCTTATGGTCTCTTTGGCCCATCTGCTGCCTCTACTGCAGCAGAATCTTCCTCGGATGTTGGGAAGCAATTCCTGCCAGTGCTTAATCTACACAAAAAGTAAGAGCAGCGTGACCTGTGCGTGACTTGTAGGTGCTGTTTGCTTGACGACAGCTAATAAATGAACTTTGAACCATTGGAGGTTTTTAATCAAAAAAGGAATTTTCTATAAAGGCTATCCCATGAAATTTTGTCGAGATATAAAAAACACAGGTCAAAAAGAGCTAGGAAAACTTTCAGTCTGATAATAGAGATCTAGATTTTGGCCTTCCGATATTTTGTTCAATGTTAAATTTTAAGCAGATAGTCTGCCATACTGCACCTGCAGAGCGTTGGCTTCCGCTGGCCTCTGCCATCATTATAAAAAGCTCCCAGATAAGCAACAGGGGCGAGGAGCTACCTCCCTCCCTTTCTCCTTGGTTATTTTTATTTCGTTTTCAGTTCTGAAGACAGTTAAGATGGACAGAGAGAATTGGCTTTTCTTTGCTGATGCTACAGCATGAGAAAGATTGGCTGCTTCTTTCGATTCAGGGCTAGCAGTTAGTCAAAATCATCAAGTCAGCGAAAGACGGGGTGTAGGTGCTGGCACCTTCTTGCACAGTACTTCTAAACTGTCAGCAGTGGTGAGTTTCAAGTGTTCTGCTTTTCTGAGTAATGCGGTGAACTGTCACAGGAGCCTGCTTCATCCCTTCGTCTAGGGATTCGCACAGTAATCTCTTGGTAGCCACCTCTGCTGTCAGGTGGAGGGTCAAGGCACTGATGGGATTGCATTCACGTAAGTCTTGTTTTACACACTGAGGGCCCTGAGGCCCAGCAGTAGTGACAGCAGTAGTTAGGACATGCCAAGTAGAAACCACCAACCGCTTTCATTAAGAGAAACAGTCAAAGTAGAAGAAGATATTTTTGAGACACACAGAGAACACATTCATAGAACTTTCACTAAAGTATATTTTTATTATTTTGTGCATCTTATTGTAATGTGTAGTATATTACAGGGATTTCCTAGTAATTGCCTAGTAAATAAATAAATTAAATCATATCGTGGAAATGAATACACAGGTAGAAACATAAAGGGCCCAATGTTATCTGCAGATGCTGGCGTTTGTTGGTACTAGTGGAACGTAACCCTTGTGAATAAGAGTGAGACTGTATTGGCAAAGCATTTGTCTCCCTATTACTGGCATATTGGCAACTTGGGAGAGAAAGAGCATTTTTCTTCTTCCAATCTTGAAAATTGCTCATTCAACTAGAGATTTTGTTCCTTCGAAAACTGGAGACAGGAGGCAGGAAGATGGGCATTAGGCTTGGCAATTAAAATGCCAGGTTAGATGCTTTGTCCCATTGCAAGGTGCTTGGGTTTGAATCCTGGCCAAGCTTCTGAGCCAAGCTTCCTGAAGATGCAGCCTCTGGGAACAGCAGGTGATAGCTCAAGCAATTGTATCGCAGCCACCCATTTGGGAGACCCATCCTGAGCTCCTGTCTTTGGCCTGGCCAAGCCATTCCGCTGTTACAGGTACTTTGGAAATGAAATAGGGGATGAAACGGTCTCTGCCTCTCAACTAGCTAGCTAACTAACTAACTAACTAACTAAAACTTGAAAACAATTAAAATTAGAGGAGTTAGAGGATTCTGTCGGGAGGAGTAACATGTTTAAATTTCATCCATTCATCCAAAATGATGAAACACATAGCATGTTGGGCTCAAAATAGCTGAGATCATCTCAGTAAATTCAATTTTTTTAAAGTCAACTTCACATACAAATGTATTAATTTTTACTACATATTTTGATGACTTATTATCAACAGAAGCTATAAAATGTATAACATTTTGATCACCCTTGGGATTTGTCTCTAACCATTTATCCTTGTTGTTGTATTTGTCCATAATTCACTTCTTTTTGATGCCAAACAGAATCCCACTGTACATCCACAGTACAGTGTGTGTGTTCATTCTCCTGCTGATGGACATGTAAGTTGTTTGAGACTCTCAGAAGTAGCGCTGTTGAGCACAACCCTGACAAGCCTCTGAGTAGGATGCCCTCCACATACTAGCTCTCTGGTCTAGGCCACATCTACCTGGGGATACCTTTATACCGACAAATGCTTTTACGTATGGTTGAAGAAAAGGCCGATGTTGGACAGTCAGACAGGTTCTCAGAGTGGACAGGGACCCTTCTGCTCCCATTGCATGGCCAACAATAGTCATATGGCCATGGCTGACTTCAAAAGACTTTGGAAAATGAAAGTGGAGAAGAATGGGGTGTTTGTCAAGATTGGTCAGATACTCCATATTTACTTTACTGCTTGAACTCTCTTATTGGGTACAAGAGTTTTTCATTTGGTTTTTAGGGTGCTGGGTGGTTGTTCACATTATCTTCAAATAATGTTATTGCTTGTGGCCATGCACCTCCATCTTGATTGCAAAATATGAGAAGTTCACTTGCTTTACATAAATAAAAAATGAAAAAATATTGTGGAATTGTGAAATTTTCAAAAATCAAAGTTAACATAAGAGATATGAGGTGTTGTAATCTTGTACTTGAGCAGCAAATGTCGAATCAATAAATACTGGCTTTGCTGTGAGTTGACACAGAAACTCAGAAATAACAGAAACATTCAAGGTATAATAAAGCAATTTTCATAAAAGCTATACTGAATTTTCTGTAACTTATAATAATCACAGGACTTTTCTCCTTTGATTCATTATAGATAATTTCTGTATACTATTTTATATGAAAACATCCTTATGCTTATATATATATGTGTATTCACTTGTCTTCAATGAGATTATATTCTTTATTTGTTGGAAGTTCAAGTAATAATATTTTTATTAATATTAATAATTGCAATGCCTAAGGAATTTTGTCTTTCTGCTGTTATCTTTTGTTGGATCTCAAGATAAAAATGAGTTGAGAGTTCTTTCTTTTTGTATACTCTGAAACAGCTTATATAGAACAGGAAAATTTAAAAGGAAATGTGTATTAAATCAACTAGGAATCTTGTTCACACCTCAATAAATACAATTTTATCATTTCTTCTTATATTATTTTGCTTATTTATACAAGTCAATTCATTCAATCAATTCCCTGAGCAGACTTTTTTTAAGGTTTATTTTTATTTTTATTGGAAAGGCAGATTTACAGAAAGAGGGAGAGACAGAAAGAAAGAACCTCTATCCTCTGGTTCACTCCCCAACAGCTTCCTCAGGATTTCCAACGTAGGTGCAGGATCTCAAGGCTTTGGTTCATCCTCCACTGCCTTTCCCGGCCACAGCAAACAGCTAGATGGGAAGTGGAACAGCCGGGACAAGAACAGGCATCCATATGGGATCCCAATGCATGCAAAGCAAGGGTTTAGCCACTGAGCTATCATACCAGGACACCTTGAATAGAATCTTAAGCTCTAAATATCCTCAGAAAACCTTTAAATCTTTATAGCTTTAAATTAGCAAATAATGTAAATGGTAATCACTTTATACATAGTTCAAACACCCTTTTTCGTGGTGATTAGAAAATTGTTAGTGTATTCTCCCCCAATATCAAACATCTATTTTATTTTTCATTCTTTTCTCCTCTTTCTTTCATATCCACTGTGCTGTTCTCTTACTTGTAGTCAGTTTCTCAGTTGTTTTATTATATAAGTGTGTGCATGACAAATTTCCTCTGAGTATATCGTGTCTAAATTTACTGCCTGATGCTAGCCAATGATCTGATGCGAACTATTTTCTTGTTTTTCTCTTTTGAAATTGGTGTTCTTAATTTCCATATAGTTTTGTAGGCATAGGAATTCCTCTTTCCTTTCCTCTCTCATCATTTTGATTCTGTAGTTTTACTCTTTCTTCTTTGAGATAAGTGGGTAAGATTCATGCAATTTCCAGTTATTTCTTATGAAATACTTGCTATTAGTATCACACAAGTCAGAAAAGTTTAGGTTTACTAAAGCTTTCACTGAAATCTAATACATGAGAATCTCAAGGTGTTAGGACACCAGCACAACGGAGTTTTTCCTCACCACTCAATGGGCCCAGTAGGAAATGCAGTAATTAATGAAGGGGGACACTTAAGCTCGTCTCACTGAGGTCAGTATTGCCATTCAGAAATTTGGGGCCAGTCAGCGCTGGAAACTGGTGCCAGAGCTCAGCCTTTGCAACTTTATGTGTAGATGAACACAATCGAAGAAGAGGCAGGGGGCTGATGTCGTGGTTCCCACTGTAAGCTCACCAAAGCAAGCTAACTCGCACCCTTGCAAGAAGTCTGTTTTGAGATTCCCAGTGTCTCCATCTCACTAGAACAATGATGGAGTGCAGTTTGAAGACACCGATGGATAAAAGCAAAGGATTGCTTTGGGGAATGTGGCCGTAACCAGGCAGTGGAAGGGAAGCCCACCGAAGATGCCGAGAAGAGAAAGCTCTAGTCATACAAACCTTGTGAGACAGAAGGTGAGTTTTGATCACGTGTGACCACAAGTTTGAACAAGATAGAGAAGCCAACAGATAGTGGTGGTGATGGTGTGTGTATGTGTGTGTGTGTGTGTGTGTGTGAGAGACTTATACCAATGTAAACTGAGGCAAGTAACCAATCCTGCCTTGTACATTTTGAGTTGAAGTTAAAATGGAACTGTTCAGGAAACATCCAGAATCCGGTGGAGTATCTGGGCTTACCAGAAAGAAAAAAAAAACTGTAAAATTTGAGACATAAGCTGTCTATATATTTGATATATATGAGAAATTGTATCCCATATTGAGGATATAAGAATAAGTATAACAGAAACTGTAAATTACGCACACTATTTTAAGTCTAAAGAACAGGGTTGTAGGAAAGCTATTTCTGAAAGATGTCTGTCAGAAAAAATTGCTCACTGTAATAGGATGAAGAAGAGACTCAGACCAGTTCAATTTTACATGCTATGTTGCATGCGCAAATAATGTTCTTCTATTTATTTGCATTCTCTACAAATGGGATGTGCGAGTTTGCGATTGTGTGCAACCAAGCCCACTTGAGAATCATTGGCTCTGAGTAGGAAGCTCTTAGCACCTCCGGCTTTACTGTAGCTGTCTGGAGTTGCTTCTGTGTTCCACGTCCCTTGTGGCAGGAGAAGGCGGCCTGCTGGTGCTGGCTGACTCTTGGCACGCATGGGAGCCTGCTGCAGCGGGTCAAGAATGGCCTCATCTAGGACACCCGGTGTCTCCTTCAAATGGTCTTTCCTTCTTGCTCTTGTTACTTAGGCAAACACAAATCTCAAGAGAAAAGATAGGGGCTATATAAGGTTTCCCAGGAAGTGAAACTCTGTCACTTCTCATCTATTTGGGTCACAAACCTCAGGGGAAGTTCAGGGTGTGGAGTGAAAAATCTAGGAGAATCAATGACAAATTATAAATGGCAATATTTTCAGGATGAAGGGATTATGGGTGACTTCCTTTTTACCCTGGTCTAATCTTATTTTCACATATTTGTACCTCAATCTTTGCGATTAAATAAACCAAACTAAAAAGTATATTCATTAATTAGCACATTTATTTATATAAAACAGTGTAGACATTGCTTAGTAATCTGAGTATCAGCCAAGGAAACCTTCTGGTTTGAAACTCAAGCAAAAACTGGCACATACCCGTTCCTGAACTGTGTAAAACTTCACTTTTCTTGAATTTTCTGTGACTTTCTGAGAGGTTAGTGTCTTCCCATCAGGTCCTCTATACCTGTCCAATTTCTTTGCTTTTCTCAAATCAGTGGGCTTTGGGGAATGGAGAGGCATTGGTGAACGAGTGGGGGGTGAGGGGTGGTGTGGAAAATTCCTTCTCTGCACCACACGAAACACACCCCAACACAGCAGATGAAGGCCCCGGCGGGCAGCCCGCCTTCCTGACTCCTCCCAAATGCCTTCTGCTCACACCTCACACCTCGCTCCTCACATGCCAGCTCCAGACCCCTCCAAATTGTACTTTTCCTTACGCGGACCAATTTGTTCAATGCTGTGGTTTTCTATATTTTTCCTAATATTTCTTTAGGGAGAACTCACCCTTTTAGCCTAAAGCACATCAACAAAACAGTTTGCAAGACAGAACAAAACCAAAAGAATTGATTTTCGAGAGGCGCATGTGCTATTATTCCCCAGGGATAGGAAATAACTGCAACTACTGCGGCTTCAAATCAGACAAAAGTCCTTCACATGTGCAATTATTCAGAAAATGTTTTCTTAAATATCCACCAGTTTCTGAGAACAATGCTCAGCCCTGGAAATGCAAAAGTTAAAATATTACTTTTCTGGAGTTCATCGCTGATACTGTATCATTTTCTAAAGGGACTGGGAGAACAAAGTATTGCCTTAAAAAATGTACTGAAAGAAAATCTGTCTCGAAGGTCTTATACCTTATTTTACAAAAGCACACTGGATACACCAGTTTCTGTGAGACTTACTAGCAGTGGAACCTGAAATGAGGTGAGAAGCAGCAGTGACAAACGCTCGCAAAGCTGTCAGAGAAGAAAGTGATTAATGAACGAACCAAGCACCAATGCCTAGCTGACTTCCTGAGCAGCCGCCTGCTGCAATGTGGGGTGAAGCAGAGACACTTAGTACAAGCTCTCCTGGCCTCAGGAGCCTCTCTGCCAACTAGGAGGAAAGGATGGTATCTGCAGGAAAAAGGAAGATGCTGGCTGAAATCTGCATCCTTGCTGAGAACCGCGTCCGCGCTGATGCTGAGAGAAACCCCGGACTGTCGGGGTATCCGAAGACGCCTCACAGAAGCGACTGCTCTTGATTCAGCTGACCCCTGTGAAAAGCACTCCCGTTTACCAAAAATGGACTTTTCAACTGGATCAACTCATGGATGTCAGAGCTGGATCATACATGTGTTTCTAAATGATCCAAGCCATCTATAAACCTTAGGACAAACGCTCGTTTCACTCCTTCTGTCGGGCATGTGCCAGTCTCTCACATTCATTCTCACCCTGTTCTTATTTCTGTGCATATAAGGAAAAATACCCAATTGCAGCCCATAGTAAGGATTTTTAACTACTTAATAAAAAATTCTATGAATTCCTTTATGGAAGTGAGTTTACCTTCAAGAAGGAAAGAGGTTGGGGGTGGTGCTGGAATTCAATAGCCCATTCAGCATTGAAATGTGAACGCGAAGTCTGCTCTTTGGATAAATTCATGCCAGATTTGGCCTGCAGCTCTTTGTGGGCAGTTCCCAGATGAGACCAGGCCTTTAGCCTGTGGGGAAGAAGCGCAGAATAATGCCTCTTTGAATTAGTTTCAAAATAGTGCTGCAATGCAGGCCAACAACTTCTGTTGCCAAATTTCAAGCACAACCCATAACAGACTGTTAAAGCGCCCATACCACCACTACCGATATGGGTCTTTATGTAAATTAGAAGGAACAACAGGAAACCAGAGTAAACTGGCATCAGATGACCAAGCTGAGATAAAGACATCAGAATATTTATATAACTGAGTTGATACAAAATTTAGAATGCAGTAGAACCTTCTTATCCATGGTTCGTATTTCAAGATGTTTGGTTGGCATCCCAAAATACAGATAGAAATAAAACGGTCTACGCTATTGTTATACTATACTTTCCTCATACACCCATATATACAATGAAATTTAAATTTGTAAACGAGGCACAGGGATTAACAAGAGCCTGCAGTGAAATAGAACAACTGCAACACAGTACTGTAATGAAAGTTTTGTGAATGTGGTTTCTCTCAGACTATTTGGTTGTGCTGGAATCAGTCTCTTGTTGCGCTTATGTGAGATGATACAAAGCGTAAAGGCTAAGATGAAGAGAGGGGTGGATGTAGGCACCGCATGTAGCATTGGGCTAAATTGTGAAGGGTAAGGCAACAGCTACATGCCAGCCTGGAGGGCTACAAAGTGGCTAACCTGGGGCTAGCACATCCTGTGTAGACATGCAGGCAAAAAGAGAATCATTAGCTCCAGCAGGATGGAGAAGGCCAGTGTCAAATTCAATCATCACAATTCAGAAAGATGTACAAGCTGAAATTGATGAATCATTTATCTCTGGAACTTTCAGTTTGATATCTTAGGGCCACAGTCACAGACCACAGAAAGCAAAAGCACTCATAAGAAAGGATTGCTGTAATAAAAGCAATGGTCTGTAACTTGTAATTACATGTAGTTTTCCTACACAAATTAAAATGTTTCAACCAGGTAAAATAGACTATGAAAAAAATATGTCCACTTTACTTTGAGCAGAATATAAAAGACATCTTGGAATGTAAGTTAGATATAACTTTGAAAAAATGATGGATAAAATTATATGGGCTTATCTCATGCAGCCTGATGTTTTGGAGTTCACGTATGTTGTGGACTGGATACATTTAGTTAATGAAATGTATTACCTCACATGGTTTTTTCTTTTTGTTTTATGTAGTGAGAATTCCACTTGGTTGTTGAAGAATACAATGTATCATCACTTACTATACTTATCACACCATAGGCGAGTGTCTTGAAATTATTTCTTCTGTATAATTGCCAATACACACCCTCCGACCGCCATCTCCTACTTCCCTCTTGCTCCAGCCATCCCCCTGTCTGGTAACCTTCATTCTAGTCTCTACTTTGATGAGGTTAACATTGTAAGTTTAGCTTATCACTGAGATTCTGTAGTGTGTGTTTGTGCCTGCTTTTTAAACTTTATGTAATATTCTTCGGGTTGGGATGCAATTTTTACGAATACAACTGATTTGGGCAGACTAGATGGATGGCAGGACAAAACAGCATTTCTCCAGAGGCACAAGTTTCTATCCAGTGCTGGGAGTTAATTAGAAGTGGAGTAACTAGGACTCAAATTTGTGGCTGTTTGAGATACCAGCATTATAGGTAGTGTCCCAAACTGCTGAACCAGGAAATCAGCCCCGCCTCAACATTGTTTTCTTGGGGAGAATTATTCTTTCGTATTACAAGTACAGCCTTATTTATTCAGTGCTAAAACTTTTTAAAATGAAATAACGGGGCTAATAGATGGATCTTATGAATCCAATGGCTTTATTTCGCCAAAGAATTTAGAAAAACTGAAATGAAGGAAGGAAAGCAAAAACCTCGATGTTTCTTTTAAAATTTTTCCCCAAGCCACAACATCCGCATAGGTAATCAGGGACCCACCTGTTACAATCAGTAAAATGACTTTGTATAAATTATTCCCAGACTTCTCTTATAATGAATCTTAGTATGTGAGAATGAATTTCATTTTCCCTTTTATGTTTGAAATTAGAAAAATAAAAATAAAAATCCACCAAGGAAACATAAACACAACCATATTATTTATAAATCTGAAGTTCTCCCTTCTTTTCCATAAAGAGTTGAAAATGAGAAGATTTCCTTCTCTTCTTTTCTGGAGAACCTAATTATAGATACAAATACATGATTGGTGCATTGAAGACGTGACACATACTTGGTTCTACCTACAATTCTCTCCCAGGAAGCTCTCAGTCTTCAGTACACATCCTTTTCACACGGATTGTTGTAGTTTAATCTTTGTGTCTGACCCAGTAAGGTATTAGGGTAGGACCCGAAACAGGTCTTTCTGACAAGCTTTCCATGATGTTTCCCTGAGTATCTTGAGGGTCCGTGAGGGCATTGGATGATGCTTGCAGGCTTAGCTGGTTCTTGTTGTGCATATTCAGAGAAGGATAGAGGTGGGTGTTATGATAACTGAAGGCTATCTTCTACCCTGCCAAGATTTTTGAGAACTTCTGTTTCAGTAAGGGTCATATGAGGTCAAGCCACTCTCACAGCTTTTATTCTGGGGACAAGGAACCGGGGTATTTAATCTGCAACCAATGCACCACAGCTCATTTTTCTTAGGATTAATAATTTCTGAGGATTAATAACTACTAATTGGTTCACAATTAGAACCAACAGTGTGTGTTTATCACAAAAAAAGTAGAATACTACAGGAAATATTTTGAGTAATTAGGCAAAATCCTCTCTCATCAACTTGTGGCAGGTTCATTCTTAAGCATCCATCCAGATTTCTTGGTTCTTATGCCCTTGAACGCTTATATGTATATCTCTAAAAACATGGAAATTAAAACATGACTCCAGTAAGTCGATTTGCTTTCTTTAGAAAAGGTATTGGTGGGAGAATTCAGGAGCCGTGGCAATGCCCTCATCATTGTGGCCTCATTTAATGGATGACTGATGAGAGAGTGAACAAATGATTGAGGGCCCTCCCCTGCATGCAGACCAGGGAGACCATCAGGGAGAGATCTAGAAAGAGGACCAAGCTATGCTTTCCCTAGGTCTTGGCCTTTTGTAAAAGGAAAAATTGCGAATATTTGGCATTTTTCTTACACATCTCTGCCCATTAAGTTGTAGAAGATCTAGGACCCATTTGACTAGGATTCTGGTCCCTCCTAAAAAAACCCTAAATCTGAAGGTGAAAATAATCCCAGCATCTTTCACTCTAATAGTTCACCTTTCTTTTTCGCCATGAAAAAATTCCTTTGCTTTTATGAATGGAAGTAAAACAAAGCATAAACAGGAAGTATTTTATTGGAAGGCCACTTACTCTATCATAATTTAATAGATCTATTTGGCATCTAAGGAGAGATAAACTTAATGAAGAGATTTGTGTCTGAACTTTCAATGTGATAATTTGACACTACTTAGTGAAATCACAGATCAAAGATTTAAGGCTTAATTGGGCACTTACCATTGCATTTCAGAGGCTGCTTAATAATTTGAAGGTGTTTATATTGTGGCTTTTAATACAAAATCCATTTTTTTTTCCTTTGAGATCTGTGCATTTCAAGGTATTCTTTCTTGCTCTCTGTCTGACCTTCCAGTCTAATGATCTGGTTCACATAGTAACCGTCAGAGCTTGTTTTGCAAATACTGAAAGGACAATGATACCTTCCTGGGATTAGATGAATCAAGTATATTAAATGTAGTGTCTAAAAAAAAATGATGGTCTTTCCCACCAATGGAAATTAACTCTGCTTCAAGGCATCCTTATAGAAGATCAGACCAGATAAGTTCTCTCCTTTCACCAATTATTTGTTGAATCAATAAAAATGGACTTATGCTTTATTTGGTTTTAACTTAATGAGCGGCTGGATCCAGATGTAAGCCACTGTGTTGCAAATAATGTAGATGTTGAAATTACGCTTACACTTGCCAGCTAAAATTATCAGAAAATAGAAAATAATCAGAAAATATCACCAAAGCTAAGAGTTAAAATGTTGGTGTCATGAATGGCACACAGGGTTTGTAGTTGACTGAATGACACTCTCCTGGCTAAATTACTCATTCTAGCTGTCACTCTGATTCATTAAGATTGAGTATACTCATTTGAGTATCAGGCTTGGTATCAGTCCCAACTCTCAGCAAAAATAAACTTGTTAACTTTATTACAAACTGCTAGTTTTTATAAGACAGCCATGTCCCCCTTTGTACCTTAGTATAGAACCATTACATTTTGGCCACACTCAATAACAAAGAATACCTTTCCAGGTTTCTGTGAGACTAAGCACAGCCACTTGTTAGAGTGAAGATCAATGAGCTGACAACAGAATTGGGGTTCAGAATTTCCAAGAAGAGCTTGCAAATAAAAAATGGGGGAGGGGAAGTTGTGCTCTCACAGAAGCAAGCGGAGCGACTTCCACGGGAAGGGGACAGTGTTGAAAATGGGGGTCACGTGTAATGGAGCTCTGTGGGAAAGCCACTATCCTTCCCGCTTGCCCTAAAATGAGAATGGCCGATTTCTGATTTCAAAACTGTTGTTTGCATTTGTACTACTATACAAAGTACAAATCAGTCTGAACATATTAATTGCGGTAATGGAAGGATGGATTTCAAGGTCAAGTGTGGATATAGCTTTGTGGGACTTCCCTGCCACCATTAGCAGACTACAGATTTCTTGAAAGTATGGATTATCTTTGAGTTTAACTGTTCATTTTTAGATTATAGACAATTGATTACAAAGACAGGAAACCTTCATGTTATTTGAACCTTAGTAATAGTACTTTCAGTGGAGGATGTTTCTATGAATGTTAAAATATATACATATATTTCAAATATATATTTGTATACTTGTATCTTTATATTTGTATGCATACTTGTGTATGTTTGTATATACTATATATATTTGTATAGTATAAAAATATTTAGAAGTACATGGGAAACAATGATAAAAATAAAAATAATTTAACCACTATATTCTTTTGTTACATTCTGTGTGTTTTTGTAAGTCACTCCATGTACCTTTTGAAACACATGGTGAGTAAAGAAAAGCAAAATTATAACAAGCATCTTTTTAGAAAACAGGTCCAACTTCTATTTGATGCTGGCAAGATGATCCATGGAAGGGAACACAGTGTTTCTGAGGATGGCACAGCATACTCTTCTGCTGCCTGTCCAGTGCTTGTACTTTCTGGGATCTGGCTGTGTCACTGTATTTATGAGAAGTGACCAGAGCTGACATCACCAGTTTAACCCCTGAAAACAACACTTGTCATGTGACAACCTTTGAAGTCCAAATCTTAGGAAAAGATTTTTTTTCATAGTGCTTTCTCTTCTCCTCCTCCCTCCCACCCCAAAACACATTTTAAGAAATGAGAAAAGGAGAGTTAATTTGTTCTAAAATTTTAAATATTTGATTAAAATAATTTGCATAGTGATGTGGAAAGTAGCTGTTATAGTAGACAAGATCAAGACAGTGGAGAGATAAGCCACAGCCAGTGAGAAAATATTTGCAAAGACACACCTGGTAATGGACTGTATCCAGAACTATATAAATAAAATTTAAAACTAAGCAATGGTCAAACATATTACCTAGTTTAAAAATGGGATAAAAAATTGGATAAAGATCTTGACCTCATTGAAGAAGATACACAGTTGACAAACAGCATGTTAACATCATTAAGTCATGAGGGAAACACAACATTAGAATTAGGTATCACTGTCTGTCTATTAGAAGCGCCAACTTCTGTAGCCATGACAACACTGAACATTTATGAGTGTATGGAGCAACAGGAAGGCCTGCTCGGGGTACAAAATAGGACAAGTGCTTCGGAAGGTTTCTTCAAAGTAAACATATGCATATTCAGTAGGTTAATAGGTAAGTAAAGTGTGGCATTATCTGGAAAACGGAATATTATGCAACTCTAGAGAGAAACGAGTCATCACGCTGTGGGAAAACATGAAGGAACCTTACGTGGGAACCACTGAATAAAATAATCTGCTAAGATCATAGTCTGTGTGATTCCGACATACAACTTCCTGGAAAAGGGAAAAACTATGGAAAAGTAAGTAGATCCGTATTCACTGGGGATGGAGTGGGAAGCGAGCAGAGGGCAGAGGGCTTAAGTGCAATGAGTAAAGTGCGTGCTCCCAGAATCACACACACATAGCGCTGCACATTCGTCCAAAGTCATTGAAGATACAACATCAACAGTGAATCTTGGTCTTTGGACTGGGAAAATAATGTCTCAATGTCGGTTCATCAATTACAAAGCATTTGTACTGGCAGGAAGGGGTGGTAGCACGGAGTGGGGCAGGATGGGATATTTCTGCCACTTCCTTTTAGGTTTGCTGTGAACCTACAACTATTCTACAAAATTTAAGTCTTTAAAAAGTATCCACGTTATAGCAAAGGCTAAAAATGTACTGTGTTGTAATTGTATGGGTGCACATCCTACGGAAATGTTATGTGGCTGAGGCAAGAAAGAAAAGTAAAGCTCCTGACCAGCTTCAGATCCCGAGGACTTTTCATTCATGCAGCCTTATTGCTGAGATACGGAAGCAGGGAGATGCAAGAAAAAACATCAGGAAAAAGAGAAAAAGGAAAGGCTGTTCAGTGGAATTTAACTTGTCAGGCGACAGTATAGAGAACTCCATCACCATATCTTTTTCCTCCTCTCTCTCTTTTTTTAATAGTATTCTCTGAAAAGCACTAGATGTAATAAAGTCAATTTAAAATTTGTTCTACCAATCCTTTGCATCTGTAATTTTCCCATTAAACGTAAATGCCCATGAGGCAAGCTATTTGCATTACATTGCATTTGCAGTCTTTAAAACAAACTATAAATCCCCTCCTTGTTTCATGTGATTGATGCTGTGTGTATAAATACCACCATAAACCTCAAAGGGGGCTAACAGTGACAGTAAATTAAAGTTTTCAAGTCTGGCAGCATCTCGGCACTCCAGCCCTTGATCTTAAGCAGTGTTGTTAACCCTCGCCTCATTGCCCTCCTGAACCTCTGTTTTTTCTTCTTTCCCACTCTGCCCCCCATTCTGATTTCCTTGGGAAACACCTTCCTAGCCATGCAAGTCACACCAGGGCAGGGATAGGCAGTTAATTAAATTGGGGGCTGCAGCTGCTAGCTGGAGGGCTGAAGGCCCTGACTTTCAGGCCTCCTGTATCTGACATCAGGAATCTCAGGGCCCCTTCCCTCTATAAACAGTGGGCAGCCACAGAGACACTGATGAGCTGGCCCTAACCCGGAGGTCTTCTGCACAACCATCCTTCCCTTAGGAGTAGAAGGAGGCATGAACTGTTGATGGGAAAGGATTGCTGGAAGAATAAGCAAGGGAACATGTTTGGTCCTATCTTTCAGGTTCCAGTTAGTAAATCCTCATTGATACACTCCCCGTTGCAACACTTAGTAGTGTATATAATAAATTCTTATTTAAAAAAAGCTTGAGTAGAACAAAGAGGATATTTCATTTACCCAGGAGGAATTCCTTTAGACATAACAAAGCTCACATATTGTTGAAATTTCAGACAAATTTGTAGCTCACTGAGCTGGTAATTTCTTTCCTCAATCAAGTATAATGGATTTGGGTTTGGAAAAAAACACGAAGAAGTCGCCAACATTTACCCATTATCTCTGTTTCCCTCCTGCTTCAGAATGTGGTGATTCTTCTTTGAACATTCGACTACCAATTCGTTGATGGCCACATGTGACTGCTCCCCAAAATTATGCCGAGACTAATTGACTCAAGTTCACAGGGGTTTATCATTGCCATCTCCTATGTTCCACAGATTTCTTCTGTCTTTTCCCAAGAATAAAAGAAAGTAATTGTAAAATCCCATGTCAATTCTTTTCTAGCAGTATATTTCATATATGGCTTCAAAATAGCAATGTAAATTAGCAGAATCTCACAGCTCATACATGCAAAATTCTTAGGGGAATGGCAAATCTTCAAGGATGGGTAAATTGTTCCTCCAGAAGGGAAAGGAAAAACACAAAGGGAAAACAGTTGGAGTGGGTGTGGGGGAAAGAGAGAGGAAGAGAGGTAATGGCAATGAGAGAATGAAGCTAATTAATTAATTTAGGCTATTAATCTAGGAGAAATGTCCTCTGATGATCTCAGAGCCGATGATGTATCCCAAGTGAATATTGACAGGGACATGACAATATGTTTGGGAATGAATATGTAAGTGGTTTTTTTTTTCCATCTTTCCAGGAATCTTTGAGAATCAGGTGGAAGAAGCCAAGAAGTATTAACACTTGGAAAAAAATCTGCTCAAGTTACCTTCCTCAAGATGCCCTTGGTTGTTTTTCTCTGCATGGCCAAGTCATCCTCTCTCAGAAACCGCACCTGTTACCTGAGTGTCTTCTTCAATGTCTTCAAGAAAGGGGAATCTTAAGGTGACCCATGACTATGGCTTCTCCTTCCACCTCTCCTTTCACAAGCATGCTTCAGAAAGTGAAAACACACGCTAACAAGATTAAGGACACAAAATTCAGTGACGTACCTCTCATTGGCCCTTTGCAAACAAAGCCAAGTACAGGGATATTGTAGAACTCTTAGGGAGCAAGCATGCATTACATCATCCCATTTGGAGATCTCATTCATACATTAGTATCACAATATTCCCACAAAGCAGCCTCATTTTTCTTTGTCAGAATGGGACAAATAATGCTTAAGAAATTTGCCTGATAATTCAATACATTTTTTTTGGGGGGAATTTCTAATAGAGCTTGTTCAGAAATGTGAAGTGTAAAATCTTTAAGGCAGATCCTTAGGACCATTGGCACAGACCCTGGAGTCTCCCTGTGAACCAACAGCTGATCTATCTTTCCAGCTACTAGCTGGGAAAATAATAGGAAATTCTGGCAATCTTGTCATTACTTCATGTTTCCGCAGATAGAATTAAGCAAAGTAAGGAACCTAAACCACATGTACATGTGTTTCATTGTGTGCATGTGTTGTGGGTATAGGAGACTAAGAAACAAAAGAATATGTTGGGACACAAGTCTAAGAGAAAAGAACATATTTTTGAACTGGTAGACTTTGATGTGATGACTGAAAATGAAGAAGCTGAATGGGAGATCTTAACACACATAGAAGTTATTTTCAAGACCTCATGACAATTCTTTACTCTGTATCTACTTTTCCTCAATTTAAAGATCCCCAACACAGGTGCCACTTGATCTTATTCAAAAGCCTGAAAAAGAACCAACACAGAAATCATGCCAAGACTCTCCATGCCAGAACTTTTCTCATCTTTATTCTCATTTCAAAATATATTTACCTCATCTACCATTTTCTTGAAAAAGTATTCTGGGCTGCACAACATGATGTGCTGATTTCCACTCTAGCACCCTAAAGAAATATCCCGACAGATATGTGTCTTTTGATGAAAGCTTTAAATCAAGGAAAAAGCTAAGGGTGAAGGTCACCTGCTCCACATTCAATTGCCTTCACATTACGCCTTATAATCACGAGTAATAAAGGAGTGTGATGATTGCAGTACAATCTTGAACAAAGCAGGAACACTGTCCCATGGAATGTTCCGTTCATATTGACACGTGGCCTCCAGTTGTCCTGCTTCCTGGAGCTCCCTGTCCCGTGGTATCTGTATGAGTTTTTGATGACCTTAAAAGTTAAATCTTGACACTGGGACTTTAATATGGGTGACTTGTGCACTAGAATATGGGACACAGTCAAGAGGAGAGACGTCTGGTTGCTGTGCACAGGGGAATTTTCTATGAACTCTCCATCAAACTCGCCTATCAAAGCATTGGTATATTACCACGAGAAGGGGATGATCAGCATAAAAAATCACAAATGAGGGAAAGCAGAGGGTGAATGTCTTGACCTACCCCAGGAAGTCAGTTCCTGGCAGAGGACAGAGAAGAGTACCTCCTATCTAGGCCAGAGAACAAATGTTTGCTAACCAAAAGGCGACAGTGATTCCACTGCTCACTGGGCCTGGTGCAGACTGCAGCAGGTGTGAGAGGGAAGTGCGTGTGGCCTACACGTGTGGTCATAAGTGGGTCTGTTTGGCATAAGGGGTGTATGTAAGCCAGTCTCCTGTTTGCAGGTGGGACTTCAGGGCTACTTTTACCTAGTCTTTATGTTTAAAAAAAATCCCTCAGTGAACTATATATTTATTTGAACTGTCTTGATTTTTAAACTCTAGCTTCGACATATATATTATAAATATAAGAAAAAAAAAGGAAGAGGAAAAAAGCAAAGGGGGGAGGAAAGAGATGGAGAGAAAAGAACATTTCTCGATCTTCCTTCATGACACAAAGAGCTCTGCTTTGGTTAATTCAGTCTTAAATAAAAAGATTCACTTGGTCTGGCAGTATAAAGCGATTATGAAAATTTCTTGTTGCTACTGTTGGGTAATGAGCAACATTTCCCAGTTTTCCACTTGGAAAGTTTTACCAAGTTATTTGACCTATTTCATCATTCATTTCATTATTAAGGGAGACATATTGCATGTTGGAAGCTGATCTGCTTAATACCGCACATAAAATCCACCTGTACTTTTGAGTCTCCTGTTTCTGAAATCTTGCAGAATTTTCTTCAGTTGTGCAGACACGTATGTGTGATGCAGGCTGATTTGCATACGTATTTTTAAAACTATTTTTATTGTGTCATTGATGGCAATACAATTTGCTTTTGTTTTTTGTGCAAAGCTAGGAAAATATTGCTAACACATTGAGAACCCAGGGATTTTTGCATTTATATGTGTATGTATATCTATATGTGGGTGCTATATATTCAAGTGTTAAGACTGACATTGCCTCTAAAAGAACAGAATAACACGGAAGCTCATTCTGAAAAACCAAGCAGTATAGAATTCTGTTCAATGATAGGAATTACAGGGCTGATTTCAGCTTCCTGCCTTCTCTTAAACCTTCGAAATTCTCAAACACAGCCTCTTCATAGATCGAAGTACACCCTCCTTTGATATTCTGAAGGCTCACATTTTTTTGTCTGGCCATTAGTGTTTTTCAGGAATTAATTGATTGTTAGAGATTACCCGGTGAAGTCAGAGGAAGGGCAGGTGCCTGTACGTGGCTATCACAGAGGTGGTAATAACCATAATAATGGTTTGTTGTGTTCAGATATGTGGCACCAAGTACCCATTTCAACCCGAACAGATTGCAAATATATCCCTCCTCTTCAATCACCCCATTAATTTGGAAATGCTTAGATCTAAAATTCAGCATCGGAATCCACAGATCCTACCAATTAGAATCAGCCACCTTGTCCTACCAAAACTGCCACCATGCTGTTTGTTTTAACCAATAATGGTAATTTAAATTCAGAATAACCTTGTCATTGTACAAAGAATTAAAATTATAACTCTTCCACAATCTTGGTGTGCAGCTTTCTATAAGCTGAGACGTGCCGAATTTTAAGTAATATTCCTCTGTTGCCATGCATCTCCAGGTCCTGGATAAAAATGAAGTGTGCATTTCATAAGAGGATCCCAGTGAGCAGTAATAAGAAAAAGCATTCAATCATAGTCAGTTGGCCAGAGCTGTGGGGATGGGGGCCAGCTACCACCTTTTGCTTTTATAAGGACATGACTAAGAAATTAAATAAGAATATTTGCCGGCCTCACCAGATCGGTCCGTCCAGGGGGCGTACATAGTGTTTTGTTTTTAGTAATATGAAGACAATTTTCAACGGATTGTTTTTTAGAATTATTGGAAGCGTCATCCATCATCATAGCTACACTAAACAAAAAACTTGGTTGATGTAACGTGTATTCTTTTAAGTAAAATCTAAGGTCGTACCTGAAATAACCAGACACCTATGCTCACTCTTACTCCCATTTAAAAGGGCCAGAGAAATGATATTTTCCCATTCAATTTATGAAAGCTCTGGCAGCACGACATCTTTTCAGCATGAGGATTTCCGTTTGGAAAGTTTTCAGTAAGACTGAAAACAAATTATTCAAAGATGTTTAAGGAAATATATAAATATATATTTGTAAGTTTGTTTAGACCCTTCAATTCGCTTAAAAAAAGCATTTTGATAAATAATTATATAGTGCTAGATGTAAATGACCTATGATCTCCAAAACCATAAGTAACCCCCTAAGTGGTCAAACATATTTTCACATTGGCACCCTGTCATCTGCAGAAAGGGGAAATGTCTTCCATAATTCTGAAATCCAGGCAACAAAACTCGGATGGCCCAGGCAGACAAGTTTGTGTGAAAATCTGGACAAAAGTTTTCCTTTCTTTGACCTACAGGGAAAGCAGTCTTACAGCGCAAATGGTAGTCAACGGATCACACTACCCTGAAACAGTTGGGAACTTTCATTCATACTGATTCTCAGCAAAAGGAATTTCTCTCTGTCTAAGCTCATTACAAGCAGGAGCCACAGACTACACTGAAAAAAAAAAATCAATGGCACCAGGAAAGTCCAACATTAAGAAAGAAACACATGCCTAAAATAATAGTTGTTTAGAGAGACCTCAATGGATCCCAGTGCTCCAGGACCTTCTCCTGGGTTGTGAACAATCACAGATTTATTTGAGCTTTCTGCACACTGGGAAATGAAGACCCAAAAGCTCATTATCATGTCTATTAAAAAGCAGAAACTGGGGTACATCTAAGAAAAGATGTATTACTTTTTAAACCGCACTGCAAACTGCAGACCAATAGGGACTTGAACTATATAAAAACACTCTCCATAGTGGGGGTGGAGAGAGGGTGGGGGTGGAGAGAGGGTGGGGGTGGATAGCCACTCTCCCAAACAGCAGGAAAATACCAGGCCAGTTGTCATGGTCCTAGAAGGTGCCTGCACTGGCTTTGCCAGGAAGGAGTCTCAGGGTCAGACTGTTGTTGATGTGACTTGAGGACAAGAACTGGCTTCTCCTGTAACTTAGGGGCCGCACGCCACAGAAGGTGAAGGACGTTTGAAGAGCAATGACCAGTGTAATTTCAGTTAACGCCAATTATAAACATTCATCTCTGCTAATTAATTTGTCAGCAAGTAATGTACTCTTAAAATGTTCTAGAGCCAAATTTCTGCCATTTTATTATGAAATAAAAATTGTTATTGTGGCATGGTTCATTTCTTCAGAGTAGATCCATAACGGATTTCTGCAAAGGTATTATAAAGTTGCGCACAACTATAAAGTTGGAAGAGCCGATAATTATAGATATTCCCTTCATAGCCCAGAAAATATGCCCAGTAAGCAAATTCTCTCTCAATTAAAAGCTTTCCAAACTCAGGGTTTAATGAAACCTTAATTAAAGTCAATGGAAAAGTCATGTTCAGAAAAAAAGTTCAACGGTACTCAAATATGCATTCTTTGTCTCTCTTTCTCCCGTCGTCAGTGTGCTGGGACCAGTGTGGGCAAATTCTCTCCACTACTAGCAAAGCAGTTCAAACAAAAGAGGCGGTAAAAATGATCAGACAGAATCTGGATATTAATTAAAACATGCTGTGCTTTCTTTCTGTGTGTGTGGGAGGGAGTGATCTACCCAGGACCAGGACAAGGATCGTTCCTTCTTTAACTCTGGAACCTCATCACCTGTTGACAATAGAAAAGGAACAAAGCCAGGCTTGGAGATCAGGGCACAATAATGCATGTTGACAATAAATTATCAAAACAATAATCATGTTTAGCCAATCCCTTTGTGTAAAACTGTTATTATGATTCCAGTGCCAGCTGTCTGAAACTTTAATTTAAGTGCTTGCTTGAGGCGAGACATTTGGAATGCTAGTTTAGAATGTTTTATAGCTCAAGCAATATGTTTTACTAACCTCAAATACTGTGATGATGGTTTAAACAGTAACTATAATTTGTATGTGGGGGGCTCCAGGGTGAGCTTTGCTTTCCCTGGAAAGTGTCTGCTGCATCAAAAATTCAGACATCTCTGAGCTATATGGAGCAGAGTATGTCCTCGGGGTTCCTTGGAGTCATGTCTACCTGCATTTAAGTAAGCACAACAACAAAAAAATAATAATAATCTCTTAGGAAGCTGCTACTTGTTGCTTGTAAGCTGGGAGATTCCTCAGAAATAGAAATGTTGTATTGAAATCACGGTACCAAAAAGGCCATTGTTCAGTGGTAGGTGTGCTCACAGGGCAGACACGGTTCCTTCAGCATCATCCTTCCTGCAATCCTTCACACCAGACAAAAGAGTGAAGCCACATCAACACGTACCCTTATTTACACGTAAACATATCCTCTACTAACGAATCAGTAGTGCCTGTGCATATTCAAATAATGATATAATTTTGCATCAGATACAGTAGTCTCCAAGACAAAAACTTTTCAAGGTTTTTGCAATTTTCCTTATCATGGGTGAATGATGTAAACTCCACATTTGGAAAGATGATGGTTATTCAAGGTGAGTTCCAAAGTACTGCTTTCTATTGGAATGTTATTTTTTCAAGAGTTATTCATTTATTTTGAAAGAGTTATAGAGAAAGTCAAAGAGAAGGAGAGGCCCACACACATGCAGAGAGAGAGAGAGAGTTTCCATGTGCTAGTTGACTCCTCAGGTGGGTGGTGGGTGCAATGAACAGTACTGGCCAAAGCTTGGACAAGGAGTTGCATCTGAGTTTTCTACATGGCTCAGGGCCTACATCCTGGGGCTACTCTGCTGTTAGCAAGGAGCTGGATGAGAATTGTAGCAGTTGGCACTGTTGTAGGATGCTGTTGTTTCGGGCAGTGGCTTTGTCTGATATACTACAGCTCTGGCCCGTGTACTCTAAAGGTGGTATAATTGTGGAGATATTTATAAAATCAATATTAGTAACATTATTCACAATGCATTATTCACAATGCTTAATTCACGTTTTGCATTACCATAACAGCATTCTTGTTAGGAAGAAAATCAACACGGTCAAGAAGTCTGAAGTTCGGAGGTGATTTGTCGGATCATTTATCGTCAAAGATCACAATCCACACACGGGTGTGGCCAGCGGCACGGGGCGGGGTATAAACCAGTTTACTGAGTTACGCAGCAGCACGGGGCAGTGTATACGCTGGCTGTACCGAGTTACCCAGCAGCATGGCGCGATTTACAACTTTTTACACTTTTCATCCAGTGACTCATCAAAACCGCTTCATGCTTGCTTCTGTGGACTTCACTTTCTGTTTATAAACACTGGAACAGTCAGCTCAAACATCCAGGTTTTTGAAAAAAGCAAAAAGTAGCCTTTGTCACGGTAGACCCTAGTACCTGTTAATAGTTGGGGTTATTAGTGGTAGTTAATACATCTTGGGAGTAACTTGACACCTAAGTTCAAACCTCATTGTATTTTTTTCTCCCATTATAAGCACTATTTCATTTAAGTGCTTTAAGTGTCTTCCGTAATTCTTAAAGACAAAATGTATTAGTGAAGGCAGGTGAAAAAATCACAGAAATGTTTATGGAGAAAGTCTACTCAGCAAATAGTTCTCTGAGAATAATCTGTCAAGCTGATTGTCTCAGATGATAGCATTGGTCTCATAAATTGCTCAAATACAGGGGCCAGCATTGTGGCATGGTGGGTTATGCCACTGCCTGCAATGCTGGCCACCATTTCAAGGCACAGCTATTCAGCTATCAATTCAGCTTCCTACCAGTTTGCTTTGGAGAGTGGGAAAGAGGTGGCAGGTGGCACCTGCAACCACATGGGAGATCCTAACGAGGTTCTTGCCTCCTGGTCTCAGTGTGCTGCAATCTTGACTGTCATGGTCATTTGGGATATGAACTGACAGAGGAACTTCCTTCTTTGTCTCGTTAACTGCCTTAGGAAATTCTCAGGAAATAGTCAATGAAATGTACTGTTGGAAAAGTTTGAACAGCACAAGATTTTTAAAAATGGAAAGAATAAAAGGAAGAAAGAGGTTGCGATCTTCCAAAGCTCATGGAGCAGACACGTGCTTTCCACTGCTATATGCTCCCAGGGATCTCACGGCCAAAGAGGTATTGGAGCAGAGGGTCACGAATTTGATTAGCGTATGATGGCTGAGAGACATGAGCATGTGTGGCCTCGACGGGGGGAGTGTAGATCGCTGAGGGTCGCTCATCACTTCAAACCCTGGTCACCTCTGCATGACAGTACGTACCCACTTCCTGTGAGTAGGAAGCCTGGTGACAGTCCTTCACCCGACTTACACTGAGATTTCTACACAAGCCTTTGCTGAATACAGAAGATTTAGATATTGCCAGGAGGCATGGCACCTGCTCTTGGTTTTCTGACCTTCTTGTACAGTACAAGAAGATAGCTGTGGGTTTTTTTTTCCCTCCTGGCAGAAAGCTCCATCAGGTCAAGGCATCTTTGCAGATCCAATGCCTTGTACACTGCCTGGCACAGGACAGACATCAAGAGGCACACATATAACTAAAGAGTAGTTTGTTCATCTAGAAGGATATGCTGTATAAGGCCTCACCGCCCGGAATGCTCGGTGAGACTCCTGAAGGCTGTCTGTATGTCTTCGCAAGGTCACGTCCATTCGTTCGTGGCCCTGAGAGCAGACTGCTGGAGCTGCTCAGAGAAAAACGCTTCCCAACGAGGATTGTATCTCCTACGCATTTTCACTTTGAGCAGCCTCAAAATCTAGCATCAAGATTTTCCTCTATTGGAAAAAAATCTCAGAATTGAAGTAAGTTTTGAATTGGCCCTCACTAGAACTCACAGAGTGGAGGTGGTTGGGTAGATGGGGCTTCCTCTTCCAGACAGGCAACACGATGAAAGCACACAGGCTTTACAGATTGTCACTCTTGCTCTTTGCTACACTAAGAATGAAACATGAAGTGACTTTCATTTCAAGAACATTTGCTCAGAAATATATGTATACACATACATACATATATACACACATACATACATACCTAAACACACAAATACATTAGAATAGATTAGTATTAAGTACAAAATTCTACCTCTACTATATGTTAGAATAAAATGCAGCTGAAGTGTATTTTCCATATTTATCGCTTCTTCATATAATGCATTGTTACTAACACTCTCAGATACAGTTAGAAATCATATTCTTGTAACCGAGGTCAAAATCTCCAGGAAGAGGTGCGATTCAAAGTTTGATTTATATAATTTTTTATCCACTTAATTTTCACTTGACCCAAAGAAGAGGCCATCAACTAACAAAACTCTCAATGCCATTGAAACTATTAGCGAGTAACATGGACTCATATTAACAAGTTGGAAATTAGAACTATTTTTATGGTGAACAGTAAAAAAAAAAGAAAGAAAATGGAATGAGAAATAAAGATGCTGTCAGTCAAGCAATCTGTCTCTTCTTGCAATGCAGATGAAGTGGTTATAACTTGACTGGACTCCAATCTGTTTGACATCTGTCAAAAGGCTTGGTCATCTTTCTTCCATTAGGATGGATTTCCTTCTCAACAATCCCCTCCATACCCACATTCATGTCAGATAGAATTGTCTAGTTCATGTCAGTCTTCCTTGTTAATGCAATCAACAAGTGCAGTGCTGAAACTAGGCACATTTCTTTTCCTGTATTGTGAAGAGAGAATACTGCCTTTTTTTTTTTTTCTAAGACAGAAGAGCAACAGGGAGAAGGAAAAAAAAAACCCTCCAGGATTTCTTGTCATTTCTTTTCTATTTAGTTTCTAACTTAGGAACTTCCTATTATGCCAACTTTTAAGATAGAGAATTGTACTGCAACGCAGCCAGTAACTAATCCCAAAGCTCCGTTTGTGGCCATGCTCTGTCTCACCTCACATAGTCATGGTAGATTGTGATGACTTTGCAATGTGCACAATGAGGCAAGGCACTACAAAAACATAATATGCCCTTGGGAAATGCTAAGACTTTTGCATGTAGTTTCACTGCAAAGTAGGGTCCAATTATGACATACTTATTACTTCCAGCCTCAGCTACTATGCAGAACTGCAGACTTAAAATGCATTTGTGGTAAATCTACATATCACGTATCTGTTCTATCTTTCTGTATGTCATGGGGAAGAGTGTGAAATGCAATTTCTTAATCACATTTATGACTTTCAACTTCCTGTGGTTCAGTATTTAATCTAGTTTTTTTTTTTTTTTGGCTCTTCCTTTGCATGAATCAACAACCTCTCTTCATCCTGTGCGACTGAACTCAAGAGTTTGATTTAGATCTTCTTCTCTTTTCCAACTGCATTTTCAAATCTGAAAATCTGGTTAGATGATTGTGAAATCAATAGCATATGATAAAGGGTGTGGTTAGAAGAGGAAAACCACATGCTCAGAAGAACTTCTGAGCAAAAGAGCATTTTTAACCACTAACATTCTGTGGGTCTTCTTTACCAAGGACAGCTCTCATTAAATCATGTTTTCACTTTTTGTGAACGCTCTGTGTTTGTTCAAATATAAAAATCCCATTTATTTGGCTGTAGAATCCTGATTTAAGCAGGCATGGTGAGGAATTACACACTGCAGGAGTCATCTGGTCTTTTAATTTTTGGATCTGCAGGTTCATTCCCATGTGTTTATAACCATATTTGTTTCTCCAATTTATAAGACTAGTAGTGACAGATTTCAAATAATAACCTGCTGGAATCTAACATAGCATGTCTGGGCAACACAGTTTTCACCATCGATCTAGCGTCTTGATATTGAAATGTTGTATCATATTTATTACATATAAGTGTATAGTATATACCACACACTTATATTAATACATGCATACTAAATATGATACAAAATTTGCCATATATATAACTGTATATGTAAAAAATGTTGTTTGCATATCGTGTAATTAGATATACACTTAGTAAAATACCTTTACTTGAGTGTTCTTCATCTATAAATGGGATTTCTGATTCATCTTGAACATGGATTGCTATGGGTGATGTATTTCCATAAGGTGGGATTTTTTTTTTCCTACCAAAATCTCCTTCAGCCCAAACATATATAATCTGTTTTAGAATTATTCTGCACTTCTGTTCAATTGAATTTGCTAAGTGCCGAATGGTCATGCCTCCTTCCTCCTCCTCTGCAGCCTGTGCCAAGTTCTGTCTTGGAGGCGAAGCAAAGATTAACACCTTTCACTAACACTTCACTCTCCTCCTAGACTATGAAGATGCCCTCTTTCACTGTCTGCAGAGCAGACTCTGAAAATCTTCCTTTCTAGATTCTTTGCTGTTCTCATTCTATTTTCTCCCAGAATCTGTTTGCAAAACATTTTATGGTATTGGCAAGTTATTTGCACTGCTTTTGCATTGCAGTCTGCCTAATTCAATTGCAATTATTTGTAAACTGCCGCCATAACTCTTCCTTGGCTAATGTCTGCAAACTGTTTACTAAACAATAAACTTAATCATGCATTCATTGTTGCAAATGTCTCCAAATGGCTTCAGAATAAAGCTGACTTGACATTTTTGCCTATTTGCAAAGCCATGAAGGATCTTTTCAGAACAGACACCAAGTTCTGTAGCATTTTGTCATTCTATTTGTTGTATTCCTTCTAATCTACTGCAAATTGAGATGCCCTCTTTTCTGGGTCAGTCTATGTCGCATTACTGGCAGATTCAAAAGCAGCTGGACCAGGGCTTGTGGTGGTGGTAACCAAAAAGGAAGAGCATGAGATCATGGCAAAGATAATATTAGGATTATTAAGTACTGCATCAAGAGTCGCCCAAGATACTACCACATGCCAAGTATATCTAATACCTTTGTGAGACTTTCCAAGAAGCCATTGTTTTGTTCATCATGTGAGCATGAAAGGAAGAGCAGATATGAAAGTGATTTATATTTTTTCGGATATAAAAGTCTGAAGGACCGACAGTGAGATTAACAACAATGGACAAATCAGAATATGGAACTTATTTTGAGAAGAAGGTGAAAAATATGGTTTCAATCCACTTGGAGACAATACTAACATATTTTGGCATAACAGTTATCACAAAGTTTTGTCAGCATGAAATGGAGAGTGACTCCGCTGAAGGACATCAGTGATAGGCTTGCTCGTTGGAAGAGTAGAGGGGTCAGGTTGGCCTTTTGAGGGAGGGCGGAGGATGAAACTCTAATGAAGAAGATGGAAAAGATGCCAAGAGATGCAGACACACATTGCCACGGGAGTGAGGGTGCACTTGGAGATGTGTGTGTGGTCCACAGCGCAGAAAGCACTGTTGTACATTCTGGGACAATGAATAAAGCACATTGTGTTTCTTTATGAAGAACTTGGAACAGTTGAAACATCTAAGGAGATTCAGACATGTGAGTCCTCCGGGATGATAGTACTGATGAAACCAGTGCAATTACAGCCACATTACTTGCAAAGAAGGGCTTGAACTATGAGAATGTGGGCTGCTGAGACACACCCAGTAGGAATCATTGGATGTGGTTGTTCTCCTCTCACCCATCCTGGTCCTGATCACTGCGCCTAAACATCTCCACCGTCCTTCCTCCAGGCTTATGACTGTATTCACTCAATCAGAAAAGCAGATGCAATCATAAGACAATTTGTACCCAGAATCCACACGCCCACATCCACAGGACTCCACATTTTCTTCTGTTTATATTGGTTATTGGACTGCATGTCTACATTAAGCTTGCCATTGCCATCAGCTTACCAAAGGACATTGCTCTGGCAATTTTGTTCTCTCTCTTTTGTTCGATTTGCTCATATCCTAATAGAGCCTTTTCATGACCACAGTGTCTCTGGGTTTACTCCATCACCCTGCTTACGCTGGCCCTTACAGTTCTTGTTTACGTACACTTTCTTGAATTCAGTCACATCAGTTTTTCACATGTCACCTCACCACCGAAAGAACTCACACAGCAGTCACCAACTTCTTCGTTTTGTTAAAGCTTAAAATAATTCACATAAATCATACATTTGATCATCGCAATTTCTCAAAAATCCCACTTTAAAAAAAACTTCCAAAACACCACTTTCCTTTGGTTCTCCTCCCGTGTCACTGGCACTACATTCATTCTTTGCGAGGAACTGCCTTATTCTTCTGATATCCAAACTTCGGAATATCCAAGGCAGTAGTCTTTGACCTCTTCGTATCTCTAGCTACACTGACTTTTCTACGGCATCCTCTCCCATCTTTGGTTTCAATTATCCTTTAAACACAAACAGTATCAGAATCTTATCGCAGGGCCTGTGTCTATATGTTCAACCACAGGTATCATGTCTGTTCTTGTTTAATTCAACGTTGATATCCAAACATCATCTCCAACTCAACATTCCTCAAACAAATCTTCAAACAGCACTCTCCCAATCCTACTTACTTCTCTCAGTGTTTATCTTTCCAAAAGACAACTGCATCCTTCCAGAGAGGAGAACTACTGTGTAGGTGTGTATGCTCTCAATTTCTCCTTCCCCAATCCATCCATAAATGCTGTCAATTTTTTTTTTGAAATGATTTACCAGCTTGCCACTTCTCGTCACATCCATTGCCCACACTTCTCTGCCTTCTCCCTCTTTTCAAGCAATCCCAATAATAGTGATTTTTTTTTTTTTGGTTTGTTTGTTTGAAAATATTGTTATGCCAGTCTTCTGCTCAGGAGCCTCCAACACCTTCTCAGGTGTTATCAAAAACAAAGCTCAACATTTTTGCAGTGGCTTCCGGAGCCTGCCTGATGAGGCACGTGTTGTGCAAGTAAGATCAATGCATCTCATACCCAAGGGCCTGGGTTGGATGCTGGCCTCTGGTTTCCAACTGCAGCTTCCTATGCAGGCAGACCTAAGGAGCCAGCAGTGATGGGGCAGGTAACTAGATTCCCGGGATCCCTGTGAAAGACTTGAACTGAGGCTCTGGTTCAGCCCAGGCTGTTGTGGGCATTGGGGGTGGGGACCAACAGACAGCAGCACTCTCTCCCTCTCCTTCTCAGGTCTACAGCTCTCTAAAATAAATAAGCACTTTGTTTTTGGTAAAAAGTCCACCTGACCTGGGTTTTGGAACTTCACCGACAGCACCCAGTACTTTCCTGCCTTTTTCTCTCTCCAAGCCAGCAGAAGAGTCTCTGTGTGTTCCACTCTGTCTAAAGTGCTCTCCTTTCCACACACTCTATGGAATCTTTTCCTTCACTTGCAAAAAATTCTTCTGCACCTTTCCATCAGCTTTTCTATGAACCAAGCCGACCCCTGCTCTTAATAGGTCCCACTCACCCTTTCAAAATTTCTTCCACTTTGCCATTTAGGTGATGGTCTTTGCAATTTACTTCTGTATTTATTGGTTCCCATAGTAGATTATCTAATTTATAGGAACTGAGAGATTACTTTCATCACCGCTCTGTCGTCTGTCTCCAACAGTCAGAAAAGCACCCGACACAAGGTTGGATAAGCTGGTTGGATATAAGTTGAATGGTGCTAGAACCACAAACTATTCAATGGACATCTCTTGAGTGAATACATGCATTCCTGGAACTGGGGCACTATGCATCCACTTAGAGACAGAAGACAAGAACAAGTTAAGAAAAGACAGATACTGCTGAGTAGTCATCAGGCTAACATGTAAAACTTTAATTCAGTAATCCCAGAACATGAGAACATTAGGGCATTTTCATGTCATCAGCTATGCGAAGAAACTGTCACCCAGGAGACTGTGCCTGGGTAGGCAGGTGCATAGGGATCGAGCTGTTTATGAAAAACCGATCGGAGGTGTTTAAAGTCTGGGGTTACAAAAAATTCTGAATCTAGGACAATAATCAGAATTAGAAGGTAAACTGAGTCACTGGACCCTAAAGCCCTGAGTCACATTAAGGAAGAACAGCGTTAAGGAACTCACACTGGCACCAGCTTCCTGGGCAGGTGGAATCTGAGAGTTAGGGATAGAACACACAGGTTGGTGAATTGCCTGGAAACAAATCTATCAGAATTACATGTAGATTTCAATATAAGAAATAATTCACGCATTCTGTGTCTGCAATCTAAGCTTTAGCTTTGGCATTTAGGTATCAAGAAATACGGAGTTAGTATACGTCATATGTGTCGGTTTGAAATCCTATTCATGCAGTTACAGACAAGAAACCTTTACAGAGTATAACAAATGCTGAGCCAGTATATTGTGTAACTATAAGAGTCAAGACTACGTCAGCGAACATTTCATAAAGCTAGATTCCCGATTGGCTAATTTCGCAAAGGCTTTGTTTGAGAGTCTCATCTGAGAAAACCACCTTCAGGTTTCCCAAACATCCCATTAGAATTAAACACTTTCCTCTTCTTAAAGCGACTGCAGGGTACAGCTCATAAAGTGCCTCTAACCACTTCACTGAGCCTAAAGCATAGCTCTTCTTGGCTTTCCAAAGGTGCTAACTCTATGAGCAAAATATGATCCTCGCAGCATGCATGCCCCCATTGTGTGAGAAACGGCACTTCCTCCTGTGCCGCATCCTTCCCCCGCCACCAGGACCATTCTGTGCTCACAGGTGCATGAGTGCAGCTGCAAACCGCTCTGCAGTTCCACTGGTCTCCAACTCAAAAAGCCAACTTCTCTAAAACTGTGAAAGTGAATAATGAAAGGTCATTTTAAAATGTGACACTTACTTGAATCAATGTCTTCTTGAGGCTTTTGAAAGGTGCAGCAGGCATAAAATTTAATATTGATTGTGGGGGCACATTCCATTCCCTCTTTCAGAGTCACTTCAGAATGGCAATTTGTTTTGATCCACAGCAGGGCAGTCTACTGGATATGCACGCCAGTCCCAGGCCTTCTTGTGGAAGCTGAGCTTTCTTTTTTCTGTCCACTTCGCTCAGTAGTTTCTCCCCGCCTTAAAATTCTTAGTTCCTGCCGTCCCCTTCTGCTCGCTCCTCTTAGCTCCTGTTCTAATTTCAACTGTCATTTCCCCTACTCTCCCGAGTGCTCCGAGCTCCTGTTCTAATTTTTCATGTCTTCTCCCAGTGCTGCCCTCCTTTCTGCCTCTCTGACCCTCTCTCTTTCTTGCCTTCCCGTTTTCTCACTTCTACTCTCCCCTGTCTCACCGGAGACTTTGCCTTAGGTTTTACCTCGGCTTCTTTTTCTGCATACTGTTTAATACAGACAATACTACAATGTCCAATCCATCCCACCTGAATCGCAGACTCAAACAAAAAATGCAACTGAATTTTTCCATGATGTTCCAAATCTAAATCCAAATACTACCACCCCAAATATCCCCCCTCCCCTTGTAGATGCCACTTTGACCAAGGATGATGTGACAAAGTTTCATCTTGATTTATTGTTTGGAAAAAGTGAAAAATGTGTGTCTCATTCTGGTATATTTTTGGTCTTTCTTGGTTTTCCAAAGAAGTTGAGATGGATTTGCAATATCTGTGCAAGTAACTGAGGCAATAATATCCTACGGGCTCTTCATTACTTCCAATAATAATTAAATGGAAAACTAAGTGAAGGTCATGGTTTGCGATGTATCTTCCAGTGTTCCTTCTCTCCTCTTAGTCAAACACAGAAACAATCACACTCTTAGGATTTATGAGCTAAACTATCACGTTTTTCACACATTGCTATACCAAGTGTGTGGATGACAATGTCATTGAATGAAGTTTTGAACACATTTGTTTCTTCTGGAATGAAAGAAGTTCTCAAATTTGGTGTTAGCATATGAAAGGTTATTCCCAGTTGGCTTGGTTACGCATAATCCTGTAGGGGATTTGATGTCTCTGTGTGTTCTTCAGAAGAAAAGGACCTTGCATATGAAACTGTCCCAGCTCTAGAGTTCTGAATAGCTTCCTATTAAAGAAAAGCCTCACATAGAAGTATGTAATACTGCACAGGCGAACTCCTGCTCGCTGGGTTAGTATTCAAGCATGAGGACATCCACCAGACTATTGCAGAATTTTTCCATTGCCAGTTAGAAAGTTAAAATGGCTGAATTACCTGGTCATTCCCAGAAGGCTGCAATCTGTAATTTTTATGTAACTTGCCAGTTACAGTAGCATAATGCCTTGTTTTCAGAATTACAGCACTGGAAGTTAATTGGAAGTATAAATATGGACAGGAGGAAAGAAGTTAGCATCGGAAAGGTCTAAACTTGCCCATGTTACATGTTGTTTCCTCAAGACATCATGGACAATCTATCTTTCTGGAACTAATTTCAAAGTGCTCTAAGAAATGGTGAGCAACATGATATTTTTGGCTATGTATTATTGTTATTATCTTTACAGATGGCAAATGAAAGTTTGGGGTTATGACATTCAACCCACATTGACTCAATAAACTTTCTGAGTGTTCACTTTGTACCCAACACTGTGATGATGGATGGAAGGGTCATCAAGATGAATGAGCCTAAGTTCCTTCTCTGGAGGCACTTCCAGTTAAAGGTCACGTTAAGGGTCGACTGAGAAGCCCTAGGCGCTTCTGAAAATCTTAAGCCTAAATACCCTTCTCTACACAAGAACCCTAGAGTTAAAATTCTCAGGGTCTCTGCTTTCAAAAAAAATGAGCATAAAGCACACTAAAAAAGATTGCATATGTCACATTTTTCACACACTACCTAACAAATTAACAGGATCTACTTATGTGCAAATTTCTCATATATACTCTGTACAGAAGAAAGAATAAAAGCAAATTTAATCCTGTGCAGGTTTCTGATTATTTCCAGGTTTTTTTTTTTTTAAGGATTAATGGAAAAACAAAAGCAAGAAGGAGGGAGACTCATAGTTCTGTTGAGAAACAGGAAGCTATGTGAAACCTTGTTTGCCCTTTGTGCTGTGAAGAAGTTTGCTGAAGAGCTCTGACCCCATGCTCTGCTATGTAAACCACCTCCAGAAATGGCAGAGGTCACCACGGGAAGGGAAGAGGAGCCCTGGACCCAGGGAGACAACAAAAGCCAGTGCTTCTAGGCATCTCAAGATGAAAAGTAAAACAATTGGGCTGTTCAGGGTTGCCATCCGCCTTCCTCTTTTCCTCGCCCAAATTCCCAATCATTGTATGTCCACAATTATGCTGGTGTTTCCAAACATTCACACAACCTAATTGAATGAAAAGTAAAATAAGGTTCTTTTTTGCTGCTTTAAATGCTGCAGTTTCCATCCTCTCTCTTAAAACATATGAGGCCATGAGAAGTAAGGAGGACAACAATGTTCAACTAGCTTTTTCCAAAATTTTTGGAGTTCACAATGATGCCACACGGGCCTCAGGGATCCTCAGAAAGTTCATGGTGTTGCACCCAATGGTGTCCTAGTTGGTGCTGTACTTAGACCTTTTACAGAAAGGGCTCCAGGCTCCAGGCTCCACGACCCAAACCAAAATTTAGAATGATGTTAAAGGGAATCTTTGCTGATACCCACTGAAGTAGGCAGATGAGTGAAGAGCGTTTTGTTTATTTTCCCCTGTTTGTTTGGGCCTGGTTTTTTCTTTCAGTTCATGAGTGTGTGTGTGTGTGTGTTCACTCACAAGATGGAAACATCTTTCAGCTCCAATGGTATACTGCGGCAAATAATTCTATTTTTGGCCCAAATGATTACATGGCATTTCTGAAATTTCTGTTTCTGTTTGATCAGTTTAGCATTAGGGACACTGTGGCAAAAATTTCTTAAAGCGGCTTCATTTCCAATTTTAGGTAAGCAGGTATGATTTTATTTGTTGGGATAACATTTAATTTTGATTCAAAGAGACAGGTTTGGAGCTAGAGTAATATCACCTGGAGGTCTAATCAGACACATGTGGCTGGATTACTGTACAGTTTCATAGTGTGTGAATCAGAGGCAGCCCGGCAATGCACATTTAACATATTCCAAGGGATGCTGAGGCTCCTGGTCGAGAGATCTCCCACTCCAGAGCCATCAACGAGGAACAACATTTCCTGTTTAAATCAACCAGTTTTCAGGATTGTCCCCAGAAAATTTTGATTCATGAGGCAGTGGGAACCTCCCTTTTTCCTTCGCTTCTCTTCTTTCTTCCTTCCTTCTCTTCTTCCTTCCTTCCTTCCTTTCTTTCTTTCTTTCTTTCTTTCTTTCTTTCTTTCTTTCTTTCTTTCTTTTCTTTCTTTCTTTCTTTCTTTCTTTCTTTCTTTCTTTCTTTCTCTCTCTCTCTTTCTTTCTTTCTTTCTAACAAGCGCTTTAGATAAAACTTAAGACATGACAGTTACATTGTATGCTCATCCAGTCATGATGTAGAGGTTGTTCTGCCAGTTGCACAGCTAACGCCTATCCTCCAGATGCCTACCTGTCTCAGGTTTGCTGAAAGAAAAGAAAGACAATTCAGAACAAGTAGAATCCTTGAGCATGGTAGGGTCAAGAAGTCAGCTCAAGAGTGAAGCTGGCATTGTTCTGACAAAGCCCAAGTGTGCTGTCCAGTGCTTTCCTACAAGTCTTTGAGTCCTGGACTCTTCTTAAAAGGTCAGAAACTAAATCTAAACCCATTTATGCCATGTGAATAACTGTCCTGAAGGCTTGCAAATGAGTGAGATATGAAGAAGCAGAGAGTAACGGGGATCAAAGGTGAGAGTTCAGGCCAGAAAGAGGTAGCTTGGTGGCAGACTGAAATTCAGAGTGCCATGAACATGTGATGAAGTTCTTAAATCAGTTTAATAAAGAGAATTTTCTTATCTGATTTTTGATTTCAAAGTTCACTTTGGAGAAGGCATAGCAGAGCAGAGTAATACAGAGAACAGAAGCAAAGACCCAGTGAGAAGCTACCGCAAGGGACCTAAAAAAAGGTTGGTTCAGATGGAATGAGGCCTCTCAGTGCCACCAAACTAAGGTGGGATCCCATGAGAAGTGTGGGTGAAGCAGACGCAACAAGACAGACTTTATTAGAGATGGGTGCACATGGAGGACCTAAGGGTAACTCGAGCTTCCAGTATAGGCCTCTTGGGGCAAGAAGGATGGGGAATTTTTTGAAAATTAGATTGCAAATAAGTCTATAGCATAGGACAATGGGTGTGGTTTTCAGATTGGGCTGCCTCCCTGGACGCATGGGTGAGAGCGCAACAGAGAGCTGTGTTGGAGACCTTCTGCATGAACCACTGGTGCTCTCAGGATGGTTTGGTACTCTCATGACTGGTTTGTGTTGTTTCACTGCCTTTATCCATCTCACTACTTTCTTTATAAAGAAAATTTCCAATAAAGTGGATTGGGACAATTTTAGGTAAAAAGTTATATTTACGGGCCCGGCGCGGTGGCGCAAGTGGTTAAGTCCTCGCCTTGCACGCCCGGGATCCCATATGGGCGCCGGTTCTAATCCCGGCAGCCCCGCTTCCCTTCCAGCTCCCTGCCTGTGGCCCGGGAAGGCAGTCGAGGACGGCCCAAAGCTTTGGGACCCTGCACCCGCGTGGGAGACCCGGAAGAGGCTCCTGGCTTCGGATCGGCATAGTATCGGCCCGTTGCGCTCACTTGGGGAGTGAATCATCGGATGGAAGATCTTCCTCTCTGTCTCTCCTCTCTGTATATCTGCCTTTCCAATAAAAATAAATCTTTAAAAAAAAAAAAGTTATATTTACTTATTTTGGAAAGTTTACCGATTACAGGTCTCTACTGCACTATCTACTAGATTCGGTATAATAGTTTTTTTATTCATGATAGTATCGTAATTATACAAACTGTTTTTTTTCCAAAGAATGACACCCAGATTGATATCTCTTTGGGCAATTGCAGTCAATCTCTTTTTTCACAGTATGCCCTAGGGATTTAGGCACCACACGTCAGACACAGCTCTCGGCCCTGGGTACAACAGTGACCAAGGCAGAGCCCTGATTTTGTGGGATTTATAGTTTCGGTGAGATTAACTACAGTACAGAAGAAAATGCATACAAAGTGTGCTTTCAGAAGATGTGAAATTAAAGAGTGAAGAGAAGGTGCTGTGTTAATTACAACATCTTGCCATAATGAAAAGTCATTTTATCTTCAATCTGAAGTCAATGTAAGTGGTATGAAGTATATGGATTCAAATGATTATCTTTCCTTCATTGTGAAAGTTTAGTCAACACCCTCTACATGCCTATGAATTCTTTGTAGCATTGCTACTATCTCCTCCTCCGTCTTACTCATTTTCTATATTTAGTAGAAAGGGAGTATTACACGTGGTGAAGTGTGCTTTATTAAGTAAAATCACTCTCTTCCTTCTGATGTTGATAGAGGCATTTTCATTCTTTGCTCTTCAGTCAAGAGAAATTTCATCTGTCACAGACTCATGGGAAGATGTGTGAGTAATTTGTATGACAGCTTCAGAGGAAGCCATTCATTCTTTCAGGAAAGATTCTGCTGACTTGATGGCCAAAGTCTGAACTAGAAATCATCCTAGTTTACCAATTTGAGGTTTAACTCTGGGGAAACAGATGCTCCTCCTCCTAATCGCCAAGTTAATCATGTGCAAAAAGGTCTAAGTCTCAGATTCCAGAAAGCTATGGATTACATATTTTGGGGTGTTCAGCAAACTCCAGAAAATGGCCACATGTGAGGCACTGTGTCCTGAGAACTGTGAGTGAAGGTGGGATTCCCTGGACTTGAAAACCATGGCAGATATAGATGAGACTCATGGAGCTATCACCTATTAAATCTGCTCCTTGGAGATTAATTAGCTCAATGGACCTTGTATCTTTCGCCATGCATGGTGAGAGCAGTATCACTCTTTCAGAGTTGCAGTACAGGTTCAAAGCAAATGTGTGTTGCTTTCTCACACGCCATGATCTCTTTCTGAAGCATCAAGACAGAGCAGTCGTGGCTGTGGTGTGAGGTCCTGCTTTCCTGTCCTTTGCTGATGGGAGGGACCAGAGCAGTCATGGCTGTGGTGTGAGGTCCTGCTTTCCTGTCCTTTGCTGATGGGAGGGAACTGGGCTTCCGTTTGGATGCATACCAAGGCGATAATCTCTTCCTATATTTGGCATTTGCAGTGGAGACATGCAGTGTCTGGGAGTTGTTGAATGTGTCATACCAGAGTCAGATCTCAAAGGCTGATTCACTTCTTGCTACCTAGTTCCCTCATCTGCTCTAGTTCTCCATCTCCAATGTGTAATTCTTCCTGAGATGTTGTAAGGTCCTGCGGGGCTCCTCTTGTAGATTTCCTTTACATAGAATTGTATTTTGACGATCCACATCCCAGATTAACCAGAGAGTGACTAAAACAAAAACAAAATATCCAGATCTTTCTAGAAATGGTCTCCTCCTTTACTGCTACATCAGGTCTGTACTGAAGTCACTGCTTCATTGAATGTGCTTTGTCCGAAACGCTTCATTTTGCCAAGTATTCTCTCTCACTCAGACCTATTTGGACACGCTTCACCAGTATCTCTTCCAGTTTTGCTTCAGCTCATTCTTCATAAGCTTGGGAGGAGGATTCTTGCAAAGGTGGGCCAGAAAAGCTGCATCCTATAACTCTGAACACTTTGGAAAAGGGTTGCATTGTCCTCCTCTCTACCACAACTTTCAGGGTTCAGCCCTCTCTGGTCTGGATCACCTCCTACCTGCCCTGTTCTGTCCACTGTTCTCCAGCATCGACCTCAACTTGGTCTCTCAAAGGCTCTAATTTTCAGTTGTGCAGTTTTTCATGTCTAGTTTCCTATTTTTGCTCTCATCTCAGTTTCTGTAGATATCCAGTGATATAGTGATGCAAAGAATTCTGGTCTTCCTCCGGTTTCCTGATGCATAACTTAGAAAATCTTTGGAATCTGCAAATTACTGTGTTTTTGTGCAGCAATATGATGGATCTCTTGGGGTTTTTTGCTATGGGGCCAATAATGTGAATAGAAGATTAGAATTTTTAACACCAATCCTTGATCTTGGAACGGAACAGAGTGATTAATGGCTGAGCTGATTACCAATGGCCAATGATATAATCAATTGTGGCTACATAATAAAGATCCCATAATTGCTCAAAAGGACAGAGTTTCTTAAGGAGTGGACAGCATTGCAGCTCATGTGCCTAGAGAGGACGAGGAAGCTGCCCCTTTCTCTGTCTTCCCTTCCCTGCACACACTTTCCCTTTGAACTTCCCTGAACTGTATCCTTTACAAATGATTGAATCCAAGAAGTGTTTGAGCCAGTAATTAAGCCAGAGGAGAGGATCCTGGGGAGCCCTTGGTGTGAGATAGACACTGAAGTAATAGGTTCATAGGACTCTGAACCCTCACTCCATGGAATTCGATGCTACCATCAGACAAGCCTTGTCAGGATTCAGCGAAGTTGCAGAGCACCCTGTAGTTATCTGCAGAAGAGGACTGCTTGGTGTAGGAAAACCTCACACACAATGGGTGCCAGGCAAGTTCACTGTTGACTGCAAATATGGGGAAAAGATCAGATCATTCTTGCCATCTGCCCCACATTCCAAGTGAGTCTCCTGGGAACACGCTGCCTTTGTAGCCCTGATGTTCAAGAGGCTTCACAGCTCTCATCACAGAGGTTTTGCATGACTCACATCTCTACCTGGAGACAGAGGTTGTCAACTGCTCTGTGGAGTGAGTCTGCCTGCTCACTGGAGACCGAGGTCCATCGCCTTGCTTTCCCCAACCTCAGAGCCATAGCGGCATTTCGAGAGTATTAGACTGCTGCTGTGGCCTCAGAAAGATGAACAGAGGGGTGACAGATGTCACCTACCCAGAGCAAAGCAAACTGCACTGGCCTCGCTCAGCCTGCCAACTGACCTGGAATCATAGAACAAGGTCGATAAACTACCACTGGCGGCTTCGGAGGAAAGTGCTTGGTGCTACTTTCTTACACATCTCCCTCTAACTGCAGAGCTGTGCTAGGCAAACAACGCAAAAGGAACCAAATAAACCAAGGTCGATGAAAACACCATTACATTCAGAGGAGATATTTTCCATTTGTTTGAAAATTAAAGTCTCATGCAAGTAGCAGAAAAATACACCACAGACTCTTTAGCTTGATTGTTTCAACTTTTAATAGTAAAGTCAATATGTGCCTCCAACTAACTGCTGGGCATTGTTCTGTGATTGCCAGGTTGTTTTATGTATGTGAAGCAACAAAACAATATAAGGTGACAAACAAAAGATGGAAAATATATCAAAGGGGGAAAAGTTGGCTATGTGCTACCTCAGGCTTTAACACTCTTCTTATACACTTCACCACGAAGTCTATTAAAGCAAAATATAGTGGAAATACAATATACTGCAATGAATGTCTTCAAACTAGCAATTTAGAGCAAAAGCTGAGGGCAGTTCTTATGCACCGACTTTTAATACCGAGACGATTTGTGGTCTCACAAAGTTCCTGCCTGAGGCAAAAGTTGTGCTGAGTTCTAATAGGTCTAGTTCGCTGGCTGTCAGGATAATGGAGAATTTGGTAGTGCGGGGGTGGGAAGCTGTGAGCAGCAGAGATAATTAGGAGATCTGCAGAGAGGCAAGTGAAGCCAGTTCCTATTCAGTGTGGGGGAAAGGGAGTGTCCAGGAGACTCCTGCCCGCTAGAGCCTGCTTACTGTACTGTGGAGTGCCATTTGGGGAGCCTGTGTGGATCACTTCTTGGGATAGATCTTGACAATTACAATGCAACACATCGGCTACAATCCATTAAAGACCTGCAATGTACTTGGTCCTGCCCATCCAGTTCCACCCATAGGAAGTCAAGGATTAGAGGAAAAGAGTATTATCTAGTGTCAGGCATTATCAAGTAGTAGAACTTATGACTGTACCAAGAAAGAGGCAAGGTGAACATTGCCAACTAGAGGGTTCTCACTGAGAATCTCACACACTAATGTTCAGTTAGTTTATATTTGCCCTGATTATGGAGGCTAAACCAGGTTTCGCAGCAGGAACATTTATTTTTTATTGAAAAGACAGATCAGATTTACAGAGAGAAGGAGATACAGAGAGAAAGATCTTCCATCAGCTGATCTACTTTCTGAGTATCTGCAATGGCTGAAGCTGAGCCAACCAGAAGCCATGATGGGTACAGAATCCCAATGCTTTGGGCTGTCTTCGGCTGCTTTTCCAGGTCACAAGCAGGGAGCTGGAAAGGAGGTGGAGCAGCCAGGACATGAACTGGTGCCTGTATGGGATCCCAGTGCTTGCAAGACAAGGATTTAACCACTGAGCCATCAAGCTGGGCCCCTTTCTTGTTTTCAAATTTGTGTTTGTTCCCCATGTTCTTGAGAGGCAGAGGTTTCTCATCTGCTGAGCCACATCCTGGATGTCCACAATGGTCCCAGCCAGGAGCAAGAGACTGATTCAGGTCTCTCACAGGGAAAGCAGGAACTCAAAATACATGCTTCCATGCTGCTAACCACAGCAGGCATTTGTAGGAAGCTGGACAGGGCATAAGCCCAGGCAAACCTGTGTGGGATGTGGCATCATGAACACACCTTCCATGCTGTGCCCAAGTGTCTGCCCTTCCCATAACACAACAACTTCAATAATACAACAAATATTCATGACAAGGGCTGATGTTTTACGCCTACTTAATTTTATGTAAATTAGTATGGCCTCTAGATTGCTTTACATGCTAAAGCTATTTACTTTCTGGGGCAAAACTGTTTTGTTGCCGGGTGGACAAATGGCTAAGTCATGGAAGTTTTGCAGTGGGACAGGGCCCTGCTTCTTTCATTGTCTATCCTCAGATGCTCCTTCTGATAGGTATGTCACAAGCAAGAAAGGTACAGAATCCTAAGGTGACTTCACACCACGTGTGGAGGGGTATAGGTGATGATTTTGTCTTTAACCCCACCTGCAAAAGTCAAGTATAGACAGTGAGTCACCAATCCGCCAAGGGACAGGGCTCAGAGTCGTCAGCAATGTCTGCCTCGGGGAACTCTGTTACACTCTTAGGCTGTTCGTGATTTTCTTAAATAATAAATAGCAATTAGCATTTTTCAGCACATTGTGGGATGTCTGCCTTCTCCCTCAGAAAGCTACAACAAAACTTGGGAATTGACAGGAAATGAGAGACTGATGCCATCGGATCCAGACAGCAAAAAGCCTGGGATTATTCCGGCTGGAAAAGGGGGAAGTTGAGAGACAGTGTTACTGTGAGTGTATAAAATACTCAAGGGGGCGATTAAGGACTTATTTACCAAACAGCAGATCACTTGGACAAGATGGCTGCATGGAGATGCATTGCTGCAGCTTCCTGCTTCTTGTGATGTGTTCCCATTGGCTGGCTAGCTGGCTCACTCACTCACTCACAGAATGTGAATCAGGTATTTACAAGTGGCAGGTGTAGCCTAGTGGTAAGGAAACCTGCATTCTGGAGGGGTCTGCCATTGTTTCTTTCTTGCTTAGAGACTGAGGTTGCTCAAGTCCACAGAGGGGACGTTATTCCTGTGGGGATCTCACAGATCACCAGGAAGGTCAAATGGAGAGGAGGGTATTTTTATTTATTTATTTTAGGGCCCGGCGCGGTGGCGCAAGTGGTTAAAGGTCCTCGCCTCGCACGCCCGGGATCCCATATGGGCGCCGGTTCTAATCCCGGCAGCCCCGCTTCCCTTCCAGCTCCCTGCCTGTGGCCTGGGAAAGCAGTCGAGGACGGCCCAAGGCTTTGGGACCCTGCACCCGCGTGGGAGACCCGGAAGAGGCTCCTGGCTTCGGATCGGCATAGCATCGGCTGTTGCGCTCACTTGGGGAAGGAAGTGCTTTCCCGGGCCACAGGCAGGGAGCTGGAAGGGAAGCGGGGCTGCCGGGATTAGAACCAGCGCCCATATGGGATCCCAGGCATGCAAGGTGAGGACCTTAACCACTGAGCCACCGCACCGGGCCCGAGGAGGAGGGTATTTAAAGCACTTCATTTTACAGGGCAAAAGGCTTCCTTGCCACACCTTGTGTGCTCTCTGTCGCACGGCTTAGACCCACTCCGCTGGGACCGGCAGTCTCAGTGTTCTCATGCGAGGGACCGGTCTCATCACCGTTCCAGATAGAACTAGCTTTCTGAACTGAAGAGGCCACAAAGCCACTCAGAAGATCCCATCAAGAAATTCTTCCATCAGGGAGGTGGAGAGCGACAAAAGACGCTCTGTTCTGAGCTCAAATGGGAAATGGTGGGACTCATTCAGGATTTTCCTCAGAGCACGGACCACAGGTGGATGGAGAATCTCAGACATCTGCCCACAATAGGGACCAGCTCCAGGCTGTGCCCTTGGATGGTGCTCTTGTCTGACTGTGCGCAGTCTGTTTGCTGTACTCTGTAGGGGAAACGCAGGTTAAGACAGGGCTGTACAGCTCTGTGGAGCAGTGTACCGCAGTCCTAGAGTTGACCTTCACCTGAGACGGCTTAGGTGCGGGCGGCCAAGTTCCAGCGAGATTGAGGATCTGACTGGTCCTGAGGCTGTGGTGCTGGAGGTGTCTCCTTCCAGCAGCAAGAAGCAGAGTAGAAGGACATTCCTGACGTTCTTCATCCCCTGTTGGGAGGTGGAGCTCACAGCAACAAAGCACTTGCAGTCAGCAGGGACTGACCCTTTGAGCACTCATAGCTCCCAGAGTTACCACCATTTAGCCTCCACCTTCCCAACAACAATCGCTGATGACCACTACCACCAGTTTTCAAATAGTTACACATTTGTTTATTTACTTATATAAAGTGGACAAATTTTGCTTGTGTCACAATATGGATTAGGAACTCACTGATTTTTCCCATTGTACTTCTCCCCCTTGTTCACATTTCTCACCAACCCTCTTCACCCCTTACTTTTTTTTTTTCTAGGTTTTTCAATAGTATACTTTGATTTCACAATCACAGGTGTAACACTCCATTGGAAAAAGATACTGGTAACTGTGAATTACAAAATGATAATAACAAATAATAGATAACTCAAATCAAAACAAAACAAAAACCTACTATTCCTCTGGTATGTGTATAAACAAAGGGTACCTAATAAACTCCAGCAATGAAATTCCCCAATCCGTATCTTTGCTTTTTGTAAAACTTCTCTTCATTTCTCTGCTCTTAGAAGACAATTCAAACTTCTCTGCTTTCGCCAGGACCTCCTGAATCAGGCAGCTGCCCACTGTGTCACCCTGGCCTGTCCTCTGCCACCCTGTGAGCGGACAAGGTCTCAGTTAACACTCTGGCCCCTTGGCATTTGCGATTTTCTCGGGTACAGGGAACTCTCCTTCTTTGGACCTCTGTAACTCATTCATCATTCACTGGCTTTGGTTAAATGTATTTTGTCTGCATACAATTAGTTCCCTTCTTATCTGTCATGATTGTCTATTTTAGCAGTCTGTGGATTGTTCCACTAAATGGCCAGAGAGTAAATATTTTAAATTTTCTGGGCCATGGTAGTGGCAGCCAATACAACATTGCAGTTTTGGGATAACACGGTTTTAGACCAATCATAAATGACTAGGTGTAGCTGTGTTTCCAATTTATCTTTTTTTTTTTTTGCAAACTTTATTTGCAAAACCAAGCAGCGAGTGGTCTGGATTTGGCTCTGTAGACTACAGCTCACTGAAACCAAAATTATTGTTTAATCAACTCAGTGTCCTTAGTGGCATTTATTACAACTTTTAAGTATTGCTGTCAACCCTATGGAGCGGGAACAACAGCTCTTGCTTGTTACTGTGACTTAAGTGACTAGAGGTTTCCGGCACATTGTTGACACTCAACACATATTTGAAGAGTAGAGAAACCATTGGAATCCTTTCTGTTCTTTACTAACCGCTCCCCTTGTATATTGCTTTACTTGCTCCACGGTATTTCTTTCAATTTTGATTGTTTACCTCTATTTATAATAACTTTTGGTTTAAAAAGATTGTCAAGGCCTGGCATGGTAGCCAAGCTACTAAAGTCTTCGCCTTGCATGCACTGGGATCCCATGTGGGCGCTGGTTCTAATCTCAGAGGTCCTGCTTCCCTTCCAGCTCCCTGTTTGTGGCCTGGGAAAGCAGTCAACGATGGGCCAAAGCTTTGGGACTCTGCACCTGTATGGGAGACCTGGAGAAGCCTCCTGGCTCCTGGTTTCTGACTGGCTCAACTCCAGCTGTTGCAACCACTTGGAGAGTGAATCAAAGGATGGAAGATTTTCCTCTCTGTCTCTCCTCCTTTCTATATATCCGACTTCCAGAAAGTCCTTAAAAGAGTTTGTCAATGAAAGAATGGAAAAATATATGGATATACGCATGGAATATATCCACTGGCCTCATGTAGCCTTCATTTAAAAATAGTAAAATTATGCATATTCATAAATTTAGTGAATCCTCTGGGAAAATAGGAAGGTAGTCGTTTGACATCATTTACATGTCTTTAGATTCTTATAGACTTGCTAAGTATATACGTTTTCAGATTTCTTGCCAGGTAAATGATCGCTGGATGCGAGTCCTTCTCAGGCGTTGGTTGGTTGTGCATGGAGCACCAGGGGCACCGTAAGATTCAGTTGAATCCTGGGAATCTCTCCTTCTTGCTAAGTGCTTCTATCGATGTCTGCCATGAAGAAATATTTTTGCTGACTCCTGGTTATAATCACAATGCTGTCGGCAGGGAAAAGTTTTGAACTACGTGTAAGATATGCAAAATTAGAATAAGACAATGTATCGAAAAACAAAGGAAAAAGTGAACAGTGAAATAATAATCCTCACTTTTGTTTGGCAAGTTATGCTTTAGTCTTGTTTCCCCCCCGGAGTCATTATTAACAGTGAGCCTTTTTCATCTCCAAGTGCCTGATTTGTACAATAAATCACTTCATCACTGAACTATAAGGGATATGTTGTGTTTTCTTTCCTAGAGACAAGATGGACCTTCTCTGGGTGCTCAACAAGTTCCAAGGAATGTGGCTTGGGGAATGTCAGTTGGAGGAAATCCTCCTCTTCGAGTCATCCGTGCGAATTACGGAGGTAATGACAGCAAAACTCTGCCATCCCATTTGTGTCAAAGGCAAATGGTGGACAACCGCAGGTTCGCAATGTTAGAATTTGGACGTTGTTGCTGCCACCAACTGGGGTCTTTCTTCACAAAGTACCCACTGTGCTGCAAGGAAAGGCAGTGTACTCAAGGGAGACATTGCTCCCCACTGAACCCCTCTCACCCCTTGTTATCTAACAGCCACCAGGAGACTTGAATAAGGAATCAGTGAGAGCAATGCTGAGGACAAGGCTGGAATCTCAGCCCTGCGAGCTGATTGCTGGGCTTTCCATGCTGGCTCAGATCCTTGTTGCCAGTTTTGTCTTCAGCCTTCTCACGTGAAATGAGGAGGTGGCTCTGGTCCCCGCCATGTGTGAGGCTGAGCTTGCCAGACATGCCCTGCTGAGTGAGCCGGTACTACCACACGTCCATGTTCATGTGCTCTGAGGGGGATTCTCAATCTTTAGGCAAAAACCAATTTCAAAAGATTTGAGGAATGCTCACCATCCTGTGGAACTTCATCAAAGCAGCCATACCATAAATCTGATTGGCAGGTTCACTTTCGGGTTCATGAAAAAGTCATGATTTCCTGAACATTCGCCTCACTGCAGAATGTCCTCAAATACTTTACAACTTTCGTGTCTCTCAGAACCAAGGTCACTGTAAAGTAAATTATATTAGTTAGAACAAATTATTATTTTAGCTAGCCATCATTTTACATAATGTACCAACTCAACACTTCTTCTTTGTTCTAAAATATCTGGTTCTACTGACACATAAGAATACAGTAATATAAAGTTCAATTCTATTTAATTGCATCTGATTGTATTCTCTTGGTAAGTGAGATAATTAAGTAATTCCTCAGTAATTATTATTATTAATCTTATATATCTTTTGCTTCCTTTTCTTATACTGGCAATCATTGTTAATTTAATTCCATATTCAACATTGATTTCTGATAAATGACTCCAAATGTTAAAGTATTGTGTTTGTGTAGAAACCTAAAGACATATACTGATAAAATGTTTCATTTTTCTTAGTTCAATTAATTTGTGATTTAGTTAGGTAATTTTACATTATTAATTTGGTCATTTTTGAAATACAGCTATTGTTTGGTCTGTAATACACAACTCTTGCACAACAATGGCACATTGGTTATTCCACAATTATTTTTTTGTTTTTACTTTTTAGAAGACACTATGCTTTTGCAAAACATTCAGTACAATCATTTTCTTTGCAAACATGAAGCCTGAAGATGTTTCATATGAGTACCACGCACTTACTATTCATGTTTACCTTCTAACTTCATGGTCTCATCAAAGAAAATGTTTTAAATTGAAAATACTTCTCAATCTATTTATTTATTCCCAACTATTATCTTTCATCCATCAAATAAAACATGTTGGTTCTGAGTTGTAGAGTGGATTCTATAAAGTACTGTCAGATATGCCCATGGTTTCCAGCAGGAGCATGCTTGAATCTGGGCAGCTCTTGGAGAGCTCTGTGTAGGTGGGTGACCAGTTCAGGGGGCAATCTGAAAGTGATCTGAGGACTGTTCAGGACAGCTTACTTGGATATGGGGAGAGGAAGTGGCACATGAGCTGATTCTTTCAGAGTAACCTAACAGCAACAGTGTGGCATGCAGGTAAGTGCTGTGGATCAGCAGGTGGTTCGGTCAGACCCCATTCTGCTCATCATTGCTGCTGTCTCTTAGAGCTTTCCCCAGGCTGGCCCTCGCTCTCCAGCTGAATCCCCCACTGTTTCTCAGACTATGATCTGACTATCCTCGGCTGCTGTGACACTTGCTCACTGGGTACCTTGCCTGGGTCTCTCCCCTCTTCCATCCATCCTCCACAGCCTGTAGAGACCCCAAATGCCTCTATGAAGTACCTGCGCAAACCTCAGTACCCTTGTCAGCTAGCAGATAAAATCTAACAAAAATTTTATCATTTTGGGCCTTGTAACTTTTTCTGGTTCTGCCTCCTTCCCTGCTCGCAGTTCACCTTGCTGATGTTGACATCTCTTCTTGAACTTGCTTGAGAATTTTCTGTCCCTTGATTCTTTCCTCTCTTTGTGGACGACTTCAGTTCATGAGCTCAGCCCAAATGCTGCTTCCACATTTATGCCTGCTCCTCTTTGCAATAGTGTGAGATGATCACTGCTTGTTCTCTCTCTCTCTCTCTCTGTGATTCTTGCATAAAGTGGTGGTTATCTTGCAGTAAATTATTTCTGTATGTGTCCATCCCATTCTTCAGATCTGTTTCATCACTGGATGCTTAAATAAACATGGAGGACTTAGTGCCTTCCCAATAAATGGTTTTGAATTATCTTTTGTTTGTTGGTTTCCAGCACAGGAAAGAGCAAAGATACAGAAACAGGAATACTTGGAGCAATGGCTTAAGGGCTCTGAACTTATGTTGTTTGTTTAAAATCAGTCACAAGTTGTGTGGTCTGGGTTGAAGGAAGATCTGTCTTCCACATAGACTTCCACTGGGAGTTGGCAGGCTGGAGTTGGGTCCCATCCTCAGAGCTCCATCAGACTGAAGGGCAAACAAAGACTAATGGTATCACCTAGGCTTTGAGCTGGCATCCATTGCATCGCAATGTAGGTAAGAAAAAGTACAGAGAGATTCCAATTAGATGCTGGTGTAAGAGCAATGAGCATTTAGTAGGCAGCAGGCTTGGGAGTCTGAATTTGTGCCTTTCCCTGTGGTTCTATGCAGGGCAACATTTTCTGAATATTCCAGATGGTGGTGGTAAGTGTAGCTCGCAGTCAGGTAGCTCCCACGGCATCGTGTGCCTTGTGTTGCTCAGCTGTGGTGTTGGGCGGATTGGGTGCATTAAATGTAGTTTTCATTTGGGAAGTTTTTGTTTGTTTGTTTTAGGGTGTAACTACAGTATACCAAGGGCTGTCTGTAGTTTACATATATCCCCAGGGCAGGGGAGGACATATTTTTGATAGGCAACTACCAACTTTAGTTCCATTACTAAAGTTTCCTGTTGATACCCCTTAGGCATCATGGCCATGAGATTTCACATTTCCTGGTGAGAAAAAATATCTGTCTATATGCAAATAGATTAACTATCTGGCTTTGACCAATATTCTGTCTTTACTTTCCCTTGAAAAATTGTCATAAACTTTCTTACTTAAACTGTCAGGCTTTATTTTCTTTCTGTATGAGGAAAAGTTTCTGTATGTTAATTTTCTCTTATTTCTTTGTTTAATTAGACAATCTCTATTTGGCATAACCCAGGCCTGATTTAAATTTCTTTTTTCTCTCATCTATTGTCTCTCTTATGGCATTTTCCAGAAACTGTACTAATTTAGTGGATCTTTTATCTCCATCAGCCTCATCAAGCAAAGAAGGTAATTTTTTTCAGGGGTGGGGGGGAGTGTTTGTGAAAATTCTTTTGTGTAGCTCCTTCCTGTTATCGGCTGATCCTTTGTGCTTCTTGCTTAATGCCACTGCTGTCACTGCTAACACGGTGCTCTGAGAAGAGCTGGTTTAAGAGAAAGTTCCTGCTTCCCTAAAACAGCTGAAATTTAAAGATTCTTGCCCTCTTCTCATACTTCTAATAATCCAGCTTTGTATTAATTAGTTATATCGACAGCCCCCACGCATGGGAGGACAGAGTCTATTTTCTTTGTAAATTCTTGATACATACTTTGTTGATATATTTAGCTTTAGCTTTTTTATTAATCTTAGATATAGATCTCCTAAATATTAAAGACATGGCAGGCGTAGGTGCCCTCTTGGAAGACAGGATTTGGCAGTGTTGTATCATTAGTTTATTGAGATGCACCTTAATGTTTGAACCTGCCAAAATGAAATGTGCTCCCCTTCTGACATCCCTTCCCACCCTCGCTGCTTGTCTTGGAGGCCGGGGATCCTGTGCTGTTGGACTTGTACCTCTGCGGGTGTGCAGTCCTGCTCGTTCATTGCTTTTCTAAGCGCCATGGCCTGTTCATCCCTGAGGTTCTGTCTCCATGGTCTTTTGCAGCAGCAAGAAGTGAATGTTGAATAACCCATGGATCAGAGAGAATAGTCACCTCACTAATATAATATTTATTTTTGAACATGTTTCATGTGCCAAGCTAATTTCCTATTCTACATGCAAATTCTGCATCCCTCTAGTTAGCACTGAACTCCAGGAGGTCTTGCTCGCTACAGGATCTCTTGTGGATGGTTGTCAAACGGATTCTGCGCTTTGGGTTGCTTTCCATGTCTTGCAGCTCTGTTCAGCATTAGAACTCTATACTTCTTTTTTTCACTAGAAGATCTATTTCTTGGAACTTTCACATTTTTCAGAATCCTGGGCAACCTTGTTCACTGTTATGGAAACATGAGCTACTCACCTAGCTGTTTGTGGTAGAAATACGTAGGTTCATCTCACTTTATCATTTGTTTACTCACAAATGGCTAGCTCCTGGTTTGTCCCCCAACCCTGCATCTTAATCTTCTACAAGATGGGCACCAGAAGTTAGCACTCTGTTCTTTCTGGAAAGGTCCCAGATAAGATTGATCAATCTCCTGTGTGATGTATATAGTGTAAAAACTACCCTCAATGTCCAGGCCCATTTCTAGCCTTAGATTGTCATGGCTTCACTTGGATGGCAATCACAAGGACCTGTCTGAGATGGAGCTCTGATTGTACGAGATTTTAAATAAAAAATATAAGAACCCCATGAAGATGTAGTCAAACCCAGCATTGTAGGGCAACACTCTTGTGCCATCCTACCATTTATGCAATGTGTAATAGAGGCTCAAACGACTGCCTAGCTCCGGGTTGCACTTGATGCGTGCACTGCCTGTGCTGCCCTCATTCATATGCCCTCATTCATAGGCTCAGGCCTATTTGGAACTCTCCTCTCCTTTCCTCTGCCTACACAGGCCGAACACATGTACACACACACCTGCACACACACAAGCTAAGCCAGGTTTGCTTGTCAGGGCTTCCTTATAGCTTTGTCTTCCCATTATTGTAATGAGTAACTTGTTGTCATCTTTTCTCAGTCCTTGAAAAAAAAATCTTCTTGGGAATAGGCACTCTATTTTCTATTATGTTTTGGTCTCTCCAACCTATTACCAGGTACATCCAAGATCAAAGTAGCTGGATGGTAGGTCTGTCTGCTGTCTTGATGTTGGGGACCACAGGGGAGCCCCTGCTCTTCTGGGACCTAGTGTGAACGGTGAACCCTGATGAATGTTGGGGTGGGGGGGAAATTGCTCCAGCCCTGTCACTCCTCACTCTCTTCCTCTGACATGGACATGCTTCTCTCTAATCACTCGTCTTCAGCAAGCATTTCTTAGCACCTAAATGGCTCTGGGTATTCTAAGTTGATTGTCATTCTAGCAACACTGAGGACTTTTGAAAACATTTTCAGAACTGGGAAGCAGTGAGAAGCAGACAGTCTATGATTGCATTGGGACTCAAGAGTAAACCTCAGCTCCCTGGCTGTGGCCATGTGCCAGGCACTGGAACTATTGAAAACAGAACCAGGCTTTTGAAGTGCTGAAGATTTAAACCAGGGAATCAGCTAACATCTCCCTGAGCAGCTAGTAGTGGGAACAAAGAGTCTATTTGATAAGGGAGAGAAGCTGTGAAAATGGCCAAGCCTGAACCCCCTAGTGATGAAGCATGCTACAGAACAGAAATTAAAATTAGGGGGCTGAGGAGTGGCAATGCTCTCTTTAATTGAGTAGCAGACATGGGTTGTTTTGTATTGGTAAATCAGACATGAGGTTGGAAGGTCTTAGAAATTCTTGTGAGGGTATTGCCTGGTTGATACTTGTGATAAAAATAGGATTGCTATCAGTAGTGGCAATATTAGGTACCACTTCCAACACTCCCCATGACTTGACGGTAAACTTGAGAGTGGGCGCCTGGGTCCTAAAGGATGAGTGCCTCTTTGCTGGTTATGCTTCACCCTTTTCATGCTTTTTGTTCACACATATCAGTACCACCTACATGTGTGATCCCAGGTAGGCAGCTGTGGGAACCGGGAAGAACGTGCTGCCAGACTGAAGCCTGGGTTTAGATAAACTCCTGTCTAGCTCTGTGTATTTTTAAAGTTTGTTTAAAGGATGAAGGGCTCACAGATATGTGTGGCGCATGTTGGTGGTTGGAGTGAGTCGGGAGGGGAAAGATGGGAGAGAGGGAAATACTGCTTTGCATCCCGTGTCTGCAGGAAGAAGGAGCCCACCCCTCCATGTGGCTAGATTTCTATGGAAAGGGGAGTGGCTTCCTGATAGCATTCAGGGTCTCGAGTGGGGAAAGTCCTGGGTGAGAGGTCACTTGATATGTAAGAGTGTGGGTTCCAGTTTGTGACCTTAAACTACCTGCCCACATCAGAAACCCTCAGTAGTTCCCACTTCAGCCCTTGGACCGTGGCAAGAGAGCAAGAGTGGTTCTCTCTCCCCTTATCTCTTTGAAGATTTAACACTAAAGAACAGGCGACAATGCTGGCATAGTAATACTGTTAACACAGAGATGGCAAGAACCGGGCCCAGAATGTCAGGTGGCTATTGGCTATTGGCTATTTTGCTCCTAGAAGGGTAACACTTACCTAGCTAGGGTGCTGTGTATTTTAAAAAATTGTTTCATTTACATAAGATGGATAAATATATTGCATTTCACAATGTAGACTTAAAACCATAGTGATGCTTTCTGTATCAGCCTCCCTCTTGAATGATGATAGTAAATCTTTTAATTTCACCGACAAATTGTGTCCTAATAATATTAAATGGAGAAAGTAATACTGAACTCATAAAGATGAGGCTAAGGAAATCCATTACAAATGCACCCAACTCTGACCAACTTTAATTGTGACTCTGAAGACTTCAAAAAGTTCAAAGAAAATAGAACAAAAGATAACTTTAGTGAAGAAATTGAAGTGCATATGTTTTGCACAAATATGTTGAGGACTACTTACACACAAAAATTCAAAGCTTCCTTGACGCAAAGCTACCTTAACCTCTCCCATCTCAAACACTTGTTCGAGGGACCAACAAAGAGACAGCTTTCCTTGCTGCATCACTGCCCAAATGTCTGCAGTGGAATCCAGGTAGACTTGGGTAAAGCACAAAGTTCAAACTCCATCCGGGTCATAACCCATTAGCTGACCCATCCAAACCGGCACCCAGGATATGGACCAGAGTGTGTAAGTCAGGAGGTGGGGCTGGGCATCAGATCCAGGAACTCCAAGCCACCAGGATCTCAATCATTATCTTAAGCAAAGAGCTAGACACTCATCCTGATTTTTTTTTTTTGCTGTTATTTTTTTTTTGTAAAAATCTATTTATTTTTATCAGAAAGGCAGAGTTTTTGTAGATATATAGAGAGAGACAGAACAAGGAGGTCTCCATTTGCTGGTTCACTCCCCAAATTGCTGCAATGGCCAGAACTGAGCGATCTGAAACCGTAGCCCAGTGCCTCCTTTGTGGTCTCTCACGTGAATGTGGGGTCTCAAGCATTTGGCTCAGCTTCCATTGCCTTCCCAGGCCAAAAGCAGAGAGCTGCATCAGAGCTGGAGCAGCTAGGATGTGCACATGGAATATGGTGCCACAGTCAGAGGATTAACCTGTTAGCCCACTGAGCCAGCGCCACCCTGACATTTTAATTCCAATTTTCTGCAGAATCTCTGAAGTCCTCTCAGATCCAGAATTTTTTAAATTCTGGCACATTTTTTCCCGATCTCCATTTAATTGAAATATAGACACATTATCAAATGTTCCTGTGAGCCTGATTCACAACCCCAGAATTCACCATTAAGGCTGTTTTGCATTTTCCCTAGGAAACCAAATGCTATCATATTAAAATAACATAATCAACTTGTAGCATAACCCAATAAGCTCTGAGAATGTTAGAAATACCCCATGAATCTATTACTGGCTATTAGAATTATTAATGAATGAAATGATACATTAATATATCATTAGATAGAATTTTCTCCGTTTCAGAGGGAGAATTTCACAAAATCCTCAAAGAAAGGTTTCAGTATCATTTGTACAGTGGCCTGACAAATTCCACTGCCTACATTAGCTGAATAGATGGGTGCTGACTGGGAAGTAGTTTCCTCCTAATAAAATACTAATCCGTTCATGAATCCAGATGTGATTGCCCAAATTAGGTGACTAATCGCAGTGGCGCGAGTGCGTCAACATGGAGAGGTAGACACAACATCTCCGTGCCTGACACACCCTGGCGGGGAAGACCCAGGACTGTCACCCACAAGGTAGATGCTCCAGGCTCTGGTGAGAATACCACATTCCAGACTAATTAATTTCCCGTTTGCATAATACAGTTGTACTCAGTGTACTGTGTGCTCTTTGTAATCTAATTTCAGTTGAATTACTTTTTACAATCTGCTCAATGTGTGTTTACGACAGAGAATCATTATAGGGATAATTCCTTTTCCCTTTCCAGCTTGCCACTTTTTTCTCCTTCCGTTTTTCATTCTCTATTTAAATGCATTTCCCTCTTCAAAACAGATGAAATGATTTTTAAAAATCCAGATATCTGCTTGCTAATTTTAGAATGTTGTCAAGTAATTTCTTTCACCCATACATTTATCAAGAAAGGTAGTTTGTTTTCTTGCAAGACTTTGCCAGTCTTTGATAACCACATAGTGAGTTTTTGTTTTTTGGAATTCCTCTTTAATTACCTCAAATATTTTAATATTTTCTGAAAATTTATTCTATTAATCATGTAACTACATATCTGGGACACAAATATATAATCTGTGATGTTTGTAACAGTCAAATAAGTCAAATGTACTAGACAACACTAAAAGAGGCTATTTCAGCATGTATTCACTTATTCAATATTTGCTCAGCCATTTTTAAACTCATAATTTAAATTTTTTAAATTTGAAAGTCAGATTTAGAGAAAGAAGAAGAGACAGAGAGATCTTCAATCTGCTGATTCACTCCCCAAGTGAATGCAAAGGCTGGAGCTGAGCCGATCCAAAGCCAGGAGTCAGGAGCTTTTCTGAGTCCCCCTCACTGGTGCAGGGTCTCAAAGACTTGGGCCATTCTCTGTTGCTTTTGCGGGCTGCAGGCAGGAAACTGGATGAGAACCAGAGCAGCTAGGTCATGAACCAGCACCCTTATTGGATCCCAGTGCTTGCAAGTGTTGGATTTAGACAATTGAGTCATTGTACCGGGTCTCTTAAATTCATACTTTTTTAAAAAAAATCTGTTTATTTACAGAGAGAGAGGGAGATCTTTCATCTTCTGGCTCACTTCACAAATGGCCACAACTTCACCAATGGCCGTAGCTAAGCCAGTGCAAAGCCAGGAGCTGTGAGCCTGTTTCAGTTCTCCCATGTGGGGGCAGGGTCCCAAGACACAGACCATCCTCCACTACTTTCCCAGGCCACAGTCAGGATGTTGGAACAGAGCATCCGGGACTCAAATCGGTGCCCATATGGGATGCAATGCTGAAGTCAGGGGATTAGCCTGACAAGCCACTGCAAGGGCCTCAAAATTCAAATATGTTTTAAAAGTAGTTACAGGGTGAGGCAGGTCAATTCCAGGGGGACAAGCGTCACATGTTCTCTCTGATATAAGGGATCCTTCATGCAAGCAACAAGATCAGTAGCACTTTTAATACTATTTTTTGCTACATCTTAGGCAGATTGAATTTTTGTTTTCATCCATTCAAAAACATTTTTTTGTTTTTCTTGTTAGTTCCCTCACTGAGTTCCAGCTCACACAAACTCACAGCTCACAGCTTCAGGAAACTCTTTCATTTTCTTTTTCATTTCTTCAGCTACAAATTGGTCATTCAGTAGCATGTTATCTAACTTGTTGCTGTAAATATTCTATTTTTCTCTGTTGCTGATCTTGTTTTGCGGCTTTTCATTTAAGGGGATGCATAGCAACTGCGTAGTGGAGACTATCACATACAGGTGTGAAGACACAATGCAGTGTGCATCTCTGCTTCAAACTCAGAAATGGACTCCCAGTGAAACTGTTGAATGTATCTTGACAATAGGATGCTGGGCTCTGCCATTGTCCTTGCCTACAAGGTCAAGACACACTTAAACAGCAGAATGATGGACTTACGGATGCTTGTGAAGGACTATACTATTGTCACATGTGGGACATTAGAGGAGGCGTGGGTTTTGGGGAGGAAGGATGGAAAATTCTGGAGCCTTTGAAACTGTATCATGGAATAAAACTAAATAAATAAAAATAAATAACAACTAGTTTACAGGTACATACAAAATTGAAAAACCAACAGAAAACATCTGCATTTACTTGCTTCCTAATAATAGAATACTAAGCATATCTAGAATACATTTTCAAAACCTAGAAAATCAACATTGGCATAATATCAGTTATTCAAATATATACTTTGTTTCCTTAACTATTTCAATTTCTAGATAGAAATTTCTGAAAAGGAGAAGTTTCTCAGGGTGATTTCCGCCCACCCCTCCCCGGGGACATTTGGTAATATCTAAAGACATTTTTAGTTGTCACAATTAAGGGAACAGGATCATGTTACCTCTGTCTAGCAAGTGGAAACCAGGCACACTTCTAAACATCCTGTAATAACCCAGGTAAGCCTTCACAGTGAAAAGCACCTGGCCGAGCTCAGTGGTACGGAGGTTGGGGAATCCTACTTCAGGGGAATATAGAGCCAATCACATTTCACTTCAGCTTGTTGGCACCCACTAAGTCTGGACGTAGAGACCCAGCTGCCTGTGGTGGCCAGCCAGGCCATGACGAGGGGTGCTGCAGAGCCAGTGAGCCTGTGGCGTGCTCCAACGCCCATGTGCTGTGCGAAAGAACAGCTGCCCAGCTCACGCGGCTCTGGCCACATGGTCGCACAGCACAACTTTGTGGGGTCTTCAGACCTTCCCATAGGTGTCAAGTACTTGACATAGGAGTGTGGGAAAAGCCAGAAAGTCACCCTATTAGAGGGGATCCTTGGTTCCTGGCCGGATGCAACCTCAGCGTTCAAGCAAAGCAGGACAGCTCTGAGCTTCAGATTTTTCCAAGAATAAAGTTGGAACCGTATATAGCATTGTTTTGAAGGCCACTAACATAGATAGAATGAAAAGTTCAGTATTAAGTCTTACGTTAGAGAGATAACTAGTACCGTACCATACAAAAAGCAACTATGGATATTGGATATTGAATTATTTCCTTCTTTAACATTTTCTTCATTCTTGTTCATCATTCAACAAAAGTTTCCTCCAGTGTAAGCCCTTCTCAGACACGAGTCTGACAGATAGCAATTACAATTAAACCCGTCATTGGTGTAGCACTTTACTTATTGTACCTTGAGTGTGTCCCTTTCCTGAAGGATGCAATCTGCTAATCCCATACTCCCAAGAGTCTGCGGAAAGACACACTTGAGTCTGTACAAGCACCACTAATTTGATTATTTTGATTGAATTGGATGGAAGTGTAAGTGACTAGAATAAGTCAGAGTGCTGCTGAATTCATAGGTGTATTCACTTAAAATGGATGTGTGGACCTATTTCACTAGTGGATCCCCAGGGCCGCTTGTTACATCTCATAGTATCACATCTCTTGTAGCTTTACTCTAGAGGTGAGCTGTCTGTGCTCCCCCAGGGATTCCAACTTTACTCAATATTCCCTGAGCTTATATTTTGTTGACTCAAGTGTGGCATAGCTGCTATCATTAGCCACATCCACTCTGCTCTATTTTCCACAAGTAAGAATTAGAAACATAGGATTATTGCCTATCACCTGGACCCAGAGGAAATCTCTGACCCACATTGTCATGGAATAACCAGGCTTTGGGAATCTGGGGCAATTGTAGAGCCAAATTTATAACCTATGCCGAGCTCTGCCGATGAGCTTGGCATATATGCTTTTCAGTTTTTTTTCTCAATTATCAGATCGTGTTTTTAAAATTGCAAACAACAAGAACACAATAATAATTTATCTCAAAGAGCTAGGTAGTCGTATGTGTGTGTGTATTGCTAAATATTTTTTTTCCAAAAAATTCAAAGACAATAGAAAAAAATATATGTGTATTGGCACAATGTAATTTTATTCATTATGTGTGCTTTCAACAAACTTTGGAAGACCTCTTGCGATTGGCTTACAAGTAGCATTAATGTGCTATTAGCAATGGATGTATAATGTAAGGCATTTAGATAATAAAAGCCATCAGCTTTCCATATTTCTTATAGTAATATATTTCACAATTTAGTTGAATTTAAAAGATACAGGAGGATCTGGCTCAATGTCTAATTCCTCACTTGCAAACACTGGTCACATTTGGGCACCAGTCCACGTCATGGCTGCTCCGCTTCCCATAGGATGGCCCCAAACCTTGAGACCCCACACCCTTGTGGGAGATCTGAAAGAAGCTTCTGGCTTCTGGCTCCAGTTTAGCTCAGTCTGATCGCTGTGGCCATTTGGGGAAGGAACTAGCACATAGAAGATCTTTCTTTCTGTCTCCCTTCTCTCTGTAAGCCTAGTGTTTTCCAATAGAAACAAATAAATCTTAAAGGAAAAGATGCACAGATCCCTGTAAACTTGCATATGAATGGTAACACACAATGCAGTGATCTCCATGACTTGGGAACAGTGTGGACTTGTTTCTCGCTTGTACTTCACTTACGAGAGATTCGATGGTGAGCAGAGGGTTTTCCAACGGCCCTGACAGACTGAGGCATCACCATCTGATTTAACTTCATCGCGTCAGAACCAAGTACCGGGAGTCCGATGAAGATGATCTGCAGAATCACCCAGTGCCTTTCCATTTGGAAATACCACCTTCTCAGCACAGTTCCTTGGCCAAAGCTGTGAGATTGTGCATATTCCTACAAAAAGAAGTGACCCACACATCTTGGGAAGCCGTGAAGCATTTACCCTTGAAGGTGTTTTCGATATGTCATGAATAGAATATGGGAAAAATCTCACATACAAATTTCAAATATAGCTTTCTTTGAGTCAAATAAATTTGTGAAACGGTCTATAATCTATCCCTCTTACAGATTTGCATAACATTGTCTATTTACTCTGCAACATAAAGCATCAAATTTAATCTCTTTACTGTTGTTTTTAACCAACTTTACCGAGGTAACTTGACACAATGTAGCATTCACAAATTTTAAGTGAACACTTTTGATGATTTTTAGTAAATTTGTAAGGTTGTATGGTAATATTATAACTGGTTGCAAAATTTCTTTCTTTTGTTTTTTTTTTTTTTAAAGATTAATTTATTTCTATTGGAAAGGCAGATATACAAAGAGGAGAGAGAGAGAGGAAGATCTTCCATTCGATGGTTCACTCCCCAAGTGACCGCAACGGCTGGAGCTTAACCAATCCAAAGCCAGGAACCAGGAGCTCTTCCAGGTCTTCCCCACGGGTGCAGGGTCCCAAGGATTTGGGCTGTCCTCAACTGCTGTCTGAGGCCACAAGCAGGGAGCTGGATGGGAAGCAAGGCCGCTGTGGGATTAGACCATATGGGATCCAGGGCTTACAAGGCGAGGACTTTAACCACTATGCTATTACCCAGGGCCCAGATTGCAACATTTGTATCAGCCCAAAAGAAACTCCCCTGTCCATTCACAGCCATGTCTTGCTTTCACTCCCACAAGCAATCAATAATTGGCTTCCTGTCTTTACAGATTTGCCTTTTCTCACACCAACTATGCAGCACATGGTCCTGTTCAATGTGCAGTGTCATTTGTCTTTTAGTTAGTACAGGGTTTTCAAATCCATAGATGCTGTTTCTTCCTTTCTGCTGAATATTATTCCATTACATAAACTGTTTATATATTTTTATCAGACAATAAACATTTAAACTATTATACTTTAGGGTATTATTTGTTTACTTAAATTTAAAAGGCAAATTTACAAAGATGGAGGGAGTCAGGGAGAGAGAGAGAGACAAAGAGATAAATTGATCTTCCATCTATTAGTTCACTTCCCAAATGACCAAATGGACCGAGGCTGTGTCAGACAAAAGCTAGGGCTCCTGACCTTCATCCTCATCTCCCTCGTACTTGCAGGTGCTCAAGCACTTGCTCCATCTTCTGCCGCCTTCCCAGGTGTAGAGCAGGGTGCTGGCCCAGAACTGAAGCAACACACATGTGGAATGTCAGCGCAGCAGAAGGAATGCTATTATTTATTTAAATGCTTGTGAATTTTACCCTCTGTATCTGAGATGTATGTGTGAACAATTCAGTCACTAATGTAATTTCTTTCTGGGTCTATCGGATCTTCTATTTCTGCAGGAAATACCTCTAGGAATTGATGTCTCCTAGGGATTGCCTATTTAGCTTGTTACAGAATTTTCTGGCATAAAGTTTTCAAAACTTTTAACTTTCTCTTCTTTTTTTAAAGACTTGTTAATTTTTTATTGGGAAGTCAGATTTACAGAAAGAGGAAAGACAGAGAAAGATCTTTTACCCACTGGTTCACTCCCCAGTGACCACCACAGTGGTCAGAGCTGAGTTGATCCAAAGCCAGGAGCTTCCTCTGGGTCTCTCATATGGATACAGGGTGCCAAGGCTTTGGGCCATCCTCGACTGCTTTCTCAGGCCACAAGCAGGGAGCTGGATGGGAAGTGGTGCTGCTGGGATTAGAACCAGTGACCATATGGGATCCTGGCACATGCAAAGAGAGGACTTTAGCCACTAGGCTACCACCCAATACTCGTAACTTTGATTGCATATGTAATGACAGTTCTTTTTTGTTTGTTTTCAAATGATCATTTTCCTGCTTTTCACTTAATTAATCTTTAGTATCTTTTTTTATTCACTTCTATAAACCTGTTTTTATTTTTTTTTAATAGTGTTGCTCTTGTAATGTTAATTTAACTATTGGTTTTCAGTCTTATTTATGCTCTAATCCTGGTCTTTTGCAGCAAGTTTGGTCTCACAGAAGTGGATTAGTTTCCGAATCTGTGGATTTTTGTAAAATACTGGATCCTACACTCTCTCAATCTCTTGCTTTATCTTTTGTGCAAAATTATCCACCATGTTCTGACACAATGTAATGACCCCTACTGGAAGTGGACCACTTGTGGCTTACTGATCATGGACCTTCACTTCAGAATTGAATGGTAACTGTGGCCAAATGTGTCTCTCCTCTTTTTTTTTTTCTTTCTAAAGTTTGAATTTACTTATTTGAAAAGAAAAGTTAGAGAGGGAGACAGAGAAAAAGAGAATGAGAGAGATCTTCCATTATGAGTTCACTGCCCAAATGGCTATAATGGCTGGGGCTGTGCCAGGCTTAAGTTTGGAGCCAGGAGCTCCATCTGGGTCTGCCATGTGGGTGCAGGAACCCAAGGACTTGGGCCATTCTCTGTGCTTTCCCAGGGCCAGTAGCACAGAGCTGGCCAGAATTTGGGCAACCAGGATTCAAACCAGCGCCCATGTGGGATATACATTTTCATTTTGCAGAATATTTGCCTCAGATATTTTGTATCAGTGATATACAAGAGAAAAGAAAGCCATGATGTGTCTAGATTTGCTCATCCTTTGGGGGCTTGTTGAAGTCTCCTGGTGTGCATATTAACATTCATCAATGTTGCAAATTTTTTAAAATAGACCATTTTCAGAGAATTTTGAGATTTATTAAAATATTGAACCAAAAAGGTAGATAAAAAAAAGGTAGAAAATCTGGGCTGGTGCAATGGCTCAACAGGCTAATCCTCTACCTTCAAGGGCTGGGGCCCCATACGGGAACCACTTTACATTCCAGTTCATCCACCTCTGATTTAGCTCCTGCTTATGGCCCGAGAAAGGCCAGAGAGGATTAATCAAATCCCTGGGACCTGCACCCTTGTGGGAGACCTGCAAGAGGCTCCTGGTTCCTGGCTTTACAGCAGTTCTGCTCCAGCCTTGTGGCCGTATGGGGAGTGAAACAGCTGATGGGAGAGCTTTCCGTCTCTCCTCTCTGTAAATCTGTCTTTTTTATTTAAAAAAAAAATTATTTATTTTTATTGGAAAGTCAGATATATAGTGAGGAAGAGAGACAGAGAGGAAGATTTTTCACCTGTTGATTCACTCCCTAAGTGGCTGCAGTGAGTGGAGCTGCACTGATCCAAAGCCAGGAGCTTGAAGCCTCTTCCAGGTCTCCTACGTGGGTGCAGGGTCCCAAGGCTCTGGGCTATCCTCTACTGCTTTCCCAGGCCACAGCAGGGAGCTCAATAGGAAGTAAAGTGGCCTTACATGAACTTGTGCCCATATCGGATCCCAGCACATGCAAGGCGAGGATTTTCGGAGGTAGGCTACCATGCTGGACCCTAAATTTGCCTTTCTAATAACATTAAATTCTTTTTTAAAATACAGATAGAATGTATATATTTCTATCCCAGACATATATAGACCTTCCTTGCTGTGCACAGACTACCCCATCCTGTATTTGGTAATACATATTGGAATATTTGTTAAAATCGATGAACCTACGGTAATAAGTAATTGTGCTCCAAGTCTGTGATCCACACGAGAGCTCAGTCCTGACGCTGCGCCCTCTGTGGTCTTCTGTGAATACACAAGACGTATACGCACCATCAGAGTAACACTCGCCAAATCCTTTCAATTTTACTGATTGTCTAACTTTATTTTTGCTCCTGATATTTTCAATATCTGTTTTCTATTTTTTTTCTTATTTTTTTCTCATTTTAGAACTTCTACTAAATTTATGTCGATATTCTAGATGACACCTATAGGTGTCTCAGGGCTTAGCTTATATTTTTGCTTGTTTGGATGAGGTAATTTCTATTGATTCATGTTTTATTTCAAGATTATTTTATGTTCAGATGAAGTCAGCTATTTAACCCGCTAGCCACTTTTTTTTTTTAAATTTCAGTTACTGTGCTTTTCAACATTACGCTACTCATTTGGCTCTGTCAATTTGCTTTCAGATAAATTTATATAATTTCGTCTCATTGCTTTTTTTGTCTTCAATAAATTATTTCTGTCACATATCCTTTTAATTCATTATGATTTTCTTTTGATATTTTAAAGCATTTTAATAAGCAATTTAAAAAGATTTTATTTATTTTTATTGGAAAGGCAGATATACAAAGAGGAGAAGAGACAGAGAGGAAGATCTTCCATTTGCTGATTCACTCCCCAAGCAGCCACAACGGCTGGAACTGAGCCACTCCAAAGCCAACAGCCAGGAGCTTCTTCCAGGTCTTCCATGTGGGTGCAGGGTCCCAAGCTTTGGGCCATCCTTGACTGCTTTCCCAAGAAACAAGCAGAGAGCTGGATGAAAGTGGGGCCACTGGGATTAGAACCAGATCCCATATGGCATCCTGGGGCGTTCAAGGTGAGGAATGTAACTGCTAGGCTATCATGCTGGGCCCTTAATAAGTACTTCTAAACCTTTGTATCTACCCCATCAGCAACAGTTTCTATTGAACATTTTTAAAAGCATGTATCAGTAAGTAGCCTAATGTTTGCATACCTCACATTTTTTTGCAGAAAATTTGATTTGTATGTATGTTAGTTACTCTGGGTTGTGATCATGCCTTCACACTAGGATTGTTGGTGCTGCCGTTTGTTCACTTGTTTAGATAAATTCCACTCACAAACAGCAAGCCTGATTGGAAGTAGAGCAGCTGGGACTCCAACTGGCACCCATATGGAATGCCTGAACTCCAGGTAGGGAATTCATGTGCCAAGCCACTATGCTGTCCCCTATTCTGACTTTGCTAAAGGTCATTCCAAGCTAGAAGATATTCACGGTCAACCAATGATTGGTCTCAATCTTCTTTCCAAAACTTCAAGCCAAGAAGTATGCAACCCTTCACCCATGGACCAATATCTGAGGTTAGAAAATGTCTTCCTTGACTTCTGCTTGCCTTGTCTCTTCCATGCAGCTCAAGCCTTCCCATTCACTCAAACCCAATGTCAGTGGGGGCTCTTCCTGGTGTTCGCTAACATTGTATCAGGCCATTAGCAGGTGAGTAATTGCCAAACTTCTTGCTTCAATCCTCAGATCTTCCAGGTAAGTTCGCAGCACCAGCAGGCACTCTCGCGGTTCTGCTATGCTAGTCTCCCACGACTGTTTCACAGTAAATCTCTCCAAGCCGCTTATTCCATAGTTTGTTTCAAGCACAATTTTTACTATGTCAGTGAATTTTTTGGTTCCTTGACCTAACCCATCCTGGTAGAATTATAAAGCCTCCACAGCTGAGATAAGAGACTCCAAACAACTTAAAACAAAAGCCGTTTTCATAACTGTTTTTTAGTAATTTTTCCTTTAATAAGTGATTTTCCATCTGTTGTACATCATTGGGTGACTTATATAATCCTGAAATATGTGGTTAGTAACTTTGTTGGTACATCATTGTTTTTCAGGAAGAGTCTGATGATTTTCTCACTGTGTCATTCTGGACTTGCTTTATTACTTTTTTTTTTTAAATCATTGTTTTAATCGATGCTTGAAAGACTCGATTGATTTAGAACCAACCTCCCCCTCATTACCACAATTATGGGCAGAGAATGCCTACTTGCTGGTAGTTCTGTCCACTAAATATTTTTACCCCAGCAGCTTCATAAGTGACCAGTTCTTGCCAACCTCACAGCCCACCTTTAAAACTCAGGGAAATTACAAAACTTTGTAACTCAACTAAAACAGGTAGCTTTGTTAGTTTCTTTAATGTGCGCATTCCAAATTAACCCACATTTTAGCTACTGAGAGACAGCTTTGTTTCACTGTCCAGGTTCGCCGCTGACCTGACTGCAAGGCCCCGTCGCCTCGCGAAATCGCTGCTCACTGCCCACACCACTCTCAGTCATGTGCACTTGATACTGTAATTGAATATTTTTTACACAGATGATATTAGTGGATAAAATATGGCATCCTCACGAGAAAACATTACCTTGAAATATTAGCATGATGCTATGTTAATTTCCTTGGCGACTATGACTACAGATGTCTGAGCAGAGGTAAATTTTCCAGCGCTTCGGCTGACAGATTCCATGTCCACATCACTCTCCAGGATTTGTATTTCTACTTGGCGATGACTTATATGATGATGTATAACAACTTAAGGGGTTTTAAAATGCAATATTTTGACTAATGTGATTTGGTAAATAGCATTTGTGATTAGCTCCTTTTCCTTTTTCTCCCTTCAATTTCTGTAATGCTGACAAAAGCCTTTCATAATAATAAAAATCACCTCTCCAAATGGAAAATGCCCCACTCCATCAGCAGCAGTTCCTGGGGATGCTCCAAGCTCCTGCAGAGCAGAGGCCTGGGTGTGCTGCAAAGTCGGGTTCTCTCCCTGCCCTGGTCACAGAGCACTTTCTGTATCTCTCTGGGAATTTGGTCTCAACATCTAGTTTCTAAGGGCTTTCTCTGCATGGGAGATGTGACATAGAAGGAGACTTTGAGCCCTGTGTGTTGTCTGGACCGGAGACCCAAGGGTGAATCTTTCGTTCTGATGCCCTTTGATGGCAGGGATTGGGAATCCACTCTTAGGAATCTCCCTGCATTCTTTGACAAGCTGGGTAGTATCAGAGACATTTCCGCATTCTGGCATTTTGGGAGAAGCCTGCAGCAAAAGTGGCAGTCATTTGTAACTATTTCATTTGCTTCCTTGAAGAAAAGTTCCAGAGCTGCCTTCTCCTGATAATTGAGAACAGGCGTGGCCTTTGGGGACTTTCCTGGATAGCGTCCACCTGCTCTCTGGCAAGGCTGGTGTCCATTTCACAGTCGTTTGCCGGTCCTCATCATTTGGAAGCCATTAACTCCCCACTTAGGATTCCCTTGTACACATTTCTCCCCTATTTCTGTTTGTATACTGCAGTCTGGCTGGCTGATGTTACTTTTCAGAAAAGGAGCAGCTTGTCAAGAACGGGTCAGTCCAAGTAGAGTGGGTCACTCTTTGTAGTAACACTGGATTGTCTCTAGACAGTAAACCCATGCTTACCTCTCTGGGGAGGCACAGTCCCCCAGCCTCTCGTATCTGATCTGGCATGTGCAAGGTGACTGATGCAAAGAAACACAGAGCTCACTCATAAATTATTTGCAGAGGAGACTTCACATGTGTTTGACGCTAACACTGCCATTCCCATTCCTCAATTTCAAGTGGAACAACGAGTTTGATATTAATCTGTCCTAAGCAGAGTCATCTGGTGGCTGGCTAATAAAACTTCAATTTGATGGAAGAAAGAGGCTCTCAGTCAAGGCCCTGCTTCCTTAGAGCTGCTCTTTCCTGCCTGTTTTTGTCCTGGGATCTCAGCACCTCCCTCCTCTTGCTAAGGGGTCTGGGGGAGATGAGTGATCTGGTTTAGGGCGCAGTGAGTTTAAGTCTTGGAAGTGAGTAAATCTCAGCCACACGTTCTCTTCTCAATCCCCCCTCCCCCCAATATCTTGAACTCGTTTCTGTTCTTGCTTCATCTCCCTCACCTTACACTTCTTGCCTCTCCTGGAGCTCTAGCCAGATGTTCGGCCCCTTGCTGTGATGTTAAACGGCCAACAGTCTTGATCCAGGCAGCCAGATGTTCAGGGCAGCTTCTGAAAGCCTCTGTTCACCGACTGCTGACACAGGTCTTCTGAAGAGGCCTGGTAATGTCAGAAAGCATGGTAGCTGACTCACAGGATAACCTGGCAGCATGGCCTTTCATGTGGACACCCTGTTCTTATGCAGGTTCAACTCATTCCTTGCTCAGGAACAAAGCTGTTAGAATGACCAGTAGGCAAAGCAAGATTTTCCCACTGCAAATGTTATCTAATTTATCTTAAAAACAAAAGAAATAGCAATTATGGCTAACATCATAGACTAATAATTAAAATAAAGATATTATATCTTTAATTAATTTTTAATTTAATAGCATTGATTTTCAGGGCACCTCTAGTTTCTAACGAAAATTGAAAAGAAAATGGTTTCTATAAATTGCACCTGCCATACTTCCTGCCCAGTGAACAGCTTCTCCCAGTCTCCACGTCTCTGGAGAATGCAGCATTCATTATACCCAGCGACTACACATCAATGCTTTGTCTCCTGAAGTCCATAATTTACATATCAGAGTTTGCTCTTGGTGCGCTGAGTCCCGTGAGTTTGGTTGAATGCTTGACAACGGCATCCAGACTGTTCCCTCATTCCATATACTATGAAGTACCTCTAGCCATGCTTATTGATCTCTCAGGCCGTGGATGTGATTACTGGATCATGTAATTGGCATATTTGATAGCCTTCTGATATCTTTAATCATCTTTGTCTTCATGTCACCATTCTACAATCGCATTGAGTTTTCACACCATTATTGGAGCACATTAATGAAACATTTTTGAATTAACATCAAACATTTTTCAGCACCTTTTTTCCAATCTTCTAATTTGCAAAATAACAGCTCTGCAAAATAATAATGAAATTGTAAGTATTTTAATACAATTACATCATGTAGCTTTCTTGTGACATGTGAATACCACGCCCTTGCCAACATGCCTATTTCATGGAGCTGGCTCATCTCAGCTGAATGAAGACTGGTGTCAGTGAAGAGGTCAGATTATCCTGTGGTGAGCAAGTGGGTTGCTCTGTTTTATGACACAAGTGTCTGGTACTTATGAAACATATCTTCTTTTGGAAGGAAAGCAGAAGAAAGCAAGTCAGACATTTCTCCCTGAAACTAACTGTGCGATGTTTGAAGTTTCCCAACATTGAAGCCTGAGGAACTGCAAGCAGAGGAAGGTATTCATGCTCGTGGCGTCAGTGGGCCGCGTGGTCACGAAGATTTGGTAAGAAAAAGCACAGGCTTTGAAACCATGCAGGTGTGGTGTTCGATACCGAGCTTCACTACAGTGTTGTTGGGAGCTATTGGAACAATTGCCTGTTGGAATTTACTTCCCTGGGCTTTAGTTGCTTTTTCTTTTTTGTCTAATGGGTTTGATGATGCCTGCACTCCAGGTTTACTGCAAAGGCTTGCTCGAGATCACATGTTACACTGTGGTGCACGCTGGGTGGTCAGTGTCAGCGCTGTACATGGAATGTTGGAATCCACACAGAGCTGCATGCATTAAGCAGACCATCCTAAGATGATGCAGGCCTTTCACAGTGTAAAAGGTGGCCAAAAAGTTACGCATCTGTGAAAATCAGTGTACTGCCACAGGGCTTCCCTGGGTTGCTATCTCACCAGTTATAAACTCACAAATGTAAACAAGAAAATAAATGCAAGGTTCCCCGCCCCTTGCATGTACAACACCTGCATGTACAGACGCTGCTGTGCCTGGGCCTGAATGGACATTTTGAAAATCACATTGTTTGTATGTTTTCTATGTCATGTACAAGATTAAGTCTTAGAATCGAAATGGTTGACTATTAGTTCAAATGTTCAAAGCAACAAAATATCCTAGTCCCTCATCCTTTTCCAGAGTTATCTGTACATTCCTTCAAACTTGTTAGCATTAGATGAAATATCAATTCTAAGGGAAACCTTGCATTATGCTAGCCGGGCTGTGTTCTCCAAAGTACCGCAGGAAAGCTGACCTGTAGAGCCTTAGGAAGAGTCCCAGACGCGTATGTTCTCTGGGAAGAAAAGCACTGAGCATAAACTCAGATGCTGCTGTGCAGTGGCCAACTGTTTGAACACCCAAGAAGTGCACGAATACGCAACTACACGCAAAGGCACACATACGCACAAGGGGTCAAAGTTGACTTTAAAGCTGTTTTGGCTATGGCAAATCTCAGTTTCTTTCCTAATCTGTGATTAATATTTTTTGTTTTTTATTGCCTCACAATATTTTCGTATCTCTGAAAAGGATACATCTTACCAATGATATGTAATTAAATTAGAAGCATTTTTCTGTTGGTATATAAAATGACAGCAACTTTTTACTTCTTGGTTTGCAATGTAGTATATTTTCAAAAGGTTCATTTATTTATTTTAATTGAAAGTTAGCATTATAAAGAGAGAGAGAAAAACAAAAAGAGAGGTGTTCCGTTCACTGAATCACTCCCTAAATGACTGCAATGGCCAAAGCTGGCCTGATCCAAAGCCAGTAGCCTGGGGCTTGTTTCGTCTCCCATGAGGGTCTAGGTGCCCAAGGCCTTGGGCCATCCTCCACTGCCCTCCCGCCATCAGCATGGAGTTGGGTTGGAAGTGGAATAAATGGCACACAAACCAGCACCCATATGTGATGCTGATGCCCACAGGTGGGGGATTTGTTTGCTGGCCAATGCCCTAGCCTCAAAGCAGTAGTGTATTTTATAACTGGGATTATCATAAGTTCAATGAACATAGTAATTCATGTATTTTGTTACTCAAATTTCAATGCCTTAGGTCTTAGAAGTTTTCCAAGGTCCACTTGTATCGTTGTGATCTGAAACTGAGGACTTCAACATTGTGGATGATTTCTTTGGAAATGAGTATGACTTCACAAGAAAGAATTATGGCTTCTTATGAGGACCTCATCAAAGATATTGGCGTTTTGTCAAGTTTTGCTTTGCTAGTTTTGGTTCGCCAAGTTCTACTTGTGTGTTTGTATTATTTATGCTCCCTTAAAAACCATAACAATATTAAAACACACCCTATCAAGCTGGTGAACCCATGTCTTATTTCTTCTGATAAAACCCTCATATGACACATTTAACTGTTAGCAGTTCATACATTAAGAGAGTAAAAGAAGAATTCGAGAGGCTGAGCTCCTGGTATTATGAGAATTGCTAAAGTAATGGGCTTGTGTCAGCCCTATGTCTACTTGCCTCCACAACCTGGACCTAGTTTGATTAATTGGCCTATGTGGTTTCTCCCTTTTTCTTGAATTTTGGGGCCTGTATCTTTGAGCCACGGCTGCAAATGCTTTTTTTTGAATGTAACCGTCCATGATCCAATAAACACATGCTGTACTGATCTGCCTGACATTACAACGTAGCTGTCAACAGTTCTTCAGCAAGGTGTTGCACCACATTCCTTTTTTCTGACTCTGCGTATTTCCTTTCATCTGAAATTTTTTTTTTAATTCAAAAGCTAATTGGAGAGCTATTTAGTTCTAGTGTTATGACTTGCATTTCTAGGCTCACAAAGAAAACATCCAGCAATGAGAAATGGATCAACTTTGGAGTTCTCAGGAACACTCATTAACTTTAAAAAAAAATTCAATCAACATTTCTTGGATGCTGCTATATTGCAGTTCCCGAGGGAGGCAGATGGACATTGGTCGCTACTGCAGTTCTTCCAGACCGTCACAGCAATAGAAATCAGTGATCGGTGAAATTGCCTGTGTGGTCACAGGAAGTGGTGCACGGGTAGGTCAGAGTTAGAGGATCTTGTCAACACTGGGCAATTTTAGAGCAATGGCTACGGGTGATCCTATTTCAAACTCACTCACTGCCAGGACTTGGTTGAGCTCAATCAAGAGTGGTTTTGCTTTTGAAAAGTTCAGTTTCAGTTATGATCTGAAATTAGCACAAAAGCTTTGATGGATCAACTCAATCTGTCCCATTGTTGGCAGACTCCAAATCTGGACACGTAAGGAACATGGAAACAAATACCTACATAACGTTTAGCTTGCATAATTTAGATTATGTTATTTGCTTTTCATATATCATCCTTTCTTTTACATTAAGGCAACTTATTTTTTTTGTTATTTTTTTAAGATTTTTTTCTCTTATTGGAAAAGTAGAATTACAGAGAGAAGAGACAAAAAGATCTTCCATGTGCTGGTTTACTCCCCAGTGACTGCAATGGCTGGAGCTGAATTGATCCAAAGATAAGAGCCAGAAGCTTCTTCTGAGTCTTCCACTTGGGTGCAGAGTCCCAAGGCTTTGGGCCAACCTCTGCTGCCTTCTCAGGCCAAAAGCAGGGAGCTGGATCAGAAGTGGAGCAGCTAGGACATGAACCAGCATCCACATGGGATTCTGGCACTTGAAGAGGGATGATTAACCAATGATCCATGGCAACTTTTTTTAAAGATTTATTTATATTTTATTGCTAGGTCAGATATACAGAGAGGAGAGAGAGAGGAAGATCTTCTGTCTGATGATTCACTCTCCAAGTGACCACAATGGCTGGTGCTGTGCTGATCTGAAACAGGAGCCAGGAACTTCCTCCAGGTCTCCCAGGTGGGTGCTGGGTCCCAAGGCTTTGATCATCCTCCACTGCTTTCCCAGGCCACAAGCAGGGTGCTGAATTGAGAGGAGGGCTGCCGGGATTAGAACCGGCGCCCATATAGAATCCTGGCGGATTCAAGGCGAGGACTTTAGTCGTTAGGCCTACGTGCTGAGCCTCCATGGAAACTTCTTTAAGCCACTTAAATGTTATGAATGCTCATGACATTCATTTTGTATGTAACCATTAATGAAAAAATACAAAGTTATGACCCTCGATAGATCTATTTTTTCCTAGACGTTATACAAGGCTCACTTAAAATACTGAACTATTATCTTCATCAAAGAAGTGTTCATTTGTAGACTGAAAGACTAGTCAAATTATAGTTCAAGTTTAAAAAAAAAAACGCTTGATATTTTTCATTTCCAAAAGCTATGTTTATTTTCTGAGATAGTTGAATTATTTGTTAATAATTTTTTCACTTCCTGTATTACATGCTCATCTGAAAATCCAAGGTGTATATAAATGAAATTTGAAGACTATTTCTAAACTTTTTAAACCAAAGTGCACATGAGCACATGAGTGTGCACACACACACACAATTGTGAAGTATGAACTATAAAATCATGATTGGTTCACATTCAGGAATATCAAGATGTGTGTTTGCAGTTATGTAAAGTGGATGGTGGCAATTACTCATAACTGAGTCAGTTCTGATCATGGGACAGCTTCATGTTGTCTATTCTTTTAACTGCTTTAAATTACAGATTGTATTCTTTAATAGAATAAGCTAAATAATAGTAACACCCATTTCCCTGTGTTCCATTTTAGTTAGCCACAGGTTGAAAATTATGTAACCAACATTGAAAAAATGTTTTGTTGGAAGACAGAGGACACCCAAAAGGAACCTGCAGTGTTGTGGGGATACGAGATGTATTGGGTATTAATGTAACTGGGAATGAATCCACACCTTCTAGTAGGTAGCTGAGTGTCTAATGGAGGATAATAGAGCACCATTTTAAGACAGGACTAGGACTGCTTGTTAATAGTGTGTGTGTGTGTGTGTTGGTGGAGGAGAGAAAGGGGTTTGCAATCCTACATTTATCACTTATGCTGTCTCAGTTAAGCCCTATGACAAATCTTAAACTGTTTTACTAAATGCATTTTTACAGAAGAAGAGTCTTAGGATCAGAAGGTTTAAGCCCATTTCGGGTGGATTTTGGACTAGCAAGGATATCCACTGAAACCTTAGGCTGTTTCTGGAATAATGCTAAGCTAGCCTTATAAGTCCTATGGATGAATGCTTTGTATAATATAATACAGAACTTTCCCCCAAAAAAGTGAGCCGGTAGGACCAGAACAAATAAAGTAAGTTTTTGAAAAGTATAACAACCATAAATGAAAGAGGTCTCATGACTGGTTAGGAAGTATGGGTCAATTTCCACTGGATTTGTCCATGCTGAATCTGCATGAAGCTTCACTGGGTAGAAAAGGATGATGTGCAGGGGTCATGTAATTCTATTTTTTCTTTATTTTTTCAGGCGACTTAATGCCCCAGGAAGCAGGAAAACATCCAAGAGTTTGGGTCTATCACTTTGAATTGCATGCCAGGTCTATTTCTTGACTTTATCATGGCCATTCAGGCCCCTCTCCAGGCTGATTAACTTCAGGCTAAGCCTCTAAATCATCTTTGCAAAATTTGTGTTGGAATCTCTTCTCTGGTACACATAACTCATACTTCAATCTAATTTCTTATGTAGACAGAGCTTAGATGATGTTTATTCTGTTGGTTTTAGGTGAGAGAATCATTTGTAAACCCTAACCACATTTCCTTTTTTTTTTTTTTCCAGTCCATCAGCCATTGTTTAAGTAGGATTGCCGGGTTTAGGCTCTGATTTTGTGTTTAACTGATACCAGCTTAGTTACGTGTAGAATGAACATTGATGGAATTGAATGACACAGGTTCTGCACTAGCAGAAGTCTTGAAAAGAAAAGATGGCGATAAACAGAATTTAGTTCAGACAAGACTTGACGTGGCGATACTTAAACCTGACTACATAGCACCTATGGAACATGGTCATCCCGGTCTTCTCACTGGTTTCATTACTCAGGAATGTCATTTCTTCAGTTGTCCTTTATTTCTAAAAAGATGAAGGAGGCCAATACACAAAATATGCCACCTTCTGGGATATTCTGTAGGTTTATGAAATACAATAAAATGTTTAGAGCAAGATATTTTCAGGTTTGGAACCAGCGTGGTGGCATCACAGTCTAATCTTTTTCCTGCTATCATCCTCTATGGGTCCCAGTTGCTCCAGTTCCAACCCAGCTCTTAGTTACGGCCTGGGGAAGCAGAGGAGGATGGCTCGGGTGCTTGGGCCACACTACATCCAATGTGGGACACTCCAAAGAGGCTCCTGGATCCTGGCTTCAGCTCAGCTCAGCACTGGACATTGTGGTCATTTGGGGAGTGAACCACAAGATGCAGGATCCTTCTCATTCTCTGTGTTTCCTTTTGGTGTCTGCCATTCTGCTTTTCAAATAAATAAATAAAATAAGCCTTAACATATATTTTCCTATTTAACATTGAGGTTTCCTCTGCAAATTGTGTATTTCTCTGCACATAATAGTGAAAGGGGGAAAAACAAGAAGAGTAAAATTTCTTGGAATTAGGAAAGACATAGATGGCAAGTAAAGAAAAAACACAAGGGGGAATGTTCGATATGATGAATTGGAAGCGATCAGAGAGAACAAATCGCTGCTGGGGGCCAAGAATTCAAAGTTGTTACTCAAAACTAATTAGTAGTGACACTTTTTGAAACATACCATCGCTTGCATTTTACTCAAGATCTTTTGACATCAGTACCCCCGGAAGACTGGGAACACCGAGGGAAGGAGACTGTCCTGTTCGGATCTGAATTTCTCAGCATAGTTAGTGTCAAGAAGCGGCATGACAAATGTCAAGAATTGAATGGAAGTTCTCTGATGAGTGACAATAACTGTGTGCCCTGTTGCTTCATTCTGGTGCTATTGTTTCCTTCCTTATTTTTGGAGTTAGTGAAGGTCAGGACAGATGGGGCTACAGGACTTGGGGCTCCCGGTCCTTCCTCTTCAGGCCTGTTTGCTCACTCACCGTTTCCCATTCTCTCTCTTCCTTTTTTCACCTTCTGAAGCACTCACATGGCAAGCCTATCAGGCCCAACAGCTTTCCTACTGGGATGCCCTGAAACTGGCCATGCAAGTAGCCAGACTGGAGAGCTTGCTTCAGCTGATTTCATTTAGAGAACATTTGAAATCGGGGTGTTCTCAAGGGAATTTCCCAATCTCTTCTCTGCTTTGTGCAAAAGTAAAAGGCGAAGCCTCCAAATAAAACTCACACCTCTCTGGATGGCATGGGAGTGAGCATGTGCTTCTTCTCCGAGAGGTCCAGGGACTTGAAATCATGTTTTGTCTTTGGTGATTTGGAGCTCAATGAGGCCGATACCTATTGTATTACTCTAGAGCGCTGTGTCTCTTGGCTGGTTGAAAAGGTGGCAGTGAGGGGTGGAGGGAGGAGAGGAAGCTGTACTTGATCCTTATGGAAGCCAGTTAAAATTAATTGGAAAAAGCTTTTAAAGACCTAAGATGCAGACCAAATGTATCTCCAACCGTGGCCTCATCCCACACTAAACGCGAAGGTCACCACGAAGCTGCAGATTTATGCAGAAGGGTTGGGTGATGGAAAATGAGACAAAAGCATTTGGATTTTATTATTCCATTTACTCTGACCCTGGACCATAAAGGGTTTGGAGAGCCTGTTTTATGTATTCAGCTGGTTGCCACACTGACAGGCATTTGGAGCCACTTAAATAAACCACCCTGGTCCCACAGCTGCAACAACACCATATCAAATATAGGTTAGGGCTGAAACGTGCAGCCTGCAGCACAGTGTCTCCAGCAGGTGCACTGGGAAGCTCCTTGTTTGCTTTTGCTTTTTTGGTAGTCCCTTGTTCTTAACAGAAGCTTCCTAACCCACCCATGGATTTTGATTTAAAGCTATCTAGGATACTATAATGGTTCACTTTTGCATAAAGGGAATGCTCTTCCGATTTGACCCCTGCTTTCCAGGAATGCTGTCTTTTCTCTGGGTGTGAGTTGGTTTTCCCAGAAGCCGTCTAATGGGGAAAAATTGGTGAACTTTGTTTTTTTGAAGTTTGTGTTGATCCACAGTACTTCTTACTATCTTTTAAGTTGTCTTCTTCTAGCTCACTGGATTCTTTCAAACCAATTTGATCGTGAAAGGTACAACTGAAAAGGAGATGAGGGGAAGAGTTCAATGTGCAAGACAATGAAATTGAATCCACAAGTGTGCCTGGGATAGACAAAACATCTGTCTAGGTTTTGCAATAGGTGTGGGCACATTGGACCTAGCCAAAGCAGGGAAAAAAAAAAAAAAACCTGGGATTATAACAGCTCATTCCATGCAGATAATGCGTCACAGGTGTCATTACACTTCTTAAGTGCACTTCAGCTCAGCACTATGTATTGATGCCATTTTATAGATGTGGGGACTGAGCCTGAGCAAGGTGAAATGACTTGATCAAAGCGAACCTGACTGGAAAAGAGGATTCTTTGCTGTACACCCAATGGCATTGTCCGCGGTGATTTTTCTAGAACAAAGCATTTGCTTGTTGCTCTGAAAGAGGTGTAATTACCAAACAGAATCCAGGCACTCGGATCTGAAAAGCAGAAACACCCAAGTGTCCAGGGGTGCGCGAAGAGCCTGGGGCCTATGCCCTTTCACCTCAAGAATGTTACTCCTTCACAACCCCAAAGAGGGTGTGGACAAGCTAATTGAAGATATCTGTTTTCTTTCATACCATTCCTTTTGGGTCTGTTCTTCATAGAGAAGCCATCAGGACTTTGAACTATAATCACTTGTCACAAAGACTGATTTTTCCCTTCTTTTTTCCTTTCGCCCCCATCGGTTCTTGCCTAAAAACACCCAGAAGGGTCTTACCAGCGTATTCTCATTCTTTGATGTTTCTTCTAGAGTCTCAAGATTGGGCAAATTATCCACAGAAACATGCCATTATTGAAATTATTTTTTTTATTCCAGGCTTTGTGAGAGCCTCATAGCTGAGTGTTAAAATACGTGGGTCTCAACTGAACTTTCTATAAAAAGCTGAGTACAGAAATAGATGAGGCACCTAATGCATTTTACTTTGTAAACAAACATTTTGGTATAAAAGAGAAATCTTACATTTAGTTTTGATTTAAGTTGAAAACATATATCTAAATAGTTCTCCTAGGATATAATGTTAAAACAAACAGTAGCCATCTTTACTTCATTTTTTTTTTTCCTAATTTTGTAAAAGAAAGGACAGGACTGCTTATCTTTCCAGGTCAAAATGATGGGACTTGGAATTTTAATTCTTTAGGTTTTCCAAAGGACTCAATACTGACCCACCACATTTGTAACAAATTATCCAAAGATCACCTATGGCCACACAGTCACAAAATTTTCTGAAATTCACTTTTCCAGTTTCTTTTCCAGAATCTACTTTCAGCCTGCTTCCATGAGGCCCACCTCATTCCAAGGATAAGAGGATGAGAGATGCGTGTCTGTATGCCAGAGCTGGATGTTTGGGTACCTCCTTTGTCAGGAAATGGTGGTTTGAAATGATGAACTCTGCCACATTCAAGGGAATAACTGGAAATTAAAATATTATTATGCTGGTCAGGTTTTTAAAAATATAGATTGAGCATCCCTCATTTGAAAAATCTGCTATTTGATCTAAAATCAAAATTGTTTGAGTACTGCAATGATACTGCGAGGGGGAATTTTCACTTCGTCTGATAGACAGGTGTCAAAATGCGGGCGTGCTAAAAGCATTGTGTCACATGACCTTCAGGCCGTAGGTGTGAAGTGTAGGTGAAAAGGAAGTGACTTTGCTGTTTAGCCTTGTGTCTCACCCCTAAAATATCCCATTCTGTATGCAAATAACCCAAAATTCGAAAAACAGAATCTGAAGGCTGGGCCACTTGTTTCTATTTGGGCTGAGGGCCCCTAGGCCTTCGTGTTCTCTTGTCTTCTGAATTCCGCGTTCCTCGTTGCTTTGCTGTTGTAACCCTGCTGCCTCAGCCATTTCAGGCCTGCCAAGCCTCAAACAGATTCACACTTCCACGCCTTCCTTTCCTGATACACTCACATCTTCGATTTCTTGCGACTCCAAGTTGAGACCGAGTCTTCCCCAGGCCGACTCCAGTTGCTTCTCACTGTCGACTGAGCTGCTGGCGCATTAAAGAGCCGTGTGAGTTGCACAAGTGTGTTTTAAATGCACGCATAGAATAATAAAAGCTAATGGTGATTCTTGATGACTTTTGTTAGAGTTGGGGCACCTGCATTTTAATTGACATTTCCCCCTAAAGCACAGCTACAGAACATCTATTCCAGCCCCCTTTGCAGCAGGCTGGAAAATCTCTGGTCACCTGTGTAACTTGTGCAGAAATCAGATGGTATTCATTTGTGGTGGTACAGGGGTGGCTGAATTTCAGCTTGGATTCGGAGACTGAGAGGGAAAATCTGCTGTTGGGGTTTTGCACTGTCTAAACTTAGAGAAGTTCTGGACTTGATACACAGCCTCTCTTGCTCATCTTTTGGCATTTCCAGGAAACGTTACATAAAAACGCAAAAAAGAAATAGCTCTACATTACAACCCTGGCAAAAAATAAAATGTGTGTTATTGTGGTAAAACTACATGGAGACTCTAAGCAGCACAAATTGCTACCGTGTGAACAGAATTCTTGGTTGGGTTAGCCCCAGCTCGTTCAGACAAAAGTTATAAAAATACGCAAATTTCGGATAAAACAAATTCGCACTTTTCTTAAAGCAAAAAGGATTCACATAATTTGCAACAACCAGACTTCTTGAGTAATGTTCTTATATGTAAGTGGAAATCCCTTTTGATATTTGCACTACTGATTTCTTTAATCTGCACTTTGGAATTAATAGACAATAACATCAGATTGCTTCCTCGGCTGCCCTAGCACTTGTGCATATTTACCCAAGTGTCTAGAGTGGGGATTGTACACACAGCTCTAATCCACCTGCCTGTGCTGCTGAAAAGCCCAGATAAAATCAGCAGCCCTTAGATCTTAACCTTTTAAGTCTGAAATGTTTTTAAAGTCTGGCCATGGCAACTGAAGCTGGGGTGTGCATGGGGAGGGAGGGGAAGACGAGGAAAGAGAAAACAGTAGGAAAATTCATGGATAAAAATGGTCTCAGCTTGAGCCACTGCTGCATTCAAATAAACCAAAAATGGTGTAATAACCACGATAATATCCATAAAAGCCAGGATGGGGACCTCAGTAAGTATGCATAATCTACTTTATGATACAATGATATGGTGCTATCCCTGGCTACACAGCTGCTGAAGGAGACAGCCTGCCTTCCCCTCCAGCCCTCTCTCTGTGCACATGTTGAAGGCATCGAAGTCTTTTCTAAATCCCAACGCCCTGATGACAAATGCCGAACGCACTAAAATGGTAACATCCACTTTTCAACATTTAAGTTTGCTGAGCATTCACCCAGCATGGCTATATGTCATGCTTTCTGAAACTTAAACTTTGGATCTAAAATAACAGAGTCAATCCAAATATAGGAGGTCCCTGTACTGGGAAGATGGAACATTCTTTCTTTGTCATTTACTATCAGTTCTGTAAAGAATCAGCGAAGAAGAAATCAACATCAAGCAGAAAAGGAATGATAAGGTTTTGATATTTTTCTTGCAAAATGTTTATAGAGTTAACATACCACAGCTTCTGAACTGCAAAGATGGCAATTATTCATTAAGAAAGTAATTTAAAAATTGGTTTGTGCAACTCTTCATTTAACATAGTGAAATAGGTTGGTATCGTCGACCTAGTATGTTTCCCATTGAGCAGTTCTCTTGTAACGGCCGGCCATTTAAACACAGCCTGTTCCTGGGCCTGCCCCTCTGGGGAGATGGAGTAAAGATGCTTCCTTCTGAATTCTCTCTTCATGGTCACAATTATGCTTTCTGTGTCTCTACACGCTGGCTTAGAGTGAAAGTACAGCACATATTTACCAACCATCTACTTAACAGCAAAAGATGACACACTTTTGGTGGAGATATGTTTGGTTAAGCTTAGCCAGCCCTTGCTGCCTTTCCCTAGAGGGTTGGGGCAACAGAGCGATGCTACAGTTCCCTCTGTTTAGTAACAGTATGTTGGATGGAATCCTCAGCTTCCTCCCTTTTGCTAATGTTGACTATGAGAGAATATAGAGACTCACAGGTCACTCGAAACGGACGGCCAGGGACCAGGCCCTACACCAGCAGCTTTAGGGAAATCATTTAATTGCCCTGTTGCCTCTACACAACTGATCGTTGCTGCTGTCCTACAGACAATGCCCAAAGACCCAAGCTCATACAGTTCTTAAAAGATAAGGCATTGACTGAATTCAGGGTTACCAGCCAGGTCGGAACAGTGACACAATTCTCATTTGTGCCTTTTTGGTGACACGGTGTTAGCTTTTGATGTGTTTGCTACTGTTGTGTCGAAATATAGCCATTCTGCAACCAGAAGGAAAGTGGAAAATCGTCTTATCAAGAATGCACAGGGACCCAGTGTGGTGGCTTACTGCCTGAAGTCCTCATTTTGCATGTACTGGGATCCCATGTGGGCATCAGCATGTCCTGGCTGTTCCACTTCCCATTTATCTCCTGCTTGTGTCCAGGGAAAGTAGCAGAGGATGGCCCAAAGCTTTGGGACCCCACACCCATATGGGAAACCCAGAAGAAGCGCCAGGCTTCTGGTTTTGGATCACCTCAGTTTTGACTGTTGCTGCCACGTGGGGAGTGAGCCAGTGGGAAGAAGATTTTCCTCTTGGTGTCTTCTTCTCTGTAGATTCACCTTTCGAATTAAAAATAAAGAAATCATAAACAAAGATGCACAGAAGATTTGAATGCCCACTTCTCCAAGAAAACATACAAAATGGACAATAAGCACACGAAAAGACACTAAACATAACCTCAATGGCATGCTACTTCAAACTTGTACATGCTGTGCAAAGAAATACTCAGTCGTAAAAGGCAATGGAGTACTACTGCACATTTCAACATAGATCGATCTTGAAAACTTTAAAGAAAACATATGGGAGGATTTCTTCTATAGGAAAAGTCAAATCCGGTCACCTCTGTCAAGGTAAAAAGATGCGAGGCATTTAGAGGCTGGAGGAAGAGGTGACAAGAAGAGTGGTTGTTCAATGGGTCTAGGGTTTCAGACAAAAATGTCCTGGAATGATATAGTTGTGACTGTTACACATTAGAGTATACTAGAAGCCACCGAATTGTATACTTCCTAATGTTTAAGATAGCGCATTTTACATTCTATGAATTCTGTCACAATGGAAAATGCATTGCAAACATGACACACGCACAAGACTCAGTTCTTATCACCTCAACTGCACTCCTGCCTGACACCAGTAGCTTTCAGGAAGTGTCTTGCCGGTGGGAACAGCGCCACCAGTTAGCTGCCCTCCTTCAGGTCCAAGTTGGTGGGAAGTGGCTGCTGTACGCAGGCTAGTGATGCATCTAGAAAAAGTGAGGTCTTGGGGCTTATGCAGATTTGGTATTTTTAAGCAAGATCCTCATGCACTTCCTTAAAAATTGTTCAGACCAAGACATTGTATGTGAGAATTTGTTTTTGCACTTTATCTTTGGGATCATTAAAAGTATCAGTAAGGCATTGACAAGCTAGTGCCCACCGCTCTTCACACGCTGCTAAGGGGTGAGAGCGCGCTGAGCGTGGGTCTAGCTCCATGTTATAGGGCTGCTTTGTTGAGGAAAGTAAATCCGATGAATGTGGAAAAAAATATCCTCCTGACTTTGTAAGTGTATCATTCTTTCCTTCTTCTTCTGACTTTCTCAATCTAGGCCCAACAAGGGTCCCCATAGACACGGAATAAAGCGGTATTGTTTGGCGGGGGATTTAATTTCACTCCATCACAAGTGACCATCGCAGCCCTGTCATTGCAATTTGTCACAGTTTTTTGTGCGCTCTATCTGAGTGAAGCCCCACCTCCTCTGCAGACGACTGCATAGTCTCCTTCTGTGGGACAAAGCTCCCCAACATAATGAAAGAGGTGGGCTAGAGAACGGGAAGTCAATGGGCACAGTTATCAATTTGGCCCCCTGCACCCCCTGACTCCTGGGATTCAGCCACAGCAGCCAAAGAGGCGCTAGTGGGGCCTGCTGTGTAGGAAAAAAAGACACCACGGCAAGCTTTGCTGAGGCCAAAGGCGGAGCTGGTGGCCGCCTGGCGATGGAGTCCTGCAGTCTCCCGAAGAGACCACCACATAGAGAAGCGTCCGCCTCCCGGTCTCGGGTCCCCAGCTCGCGACTCAGAAGGCCTCCGTTCCTTCTGAAAGGAACGCTGGGGTAGCATCCCGGACAGCAATCAAGCGATCCCAGGCCTTGCATGTGTTTCCGCACGTGCCTACGGCTGCTAAAATGAACCAGGGCACAGTTTGAAATGGACCCTGCAAGGCAAACATTTCTAAACCAAACCCCTCCCTCACAGAAACGCAGGCTCCAATCTCTTCCGTTAGCAAGATGGCAGGGTTTCCGTGTTTCTGGAACATGTGCGACTTACTTCTCTCGGTTTCGTGCTCTTCTCACCAGGGCTGGATTGTCTTTTTTTGAAATTGTCTGTCATTGAAGACATTCCTAAAGAGTCCCTCCGCAGTGAGGGCTTTGTCAGTCCGACGCTTTTGCGTGAGACAGGGATTTTCTCACATCCTCCATGAAAAGGCTCACTTCCTCAAGCAGGGGCCAGCAGGTGGACAGGCAGCGGGTGGAACTGCTCAGCATGCCGCGGGTGAACACGAATGTTATGAGAGCCACTGCGCTCTCGATTCCTCAGTTTTGCTAGGAGTCCTAGCTGTTCCAAATCAGTTATACTGTTTTACTTCTAAAAAATGTACAGCCATTAGTTGTACTAAACAATGAGGAAACCACCACGTTCTAGAGAGAAAGAGATCGTTTTATTTTTCTCTATTAATGATTACAAAGACATCAGAGGGGTTTGATGTGTGGCTCTGTTCCACGTTAGCTGTATGATTTTGGGAAAGTCACTTATTTTTTATACTCAGGTTAACTTCCTAAAGTGGAAAAACCGGCAATGATGCTTTTGTGTTTTCTGGAATCTCCTGGGGTAGGGGACGTGTTCAGTAAAATGTTATGAAGCCAGAATAGCAACAACCTGTATCATTCCAATAAACTGAAGGATTGACTTTGTTTTACAGATGTGTGTATGTGCCATGTATGTGTGTATGGTTGTGTGTGTCTGGTCTCCCAGTCTACTTTTCCTTCTACTATCCAAAAATGCATATATCTAATTTTGTGGATCTCCAAACATTCATAAATTCTAATGCAATGTTATATCGATTTTTAATTTCTTTTTATGACCATGAGGAATCTTTTATTACAGTGTGGCCCTCGTATGAACTGTTCTCTAGCTGGAATGGTTTTAGCTCAACTCTTTCCTAAATTAATTAATTAATTAGAAAAGCGTATTCAGAAACGGAGACAGAGATAGTGCCAGACAGAAAAAGATTTCCTGTCTATTGATTCACACCTCTCAATATCTGTACCAGGTAGGGTTGGGTCATGCTGAAGCCAAGAGTGACCCGAGACCAGGAACTCCATCTGTCATTCTAATAAGATACGCAGGTGTCCCAAGCTATGGCTTAACTACTGCACCAAAACATCTATCCGTTTGTTAACGGGCATGAGTCCCGTTGGCCAACTGAGACTAAATTCAAAAGTGACTTGTTGGAAGACACTTCCCCGGAGTGCCAGGTCTAATCCAGATCCATCCAAGCCAGTGCACTGCATCACTGTGTAATATTGTTACTGCACTAGTATAGTGCTTATGATTCCAAATTTATCTTAAAATACTCGATATTTCCTGTTACTTAGAACAACCATTGTCAGTTACTTGAACTTTGTTCTATTCAGAAAAGCCAGTGCAATGCCCAGAATAGATGTTGCTCAATAAACGCTTGTTGAGTGAGTGAATTTTAAAAACAATGGTCACAGAAATTGACTTCTTTGGATTCAAATCTTTCCATCTAGGATGGATGAGCCCATATTTGTGTCCCGAATTCTGCCTCTTTCTCTAAAACACATTTATACCCACATGTGTCCCTTCCTAAAAACAACTTTGTTAGTATTGCTTTTGGTACAATAGGGCACCACTTTCTGGATTTTCAAGAGTGTTCAGAACACATAGTTCTTGAATCCACTTATGAGATGACAGAGAAGGTATGAAGACAAAAATATCAAACATTGGTTGAAACACGAGGCATTGATTTGGGGCTCAGCCCTGGCCTTGAAAGCCGCTAGAGATCTTCACAGTGCACTGAAGGAGGACAAGGAATCAGCAGCTGAAGGAAGTATGTAACCATTACAGCAGTGCGTGAAGAAGATGGGTACCTTGTTCCAGCGGTTATTTGGGGTGTCTGGAGCTTGAGCTGTGTGAGGAGAGGCAAAAGCTGAAGGTGTGTTTGAAATAGATCAGGGCAATGTCACAAAGCATCTTGCATATCCTGCCAGGATGGCTGTTTAAGAGGTAGAGAGCCTGGGAGGTCACACTTGTTCGGCTTGGTTATCTGCCGAAAGGCGTTTTAGCCTTTGTCACAGATCCCATGCTTTCTTTCACCTTACACATCTGCTTGTTTTCGACTGGGGACGATCTTGCCTCTCTGGAGACTCTCAGTGATATCTAGGGATGTGACTGGTAGCTACAGCAGGTGCAGGCCTGGGTGCTGCAAAGTATGCTACCTTCCACAACAGAAACTTCAGTGAGAAACAGCCGGAGTGTTGGGTTCAGAAAGGGATTTTCAGGGACTCACAGTTTTAATTCATTCTATCCATATTTGTTCTATCTTGCTATAATTGTTTAATAGCAGCACATGGCCATGGTTCATCCTCTCTGAGTCCTCACCTCAAAAATGCACCTGTTGGATGAACACTAAGCCCTCTCAGAGAAGAAATGGTGGCGGTGTCTCTCTTTTAGGATGTCCTCTGAAAATAAGACTTTTCCTCTGTGTCACTCTTCCTCTGTGTCACTCAGTCTCCATTAAGTCCAATCGAGTGATGACTACGCATTTGAAGGTTGTATTCAAAAACTTGCCATAAAACTGAAAAGCAGAACCTCTGAGCTCCAATTTGCTTTGCTATGAATTACACTATCTATCTGGAGAAGTACCATGTTTTTCATAGTTAGACAATGTTAGACAATAGCTAACACTTCTAATTCCCCAAGCCTGATGATTTGATATAAAAATCAAGACCATGACACTTTCCCCAGCAGTCTCTACATCAAGTATAATCAGAAGCTTGTACAAGATGAATATTGGCTTCTTAAAAGTTACAAATCAAGTGATAACAAAAATGCACAAATCAGCTGGACCCTAAACAAATTTCTAGTGGATTTTTTTTTCCGTTTTCTCGGCAAATATTCTTAAAGAACCAGGTAGCAAATCTTGTAGGCTTCCTTGCCCACAGGACTTGTACCTGCCAACCCCCTGTGTTAAATGTGCATGGATGTTGCATGGTCAAGTAGTGTGGCCGTGTTCCAATAAAACCTCATTGTATAAAGATGGTAGCCAACCTCTTGCCCATAGTTTGCCAAATGCTTATTAAGAAAACATCGTTAATTGTGATTACGATGGCTAGTGTTATTTAATTGTGAAGGACATAAAGGAGCTGATACAGTCCTTTCTTGTTTATTTCAGACCTGAAAGAAAAAAAAAATTGATTTTTTTTGTTACCCACAGTATCAGCAGCAGCTTTTTGTAGTCATGGACGTAAGCCAAGCTCCTGTTGAACCCTCTGTTGCGTCACTGAGCAGTGTGGCTGTCCCAGGAACAATGGATTGACATTTGACAGTCTAGATGCTAAGGAGAGTGAAGAGGATTCAGTGTCACTGGGGGCACTCACTCGCAGATCTGTGATGGAGCAAGAGCTGCTAGGCAGTGTGAGGCCACCACCACGTGAGCTGCGATGGCGGAACAGGCTGCAGGTTTTGTCAAAAGTAAGTTCATTGCAAAAGAGCAGTGTTTCCTTCTAATACACTAAGAGCCCCAGGAGGTTCACCAGCAGCAGGGAAACTACAAGACACACATTCCTGCCTACCGAAGCAACCTGTGGGTTATCAGTTAGATTGGATTCTCCTTGATTAATCATGTAAGGAAATGAGTAAAGACAAAAACAAAATCTATGTTCTTCTTTGAACTGAATTAAAGTATTGCTCCCTGAACACAGATGAAATCAGGTCGAGGTCAGAGGGGTCGATCGAGTTCCATAAAGGCTCTTGTTGACTAAGTCCCACTCAGGGGAGTTTCTGTTTTGGAAAACGAGGAGCTTCAGCCACCTGGTGGGAGTGTCCAAAGGCAAGATGTGAATGACAGTTGTCATTCATGTGAAATATTTGGAGAAAATTATGATGTTGTAATTGGCATGAAAACCTTTGTCATGAGATGCAGAGTGATAAGAAACACAATCCGTCCAGTTGCTGAGCTGCCTGTTGAAGAAGGGCAGAGCAATGGGTCTGGAGTAGCAGGGACTTCTCGCTCTGCCTTATTCTCTAAGCTGATCCCTGCCTCTATGTGAGGCGGAGTCGTCACCCTTGTACTGACTCTGAGCTGCAGACCAGTAGCTGGCTCCACACTCTCCAGGAAAGTCTCTGGGTGCTTTTGTCTGAGCAGAGCTAAGCACAGGTGGCAAGAGGCTTTCCAGATTGTTCTTCCAAGCATTCGTATTCAAAGGAAGATGAAACAACTGCGAAGATACGACCATGCTACGAAGGGATGGAGGGAATTCTGAGACTAGACAAGAGCAAAGTGGAGGACTTGGCACAGCTGCGCTCCTGAGCCAGCCTCTGCTCAGAACCTGGGGAAGCATTGTTGTACCTTTCATTCTTTGCATGTCTTTCACATAAACTATGTTAATGGTGCAAAGAAAAAAAAAACTCGTGTGTCTAAAATGAAAACTTGGGACTGGAAATTCCAAAATGTCTGTGACTTTTAGCTTTTAAAGGTTGCTTTGTTCCCTCTTGGAAGTATTTTTGGCCTGTTGTGAGAGGAGAAGATGATCATGTTGGGAACTGTCTGATTTTAGAAATATATTTTAAAGTCTCTTCAGGAATTTCAAACCCTGAACTACCAACTGACCATAAAAAATAACTATGCTTTTCTTCATACTGAATCCAGCTATCACTCCTTCAGCATAGATGAGTCAATATTATCATTTTTCACATATAGAGTACTGACAGTATTTCCTAGGTTTTAAGACTGGACCTGCGGAAAAAGTGAAACCTCTTTGCACAGGTGCAAGCTGAGACACCCATGCTGCAGCTGCAGCTGTGTTCGCAGCAGTCTTAGAGAGTGAGCTGTGGTCATGGCCAGCTCCAGCTCTACAGGTTGTCCCCATCCTGCAATACCTGCTCAAAATGGGCTAAAGAGTCCGTGCTGTTGATAAGAGAGGACTGGTGGCACTTAGCGATGAAGCATGGTCCTCTAACTTTTGTCCTTTTGCGCAGATATTCCCATAATGCCCATCAATGTCTAGAATTCCTTGTTTCAAAGAAGTACCGATGAGAGGTCAGTGCCCTGCTGCAGCCGTGTTGTTAGCACAAAGCATGCCCAAATGCCCAAGCCGAAGTTCACAGCACTTGTTTCAATGCCATGCTTCCTAGACTCACGTGAGTGTTTATCCAACTTTAGAAAAATCAGTTGTATGAGCATAAAGGATCCCATATTTTTTTCCTGCTGACTTGGTATTCAACAATGACTGTAGCCTTAAACACTTTTGAAAATTTTGTTATATTTTTAAAAAGGCACAGTTACATAAACACACACACACATACACACACACACACACAGTGTGATCTCCCATCCACCGGTTCTGTCCCCAAGTGACTTGCAATGGCCAGGACTAGGGCAAAGTCAGGAAGTTAGAACTACACCAGTCTCTCCTGGGGTGGCGAGATTGCAAACACTTTGGCCGGAATCTGCTGCTTTCTCAGAAGCCTTCCCTAGGAACTAACTCAGAAGTGGAGCAACCGGCATTCAAGCTGGACTCCAATTTGGGGTGCCACAATTCCAAGCAGTGACTTAATCTGCTGTGCCAGAACAGAGGCCCCTTTTTCTTCTTCTCTATTTTTTTCTTGTTTTGATTTATTGTAAAGCATGTGTAACAGCCTGATGATGGTTATGGTGGTATACGGAGGATGTTGAGCTGGTAGAGTGGGGCATGCTGAAGTGAGCACCAGGAACGAGACAGGGTGACTTATCCACAATGTATATTGAATTCTCAAAATTTGGTGGCATAGGATATATAGATCCTTTTTTTGGTGAGGGCCCTGCTTTGTCATAAATGATGAGTTCTCCCATGGTCAAAAGGACATTTGGGCTTCTTTGATCCTCTTTCGTAAGGGCGCTGAGTGAACTCGTATGGGAATGAATCCCTCATGAACCATTAGTCTCCCAATCCCCATCTAATGCTATCACTGAGGGTCGTGGGGTGCCAACAGTGGGAATCTGCGAGGGCGCAACTACTCAGAACACAGCAACTTTCAGCAGGGTAAGTGGAAAGGGTGACATGACGTAACTTCTGTCACAGCCTGAAAAGTAGCTGGTAGGAGGTATTATTCCAAAGTCTATGCTATTATCATTTATTCACACAGATCAAGAGGCCTGGCTATTTGAGGGTTACAATTTTGTAATCAGATGTCTTGGGAACCCAATCTTTTCAGGTGTCATGGGGGAGAAATTTTCTCAGTGCTAACCATAGCAGGGAAGGCTTTGGCTCGGGGAAGTTACGGAGCGAAAGGAGCTGCAAGCAGAGCCCTTCCTGCAGCTTGAGATAATGATTGTATTTCACCTGGGCAGGATGTTTTGTTTGCTATAAATTGATGTTCATCCCAAGTGTCATGCATAATATCATTGAGCTCTTCAGGAGGATTTTACTCTTCAAGGGACATGAAGGTGACAAACGGATGTAGCTGGTCTTGTGAAGAGCCCAGAAATGATGCCTGCAGCTCGCCAGAAGTGTGAAAACGACAGCGTGAGTGTGTCTGGCACTCTGTCCTCTGGCCAGGTGACTGGTAGAATGATGTGATCAGACAGCTTGGAGAGAGGAAGAAGGGGGAAAATGAAGTGTTTTATTCATCAAGTGCTCTTGATGAGAACTAGCAGGCTTTACAAAGGTGATACTCAGCAGCATCCCTTGCCACAGACACTGCACACTGAAATACCATTGTGATCATATGCAGGAGTGTGGTAGTTATATTTACATATATACGTATTTTTTAAAAAAAAAATTATTGGAAAGTCAGATATACAGAGAGGAGGAGAGACAGAGAGGAAGATCTGTCCAATGATTCACTCCCCAAGTGGCCGTAAAGGCTGGAACTGAACCTCTTCTGGGTCTCCCATGAGGGTGCAGGATCCCAAGGCTTTGGACTATCCTTGACTGCTTTCCCAGGCCACAAGCAAGGGGTTGGATGGGAAGCGAAGCCACTGGGATTAGAACCAGCACCCATATGGGATCCTGGCATGTGCAGCGCAAGGACTTTAGCCACTAGGCTACCGTGCAGGCCAGATCCAGATTTTAAAAAGCATTTTGCTATTGCCCATTGAAGGGCACAGACTCTAGGTTTCTTAACAAGACAGTGAATAGTGTATATATTATTTCTCATCACTGGATAGAGTCCGTTTTACTCACTCCACTCATCTAAATTGAATCCTCTGAGAATTATATGTTACTTATTAAAATTTCTCCACCAGAAATCCTGTATACTATATCAATCATTAGTAGAAAATACTTTAATTCATGAAGGAGCAACTGCTTTTAATCCTGTAAGTATTTCTTCTTGTCCATTGTTTACGTGGCTTTTGCATGGACCACAATATAGACACCCTTCAGTCTAGAATAAAGGAGAATATAAGATCAGATATATAATGTAGAGTCGACTCCATAGTTCAGGTTAGGGTGGTAGAAAGTGTTGAGAGGGTTCATAGCAAGGGAGAGTCAAAGAATGGATTTCCTTGACTAACCCTCTACCATACATAGTGTTGGTTTGGAATTCTCAGCCGAGGAAAGGGGTACAACGTGCTGGGAACATTTCTAGGCATTTGGAAGTTATCAGGAGATAGTACAGAGTCTTGCTGTCATGGTTTTTACATTCTTGAGGAAGGAGGGGGTGGTGCAAATCTCACAGGAAACTATGTTTGCATTTTGTGAGCCCTATTTGGTGGAGGGGGAACAAAGGCAAAGCTTCCTCCAGAAACTATTTCAGATGGTCAGGAATCGTGTTTTGTGGGCTAAGCACTGACGGCCCTGCCCTTACCACTCACAATCTCTACCAGTGAGGGTTAGAAACGAAAAGTCCTAATACAATAGATTTGTGATCCAATTGTCTTTTGGGAACTAGAACTCTATGGATGGGTAATATACTATATGCTATGCCATATTACGAACTACAAGTTCACGTAGAGTTAGTTGGCAGTCTCACGTGTATGTATGTATGTAGAAGGAGTGTTTCACTAATCATCTAGAAAAATGAAAAAACAAAAGTATACAGAGTGCTAGGAAGAACACTGACGACGCTATGGCTTCTGGCTTACTAAAGTCACAAGACTGGTTTGACAATCTTTGATAAAATCAGCTGGCGGGTGCAGAATGACACCTGGTCAGTTCAGTCAAAAATGTGAAAAACCCTATGACTGAGTTAACAGGTGCAGCAAGGACTGACTGGCGAGCTCCATCGAAGCAGGAGAGCCATTTGTGCTCATAGATACATTTCAAACCCAATATAGAAATTGAGAATTTGGGGAATTAGTCCCAGAATAATCTCCCGGGACATTTTAACTCAGAAATTGGGTAATAAGTTATAGTTTGAAAACATCATTCCATATGATGCCTACATGTAGTCATGGCCCTAGCTGGGGAGTGTGCCACATCTATTACATGCCACTGGAGACACAGCAGCGTGGGGCTCATGCCCGACTTCAGCCCTCTTTGACAGCTGGTCACTGTGGCTTACTGTGCACTTTTTTGCAAAGCTCAAGCATTCGGGGACGTATCTTGATGTTCCTGTTTGATCCTGACTGGGTTTCTGTAAGGGCAGGAATAAGGAGGATGGGTGGAATAAATCTACATTTTTATTATGATAACATATCAGTCTCATACATTAGGTAGAAAAATGTCCACTGTGAATACTTGCAACTCAGCACTTTTTATTCTCACAATGATAATTTCTTAACGACAGAGAAAAGGCTATTGGAATAAAAATGTGAGATTTAAAAGGAGTTAAATATGCTAACTAGGTTCATACTTCAATTTCTGGTGCATTGTCTCAGTGTGTGGGGAAAAGTATGGATTCTAAGGAACCAGGAGGACGATGGTCTTAGATGGCTGGCCCTTGGCGCTCACAGACAGCGGCCGTGTGCATCTGCATAAACCCTGCTCTATCACACACCAAAGGGCCTGGCACCCTCTCCCACGGTCTTAAGTTAACACTTGTCTTTGTGTTGTCCACTCTTTTCTGAACTTGAAATCCAATTGGCCAACAATTAAAGCCAATTAGCACATGAGGAAAACAAATCAAAGTTTCTCCCCTTGTGTCTTCCATGGCTGATAGATGGAAAGCTAGTTAGCTCAAAGCATTAGCATAGCTGTGTACCAGGCCAGGCATAGAACAGAAACTCGTTGGCTTAAAGTATTAGGAGATGGGGGTAGCGGCTAGTGCCACAGAACTGTGCGATTCTGAGCTAACAGCTGCCAAGCATTCTTGACAGGAGCTGAGGCAGATGTCCAAGGGCAATCAAAAGGAGAAGAAAGTTTAAGCCAACGTTTGCCTATCTCATATTCTCTGCTTGATCCTCAGCCTCAAAGACCACGCACAGCTGTTGCACTTCAAGGTCTGCAGGCTGATCCCAACTCCCAGGCTGCCCCAGCCCTGCCTACCCTATGAGAGCCGGCTCGGCTTTCCTCCCAGGCCATCCTTCTCAGTGATGCCCGGTTTACTGAACACTCGCAAAATCCCAGAGTGTGTGTTAATCATAACATCCAGGACTACGGGAGAAGAAACACACTTAGTATCAACCTTCAGTGGGCTGGTTTATTTGGAGATGAGGAATGGCTACAGTGAAAGAATTATGCCCTTCAAGGTAAAAAAAAAAAAAGTCACTGATTCTAATACAAAGTGAGTCAGAAAGGAACAGTCTGTATGAAATCTACATGATGCAGATTTACTCTCTGGCCAGCAAGCAGCCTTTGCCTGTCAGTGTTTATACAATGCAAGTACAATGGACATGGGGAGGGAACTCAGACTGAATACAGTATTCATTTTGAATAAAGAATGCTAGGTGAGTTACTGAATGCATTCACTAAAACGTGGATTGGCTAGCACTCTGGTAGGGAGGCCTGGAGGCCTTTACAGCCCACAGCGGCAAGAGGACTGGCATAGCCTATGACGTGTTCATTTGCAGATATCATTCTTTTTAAACCGTACATAACACAGTCCTCCTTGTTATTAACACAGGAGGTAAATGAGACAGAATCTTCTTGAAGGAGGAACATGTAAAATTGTGATGCCTGCCACTCTTCTGCACAACAATTCAAAATTTTAGGTTTACAGAACATTTTTCTTCTATATAGAACCGTTGTTGGAAAGTTGAACCTCTTTTCCATATTAAACAATTGTTTGATACAAACAAGAACCCTGCTCCACCTCAAGCCTGGAGGCCTCCACTCACACGTTATCTTATACAGATTAGCACCCCAGGGCTGGAGCACAGGACGTTTACAATTTCACTGAACAAAGAAGTGAATGAGCAAGTGAAAGAGTGAGCAGCAGATATTAGTAAAAGCAAACAGATGCTAAATGCATTGAAAATAAGCAAAAGGGACTTCTGTGTTTCTCATAGAGATATTAGAAAAGTATATTTTTAAGAGATTACCAAAGGAGAACCAAATATGAGTCAATGGTATTTCCAAACAACTAACAGGAGTTGTTTTATTTCAACACACACACACACACACACACACACACACACACACACACACACACACACACACACACAAACCTATTTAAAAATAACAATTGGAATCAAAGAGGGTTTCAAAACTACCTGAATTTCTACCCCAATGACTAATTACAGGGATAGCTTTCACACATACTACCATTGCAGGTGCAAATATTTAATTGTGTGTGCGAGCCAGGTGGTGTGGGGGCTCCTTAACTGCACGCTCAATTGTGTCTGCGCTGGTCGCCCCTTCAATTAGCTGTGGGTGCAAAAACCAGAGACCTGCCCGAGTTCCTATTAAAATAAGGTCTGTGTACTCCACAGCCTTTTATCTGTGAAGGGGGAAGGGCTGTGCCTTTTGGGTTTATTTTAGCTGCTCTTAGCTGGGGCCTGAGGGAGTCTCTTTCAGCCAGCTAGTTAGCCAAGAGCAGAGGGACACTGCTTGATAAGAACTGCATGCTGTTGCATAGAAAGTGGTCAGCTCTCCTCCATGGCAAATGTGTACATGAAGCTGAATGCTATTAACAGTCTCAGGTCTTCAGAGTCTAAAGGTACTTGAGTACGCAAGGAGTATTTTTTTCCTGTGAGATTAAAACAAAGAAGTTTGACTAAGACACTTGCAAGAAGCAGGCTCTCTCAACAGAAGGGTGTCAGTGATTTTATCAGCTCTTCTTCACTCTTGGAGATGAGCAACTGAATGGGCAGCTGTTTGAAGGACTAGGGGAAAGTTTGAAGCTTTTATTTATCTTTGCACTTTTAAAATAATATGTGTATTTATTTAAAAAGCAGAGCAACAGTGTGGGCGTGAGAACAAGAGCTAGAGTGAGAAAAGAGGGAATATTTTCCACTCATTAGTTCACCTCAATGGTCAGGGCTGGACCAGGTTGAAGGCAGGAGACTGGATCTCCGTGTCAGGGTCTCCTACATAGATGGCAACAGTTCAGGCACTTGTACCACCTTCCAGCATCCTCCCGGACACAATCATAGGGAACTGAGTCAGAAGTGGAGCTCTGACAGAGGCTTGGGATTCAGATATGGGATTCCAGTGTTGCAAACACTGGCTTAATCAGCACCTTGATCTTTAAGGGCGGAAGGAACTAAAAGCTATTTGGAGAGATAAAACTACTGTTCATCTTGTCAGTGAACTTTTGGGGTTAAAAGTTGATTAAAACCCGGAATAATGAAAGAATCTCAACTAGCCATGGAGTCCTACACACCTAGGAAGGGGTTGGAGTTGTGAAAATGACGGGAGTTGATGACTCTGAATTTCAACTTCTTCTTTCAGCTGTGACGTCAAACATGTAACCCTGTGTCTCTGAGTCAAGGATTTCTCCACTGTAAAATGGAGTTCCTGATGTTTCCGTGACAAAGCTGGGTGAGGACTTAAGAAAATGTGCTAAAAACAGCTCATTTGTGTGTTAAAAACACCTCTCTGTGTGCTCCAGAGAGGACACCTTTGTCTCTCTCCAGGAAAAGAGATGACAGGAGATCCTGCTGTTGAGCTCTGGGGAGGGAACTCCCAGGAGCATTCGACGTGTGTCTAATTTTTACCCTTCAAAAGCTGATCACCATGCTCACATCTGCAGTGATGTATTATCAAGTTTTTAGCTTGAGCAATAAATCACAGCCTTCTAAATCTTCATGATTTCATTTCAGAAAACTTACACATATTTCAATAATTCAACAACCTTTTATTTTAAATATTTTTCTTTAATAATCTCTGGCTGATAACTGAAATGTGAAAGTCACCTTTTTTTAATTCTTATATTTTTAAGGTTCTTTTATTATTTTGAAATAAAGGTTGACAGAGAGTAGGAGGGACAGGAAGAAAGAGAAGCCGCCCATTCACTGTTTCATTACCCAAATGCCAACCACAGCCGAGGCTGGACCAGAATCAAGCTGCGAGGCAGGAACTCTACTCAGATGTTTCAAGGTATGGCCAACCCCATGCACTTTGTCTGCACCTTCCTGGGTGCGTTAGCAGGAGCTGGCTGGAGATCAGATAAAGAATTGCTCCCAGGTGCCCTGTCATGGGATATGGCCTCTCAAAGAATGACTTAATCATCTTCCCTGCAGCTCTTGGTACTTTTTCCTGATGGATCGAGCTTTGGGGGACACTTGCAAGCTGAGAAGGCAGAATACTTTGTGTGAAACATGCTGAAGTTTTATGATGGGAGCCAGGATGGAATGCTGTCAGCTCCTCTTGCTCTTGTTTCCTCCCTGGGTGTGGTGAAAGGTAGGGTGGAACCTCTACTAAGGTCAGATGCCTCCAGAAATTCAGAGGATGCTGAACCAGAGAGGAATGGAAACACCAACACGCAGCAGGCAATGGTTGTCACTGGAGGCTGAGAACAAGTGATTCTCAGGTGGCTCAGAGGAGGTTAGGGAAGCTTATTCAGAAAAGCTCTGGGAGAGGCCGACATTATGGGGAGTGGATTAAATTCAGTATCCTCTCCGTGTTGTAGCGCCTGTTCGAATCGCAGCCACCCTGCTTTTGACCCTGCTTCCTCCCAATGTATCTAGGAAACAGCAGATAATGACTCAAGCCTTGGGTACCTGCTACCTGTCTGGAAGCACAAATGGCCTTCCGGGCTCCTGGCTTGGGGTGCCCAGCTCTGGAATGCTGTGACCATTTGGGGAATGCACCAGTAGATGGAAGAAATTCTCTTTCACTCTCAATCTGTCTCTCTTCTTCCAAAATACATAAATAAAAAACTATTGAAAAAATAGAAGAGCTCTAGAGCTGGTGATGATGTTTGCAGGTATGAGAAAATTTAGCTTGAATCCACCAATTTCTGATAATTGTATACAAATACTAAACTTTAGGAAAAGACTAAAGTTAGAGAATTTTGTCCCTTTCAATGTGAATCATCATTCGGGGGTGGCCGGGGCCAAACTAATACCCTGCATATTTTGTATCTTTCAATTTACGTATGCATTTTGGAAAACATCTTAACTCATGAACGTTTTCAGGTCATTGGTGGTATTAAGCATGGTATTGTTCATTTTTACTCCAGTACCTAGCAAGCACTTAAACCAACTATGGTATCAAAAGAGGTTTAATTCACATGTGCAGTATTTCACCTCAGTTTGCCTGAATGTTTTACAGTGTCTAAGACTATTTGGATGTTTGCTGTGAATCAGTTCACATCTCAGTAAAATCTTTCCACTGAATGCCTTTGGCAATTGTGCATTACCATTTGTAGTTTTTGTGGCTCCAGCTTTTCCATAAGCTTGGCTCTGTGCATTGTAGGTAGAAAGGGCTTAGAAAGCTTTATTGAGGATTCTTTTAATAACCTTCCTCAGTGTCCTGAGTCCAGTAACTAAAAACAATTAAAGAGGTGTCTTTCTTGGTGCTGATGGTGATGGGGAGAGGTCATTGTTAAAAGCATATTTTTCCTTCATTTTTCCCTCTAACTTGTACTCAGGGTTGGGGTTTTTCAATATGGACTTTGCTTTCGAGCGTGTCCAAATGAATTGCTTACTTTTTATTAAGACTGTTCCTGTTTTCTTGAAATGTGTTTGATATGTAAAATGAAGAAGTACATACAACAGCATGGACAGAGACACCCCAAAGCAGGTTAAGAGGCAGGAACCAACTTTGTTCCTAAAATGGTTCCCTTCGTCAGCTACAACCTGAACTGTGAGACAGCAGCAACTTTTGTCCATGTATGAAACTCCAGGACTGAGTTCAGTGTCTGGACACTAATGTGTGCTCTTGTGTAATTGTTATTTGTTGAATCAACTTTGCAACAAGTTCAATTTTCATAGAAGTTAATGCATATGGAACTAGAAGTATTATGCACCATGAAATAGCCTACAGAAACCTTTATAAGGCACACTTAGAACTCTACTGGTCATCACAGGCCTATATATGAACAAACAACATAAAGAATTTACCAAAAAAAAAAAAGCTCCAGAACTCACATCTTGTGATTCCAAGATGGGGGGCTTCCTTCTGTATTGATACTGAAGTATCTGATCATATGCACAGTGGCTGGTATGGACTGTATGGGTGGCAGAGAGTATGTATGCCTCTAGGAAGGGAAAATCTTTTTGTTCTGATTCATCTATACCTTTGGCCATTCCGTTTGGAAGTGGGTTTATTACATGGTTATTATGGGACAGATATGCCCATGCCAGTGTCCCAAGGGCAAACACCATGAGATGATTACAATTCTGCCTGTGTGTAACCACCTGCACCTGCTACATAGACAAATCAAGTAAGGGAATTATTGAATTTGGTAGCTCCAAAGCCTTTACCGCCCATATCAAAATATTCAACCTGTTACTTCAAAACAATGAGTTCACTTTTTGACAGCCATGCCATTAAATTCTGCATGTAAATAACCCATCGGTGGGCAAAAATCAAATCATTCCTTTAGAACAGTTAATGCACGTTTGGGCTGGCATGCCAAGGAGTTCTGTATCTAAATTCAACAGAAAAACATAAGCGAATAACAAAACTCAACAAGTTGGGTTACCCTAGCCTAGTGATTATACTAAACATTTACATATGCGTATACATGATTATTTCATCTTTGTTTTCGTTGCATGCTTTGGGAACCAATATTTCTTCACTGCTGCAGTTGAGGTTGTAGGATTAGCCATGCAGCCACATCTCCGTTAGGTTGCACGCACTACAGCGGTGGACTTGTGACCCAAGTGAGGCAAGTGAGTGCCAGACTTCTTACCGATTCAGTTTCCTACATATTCAATGCCTACTTATATGCTCCTTTAAGTCTTCATGATGGCATTTAGAAGGATAATTCAGAAACATTGCACAAAATTCTAAATGATGCAAGAAAACCCAATTATGATCATGAGCAACTCAGAGTAATATATAAAACAAGTTCATACGTTCAAGAAAAAAATTTAATAGTAAGTTGAAAAAAAGCATGTAATTAACTGGAATTTCAATCCCCTGAGGATCTTAATTAATTTAGGTGCTATTGCCAAAAATTTCAAAGATTTTGCTTGAAAACAAACTTGATGAAATTTGATTAATGAAATGTATCCAATGAAAGAAGTTACAAAACAGTATACTAAAAAATAGACTGTTAGCCTTCTAATGATAGCTAAGTAATGAAAGCATAATCTTTCAATCTTTAATTTTTATGCTGCCAACAAATAATTTATTTAAGCAACCATCTTTAAAGGATACCTTTTTTCTAAGACAATTATTCACATTGCATTTTAGGCTATGTGTTTTTTCATATTACAGTGTTTTCTCATAGATTATGAAGAAACATGGATTATGTGATTAAAAGATTTTAAAATAAGCAGCATTAATACAAACTTTTGTTGCAGAACTTCTCAGAGCTTTTACCCTGTGAATGTGCACAGCAAATAAATGCTATAGTGCTGTCTGAAAAATTTTCTAAATCCATTTGGTTTTGATCAATGTTATATAAAGTGCATTTCACAAGATTGATTTTGTAAGGAGAATACTTCCTGAAAGCTCTTCTCTATGCTAATCTCAGTGTAAAAATTGAAAGAGGCCTTGAACTTTACCTTCCCTTACCAATCATTAGCCTTGCATCTTGTATACATCTATTATGCTTTATGCAAGAAACCTACAGTTATTTAAACCAAAGACCTTATCTTTACCCAAAATATAAATAAATTGTATTCACTTTTGAGCATCTCATGCTACTCTGAATTAGAGGAGTTTCACAACCCAGGTCTTGACCAAACACTGAGGGGCGATTGCCCTTCTTTCTTTCCCAAATGTTACTATCAGATACCCTGTCCTCCGCTAAGGCACAAGATGTTAGGACCTAAAAGTGCTGAAGAACCAAAAAGATAAGAAAAATAACTAACTAAAAATAACTAACAATAACTAACAATTTTATCCAATCATCAGTACCTACCTCCAAATGAGTGAGTTGCAAATACCTATGGTTATTTGCAAAAAATTCTCAAAGGTCTGTGGGGGGAAAGAAACTGCATGGACAGCCAAAAAATGGCACATGAGGACTCCTGCTCTGACATGTGCTTTCGATGGCGATTGCATGCCAACTCATGTGAGTGGGACCTGGCCAAGGGGCTGCATGTTATATAACACACCATAATGCGATCGTTTTGACGTTCAAACTCCAGATTAGGAATTTGACATTTTAAAAATTCCACTGAAATTGAACTACAAAATATAATGGGTTTAGGCACCTGCTCTAATAAGATTGCATAAAAATATCCCAACAGTCTTACCATAAACATATTTTACAATATCAGAGTCAAATTTTATTACATCATTATAAGAACGTTCCACACAGGCTACATGATTGGCTGTTGGAGCAAAGCAGGGGGCTGATACTGTAGCACAAACATACCATCATACTTCCCTAATAAAAGTTTTATTGTATCCCTATGCACATTAAAAACAACACTAACTGCATTAATATGTTGTAATTTACTTTTTGTTATAGAACAAATAATAAACCTGCTGCTAATGAGCTCATATTTTCCATTATCCCAAAGAAACCTGTTAGTATATCCATTCCTCTGAGATTTTGCGTAAAAAGGGAAGCTCCCCTTACTGTGCAATGATGTGCACTCGCCCAGAATATGTTTATTCCCTGCCTTGCTCATGCTTATCACAACACATGCTGAACACCTGTGTTTTTCTGAATGACACAGTTATAAAATCCATTATTTCAGTTTCATAGCATCATCTTTTTCTTCAAAATGAAATAGATGAGATTCTTTTCTGTTAAAACTGTCTTTTCCTTTGGTAGCGTTCTATGTCCCAGCAAATCTAGGTGTATCTGTAGCTAAAATACAGACACAATGACTTCCTTTTCCTTTGGCTGTGGCTTGATTGGTTGCAAGTTTTTCAGTAGGTATTTTCACCGTGGCAGGTACTAAGTACCAGAAAGGAATCAATTTGCTATGAGACATGGATAATTGTTTTCATAACGTCTTCTGGTGGTATTTCAATGAAGCCATTAAATGGGTAATCTCTTATACTTTTATAAATTCAGCCACCAAGAGGAGATTTTGTATTTTTCTTGGTTTCATTCAGCTTAATGTAAGCCAACTTTCCACCAAACCCCTCACCCCTGCGGTCATTCTCCTATCCAAGCTCCTGGGCATTTGTTTAGAATAGGGACAGCAGTGAGGTGAGAGGGAGGCTCATGATGGTGATTACACTGGAGGGGAAAAGATTTCAGAAATCTGAGAAGAAAAATAGGAGTCTCACACAGCCCCTGCTTTTATCGCGAGATAGGACATTTCTGTATTGTAAACTTCAAACTGTGGTTATCTTGGGCCATTTTTGTTTGTGTGGGTTTGTCTTTTGCCCTCTGACTGTACCAGCTGCCCTCTCTGCGTAGTGGGCAGTGGAGGCTCTGTGGGATAAGATAGGGAGAATCTTTCTGGATGTATGCTCTCAGTGATTCTCTAAATAAAGTCTCCTGCTGCTTGAGCAAGTGGCCATCTATCACACTGCTTCTGCTGTCACTGTCTGCCTGTCCAAATGGAGGCAACTTAAGATTGTGCCCTTTGTGCACACACATGCACACAGCATGACCCCTGCTAGATACTTGAGCCCAGAGGTGTGCAACAATGTTAGATGATCAGTTGCTTTAAGTCTTGCTTTCCAACAAGACACTGTCCAAATCTATTCAGACGTACTCATTAGAATATTGGTCTTGTTATTCAAAGTGGGGCAATCCTCAGGACACACTCCTCAAAAGCATAAACATTATGAACTGTACAGTGAGTAGTGACTTTAGGAGATTCTTATATAATTTAAACAATCATATTCCCGTTGGGAATTTGTATGTACTTATTTTTCTAGGCTTGCAAATACCCACGGTAATGAGCCAAATAAAACCTTGGGTTTAAAAAGCATGTTTCTTTCTCATAGAAGAAACCCACAGGAATATTTTATATAACACTTATTGACCACTTGTTTGGTTTGGGTCATTTTTAGAGGAGTTTGTATTTATCAATTAATTTTCAAAGAAAATGTATTCTGGGACTTTCTGTGATTCCGTTTTTACAAATAGTGCAGTTGAGGTACGGAGAGCATCAGTAACAACTAAGAAGTGGAGATCCCAGCTTAGATAATCAGTGTCAGGTGCCCTAGCTTTTATCTAGAGCGCTCACTGGCTGGCTGACCGTGCCATGAGAGAACGCATCACGGTCTCAGGAGGTCACCTCCAAGCCAGCGAGGTTGACTGTCACTCTCCTGGGTCTGAAGGTAACCACGTAGCTCATCAGGAGGACAGAGGACTGTGCAATGCCCACGGTTCAAGCCATGGCTTACCAAGCACGAAAGACATTTTGTCAGGACGATCAATTGCCTTTTTAAGACTATTAATTCATCTACCTATCCATCCATTGATCCACTCATCTGTTTTTACAGCTGGTCTTGATCCATGCATGCCTTACACTTTTACCTGTCACTCCATGTCATGATGGCAAGCCCTACGCTCTCCTATTTCGATGTAAACCATCACACTTAAACATGGTCTCTATTCTAGCTTCTTGGTCCCTTTGGGTCTCTGAGTAGGTTCCAGTCTTCATCTGTGAAGAGAGGAGTCAACAGCCACTTCACTGTTCCACTGTGTGTGTTTCAACTGGACAAATGAGCCAGATATGTTGCATAAATCTCCCAGGACAGAACCCTGGATTCCAGGTCAGTGTTTTTCTTAACAGGGAAGTAAAACTGAATTAGTAGTAACCACTGAGGCAAAATTGTAATACTGGAGAAAATACAGGTGAGTATATTCTAGCTCTTTTCTGATTAGTTTAAATACAAAATAAGAAATTATAAAAATAGGTACACTTAAATACATTAACATTAAAATTTTCATATGCTGTACATACATAATTAAGAGGAATTAAACTTAAAGTCATAAGCATGCATTCTTAAAATAAATTAACAAAACAGAAAATGATATGAATTGATAACTCCAATAATTTTAACTAATTAGTTCATTCAATAAATTTCATAAATTAATGGAAAACCTTCAGTCATATTGGTAATCAAAGCAAAAAATTAGTATGATTTTTATGGTGATTTGGAAAAAACTGAAATGTCAATGAACTTTTAACATATTGTTGGGCTTTTTATTAGTCAAAGAGAAAAACTAATTTTCTTATTGGAGTGTTGAATCGCATTTCTCTAAGAATATTTGCCAATGTTTACAGAAAGTCTAGGGAATAAACATATATTTTGTTAATGAATATTTAGGACATTTCTGAGAAATACAAGAAAAATGCAGAATATTAGGGATTCATGTAGAATTATACCGAAACATTATCAAAATTTCAACATCAATTAATGTGCAATAACAAAGAATGATTACAGTGAATTAATTGGGAGTGCATGTGGGCTAAACCGCCACCTGTGGTGTTCTGGTCATCCCGTATGAGTGCTCAGTAGCGTCCCAGCTGCGCCACTTCCAGGCCGTGACGCCTGTGCTTGAGCTGAGTCCTGACAGCCACGTGGGAGACCTGGATGGCGTGCCATGCTCCAGCGCTCAGCCTGGCCCAGCACTGACTTTTGCAGCCATTTTGAGCATGAAACTAAGAATGGAAAAAAAACAAAATCTCTCTCTCAACTTTCTCTTTTTGTGTGTTGGTGTATGTCTCCCTCTTTCTCTGTAACTCTGCCTAACAAATAAATGAGTAAATCTTTCTAAAAATGAATTATTCTGAAGCTCCAAGCAGCGAAAATAGAATGCTACTAAAAGAGTAGTAAGATTCATCGATAGGTATAAAATGGTGGACATTGGAATGAATGCTATGAGAGTACTATTTATTATTCTACCATGTGATGCATGTTTGCATATGTAAACAGCACGTGGATGTGTAATCAGTGCTCCCATGTGACAGCTTTGTCATTATGCTAAATTTTTCTATACTTCTGGGGTATTCATAGTTTTTGTTTTTAAATTTTGATTAGTTTTTCAAACATGCTTAGTGTTGTTTGCAAATATAATATTTTCATCCTCCCTTCCCTCCCTCTCTCCTTTTTCCTTACCATTCTTTTCTTCTCTTCTGCCTCTCTTTCACTTTTGCTATAACATACCTAAATTTGTGTTACAGTAAAAGCCTTAATGCTTCAACAAATGAGAAGTTGAACAAGTGAAAAGCAGAAAGATCTTAGTTTAGTGGGAATCTAGGCAATGGCTATAAAAAAATGTGGTGGGACACAGCCGTGCTTGATAGTAAAAAGTATTCGATCAGTTTAACTTAGGCCTGGGGTTCATACTCCCTCGAAAGACCCATCAACTTAGCCGATAAATAAGACAGATGCTGCTTTCACCCTGCTCTCCCTGCAGCTGCCTTCTGCCACAGCTAATGCCCCGTAAGGATAAGACACACAGCTTTGAGACTCTGCTCCGCATTCAAGGCTGGACTCCGTCGCTTCATAACTCCGTGGCTCTGGGCGAGTGACTCCCATCACAGACCTGCTGCAAGGCATTAAGCTTTACAAGGGCCTTGCAAATAATAAGTGCTCAATAAATATTAGGAAATATACGTGTATCGCTTGCCAATTTTTAATGAACATATTACTCATATTTAGGATAAGTACAATAAATATTATTGTCAAAGAGTGAAGCAAACCGGTGACCTCCAAAAATTATTGAAGGAAAAAAAAAAAAAGGAAGAAAAAGTAGCAAAGCGACCTTTGTATGGAGTTCCATCCCAGTCCTGGCTGCTAACCACAGGTGGGGATCGAAGCCCGGAGGGAAACCAATTATGTGCAAATCCTTTGACTTAATGAAAAATAAAATTAAGCAGACTAATACCCAGCAGGTACTCAAACATACCTAATGTTACAAAAGCAGTTGTTTCTTCCAGAGGAAAACCTCAGGAGTTAGAAAAAGCTCTGACCCTGAAAGAAACCCAAGGGTGAAGGATGTCCAGGGCACACCTGTAAAGCACCGGGCAGCCACCACGCGTCTCCCGGCGTGCACCTGCTCACTTAGACCTCTGAGAAAGGCCCTTACGTTTCGGTTCCGATACGTTCAGTAGTAGTGATAACCAACACTTACCAAAAGCATCTTAACTGATTTTTGATGTGTGCCCAATACTCTCCTACTTCTGCACCTTCGCTCCTCTAATATCGGCTCTAACCCAGGAATAAGGTGTGGCTATTTTCCCAGCTTGCCGATTCCCAAAGGTCACACTGCGGGACTAACAAACAGTTCAAAACCCTTTCACTCAAAAATGCTAGTCTGAGCAAATTCCCATGGGCTTCAGGATATTTTTCCTATTTATTTTAGAACTGGGGAACCTTTGCTTTTCTGCTTTGAATCACTCCTCATGGAATCCTTCATTGACAACAAAACCCTTAGAACGCCGTTGTGCTAAGTTTTAATCAGAGCATCCAAGGCCTGCAGCTTCCTCAGCCACGAGTCCAGCTGGGAACATGAAGCAGAGAGGGACGCTGTGGAGATAGATGTCTTTGGTTCTGGCGCCGTGGAGTCCAGAGAAGGCGCTGACAGAGTGGCCACGGCCCTGGCTGCCATTGGTGGTGCCTTCTACCCGACACAGTGTTGAAGGCCTTCGCCCTGCCCTGCTCTGCACGTGTCTGAGCTGATTTCGAAGCAAACACGCTGGTCCACGGGGATATGAGCTGCGGTTCACTCGTGGCTCGCTAGTGATTGCTTTGGCTCATCCGGAGACGGTCATGCTTCCAGAATTGCTGTTTCACAGTGGGAAAGGTCATTATCAAGAGCAAAGTCACACAATGGCATTTCGGAAGGCGACTCCGATCCACTTGGTCCTTCTGTGGACCGTGCTGTGGACTCAGCAGCATAGGGTCCACCAGTTTTTCTAACGTTCTTCTGTCCCTCGCTCTTCCTGCTTCTCCACTCCCTATCTCACTTTTCTCCGTCTGGGGCTTTTCCTCTATGTCGGCGTCACAGCAGCTCGGGATGTCTCTGTTCCACAGTCCCGTTTTCTGCCTTGCCTTGCTGGTCTCCTCTTGGTTGCAGTCTCTTTCCTGCTGCTGGCTCAGCTCTTTCTGGAAGCTTGCATTCCTCAGCTTGGCCAGTCACTTTCATCGCCGAGACTCTCGTGGTATAACACTGCCTTCCAAGGTTCCCATGGAGGTTTTCACGTAAGATGTAGTTATTAATTCTCCTTCAGAGTGGAAGGAACCAGCTAGCAGGATGTGGCGGCAAGATGTGGCCTATCCTGGCCAGCTGATGAGCTGATGAAATCTTGGCGTGATCTGTTATCTCCCAGTGCTGTAAGGGTCTTGGACCGAGAGATTAGAAAACAAGGTTACAGTGACAATTTGTTTACATGCAAGGGAGCAGGGAGAGATTAAGATCCTGTTGAAAAGGAATAAAAACCACGTCATCTTGAACTCTCACAGCGTGAGTCCCATTGTAATCAACACTGCTCTGATTTCAGGGATAATTTAAGACCAATTTATTATCTTAATTAAAAAGAAGAAGCGGGGGCGATTCAATGTGTCAGATGCCAGTCTGTTTGTTGGACACAGTTGCCCCACAAAGCAGAGTACGCCTAAGAATCCACACTTCAATGTGCTGGCGATAAGTGCCCAGCTTTTTCTTTTTCTCATTGATTATTAATTTTTTTATAAGTACTGCTTCAGTAACAAAACAACCCCCCCCCTTTCCTCCAAAAAAAAAAAAATGTCTTTTTTGTTGTGGTGATTTTGTCATTCCTTTTTCTTAAATAAAAAGACAGGTAAAATGGAGAAGAAAGTGATTCCCATCCCGCTGGTCTTTGATACTGCAGGTGAAAGTCTCTTTGCATATCTTTCCTTCCTGCCTTAAGGCATTCTGGTAAGCAGTTAGCCTTGGGTGAGGCTGACTCTTGTTTTCCAACAAAAAAACATCACTGTGATTTGTGATGCAACCCCTTACCCCCACCCCAGACTCCCCCGACCCACGTTCTGGAGCCCGGGCAAAACTTGCTCTTGACTTTCTCTACAAAAGTGACCAGGAATGCCCAGTACACAGGATGAATGGGGCCACAAAGAACCCTTTGAGAGTGTGGGAGGAAGCACCCCACTGAGAAACCAGGTGCAGGAACAGGACCACCCCATGACACTCCTGGCTGCGGTGGGAAAGCCAAGCTCTCTAGCCAATGCGTTCTCATTTGAACACGTTGAACATGTTTCTTTTTACCTCTCTCCCCCACCCCCTGTTTACAAACACGCTTACAAGTGTTTGATAGGTGACCTTATTTACTTAGGAACCTGTGGATTCATTTATCTTGAAATTAGTAGGTAATGAAGTGGAAAGCTTCAGCAGCCCTCCCACTAATTAACATGATAATAAGATTGTTTTGCGACAGAGGTACAATTAGCATGTAGGAGAAGGGGGGGGGCAACAGAGTGAAGACTGGTAGTCCCGCATCTCCAGCGGAGGAGCCAGGAAGAGCACCTCAGATTCTAAGACTCCTTGGAGTGATCATATCCGATTCTGAGAACAATTTGACACCTATTTGGGGAAAGAGACATGGGGATAACAGAAAGCAGTGAATTATGAGGCACACTTTTTGGTGCAATTCATGTGTTTTGAAAAGAAAAGAGTAAATTGTGGACAGTCTCAGATATAGATGTTTAATGTGTTTTGATGGGAGTGGGTGGGAAGCCTGTGATTTGGAAGGGTAATTGTCCCTACTTTCCCTCTCTACTCCCAAAGTCCAATGGCTTCGATGTAGAACTTAGCAGGGTAATTCCTCTTGCACATCCAGTGTCACCATACATTTTCATGAGGTGCCATAACACATGGAGTGCACGGCTCAAATATTTATTTATTCTATGGGTTGAGGTGTGTAGGGTAGATAAATATGACTTTAAAAATTGCCTCAACATGTATTTATGTAGTAGAATCATTTCTTGGATAAATTACATGGATTTGGGTAACCTTCCATGACATTTTCCCCTGATTTTAAACATATACAAACAAAGAATTTAAATGTCCAAAGTGTCTAAATAACCTAATTGAACTTGTGACACAAGCCAGGGAGAGCTGGGAGACTTGAGTGTAAGGGAAAGAGCAAGGGTTTCTGAACAGATAAACCAGAGAAGACTCAGAAGATGGATGGCAAGCCACATGCCATGAGCTGTCCCAGGGCTTTGTAGGGGCTGTCTGCAAATGTTCTTTACAAGCACAGACATATTATCACATTTCACCATCGATCCTCCTGCGTGCTCCATTGGAAGTATGTTTTCCTGTGAAATTCTGTAGTGAGCACCCCCTAAACCAATGCTTTCATTTGTGGCAAGCACCTGGTTTTGCATTTGATTTTGAAGATAATTATTTTAAAGAGCTTACGTTGCCCTCAACTGTTACAACTGGATAGTCTAAGTGCGTCCAGAAGGATTTTCTCTCTGACAAAAGCACCATTCTCAGCATGTATCCAAATAGAAAATCTGCCCAGATCTCACCAGTCTTAAATATCCGTGGTAGAATTTTCTGCTAACCAAGTTTGCAATGTTTTTCCTTTGGCAACAGGTTAGAATGATGGAAGTTGTTGCTTTGTTTATGCCAATTAAGCAGGACCTTGGAAGAAACTTCAACTTTGTTTAACTTCTGTTTTACATTTTTCGGAAACTACAGGTTTTTTAGGAACTGGCCAACACCTCTATTTTTACCTTGATTTTAATTTTAGGTAGATTATCCCTGCTTAAAATTCACATCTTTGGAGTGAGGAGGAGAACTCACTGTTATTTTTGTGAAGTATTTGCTTGACCTTTTTTTTTTTCCCCCAGTTGTTGATTTCATTGGGAAGATGGATGTCTATATTCTGTGTGAACTGAGCAGGTGACTAAGTGATACCTTCAGCTTCGAACTGGAGAACTCGGAGACACCGTGCACAGTGAGCCGACGAGAAGTCAGGCAACCACTGGCATACGGGGCTTGAGCTCATCTGTGTTGGTAGGGACCAGGAAGAGCTTTGAGCTGAGGCCCCAGGGAGCAAGGGGGGGAATGAGCACACTCACTTGCTTCCATCACTGTGGAATGGTCCAGTGAGAAGCTGAGTTAAGGCTCACTGAGGTCATTGTCCAGTGTGCCCAGTCGGTTTCCTGGCTTTTATCTCAGACAGCCACACATGTGTGTGGCCTTCTCTGATGCGTCTGGTCCTGGTTGGTGGGATTTTTAGAACAAGAAAGAGAACCATGAGTACAAAGGAGTTCATAATCTTCTGGGATTTGTACTCCCACACTCCCCCCCCCTTTTTTTTTAACATTCCATGGCATTGTCACCCATCTAACTAGGCAGGTTCCAAGTAGGGCACATGTAAATTTTAAAACCCAAGTGATATACTTAAAAGGAATTCTTTTTTTTTTTGTCCTAAGAATTTCCCCACATCTCTGGAGACCATTTTAGACACCCTGGGGTGTCATATAATCTTGCCTGGGTAAGGCTGCCCCAGAAAAAAATGTATTTTTAATAACTGGAGCCAGTTCCTCCTAGGGAGAACTCCCTTTGGGTTCTGTGGCTTAGCTTTAAATCCAAGTTCCTCATCTGTGAACAATTAGAAAATATGATGTAGCCCAGGAGAGTCAGAACTTGAGTTCAATTCAGAGAAATGAGACCGTACTGTAGTAGCTGGGATGGGAAGTCTTCAAGCACAAAGCAATAGTCCATTTGGCAGTGCAACCTATGACTTCTGGCGTCCTCAGGGCTACAAGGCAGGACGTAATGAACCTGTTTTACAGATGGTAAAACCGAGGTGCAGGAAGTTCAGGGCCCTACATCTTAAGAAAAAAATAGAAAAAACAAAAAAGAAAGACAAATTTGAGATAGAAACCCAAGTCTTCATGACTATAGTAAAATCTTTGACAATATTTCTTCTTCCGTCTAGAGAAGGGACACTGGAAAACCAGTGCTGGGAAAGCTTTGAAATATCTGGAACCTTTGTCTCTGGGAGGTACTTGCTTTTTAAAAGTACCAATGATGTCAAGAAACTGGTTCGAATACTTTTTAAGAGCAGCACCTGCTATGAAGCGTGAGACCCTTCTTCCTCAGGCTCGGGCTCCCAGAGTAGGCCTAGCGCTTCTCCCAAATTCACAACAAGCCTCCTTCCCTGGGAGTTAATGAGTCTGTAAAGTAAATACCCAAGATTGTTACTGAAAAAATGAAACCAAGTGTTTCAGTGAGAGAACACAGAGGACAGGATTTTAACTTCAGAGAATTCCCGGACTGCTTGCTAAGGGCGAGTATGTGAGCCTAGATTTGTATCTTCCTTGAGAATAGCAGCAATTTTCGACTTTCTTGGCAGAGGTTTTTTCTTCCTTACATATTCATTGGGCAACTGGGAGCAAGTCTCAAGTTGTGAAACCCGTGTGAGTTGATAAAATCATGTCGTCTGTCTTGTGTTTTTGGGAAGGGTTTGAGACAAATGAGACAGATGAGAAGGTCCCACGTGCGTCCTGCCTCCCAGCCATGCTCGTAGGGCCATTTTGGCACTGTCGTGGCGTTTGCACAATCCCGAGGAGGCACTAGCTGCTGAGACGTGCGTTTCATGGAGCAATTTCTCCACTAGGCTACTTTGCGCTGTGGAGAACAAGCTGGGTTTGTCTGTCACGTTGCTCCAGCTCTCGCAGCCAGCAGCACTCAGGAGCCTCATGGCGTGGAGGGTGGTGGGCCCCAGAATCTTTTCGCTGTGGTCTGCTCAGGGTGAAGCAGCAGCTGGCTGACACCTAGGCTACACGGAGAGTGAGTGGGGGCTGGCGCTGGTGGAACTATTTCATGTTCAAGCTTCAAGGCAGGGGGCTGCTTTGAGTCAATCCAAAGGGGTGACTTCAGGGGTTTCTGAGATTTAAAGTCTGTGTGCGTTCTGTTGGTCTCGTCCTACTTCCCCAGCTGTGCAGACAGAGTGAGCCCCCGTGAGATGCGTAAGGACAGACCCTCTGCCTATAGATCCATTAGCATCACAACACTGGGAACAGTGGATGACGATGACATGATTTTTGACTATCACTCAGCTCTTTGAAAGGAAAGTCTAACTTCTTTTAAAGATTTTTTTTATTTTATTTTTATTGGAAAGTGTTGGAAGCCAGAGACTTATGGGCCTTAGACTTGACCTACCTGACAGCCTGTTGCATTGCAAAGCCTGCCTTGGGCAAGCAGGGTCACAGCAAGCAGGATACAAGGCCAGAACATCCTCTGTAAAGCAAGCAGAATAGAACCTCCACCCTTGTTCCTGTTCAGATTACTAGTTCCTCCCCTGTTTCAATATAGATGATTACTTCCAGGGAAGCCCTCCCCCCAGGAAACCCCTGCTCTCTAGAGAAGAAGGTATATGTATGAGGAGTAAAATAAAGGGCGAGAGGCACTCTTTTCCACCAAGTACATGTGTCCGTGTGTTTCTTGGGCCAGCAGCCCAGGGGCTAGCAGCACGGCATTCCCAGTCCACCCTCAGGGTTAGAGCGTCATGTCCTGCAGGTCGGGACAGGAAAGGCAGATCAGATTTTTATGCAGAGGAGAGACAGAGAAAGATCTTCCATTCACTGGTTCACTCCCTAATGGCTGCTATGACTGGAGTAAGCCAATCCAAAGCCAGGGCCCTGGAGCGTCTTCAAGGTCTTCCACATGGGTGCAGGGTTCCAAGGCTTTGGACCATTCTCTACTGCTTTTCCAGGCCATAATCAGGGAACTTTATGGGAAGTGGAGGAGCGAAGCAAACTGAAGTCCAGAAGGGGTCCTGGCACTTGCAAGGTGAGGATTTAGCCATTGAGCCATCCTGCTAGGCCCTGTGAAAGTCTAAGTTCATCTTTAGCTGTGAGGATGGTAAAAGTAATTGAACACTTGCCACAAAGTGAAGTATTTGTGCTCAACGTTCAAGGGTAGTTTAGGATTGTTTGCTTTTCTGTGTGAGAAGCCCATGGCAAAGGTTTTGGGATGAAGTTATGTCTTCCCTGAAATTGCGGATCCTCAGTCAGCCACTGTTTTCTCATCAAGTGTGGGAGCAGACGATGTCGTCCAGGCTCAGGAGATGCACTGAGATGCACCTGCACCTGGCCTGGCACATTGTACCGAGGTCTTTCTCATAAGCAAAGCTTGTCCCCTTTCTTCAGGTTCTGCCTCCAGAGATGCGATCAACTGAAAATCAGAAAAACATTTGCACCTATAATTGAACAGACACAGACTTTCCTTTTGTCATTATTAAACAATGAAGCACAGCAGCTTGGGAATGCCATTTACATTGTGTCAGGTATTATAGGTTATCTAGAGATGTTTTAATAGTTTTAATTGGGAAGATTGCGTAGGTTCCATGAAAACACTGTATTTTATTGAAAGGGCTGTGACATCTACAGATTTTTTAATTGGAGTAAAGAAGCAGGTGGTCCTGGTGTTAATGCCCTGGAGATTCCAAGGAGAGAGTATCCTTTGGAAATGGGTTTGAGTTCTCAGGACATGCCTGTCAGAGCACCCGAGCGGATAAACAGGAAAACGGGCACAGCATCCTTGCCTATCTGTTTGGGCAGGAGAGAAAGGGATTCCCCTAGCTTTGTGAAGAGTGCGAAGTGCATGGGCTGAAGTCCGTCATGACACTGCTAAAGGAGGTGATATTTTTCCTTCTTGCTGCTGGTGGTGGTGGGGGGCAGGTTTTGAGGCACAGAAACTGCTTGAGCTGTAGTTATTCCTTCTTCCACACCCGCAGAAGCAACTGAAGGAAGATTTACACTCCCTCTCCCCAAACGCCACTGCAGATCAGGATGTCACCTGTAACTATCCATTCTTCCCCAGACTTGCTCATGCCCAGTGCTAGCTGGGCAAGACAGACCCTGGTTACATTTGGGGAAGATGGAGAGGGCAGGAGAGGAAAGGCAGGAGAGGCTGAGCTGTTGTGAGGAGTGCATGTTGGGTTGTGATGAATGCTATAAACAAACCTGATGAGGTGATCATGCTGTGGCTGGAGAGAGGAAACGATGGCTTTGGAGAGGGATGCCTGAGAAGAATTTTGTGAAAGGGGACAAAGTTGACAGCTGAAGGATGCCAAAGGTTCAGCAAAGCCCCGTGAGTGGGGGAGCATTCCAGACAGAGAGGACAGGAAGGGCCGGCTTCCTTCAGAGAAGAGAGGTTTCACATCTGGGGACAGAAAGAAGCTTGGGGGTGCATGCAGCTGGAGGGAGGAGGGAGTTTAAGGGCTGCTGGCTCCAGCTAATCACTACCCAGTGAGTGGTGGGAAGAAACTTGGCTTTTCTTGTTTTGAGTGGTGAGTTGTGCTTAGAAGAATGAAGGGGGAGTACTGGCTCCTTCTTGTTTATGATTCATCTCTATGCAAACCAGTTTTTTGGAAGGTTGCTCTTTATTAGCTGTTTTAAGGGAAGACACTGCAGCTGTTGGATGTTCTGGAAGGGGCTGCACAGGGTGGGCATGGGTTATTTTGCAGACAACATCACCCGGACTCCAATTCCTACCCAGGTACTGACTAGGTCTGTGTTGTTAGCTATGGCACTTAATTCCTTCTGACCTCCACGCTCTCGTCTTTAAAATGGATACAAGCCATAGATGTCTCAGTAAGGGTTGCGGTACCTCTAAGTATCTACTGCTTAGAAGCATTGAGAGAATTACCGAGGCTGCCCTGTCTGCAGTCTCTATGATGACTTATCACACCAAAGAGCCTGCTAGCAAGTGCTCAAGGGCGTTTGTGTCACTGTGCCATGGCGTTGTGAGCAAAGTGCTTTCCAAAGTGGGAAAGTAAAAAAAACACAGCAAGTGACTGAAATGCATTCTGAAATACGTAGACTCTAGAGCCAAAGGTCGAGGTGAGACGCTACAGGGATGTGGCGTTTCAAAACCAGCTTGTCAGATGGCCCTGGTAAGGTGATACCAGTTCGTTAGAGTTTCCTTGTACAATGGGTCAGCACTTCCTTTCAAATATACTATACATTTAATGCCTGAAAACACAGATACCAACTGGGTTCCCGGCCTAGAACTTAAAATGCTCACTTCCGCCATGGGAGGGCCTGGGTTCAATGCTCATGCATTAGTGTGGATCTATTAGGAAGAAGCGACAGCTCTTGTGGTGGGCCCCTCCCATCCACATGGGAGGTCTAGACTGAGTTTACAAGTGGTGGCTGTCTTCCTTTTCTGAAGATTTATTTATTTATTTGAAAGAGCTGCTCAGAGAGAGAGAGACAAAAAGATCTTTCAGCTGCTAGTTGACACCCCAATGATTGCAGCAGCCGGCTCCGGTCTGGGCTGAGGCCAAGAAGAACCAGGAGTTGCATCGGATCTCACACATGGGCGCAGGGTCTTCCACCAGGATGCAGGAGCTCAAGCACTTGGACCACCTTCTGGTATTTTCCCAGGCCATTATCAGGGAGCCAGGTTAGAAGTGGAGTGGATGGGACTCGAACTGGTTCCCACATGTGATGCCAGCATCAGAAGCAGAAGATTGACTCACTATGTCACTCATTTTCTGTCTGTCCATCTATCACTCTTTATCTCTCAGAGACAAAGATGAGGATTATATGTGTTCTTTGCTTTTTTTAACATCTTCAAACTCTGAAATAATGATACGTTAAACATAAGCTCCCAAGCACATAAATGTGATCATGGTTCCAGCTAAAGAAAATGCGTTGGGATCTTGGAAATGCATCCAGGATCTGGAGCTTTCAGGAGTTGACATGAGATGTGCCGTCAGTGCCATGCACATGGACTTCTAAGCCTGCTCCTGGGGAGGTCGCTGTGTCAGAGGAAAGGGGTGTGTGTGTGTGTGTGTGTGTGTACAATTAAGTGAATGTCTTCTACACTGTGGTCCCACAGATTTACATCTTGGTATCTTTCCCTACCTCTGCCTGAATGCTGTGGATATCCACCTTAGACCCGTGGCAAATCTGGCAATTCTCCCCTTCTCAGCTGCCAAGCAAACGCCCACTTCTCTTCTCAAAGCAACAAGGAAATGAGTCTCTCCACAAAAATCCTTCTTCTTCCTTTGCAGTTTGATAAACTCCTGGCTATTTGGTCAGATCTGATCCTCTCAAGTCTACACGGGATTTAAGAAAACCTTACAAATGGATTTTTCAGCCACCGCTGGGCAGAGCTGGTTGACAGTGCTCTCCCAAAGCCTAGAGGGAGGTAGGCTTTTAACTTGATGGATGAAATTATATCTAAATCCAGTAGATTTGAAACTTCAAAGGCATTTTTCCCTACTTAGGGCATCCCGGATGAAGGGCGTATGCTATTTGTACCAAACTCCCAGGCTCAAGTGGTTCGCAAATTGACCCCTTTGTAATAGGTTAAAGGTTTCCTGCTAGATAACGCTGGTTCATTTTGATTAATTATGTCAGGGAATTAATGTATGATTACTAACTTTTAGCAGACCCTGCTCCCTCTGACCCCGCGCTGCTTGTTTGCGTGGCTGGTTGTAATTTTCGACCGATGGGTTAGAAGAGGTCACTGTGTGGTCAGCATATTTTAAACAAAGGAAGAAAAAGAGAAGCAAAGACCTCCAAATGGAGTGGACATCGCATGCAGTTCACAGCCTTGACGCAGAAGAGCTGTTAAGCATTTAACAGTGGGCTTTTATATATTTGCTCTTACTAATAAAAGATGGCTTGCCAACACAGAGAGTAACCAGGGAAGATGTGGAGAATAATTTAATGGTTAAATGCTAGCCCATAAATTTCACTTGGGACTGGTTTCAATGGCCTAGGACCTTGTTAAAAATTAAATGGCCAAGTGTTGAGTTTTGGATTTTGAGAGGTCAAGAGAATTAAGACAGAAGAATCTTGTTCATGGTGGGAAATGCCACTTCACGACGTGTACTCAGAGACCTGCTCTTAAATTCGAGTCACCCCAACAGGCTAAGTCAGTGACACCTTGCTCCAAATTGTTTTTAATCCATTTGCTTATGTCACTTAAGTGACAAAACTGCTCTGCCTGGACTGAGTGAGGCCAGTGCTGCTGGCATTTTTGGTTCTTTGTTATCAAAAGTTAGGGTTTCCCAATTTTGACAAAACTAAGAATTTTCTCTCCAAAGGATTTCCCTGTTCTTTTGACATTGAGGGTTTTTCTATATAAAATAAGGATTCCATAGAACCCATTATCACCTGGCTGTGACTGCCTGAGACACAATTATAAGGCTTGAAGCGAGAGAGGCCACAGAACGAGAGACATTGTAAGCAAATGACAAGGACCCAGGGATCTAATCCAGGGAACAGAGCAAGCAAGATTATGAGGAGCTGGACGCATCGTCAGGACGAGCACAGGGCTGTGTGGTTTGGAAGTAAATGCTGTGTATCAAAGGACTTGAAATCAGAGAAGTTTAGAAATCAGAAGGACAAAGTATTACAAATGGGGAGGAGTTTTTTAGGTGCTGTATTAATCCTTTAAACATTATAAAACACCCTTTCTAGACCCTTGCATAGAAGGTTATTCGGAAATAAATAGCGATTTAGCATTCAAATTTGGTTAGCTCTGTTCAGAAGCCATTGGAAAGGCTCCGGGCATGCTGACAATTGCTGATCGCCTGTAGCCATTATAGGCAACATAATCACAATTACTGTATTTCAAACAAGCCCCTTTCAAAAATTAGAGGTGTTGATGACTTTAATGGGGACATAGACCATTTGTCTGTTCCATTATTGCAATTACTGTCTGGCTTGGTATCTTCTCCCTGACAGTGGCTAATGTTGTATACTTCAAAGGAAGATATAAGCCCTCAATAATGCACTTATGGTCCAATTCACATCCAGCGCTTCATGTCCCATGAGCTGCCCCACCTTCCCCATGCCCGCGTGTGCGCGGCAGTTGTGACTGTAGGGTTCTACGGAGGAAACGCATTCATGCTGCAGTCGCTCTGGAGCTGTAGGAAGAGACCACTGCGTAGGGAGAGACGAGGCCACAGGGCTGTGGGGTGCTGCACTGGGCAGGCTGCGACTTCCTCACTTACGCCTCTCTATGGCATCCTTGCTCCATAGTGTGTTGAAAGTAAAATTTCTTCTGCTACACCAGCAGCACTTCCTAGGTGTTTGAAACACGAATCCACATAAACAGTCATCTCCTCTTTCAGCTTGGGCCCTTCATTTTCATGTGGAAATCTACATGCCTACACATACACACTTGATAAAGTTTGTGGGCGCCTGACACATGCTGGGATCCCATATGGGCGCCACTGCGTGTCCCAGATGCCCCACTCCCCATCCAGCTCCTTTCATGTGGCCTGGGAAAGCAGTCAAGCAAGGCGCAAAGCCTTGGGACTCTGTGCCCATGTGGGAGACCCAGAAGAAGCTCCTGTTTCGGATCAGCTTAGCTCAGCTCTGGCTGTTGCGGCCGCTTGGGGAGTGAACAAGCAGATGGAAGGTCTTTCTCTTTGTCTCTCCTTTTCTCTGTAATTCTGACTTTCCAACTAACTAACTAAATAAATAAATCTTAATTTGTGAGAAAGTAGAGATAAAAGACACATTTGCTTTGTTTCAAAAAATTGAAATCCATGCATAATTTCATCATAATATGCATTTTCTCACACTTTTAAAATACTGTTTTATGGTTTCCTGATTGTATCCAAATTTCTAATACGTATCTCTCTATATAATATATATACAGACACACATGTGTGTCATAAATATATATATTCCTAAATGTTTTCAAATGACCTATTTTTCTAGGCTTCAGGATAACATAATTTTGAACTATATTAACTCTTTACTGCAGAAGTGATAATGTTTATACCATATTTTTATTTTGTAAAATAAGACGCACATCTACAACCTAGAAGAAGGCTGTGTGAAGCAAGAACTGTAGTACAGCTGGGTGCCTGTCTTCTCTCAAGGCTTCTAGAAAAGGAACAGCCACTTTCCCCACGACAGGCCTCCAGCAGCTTTCCCCACTCAGGCCTTGCACTGCTCAGACACACCGGGCGAAGCTCTCACTATTGGGACTCCATGGCAATGTAGCAAGGTGTCTGCCTCCTTGCTCCAGGTGCTCACGAAGAAGGAGGAGCTGCAAAACCCCAAGCAAACGTGGAGCTTCAGGCATCTACACGGGTCCTCACTGAAGCCGTGATTCAGGATTAAATGAATGACATGGTGTAGAAGTGGCCTGAGCACATGCAGGCAAGTGGAAGCTCATGCTGGTGAGAAGCATCGATTTGGGTGTTGCTGGTCTCTGTTAGCTCTTCATGTCAATGCGTGTTGACCCGGCAGCTCAAATCGGAAGAAAAGGAGCCAGAAATCCTGAAGAAGAGGGAACTGCTTATTTCCTGCTCTCCTGACCTGAAGAAGGTTTTAAGACACGGGATTTTCACTAAAACAAGACCAAAGTCCCAGTCGTCTAACATGGATGAAATTCACCTGATATGTAGGAGCTTCTGTCCATCAGCAACTTCATGCTAAAACATTGAGTTTTCACCCTTAAAAAATGAAGAATGATTACTATGGACTGGATAAACTCTATTTTTAATGACTCCAGCTAACTCTGAGTGTGTGTAGTGTGTCGAACATGCAAAGGGTTATTTTAAGCTACCCTACTGTCTTATACGTATGTGGGATTGTTTTTGTGTGTGTGTGTTTTAAATAAGAGATTGCTAAATGAACTTCTATATTAGACTACCAAGTGATGTTAATCATTTGAAAACATATTAATCTTGGCTTGATAGGTTCACACAAATCTTTTAGAACTTTCACAGATATAACGGCCTTCTAAAACACCAGGTATAGTAATGAACAAGAATGAAATTTAATACTAAACAGTATTTTCATTTCTAAATTTTTTTTTTAAGTTTAGAGGTGACTTTCAACAAAACTTCAAAACCAAATTGGGAAATAGTGAACATAGAACTGTTCTTTTTAATCATGAGTAAAATCTATCACATATGTTCTTTTAAGCAAAGTTTATTAGAAAGAAAGTGCTGCTAGAGTAGCACATGTTAACTCTGACTTGGCAAGGTCAGGCCAGGGCAATAAACCCTTGAACCTTACAAATATGCAAAGCTGACATAAATAACAAATTAAATCCAGCCAGGTATAACACTTTGGCCCGTTGGATGTGAGGTAGAAAACAATTCCAGGGAACAAGAGCCTGTTGATTTGTAAAGAAAACCTGGTCTTACCCTCTTTGTTCACTGCATCTGGGGGTCACTTCACTCCTTCCTGCCGGGAAAAACCTCATAAAATCAGTTCTGGCTGGCGAGTTGTGGGTGTGGAACATTGTTACAAAGGAGCAGGAGGCTTTGGGTGGAACTGACACTAGGTGACACTTGGTGTTCCAAGCCATTGTCAAGTCAAGGAGCCAGGGATGACTCCAAGAAGAGACGTGTCTGAGGACGTGGCCCTCGGGGAGCGGAGTGATTCCTCATTCCAACCCACACAGGAAACAAATGAGCAGCAGAGAAGACAAAACAAAGGTAGAACATACTTGTATTCAAGTTTTTAGAAAAGCATGAAAGTTATTTATTCAGAGGAACACAGAAGACAGGGGTTTGGAAGAAGTAAAAAAAAAAATCTCGCTATGAAATTTATAAGTGAGGAGTGAGATATGTAATTTTTATTTGTGGAGTATATAGTTTTCCTTTGTGGGTAATACAGGAGTTTTCAGGATCATTATTGACTTTCAACGTGAAATACTGAGCTGTTGCAAAAGTTTTGGCCTCTGGAATGTATAATGGATTCAATGTAAAAATCTAGACTGTCAAGCTGTGCAAGTTGGGGGAGGAAGGATTCAGGGCTTGTAGCTTGCTGGCAGGGTTTTGCCATGAGTGTGATTCAGTGCTTTCAGTAACTGTGGTTGGGTAGACACTAGAACCTGCTAGAGGGAAGTGACACTTCTGAATGTTACCGCTGAGAAGGGGCTATTCTTCGGTGGCCACTACAAAGGTGGTTGGTTTGATTGTCCTTCTAAATCAAGTCTGTGTTTGTTGGCAGGGAACAGTAGAGGATTCTGTCCAGGTCTTTCTCTGAGGGGAAGAAGACATTTGGCAATTTGACAGAGGGGGAGAAAGACATGATTCACCTGTATGTGTCAATGTAATTTCAAGATGTTGGATTTTGAACTGTGAAAATTACCTATGAAATGGTTTATGAGCCTCTTAGCGAACCATGAAATTGAAAATGTTTGCTTAAATATTTTTACGATTCATATTGGGTAGACTTTTATCTAATTGATAGTCTCTTGCATTTGGATAATGACATCTTCTCCTTTGTGGGTGCATATTTAAAATAATATTTAATGTGACCACCAAAATGAAATGTCATCCAACATTTCAGACAAAATTTGAAAAGCAGTGCCCCCAAACACTGAGGACTGCGGAAATCGTTGTGGAAATGCAGGTGACAGATTGAGCAGTTTCTCTGCTATGCCAACTCGTGTCTAATGAGGTGGAACAGTCACTCTCTTAACATCAAGACAGAAAAGAAAGAGGTGTTTTTTTGCAGTTGGTCCAATTTAAGGGCAAGAAGTTTGGCAAAGGCCTGCGCAGAAATAAAACACACTGCAGCATTATAAATATACCAGTAACGAGCAAACAGGCTGGGTTGGAACCCATGGGCGTTTTCAGAAACCTGGATGTTATAATGATATTCCACTGCAAATTTGTTTCTGATTTGTACTCTTCCTTTTATTTTTAACAGTTGTGGGATGTGTCCTCCAGTGGTATCAAACACATGTTTTTAAGTGAAAAGGCTACTATTAAAGGTACGTCAACTTTTTAACTAGACAAAAACTGACTATATAGATCTCAAATTTTTGCACCAAAATAAATTTATTTTTAATTCCATTCTCCAATTTATTTTGGAAGCAACCTCCTATGAGGTAGTCTCTTTGGAGTGCAGAAAAGCAGTGACTCTTCTGTGTGAAGTTACAGTTTATAATGAACTCTAAATAACTCAGTTTTAATGTCTATTGTGTTTCATGGTTAGGCTGAGTAGGTTAAGTTTTGTAGCCTTTGGTCTACATACCTTGCAATTTTCTGGAAGAAGAGGGTATTAGATTGAATTTGGTCTTGAGATATTAACTTGGGTAGCAGTAATTTTAAAGTTCAAAACAATGTATTTAGGAGGTGGGGATATGGGCATTCCAGTTTGTCCTCAGCCTCTCCCTTCTCTGTTATCTTACACCAGGGCACTTTTATAAGTCACTTGAGGTCCCATGGCTCGATGCAGACTGCAGAACTTCAGTCCTGTTCTCAGGCCTGATGTGGACTAATTAGGTAAGTCTCCCCTCCAACCTCCAGGTAGTGTTCTTGCTTCTGGGAAAACTGGTTAGCTGACAAGTTTCATGTCAAGTTAATCTCAAGTTATTTTGGAAAAAATAAAATAACCTTGCTCCTTGCTATTCTGTTGCTCACAGGTGGGGGGTGACTAGAGAACAGCAATTCAGGGAAGCTTGTACAGCAAGCCGAATCATAAAATATATCACGACCTTATTTATTTTTGGATTCTGTGGATCCATGGGTGTTGTTTGTAAGTCTCAAGGACTAAAGGATTAGGATGTGTAGAAATATGTCTGTATTACTAAGCAAGAAGGCTTGTTATACTTGTCTATTCATCTTGGCCTCAGGGCACATACTCCTGAATTGTATTAAATATTATATGAAAATGTTTGTTTAAAGACCTTTCAAGTGACAGGTTATTAAATGCCAAATCAAATGGCAAGAAAATTCAACATCAGTCTTGTTAGTGGCTCACTCAAAAGTGGAAGGTGGTGACTCCAAAGCAAACAGACAGGGAAATAATTCTCAACTTTTTTTGGAAAGTTGAGGGGAGCAGCTTTTGAATCCATCCAGGGCAACTGAAATTGGCAAAAGTCCGTGTATTTCTAAGTACACTGAGAAGGCATAAACTTGACTTCTTGTTACACGTTGGTAGCTAACTAAGCTTACATACTGGTCTGTGAGACAAGCCCACCACTTCAGACTATTAACCTGGGCATGCATAACAGAGTAGCAATACAAACAGCTAACAGTGACGGGAAAGGAACCCTCTCGTTCCCTCCATTCTCTAATTTGTTTGCATTCGAATACTTTGGCCTTTTGGAAAATATCTTTCTTTAGCCCAATAATGGGTCCGCAGAAATGCCTTTATTGCCACAAAGCCGTCTCCCAGCGGAAGGTCAGTGGAGAAACGGAATCGGTTTAGAACTCAATGTTGTAACTTACTCGAATGAAAGACTTTTCTTAAGGTGACATTAAGATGAAATATTTAAGATAAACTGGAAGATTTGACTGGAAATTCACAATGGCTCTCTGAAATAGTCTTCCCTGATTTACAGATCCTCAATTTTCAATTTATGAGCTGAGACCAGAGTATACCACTAGAGGATGAGAATAGAGTAGTCATATTAGAGGCAGCTCATATATCCTAAAGACAGACTTTGGAAGAATTAGAAAGTATAATAAAGTGCCTGTCCCTTTAAGACAGGCCCTGGCTCACTGCCAATTTCAAACCTAAAGCATTAGATATTTTTAAAGCCCTTAAAACTGTCACTTTCCCCCTAGACTTTTTGTCATCTCTAAATGAAAAAACAGTACCAGAGAGATTTGCCCGTATTGTTTCCAGTCTCCTCAGGATATTTTTGAAAAGTAAATATTTATGACCCACAATCATTTTCGGCTGAGGTTAACGAGCCCTCCAAGTACAAACGGAGGCATCTGGAAGGCGGGGGACCTGGCCTGCACGCCCAGGCGCTCCTGTGCACGGCGGTCATGCACACCAGGCGGCTGCAAGTGCGCATCGGCACACTTTGTTTGTCGCTTTCTGCAAGAGCCCTTAGACAGGATTTTGGGAGGGGTCAGCTAACGACCCCCATGGGCTCAGAGGAGCTTACGTTTAGCTGAAAGGCCGCAGCACCAGCAGCCTTTTCCTAAGCCGTTGCCCTGCGCGGACTCCTAGGCGTGGATGCCTGCATGCTAGCTTCCTAACTCTCCACTTCCGCTCCTGATTCTGTGGAGAAGCTTCCAGAACGTAATTCCTGTTAGACAACGATATCAAAGCTTCTGCCCGCGACATCTGGCTAGCAACTTGTCCTGAGGAATGTTGGGATTTTATTCTAGGAAATATTTCATCATTGATCCATGTGGAAGGAGACACAGTGAAGCTAGTTTTTGTAAGGTAGGCTGGCTCAGCCACTTGCCTGTAGATCCTGGTGCTCAACTCTTAGGGCAGCAGGTTGGAGTTCTGCGGAAATTTTAGCTGGACTGGTCACTAATGGCTCATCCTTTCTTAAGCGTTGGCTTTCCTGCCTCAGCACACTAAAGCTGCAAAGGCTTGTGAGGCTTCTGTTATTGCTAACACACTTAAATATCGAATAGCACTATACATGTTTTTGGAAAAGACCTAACAATGCTACCTATTTTTTTTTTTTTTTTGAGATACAACGTCATGACACAGGACTTACATTGAAGACTCTCTGGGTGCGTGCAGTTACACATGCGTAAGTGGAGTCACACGATTATTACTGAAGTTAAGATTTATAAAAGTGGCTCCAAGTAAGAGATGATTTACATGACTTGAGTGTTTTTTTTTCCTTATGAAATACTGATTCTATAAAATCAGAAAGGACCCGACTTTGTCTTTCTGCCCCCAATATCACGTGCTCGCACAGGGACTTCAGCAGTCTGCCGGACACATGTGAGCAACGGAGAACAAGTGGATGTAGGCTCACCATCCTGGAGTTCACCGGAAGCCCCTTGGCTTATGCCAATAGATCCTTGGAAAGAACTAGGTCCCATGGTTACTTCCACTTTTAAGAAGGCCTGAAAAGTAGGATTTCATTATCAGGAACACATTCAAAATTTTATTAGGAGGAAATAAGGTGAGAATGAACATTGAGTGGACAACAGGAAATTAATGCTGTAGCATGTCTTTATTTGCCAATGGCAGTATAGAAGGTGGGCTCACATACAGACTCTTTGGGTAAATGCCTATTTATTTAGATTTATTTGAAAGACAAAGCAAAAGAGACAGAGGGATCTGCCAGCTAATGGCGTGATTTCCTTAGGAGGCAGCAGGACCTGTTCATCTTGAGTTGAGATTAGTGAGGGGTCACAGGGGTGCACGCACGGATTTCTGCGCATGGAGAATGCTTTGGGCTCAGCTGTTGGGAAAGCCAGTAGGGAGTGGTCCACGGAGCGTACACGAGGGAGAAAAAGACAGTAAGGACTTCATGGAAGAAAATATTCTAATTGGCTGACATTATGGCATTGCAGTTTGTTGCAGCCTGCATTGTCGTCACCCTGCTTGGTCCACTTCCAGCTCAGTTCCCGGCTAATGTTCTGGAAAAGCAGACCAAGTACCTGGTACCCTGCCACCCGAGAGGGGCATCCAGAAGAAGCACCTCCATTCAGCCTGGCTTGGCACTGACATTGTGGCACCTGGGGAGCGAACCAACAGGTGGAAGATCTCTGTCTCTCCCTCTCTCTTTGTAACTGAACTTCAAAATAAACAATTCTTTAAAAAAAGAAAAAGATATTTCATAATTTTTCTTAAATGGTAGCAAAATATTAAAAGAGATCTAATTAGAATGTTTTTATTTACTGCATTCATTTTATAGCCTGTAAAGTTTATTAATATTTATTGTAATGCTTCAATAAATTCATTTTACTTACAAAAGCACTCTTGGTTTTGAAGATTGTTAAAGGAATTATTCAATGCCTGTCTTTTGTTTAAGTCCTGTGAAACTTATAATGCCATCTAGTGGTAAGTATCCTGATCTGTAGACACCAGATCTAGGGGTTCAGAAACATGGGGTGACCAGTGACAGAATCTCTATTGAAGCCAGTCATGTTGGGGCTAGCAGTGTAGCCCATTTGGGATGCCACCACTGATGAAGCCACAATCCCACGGGTTCACTGGTTATGTCCCAGCTGGTCCACTTTGGGTACACTTCACTTTTAAAAGCCTTAGAAAAACAGTGGCTGGTTGAAGGTCCTGGCTTCCACCACGCTCAACCCCGACCATGGAGATCACTTTGGGGTGAACCAGTGGATGGAAGGCCTCTTGTTATATGTCTTTCACACTCTCTCTGTAATTTTGAGTTTCAAACCAATCAATAATGAATACAATTAAAAACAAAATATCAACAAGTGCTGACTACTGCCATCTGTAGACCTCTTAGGTTTTTCATTCCCTTAGAGTTTGAGGCAAAAGTATGAAGATTCCATAAAATAATGAGATACACAAGCCTAGGATTTCATAAACAAAATAAAAATGCATAAGCATGCAAACCCGTGGACTTAGAAATGTTGGATCCAATTGTGAATGAAGTTGTGAAAGTGGCAGTCCATCCAATGCGTTCAGAAGAAAAGATGGGACCTGCTTGAAGTAGGAAAGCCATTTTCAAACAGGATAAAAATGTGAGCTGTCTTAAGTTATGAATGACTTGGATCCTGGGTCTCTATATTTGTATCTCTGGATAAAGTAGTTGAAGATTTTAAGTAACAGATCAGTATGATCAACGTAAGCGAGGAATCATTACACAATTATTTTATCTTAGCAGGGAAAAATTCTGTAATTTAAGACAACCCTTAAAAAGAGGAGCAAGAGAGGGAGAGTAAACGGGAAGACATGGAGAATAAGAATGCAACAGGAAATGAGTAAAAAGTGTGGGTTAGAAGAAATGCTATTAAGTACTCTAAAAACTTCACAGAAAGTTTGAATTGGGCGAAGCTAATCTAGATGGACAGTTGCTAAGCTGACTCATTGGGACCTGTTCTATGCCTGTAGAAGGCCATTCGATTTAAATGGCTCTCTGAGGTATTGGCCGAGGTGAGAAGCAGGAAGGGAGAGTTCTGCAACTTTTTATTGTTAAATAAGCCAACAGTCATTCAGACCACAATCAAATTCAATCCGTGTGAGCTCAGCAATGTTCGGAACACACACCCTCTCGCACCCAAAAGGCAATGATCACGGCACTTTCTAGAGTAAAAAGTAACTGAGGGTGAGTTATTAGCAAAATAAAATGACTATACTCAGAGGTTACCTACAACTGGAACACAGATAAACAACAAGCATTACATCCGTTTAGTGAAATCACCAAACCAGGAAAATGTGGAAGAGTGAAGCCTGACCCTTGGATGAGCTCCAGGGTACTTTGCTCCAGGAGAGAGGAGGAATGAGACAGAGGGCTCATTGGTGACTGTCATTGAATGTTTAACGTTAGGTGACTCCATCTTGCTTTCCCCTGAAAATCAGGAAATAACTGAGTGATGCTCAGAATGGCATGCTGCACTCAATTGCTCACTGAACAGCAAAAATTGAGTTTTGGATGAACTGGGAAAATGCCTGAAAGACAAGTTAGTCCTGCCCTCTGTGAAAGCAGAGAAAATGGAAGACTTGGGAGTTTCATTGGTGAATGGGTGTCAACTCTACACACTGCACTGTGTGCTCCAACAAGAGATTTGTGGACATCTGTCCTAATTTTGCACATTTATTAAGAGTTAATTGTTGGAATAATGGTTAGAAAAGTCCTTGACGAATGAACCGACTGTCTACTTCACAGACAAAAGGCCACAGGAAGCAATGATGTTCAACATGTATACGGCGGATGACAGGATCTTTGCTGTTCCAACAATATTGGCATGTATGTTACAACCTTCTTCTCCATGACAAATCACCTTTACAGTTAATTACTTAGTATCTTAGCTACTTGATCACACAGATGATAAATTAATCATCCTTTGTTATGCTGCACACATTCCCTACACTCTTGGTCAGAACCTGTCCTTTTTTGATTATTCAATAAAAAACATTCACTTGTGTCCTAGCAGCTAAAGTCCTCCCCTTATACGTGTCAAGATCCCTTACACATGCTGGTTCTAACTCCAGTGGCCCCGCTTCCCACCCAGTTCCCTGCTTGTGGCCTAGAAAAGCAGTCGAGGACAGCCCAAAGTCCTGGGACCCTGCACCTGTGTGGGAGATCCTGAAGAGGCTCCTGGCCTTGGATTAGTTTAGCTCTGGCCATTGTCACCGCTTCGGGAGTGATTCGTCGGACAGAAGATCTTCCTCTCTGTCTCTCCTCCTCTCTGTATCTGTCTTTCCAATAAGAATAAAAATAAATGCTTAAAAAATTTGCTTGCCTCTGGAATTGAAAATCATCATCTTCCTTCTGATACAAAGGAGTTCCATTTTCAATAACTCAGGAATGAGTCATATTTAGGGTTCCTCCAGGCCTTTACTCTGTAGGGCTGTAAGCATTGGGAGGAATGCTCCTTCTTGCCCCGACAAGGGAGGGAGTGTGCATCTTCCCTTCCTGGTGGAGCGGGGATTACACGTGGCTGTTCCTGTCCTCACACAGATCCTTCCATTCTCTTTTCCGCCAGTGGAGCCCTTCCTGTAGATTAGCAGACAATGCATCTGGAGTGATGTGAGATCATCCACGTTTGTGGGAAATCTGAAAATCAAACCCTAGTCGTCTTACAGTCAATCTGGCTGCACAGACATTTGGATAAAGTTTAAACATCAACCACAACACAGGGCTGATGACTTTCCAAACAGGGAGGATAGGAAAATTCCTTTTCAGGCTGGGGCTGGACATGCCTCTGTCTTGCTTTCAGCACCCCAAAGATTGCTGTTGGCAGAAGGCCCTTCAGCTTGTTTTCTCTTCCTGTGGCCATAGGAGTTCACCAAGCCCTTGGAAGCGTGAACAGAACACACAGCTAGTTTGTTCGCTGTCTGAAAAAAATCAAAGGTGTGAAAACACAATGCCGTGGACTAAGTGGATTGCACCTCAGTTCCTGGTGCCTGTGTCCTCCGAGACGAGCTGATCAGTGACAAGCGCCAGGGCAGGACAAAGCAATGTACTTGGCATTTGGTTAACAGTTGTCAGTGCAAGAGAAAAGGCCAGGATGCTTGAAAAACTACTGACATGGTCGCAAGTCAGTCTTTGGTATAGGCCATGTGACTGAGCAAATGTAAAACTAGTACAATTAGACTTCACTGAACTGAACTTCACTACTTCAAACCAGTGACTCTCAGGCCTGGCACGGAGTGTAACGGTTAAGGTCCTCGCCTTGAATGCGCCAGGATCTCATATGGGCGCTGGTTCTAATCCCGGCAGCTCCACTTCCCATCCAGCTCCCTGCTTGTGGCCTGGGACAGCAGTTGAGGATGGCCCCAAAGCCTTGGGATCCTGCACCCACATGGGATACCCGGAAGAAGTTCCTGGCTCCTGGCTCTGGATCAGCACAGCACCGGCAGTTGCAGCCACTTGGGGAGTGAATCATCGGATGGAAGATCTTCCTCTCTGTCTCTCCTCCTCTCTGTACATCTGCCTTTCCAACAAAAATAAATAAAACTTAAAAAAAAAAAATCAGTGACTTTCTTTTTTTAAGGTTTACTTATTTCTATTAGAAGGGCAGATGTACACAGAGAAGGGGAGTTAGACAGAAAAGATCTTCTGTCCTCTGGTTCACTTCCCAGATGGCCACATAGCCACAAATGAGCTGATCTGAATCCAGGAGCCAGGGGGAGGCTCTTCTGGGTTTCCCATGAAGGTATGGGGCGTAAGGACTTGGGCCATGCTTGGATGCTTTCCCAGGTCATAAGCAGTGAGTTGGCTGTGAAGTAGAGCAGCCAGGAGACAAACATATACGTACCCATATAGAATGCTCATGTTTGAAGGTGGACAATCTGCTTTATTGGGCCACTGCACCAGCCCTTAAAATGTAAATTTCTAATATATTTATTTTGAAAGATGGCAGGCAGGGCGGTGGGAATAAGAGATGGAGCACACATACTCCTGCATGCTGGTTCATTCCCTGAATACCCAGAACATGTGAGGCTCTGTCAGGCTGACGCCAAGGCCAGGAAGCTCATTCCAGTCCCCATGCCAGCAGCGGGACCAAGCTGCATCCCCACATACAGACTGTCAGGAGGCTCATCAGCAGAAGTCCTGAAACAGGGAACAGAACTGGGACATGACCTAAGTAACTCCAACAGGAGACCCAGACATCTTCACCATCACGGGGGACAATGGCCCCTTCTCAAACTGTACAATTTGGGATGAAAACAGAAATGTGATGTTGCAGGATGAATGTGAAATCAACGGGCAATGCAGAGTCACCTTGGGAGTCAGCACACAGCCACAACTTCTGTTCAAACAGAGCTGATGCTCCGTCTTGCTGAATAGGGCTTGTAGGTTTCTGTCTGTCTGTCTGTAGTGACTTTGAGAAGAGGCTCATGAGACCCAAAACAGGCTCTGACATAGTGCTGAGGGATGCGAGTTGGCACCAGTATAAAGTTTCTGGAGAACGGCTTGCTCGTAGGCAGTAGGAGCCTTAAATTAGTGCATGCACCACATCAAAACTCAAATTTCATTACTTATCCCAAGGAGATAGTCAGAATATATGCAACAATTGCAGAGAAAATATTTTCTCTTTTCCCCTTATGTGGAAAGAATTATTCACAAACATGGAATTCAAAATCCAAGTCCAACACAATAGGCTGGGATTTTTCCATCTGAAAGAACACTTTTACAGCAATTGGGACATTTGGTTCAGAATGATATTTTGTGAAAATATGTTTTTAACAATATACTATTAAACTCAGGCATGAATAATGAAGAAATGGTACCAAAATGGCAAAAGCACTTGATGGATATCTTTTGACATAATTATGTTAAAAATGTAAAGCTATGGATCTCCTAACGGCTTGGTTACTAGTTAAAAAAAAATAAAAAGTTGAAATAGCAAAGGAAATGATGATAGTTATAGGCCCTTGAACTTATTTTTGCTTATACTGACCCTCTTGGTTTACATTTCAGCATACTGAAATATCATCAAACAGAATCTATGTGAAAGAATTATAGGAAGGATTATCTTAATGATGATATTTGATAGTCATTTCCAGAAAAGCAAATAATTAATAACCATCCCAGAGAATATTCTGAGATTTTTTTGAGTAATGTTGAAGAATTTTCATGTTATTAATATTAAAAAGTGAATTTTTGATGATTTTTTCTTGTTAATGTTATTCATTCTTAGTAGGTCCCTAAGTTTACAGAAATTCTTTCAGTAAAATTCATTAGCACTTTTTTTGAGAAAATTTGAAAAATAATCGTTGATTCTTTGACCAAGAGTTAGAAGTTGGATTTAGAAGAAATGAGGAAGCATACTAGTTCAATGCATTTAAATGTTTAGACAACAAATTATTTATTTTTGGTATAGAATCAGAGAAACCAAAAGCGGAACATTTTCGATCTTCTCTCTTACTCCAATATTAAAACTTAAAAAGTCGGTCTCAGTGCTGGTGTAGCAGCAAAGTCCGAGCGACTGCTTGTGAAATTGGCGTCCCACGTGAAGGCTGCTTTGGGTCCCAGCTACTGCAGTTCTGTTCAAGTTCTGTGCTCATGCAACAAGAAACAGTGGGAGGTAGTCGGAGTTCTCACACTGATGTGGGTGACCTAGATTCAACCCCAGGCTCCTGCTTGGTTCTGGCCCAGACCTGGTGGCCATGGTGGCCATTTAAGGAATGATCCAGCAGATGGAAGATCTCTTTTTGTCATTGCATCTCTCCCTGTCTTTCTGTAACTCTGTTCTCCAAATAAATAATTCAATCTGTAAAAATTTTGAGAAAAGTCACTCTTAATCATGAACTACAGCGAGTGACTCTGTGCCTCCATTCTACACATTTAATTACGTTTGAAATTTTTCCCACAAGTCGACTATGTAGGTACAAGTTTTGAAAGAGTTTCTGAGGATTTGTTATCCCACAGAGAGACTCACAATTGGCTATTTATTATGGTTTTAGGCCAATTACTGAAGAATTATTTCGTGGGTGTTTTAAACAGCTTGAATTAATTTGAACTGCAGTGTAGAATCGCATGTAGTTAAAATATAAACAAACACTGATATTCTCTAGCTGGCTGTCTTCATTACCTTCCTCCAGGCGTCACCAACGATAAAAGGAAATGCTCTACAAAGCTAGATTTGTAGCAAGACTTTTTACCTTTTGTTTGTTTTTTAAATTCTACCTCCCACAAATAAGGGAGAACACGTGACCTTTGTCTTTCTGGGACCAGCTTATTTCCCTCAACATGGTGTCCTCCACCTGAGTCCATTTTGCTGCAAATAATAGATTTCATCATGTTTTGTAGCTGAATAGTTTTGTGAACCTTTGTTTTATATCTCTGTCAAACCGGTGGTTAAGGATGTTATGCTTTTACAGTTTCAATGATCCATGTTTACTACGAAATTTACCATACATGAGTGAAATTATCACTTTTCTGTTCCAAACATATGTCATTATTATTAAAGATTTATTTGTCTTACTTGAAAATCAATGAAACAGAAAGGGCTTCTTCTGGGTCTCCCACATGCGTGTAGGGGCTTGAGGACTTGAGTGATCCTCTGCTTCTTTTCCAGGCAATGGTAGGAGCCCGTGGCTCCTTCCTTGGGAACAGCCCAGCTCCAGCTGCTGCAGCCATTTGGGGAATGAAGCGGCAGACAGGAGATCTCTTTCTCTCTCTCTGAATAAGAAGTGGAGCAACCAGGACTCGAACTGGTGCCCACATGGAATGCTGGTGCTGCAGGGGAAGGATTAGTCAGCTAGGGCATCACGCTGGCCCCATTTAATCATTACTGATAACCAATGTCTGTATTCACACAAATCTAATGCATTTTTGTGTTTTTACTTGTTAATTTTGTAATTTAGAGAAATATTGAGCTTTTTTACTGTGATTTAAATTTATGTTATCTCAAAAACTGAAAAAAGAGAAAAAGGAAAGATGGTGGAGAAGGAAGTAGGAAGAAAGGTCAGGTAGGGAATATCATGACGTTATTCTGAAAATCACAGACTCTTAAAAAAAATTGAATAATTATAAAAAACAAAACATATAAAGGGAATGGTTCACATCCAGTTGGCCATCCCATTCAGGGACAATGCCTGTAGCAAACCTTAGGGCTGGTGTTTTTCAGGTATATTTGTAAACCATGATTTAATCCACAAGCCGTTGTGGGGCACAGCTTCCTGTGTTCATGGAGATTACAAGCCAGCAGAATCTAGGCCACACTCTGCGTTGCGGAGCTTGCATGAATACAGATCATCCAGGTTAGCTGACTGACAACTCATGACTTCCCAGGTAGGTGAATGATCATTTGGTGTAGGATTTGCTTCTACTGCTTTAAACACATCAGGCTAGTATCCCGGAGTATTCTAGATTGAACCTGCTCTAGGTCTGCCAGGTGTCTTCCAGGTTGCATAGTGATGTCTTGACGACTTCCACTCAGGTTCTCATCCCACTGACCTGTGTTGGAGCACAACTTGTGGTCCTGACTTCACACTGTCTTTCTGTGCCGTGTGATGACATGCCATAACACAAGTACTTTAAATAATACATGTAGATCACAGAACTCCAACTCCAACGGCAGTGCAAATGTTGTGCAGCCTTAGTAAGCTGTTTCTCAAATGTACTTGCACAGCAGGCATCATCCGCAGCCACGGAAACAGAGACAGGCACGATTTCACAGATGCAAATTATAACGGATCCTGTCACTGACATGTGTCAACAAATAGCATTCCTTGGACATTGCAAACCATCTCCTGATTGCCGTTTCTGCTAGGAATGAAGCGGATGAGCACGGGTGCACAGGCTCTCTGAGTGGAGTGTCTGAAGTTGGCTCCCCGAGATCATCTCGTTCAAGGAGACAATGTGATCATTCCTAGTTCAACACAGCTTGGACTCCACTCTGTAGTCACGTTGGCCTTTGAGAGTCTTGCAGTTCAGCATCCCTGCCATAAAGTGGGAGAGCTGACATTCTTTAGGACCTGGGGGAGTTGTTGTGTTCCACTGGAATGTGTTGAATGGCTTGTAAATTAGGGTCCCTAATGAAAACTCGCTGGTGTCCAACTGGAGCAATCATCTGGTTAAAATCAGGCAGTAATTCCACTAATTTTACTGCCCTTCTCCCAGCCCTCAACGCCTCATTTAGGAAAAAATGTTTATGTTCCCCTCAAAACACCTGCATTTTAACTTTGGTCCCCCAAGCAATTATGGTATTTCATTTTTATTTATTTATTTATTTTTTTAGTTCTCTCTGTTGTGAATGAAGCATTCCATTCTTTTGTAAGATCTAAGTAAATAAAATCAACCCTGAAATCTGTAACTGTAGGCATTCTAAGTTGTCATGTGTTTTTGTACACAGAGCCGAGTTTGGCAGCTGTTGCCCAGAACCCTTCACATGTTTTTCAGAAAAGAATGGTAAAGACCTTCTCAGAGAAGTTGACATTGTGACTAAATGATTTCAGGTTGAAGACACGGTGCTGGGAATGCAACCCTTAATTTAAAGCCGTGGTTCCTATCAAAATTTAGTCCTATCAAGACTCCTCACATTTTTGTCAATTTAATGTGATTCAAGAAAAGATAACTCAATGACAACGTTGAGAACGGAGCGTGGAAGTCTTTGACACTCCCTTTTATCTGCATGAATTAACACAGCATTACCTGGTGTTTCAGTCTTTCTGGTTCTAATTGTTCAAATTGCTTGAATTTTCTGAAAATAGGTGCAAACTTTCTCTCCAAGTTCAGTAAAAATTCCTCACTTTGTTTTACATTTTGTTCTTGATACAAAACAGAGGGAAAGGCCTTTGGAGTAACATGTACACAAACCTCTCTATTTGATTCCAAAGCATCACCTTTCCTCCACCCCTTCCAACCACCCTGTGTCTGGGAAACATCTGTGGGCTGGGTAGGCATTGTGGGTAATGACATGCAAATGAGCCCACCAGTTAACAGAATTTCCTTGTCCAATAATGGAATTGGACCAACATGTAGGTTTTTAAATTGGAGCCAGACTTTCCCAGGCCAGATGTGCAAACAAGAGCACGTGTTCCTGGTTTCAGGGACTGAAGCAGCAATGCCCTGTGGGGGTGGGGAGAAAGACGGAAATCATGGGGTAGGCTTTTAAATAGAGAACAAGAAATGTCCAGGAAAAGCCCCTTGGGTTGTTTGCAAGGGCATCACATTTTGCTATTTATGAATATGTGTTAGTTGGGGAGAGTCACCCATGACATCTGTCCCTTTCATGTCCTCCGAGCCTTCTGGCTCAGCCCCTGGATGCTGGCAGCCTGGACCTGACTGCCCCATGAGCCACTCCCGGAGATGGGCTTCTTCCCTGGGACCTGAATGATGTGTCCCCAAAGAGCCAAATTTAGTCACCTGGAGAGGATCTTCTTTTTCTTGATTTACCTTCCTGCAATGCGGAATGGGATGCTGACTCACGTATTGTGTCTTGTGCCTTCCATGGACCAACTTTAAAATCACAGGGCGCCCCCGAGAAGGAGAATCTAGAATCGAGCACAGCTTCTGTCACCACCAAACACAAGGTGCTTCAATAGCTGGTTTTGACTGCATACTAGGAATGGGTCATGCATGCGGTTGCTGGAAGTTCCTGAAAAAAACTAAAGAAAGGATCCTAAATGATCTTGACCAAAATTTGGCTTTTACAAAGTGGCTTGAAGTGGGGGTTTCAAAGCTTTCTTTTTTGAAGTGAAAAGATACCTTGCCTTTTTTTTTTTTTTTTTTTTTTTTGGTAAATGTAAGCCAAGAAAGTACTATATTATGGATGTCACGATTAATGATCATCAGGCAAGGAAAGCTCACTGAGGATCATAAAATGAGCCAGCATTTGGCTGTGCTTCTCAGGGATGATGGATATATTTAACTGATGGCTATTGCATTTATCAGGGTCAGTTAGCATAATGAAAACATATTTTATTAGGCTGTTAAAGGGATAAATTGTTTTCATATTTATTCATCTGTTCCCAGGGCTAATTTCAGGGCTTCTAAAACATGCTTTTCATGTTCCTAGAGTGAACAGCTAAATAAATAAAGCATTAGTGTGAGAACAGAAGGAACCGTCATAGACCTAACACAGTTCTTTTCACTAAAGGCCTGAGTAATGATTTTCTGACTTTATGCTCATCATCCACTGTCAATGGTCATCAGAATTCCAAACCTAATAAAAGTAAAGTTAGAAATTATGCATCGGGAAGAATATAATCAAGATGGGTTTTTTGATGTTTCTTAAAACACAAATAAATATAATTCCTATGCATTGCTTAAACTAAGATGCATTTTGCTTCCATTTATTGCTAAAGTGTATTTGCATGGTCTAAGGAATACGAAGAATCTGGAAAATATCCATTTCATTTTGCCTGTTTAAAATGCATCAAGGTTCCCAATTAAATGGGAGCTCTTAAGCACTGGCTCCCAAAGCGTATTTCAGATTTAGAACATTTTGGAGTGGAAAAATGAACAGAAGAGGCAGCACCCCTTGTGCCCCTGCGTGATGGAGTCCTCGTGTTGATTCAAGTTCTGGATTCATAGCTGACACCAAAATTCAGAGTTGAATCTTTAAAGGGATTGTCAGGCTCGCTCTGGGGTTGCCAGGAGTCCGCTGCTCATCACCTCTCTTATCCCTTGTGGTCCTGGATGTACTAGCATCAGCTGTAGCCAGCACAGAGATGTCCCTGTGCCCACGCAGCGAGGATTATTCCTCATGTCCTGGTCTGCTCTGATTCAGTCACTGACTCCTTCCGTAACCTGCTACAGAAATGCTGTTTTATTATTTTTTGATTGGTTCTCTCAGTCCTGCTGACTTTCTTCTCCGCTTAATGCTTACAGTTTTAATGAGCACCTTTGCTTGACCCTTTTCTCTGCCATGCAAAAGGCTTTTACCGTCCACTAAAAGAGGCATCTTGTTTTGGATGCCCCTTAGGTAGGTATGTCAGAACTAGTACAAGTAAAACAGACACTACGGGGCATTCCATGCTCAGCAAGCAGCCTCTTTCTTCTTCCCGCTCTCATGTGCACTTTGACCTTTCTTCCTCACCTGTCATGTCTCTGAGACAGTGTGTTCCGTCAGCTCACTCAGAACTACTATCAAGCAGCTCCTCCACCATTCGCACGTTTCCACACTCTGAACATGCTCATGTTATTGGTTGCAACAGAATTTATATCTTGCAACACCCGTTTATCTCTTGATCTTGGTTTTTTTTTTTCCTCTAAAATGATGTGGATTGTGTATCTGGACAAAATAGGCGTTGTTTCTTTCCTGCTTTCTCCTGGATGAATGGCAGAGATCGGACAACTGGAGCGTCATGTTTAATTCAGATAATCTCTTGCCACTTCTGGTTTGTACTGTCATTTACCACAATGATCCCCTTGTCCCCGCTTCCCAGCACAGTGGCACTGCTCCTTCCTCCAAGCTCTCTCTGTTTTTCTCGCTTGACAGTAGCACTGGAACTCAGGACAACTAAAATATTTCTTGGGTAAAAAGATCTTAAAGGGCAAGTGTAGTTAGTATACTACCATTTTCAATTAACTGTCAGCAATCTGAAGAGGGCACACGTAATAAGAATCGTTATTGATGGAAGAAAATTATCCCTGAGGCTTTACAGTAAAGTTTAAAAAAAAAAAGTAAAATAAGTTGGCTAGGAGGGCTCAGGTATAGAGGAGCTGTCTTCTATGCCAAGAAAAACACATGTAAATTAGCGAAGGAAACATGTATAATTGGCCAAAGGACAAAATTGGATAGGAAACCCACAAGCAAAGTGATGACTCCAAAAGAGAGTGTCAAGTTGCAAGGATGTAGACGCTGATCTGCCGACACATCTAGGCCGTTGCAGTATTTGACATCCCCCTCCACACTGCAGTGGCTGCAATCTAGGCCACAATTTACATTTTACATTTGTGTTAATTCTGGAATTGGGTAGTGGATGTGTTAGGGGCGGTAGATTAGAGAGAAACAGACCGAGCAGTAGCAGCAGAGGAACAGGCAGGCATGCAAAATGTGCAACAAAGGGCAGATAGAAGTATTTGCTTCAGCTTTAAACCAATGTGTGTGTAATTAACAGCTCCAATTCATGATTTAATTTCCCCAACATATTACTTTTTATTGCAAACCCTTCATGGAGCATTGTGAATTGGCTGTAGCTCAGAAAGATGCCGCAAGACGGGTCTGACACAGTTCCCTGCAGTTTCTCGTGACTGAATTTGGTGGCAGATCAAATAGCAAAGAGCTCAGATCCCCACTTGACCTCGGTAGCAGCATGATGGTGACATCAGAACAGCCGCCCGCATTCTTGCTGTGATGACACTGCGTGGGGACCAGGACACATTCGGGACTCGTGGCTTGTTTTCTGTTTCATTATGAGTCTCTCTGCTAAGATCACCTGCAACTGCCCATTAGCACAGCTTGTAAAGGGATCCATGCAAAATGAATACCTTGCTTTGGCTGCACTTTCTTTTCATACCTGAAACTTTCAGATGGTAACAGCTCCCGGGCCTTTCCAAGGAAATGAGGATTGAGACAGAAACAAAGACTGACCTCCCCAACACTCAATGAGGAAACAAAACCACACACACACTGATAATTCAACCCGAATTTCTCTACATTCTTTTAGAATGATGCTGCAGAATCAGGTCTAGACTGAAAGGGAATGGAGGGAGAACAAAAGCTAGAGACATCGTAGAATACATTGAGTGTTAAGTTTTCCCAGCAATGTGTTGCAAGTTTAGATTCCATCGACACCTCTAGGGTGTATGAGGAAAGCAAGGGAATCAGATCATAACGGAACATGAATTATTCAAAATATGACTCTACTTACACAAAAATGAAATTAACATCCCACCGTTCTCAAACAAAATTCTCTACTTTCCCTTAATCAATTGTCTGTTTTACATAAAGTATTTTTCTCACTGAAATACTCAAGGGATTTCTTCAAAAGCTCACTTGTGTACATACTGGCAGAGTGCACACATTTGAGCATGCACTATAATTAATTTTGAAGTGAAAAAAGAATATGCCAACATTTCAAGCAGTGAGTCCATTACCAGACCAATTGGAACCTTGCACACAAATGCGGGCAAACTATATTTCCTCTTCCTTAAACACACATATATTGTGCAAATAGAAAAAGCATTTCCATTTGTAAAAGGTCTGTTTCACTTCATACATCCGCAGATTTAAAAAAAAAAAGCTATAGTCAGCCACACATTAGATCAGGGAACTGAAATGAGCTTAGATTAAACGAAGCCAAAGGTCTGCGGAAAAAAATATTATAATTTAGGTTTGAATTTAATTTCACCAGAAAGCAAAGCAGAATAAACTTTTAGGATTAAATATAATAGCAAATATTCTTTTTAAAATTATGTATTTGAAAGGCATTGCAAGCGGGGGGAGAGAGAGAAAGACTGAGGCACAGAGATAAACATGATAGACACCAAGTTTTCCTCCGGTGCTTTACTCCCCATAAAGCTCACGTTGTAGTTGTCAATGTGTCTTGATCTTTTACTGAGTTGCTTTCAAAATTAACAGAAATATTGACAGCTATCTAAATACTGCCTCTGTATTAAATCCAATACATAGAAAAAAATTAAGCAATTTCTAAATAGATAATAAACAGATTTGGTGGGGGAGAATGAAATTATGAGTGTATGGAAAACACTTTAATTCTGTTTTATTTTTTTCTTCTAGAATTGTACTTTGATATTCAGCTTTAAGGCAAAGCTTATCTTTGAGATGTCTATAACAGAAACTTCTGCTTACACTTTTAGTAGATGCCCAGGAATCCAACATACGCCTCACCTACGTCATGCCAGATCAGCACAGCCGCATGCCAAGTGTCATTGAAGCTGTCAAGTTTAAAGATCCTGCGATGATCCTCTGTGCAAACCTCAAGAAAACTGTTCCACCAAAGCCCTGGACTGTTTGATACCATGTGTTCATTCTCACAAGGCCATTGTTCACTTAAAAACCAGTAACCTTTGCTTTACCTCATTTCCAACGCCAAGGTGGGATTAATCAGACAAATCACACGCCCACATGCTATGGTGTCCTGTTTTATGTTCTCCTATTGTGGAAGAAGCTGTTGTGCAAAACGCCAAGAGAAGTGGCATCTCCTTTGAAAGGAAAATTTGCAAGAAACTTGAATAATTTGGACGCAAAATCGTCTGACTGGGTCTCAGTGTAATTGTTACCCGAGTAAAATATTCTAGGCTCGCTCATTTGTGACAACAGATGAGGCGGAGCAGAACGTTAAGGTCCATACTGGAAGGGTTATTTTACAAATTCAATTAATGCTATTTTCGTTCCTGATTACTCCATTTTGCTATGGAATTTGTCCTATTTGCTGTGTAATTATATTATTCTTAGTTTTCCACCATAGGTTGTAGAGACGATTAAATGTAATAGTATATGTAAAGAATTTAGTAGTAGTTGGTTCATGTGATTACAGTTTTGTTTTTAAAGATTTATTTTCATTGGAAAGTCAGATTTACAGACAGAAGGAGAGACACAGAGAAAGTTCTCCCACTAGACGATTTGTTCCCTAAGTGGCCATAATGGCCAGAGCTGAGCCAGTCTGAAGCCAGGAGCCAGGATCATCTCCAGGTATCTCACATGGGTCAAGGTCCCAAGGCTTTAAGCCACCCTGTTGTGCTTTCCCAGGCTACAAACAGGGAGTTGGATGGGGATTCTCCAAGACAAAATGACCAGTTCAGAGAAGATGCTAAGATTTGGCAAGGTCCATCAAACCAATGTAACACTCAATGTTGTGCAGCACTCAGTGTTATGCAGAATTACTTACTGGAAGGAACAAGACACTAACTCAGCCTTCCTTGCTGTGAAATATAACCTTTCTAACACACTGAGAATCCTTCAGATGTGATGTTCATCATGTGACTCGTTCAAATTCAAATACGTGCCAAGGGCATAGCACATTTTTAAACTTGCTAAGATACATATCATGGCAAGAGGAAGATACATACATGGCAGAATTTGGCTTGACAGCCAGAGATTTTATCAGTCCTAATTTTTCACATTGACCTTTAAATTGGATGGTTTTTCTTTTCGTTTAAAAAGTAAACATCGATGAATGATTTGAAAGCTGAAACTCCGTGGAAAGGTACGACGGATTTAGCTAATTGTGTATTTCCTGTGGGACTCTGGGTTGATGCTTTGCTCCTCTTGGTGAGTTTCCAGAATCCTGTTTGACGGGAAGTATACATGGTGGAAGCCCTACGAGCGAGGAAAATAAATAGGATGGAGAAAGATATTTTGTGTACTGTCTCTATACTCATTTGGATATTATCGGAGAATTGATTGGTACGGGTGAGAAAGTGGCTTTACTTTTCTATAGTACTTTCTATTTGCCCTTGACCGAGTCCTTCATCTCTCTTAATATTGGTTTCATTATCAATAAAGTCAAGTCTGAGTGTCCCATTGTTAGCACTGACTGGAAGGATCTTTGTGAAAGTTCTTCAGAACATGAAAAATCCACTGTAGCAATGTGAGGGTTGCTAGCAGTCTGTTCCCTTGCTGTTGCCAGGCAAGTCCTTGGCCAATTGCCCCGACCGCAACATCCTCATGGCAGGCATGGTGCATGGGGGAAACCGGAAACAAGCCACTTTCACATTATTGAAAAATTTGTTATGAAATTTTGCCAAAACTTTATAAATACCAGCTAGGGCAATGGGGTGTTGTACCACATTCTTTCCACCTCGTGAACCGTTGTTTTTTGTTCTGAGCTCCTAAGTGAAAATGCATTGAGTTGCAGTTGCCTAGCTGGGTCAGCTTGTGAAATGCCTGAGATGTAATGCTTGATTCTAGCCAATTATCTTTAGTTCCTCTCTTTTATTAGTGTTAAATTTGAATTACAAGGGGGAGGGTGGGAGTGAAGTGAGGACCACAGGCTAAATCTTCAAGGCAGGGAATTCATTTGTATGATTTTATGATCTCCCTTTGTTGCTACCACTGGTTTTAGTTCTTTGTTGATTTTTGGACTACTCCAAACTCACCCTCTCTACTCCTTTGCTTTAAGTTGGTTTTTGAAAACAAAAGACTAACTTTCCTGTTGTGAAGTTTGAGAGAAGAAAATAATAATAACAAAAAAAAATCCTTCACAACAATCTTAAACTTGTAGTTAACAAAATAAACTGCAGATAAAACCCCTGAAGGTCTTGGCAGAGCCTGCTCCCCACTAAAATGGAACTCTGTGCACTCCTAGGTCTGGAACAAGTTAGGAAGGAGGGGAAAATCAACAGCTCTGGGGTGAAACTGGGGTTGGTGCTGCCTCATCATTTTTTAACCAAAAATAAAACAAGCAAATTTTGTTTAACTGCAGGTCAAAATAAAAAAAAAATTAAAAAGTCCCTCATCTGCTCAATGTAATTACTAGCAGAGTGCAGTCTTGCCAGCTGCAGGGTTCATGGATAAATGGAGAGAACAATCATTTTCTTCCCCTGGGGTTAAACCTCCAAACTTTAAGTCTGTTCTCCTCTGGTATGCTTTTAATCCACCCTGGGAAACCCAGTCTGAACATTTTTAGAGTATATCTCCTTCCTTTATTTACAGAACAAAATAACTATACACATAAAAGTTCAATAAGCTAAAGAAAGCAGCTTTAGTTCTTCAGCAGACTCAGTGGTGAATGTGTGATCTTCAGTTTTTTTCTTTTTTCTTTGACTTGAAGCAAGAAGTAAGTGCAGTTGATTGTCCTTTGAGTCTGCCAACCCATTGCTGACTCCTCTTTAAATGTTCTTTGACACAAGCAGAAAGGGTTTTCAAGAGATTTATTGATTGATTTATGTGCAGGCCTGAGTACCAGAGACAGAACACATGCATCTGCTGATTCACTCCCCAGACCGTCACATGGCCAGAGGCGGGCCGAGAGTTCCTGCACTTGATCTTGGCCAAAAGGCCGAGAGGCGCTGGGCCGGGAGTTTGATCTAGGACTCTCACACTAGTGTGGAGACCCAAAGACTCGAGCCACTGCTTTCCCAGGTGCATAAGCAGGGAGTTGGATCAGAAGGGGAGCAGCTGGGGTTTGAACCAGTGCACATTGGGGTGCCAGCACTGCCAGCAACAGTTCAACTGCTGTGCCATAGCACCAACCTAGAGAAAGAGTTGGGTTTTCCTAGTATTTTTCTCTTAATATTAAATACTGGTGTGTATTAAGAAAAATTTGACTCACAAGTTCTTGATTAATTTATATTTAATTTATTCTATCTTTATTTTGATAGTTTTGTTGTCCCAAAATACTCAGTGAATGTTTCTCAGAACTACCTTTAAACTGTCATTTAATTAAAGATGCAAAATTTGGGCTGAAAGGAAATGGGATTTGTTCTTGAAGTTGTCCATTCTGGTTTGAGATCAAAGTCATCGGGGTCCCATGGGGATCTGAAGCAGAAGCAGGAAGCCATGTGTGTTCATCTCGGGTGAAGCTCTGTGGCGTGGCCAGTTCTCTTTGTTGTAGGCTCTAACTCAGAAGCAGACAGTATTCCTTTCACAGCAGTGGGAAGGAGCAGCTACAATCACGAGCCACAGAAACTGCCAACATGCTGCAAGGATGTTCTGAAACGGATTAACCTCCTCACCATCTTCGCACTTGACCCAGAAAGGAGTGCATGTCCAGGGAAGGGACAACTTTCCAGAAGGAAGCTTCGAGGTGAGTTAGTGACAGGTGAAATGAGAAGACACCTACATGTCTCTGACCCTGCAGAAGTACTGAGGAGGCTTGGAGCAAGACTTTCTGAAACCAAGAGGAGACAATTAATAACAATACATTCTGAGGCATTGTGATTGCAACAAGTCTGGGAATTCTTTCCAGTGGGACATTTTAAAAATCTATATCGGAGATGTAGGGGGTATTTATGTGCAAACATATACCTAGATTAGATCTACACAAGCCAAGTGGAAGAATCTTGGTGGGTGTTCCCAGCCGTGGACCCAGAATAAGCACACTCAGTCAGTAGCATTGCCTTTTGGCTTGCTCCCTGTAAACTGTTTGCAACGAGCTGTGCCTTTGGCTGTGTGCTGCAGCACTTGAGAACTGGGCCAAGGACAAGGGTTCAAAGCATAATTCTGAATCACAATCTGTGGTTGGCAGCATACTTTCCCTCATCTGTGAAGCGTGCATGGCTATATACCATTCACCATCACCTGCTCTGCAGTTCAAATGAGGTAATCGTGCTTGGTGCAACATCTGGAACAAGCAAGGACTCAATCGAGATGACAATCACATTTATTCAATTCCAAGATTTTGTCATATTTTAACATTTTCAAAATCAGAGTGTGCCTCGTAACACAAGATGTTTCATAATCCCTGTTTTCTAGCCGACACAGGTGGCATCATTTCCACCGCCTGCACATGTGTGTACATCACAAAACCCGCATCAGAACTTAGCATACTTGTTGCTAGTGACTTGGAAATCGTTCCAGAGCTGAGACTGGACACCCTTTTCATCACTAGCAGCCAAAAAGGTAAAAATTGTGGTAGGGGGATGGCAAATCGGGTCTGATTAATTAAGCAGCTCTCCCTGAAATGGGAGCCCAGAGCAGGATAGTTCCTTTATTTTTGTTATATTTATCATTTATTCATTCTTACTGAAAAGGTAGACTTACAGAGAGAAGGAGACACAGAAAGCTCTTCCATCCGCTGACTCATTCCCCAAATGACCGCATTGGTCGGAGCTGAATCCATCAGAATCCAGGAGCCAGGAGTTTCTTCCGGGTCTTCCATGCAGGTGCAGGGCCCCAGGGTTTTAAGCCATCCTCTGCTGCTTTCCCAGGCCACACCTGGGAGCCAGATGGGAAGTGGAGCAGTTAGGACACGAACTGGTACCTATATGGGATCCCAGCCGTTGAAGGGGGGAGGATTAGCCAGTGAAGCCATTGTACCTGGCCCAGGATAGTTCTAAAGAATTACAGTATTGGCCTATGGTCCATCACCCATGCCTCTATTTTCTCAAAAGGTTTCATCATCAACTTTCACTTTAGAGGTCTCTAGTGAAAATGAAAGTTCATTCATCGACAGTAATGATTTGGAGTTAGTTACTCAGTGGAGCTATGCTCTGAATGAAAAAACAAAAAGTGTTACGCATTCCTTAACTCGTGTGTTTCGCACACATTTCTATATGACAAGGAAACAGATCCCTGCTTTAATTATTAGCTGGTTTACCTGATCCTTTATTTATTTATTTATTTGAAATGATAAACTACTAAAGATCTGGGGTATAGCTATTGTGTGATGAGTTTGAAGAGCACAGAAGAACGAGATAATAATACTGTGGATATTGATTGAATTTTTGTATTCTAGGGTGAATGTAACAGAGTGGATCTCACACTGGGAAACTTTTCCTCATTCACTTTCTGTCTTGTCTCACGTCCTTTCCACGCTCCATCCTCACGCCTGCATTTGCAAATGACACCTGTGGGATTTCTCGTCTCTCCTCTACCTGGACTACAGTAGAAGTGTCTCTAATACGTCCAAGGCCATAGAGGACATTCCACTCCAGCCATTGATGGCTGAGAAGAGCTCTGGTCAAAGACGTGTAAGAGCCAGGCTTCTCTTCCGTGTTTCCTCCCCGCTGCTTTGGCAAACCAGGCAGACTGGGAACGTGAAGGCTATGGAACTTTCATGGAATTATCAGCTGCTTTTTAGAATGGTCTCAAATTGCAAATTGTTTCTGCAAATTTGCTTTGGTGTCTTGGGACACTTGATAACACAGTGTAACATAGCCCATGTTGACTTAGTGCATTCAAACTTTTTCTAACTGAAGATCTCCTACCCTCTCCCTGCCTCAGGCTTGTCATCTCTAAAGTCTACCTCACGTGACTAAGAGGAAAATATGCATAAGACTTGGAATGATACTGTTTTTTTATATTCTGAACTAGGAATAGTCACTCAGGATTTCTTAGGAATACTTTCAGTGGGTGAGGTGAGTACCCTGTTTCAATACTCACAGCCCCTTTCATCTTTTCCTAACACCTGTATCAACCAGAAATTCATGGTTTTCTGCATGGTTGTTTGATGGCTGGTCATCTCCCTGAACTGTGGGTGGACATACTCAAGTAGTTGTTGAAAGCACACTGAATAGATGTCAGACAGAAGTAAGAAACAATTAAGGGCTTGTTTGTGCATTACCAAATTTATCTTTGTACCTTTGACTGTTATGAGGCTGAAGTTTTCTGTTTTGCTTTTCAACTTTGTAAGATGACAACTTTCCTGGTGGCAGGAAGCACTCTTGTGAAGTCTCTCTATGCGCCACCTCAAGTAGTGATGTCCTGTGAAGTTGCTGACGGAGAAGCAAAGCAATGAGAAAGGCCTTCCTGGATTGTCCTGTTTCCTGCTGCCATGTTTTTGCACTTGCTTGAACTGTGACCATGAATAGCCTTCCCGTGTCCTTTTCACAGTAATATCTTAAATTTCTACAGTTCCTTATAGCTAAGCATCTCTAGACATATTACAATAACATTAAAAAGAAAGCCAGTTCTTTTCTCAGAATCACCACAAGGGCCACAGTAAAAGTCAGCAGTTGCTGCTTTGCCCTGGAAAGTCATGGAAGCGGGTAGGCTGATGGACTAGAGCAGCAGGCTTGCCTGTCCGCATCCCTGCCTGGAACCTACTCTCCCTGGCCGGATGGGGCGGGGCAAGGAGAGTGAGCATTCACAGCCCAGGATGACTTTGGACATATTATGTCAATCCTGAAACACAGTAGGGTACAAAACCAGATAATTCAATTCTCATAGTCCACGTGCTCTTTCTTTTTGAAAGGAAAACCACATTCCTAGTGCAATTTGAAATGATATGTAAGTGCAATCAAATATGTACATAATAGAAAACTAATTTTATTGCTCAAGCTGTCTCACACTTTGTATTGGAAAATATGTGAAAATATTTATCCTTTGAATCTATTTTTAGTTTAATGGTTCAACTTCTTTGTGAACAGTGGATGACATTTTATGGTTTTATATTTTATGACAAAAATATAGCCACATACATGCCCTCTTATCTTTTCTAGTCTTTCACAACATTGCTCATAAATGTTAGGATTCATTGGTCATTGGTCATAAGCCAGTTTTTAAATTTTTTTTGCCTTTTGATTTCTCAGTTAAAACAATGTAAAGATAAAGCAGGAAATTGCACACCACAGTGGCGAGTTCACTTCGGTCATCGAAGCAAAGTCACAGAGCCTTACTTTCTTGTCGCTCACAGTGATGCAGGGGCTTTTGGCCATTACTGCTGATGACACAGGCAAGCTGCTCTCAGAGCAGCTGTCCAGGAGATGAGGTTGGCGCTCTGCTTCTACAGAACCTACAGCCCATCCCGGAAGGTGTGAGCTCTGCCCAAGAAAGGCTAACCTGCCTGGAAACTGCTGCCAGCCCTCCACAGGAGTGACAATAGTGCCTTCTGTGACACTACACCCTGGGAAGTCACCCAATGGGATTGCTTAGCTCTCTTTTATGGTGCCTCTTCTGCCAAGGAAAGTTCTGCGTAATCCATACTTTGGCCAGCTGCTCTTCCCTTGATCAGCCAGCAGCACCCTGGAAAGGGCAGGCCCCAGGCACTACAGTTTTCCTAGCTTCTCTTTGATGACTCGGCTCCAGCGAACTGGTAGCTGCCTTTAAAAACGATGAACGTGTTCTAATCTTAGTGCATCACAGCGATAATTGTTTTTATTTCAGTGGCGAAGAAAAGTGAAGGAAAAAGAGCTTGGATTTAATAACCACCTTAGCCTACAGCCTTCAACTTTATTCATGAGGTTTTATAAAAAAAAATTTCCTTCTCATTCTGCACTCTTAGCATTTTCTTTAAGGCACTGCTTTAAATTACCTTTGCTAAGGTTATATGTTTATTTACAAAGAGCTGGCTGTCGATGGTCCTTCCAAGGGTGGCTTCTTGGCTCTCTTCACCACGGCTTGTTGAGTGAACTGCGTTAGGACTTGGACACGCCATGCTTTACGACTTTATCGACCAACTGACCTATCTTGTGTCCAAATTTCACAAATACATGATGTATATTCATTCCAGGAGATGTATTTTTATATCACAAATTAGAAATCCATTCACTTTTGTGCAATGTAACACAGCAATGCACTGATTGTACCCTTACAGTGCAAAGAAACACAGCCCTGCCCAGCTTACATCACATTTCCATGAAATTTCAAAATAATGTAACATATCGACTCACACAAACTAAAGATTTCTATTGAGTTCTCAAATATCTGGCTGTTTCCAAAATATAAATACATATGCCTTCATTTGAGATTTGTAGGTGAGCAGGAAATTTAGTGAAAAAAAATGAACGGAACATAGCCAATGGTCTGACTTATTTTATCTTTGTGAATTTTGCCAAGTGTGGAAACAAAACCCTCGTCGCTGTGTGTTTTTGTGACAGAGTCGGTCAATATCTCGTGGTAGAGATCTTCTCCACGTGCAATGTGTGTAACACGGGAAACGGGGAATGCTGAAAGCTGTGGTGCACTGTTAGTTTACATAGCAAAGGGCGTGTCACATTGAGCGTCATCGTGATGTACAGTGGGATTTCTTCTTGTGTTCAGGACCTTCCAGAACCCATTCAGCTGCTGGGGAACGCACAGTTCCCCTGGCTGGGGGCCCACCCCAGCTGTGTGTGTGTGTGTGTGTGTGTGTGTGCGCGCATCTTTCAAAGGTGCAAGCTTGGCTGTGCTTACAGGCCTGCACATCCAAGTGTCTTTCCTGCCACCTGCCTATCAGGATGATTTGTGTCTTTTCCCATGCATGCGATTACACCTCCTACCTCTCCAATTGTATTAGTAATCTTTGGAAGAGCTGGCTTTTTTAATGATCTACGTTGCCCGCTGTGGATCCTCAGTAAGTGTTGTTTGAGTGATATTAAATCCAGCAATGATTTCCAAGCACTTAGTGCACGGTCTGCCACTTAGTGTTTAATAATTGCCAGCAGTGGAGTCAGGTAGTTAACAAAGCGGAAAAAAAAGGAAATATTTCACTATCTTTCTTGCTGATTACAGTCAAATGAGAACTTAATAGAAAGTCTTGCTTGTCATATTCAAATAAAATGATTCCTTTGCATCTTTCCCGTGCTTATTTTCCCCTTCATTACTAACCACTCAGCACTCCTGTGCTTTGCGGAAATCTTGGCGATCCATCAAGTTATCGCGTGATCTCCTAGGACAGAGCAAAAGTTTCCGCATTGCTGCGCTGAAAGCTGTCACTTCCCCAATCCCCTACAGCTGTGCAGGGTGCTGGGCATCTCCGCGGGAGCGACTCCTCCCGAGTGCTCCCAGCAGCAGGAGGCCCCGCTCCACAAGGCTTCCTAGGACTTTTATGGCTCACACTGTCACCAAGTATGGTTCTGTTTAACTACACCTTCCTAATCAGTGCAATAAAGAAAGAAATCATTAGGAACTCTCGACTGATGTTGGAATGTGTAAAATGTGCATATGTGCCATGGTTAAACAAAATGCTCAGCTGACAGATCTGGTTTATTTTTCCATGTGGGTGGATTTCCCCTTGAACTTTCAGCTCATGTGGGACAAGTTTGCAATGCAGCATGGCTAGGATAGCCTAAGGATCACTGTGCCGGATGAGAAATTCTGCAAAAGCTTCGTGGTGGGGCAAGTCTGTGCAAAGCAACTGGGATGAGATTGTCCTGAACCTGGAGGTGCTGTTGGACAGATACATCATGCCCCAAATTTTCCTTTCATTTTTCTTTTTTTAAAGACATTTATTTTAGTCAGAAAGTCAGATTTACATAAAGAAGAAGACAAAGGTCTTGTGTCTGCTGGTTCACTCCCCAAGTGGCCACAATGGCCAGAGCTGAGCTTATCCAAAGTCAGGAGCCAGAAGCTGCTTCTTGGTCTCCTATGCTGTCGCAGGGTCTCAAGGTTTGGGGCTATCTGCTTCTGCTTTTCCAGGCCACAATCGAGGAGCTGAATGGAAAGTGCAGCAGCTGGGATATGAACCAGTGTCCATATCAGATCCTTGGCACATGCAATATCAGATTTAGCCACTAGGCTATCACACCAGCCCTTTTCTTTTCTTTTCTTTTCTTTTCTTTTCTTTTCTTTTCTTTTCTTTTCTTTTCTTTTCTTTTCTTTTCTTTTCTTTTCTTTTCTTTTCTTTTCTTTTCTTTCTTTTTCTTTTCTTTTCTTTTCCTTTCTTTTCTTTTCTTTCCTTTTCTTTCCTTCTCTTCTTTTCCTTTTCTCTTGTCTTCTCTCCTTTCTTTTTCTCTCTTCTCTTCTCCTCTCCTCCTCACCCCTCCCCCTTTTCTCTTTCTTTCTTTCTTTCTTCTTTCTTTCTCTCTCTCTCTCTCCTCCCTCTTTGTTTTGTACTTTAATTGATACACATGCTTTAAGACTTTACTTGTAGTTTCCTTCTCCTTGAATAACAATCATCCTCTGTCAGTATTTATTACATTAGGTTGTAAGTATGAACAGGCCTCATACTGTTTCTATCTAGGAATAACGTGAGGATGCTCATGGAGAGAAGCCTGGGTGGCTAAGTGACCTGGAATAGAGTAGGGACGTTAACAAGTGCCTCGGTGACAAGTATCAGACTAGAAGGGCTGAGCAATAGTCATGGTGTTGACGAGGTTCAGGAGCTCACACTGCTTCAAATCAGAGGAAGTCTTCTGAAAGAATAGAAATGGGAAAATGTAAGCACAGGATGTAATGATTCTTGGTTAATATAATGATGGCTGTTGTAAATAAACTGTATCCTGTATGTCAGTGGCTAAATAGACTCATTTCTCATTCTCCAAGCTGCTGTCCTCGGAGATGGCACAGGGACACAGGCTTTTTCCAATGGCTTCCAGAGTCACCACATCCTCAAAGAGATCTGTTGACCAGGCCTGACCACCACCCACCGCTCTCTAGCTCTGTTCCATTGGTGTAACAGCTGCGGAATGTTCAAGCCCAACATCAAGCGAAGTGGAGATGGAGATTCACTGTCTGCAAGGAGGGGAAAGCAGGCTATTGGTGCCTTGCACCAGTACCGCCTGGATTTTATCACCTGTGCTGGTGGAATCCAAGCTACATCATTCCCATAGTCAGTGTGATTCTGACACCAGATTGCGGAATACAGACACAATTGTTCCTCTCCAAAGACTGACACAAACGTGTTGAGACAGGAAGAAAAGGGCAAACTTACCTTAGTAAGTATAGTTAAAATAAAAGTGAAGCTTCTTCTGAGAAGTCTAAAAAATTAAAAATTATGACATCTACAACTTTGTGGCTAAAAATAAAATTTAATGCAAAATTAAATAGTTCCTAGGAAGCATTTCATCAAAGAATTAAAACAAAAATTATATAATCTTTATTTTAATCAATTTTAACACACACACAAAATTGTACTTATCTATGGGGTACCATATAATGTTTTAATACAGGCATGTGCTATGTAACATCCAATCAGATTTAAGACATGTGTCTGCTTAAATATTTAATATGTTTCTGGCAGAGCACCCCAAATCCAATCTTCTAATTTTTCTTCTTGCTGTAGAGAAATACACAGAACATTCATGTTATCTATAGCTACCATATTGCTGAACAGGAAACCAAAATCTTTTATTTTTTTTTTTTAAAGATTTATTTGTTTTTATTGTAAAGTCAGATATACAGAGAGGAGGAGACACAGAGAGGAAGATCTGTCCCATGATTCACTCCCCAAGGGACCACAATGGCCAGTGCTGCACCAATCTGAAGCCAGGAGCCAAGAACCTCCTCCAGGTCTCCCACACAAGTGCAGGGTCCCAAGACTTTGGACTATCCTCAACTGCTTTCCCAGGCCACAAGCAGGGAGTTGGATGGGAAGTGGGCTGCCAGGATTAGAACTGGCATCCATATGGGATCCTGGTGTGTTCAAGGCAAGGACTTTAGCCGCTAGGCCATGCCGCCGGGCTCCAAAACTTTTTATTTTTATCTTACTTTATCTTAATACCAGTTCATCAGCCTTTCTGCATTATTCCTCCCCCCTTTTAAGCTTTTATAAGATCCTTATTCTGTTTTGTTTTGTTTTGACTTTACAAATGAGTTTTATCAGGCAATGCATGTCTTTCTGTCTGTGTGTTGGTTCATACTAACCAAGGCATCTCCAGTTCCAGTTTGGTTGCTTCAAATGATAAGAGCTCAGAAGTTTCAGGGTGAGTAGTGTATTATCGTGTTAGCATCAACTTTTCTTCACATGTTCATCAGCACAATGAATATTTTGCTTGTGTCTATTTCTTGGCCATGGCGGATAGTGCTGCAGTAACCAAGGCTATGCGTTTGTCTCTTAGCATTAGTTTATTTCCTCTGGATGTATAACCAGTGGCGGGGAAACTGGGCCACAATAGCTCTATTTTTACTATTTTTTGGGAGGAAGGGCAACTATGTTCCACAATCACTTTGCACATTTACATCCCACCAACTTATGTAAGTGATCCATTTCATTCACATCCTCACCGCCACTTGTAATTCTTGATACTGGCCAATCTAACGGTGTGGTGCTAAATGGCTCCTCACTGTGGTTTTTATTTATATCTCCCTGTTGATTAATGCGGTCAAGAGTTTATTTCACATGATTGTTAGCCAATGCCTTCATTTGGAAAATGTCTCTTTAGATATGTTTCACTGATTTTTTTTTTAGTTCTTCTATAATCTGAATATTCTTGTCATGTTGCAACTATTTTCCCTGCTTTCTTTGATAGTAGGCTGACATTTTCATATCTTACACCTATGTGTTTAGTTCACTTATAATTACACTTATACATGGTGAGAGGTTAATTCTTCTCCATGTGAATACCAAAGCCGTATATATTGTAAAGACGGCTGGTGCTTCTTGCAAAGTGTGTTCTTCGGCAGCAAGTGTCCGGCGTTTCTTCTAGAGTCCATGTTGCTTTCTATTTATCTTGGATCTCTTTTTTTGTGCCAATGCCATGCTGATTTAAATTTGTAGATTTGGAATATATTTTAAAGCCAGGTACTGTAATGTTTTCTTCTTTGTTATTCTTTCTCAAGGTCATTCCATTATTTGGGGCTTTCATAACTTAATTTTAGCCATCCTTTTTCTATTTCTATGGAAAATGTCATAGGAAATTGAAACGAGGATATTGAGTTTAGAAACAACTGGATAGCAGACACATTTTAATGAGAATGAATGCACCCATCCATGAACACCTTGTGTTCATTTCAATTTCTTTCAGCAGATTCGTCAGAGATTTATAATTTAAATAGTTGAGGTCTTTTACCTCTTCGGCTGAGTTCACTTTTAGTCATTTCATTTATCTGGTTTTTTATAGCTAATAGAAATGGTATGTGTCTTAGTTTCTTTTTCAGATAATTTGCCTTGTGTATAATAAAGCTGCTGGTTTGCCTGTTAACTTTGTATCTATATTTTACAATTTTACCAAATATATTAGTCTTTTACTAATTTTGTGGGTGGCACTTTGGGGTTTTTTTGTATGTAAGATTATGTAATCTATAAGCAGTTCTTATCTCCAAATTTATTTCTTGGTTTTTGCCTAATTTTTCTGTCTAGGACTCCCACCTTTTTGTCAAATAAAAATATTCAAAATGAGCATCTTTGCCTTGTTCCAGATCATTGAAAAACTTTTCCTTGCTCTCATTTATATGATGTTAACTTAGACTTACAAAAATATTCCTTTGCTTACTTTCATCTACTTCAAAGGCAAAGTGACAGAGAAAGAGGAGACAGGGGCTGGGAGGGGGGCAGGGGAGAGAGAGAGAGAGAGAGAGAGAGAGAGAGAGAGAGAGAGAGAGAGAGAAAGCATGGGCCGCATTGAACTCTTGAGCCCCAAACTCCATTACAGGCCTCCCATATAGGGCACAGCCATCAGCATATAAGGTGTCATTTGCTGCTACTCAGATGAATTAACCAAAACCTGGATCAGGAGGAGAAGTGCTGAAACTGGAACCTACACTCATAATACAGGGCTGTGCCACACACCAGCTTAACTTGTGTGGCACTGTACATGCGCTGCCAACCTCTCAGATGGCATTTTATTCTGCTGAGGTTCATCCCATGTAGGCAAAATTTGTTCAGAGTTCTTTTTGTGTAGAGATGCTGCACTCCATTCTTTCTTATATTTTCAATTTATGATTTTATTATTTTAATATAGTTTGTAATACTTTCAGTTCTTTGGTTTTTAGTCTTCACACTAGAGATACGAATTTTTTTATGAATCATGATTGTAATAGTTTTGTTAATTTTTCTGTGTAGACTTATGGCATTTCTATTTTTTTTTTTGATACTCTCTTCTTATTCATGAACACCTCATTCTTTCAGTTGGAAGGAACCCGGGTAAAATATCTTATATCACAGGAGCAAAACTACTGAGCTCACCACAGAGTGAAGCAACAGAGGGAGCTTGGGACACCGTCTTGCTGTTCAGAGCCTGTTCTACCGCTGTGAGACAAAGCACATGGAAAAGCACAGAGGCCCCTGGGCAGCTGCTCACAGCCTCCAGACCCGGCTGGAAGCTCGCGTCCCTGTAGATCTCACCATCAGCCTCACTGGGCCTCATTCTCATGGGGAAGATCCTGAAGATCCGGGAATGAAAGGTCTAGACTGTTTCCCAATCTCAGGCACAGATCTCCTTTTCCTGCTAGTGTCTGGATATTGGTTAGTTGGAGGCTACTTGACTATGGAGAGCATAAATGCTGAGTGTACATATACAGGCATGGAGACAACGCTCTCCATCAGACAGGGGTCCTGTCTGATTCTGAATATAAGGACTGTATTACCCTCTGCCTTTCCCAAGCAAGAGACACCTCCATCCATTTTGTGGTACTTAGAGCTGGGGAATGAATGCACTCAAAAGGCATGACTTTCCTTCCTGTTATCTTCAAGGTGACTTCAATTATTGTTGCATGAAAACCAGGAACTTGGGTCTCTGACTTGACGTGTGACTCATGTGGAGGTGAGTAACAGCTGGTGTTTCAGTGGCAAGCATGTCCCTGGAGTTTCAGTGGCCATCTTACTTGTTTCTTTGTTAGTGGGTGTTTGCCAGATAACCCCTGCTTGGGTAAGTTGTGCAGAATTTGTGATTTAACTTCATTTTTCAAAAATGTTCATTTATATTTGAAAAGAGGAAAGGATGGGGGGGTCTTCTGCTTCCATTTGCAGGTTTGCTTGTTCATTGGCCTCAGTAGCCAAATCTGGACCAAGTAGAATCTGGAAATCTAGGAGATGGGAACTTCATTTGAGTTTCCTGTGAGAGTGACAGGGGCCCAATCATCTGGGCCAGCATGTGCTGTTTTCTCAGATGCCTTAGCAGGGTGTTGAAGCTGAAGTGCAGCAAGTAGGACTCCAGTCAGCCCTCTAATATGACATACTGTGTCTCAAGCAATGGCGGAACTTGCTGCATCCTGATGCCACTCCCTGTGGCTCTACCTCTTTCGCAGTGGCAAAGGTGGCTATTTCAAACAGTTGTAACAAATACTGGTTTGTGTGTTTACCAATGTAGAAGAAACACCTGACTAGCTTTTAAAATTCTTGATCCACTTGAAAGTTTGGTCAATTATTCATTTCATTCTTTCTTTCTCTCTCCTATCTTCTAAAGCTACATTGGCTCATTTCATGTACAATAATGTCTTGCAGTTCCATCCACATGTTGCAAGTGACAAAATGTCTTTCTCCTAAGACTATGAGACTCCATTGTTGTATTTATGCATTCCTCCACTGATGGGAATCTAGACTGCTTCCATGTCTTTGGTAATGTGAATATTGCTACAATTAACATGGGAGTGCAAATTATTCTTTGATGTATTGGCTTCAGTTTCTTTGGATTTATACCCAGAAGGGTCATTTTCTTTTCAGTCTTAGTTTTTTGAGGAGAAACTTCATAGTAAAAACACAAGGCGATGTGAAATAATGCAGAAGCAGAATAAAAATATTGCATGTTGCCATTTGTATATGAAACCTAACAATGTCAGTCTCACAGAGGCAACAGACACAAACGTGGTTCCCAGATGCTGGCGTGAGATGGGAGGAGGAAATGGAAGAAGTGGAGAGAGAATATCAGACACAAAGTCTCAGGTGGAACAACAACTAACCTAGTGCCCTGTATGGTGACCACAGTTGACAACTGTGCATTTAATATTTCAAAATAACTAAAATAGATTTTTTAATACTCTCACTGCAAAACATCGTTGAGATAATGAATGTGAATAGCTAAATCAAATCTTTCTTTACTATGTCCATAGTTCAAGTATTACACCATACCCCTTGATTATAAATAAATTTTATTTGCTTCATTAAAAATAAATATATAAATAACTCATTGAGGATAAAAAGTACATAAACTGGTTCTCAACTGTCTTCACTGTATTTGTAAACTTTTAATCTTTTTTTTCAGTTTACTTGCAGCTATGAAGTTTAAAACTTTTCTGTCCCATTGCACTCACTGTATTAAACGTAATATTGTGAAAATACATACAGCTTCATGGAAATGCATCCGACACCTCTACATTCTTACCGCATTTCAGTCACTGCTCCCGCTTGGAAGCACGACCAAATACACACCAGGAAGTGGTAAGTCTGGCATGTGTATATTTGCTAAAGCTGTTTTAATGTTTCTTTCATTTCCTCCATTCCATCTTTTCTCCTTTCTCCTCTCACTTTTCTCTCCTTCCTTCTTCATCCGCTGTCCTTTTGCTTGCCCTGACAGTGTACTGTGCAGCAGGCACTGGGCTCCCTCCACTGCTCCCTCTGCATCACACTGCGGTTTTGCTTGTATTGCAAATCATTTCTCCCAATGTGAACTTTGAGCTTCACTGCATAGGTTCCACCTTATTCTCTTTAGGAACTTCTGAAAGATGTAGAATTTGATGAAAGAGTAAGAACTTGTCGTTATCCACCCCATGCCAATGTCTTCCACACATCTTTGAACACTTTACACCTTGTCGTGTGCAGAGATGTTTTGCATAAAGTGGTGTTTTCTGCAAGTCATCATACAGCAGAGATTCAGGCAGACACAGAATCCTGCCAGAATATTCTTCAGTGCCAAAGTCTGGCATTGCATCATTTTGAGTCACAATTTTCCAGGATCCTAACTCATGGTCAGCACGAGGTGTACTTGTAAATGCAGTGCTGCATGTCCCTGCTTTCTAAGAGGTGGACGCACTAGAGCTAGTTTATGGGGACCAAGAGCTGGTACCTGCTGCCTTGCCTCTGGAAAATTCACATTCTATCTCACTCTGACTCTCCATTGTCTGATATGACTGACTTTTCTGAAAGTTTTACCACAATCATCCAAGAAGTTCCCTGATTTCATAGTTCTTGGATATGTCAGGTAAGAGCAAAAGGAACACACTTCCGGGGAAAGTCTTGTCCTCATTCAGAGCGGCGTGTCCTCCCCAGCCCAGCTCCAGCCTTGCGTGAGCTTGGAGGGCCATCCCACCGTGAAGCTCTGCTCTGCACCTCAGAGAGGTGTGTTCACTGAGCTTCTGTCTGCTGTGTGTGAGTCCAGAATCGAAAGGAAAAACAGTATTACAATTTCTGGTCAGAATTGATTTATATTTGTGAATGGCACTCACTGGAGAGAGAGCAGAAACGAGCACAACCACTTATAATAAAACATCAGAATGGAATAAAAATAGATTTTGAAAAGGGTGAGTTAGAGTGTGCCCTTAAGAGATGGATCCGCTAAGGATGACACTGGAGATGCTGGATCTGTAGGATTACTCAGAGGAAAAGTTAACCTCGAGGGTCGGGAGAAATTTCTCCTCCTACTGCATTGGATTATGAAAGTGAACCCAGTGGTGGACAGGGCTTCACTGCATGGCATGTGTGCGGCTCTGGGTTGCTGTGGGCTGTAGAGGGAATACTGGCTGCTCCAAGCCAAAGGGAGAAGTCAGTGCAGCTGATGAGATGCTTTGGCACAAACAAGGATTGTACAAATGCCGACCTCAGTCTCAATTGTACAGTGCCATTCTACAGTCACCTAGACATGGATAAGCTTCTTAGAAAAATGTGCTTCATGTATAAGCTCTCCACAATTAAAACTAATTTTCTTTCAACCTTAGGGTCCATTTGAACCTACCTATCAGAAATAAATGCTTTCTTCATATTTACTAAAACTCTGGGCACCCTCACGTCAGTGTTAGTCATAGACTGAATCGAGTGTAAGGCCTTAACCGTTTGAAGATTTTCTTTGAAAGTTTTTGAGTGCGTCAGTATAGGAAAAAACTAACTGGCACCAAGCTGGCATCAAATTCCCAGATTCCTATCTTCACAAAAAAATCTCTCAGCTTCCCATTTCTCTAGTCTGATTTCTGCATAGGTGTTTTTCCCCCCCTTGGCAGGCCATCCAGTTATTAAAAGCAGGATCAGCAAAGTATTGTTTCTCATCTTTCCCAAAAACATGGAAGGAAGGATGGAGGGAAAAAATGAAGGAAGGGAGAGAGGGGAGAGCAGGCCAAGAAAAGCTAAGCGTGGTGGTCAAATTTGTTCAATACCTTTGGTCTTGTTTGTGCGTCCTGTTGCTTTTTAACTCCTCCTAAGAAAATAGACACAGAGAAACCTGGATAAGTAACATCTGTTTTGACCTGAATGGTTCAACATGTTTAAGATTCATGTTTACAGAATTAATTTGGTTGCAAGTATGAGAACAAGTTTAGAGCACAACGTAGCTCAGCTTTCCCCAAGGCAGGCTGATTCATAAATCTGAACTCTGGGCTACGAAGTCATGTTTCTTCCCACATAATAAGTAAATGGGAAGAGAAAACCTCATAAAGCTCAAATCGGCAGCAGCTGAAAAGGTAACACCTCTGTGATGAAGAACCAGAGTCAAGAGTTGATTCTTGCCAGAACACTGGAGGTCTCCAACCTGTGAAACCTCTTTCTTAGAATTGTAACTCGTTTCTTTCAAGTTATTCAACCTTTCACCTAATGGGTCCCTTTCCCTGACCCTTGAACTCTGGTTATTTGTTTAGTATTTCAATAACAGGGTTTGGAAATCTGAAAAACATTAAGCTAAATGCAAGGGTGTTGAGAAGGTGAAGTTCTTAAGTGAGCTGGAGAAATTCTATCTGGAAGATTCAAAGAATATTCCTCCTAGGAATTCAGGGTAATAAAAATAGTGTGTGTCTTTATAAACATGATCAAAGTATTTATTTAAGTAAATAAAAGAAGTATTGGATAATATATATGCAAAAAGTTATATATTATCTCTCACAATTATTTAAAAATTGTTGTAAAAGTAAAAATTAAGCATGAAAAATAAAAAATTTGATTGAATTGGCACATATTCCTAACATTAAAAATTAAAAATATTGTAGCTTTCTCACAGTTATAATCTCCAGTGTGTAAATTATTATACAAGAAAGTTACAAGATTCTCACAGAAGTTTTCACTTCTTTGATGTGCTAACATTATTTAAATATTTCTTCAAATGTATTAGGTAGAAGAAAATTAAGACATGATACAGATTTCTATAAAACAATATTAAAAATCTATGACCTTCCTGTTTGGATCACCTAAAAATAACATGACTGAAATACAACACATGGGGCCTGGTGAAGTGGCATAGTGGCTAAAGTTCCCACCTTGTATATGCTGGTATCCCATGAGGGCATTGGTTTGTATCCTGGCTGCTCAACCTCCCTTCCAGCTCCGTGCTTGTGGCCTGGGAAAGCAGTGGAGGGTGGCCCAAAGCCGTGGGACCCTGCACCCGTGTGGGAGACCCGGAAGAAGCTCTTGGCACCTGGCTTCAGATCAGCTCAACTCCGGCCACTGTGACCATTTGGGGGACTGAATCATTGGATTAAAGATCTTTCTCTCAGTCTCTCCTTCTCTCTGGAAATCTGACTTAGCAATAAAAATAAATAAATATATTTTTTTAAAAAAAGAAATGCAATACTTGACTGAGTCTCAATGTGTTTTCCTTTATGATCTCACCGTTATCATGCAGACTGCGGGAATATTCGCGGGGACTGTCGGGCAGGATGTGGAACGTCCTGCGCTTCGCAGAGCTGTCTGTCTGTCCCCGTGCTTTCTTCTGCCAGGAAGCGTTGGTCTTAGACTTTTCTGATTTCCGATGTCCAAAATTTATGATTTAGATGGTAAGAGTGGAATTCCTGCTTTATTGTTATTATTATTATTTGCTTGGTGACAAGGGTTAAATTTCAGCAGTTTATTATGATCTTGAATGAAATACGTGTAACAATACTTCTGTCAAGGCTGGCTTCAGATATGGATTTCTGAAATAATTTGAAAGACTGACGCATTATTTCTGATCCCCGCATGAGTATCTGTATCTACTTGCTGTAGCTGTCATTTTCTCTCTCTCTCTCTCTGGCACAGTTTCTAATGGGTTGGCTTGTATCTACACTGCTTGATTTTATTTGTTCATTCAACACTTACGTCCTATCCACTGTGATGCAGATAAGATAGTGAGATTTTTTGTTTCTATAGAACTTTAGATTAAGACACTGAATAACTTGGTGGAATAAAAATGAGATACAGTTATAGCCACCCAAGCCAGTTCCGTATTTATTTGGGTTAATGATAATAACGCTATGATTGAGGTCAGGAGAGTTGGGTCTTGGCCCTACAATCCTTGGTATACCACGAGTGATGCTGTCCACTCCATTCTTCCCTCCTACTGTCCACTCGTGACGAGCTCTATGCTGTCTTCATTCTTCAGAAAGCTCTGAGCACAGAGCACACCTGTGCCACTAGTTGCTGTCACTTCCACTTGCTTTTCCACAGTTCCACATGTGATTCTTCAATAAAGCAGCAAACATATTGATTGGATATTTGCTTTGTTGTAATTTTGCCATGTGTTCTCACATCCCTGCCCCAGCTCCTAACGCGATACCTGCAACACAGGATGTGCCAATCAATATTTGAATAGACAATAGCAACGATAATGGAAAAGGACTTGAATCTGGCAGTGATCCAAAAAAGATGTATTCTTTATTTTTTATACTTTATTATAGAAGAGAAATCTGTGTGTTTGACATTCAGTATGGAAGTCAGTTTACACCTACTAGGTGAAGATGTTAACCCATTAGGGTAGGAAATGTCAAGTCGTATAGGAACCAATGTATGCCTCCCTGAATCACATTGGCATAGTTCAGAAAATGTGTCTCCATGCCACGTTGATTTGTTAAAGCATTGAATCATTTGCCTTCTGGACAAGAAATAATCTGAACCCATTCGATATTCTGTACACAACGTAAGGTCATTATATCCATTGACATTAGACAGCTAGGTTTGTCTTGGGTGTTGGTTTCATGGCCGCCTCTACACATAGAATTACTTGAAGTATTTTTAGAAGCTCCTCCAGTGAGTTTTGGCAAACATTCAAGAAATTCACGCGAGAGATTAATTAATGTGTCTGATGTTGTTTATATAACATTTGCCCAATGAATAATTTGTTGAATTACTGTTTTTATTGAGTTAACAAATTTGAATACAATAGAGTGTGAATATTAAAAATTCTATGAATTAAAGAGACTGACTGCCAAAATGTTCCTCCAGCATTAACATATATGTGTAACCATGGGGCAAATGGTTGTGCACTGAACAAATGTGTGTGTCATTTTAGCAAGGAATGCATGCAGACAGGAACCAAATCTATAAATAGAACTAACTATCATTACTTAGAGGTGTGTGTGACCTTCAGGCAGAACTGTGCTTGCTCTAAGATTTAGTCCTTGTTTTCAAGTTCATGAGCATGCTTGTGAGTGAGATTCTGGGGGTCTAACAGAACACAGATTCTTTTGAAGTTCACACCAACTTTGCAGTTAACAGTTTTGGAAGAACGACAATTCCCTATGTTCTCATTCTGTCAATAAGTACAAGGAAACTTACTGAATCTTACAAACTGACCGTAAAGGCTTTATATGTTTCTGCAACCCTACTTCAGAGAAATGCACACAGAGTTATTGGGCAAACACTTCGCTTTACTATTCAGAAAACTTTATTAAGCACATTCTACTTTGCTTTTAGGTGCTTTAGAAAGATGTCAAAGAGTTGATTTTTTTTTGTATTAGGGTGACATTCAAAAAATAAAAGTATTGATTTGTTATTGATAATCATATTTAAAAAGGCTTGCAAGATTTATGATTTATTGAAGGTTAACTAAGGGCAAGTGAATTTTTTTTGTTAAAGATTTACTTATTTTTTTATTTGAAAATAAGAGATCCAGAGAGAACTAGAGTGGAGTGTTTTCCTTGATGAAAATAAGTTCAGCTTATGTTTTAAAGGACCATCTGGTTATTCTCTTTCCTCATGGGGTTTTAAAAATGTAGAACTTTAGAAGTTCATTGATTCTGTTTTGTGTCCCTGAGGATTCGCTTCCCTCTGTCCTTTCCCAGGAAGTGATTTCAGCTTTTAAGTACATAGAGTCCCTATCTGGCTCCATCTCTCCATGAGCCTAGAACTATTCTTAGCCTCAGCCTTTTTGCTAATGACCGGTGATATGTTTTGCCTGTAATCAGCATCATGACACAGAATATGGCCAAATTACATAAGCGTTTTTATGGAGTAGTGATCTTCAAAAAGTTAGATTTTTCCCCCCATTCTCTAAAGTGATCAATTCCAGTTCCAAAGAGTCCTCTCTATCCCGAGCTCCTGATTGGATTATTTTCTTACGGTGTTTCACTCCTATTTTGGTTCCCTTCATTTCCTTAGCCCTGTAACTTACTTTGTAATGAATTCCTATCAATACAACTTAGTTATTTGTTTTCATTGGTCTTGTGCTTTTCCTTCCCACCACGGTAACTCGGGTTCACACACACATGACTGCTTGCCCGTTTAAACTACTCTCTTCATTGAATTCTCAAGCCTCATTCCTTACTAAGCAGTTCCCCACAAAACCCCCTTAAACACAGTTCTGAAATTCACATTTTCCCAGGCTCAATGTACTTTCTCTTTTCCAAATATTCATAGTAAAAGACAAGATCTTATTTCTTTCATTTGGGGAGTGGGTGGACAGAGAGGCAGAGATAGACGGATTCCAAAATCCTGGAACGCCAGCAGCAGTTGGAGGGGGGACAGGGGAAGCCAGTAATCAGGAACCAGATCCTGATATCGCAAGCAGGTGGCAGGGATACAACTGTGGGAGCCTTCACTGATGCCCATCAGGGCACATACAGGAGTCAGAGTCCAGAGCAAAGTGTTAAACCCAGCTCCCAGAATAGAGGATGCAGCAGCTTCACTGTTATGTTACTTCATGCTAGTCTAGATGCTGGGCGAACACAGTCTTAACTCTGGCTTCAGCACAGTTGGACTCCAGTGAAAGTCTACAGCTCTACGCCTCCCTCTCATGACCCTCCTCACTAGGCATCCAATGAATGTTCCTTCTTCTGTCATACGGATAGGGTTTTCAAAAGGGCTGAGAATTCAAAATAGGCATCCATTTTCCTCCTTCTTACACATTAGAGTCTTTCAAGGGGAAATTAAACCATATGGGAAAAATTAAACTCTTTGGAGTCCCCAAGCCTGAATTTGAATCCCATGACCCATTATTTTCTAATCTTGGCAGTTCAAACACATGGAAAAGAATATTGATATGAATCAATCTTCGGTAAAAAATTAGCTTTTCACATGCAAGCATGTGCAACAAGAATGGGAACAACAATAGATGAGTTCCTTTTTTTATAAACATCAGGCTGGAAATAAGTTCCCGATCATGGAACTGGCCCTGACGGGACAGCTGATCCATCCTTTTTGCTGGGTAGGGCTTCCAGGTCCAGGACGTTGATTTTCACTGGGCAGTGTCTTCTCATTGGTTGTTTCTTCTAGGTTGCATCTCGTTTACGACTTACTCAAAGAAATCGTTGTGTGAACCTTGTCCTTGCTGTGAGGATGACGAAGGAAAGGGAGATGACAGAACATGCCTGACTTGACAAGGTGATTTTGTCAGGTCTGGAGGCCGGCGGAACAGGATCTCCCCATCCTTTCACTTTTCTTCCCATTCATTGAAGTTGGTATCGCAGTCTAAAAGCAAACTCACTAAAATCTGAAGCAGGATAGAATATTATCTCCAAGCTTTTGGTAATTGTAGGAACCTCTGTTGGAATTAGAATAAGGTGGATGATTTGGTCCAAGTGAAGAATAAATATTTAAGTCTAGTTAGATTAAAAATTTATGGAGTGATAAATTGGTCTTCACTTATAATACCTGAAGAATAATAGTAGTAATAACAGTAAGAACAACCGGTGCTTTTCTTTTCCGAAGGAAAAACAGACTCAGCACCATTGGAACTCAGGATGCTCGTCCTTAGGATTCGGAACATGGATCATATTTGCAAAATGAAAGATGCTACGTTTCCTGCGCATCAGTCCCAACATTGTTTAACACAAATATTCTCTTATTACGGCAACTAAAGTGATTTCCAATTTTGAGTGATTAATTCCTTCTAAGCAAATGCTATTTGTAAAAGAATAAAAATGATTTATTTAGACACATCTCAGACTTACAATGGAGAAAATGAAAATACTTCCTGTTCAGTAAAAACGATTTAGAAAATGCACATTAAATGTGGAACTACAAACTACAGAAGCTTATTGTGACCTACAGAACTACAGGTGGATTTTCCTTGGCTAGTCAGGTGGCCTGCAATAAGGTCTTGGAAAATGTATTATAAAAAATTGTTCATAGATTTCAAAGACATTTTGCACTAGATTAAACTTATTTTTAAGTCCATTTCCCTCCATCTTTCTGGGTTGCTCCCCTATATCTTCTTCAGTGTGTGTGTATATGACGTTTTAACATTATTGAATTGAATCTTCTAATTTATTAATAATGTCCTGGTAACTCCAGATTTTTTAGATCTCCTTTGATTTCATTGAGTTTTGTTCTTCTCCTGCCCATTTTTTGTTAGCGTTAATATTTATTTGCTTGTAAGGCTGGCACTGTGGCATATCAGGTGAAGCTGCTGCCTGCAGTGCTGACATTTCAAATGAGCATGAGTTTGAGACTGGGCTGCTCCACTTCCAGTTCAGCTCTCAGCTGTTGTGCATGGAAAGCAACAGAGCCTGGCCCACACACTTGGACCCCTGCACTCAAGTGTGTGAAATGGAGGAATTTCCTGAGTCCTGGCTTTGGTCTGGCATGGTGTCAGCTTCTATAACTACTTGGGGAGTGAACCAGTGGATAGCAGATCTCTCTCTCTCTCTCTTCCTGGCTCTGCATTATAATATATATATATATATATAATATATATATATATATATATATATTCCAAAAATACGTATTCATTTTGTTGGTACTATAAGCAGTATTTAGAAATTTCAAACTTTTAATTACTGTTGACAAATCAATTTTCTTGTGCAGATTAACTTGTATTGCTGTATCTTGCTGCTCTTACTTGTCACATCTAGATTTTTTTTGTCTACTTGTTTTAGATTCTTTGGAATGCTTAAAGGATCCGTTATCTGCCATTGAAAAACCTTGCTTCCTTTCCTATAAGTATGCTTCCTGTTCCTTTTTTCTTATTCTGCGCAGGCAGGGATTTCCAGAATTTCCAGGGAGAGATGAGAGAGGACATTGTTGTCCCAATCTCAAAGGAAAGTGTTTAGTTTTATGATATTCTTTAAGGATTTATTTAATTTTTATTGGAAAATGATATATTCAGATAGGACGAAAGACAGAGAGGAAGACTTTCTGTCCACTGATTCACTGCCAAAGTGGCCGCAATGGCAGGAACTGAGCCAGTCTGAAGTCGGGAGTCAGGAGCTTCTGGGTCTCGCAAGTGGGTGTGGGTCCCAAGGCTTTGGGTTGTGCTCGAATGCTTTCCCAAGCCACAGGTAGGGAGCTGGATGGAAAGCAAGGCTGCCAGGATACAAACCAGTGCCCACACAATATCCCAGCACATGCAAAGTGAGGACTTCAGCCGTTAGGCTACCATGCTGGGTCCAGATTTATTACATTAACTCCAAGTATTTGCAGATTGTTTAAGCTGAGAAAATTTCATTTTTTTTTTTTAAAATTTCATCTTGTGACACAGTTTCATAGGCTCTGGGATTCCTCCAACCCTTCCCCAAGCCCTCCCCCCATATTGAATTCCTCCAGATTGTTACAGTAGTGCAGTTCATATCCAGTCATGATTCCTTCATTGAGGGCATGGACATTGCAGAGAGTCCAGCATCTTATTGTTCAGATAAATTCAACAGTTTCATTGGGATACCACCCCTGGTCTGAAAGTAGAGCTGGCAGAATATCATCCCCTCCAATGAAAAGCTACCACACAACTTCAAGAATAATTTACAACATCATGAAGTTGGTTGACATGGTATTGAGTGACCAATATGTTAGAAAATGCAAGTTCTGAGAAAATTTCCTGCTAACTGTGTATCGGAAACTTTAAAATACCTTAGATTGTGGAATTTCCGTCAAATTATTTTTTTCCATCCAAACTGATAGGATCTTATATGATTCCATTAATTGCATTGACTAACTCCCAAATATTAATCCAGTCTTGCACACCCAATGTAAACATCATATGGCTGCATTCTATAATTTATTTTTATACTTAGATGAATTTAATTTGGTAATGCATGGTTTAAATTTCATGTTAGTTTCTAATTTTGATAAATTTCTTATGATTATCCTTTTAAATTCAGATTTTATTTTTGATATTGTTTACATAGTTCAGAGGGATGCATGCCCATGTGAATCTCAGATTAGGGTGGGAGGGTTCAGGCATGGAGGAAAACGCATGGGGCAAATATTTCAGTTCTTTTGTCTTATTTTCCCGCTCTGCTGGAGGGGAAGGGAAGGTTCCACATTTAGCTGTCAAGCTACAGCAGCACCTGGAGATGGGGGACAGTTATTTGATTATGCCTCAGGGTCCCCAGTGTGGGGATGATTGTTTCAAAGGTGTGACTGAGTGGTTTTGTTATTTCTGAGACCTTGTCAGTTTCATTGCACCAGGGTTGAGAAAATCTGTCCAAGTCTACTTTAGTTCATCCACAGACCCAGACACCTGCTGCAAAGCTCGATCTGGAGAGTAGTCCAGCTTGTCCTCCTGCCCATCCTCTGATGAGGCACTGGACATCCTCTGCTGGTCTAGAGGAGCTGCTTTTCATGTCCTCTATGTGCATCTGGCCATGCTGATCATTGCACATATATCAGCAACTAAGAAGACCCATCCAATACATGCACTTGGACCACGTATCTTGTGATTTCCCTGTGGTCAGGGTTTGAGTTCAGCTATCCAGCTGGGAAGTCCCCCACATAACCTCACCTAAGATGACCACAGAATTTACTCCTGTGTTTGCTGCTAGTGCTGAATCAGCTTTGTCTGTCACCTGTACCAATCAATTAGCCTATTGGTGGCTGTAACTGCCTGGTCAGTTCCTCTGCAGCCTATCTCCTGGTCAGTTCCTTTGGAAATCCATCTCTCATGTGAACCAATAGGTGCTGCGGGCCCAACCCAGCCCAGCTAGTCCAAGGCATGATACGCATAAAACCAATGGGTGCCAGCTTTTTTGGAGTGACTCCCTATAACCCCAAATAGACCTGTTCCTGGGCTCGGTTTTTACACATGCTGGCATGTACTGTGGCCTCACTCAACCCATCCTATATCCCATCAGGCCCCTACTACAGCTTAGCTCAGCCTGCCCTTCCTCCAGACCCAAACCACATGTAGGGTGTTACTACCTTGTCCAGCTGGCCTGTCCTCAGCCCTGGCTTCTGTGCTCGCCAGCAGGAGCAGTAGCCTAACAGCTTCCCCTACCAGGCCTACTCCCAGCCCCAGATCTCACATGTACCAGTAGAAATAGTGGCCTACCAGAAGAGTTCCCAAAATTCCCCTACCAGTTCGGCTTCCAGGCTCAGATCTTTCACGTGCTAGCCAGCGGTTGTTGTGGACTAGTCTAGCGTGATCTGCCCCTAGTCTCAACATTTGCCAACAAGTGCTGCAGCCTGGCTCAACCCAGCCCACACCCTAGTTCCAGGTCTTATAGGGGGGTGTAGTAGCCTAGCCCAGCCTGACTCTCCCACAGATCCAGCCCACATGGAGACTGACAGATGGTGCAGCCTTTCCAACCCTAGTCTGTCCTGAGCTGTGGTTCTCCTATTCCCCAGTGGGAGCTGCATTCTACTGGGAAAATTAACCAAGTTCCTTTACTATGCCTGCTCCCAGCCCCAGATCACACATGTGCTGGTGGGTGCTGCAGCCCTGCTTTGCATGGTCTGACCCCAGTCCTGGCCCTTGCATGTGCTGATGGGTGCTGTAGCCTGGCCCAGCTGGGCATCCTCCCTGCCCCAGTTCTTGTGAGTGTCATTGAGTTCCACAGTGCAGCCTGGTTTGGCCCATTACCTCACCCAGCTCTCATGCCACCTGGAGGGTGCTGTGTTCCCACAGGGGCAAGGGCAAAGATCCCACACAGAATCTATTCCCAGATAGTTTTCTCACATTCTGGTGGGTCCTGCAGCCAAGCCTGATGCTCCCCATCCCCTGTTTTGACACTCCAAAATGTGAACTGTGGGCTATCCCTGCCAGGCATGTTCCCCAGCCCCATCATTCATGTGTTCTGGAGGGTGATGCTGCACAGCCCAGCCAGTCTCCAGTGGGAGTGGGTGCCTTGATGTGACCCAGACATGACCTTCAGTTCTCCGTGCCCCCATCAGTCACCCTGTCTCAGTTCCCTCACCTATCAGCAAGCACAGTGACTGGGACCTTCGAAGCCGTCGGAAGTCTCTCCTCACTACCAAAATGTCTGCAATGTTCTCCTCCTCTCAACATAATGCCAGACCCCTTTCCTCTCCTGGACCATCTGTATCCCCTCCCATCATATCACCCCCACCTCCTGGGCGTTTGGGTGTCATGTCCCACCTGGCATCTTCTGTTTTACCATGTGGAATTCCTCGTATCTTAAAAAAAAATTGACTAGGCAACTTTGCTGGCACACTGGTATAGCTAACACAAGCTTAACATTCAGCAAGCCCAGATTCCCAACCAGCTATTGGCTGCTTTTCCCCAAGCATTGTCAAACCAACCTAGGCATTTTCATATAGCTGGGGTTTTCCTCTTTCAAGTTTACTGACGTCTGTTCTACTTTTTTTTCCTCCTTTTATTTGCTTGAAATGATCCTTTCCCTCTGGTTTCCCAAAATGATAGCATAGGCGATTTTACAAATATATGGTGAATAATTTTCCCATGGTGTGATGTCATTATCTAGCTTTATTAGTAAATATCCAACTGTAGTAATGCTGACATGATGGAAATGAGTTTGACAAATGTCCCTTCTGAGGACATTGTGAAGAACTAGTCTGATTTCTTTTTGATTATTTGTTAGAACACACCAGTATAACCATCTGGGCTTGTTGCTTTTTTGAGGACACTAGCTACTGATTTAATTTTAAGTAGACATCAAGATACTCAGGTTAGCTATATATTTCATGTGACATTTGGCAAGTTTTATTGTTAAGTGAAGCAGACTATTTCATTTAGGTTAGGAAATTTGAAGGCATAGATTTCCTCACCCCATTCTATATTATTTAAAAATATAAATAAATATATATATTTGAAAGACAACCCCATATACACGTGAGAGAGAGAGAGAGAGAGAGAGAGAGAGAGAGAGAGAAAGTGTTCTATCCACTGGGTCCCTTCTTCAAGTTCTACATCAAGGGTTGGGCTAGTTCAAAGCCGGAAGCTGTGGACACCACCACACCAGCGTTTCCCATGGTGGTAGCAGGAACCCAAGAGTTTGAGCTGTCATCTGCTGCCCCCCATGTCATCAGCAGGGATCTGGATGGAAAGCAGATGCTGGGCTCCATCCTAAGCTCTCGGGAGACAATGCGGCTATCTCAAGCAGCAGCTTCAACACTGTTGTTGCCACGATGCCAGGATGCCTTGACTGCCGTTTTAATGCCCATAGGATTGGTAGCTAGGGCTCCTTTTTCTATTTCTGAAATTAGTAACTTGTTTTTTCTATAGAAGTTTTTCAGTTTTATTGAAATTTTCAAAGAACCATCTTTTAATCTTACTTATTTTTTCTCTTGTTTTACCACTTTCAATTTTTATTGTATTTTATTATCTTTTATTTTTTTTTTATCCTGCTGGTCTCTGAATTGCTCTTCTTTCCCTGGTTTCCCAAAATGGAGAATCTGGATTATGGGATTTATCTCTTGCAAATATATGTGTTTTTGTATATTATATTCCATAAATTTTGTATATTAGTTATATTCTTTGAATTTGTTATGTGATATTTTCATTATCAAATGTTGTGAAGTATTTTATTTGTTGATGTTTTGATCCACGACTTTCTATAAATTTGTGATTTCCATTTGCTTGTTTAGTTTCCAAACACTGATTTCTGTTGTCATAAAGTCCACCTTAATTCCATGGAACAGAATGGTCTGAGAATGTAGCTTATAGATTTGTGTTCATTTTAACCTGTAAACTTACATTTTCTGTTGCACCAATGTACTCTGTTTCCATTTATAGTTAAAAACTGCCAGACTCATAAAAATGGCACACTTAATGTGATGGCCAGTCTTTGGGTTGGTGAACTCTATGTTCCCAGCAGCGTTCCTGAGCCTGGAGTGCTCCTGAGGACTCCCTGAATGAGCTTAGTCCAAGAGACACTGCCCCCCACCTGCACTCAGCGAGAACAGAGTGGCACAGCATTGGCAAGGAGACCAGCTCTCTTTGTCCCTCTGCCCAGCTCCCCTCCCCGTGCTCCCACTGTGGGGTCTTCTTAAAGGAGAGAAATATGCAGCTCACTTTTGAAATAAGTAAGCAGCTGGGGTTTTTGCAAATCCTAAGTGAGACATGTCTGAATAGGTCATCAAAGAAAACTTGAGCAAACTCTCAATGCAGTGTAGGGGAACCACACACGGCAGTGCCGTTTTCTCTTATTTTGCAAACTGGTATCTAGGGAAGTGTGTGTGTGTGTGTGTGTGTGCGTGTGCGTGTGCCTCCCTCCCTCCCTCTTCACTCCCTGCCTTGGCTTCCTGGGCAGTATCCCATTCTACAGCCTTGAATGCTGCTATCAAGTTCTTCTTATTCTTACTTGCTCCATCTCATATGTCTCCTCTCTGCTGCCTCTTTCCGAGCTTCCCAAACCTAAGAAAGAGTAAAGGCCGATGCACAGGCTGCAGTTGTTTCTCTCAATAGAAGCCTTGGGAGCCCTCCCTCTCCTCTGTGGCCTTCAAGTTGGGAGAGATTCATCAGCTGGCCTTTAGCAAAAAAAGAAACTGGCTTGAGGTCTGAGGCCTTTGACCTCTGTGAAGAGAAAGGTCAGACCGAGAACAACTGTGCAAGGTCCGGAGTAAGAGCCACAGGTCTGGAGACCCAGGCGGAGGCGCCCAGGGAAGCAGCAGGGCACGGTGGGAAAGAGCAGGAGTTTAGACAAGTTAGAGTGCATTTCTAAGAGACTCCGTGGATCGGCTGACAAGCAGGGTGAAGGGTCCTATTTATGCCTCATCCCCTGACCACGTTACAGTAACATCTGCTTGTCAGGGGTCTTCGGGGAGCAGGCTGGGGACCAAATGTTCCTCTCCTCTTTCCACACAAGGGCATAGGCCGAGAGATTAGGGGTCCCTTGGAACGTCAGTGTTGATTTAGCAACGCTCCCACCCACTGCTCGCTCCTGTCTTCTGGGAATGATTTGTCAGATTTACCTCGCTTCTTTTTAGAGTCTTGCTGAATATTGAATATTTAAATTAGTCCCACGGTTGCCCACAGGACTGTGGCATTAAAAAGTTGCAGAAAAAGTTGGAATTCCATAGGGAAAAATCATGGTGAAAATTTGTGAATAGGAAAAAAATGAGAAAAAAAAAACAAGGAGTGCTTCTTGTGCTAGAATTGCATTTTCTCACAGAAATCGCCCAGTTTTGACATTATAAAGAGAAGAAAATGCACTGATGCATCTTGCAGTGAAGCCACTAACAGGAAGGATGAGCCGGTTCTGGACATGTCCAAAGCATTACACCTTCAGGAGATGTTTTTTATCTCAGACATTATTCTCCTAACTACAAAATGAGAAGAAAAATGATAATCCTGGGAAACCTGAGAGCTCAACACTGGTTTCACTCTTTCATTAACAAATTTTTTGTTCAGGTCAGTTTTTGCCCATTTTAAACTAAAACTTCCTAATTTTGTTTGGTCATGTACTTAATAAACAGAAACAGCAAGCAGTTTTTGCAAAACAGGCTGAAGGACCAGGCTGCTAAATTCTTTTTATTTTTCCTTTTCCCGAAAGAACACTTACTGTGAGACCGCTGGCTTCTGAAGCAAATGTTTCACTTGGGTTACAGTTACTCACACTTCTGTGTGCCTGTTTCCTATCATTTTGCATGGAAATTTCTGAAAGGACTCAGCTCAATTTTATAAAATCTCTCTGTGCCACTGCAGGCCTTTATTTTACGAACATCTGTGGTTGATGTCTTCACCGCTCACATGACATTTGGTTTCAGCGGAGAGCCTTCTGTGGAAAATGAGCACAGAAGAGGAGGGAGGAAATTAGTGATGGAGGGACCTATTTTTAGTTGAAAACAAGTTCGAGTAAATGAAAGTGATGCCATGTAACACGGCCCCCTGTGGGTGCCACATCCATAGCAGTACGTGCAGAAGCCACCCTCCCAGGAAACTGGGTAAAAACAACAGCGTGCCTGCTATTTATAGGGTCTTGCTTTTGGGAAACCAGTTTGGAGGAGAGGAGATTGTTTCAAGGCAAAATTGGATGAGTGGATTGGGTCTCTTCTAAAATAAGGCGTGTGTGTGTGTGTGTGTGTGTGTGTGTGTGTGAGAGAGAGAGAGAGAGAGAGAGATTGAGAAGGAGATCTGGCATGCATTTGAGGCCAGGGAAGTTGGTAGAGTGAGTGCTGCAAGCTGCACAAAACCACTTTGTGATTATAAATAATAATAAAAAAATCCAATCGGAAGTCTGTTCTGCCAAGGTTCACAATGAACCTCCTAGCAGGACATTGAGATTGTCTTAATCAGGGTCAGACCCACAAGCTTAAGGCCAACGAGTTCAGTGGGAAAAATGACTCTTCTTTCCAGTTTTTTTCTGCTTTCCTTTTTTCTTTCATTTGGAAAGGACTCCCTGATAAACATGCAGGGCAATTTTCCAGTACATTAACCCAGGAGGGATCCTTTCTCTATCGGCTCCAGAGACAGAAGTCAAGAAACAGGGTGAAGGGAAGATGGATGGGCCTGGGATATAAGGGTGGGCCGTTTTTCCACTGTCCTGCCCCGTACACCTAGGACAAAGGCTGCATTGACTGCAGTGCTCGGCATCAGCCTCATAAACTAGTAGTGGGCACAAAGGGTTTGACACTTGAAACTGCCAGCCCCTGCCTTCTTACTATTGCAGCTGCACATGGGGTGGGGCCTAACAGTGGTGTCCCTTTATCAACCCTTAGGACAAGAAGTGAAGATAAATAGTGTTGACTTTGATGCAGTCGCACCATTTTGCTATTTTGCAAAAGACGACATTTCCTCCCAGATCTCACCTCATGGTCCTGTGCGCCAGAATCCTCTTCCTTGGGTAGAGCTGGGATCAGAGAGCTCTGAAGGTGCAGAGGGACAAGTGGCTTAAGACGTGGGGTATAGACGAGGGACAAAGACGGAGTTGTGGGATCCACTCCTTGTCCTCTGAGGGATGGTGTCACGCATTCCAGCTTGGTCACGGTGGTTTCTCTCATCTTCTTGAGATTCCTAGAAATGAACCTATAGGGGGAAAAAGAAGGAACAGAGGAAAACATGTGCAATAATGGTTTAACCAAGTTCTAAAACCACAACTGTATCTTTCTGATGATCAGAAGTCCAGAAAGTACTGTGCTTTCCTGAAAATCTTTTGGAAATCAGATTGTAGTAATTCCAGGAGCAGAAGGTGGGGACACATCCGCTGCACAGCAGGCTGCACTTGGTTATCATTAGCCTCAGTTTTAGTTGACTGGACATCAGCATACACAAACCTGTGCTGTTTCCTATAGTGTCAGAATCTATAGCGTCACAGCCCATCTGGGCTTGATGGATTTGTGCCGAGTCTCTGCCACATCGTGAGATAATAGCCTACGCACCAGCAACAGAACCCTGTTTCAGATCTCTCATTTTCCTCCCTGAAGAGGCCACATGGGGGGCAATGTCAGAGCAGCCCTCATTGGAAGCTTCTTTGTCCAATCAGGCCTCTTCATATCCAGCATGGAGTCCAAGATCCCAGAGCATTCAGTCTCTAAGGGATTCCCCCAAATTATTTTATCTGCAGAGAGGAAAAATGGAATCTCAAATACTCATGGCCCTTAGCATATACACTGTAGAAAAGTTACAGGTATGGCTTAAATGTCAGAGGAAAGGCCTTTTCAAACATCAGCATTATAACCCAGATCATGCTCGTATAAACTCATTTAAAAATTTTTTTTCTTCCCATTCCCCTGCAAAGTTTGCTAGTTTAAATATCGCTTTTCTGGTGACACTGTAGTATAGAATTGAAGCATACATTTTAGAAATTATTGATCTGCTGTACTTATAAAGTAAATTCTATGTATCCGTGCTTCCAATTCATTCTACAGAATATGGCTGCAGGGCTGGGATTTAAAGATTTCCCAATTGACAGGAAACGACTTGAAATGGGATCCTTTCTGTAATCTTTTAAGGAAACATGGCCATACCTAAAACTATTGGTTATGAGTTGGGAAACACATCTCTGAAATAAAGGCTACACACTAAGCAGCTTGGCAACTGCGTGGGTTTCACTCTGCCTTTCGGAGAGCATTGAGGCGGATGCATTTCACAGACTCCGGAATCGATCCTGGCTTGCTTTGCGATGTTTTGACATACTGGCAAGCGAATACGTTTTGAAGCAGACAGATTTCAGTAATTGTGTCTTGATTTTACTTTTGGGAATTCTGAGTCCATTTATATTTAAGTAGAATCTTGATTTCTCCAGAAACCAGCAATCATTTCAGGATGCCATGCCATTTCCACTCTTCAGGTCTGGTTTCTGGGAAAACATTAGATTGAACCTAACTACTTTTGCTGGCTGCTGCCTGGCCCACTGCCTCTTCTTAGGGGTTGCCAGATTCTTTCTACTCGCCTCTGGGTTCTGGAAGCTAGTAAGCTCTCACATATCAAGCTCTCAGCGGTGAAGTGCTGAACTTCATTGTGGCTGAGAAGGAACAAGCAAACAAAACTTTCATTTGGAACGCATAGTAAAGAGATAAGTAGAATTCTGCTGGGGTGGGGGGGGTGGGTTCTGTGCTGCTGAGACATAAATCATAGGACAATTGGATAGGCTTTCCTGTGTCCATAGGGGACAGCTGGAGTCCATTGTGATCCAAGGAATCTGTAATCCTTTCGTGGTCAGAGAAAAGACAGAACTTGTGGGTAGTTCTCTGTATAAATAGAGATGTTGGTGGGATTGTCCTCGGTGTTCGCTTGAAAGCTTCTTCTCGCTGAGGGTTCACAAGACAACTGAGAAAGCAAAGATGAGCTCTGCTCTCATTTGTCCCATGCTGATTGAACTCGGGCAACCGCTTGGTCCGTCAGTGTTTTCTGATCTGTAAAATGGGATTAATAGACTTAACATGGGAACACTTTCCTTTCTCTTTCCATTCTTCAAGTCCTAAGAATGACTTACACTGTGAGTAACCGTGGAAAGCAATCTATAGGAGAATAAGGAACATTGAAGAGTTTCATCTCATTTACGGTGTTATCTGCATGGAATCTAGAAAAGCCAGTAAATTTGATGTGTACATGATCTGGCCTTGGCTCCACTCTATATTTAGTCCTGTGTCAAGGATTTGGACTTGACAGACCTTTGGAGCTTTTTAGTTCTCCTTGAGGACACAGAGTTTCATAACCACACCATTAAAAACTGACCTTCAAGACAGGCTTTGCCATCCATGCTCCCATGAGAGCCAGCAATTGGCCTGGTGTCCCCAGTCTGACTCAGAATTTTAAAATTCTTTAAATAAACATTTCTTTTCTGCCTCTCTGAAGGGCCTTATTTTCTGTCCAAGTAGTATTTCCCTTTGCATGATATAATTTTTTCAAAAATTTTAGGTCAAGAAGGAATTTCAATTCATTTTCATTTATGCGGATACCAGCTGTGACTCCGAACTGTGTTCTTGGAGCTGGGTTGAAGCAGCAGCATGGTGCTTTGGCCTTTAATCACCTGCTCTCTGAGGACTGGACCTTTGCTGTAGGTAAAAGAAATTGCACACACACACACACACACACACACACACACACACACACACGCACACGCAGTAGGTGCACAACAGTTAAGGAGTGGCTGGACTGGTTTTGTTCTTCCCATTAATGATACTAGGAATATTCAGTTGGAGACCTATAATTGCTAACACATGTTGATGCCAGCTCTACAAGCACAAGAATCAGTTGAGTTAGGGAGTTGACGGAGCTTCTAGCTTTCTAATCTTGTTTCCCACAAAATAATTCAACTTCCCAGGATACATAACCCAGCAAGAATGTCCAATATGGTAACCTTCAAACTGCAAATGCAATATATCTCAAACTCAATTCCTATCTCCTCTTAGAAAAATGGACTCTGCCTTCTTTTTCATTTTACTGTCTGTTATCGTTGCCTTTGCTGCACAAGCTGAAAACTTATACTCACCTCTGCATATTTTTTCTTGCCTTTCTTTTTTCCCCGTGTATTACAATGATTTAATCCCACTGAATCTCTCCTATTTGAGACGATCCTGCTTTCTATCCATGGTCTTCTTGAGAACACATTCTCAGAGTCCCACGCCTAAGTGAGTGCAGTAACTGCTTTCATCTCTTACTCCAGAAAAGCCGTTTGTTGAACCTTCCTCGTTTGTGCCGTGCCTCTGTGGTTTACGTCTAACTTCGACTTTTCCACTAGAACGAGAGACTTCCTGTTCTTTCATACTCTCCAGCTCACGTTCTCCAACAACATGCTTTGATCTTGCTAAGAGCCCAGTGAACACTTTTCCTCTTGCTGTTAATTACACCATTTGTATTTACCACATACTTCATTATTCTTGCTTGAGGAAACACACCATATACCCAATTCTGTCTTCTTGGAGTCCTGGAATGATGAATAGGATTGTAGTCAGATCACAAATCCACCCAGAAATTTAGTTATAGAATCAGATAGTAATGTTAATAATATTCACTCCAGCTATTCTTGAGGGAGTGTCACGCAAGTCCCTGGAAATATTCCATGCACTTTGTTGTCTCTGACTGGTTTGGAGCTACCACTCTATTTCATCACATGGGAGGCACAGCTGGCATTCAGAGAGGCTCAGCTCCCAAAGACGCTTGTTTGAACAGCATCCCACAATGTCGATATTACAGAAAGAGGGATAACCACCACCAAGTAGAGAGAAAGGTTGTAAAGGAAGTTCTTGAAAAGAGGGAAATGATTTCCTATTTATCAGCCCTTTGCCCATTTCTTACTTGTATTTGTTCTTGTTATTCTTGCGATTCTGTGTTACTGGTAGATTTTGGACATCAATCTTTTGTCAATAAGCAGCTCCCAGTGTTTTTCCCATTCCTTGAATGTCTATTCACTCTACGATGGTTTTCTTAGTTGTGCAGGAGTGCCTTATTTTGATAAAATTAAAGTTTTACTTTTACTTCCTCTGCTGTTATCCAAGAAGTCATCACTTACACCAATGTCTTGAATTCTTTACCTTTCATTTTTTTCCCCCCTGGAAATTTCATTGTCTCAAGTCTGAAACTTCTTACATCTTGAGTAAATTTTTATATATGGTGAGAGGTATTACATCCACCCAACCAGGTTTGCCTGCATGACTCATTGAGGAGGTCTAGGCACTTTTGCATGTGCAGGGGTTAATTCCTGGTCTCTTTACTCAGTCCGTTAGTGTATGTGTTGATTTGGTAGGTCAGTACCATGCTGTTTTGATTATTGTCACTTTGTAGTATGCTTCAAAGTTATATATTATTACAAATTGATTTTATTTTATTCAGAATAATGTTGGCTATTCTGGATCTTTTGTAAGTCTACACACATTTTAGAATAATTTTCTAAGTCTCTAAAGAGTGTCATCGGCATTTTTATAGGAGTTGTGTTGAATTTGTAGATTGACTTAGATAATATGAACATTTTAATTCAGTCAACTATAATGCAAGTAAGGAAATTTTGTGTACTTAATAATTTCTTTCATTAATGTTTTGTAATTTTTATTTTAGGGTTTTTGTTAAGTATTTGATTTAATTTAGTCCTAATTTTTGGGGGGGCTGTTCTATATACTAATGCATAAACTAGCTATTATCATTTGTATGTGTCGTTTGTAACTTAAAACGTTTCTAGAAAACTGAATGTTCAAAGACAAAAGTAATTCGATTTTTTTTAAAATACTTTTTGTTACTTCTGCTAAAGTACCAAAGCATAGTTTTGGGTATAGATGCTATTATCAAATATGAAAGCTATATTCAGTTTAACTTTCCCATAATTTACATTATTTTTAGTAAATCTACTGGCTTTCAATAAAAATAATTTTAAAAAGAAGTAGTTCTAATTTTAAAAGTAGTTCTAATTTTAAAAAGAAGTAGTTCATATTAATAGCACTGCATTTTTTCCTTTTAATGTTCAATAAAACCTAATATTCTATAGTTTAGACTTAACATGCCCCTAAAGACACAGCCCCCTAAAAACACAGCCCCCTAAAACACAGCCCCCTAAAACACAGCAAAAACACAGACGCCCAAAACAGAGCACCTCTAAACACAGTCCCTCCAAAAAGCAACAGCCCCCAAAACACAGTACTCTCAAAAACACAGCCCACCACAAACACAACTGCCCATTTACATTTTCTTTTCACTTCCCAGGCTGCCTCCCTATCCTATTTTCAGGCTTCTGTTGAAATAATATTAGAAAGCTCCGGTGTTTGCAAAAAAGCCATCTGTAGACTGGACAAGGAAGGGAATGTGAGTTTTCCTGGTTCAACATGTATTAACATTTAAACATTCACACTAAGAAAATGGTGGAAGAAATAGAATTTAAAATAAAACTGTAAATTTTAGGATAAAATTTAATGCAACCATACATTTTATTAACTCACTGTGCTTACTTCTCTCATAGCGCTGCTTTTTAAAGTGTGGACATCCTTAGAAAAGTGAATTATCTCTTTGGAACTGTCTAAAACAGGTGTTATTGTAAACAATACAGGGTTAATGCAATTTTGGATGAAATATCTGGTTACGTACTTTTTTATCTCAAAAATACTAATAATTTTAATAAACACTAGTTATTATGAAGCTAGTTATGAATGGACAAAATCACTCCATTGGTCATTTCTTATTGCACTCAATATGTAATAAAAACAGGGAATGCGTTATGCTGAGCTGGTCAGAGCAACCACTGGCACACACACTATCTCTGCTTGGGAACAGGCCTGGTTGGGGAGCTCAGGGGATGTGCCAGCTGGTTGTGGTTCCCACTGCTGAGCACAAGAGCTGAAATGGGAGTTGCGATTTGGACTGGACGTGACTGCAGTGTCCCTCGGCATGGGTGCGGACTGAGTCTGGGGAGTGCCAGACTGGGCTCGACTCCAGCACGTACTGGTGCTGGTGAGAGTCAGGGTGGGTACAAGACAGGCTGGGCTAGGTCTCTGCCCAGGTGAGAGTTGTATTCTGGGCACGGACCATGGAAGCTGGGTACTGAAAACGTTGGGAGGCTGGTATGGCTCCTCCATTTATCTCACCCCCTCCTTTTCCCCAGATACAAGAAGAAAAAAAAAAAAGAGAGAGAGAGAGAGAGAGAGAAAATACAGAAATAATGGTCTCACCTACACTCCCCTCGTCCTCGACCCTTCCCACCTTAATCAACTACGTAAACATCATCCAAAATAACATTTTTAAAAGGGAGAGATTATAGCAATCATACAACCAAGAGGACAACATCTTACAAAAACACTAATAGAAAATGGTTTAGAGGCAAATGTGTTACTTTCTGGGTTTTTAAACACTAATTTTCCTGGGCATTTGAACATGTAAGTTCTCACTACAGACACTTTAGCATTTGGAAGATACAGAAGAGAGGGTGCCTTCTTCGGATGTAATCACAGGGGAGAAGCCTCGGCTAGCATGGTGCCGGGAGTCTTTGCCAACGGCGTGTGGAGGTCAGTCCCGTACCAGCTCTGGCCAAGGGGAGAGAATCGCTGTGTGTAAATACTAAACCTAGTGCCGGGGGCAGGGAGGGGTCCTCTTCTGCCAAATCATGCCACTTAGTGCCCACCTATCCATACATACGTGTGTGCATTATTTATCACTTACATGTATGAAGTACTTTTGGATAAGTTTGTATGTTTGAATATAATGATGACTGTTTTGATATTTAAACTATTCCAATTTTTTAAAAATGATGAATTTGTCAGAATGACTACGCAAATTAGGCTGATGAGAGAGAAATGATTTTTAAACTACTTAACAAATATCTCTCAAAGCATGCATTTATTTCTTTACAATGACTGGGCAAAGAGGAAATCATTCTAGCAAGATGATGGTGAGTGAGGCTGATAGAGTTTACACAATGTCAGATTTGCCTATGACAGATGAGAACATATGTAGAAGTTCAAGTAATCCAAATGACTTTATTTTAAGCTATTTGTGTGCATCTATCCATTAATTCATATTTTCAGCACATTCCCCAAGAAGTTAGTCTAAGAAGTAATTATTTCACTGCATCAAAGCTGACTATTTAACTTCATTGTTTGAGAACAAATTGAACACATAAAGAATGAGGTTAACATACATTTTCTTTAAGAAGCAGAATTGTGCCTTGGCTGTGTCGTCAGTTGTAAGTAATGGTGGGCATTTATGGGTCCTCAGTGTGGACTTGAGTTTCCCTTAAAGTTTACATACTGACTTTCTCCTCTAAATGAACAATCATCAAATTATAGGTCCACAGCAGATATCCTGTCTTTCTCAAATTGTTATGAGAGAGAGAGAGAGGAAGGGAGAGAGAGAGAGAGAGAGAGAGAGAGAGAGAGAGAGAGAGAGAGAGAGAGAAATAATGACAGATTCCCAATAGAGGCCCATATATTGGTTAACTTTCTGCACTCTCCAACACAGAAGGATCCCAGGCAGGCCCAGAGCTGGAACCAGGAACTTAATCCGGGTCCCCAGTCCACTGGAGCCATCACTTGCCTTCTCGCAGGGTCTTCCTTAGCATGCACGCTGACATGGGATGCTGAGTCTGCAAGGCTGCTTCATCATGTTTCTGAGATAGTAGGTGAAAAGAAAAGTGGCTCTATCTTTCTTCTTCTCATTAATTAATGTTGGAAAATCTAATTGATTCATTTGAAAAAAATATAGATTGACTCAAGGCTGTGCCTTTGGCATCAAAATAGCCAATGTGCTATTCTTATTCCAAGGTGGGTTTTTTATTTACGTCTGTGAAAACAGTTGGTTAATATGAGACACACTCACCTGAAAAGCCACTGAAATGCGAAAGCCTGACAAAGCATCCACTAACAGATTACCACATTAATATGTTCTTCCTCGGATGTGGAGTCAGATCACAGAGCTCTGACACGAAGGCGCTGTGAAAGCGGAGTTTTACATCTATTTACACTCCGAAATGTCCTGTCACGGGGAAGTCACTTCATCAGAGAAGAACGATTTCTGTCCTCATTTGTGTTTGAAACATGAAAACAACGTAACAGCTGCATACTGCATTGAATAAAGAAGATACACATGCATTTAAATCACTTATATCTTACTTTTTTATGATGCAATTGTGAATTATGTTCTTTCTGCATCTGTAATTAGAGGGCAGAACAGATGGCGAAGGCTTCGTTTAAAGTGATATGTCCATTAAAATAACCTGCGCTGCCAAATGATTGTTCACTATAACACGGTGTTCACTCACCATGGCAGACACTTTGCTGCACTGAAACATGTTGCAAAGGCCCCTGGACTATACACGACGCTGATTATTTTTAAGGGCTTTCCAATAAAAGGGTTCACTATCGCACAGCCAGCTTGGAACCTCATTTATCTTCTGAGCATATGTTTTACTATATTGTTCTAATTAAAAAGTGACCTTGTATAGAATGATGAGAACACAGCACTGAAAATGATTCATATAGGAGCTGGGGATATGAGAGAAGGTCCAGACCATATGAAATTGGGTAGTAAGAGGCGAGAGGCATCCATGTGGGAGGGAGAGAAAATATTCCCGTGATGCTAACTGGGAAGAATACACATTTAGTTCATTTCTGGGACTCATTAGCTTGTTCATATATATTACTTGGAAAAAGATTTTGAGAAAAATCAAGACAGGAACAAAGACAGAACAGAAAGGAGAAGGCTCATCATTAAGTTGAGTTCAGAAAAATCTGCTATGGAGTTGACGGTTTCACAGGTAGCAAAAGCACAGGGACTTCTGTGCTGTTCAAAGCTGTTGGTAATACATCAGTTTGTTTCACGTGGTCAAGATATGCCGGTATTTTCCTGGCATAGTGGAATCTGGCACGTATACCCACATAAGTCCTACTGAGTTTTCATTTTTTACCATCTTCTAAAGATAAGGACCTTTCAGATGTCTGTTAACACAGTGTCAGACACTCTGCAACAAAGTTACAGTAATTTTTATACTATGAAGAAAAACCATTTTACAGTGGACCCAAGACAAGCCCAACTCATTCATCCAAAGGCATTGAGGAAAACGTGTAAGAAACAACACATCGACACAGACTGGACTTTTGTATGCACACTTTCTGAGAAGAATTTCCTGTGCAAAAATGGATGAAAAAACTCAAACTGCACATGGCAAATTCTTCTAGAAAAATTAAAACACAAAGTAGAAAAAATACAAACATATCAAGGAGAAACTCTATCTTCATTCTATGAAGAACTCATGCAAATCAACAACAACAACAAAATGCCATGGCTCTAGACAGAAGGACAAAAGAAAAACAATCAATTTCAAAACAACCAAAAATCCAAAGCACTCATTGCAGTAATAAAGGCACTCAACTTTATTCATCATCACATATTACTTAAAAATAAATAACACAAAGTTTTATCAAAAAATCCTTAGCAATTAAATCCAAACTATTCATATTCATTTCTAATGGTGACATTATTATGAAGTATTATGAAGAATCTGTGTTGGAAAAGAACTGAAAAAAACATCTGACCGATTTCTATCAACAGCATTAAATAATTGATTGAATTTTGTCTCTTCATTCTATCTTTGCAAATCATCTGTAAACAACTGAACAGATATATGAATAAATCTTATACTTTAGGATATTATTAAAAGTGATTTGATGCATTAAATAACAAAACTTGGCTAACAGCTGACAGATTTTAATAGTCATATAAAATGCCTAAATGTTTTCTTATTGAAAGTAATCTTTTTTGAAGGTTTGGTTCTATTTAGCCACAAGGAGGAAATTCCGTGCAGGGATGATGGGTGCACAGTTTTGCATTCCAAACTTGGCTTAAGCAATAATGAAGCACATCTCTCAATCATCTCTCTCCCAAGTTTTTGTTAATCAACATGAGATCCACACGGAGAAGCAGCTCTCTATCTTAACCTTTTCATGAGCAATCAATGATCTTCAAAAAACCATTCAAAGGCATAAGGGGAGTGACAATTAAAAAAAATCTGTTTAGGGACCTGCACAATGGCTCAGTATCTAAATCCTTGCCCTGCAGGCACCAGGATTCCACATGGGCGCTGGTCTGGGTCCTGGCTGCTCCACATTCCCTGTTTGTGGCCTGGGAAAGTAGTGGAGGATTGCTTTAGCACCCTGCACCCATATGTGAGACTCAGAGGAGGCTCCTTGCTCCTGGCTTCGGATTGGTTTAGCTCTTGTTGTGGCTGCTGAGGAAATAAGCCAGCGGACAGAAGATCTTCGTCTCCCCTTCTCTCTGAAAATCTGCCTTTCCAATAAAAATAAATCTTTTGAAACAGCTGTTTTATAAAAGGTCTTATCACAATACATATATTCACCTCTAAACCTTGAGATTCATTGGATAATTCCATACATACTGTTCCTCACTCGGCTTGGAGGCAAAGTAGTAAGCAGTTAATCAAACAGTTTGCTTGAGACTTGCCTGCTTTGAGGAGGAGCTGAGACATGCCCTTGGACTTCATACCCAGTGGAGACACTGGAAAATCCTGGCTTCCTGCTGCTAGGCACTTGAAGTAAGGCAACTGGTCCTGCATGCCAAGACTCCCCGTTGAGCACAGTGTCCTCAAATGCCCCAGTGTGGCTAAAGATTACAAATAACACCAAGTTCCTAGGAAAATCACGAAGGTTAAGGAATTGGTCATTTAAATCTTGTGTCAGGAACTTGAAACTTCTGACGTGTTGTGTTCTCATGCCTTTGTTGTAGGCAATGCCTGAGCTGCAAATGTCTACAGAGCAGGGGTGAGGCTCGTCAGGGGTGAGAGCCGTCCTCAGTTCCCTCCAGTTGGCCAAGTCCGCATGTCCATGGGCTCTTTCCTTCAATGCTTTTCTTTCACTGGGCAACAATGAAACATCTACCAATTGTTTCTAAATAAAGTGTCATTTTGTTTAAAACTCTCTGAAGGTTGCCCGTGTATTCCAAGGAGCAATAGTTCTGCTCCTGTTTATGTCATTTTCATTTACCAGCCTCTGTTAAGTCATCATTTAAACACATCACCCAAGGCCTTGGACAAAATTTAAAGATATTAAAAATGTTCATTAATGTCTCCCAATCTAGTTTCCTCATGTTATAATGTGATTAACCAGCAACAAAGAATTAAACAGTTCATATTTGAGAATCAGTCTTTTGCAAAAACACGAATGTTCCATATTCTTCATTGATTTTAAGTGAAATCAGAGGATAAAAAATGTGCCAGTCTAATACAGAACGAAGAATAGCTGAGTCCGCATTGACTTGTGGTTGCAAAATATACTGACAGAAAATGGTCTTTTGTGTGTTCTTCCATTATGAAAACTTGATTTTCAAAATATCAATATTTTGTAGTTTAATTCCTGATCCCTGACCAGGCTGTTTGTCAATGTTGGAGCGGTGTTCTGTACCCACTATTTATGTGCTTTTACATTGTGAAGTGGATCATTGGTGATCATCCTTTTTCACAGAAAACATCCATCTTTCCAGGTTAAGACTTCTTGTTTGTTTTCTTAGAAGGTTACATCTATACTAATTGTGTTATCCCATCTGTCAATGACCATTTCTCAATTGCTCTAATCAAGTATTTGTGGTTTCCAGAAACATTCTTTGTATTTCTCCCTAACATCGATGTTTGCTTAACGAATGACTACAGTCTGCTTGCTCTGCTCCAGAAAATTCTGAGGTCATGGACCAGAGCAGACAAAGGCCATGCCTAGCATGACTTGAGGCTTTTGTCAGTTTGGTGAGGTGATTTAAAAATCTGAGGTTTATTCAAGGCATTTCATCTGCTTATGAAAATTTTAACTCATTTAGGTCAGTTCAAGAAGCTTTGCAACTTTACCTGTCTGGCCACTAAGGTAAGTCTCGTGTGTGTGTGTGTGTGTGTGTGTGTGTGTGTGTGTGTGTGTGTGTGTGTGCGTGTGCACATACATGCTGCAATCACTAAGACCTTCAGCACCGTGAGTGAGGGTGATGACTGCCATGCTTGCATGTCTCAACGGAACCTGTTGGGATAAACACATTCAAAATAATAGCATTGGAGCAAGACAAAAGCAACATCACTGTGAAAATGCCCTCAGCCCGAAATATCCTGATGGAATGCACATGAACAATGGACACAAACTGTCTACTGTTGTATGCAAAGATAGCAATAACAGTTAATGGCAACTGTAAAATGAAACATTATGTTAGCCAGCAGAAAGGAAAACGCAAATTGATTCTCTTTTTGCTTAGATGTAAGTGCTTATCAAGGTTACAAGATATTCAAGGTCTGTGACACCAGAATAATTTGTTATATAACACATGTTACAGGAGAGTGCTTGGGGCTTTCTGAATGAGTCAGATGGCCAGATCCAATCCTACTGTGTGGGGTTTAACAATCTCATCCCCACCTATTTTCTACTTCATCTGATGGGAAAGTGTGGCAGAACTGAAACCTGTTCCTAACGTGAGATGGCAACATCAATGTTTCTAGTGGAGGATGGCTGGAACAAAGTCATTCTTTGCTGGGACTAGAGAATCAAAATGTGTGTGTTGGCTTAAACCGTTTTATAGTTGCTTCTTAGGAAAAGGCTTCCTGAGTTCTTTATTTCAAGTGTCCAGGCTCTGGCAGGTCGTTCATTGCTGACGGTCCTTCAGAGAGGTGCATTGCACAGCATAGACTGGACGTGTGTGGGCTAGTGTGTTCAGATCTAAACCAGAGCCAGCTCACCCCAACCACCAGGCTATCGTTGCTACTGCATCGCAGGTCTGTAGAGCCCATTTATCTGGTTTGCTCCTAACTCGAATTATATCTTTATCTGTGGATTTTGATCCATTGTATCACCTATTGCAGGGTGAAGTGATTTTGGCAATGCTTTAGTTCATCTCTAGCCAGATGGTAGCTCAGGATGAGGGAAGGGTGGTGAACTGTGGGGTATGGGACAGAAGGAATTGTATTGGTTGGTAAACATTTTCATTGGAAACTCTGAGCTGTGATGAGAATTACTGAATATCTCCCTGAAACAAACCTGTTCGCTAATCACAAGTATAACATATGGACCTATTAGCCATGGAAATGTGATGGCTTAATATATTCTTTAAGCTGTTCAGTAAATACAGAAGTGTAGCTAGTCACTCTAAAACATATCAAGGAAACATAAAGCCAGATTTTTATAAGTGGACTGAAGCAGAACTGAATGCAAGTCTCTAATTTTGCAGTTAGATTGTATTAGGATCTTTCTTCTGAAGCGTTAGTGAGTGATGTAGCTTGGGTGTTATTGACAGACCCTCATCAGAGATCTATCCTTTTATTCGCTGGGTTGTTGAATGATGGAAATAGCTGATGATTCCTACTCAGGAGATTTTACAGATGTGATAGTAAAAACGTGAGATTGAGCAGTTCGCTTGTGAATCTGAAAACTGAATTTTCAGCTGCATGTACACTGCCCTTTCATGCCTTTGTTCTGAAAGTAGTAGTTTTATTTGGAGGGAGTGGATTCATCATTATTTGTCAAGGGAAAAATCACGAAGAAGGCATATAACTAATTAGGAACACAAATACAAAAACAAAGCCAACTTTATTAGTGGTTTTCTTTAACTTTCAACCAGTAGAAAATGACTTGATTTAGTGTCAGCAAAGGGGACTTTTCTCATCAATCACACTGCTTTTGTCATGGAAGGGTTGAATTCAGTGGCCACAGCAAAGTGGGCCCAAGTCAGCCATGAGACTTCTCAGGACATCTAACTCTGGGCCTCCCCTCTAGAGATCACCCTGTTGTAGCTTTCTGTTCAAATGGGAAGTTGATGGCAAACAGCTCCCACTCTGCTCCGCTTGGGCAAAGGGTCATCTAGTGTCACCCTCTGTGTCCGGGGGATCTGAACTGTAGGACTCAGGTGTGACCACTGAAGTCCCCTCCCTGGTTTGGATATGCACTTCATAGTATGTCACTTACTCTGTGGCATACTGAAAATTCTCATTTTTATTCAGATGCTGACTTTACTTAAGAGAATCAAGTGCTAGCAGAATGAAAGTTTCAGGAGAGCACAACATTTGCATATAAAGAATTCATGGCTTGAAGCAATATGGAAGAGTTTGACCCACAACTGTCTAAATTGGTTCCATTACTATTACTTCTCTTGGTGCGTTGCTTTTCACTTTCTGATCAGACACCAGTTAAGTAAGTAATTTTCAGATGAACAAGTGATGCTGTGGGTTTAGGAGAAGAAGAGGGCGTGATGAAGGATAAACTGCAGACACATTAGTGTGTATACAAGTCCTTGTTATCAGACTTTCTTCTTATGCAACCTATTCCTTCAACATGTATATGAATTTCCAGTCCAAGAGATTGCTGCGTTTGTTGAATACAGAGGCATTGTCCATGTTACTGCTCCTTTAGTGATGTCGTTTTTCTTGACATGCACACAGCCTCCCCTCTAGCTGGCAGTCTCCTGTTGGCCTTTTACAGCATCTGGGTGGTTTCAAATATCACCTGAATTTGGAGGGCCTCCCAGTTTCAGAATCTTTCAAGAGCTGGGCTGGCACGTCAGAGTATGCTCCCAAAGATGAGGGCCGGGTTTCTTCCTGCCCACAAGCAGGAAGAAACATGAGTGCACTGAGAAGAAGTGAATGCAGCAGAGTAATTTGAAGTCTAATGGGCACCTCCTAAACACCCCTTCTTCCTGCTTCTCAGAGCCCTGCAGCGGGCACCTGACCTTCCTCCCACAGCCTATAGGTGGCAATGGGAGGATTCTTGTGGATGCTTTTCTTTTACTTCAGGTCTGATGGTAATGACAGATGACTCGGGAGCATGCTGTGCTTGGAATGAAACCAACACAGCCTCAGAGTTATACACTCTCCAGTCCTATCAATTTTGACAGGATTTTCATGTGGGGATTTTATGACAAAAGGACTCATAGCCCATAATGCTTTCCCTAAGCCACCTACTACCCAGATAACTACAATTGAAAAAAATAAGCAAGAAAATGTGTAACATATTGTTGTTTCCCAATGTACAGCTTCCTGCTGCTCCTGTTATTGCCACATGCTGTGTGTGTGTGTGTGTGTGTGTGTGTGTGTGTGTGTGTGTGTGTGTCTTGTGCACAATATATGCATCCTGTCCTTCTGTAGTGGTTCTTCGGACAAATCGCACACACATACACATGTATACAGAAACCTTTCCTGGGCACAGGTTGATAAATCACATTCACACACCCAAGTAAAGGGGAGGAAAGAAAAAAAAAAGACTTCCTGTTTATGCTATATGATAGACACATGTCAAACTCGGGGGGAGAAGCAAAGACTCTGAAATGAAGAGAGATGTGAGTCTTTCTAATTTTCTTTATGTCTCTCATCTTTTTCATTGCATCCCTGGTATTAGAGCTTACCAACCATCAGGTGTGCTAACTTGCCTGACTTGAGATGAGAAAGAAATGTGAGTGGATTTTTCAACTCGCTCAGAATACAGGGGAAGGCCATCTGTTAGAACTGACTGGGTGTGTCAATCCCTTTTGACTCATCTTCTCTGACAACAAGGCGGAAGAGTATCTGATTGACCACAGAGTTCTGGCTATTCACAGTAAGAAACACACTTTCCCTCTGAGAAGTCCATCAGTTAATATCAACAAGGAGAAAGAAAAAAAAAGTAACTTGGCAGGAGGCTCGATTCTCCCCCTGACTCAATTCAAGACACAATCAAGGAAAGTGTCCAACTGTAAAGGATACCTTTCTTCCTCTGATGAGAGTGACAACCAAGAAAACTGGAACCGGGGGGCAGCCTGCTCTCCCCGACCAACACCCTGCAGCCCCAGTAAGTGCCTTTCAACGTGCATCGAGTCTTTGTCTAGGCAGAGGATGTACAGTTGGTGAGTACAGAGCTGTAAGGGGATATCTTTGACATGCTGATAAAACTTCTTGGTTTACTTTGGACTTGCATTTATCATTTACTGAGGGATATTATTAGTGTGAGGATGATAGCCATTCTTTGACTCCTCCAACGAAAGCCAATGAAATGTATATGAACAAAAGGTCTGTTATGGGGAATCCTACCCTGTTTGTTCTATGACTTAGGAATCCTAATCACACAGCTTAACAGAGATAAGATTGGAACCAAAGAAAAGAGCCCACCCAGTTCGGGGCCCCCAGGAAGACTAGCAAAAGTCAGTCCTTATACAATGTTGAGCATGTGTGCAATTTTCCCTTACAGCAAATTTGATGTTATAAAAATAGATATGCTCTCTGAAGCCAGATGGCATGCAGAGATCCTGAAGCAAAGTCCAACTGTGTGACCATGGCCATTACCAACAAGGAACCACTGGGATGGTGATCTTGATCTCTTAGCACCTGTGGAGGCCTTTATACTGGGTAAATGTCCCTGAAATTCCTTTGATGGAATTACACACACACACACACACACACACACACACACACACACACACACACACGAAAACTGGTGACACTTGTTGAACCCTTGCTTTTAGTGCAATATCATCTGCTAGGTTTTTTTTGTTTGTTTATTTTTGTAATTTTCCTTAGTCTTAGTTCGCATATGTTCACGTATCGAATGGTGGAGTGACACACAGCCGTTCATTCAGCAAAGCCTTCATGGCACATGAGCAGTATCATCAGCCTGCAGTGAAAGACACAACTGCTAGACTCCTCACTGTGTAACTGTTAAAAGCTGTGCTATGTTGATAAACACTTTACAGCTTTCTGTTTTTAATCTTTTTTGTTTTATGACACCGTTTAATAGACACTGGAGTCTCCCTTCCTCTTCCCCAAGTGCCCTGCCTTCCCCGGTCTTCTCCCTTCCAGTCTCACAATGGATGTCTTTTGTGAATTTTCACAAGTCCATCATGCCGCTGAGATGTCTCCCCGCAACGTAGGAGATTATTAGTAGTATCACTGTGAGTCCATCCTTGCACCACATGCATGAGGACACTCTTCTCTCTGTTTCTACCCATGAATATATTCATTTCCGTTACACTTCCACTATACATTCCCTTGAGTACAGTCCACAGCGGAGAGGGTGCGGAAAGAACAAAAAAGAAAAGAGAAAAAAATAGTGAACCTCCATCCACAAGAGGTTGATGAACATGTGACAGAGGTGTCAGGGTTGCACTAGGTTGAAGAAAAAGAGCTTTCATGTAGGAATAAATGCCATCCCATGTCCTGTGTGGTACTGATGCATCCTTACTTTTGGCAGCAGCAGTGACAGAGGTAAAGGGGACATTGACAGTCTCAGCTGATGACAAGCCATCAGTGTCTTATGGATGATTGATTAATGGATTACATCACAAAGTCTTATTATAAAAGGTACAAATGATAAGTGCAATACAGTAGAATTCACAGGGAAGATGTTAGATTTGACATCATATTATTTTATATTAGGGCAAACATAATATCTGACCTTTTGGAATTGGCTCATCTCCCTTGTCATAATGTTCCCCAGTCTGGCCCATTGGCTACAAACAATCGTATTTAATTTTTTTAATAGCTGAGTAGTATTCCATAGAGTAGAAGAGCCACAGTTCCTTTATCCAGCCCTCTGCTGTGGGGCATTATGTTGCTTCCACAATTTTTGTGATTATTGATTGTGCTGCAATGAACATAGGGCTGCATGTTGCTTTGCCATGTAACAAGCAAGACAGCCAAATAACCCCCCAAACAACAGAAAGCAAAAATAATCAAAACAAGAGAGATTAACCAAACAGAAATCATAAGAACAATACACAAAATCAATGAATCAAAAAGTTGGTTCTTTGAAAAAACAAACCAAATAGACACCCCATAATCCCAAATAACAAAAAAAAAAGTGGGAGAAAACAAAAATTAATAGTATCAAAGATGAAAAAGGGAACATAACAATAGATAATGCAGATATACAGAGAATAAGTAGAAATAACTGCAAACAACTATGCCAAGAAAGCAGAAGACCTCCATGATATGCATAGGTTCCTGGTCTCCCACCATCTGCCAAACTTAGTCATAAAACAGTAGAAAACCTGAACAAACCTATAATGGAGGTAGAGATTGGATCAGTAATTAAAGCTCTCCCCAAAAAGAAAGGCCAGGGCCTGAATGATTTCACTACTGAATTCTACAAAGCATTCCAAGCAAAGCTAATCACAATCCTCTATCAACTCTTCAAAACAACAGAAGGGAGACAATTCTTCTGAACTTATTCTATGAGGCCAACATTACCGTAATACCTAAACCAGATAGAGAATCAATAAATAAAGCTACAGACCGATATCCCTGATGAATATAGACACTAAGATCTTCAACAAAACATTAGCCAACAGAATACGAAAATACATCAGATTATAGCTTTCTTAACTCTATTTTCTATAACATTACTGAGGACAATAGTAATTGCACCAAAAATACAATTTGTATACATGATTTTTCAACCTTCAGATGTATTTTATTATCAAAGGATAAAACAGCTAATGGAATATGAGAAAGTTATAGCCCTAGGAGGCTAGGGCTATAAATGTAATATAGAATAGTTCAAACAAATGAAGATACTATGAACAATTTTTAAATGTTCACAACTGAAGGGAGAGTTCTACTGGTAAAATAAAAGGTTAAAGGCACTGAAAAGAAAATAACAAAGAAAAAGTTTAGCAACAGAATTCACTTAAAATTTTCAGTGTAAGTAAACTTTTTATCAATTAATTTATGATGTACCACACATATCTTAGATGTAGTATATTACATGATTTTATATCAAAGACATATTCTGCTTTGTAATTTTCCAATTTTCTGGCAAGTGAGGGGGGTGTGATAGCCACAGAAACAAGCCTAAATTGCTCTGTATTTTTCAGAAACCAGAATTTTTTTTTTTGGTAATGAAAGAATGTTCATTTTTTAGCTGTTAAAACTGAATACTCAATTGTTAAAGTAAAACTGTTTTTATTCCACATGGTACGCTGTTTTATTTAGGAAGGCAGCTTCTTGGTCCTCTGCCACTCGCACGGAGATCTTGCGGGAGCTCCAGACTGTGCGTTTGCCTTTCTTCAGCGGTAATTGTGTCCACTGGGGAGTGAACCAACAAATGCAGAAATGTCTCCCTTTGCCCATCTCTCTGCCACTCTGCCTTTCAAACAGACAAAAGTAAATAAAGATTGAAAAATAAGGCAGCCTAACTTTTAAAATTGCTTTTTCCTTATGCGTAAAATAAAGTGACACTGACCCGTTTTATGATTTATTTATTGTTGGAAAGTCAGATATGCAGAGAGGAGAGATAGAGAGGAAGATCTTCCACCCAACGACTCACTCCCCAAGGGCCACAACAGCTGGAGCTTAGCTGATCTGAAGCCAGGAGCCAGGAGCTTCTTCTGGGTTTCCCAAATGGGTGCAGGGTCCAAAGGCTTTGGGCCATCCTCAGATGCTTTTGCAGATCACAGGCAGGGAGCTGGATGGGAAGCAGGGCTGCCGGGATTAGAACCAGCGCCCATATGGGATCCTGGCACATTCAGGGCGAGAACTTTAGCTGCTAGGGCCCCAGCTATACATTTTATTTATTTTTTTAAGATTTATTTATTTTATTGGAAAGGCAGATATACATAGAGGAGGGGAGACAGAAAGTAAGATCTTTCATCTGATGATTCACTCCCCAAGTGACCGCAATGACCGGTGCTGCGCCGATCCGAAGCCAGGAGCCAGGAACCTCCTCCAGGTCTCGCATGCAGGGGTGGGTCCCAAGGCTTTGGGCCGTCCTCGACTGCTTTCCCAGGCCACAGGCATGGAGCTGGATAGGAAGTGGAGCTGCTGGAATCAGAACCGGCACCCATGTGGGATCCCGGTGCATTCAGGGTGAGGACTTTTGCCTTTAGGCCACTGTGCCAGGCCCCAGCTATACATTTTAAAGATGAAATATGAGCATGCATAGTTACAGAAGAGAACTGAAACACAATGTTGGAATGAGAAGCTCCTACCATGGTATATAGCAGCCAAGGTGGTATGTTCAGTTCTCAGGGCCCTCAATGACCCAGAACAGTGCTACAGGGGTTAGGAAACTTGCTGTAATCATAAACTTCAACAGGTGAGGTAGACCAGTCAGCCCAGGGGATATGATTTAGTTACCGGAGGTATGACCGTGGGCAGCAGGAGCTTCTTAAGTCTCTGACTGCAGATACGGATCCCCAGGGAAGCCCTCACGGTCAGGACTTGGAGTGTTTTCCCATCTCTCCTCTCCAAACACAAAGTGTACCTTCCTCCTAGCAATGATCATAATTTCAGTGATTACTTGAAATTCTTTTTCTCATTCTGCTTAACTGTGAAATTCAGGTTTAAAGCTCTTGGAGTGCTTCTTGCTCTCTCTCTTGCTATCTCTCCTCTGTCTCTCTCTCCTCTCTCTGTGAGTGTGTATGCAATCATTCATTCAACTGCAAGGAAAGGAATGATTACATGGGAGATCTCTTAACCAGCATCAGGCAGCAGAGTGTGCATGGGGAGGTGTTCTTAGTCTGTTGGGATTTCATGAGCCAGCTTTGTCACTGCTGCCTTGGAGCAGCTATCCATCAATTGGGGATGTGATGCCGTAGCTGAAGCCTCCGCTATTCCCTAGAGCAAAGCCTTCCTGCTTCTGAATGGGTGTTGCAGATGGTGCTGCAGGTGAGTGTCAGATGGGGAGCCAGCATGGTTCCTTGTCACCTCCCTTTCCCCAGAAGTCACTTCTCCTCGTCTTCCCACACTGCCAGCAGAGGCTCAGGTGCCTGGCTTTCCGCCCACTCCTGGAGTTCTCTTTGCCATTGCACTTGTGTACTGGGCTCTGTCAAGGGTGAGAAACCACGGGCAACCAAATCTGCTGGAGGTGCCACCCAACAGTGATTCTATCTTGCACACTCATTGGCATTGCACTCTCGTTATTCTTGTTGGATGTAGACTTACAGTCGCACTGTGACATCCTAGGTGTTGGACTGAAAGACAGTGTCACCATTGGCGGTCAACCAATGTTCTTAGGCCAAAGCAGATGAACTGTATTATGGCAGTTTTGTTTAATCTGTTCTGAAATAAATCACCTGTGTTTCTAAAATCAGATGATTATGGAGTTACAAAAGCAGATTTGTGTTTCAAGGATTAAGTGATATGGCTTCTTCAAGATGCATATAGGATAATCACGTGTTTCCTCCTGCTCAGGGACCATCCTGTTATACACTTGTCACTCCAGAATAAACAGATTCTAGGCGTCTACGTGCTGGCACAAGAGGCTAATCCTCTGCCCCCTGGCTCTGGCATCTCATATAGGTGCTGGCCATTCTACTTCTGACTCAGCGATCTGGAACAACAGTGAAGATGGCCCAAGTCCTTGGGGCCCTGCACCCAAGTAGCATACCGAATAAAGCCCCTGTCCCCCAGCTGCAGCTCTGCTCAGTGCTGGTCATTGTGGGTGTTTGGGCAATGAACCAGCAGACTGAAAACCATCTCCATATCTCCCCTTCTCTCTTTGTAAAATCTGCCTTTTAAGTAAAAAACGCATACATTAAAAAACTTAAAAGGCGGGTTGCGTTTTCATGACGAACTGTTGAGTTAACCTAGAAGATATAGTGAGTTGAAACCTCCATGATGAATGTCTTCCTTCCACACATTCCATTTGGCTTTATATTTCAATTCAACGCCTGCTTGAAGCATTTTCAAAAGTCTCTATTGGATGTGTAAGGAAGCGAGTATGTATTTGTCCATACAGAAGTGACACGGAAAGCTGAGTGGGTAAGTAGATGAGGAATATTGCTCCGACACCTACTTAGGGATGGAGAGTCAGGCAGTTGTCACCTTACGTGTGGTCTGGACTGGGCATTGTGTAATTCATATCCCCACATATCATCTTTACCAACCTGTTGCTACTCTGAGTTGGGCAGTAAAATGATTTCTTCTCACTCCTTGACCCAGAAAGATCTGGGAAATGTCAGTTTTCTGAGTGCTTCTCAGCAGTCACAGGCTAAACAGGCTCTACACCCCAACCCGCCAGATTTGAGGTCAGAGCATTGCCCACCATTGCTCAGTGTTTGACACATTATCCATGCTTAACCCCATATGGCCATCTATAACACCAGTGACATGCCAGGCTCAAGCAGGGTTCTGCCAGCTCGGTCACTCGTTGAGATCACGTGCAACCTAAGACATCTCGCCCAGCCCTTCTTTCATCACTTGCATTGTGTCGAAGATCACCGATCCTCCTGGCTTCTGGCTCCCAGGTTCAGATCAGCTTAGCTCTGGTCTTGATGGAGTGACCCAGAAGGAAGATCTCTCTATCTCTGATTGCTGATTCTTTTGGAATGACACTGTGTAACATGACTTGGACATATTATGCAGGAAGCACCAAATAGTCCTTTTTTTGAAGATGGATTTTATTTTTCATTGCAAAGTCAGATATACAGAGAAAAGGAGAGACAGAGAGGAAGATCTTCCGTCTGATGATTCACTCTCTAATGACTGCAGTGGTCAGTGCTACACCAATCTGAAGTCAGGAGCCAGGAGCCTCTTCTGGATCTCCCACACGGGTGCAGGATCCCAAGGCTTTGGGCCATCCTCAAGTGCTTTCCCAGACCACAAGCAGGGAGCTAGACGGGAAGTGGGGCTGCCAGGACTGGAACTGGTGCCCATATGGGATCCCGGTGCATTCAAGGCAAGGACATAAGCTGCTAGGCCACCGTGCTGGGCCCCAAGTCATGTACACATGACTTGTTTTTAGTAATCTTAACTTCCAGTTGTGATTTGTAAGCCAGTGGTATGACACTTGAGTCTTTCTCAACTTTGTTGGAGCTGTCCCCTCTGACCTCAGGGACCAGTTAAACTAGGAACTAAATTTTCCAACAGATAATAATGCATGGGCTGCATCCCTGAGCCAAATTAATATATAAAAATATGACATTCTCCATCTCAGAAAAAATTAATATGTAAAAGCAATTTGACCTGTACATGTGTGCACAATGAAACCTATAGCAAATTAATTACTTAATTAATTAATGAAACCTATAGCAAATGTACTTATATAGCATAAATCTGAGACTATTTCTTTCCTATTCATTTTCTAGGATATTATTTCTTTAGCTGCTGTGAAATTGGCCTCTAAAAAAAAGTCCAGTGTAAAAAGTGTAATTAACAGTTATAACTAGGAGCTGTCCCTTTCGCTACTGTAAGTTCTAAAATCACCCTCATTTGTAAATTCAAGAACAATTCTGGGAGGTTGGGTGTGACTCATTTTTTTAAATTTTTGCCATAGATTTAGGACATCGCAGTTTCATAAATATCGCCTTGAACTCTTCATCCTATTTAAGGCTTATCCAAAGCTATTCGGCAACAGAGTCCAGGTTTCTTGACTTTGCCTTTGCTGTCAGTAGTTGCAGAAACCGCAAAATTTCTATTTCCTTATTATTTAAATTAACATGTGTATTTCAACTGACTTGACAGTTTTACATAAGGCATAATTTAGAGGTCTTTTTAATGTGTTTTCTTCTTCAGTATTGCACTTTGTGGGTTTGAATGTCATCCCCGCTTCTGCTTCTAGAATCCTGCTAACGCACACCCCGGGAGCGTCAGTGTTGGTGGAATGGTGGTCCTGCCACCCACAGAGGAACCATGAGTTAAACTCCCCCTTCATGGATTCTGCCTAGCCTAGCCCCAGCCGCTGCAGGCACTTGGAAAGCAAAGTAGGTTATGGGAGCTCTCGTCCTGTCCTCATGTCTCTAAATTAATTAAACTAATTAAAAAAGAAGCTTTTGATAGGTTGGAATACACCACCAGAATGAATGTGCTTTTCTTTGATGTAGCTTCACTGGTGGGGAAAAAGAAAGCAAAGCCAAAAAACAGAAATGAAACAAAAAATAAAAAAAGAAAACAAACCCAGAAAACAAAAATAAAAGCGAGAAACCAAAGGTCTTGTTGTCCAGATGTAAACTGGTATTAGTGGTGACGTTTTTGATAGAAGACAAGTTATACTCGGGGAGGAATGAAATCAGGTTCTGGGTGATTAGTTTTTTTCAAGCTATGCTGAAATTGTTTGTATCTAGAATTCCAGAGAAATGAGGGCCAGCTCCTTTCTCATGCTGCTGTTAACTGCAAGATTCAGAAAAAGCTATGTACGCATGCATCCAGGACACTGTCGGCCACGTGCTCCTGGGGATGCTCAGATTTGCCAGGGAAGTTTTCACTGGAACTTTCCCATGTTATGAATCTTTCCATTTAATAAATAATCCTTTTCCTTGAAATGCTGCTTTAGTAAGGAACGCCAAACCAGTCTATAATTAGTAACATTCTTTTGAAATTCCATCACCAAGATGCAAAATTTTGCCTTGCAATGGAAAGGAAATAAAATATATAATAAAAGAACAATTTGACAGCACAGAATTCTGAAGGAATTATAAAGATCCCATGTTTAAGAAAGCAGCCCAGAAGAGTGGGTCATGTATTCTTGCTAGCAGAAATGCTCATACTTACTGTGCAAGAGAGTCACACATGACTTAATTACAACAGTCACCGAGTTATTTCTGAATTTCCCTGCCCTATACAGGGACATGGAGCTAAACCATGCAACATGGGATGTACTGGCTGCTGCCTGAGAATGTCCCGTTGGCTCATGCTTACACCTGTTGACTGGATTTTACTTTGTCAGGTCTGTATTTCAATGTTCCGTCTCCCTCTTCATCTTTCAAAAGCTTTTAATTTCCTGTATCTGTAACATTTTTCTCCACCAAACCCTCATAGTTGTAACAAGTAACTTAATGCTCTCTAGGAGTCAGAATTCCCACCGTGTGGGAAGACACTGCAGAGTTGTTATTCGTCCAGCATTTGTAGTACCTTCTCCTTCCACAATACAAAGAATTACCTAAACTATGGGTTATTCTGAACCTGGAAGGGCAGTATGCTAAAGGATTTAAAAGAAATCCATACACTGGATTTGAGGGTTCCTGGAGAAGGTGTCCAGAATGTAGGACTGAGTGAGTAGATTGGGGAAATTCTCTCAAGATATAAAATTTATTCTCCATTACGTGAAGTCACAAATCTTAACACTAGGGTAAGCGGCAGACAAAGGGATTGTAAGTCACAGAAAAATGGCCAAAAAGGAAATGATATAATATTTGAAGTCTGGAATCCACCAGAAGATCCCACTATGTTCAAGTCTCGGCAGAATGTGTTGGAGCCAGGAACATCACTGGACAGCGGCGATTCCCTCTTCCAGTTGACACCAAGTTGGTTCACGAGGAGCAGATAGTACGCAAGTGTTCCAAAGCAACAGACACCCTATAGCAGCTCAGCCACTGGGATCCAGGATCAAATCTGCAATGACAGACACAGAGGGACAAACCAACAAGTCACAGAGAATTATGGACATTACTAATATGACAAAATAGGGACCATTCTTCAAAGGACAAACTTGATGTGAAGTAAAGGAGAACATTGCCTAATGCGTACAATTTCACTGACCCAAACTATAGTTTTCAGGGGACCTGCTGTTGGGCCATGTGATCAGGTGGCAGTTGTGGGAACTCATGGAATTCACAAGTCCTAGTGAGCTGATTGCTGTGCAGATCCCAGGGTGTGCTTTTAGGACATGCTGTTTTAAGTGGAATAACGGTGTGTTGTCACTCCACCGTGCCCCGGAGGAGGAGGAAAGTTTGAGAACATGTGCCCACACACCTAAGCTAGAGTCACCAACTCATCAAACCAGACAGACACAGCAAAAACCAGCACGGCATGGACATGAGACGCCTGAATCCGAGTCCACGTGGAACCAGAAGGCCAGATATCCTACAGGACATCTTGCTTTCCCCACTTTAACTCTCACTGATAGCACTACGGGAACTGTGTCTGAGAAAGTGATAGAGAAAAAATACCCCCAAACAGCATAAAAGATAGGCCATTTCAGGACATGTGTGTAAGCTGTAAATGTGTGTTTGACTGTAAGACAATGATAGGCAATGGTGGCCATGCAAGACAGTGGTGGGATAAAGTATTCCCAGTGGGAAAGCTTTGAGTGGTGAACTTGATTCTGCGTTTTGTGTGCCCAGAAAAATGGCCTCACCTGGGAATGTGTGCACATTTGTGGGGTCAATGTGTGCACAAATGACCCTGCAGAGCCGGTCAGGAACTGATAAGGAAAAGACTAAAGGGTTACAAACAAAAGATAAGTAATGACTAGCCAAGGCAGTCATGAGAAATATGCCTTCACATCATATACAAGAGTCAGAAGGTGAAATTATCTCATGAAATGCTGATGGAGGCAGGCCTCAGTGGGCGGGTGCCTGGGGGGTTTGATCACGAAACTTCAGATCTTGAATCCAAGGTGAAGTATTATGTGTGAGACAGAGAGGGTCTATGTAATTATTTACTGTTATACATTATTTTAGGCCGAGAAGTGATATATGTGTTATTATGGTTGCTTTTTGAAGGCTTTCAGAGGTTAATTCCAATTTTATTGTTCACACTAACTCATAGATTTCTTTGCTGATAAATGTACCACTCTGGGAGATTTCCAGAATCTAACCTTCGTTGTCAAGAAGCCACATTGTGCTAAATTTTTTGTGATCATATGATACCATGGACTGGGAAGATAGAATCTCAGTACGAAAGCCCCTGTATCGTCATCTTAATATAATATAATCTCCCTTCTCCAATATGACCCACAGGTTTGCTTTGTGCTGCCATCGTCATAATGATTAGCACTGCACACTGTATGGAACCTCACATCTCTTTCACATTGTGAACTAGAGTGTCCTCAATGTTGTGAACAATTGAAAGACTGTTATTGTAGTTTCAATGTATTCTTTTAAAGTTCTGTGTTTGCTTTTGAAAACCATTTTTTTTTTTTCTGTATCCATTTCTCTTTCAACAGGCATCTGTGTTGTTCCCTTGCTGTTGTGAATTGTGCTACGATAAATGTAGGATTGCAGGTCACATTTTCATATGTAGGCTTTGCTTCCTTTGGATATATTCCTAGGAGTGGGATAATGGAGTCATACGTTAGATCAGTTTTCAGTTGGCTTAGCACTCTGCATGCTGTGACATGTCTGCTCCATAGAATACTACTCAGAAATGAAAAGGAATGAAATTCTACCATTTGCAATAAAATTATCCCAACTAAAGACCATTATACTCAGTGAAACAGGCCAATCTTTAAAGGGCAAATATTGTATGTTCTGTCTGATATAAGACAATCTCCAAGCAAAATACAATATAAACACATATATAGGTAAACAGGTACATACATATACTTTCATTATGTTAATGGAGAGCGGCATACTGGGAAGTGAAGCTCTGTTGTAGTGTGTGTTTCTACTCCCGAATTAAAGGACTTCCAATGAAACTGTTAAATATATTTTGACAACAGGATACTGTCTACCATTGTCTGTACCATGATACACTAAATAGCAGAATGTTTAACTTGTGATTATTGTTGAAGGACTGGACTACCTTTTTCCATTTATTTTTTATTTGAAAGTCAGATACAGAGAGAGGAGGATATGCAGAGAGAAAGATCTTTCATCTGCTGGTTCACTCCCCAAGTGGCCACCATGGCCAGAGCTGAGAGCCAATCCAAAGCCAGGAGTCAGGAGCTTCTTCTGGGTCTCCCGTGCTGGTGCAGGGTGTCAAGTCTTTGGGTCATCCTCTACTGCTTTCCCAGGCCACAAGCAGGGAGCTGGATGGGAAGCAGAGCCACAAGAATTAGAATTGGCATTCTTATGGGATCCTGGCACATGCAAGATGGGGACTTAACCCATTTGCTACCATGCTGGGCCCAGGACTATACTGTTTTAACAATATGGGGGAAGGCTGTGGGAGGAACATGGAGGATGGAAGGGGGGAACCCTGTTCCTACTGAAACGTATTATGAAAAATACTGATAAAAAAAGAAAATCGTTTTCCCACTATTATGTTTCTTTGCAGACATCTTAAAAATTTTACACTTGTAATCAATTTCATTTTTGGTTTCTAAGAGACCAACCAGTGATTTCAAGCATTGTTTCCAGCTCCCATTCCCGTAACATAGTTGTTTCAAAGTAAATACAGGGAAAAAGGGCAGCATTATCTTAAAATCAGATCATAAGTATGTGGTACAAGCTGAAAATGGAGAAAAAGAACATGCAAAAAATCAAATCGGGAATAAAAGAATTTCTTCTACACAGACGGAAAAAAAGCAAGTCTTTATATTAAAACTTGACTTTTCTGAAGATACAATATGAAAGTAGAGAGGATTACATCTAGACTTACTCTGATGGGAAGTCAGAATATGTACAAAAATCTACAAGTATTATTAACCTTTCCACAGAATGAAGCAGGATTACAGAGACAGGGTCGGGATACGTTTAGCATAAACCTCTCTTTTCAGATCCTGCAGAGTGAGGGAGTCATCCACGCTGCTTTGTGATGGCAGATCGCCAAATGAGGACACAGAGTCTCATCCAGATAGAACAGGAAAAGCCGTCTGTGGACAAGCAGGTCTGAAACTACTGGGAAACACTCATGAAAACAATTGCTTAAAGGCAGATTTTAGCTACATGAAAAATGAACAAAAATAACTGAGAAAATCTGATAGGAATCTAAGAACGGAAAGCATTGAGCTACACTAGTCTTTGCACCCTCGTCAAATGTGCTTTGTTAACTGTGTTAAGAAACTTGATGAATATGTTAAAGTTATGTTTTGAAAAGAGGAATCAACAATTCAAAAGTGTTTCAAGAAAAACCTGTCATTTAAATCTGATATTATTGCAAAATATAAAGGTAGGAAGAAAGAAAAGTAATATGCCTGACTCAGCATACTTTGGGTTAGAAATACTGCTTCATAATGGATGAAAACCATGCAAGACTTACCCAACTGCTTCAACACTTTTCAGATAAGTGGGATTTAAACTTTGGTGAAACAAAAGGTTTCTAATCCATGCATATGTTTAACTCTTGGGTGACCCTTTAAACAACTTTCTCTTCACTTGGGGATGACAGATAATGTATAAAGTACTCATAACAAACATTAACATTCTTATGCGTATAGATATCCCTGCTGACAATGCAAGAAAGCAACCTATGGAGTGTACCGTCTGGAGATTGCTAACCAGCATCCTGCACTCAGTGTGTTCTAGAAGCTGCCAGAGTGGATTGCAGAGAGCCTGTGTTACTCTGCATTCCTCACCAGCCGTGCATGACATTGTCAACTCAAATCTTAGCCAGCACGCGGCTAAATAAAATGATGCCCACCGTCTCCTTTTCTTTCAGCTCTTCCATACTGCATTCACAGAGTTTTCAGTTTCTGTTTGAGGTTGTTTTCATTTTATAAAATCACGAAATAGATATTTTCTAGGTATAAAATTATACATCGATTCTGCAAACATTATGATACCACTTTGAGGGTCTGTCTCCACTGTTTTCTGGATGTCAGTGTCTTTCCTTTAGAAAATCTGTTTTCAAATTTAATATTAGTTTGTTTATAGATACATATCCTTTCTCTGACCTCCTTTATAATTATTTGTGTGAGCTTGATTTTCAGGAATTTCCATTTTCAAGTACAGTTTCTTTGTAGTTACTGTTTGGGCTTTGAGTGAACTTATTGCATTTTTGTGATCTCTGCCCCATCTTTTCTTTAGTTTCTTCTGGTCTCGCGTCAATCATTTGCACTTTGTTTTACATCATTCTTACACAGATCTTTTTTTCCTTGATTTTCCAAATTTTCATGTTCTAACCCTTAATCCAGAAATTTTCTCTCTAATTTATCTTTCTATTTGCTAATACACTCCTCAGTTTTATTTAATTATTTGATAAAATCAGCATTTTGATTCTTAATTTGTTTTTTATTATCATATCCCATAGAATTATATTGATTGCTTTTAATATGATTTTGTTTATATTTTACCTGGTGTTTTGCACAAATTAATTAAAATTATAGTATTAGTTACAGGTATGTTAAAATTGCTTGACTTCTTATTTTAACATTTGTGTCTGATATAACTTGTTTATAACAGATTTTCTCATGTTTTAGTCCGTCAACTTCTCTTATATACTTAATATAATTGCATTGAATACTTGATATAAAAATTACAGCTAATTTGAGGTTTTGGAGGGTTTCATCTGATGTATGTGAGGGCTTTTTTTTTTTTTTTCTTTAGTAAGCTCTTTAGGACATGATGTCCTCAATCTGATAGTCTTGGTACTTGTAAGAACTGGTTTATTTTAAAAATTTCTGGTTATTTCTAACGTTTGCAATTTTTGTAGTACCAGTTCAGAGTCGTGCCTGTTTAATCAGGTCTTCTTCCCTTACAATTCTCGCTCCAGTTCTATCACCAAGGTTGTTACAGCTTTGCTCAGCATCTCTGGTTCCCAGCCTCTGAGCTGACACTTTCTTCTCTGCTTATCAACTGTCTCTTAGAGTCAGAAATTGCCTCTAGGGGACAAGTGATGTCAAATGAGAGGTTAATTTCTCTGTGCTTTCCTGGTCTCTGGAATCTTAGTCCCTTTATCTTTGTTACTTAAATAGATATTGGATGGTTGAAATTGCAAGTGTGTTTTCGTGTGGAAGAGTCACACTCAAGTAACTTGGTTTAGACACATCGTCACCTACAGACATATTACTATTACATCAATGCAGGATCTTTGGATAGTTAAACATGAAACTTATTTTTGTTCTGAATACTTAAAATTTACGTTGAATTTCATTCCGTAGACAACTCAGTTGAAATACTATTCCAAGTGTTACTGCAAACTGTAATTTTACATCTAGACCCAGAACAATAATTTGAAACTATTTATTTCAAATGTTGAGTACTCAACGTGAGAAATAATAGAATAATTTTAAAGCTTGCATTATTTGATTTTTATAGGGAAATGTCTAGTTTATCCTGTACCTGGTGCTTAGTTAAAATACTCTGTTAGAGAAAAAAAAAGCAGATATTATCTATTTAACTTTTCAGTACAACTAATAACTTACCAGATGGAGCCATAATAAAATATCATAGATTTAAAAGACATTTCCCCAAATTATGGGAACATTGTTGACATTTTGGTTTGCTCAAACAAGCAAGATTAGTGAAACCCTACATTGCTGGCTAAAAGATTTTTAATTTTTATAAGTTTTTCAGAAAACAATATTGCATGCAAATTTCATTGATTATACTACTGATATTTTTTAAAAGTAATTTAAAGTAGACAAAATATGCAAATAAAATTAAATAGAGGCTATCTCCTCCATTGTAGTTGCACTATTGGTTTTCTTGGTGTCTTGGCTGTGTCACTAAACTTAAATAACTAGAAAAGTGAATGAGCAGATAATGTAACCTTAAAAATAAAGTGCTTTAACTATTGGCAGATGTCAAGACAACCTGAGTGTTAATGAATACCGAGCTGCATAGCTGCCGTCCTTATCTGTCTCCAGCATGGTTGACAAAACAAGACAGTCTTGATGTCAAAACAGATTAGGAAGGAAGAAAGACAGAAACTGGAGAAGTATTAAGAAGTCTTGCTTTTTATTTCAACTTTCTTCCTCTCTTGTCAATTTTCTCCTGAACAGTTTCTTACATGCACCAACATTAAAGCATCTATTAAACCCTAGGAAACTGCTCAGGGAGTAACCTCCATCGCCAACATCAACACTTTGGTAGATGAAATCCTATTGGCCTACTTTTTCTCCCTGTGAAAGCAGTGGGTCTTCAGTCTCAAAGACTCAACATGACACGTGGCCACAGTGATCAGCCTCCCTCTGCTGAAGTCTTGTGTGGACTCCTGGTATCTTTGACTGCTTTCATTTGTTCTACTCCGAGGAACCATTCCCCCAGGAGTTGAAGCTTATGGCTAGGGGCACAAACGTGATATCAAAAAGCCTGTTTAGAATTTGTGAGAAAAGACAAGAGTCGATGCTGAAAACCTGCTTGGGAAACAAACCCTGGAAGGATGGTTTAGATTCCAAAAACCTAAAATGGCTCTCAGATTTCTAGAACAGGCAGAAAGAAAATAATTGTACGATTAAATGTGTGAGTCTGGCTCTGAAAAGACAATCTAGAGTTGAGTCCTAACACCTGCAAAGATCATCGTGAACCTGTCTTCATTTTGTGGACTCTATGAAGAGTCTGGTGTTTTCCTCCAAGAAAAAGAAAAGCCATGGAAGTCCTAGAACTGGAAACCACTGTGACACATTTGAATTTTGAAAGAACATTTTGAAAGAAGTATGGAGTAAAGCTGAAATGGGAAACATTGTACACTTTGATGATGGAAATAAAAAATTAAAAAAAAAATATATGGTCAATCTTGAAAGCAAGGCAGTAGTTTTTGTTTGCCTTATGATCCGGAAATTATACTTGTAGGTATAGAAAAACTTATACATGCACATCCATAGGGACATTATTTATAATAATTAAACATAGAAAAAACTCAAATGTCCATGAACATGTGGATAAATAAAATGTGATGCATTTATTCAATATGCAACACAAAGAACAGAATATATATTTTCTAATATGAATAAATCTGGAAAACTCTATGTTCAAAGAAGTTAGACACAAAACACCACTGATTTCTTGATTTCAGGTATATTAAACTTCCAGAAGGACAAATCTATGTTGATGGAGCACAGATTAGTGTTTAGCAGGTGATGAAAGTGTTTGAAATATGAAGCGATTTGTTAATGGGCCCAGTTATTTGGGGATTGATAGGTGTGTTCTCAAGTTTTATTATGCTGGGCTAGGCACAATGACTCAGTGGCTAAATCTCCTTGAAAGCACCAGGATCTCATATGGGGTGTGGTTCACCTCCCGGATGCTCCACTTCTCATCCAGCTCCCTTCCTGTGACCTGGAAAAGCAGTAGAGGATGGCTCACAGCCTTGACACCCTGCACCCACATGGGAGACCCAGAAGAAGCTTCTGGCACGATTGGCTCAACTGCAGCCACTTGGGAAATAAACCAGCAGATGGACGTTCTTTCTGTCACTCCTTCCCTCTGTAAACCTGCCTTTTCAATAAAAATAAGAACATCCTTTTTTGTTTTTTAAGTTGCATTAAATTGATAGCTGTACAATATTTTAAATTTACTGAAAGAAATTTAGTAAGATAAGTGAATTGTACAATGAAAATAAATGAGTTCTATAATATTTAAATTAGCCCTAAACAGATTGTCAATTTAAGTGATGGATGGATGGATAGATAGATAGATAAACACATAGAGAGATAAACATTGTGAATGTTGAAATAGCAATTAAAGGTCTTTGGGATAACTTAAGCAAAAGATTTCTGAGATTAGCATAGTGGTATAAAAAAAACCAAAATGTTTGAGGAATATTTAGGAAGCAAAATAAAAATAAAGTGAGAATAACTGAACTCTGTGAATCTGGTTTTTCATTGTTCCTATGGGTTCTAAACTGCTTGTGTTTGATTTTCTTTTAATGATTTATTTATTTATTTGAAAGAGAAGAGCATGAGAGAGAGAGAGTCTTGAATCCTCTGGTTCACTCCTTCAATGTTATAACATTTGAAACCAGGCCTGGCCAAAACCAAGGGGCCAGGAGCTTCCTTCAGGTCTCTCCCATGGATGCAGAAGAGGAGCTGTACCATCTTCACCCTTTAAGACACATCAGTTGCCGTTTCCTTTTTAAAACCTCTGCTGACTGCTTCTACTGTCCCTGAAAAGCACTTATAAGCTGCTGTGTTAGCATTTTGTTATACATTTTTTCCTAGGTATGTCTATCCCTCTTGATCATGGTTGTCAAACAACTGGATACTTGGATTTTGTCTTCTGTTACAGCACAACTGTCAGACATGGCTAACTGGTTCCGACACTCTCTCTTGTTGAGCCAGGACTCCTCTCAACACAGTGCAATATGTAGTTTCTTCTTACATCCATAAGATGGATCTGCCATTTCGGCTCCTGAAGGCAGTATCCCATGATGGACATATCTTACGGGCTGTGTGTCCCTGAATCAGGTAGGTAGAAGGGATCAAAGTAGAGAAGACATTTCCAGATGTATATTCATGTCTGAGACACAAAGCAGTTGACTCCTACCTCCTGTACCCATTTCACAGGGATGGATTCTGATCAGCACCTTCATGTAGCAAAAAGTTGGCTGGGTACTATTGCAGTTTTCATCCACTTTTCCTTGTAAGTTCTTTGTCGGGTTGAATGCCGGCACAGTATCCAGTCTTGCATCACAATATGAAACTCCAGTCTACCACGTGGCTTGGATTTCACACAATAGTTTTTATGTTTTATACATCAAGCTTTTGAGAGCTAAGGCTTTCTAAGTCAGGCGTCAAGATAATGATTTAGTTATTTATTCGTTTGAACCAGCCACTTTGGTGACTCATTTTTCTCCCTAACCCTTGCTATTATACACTAATCCACACATTACGTCTCTTCAATACAAATGACATTCACTGTTTCCTTAGGATGATTTTGCAATATGCACATGAACAAAGACTCTGTGAACAGAAAGAATACCAGTTATTCAAGCAACTTTAAGAAAACAGCTGAGTGGTAGATCAGCTTAGCAGGGTGTTAAACATCCGTTAATAATGGCAGGGAGACAGACTTAGGGCTTTTGATTTTAATTCAGATAGCACTCCCAATTCAGAGTTCAGCTAACTGGAATTCTGATGCAGCTAGAGAAAATTTGACCACCACCATGCAGAGGTGTTCAGTTGCTTGAACGTAAGAGGGAGGCATTTTCGCAATGTCCTACGTAATAATTACTATGATGCAGTATGTATCAAAATTATGATCAACATTTTACTTTTTAAGATAATAGCGGTCTCATATGCTTAATCCTGTGGTTGTCCTTGATTACATTTCTCAGATCACATGCATTGACTTTGTTCAGAAAATATCATCATTGCTGTCTATAGCCTAATACTTTAACCCTGCCCCACCCTCACTTCACACACAAACTTCAATCAAACTAATACCATTCCCCATGGGAAAAATCACTCTTCCCTTCTGTCTCCATTGGCTCTCACATTATACTGTACG